>NW_024543835.1:4370000-6770000 GCF_018167655.1 Microtus oregoni | reverse complement strand
AATTATAGTCTTATCCATTTTATGTTTGTTAATATTTCTTGTCTATTTTCTCTGTTGCTAAAACAATAGCAAAATTCTTATATTTCATTCTTTAATTTTAGCTAACTTCTTACTTTTATATTTAATGTATAATATTTGTAAATTATAATTGAGTTTTTGCTTTCTTAATCAACCTGAGAATGACTTTTTAAATATTTTATATTGTTTAATATAATCCACCACTAATATGATTGGATTTAAGCCTACCACATTATTATTTATTTCATATCTTTATTCTATATGCCTTGTTTCTTTTTCAAGTTTTATTTATTCTTTGTGGTTTTCACACCATGCATCTCAATTTCACTCATCTCCGCATTCCTTTATATCTCCCTCTGCCCTTAAAATTGCCCCCGTACAAAATAAAATAAAATAAAATTTAAGAGAAAAGATAAAAATATAAAGAAAAATCTCCTCATGGAAGCTGTAGTGCGACATAGCGAGTCACACAGTGTACCCTTTAGTTCATATATCTACATTGTAGAGTCATTGGGTTTGAGGTCCCTGATTTCTGCTACTCTATCAATACTGTGCCCTCATAGAGACTATTCTTGGATATCCTGTTGTTTTCCTCTGTCAGGGAGATCCTGCAGCTTCGGAGCTGCAGGACCTGCCTCTTCATGTGCTCCTGCAAATTACAGATGCCATGAATGTTTAGGTTAACCGATTTATAGTCCTGGTTCTGTGCCTAGGTGATTATAGGATTGGTCAGCACCCGAGATATCTTCTATCCTCACCACCAGGGTAAACTCTACAGAAGTCTAAGGCTATAGGAACAAAGGGATGGGAATGGTTATCCTGCTGGCCTCTGTGCCAGCTCACCGTTACCACACCACTAAGTCCAGCTAGCTCTACTGTGTTGCCCAGGCCATGTGCAGGGGATCATCTGCAGAGTGTTGCAGTTGGTGAGGAACATTGACAGCTCTCCCATTCTCATTACCTCAGGGTCAACTCTCCCACATGACAAAGGTGGTTGAGGATGGGGACCATCTCTCCCTCACCATTGCTACCGTATGGCAGCTAGGAGGCAGAACCAGGTCTCTCATATTTACATTCTTGGAGACGGGTCACCTATGTTCCTGTCAATAGGAACAGCTCTACTGTTGCTGTGGGAGCACATTCTGCTCCTTCAGCCAATAGCCTTTAGGATACCAGCCCACTTGTGCATGACCTCTTATACTGTAAAAAAAACAGCAGTAACCATGTGCCTGTTCTCTTGCTTCTGGCTCCCGCTTCTGGCTGCTAGACTCTGTTCCTGTTTGCGCTCAGAGGACTGTCTAGGACAGTGATCTGTACATTTTCCCCTTTTACTATCCATAATTCTGAATTGGTTTGGGATTGTTTTGTGACTTACGCCTTCATACTCTGCCGCCAAGGTGAGATACAGGGCTTGATCTCCCGAGTGTTACAATTGGTGAAGGACTGAGTCAATTCTCCTGCTCACTGAAAGTGGTGAAGGGCAAGGGGCGGCATCTCTACCTAAACCATATGGCAGACAAGAGATGTGGAGCCAACTCTCCCACTCTCAAGTCCTCAGGGCCAGCTCACCTTAAGACAGCTCACCTCAGGCCAAATGAACAGGGTGAGCTCTACTGTGCTGCTCAGGCAAGGTGTAGGACCCATTCTCCTGAGTGCTACAGCTGGTGAGGGGCGGGGCAATATGATGGGAATCATTCTTTCTCTCTCTTTCTGTTTTACCACACCATATATTTGCTCACCATAATAGTGCCCAACCACCTAGCTCTGCAAGAAACTGGGCAGTCCATGTTTTCTCCTCACTGCCTGTACAGGCTGCCCAGGCTGGTGTGTGGGTCTCCTTCTCCTGCTCAGTCTTAATGGGACTAGGCAGAGTCATCTTTCATTTTCTTAATCAACCAAACATTATTGGGAATCTAGTATTTTCCCTATATTTTATGACTATATACTTAGTGATAATGCCCTAATTCTAGTCTATTTCATAATAATATAATTCCATGTATGCTTTTTCAATAATCTATGAGATTATTTTTTTGGCAATAGGATTGCATATGTTGTGTGTAAAAATTATAATTTTTCCATAGAAGATATTTTTTCTGAGAGAGTTCGTCATATTTTCACGGAAAAAGAAATTCAAGGGTCAACTAGTTTAACCCAGATCTGAATTAATTTAAAAACTAGGATTAAATCTTTCTCATATTCTTTTTGTTTTCTGTTTGTTTTTGATGTATAACTCTATTTAGGAGGTACTGAATTTACTTGGTGTTCTTCTCAACTTCTAAATGTACTTTAATTATAATATTTTTAATCACCAATTCTGGTTTTCAGGCATATTTGTGTGCATGTGTGTGTGTGTGTGTATATGTGTGTGTGCGCATGTTTGTGTGTGGTGTATCCATATATTTTTATATAAAAGGAGTATGTGGAAGAAAGGGTTTGATGTTGGCGTCTTCCATTTTACCTTTCTTCTTTTCTTCCTCTTCTTCTTTCTTCTCTTTTATGCCCTCCTCCTCTTCTTTTTGAAACACTTCTCTCAGTAAATCCAGAGCACACCATTTTGGTTAGGTTGACAGCCTAGGGCTCCCAGGATCTGCTCATTTCCAGCACTTTACTACCTGGGTTTCATGCATGTACTGTCATATCTTGATTTTCTCAGGATGTTGAATAGCCAAACTGAAGTCCTTGTTCTTGTTTTTATATTTTATTTTTATGAATATGTGTGTTCTTCTCAAATGTGTTTCTGTGTACCAGGTGTGTACCTGTGACCCAGAGAAGCTATAAGGTTGGAGTTATCGGTAGTTGTAAACAAATATATGGTTGCTGGGAAACAAATTCTAATCCTATGGAAAAGCAGAAAATCCTCTCAACTACTAAGCCATCTCTCCAGATTCATTCTTGCACAGAAAGCACTTATTCACTGATCTATCTACCTCTTACGAAGATGCATGTTGAGTCTTGTCCTCTCTTCACTACATTATTGATAAGAATTCTGTGTTGGGCTTTCCTTAAATAAAAAAAAGCTATAAAAGACAACTACTCCAATATCTCATACTCCTTGTGTTTTCCTTATAATTTAATAGTAACATGAAGTATGTACTCTGTCATTTGAATATGAGTGGACCTGCTTCAATTTGGGAACAAATCTATGTCATTCCTGCAACTAAGTTATAAGAGAAATATGACTTTTTTACCTGGCACTTTTGTGATATTCTCTATTGGAATTAAGATACCATGCTGCAAATTAATCACTCACTCTTACATAAATGCCATAGAAGAGCACTTAAGGCTCTGTTCTATACTAGTAGCTAGCATCAACTAGCAGACATTGAAGTGGAGAAGGGAGCCTCTATAGGTTTCAAGTCTTTAGTCATAAAACACCTTCAGCTGTGATCAAGGGTGTGGTTCATTTAAAGCTTTCCCAAATGAAGAGAATTATGAGAAAGTTAGCATTGCTGTTGTTTTAACTTCTTGGTTTTTCAGGTATCTCATTATTTATGAATAGAAAATTTAAGCATGCAAATTTTGCTTAGTTTTTGCTCATGACATTTGAACAAATACCCTGAGGACAATACTTCCAAATACTAGGAGTCACAGTTCTGTCTCCCTCTTTTTAATGGAATCTCAGAGGTATACATCTTGGCTGCTTTATTGCTCTCAATCTCCAATCTTTGTTTTTGCAAGCCCCAGGGGATTGCCAAGTCCTGTGTTGCCTTCTTTGCTTCTTGACTGCAGCCTTCTGACAGAATTCTTGGCATCCTTCCCAGTTCTAAGAAGTAGCAGGTGCCAGAAAATGAAAAGGAGCTTAGAAAATGTTGGCTCACCTCCCCACACATCACTTCACTCAGGTATCCCAGTCTCTGAAGCGAATATTTTGCATTTATTTTTCATTCTTGTCTTTGGCTACCAATAATAACACTGGTTGCACACAATTACTATATCAGAGTCTACAATAGAAGTTTGTATTACATTTTAAAATATCACCCTTGTGTTAAAATATAAAGACCAAATTTCATAGAGACAAGCTTAGAGTGATGAGCAGCAGTGTAGGTGGGAAGTAATGATGGATGTTGTTGTAACAAAAACAAAACTAGAAAAGACAATAATAATAATTAGCAAATGATTAGCATACATACTTTGCATGATGTGGTTTTAGTTTAGGAGAAAAAGAGAAATACAGGAAAGCATGTAAAAGTCTAGCATAAATAATAGGGTACATGCTAAGGTGCTTCATTGAGTAAGATGTTTATATAAAAAAAATTATCCACTATGAATCTATTTTAAAATGGAGATTTTTACAGTTGACATATGGTTTGCCTTTCTAACAGGAAATGGAAATTGCCAATGACTTCAGAACCCTCAAAAGCAGCCTGGACAAGAGACAGAAAGAGTGTTGGAAGGCTACAGAATACCCATGGCATTTTTTTATACTGAGTTGAGTTAAAATTATTCAAGAAGAACACACAAAATAGAAAATGATGCATGACAAGATGAAACAGACTTGCTTTCTAACTTTTCATCATGAAGTGATATGTACTAAAACACACGAATCAGTTGCATGGTTATACACTTAATTTCTCGTATGTTTTGTATCCAATATAAATTTATATTATCATCACCTGATGTGTAGAAAACATTTTTAAATGAAAAGAATAAAACACCTTGATAATGTTATGATTCAAAGGGAAATAAAACAGCTTCCTGTGCTTCTCAATTTTAAACAATATAAAGTGGCTAAAGTACCTTGGGTAAACCATTACTTGTTCATATTATAAGCCAAGCTTATGATCTTGATTGCCAGGACAAAGAAAACACCCCAGAAAAGGCACAGGTGTATTTTCAGTGAATTCACTTCCAAAAAAAGAAAATCAACTTACTAGAAATATTATGAACTATAGATAAAGCAGCAGTGACAAATAAAGGGAGAAAGTCTGGCACTATAAAATCTTTATCGTTTGAGCTGAACGTCAGTTTTCTGAAAGGTAATAGATTATATCCCTCTGTCTAGTCTACTATTTGAACCAATCAAGTAGTTTTAATTGATTGATGAGAAATATACTAGAATTAGACTATTTTAATTCTATTCACACTATGACATATTATTAATTCAGCATATTTCAAGCATTGAATAAATTCTTATTCCAAAACAGATAAAAAATTAAATCAAATAATGATATGGAAAATGAAGTAATATGGAAATATATATGGCATACTATGAATGTCTTTACCAATATACTGCCCATTATTATTTCTTCTAGTTATAGAATTCTTAGTTTCTGTTATACATGAAAATCTGTTCATATATATATACTTCTGGAAATTGGCGAGACTACCTTAACTACAAGGGCAAACAATTGTCTTACTCTGAATTGTGTTCATTACATCTTGCCAGCCAGGGAGATTGATCCAAGTAACTAGAAATAAGAATCAGCTATATTATTAACTAAATATTTCCAGTGACACCACAAAATGGAAATATGACATCAATATCTTATCTTTTCTATCTAACATTTTCTTCTAATCTGGTAACTACCTTTCTCCTCTTTGCTTTCATGAGATTTATATTTTTTTAAGATTTCATATAATGATCTTTCAGAAGTATGCACACGAATATAACTTCCACAGAAAACAAATATTATAATCTTTGCCATGTAGCCAAAATTTTTTGACCTCTGTAGACATAGTCATCTTCCTGTACCTCTATCTACTAGGAATAACTAAAATTCTGCTACTCTGAATTTTCCTCTTCTAAAATTTTATAACAATATAATTATTAAAAGTATAAATATTTGTGTATGAGTTAGATAAGCATTATTTCTAATCACGTAGGTACACATTAAAGATGAATATATGTAGGTGAGGAAGACTTCCTTAAGCACTTCTATACCAAATATCTTTTTGGGTTTCCATATATATGTATCTGTTTATGTATTGAATTAATTATATATAGGGTTGTATGTAGCTATCCATAATATACCAATTCATTTGAGTCAATTTAAGCTATGAAATATGCAATCAATTCATAAATGCCATTGTCATGCATAACAATAAACAAACATATCTATTGTTCTCATTTCACAAAATGTAAGAAATACCACCTCTAAAACATACCTCAATTTCATATTTTTCATATGCTTGCTTATTATCTCTCTGGGTCATAAAGAACACATCTTCAGAAAAGTCAGAATTCCCAAGAATTTAGTAGCACGATTATATTTGATTCTGTCTCAGAGAGATATCATGCTTTTTAAATAAACTCCTTGATCATATTTAACTATTTATAATCTCATTAATGACAAATGGAATGAACAGCTTTGAGTAATCTATGACAATCAGTTGTAACATGCAAGGACATATAAAAGGAAGTAAAAAGAGCTCACATTTTAGTTTTATACAACCTCGTCTTACAAAGATGAGGTTATAATTTATAAAAAAAAATAGTTATATTACAAATAACTAATTATACAAGGACCAACATTTTCCCTTTGCCTTACCCAGGAATGCAAGTGCATCTGAGGGATAGAGATTTGGCTTCTGCTTCCTGTTCCTGAATATAACCTGAATTCAAACTTTAGCACTCAGATCCAGCAGCTAACACCTCCTGTTACTCCAGCTTCATGGGGTACATGTCCCTTTATGACATACACAACTATTGCACATATGTACATTTATATGTGTATATATATGTACATATTAATATGAAAGCTCATTTAGGAAAAATGTTTTAATCATTTAATCACTTTCAAAATGGTTTTAGAGCTGATAGCAGAGCCTGCATGGCCCTGTCCAAGGTCCTCTGCATGCATGCTATGATACTGTAGCTTGAGTTTTTGTTGAACTTTGAATAATGATAGTGGCAGTGTCACTGTCAAATTTGCCTGCTTGTGGGACATTTTTCTTCTTGCTGGGTTGCCTCATCCAGTCTTGATATAAGGCAATATACCTAGTCTTATTGCATCTTCTCATGCCAAGTTTTGTTGATATCACTGGGAGGCCTGCTCTTAAAAAAAATGAAGGAGCATTGGATCTAGGGGCAAAGGATGGAAGAGGAGATGTGGTGAATGGGAGGGAAAAGAGGCTGCAGTTGGGTTATATTCTATGAAATAAAAATAAATATATAAAATTATACATATTTTAGTTATATGTAATTTTAGATATAACTATATATTACATATAAACAAATTTCATTTATTTATGAATATTGTATGTATGTGTATATATAATGTTCTTAGAGCATTGGCAGTAAGGTAGAAAGTCCATATGAGTAGAAGCTGAAATTCTTATATCTGCACAATGAAAGATCTTTGAATAATTAATAATAGCAGAGGTGGATTATAGTAAAATCCTTTTCTTTATATATTCTATATTCCTCTGTGTCAAGATTAGGCTTATGCTTGCATTAGATTGAATTAGCTAATAATATATTTACAGTCCACTTGATTAAAGCAGTTATCAGGTTGAAAATGTGGAAAAGCAATAGTTGAATCCATTTAAATATAATTTGTCTATGGTTGAAATGATGTTCTACCTTGTTAAGGATTTGATTAGAGGAGCAATGCATCTAAAATATTTGAGAAATGTTTTGTAGAAGCAAGGTTCTAAATTAGTTAGGGATAAAAGATGGGTCAACAAGAAAACAACCACACTGGAACAAGCCCTTCTCTATTTTGTTTTGACGAACAAGAATTAATGCTCTTTAGAAGGCTGCTGGATCAAAAAGGAAGTGATTTTTTGCATCTATGCAGCAAATATCATATATCATTTTTAAGCTATTGCCAAGGTTGCCTAGAAACAGGCAATATTGAGACTACAGTGCCAGTGAAAGTGTGTAGGAAAAATGAATCTACTGCAATTATATCCAAGAAGGCTTTTCATAAATATCCGTAAAATACAGGTGCTGTTATTTTAATACTTTGTTGTTAGAGCTTATGTATATACTAATGAGTCCTATAATTTTTCCCTTCAATTAGATGGACTTTATTTTGATGAGCTAATTATCAATGATCTGGGTGAGATTTGGATTGATTAGTACTTTGAAATAATTGAGAAATATGCTTTCAGTGTTGACAATATTTATTTATAAGAACCTGTAATTCAGATTACAAAATTCTCAAAAGGAAACAATGGACAAAAATTATGAAGTACTTTGTCAAACTGAGTCCTGGATCATTCTACAAAGTTATTAAATTAGGCTAAGCAAAGAACTAGGACTTGTATAAAAATTAAACCCACAAACACCTCTTGAATGTTTTTTTATGTACCAGAAAGTGTTCTAAATGTTAATTGTTCATGCACACAAAAAGTCCTAATAAGGCTAATATTCCCAAAAAAAAGTTTGACTTAACACATTTATTTCTTAGTTATTCAGATTAGCATCTGCAAAAGCAAACTTGGGTGTACAGTTCTAGTATCAATAGCATCCTCAGTATTCCTACTGCCTTACCCTTATCTACTACAGTAGTGTATGCTATGAAATGCACATAGTACAGTTTAGTTAATAGAATTTTACAGTGACTAAGAGTAGACATAAAACTCATAGAAAAGAATGTACTTTGCTCATGGAAAGTGTTTGATCTGATTCAAGCACACATGCACACATACACACACAAACACATACATGCACAAATACACACACACACTCACTCACTCACTCACTCACTCGGAATTTACTATGATTATGTTAAGGGAATTTCTACCAGGTGTTTAATGGACACAAAGCAACAATTAACAATTTTCAGTGACTTGTTTGTCTATCATCCATCTACTTACTGGGGTTTGACTACTTTCATTAAGTATTAGGTTAGTGTATACATTAACTATTTCCATCACCATATTTAGATACATGATTAACCTAAAATATTTTAGCTATCCTTTTCTAATAACCTCTCTGTATATATAAAATTGAGGGAGGAGGAGAGATGACTCAGAGGGTAAGAGGACCTGAGTTCAATCCCCAGCAACCACAATGTGGCTCACAACCATTTATAATGAGAGCTGGTGCCATCTTCTAGCATGCAAGTGCACATGCAGGCAGAATACTGTATACCTGAGAAATAAATAAATCTTTAAAATAAAATTGAGAAATTTATATGTCATATAGGCATGAATAAAAAATGACTGTCATAAAATATTCAAGATAACTCTCTTCAGTTACCACTGAATTTTCTTTTTACATTCCACTGTTCATTTTTTCTACTGTCAAAAATGCTTTTGCAACATCTTATTTGTGCCTTGAAATGAGTACTAAAATATGTAAGAAGATGTTCTTTTAAATACATGTAATTTTAGCATTGAATTTAAAACAAAATTAACATCCATTATACTGTTAAAAAGCTTTTACCTCTTTCCAACTTTGTTTGAAAAATTATTAAACTTATTTTCCATGGTTATGGGATAAATTCAGCTTCCATAAAATTAAAGGACAGCTACTTTACACTCTGTTGGATGCTCATGCACACGCATAACATATTTTGTATGTTCTAATAAAAATTCTTTTCGTTTTTAAATAAAAAGGTGTTTATCTGGGTATACAGTTGTAGAGGGTTAATTAGAGTCCATGATGATAAAGCAAACTCACGGCAACAAAAAAAGATCCTTTAATGGAAAATTTGTTGTTGCTTTGTTTTATTGTATTTGAGGCTGAAGTTAAATGGAGAACTGAATATTGGTTAAGATCAAATACACCGTAATTCAGAAACATGAGAGTAATTTTTTCCTTGTGTATTATAACTTTTACTAGAAACATTGAAAAATATCTAAAATTTTTAAGTCAAGCATCTGATTTCTGTTTGATTGTTTTTAAGTTTTTATTTCGAAGCTTTTCTTCTTTTACATTCTAACCGCAGTTCCTTCTCCCTCCCCCTACCTTCACTCCACCACACCCCTATCTACTCCTCAGAAAGCATAATGCCTCCCATGGGGAGTTAACAATACCTGGCACATCAAGTTGAGGCAGGACCTGGTCCCTCTCCCCTGTATCAAGGCTGACCAAGGTATCCCTCTATAGGAAATGGCCTCCAAAAAGACAATTCATGTACTGGGGATAAATCCTGGTTCCACTGCCAGTGGCCACACAGACTGCGCAAGTCACATAACTATCATCCACATTCAGAAGGCCTAGTTCGGTCCTATGCAAGTTTCCCAGCTATCAGTCCAGAGTCAGTGAGCTCTCACTAGCTACAGTCAGCTGTCGCTGTGTTTCTGCATCCTGGTCTTTACCCCTTTGCTCATACAATCCCTCGTCCCTCGCTATGACTAGACTCCAGGAGCTTGGTCCAGCTGTGAATCTATGCATCTGTTTTCATCAGTTATTGAATCAAGGTACTATCATGACAATTAGGGACAATCTGACTACTGGGAAAGACCAGTTCAGGCGCCTTCTCTACTCCTGCTAGGGGTCGTAGCTAGGGTCATCCTTGTGAATTCGTGGAGAGGGGGAGAAGGTTCCCTAGCACCAGATTTCTCCCTTACTGAGCCAGGGCAATAGTACAAGCACCAGGGAACACATGCAAACTCACAATGACTAATCAAAATTGGCCAATAGCTGTCAGCAGACCAAAAGCATGCTAATTAATGACACTCACTCCTAGCCAATCACAACACACTAGCAGTGACTGCCAATTTCAAAAGAACCAACCAGAAACGTTTCTGTGGCAGTTTAATTTCCCTAACCCTATAAACACCCCTTCCAACTTTTTTTATAATAAAGATGCTCTGCAATGGAATCTCTCAGTGACTGTATCATGTCTTCTCGGCCTCTGACCCCCATCCCGAAACAGCAATTGGACAACAGGAAACAGCAAAAGCCCATAAAAATGTAGAAACTACAATATAACTGGTGCCCGACCTGGATAAATCCTGTCTTCTTGCTCTCTTTTTGGGTTTTCCTTACTCTCTTTGGGGCATTTTTCTTTTTTTGGTTGCTGCCCCAGCTGCTGTCCCCATCCTGATACTCCATTGGCATCTTGAGTCTGCCCACTTGGGTTGATTTGGTAAGTTGACCCGTTTTTGTTTTCTAAGCCCTTGGTGAGTTAGGGCTTTATTTCCTATCCTTACATTTTATTTTATTTTCGTTTTGTCATCCTAGTCAAGATTTGTCCTGGTACCTCCACATAAGGGCTCACCACCCAGGAGGTGGAACCAATAAGGGACCCGCTGATAGGTCCTTTTCAACCAGAGATACTGTATGAGCATATGGCCACAGCCTAACAAAGCATGGAATTCTCTCACTGAAAGCAGTACACCGGGTCCGCAAACTTTGCTTTCCCCCTTTTTTTTTCTGTTCAGTCCTTGTCCTTGCACAGACTCCCGTGGTGGCCTGAGAACAACTGATTGTTTAAAGACTCTCTTACTTTATAGAGAATCCCAATCACTCTTCAGAGAGTATGCTGTCGGACATCCTCCCCTAGTCTCTCTGCTCAACTAATCTGGTTACAGGACCACCTGTTAAAGGCCATTAAGGCAATGGCTGATCTCTTAATTCTTGGAAAGGCTTTGGCCTTTTGACTGTGGCTGAATCCACTTTCCCTTCTATGATTAGAACTTTCTCCTCAGAGATGGAAGATGCTTCTACTAGCTTTGCTACTTCCACTAACTTAACCCTGGAGCTGAGCGTGAGGACCCAGATATAGTTGTTGCCACTCACCTCATATTTCCTGGCCACTTTCTTCTTTGATGCTGCTCCTCACAGTATCTGAGTGGAGCCCATCATGAATGGTGCCTCTTGCCCAGAGCATGGGGCCTTCCTTCCTCCAGCAACACTGCCACCACTTTCTTCCCCAAGCTGGCAAGAGTTCTGGGTCCAGTGTGAGGGCTTGCCCACCATTTTCATCTCTACCTGACCTCCCACCTACAATACGCAGAGCCTGGAGAAGCTACCTTTTCTGGCTGTTTTTGCTGAGCTATTCTTGTAGCACTTGTGGTACAGACTTTGGGCTCACTTCTCCCAACTGTCTTAGCCCCATTGATCCCTGGTGTGGAGTTTTCACCACCACATGACTTGTTCCTTGACAGCTTCAGGGTGGACAGGACCCTGGCTGTGTTGGTCCCATCTCTATCTTCTGAAGACTTAGCTATTCCCCTTTCTACTTTAGTCTCTTGTTCCTTTGCAGCATCCTCAAAACCGAAGCTCAAGAAATGTGTTTCCCTCTGTCCAGTAGATCACTCAGTCAGAAATTCCATATGAGGTATCCTGCAGTGGTGAGGGGCCATTGACACTTCTTCCCTAGCTGGGTCTCTGGAGATCACCCCAGATCCTCCAGTCCTATGTGGAAAGAGTAACTCCTACTCCTCTGGTGGTGCTGGGACAGTAGGTAGGGGATTGACTAGTGGCATAACCTCTGGGGAGTGATGGACTCACCACTTTGAGAGGTTGAGACTGAGTCATGGATGGGGAACCTTGAAAGATGGAGCAAAAATGGTACAAAGAGAAGAGTTGCTCAGTTTTGTGAGGTCTGCAGAAGCTGCCCCTGACCCAGTAGTAGTGGGTTGTGAAGGAGAGGCAGCTGGGCTGACATCAAGTGGAGGAGGGTAATCTCAGTGGCAGAAGTGTTGCCTACTGCTCCAAAGTGAAGAAGGCACTGGCTCCCATGGTGTCTTCCTAGTACATCAAAATGAGACAAGATGTGGTGAATATGTACCTATTCAACTTCCAGGGCAGGATCAAGCACCTTCATTTGTCACTGAATGAGGAGGGTCACTCCTGGGTCTACCATGTGTTGTTCCAGTTTATTTTCAAAATGTTTGAGCATTTCAGAGTGCATCCCAGCCCTGTAGAGCCTGGAGGCTCCAGTGATGTTCTCCTTGTCAGCTTTGTGCCCTACCAGAGGCAACAGGGCCAGGATCTGGTGGGAAGCCAAACAGGGGTGTGTGAGGGAGACCGATGCTACCCTGATTCTCATTATTTTGAGTAGGTTCTCAGACAATGGACCATGCAGCTTCAAACCCATTATGATTGGTACCTCATTTTGAAGACAATCCTTGATCCCTCAGTTTTAATCCAAAGGCACTCTGTTTATGATGTTGTAGCAGAGACCCAACCAAGCCCATAAAAATTTGCAGTTTGGACTTACTGCCACCCTTGACATGCTTACTGGCCATGGACAATATGCTGATCCTGTATCACAATCCAAGATTAGCCTGTATGCCTATTTCCAACAACTGTTCGACTGAGCCTTCAAGGCCCTCAAATTGAACAATTTTGTCCAGCAGGCTGCAGAAACATTCCCTGAATGTTTGACCTATGTCACCAATGCTGCTAAAAGGCACATTCCATCTGGCCTTACCAAGAATATCCTTATTAAACAGATAACTCGGGAAGAACTCAACATTGTCACCTATAATGTGATCACACCTATTAAAAATGAAAATATTCTTAGGTGAGTCTTACTGCCAGTGATATTGACACACAGAACGGGCCCATTTCAGTCCTTATGGCTTCCATCAATGCCTTGGTCAACACCAAACTTGACAAGGATGATAATTTTGTGCTGCCAAACTGAACTTGCCAGGGATGTGGACAGTCTGGCTACTTACGTAGGGATTGTCATGAGGCTCGTCCAAAGAACAAATGTCCTAAATGCCAAGAGGGCTATCACTGGTCATGAGAGTGTACACGCTCTCAGTGGTTCCTGATATGAATGATACACTGGACAATGGCTTTATACTCATGATACATGACGGTAAGTGGTGAACCTTGGTTTGCAGTGGCTAAGGTGAACTGGTTCTCGTCCACTAGACAGATGTCTTCAATTTCAGTAGCATAGTATCTGTCATTTAAAAAGATAGATTTCCCCAATACTTTAGTTCTCTCTGCTGAGGTTACTTGAAGTGCGGTAGAACCAACTTTAATAGAAATTTTGGTGTTTTTGAGTGTTAACTAGAGAATATTGTGGAAGAACTTTAGGTCCTCTTCCAGTTCCAAGATGGCTACAGGAATCTTCTCTTGCTCATGTTCTGCATGCTCAGCCAGCTTCCTGGGACAGTCTATGAAAATAAACTGTTTGCTGCCCTTCAGGCCAGTCAGCACCTACAAGTGGTACTTGGAGTACTTCCTGACCCAGGAGCTACAGTTGTAGATATAAACTGCAGAGACTTTGTCATAAGCAAAGCCAGGAAAAATAACAAACCACTTAGAGAAGAAGTCTGTTTTATAGCAATTGCTAGGTCCAGAATGGCACACTGGATAATCATTTCCCTCAGGACAGACAACTTTCTGTCCTACCACTTTTCAAATTAAAGAGAAAAATTTATCCAACACCATCAAAAAATGCCACCCCCCAGGCTGCTATAACGTTTACAGATGCCAATAAAACTAATTTGGGGGTAATAATAATAGGAGTTAATCATTAGGAAAGGGCCTATACTCAACCAAATCCTGAATCAGTACAAATGGGGGGAGGAGGTTACTGGTGTTCCTTAAGGTATTGGAAATGGCCCAATCATAACCTGTGCAACTTAACTTGACACAAGTCAAGCCATTGTATTTGTCTACCACATTTTTTGGGCAAGTATGGGACCATATTAAATCTTTGCTAGACTCCTCTGAACTTGTTGCATGGAGTCTTATGGGAGTGGTGGTGGCTCTAATATTTCTGCTTAAGTGTCTCCTACAGCTAAGATCCTGACAACAGCTGGTGAACAAGGCAACACTTCAGGTGTTAATTGCTATGGAGCACCTAGACCAAAACCTCCAAGGGAGGGGTTGATGCTTGGCTAACACAATTATAGGAGGCCATTTAAAGTCCTAGTTCTCCTATAAGTATCCCCTTGATTCTGATTTTTTGGGACCTTCAGGGGACCCAACATACAATAACTAGTAGTCAAAGGCAGGCATGAGCCTGTCCAGCAGGCCAACCTAAGACAGGCACAGGCTAAAATACTGGGGATTCTTTGAGGTGAGGTTACAAAAATCCATAATAATTACAAGGTCACCCAATAAAAATAAAATAAAAAGAGTAAGATAAGCACAAGCAAGAAATTGCACACTCACAATGAGCAAGTGAAATTGGACAAAAAACCTTGTCAGCAGACCAAAATCATGCTTAACTAATGATGCATGCTCCTAGCCAAGCAAAACTCACTAGCAGTGACCACCAGTTTAAAAAGGACCAACCAGAAATGTTCCTGTGGCAGCTTAATTTCTCTAATCCGATAAAAACCACCACCAAGTTTTTATAATAAATAGCTTCTACATTAGAATATCTCAGAGTCTGTGTTATTGCCTCCAGGTCTTCTTATCCCCTGCCCCCTGAAAACAGGGATCACATAACAGGCAGCAGCAACAAGCCCATAAAAACTATACCAAATACCATGACTCCCTATATCAAGATATCTCCTTACTTGCCTTATCTTTGCCTCTACCAACTCAACAATCCTATTGCTTAATGTTCTGCCCTGTAGGCCCATATTTCTATGTGGTAAGCAGCCAGGCTATCAAGCCATAGTTCCCCACCTGAAGTGGTCACATACCCTTCCAGACAGGCTATTGCTACCCTAACAAAAGCTCAGAATATACTGCTCCTTACTTTGTAATTATGTAGATAGCCTGATAAGAGGTGTCAATTCCAAGCTAGTGACAGAGCTGTGGATGTGAGAAAATGGGCATAGAAAGGTGTGTTCAAAGAGGTAGATGTGACTAAAAGCCATTCACCTGGTTACCAAGGAAACAGGATGCTAATGTATTTCCCCCTCAGGTTATGTTTTGATATATAAGGCTGTTTGGAGAATAAATGTGAGGAATTCTTCAACATGTAAATCAGGACTTCATGAGGGAACACTGAGAGTCTCCCTCCCGATAAAGCCATGTGAGTTGTGCCTTTATTCCCATGCTTCCACGGCGGTCAAGAGAGAGAGATGATTTATGTTGGGGTCTGGTTGAGAGAAAGAATTTATGATCCGGGCTAGCACCAGACTCCAACACTGCCCCCTCCCCTTCACTTCTCCCTCTCCCCCCCAATATTCCAAATTTACTCAGGAGATCTTATCTGTTTCCTCTACTCTGGGGTATTAACACATGTCTCTCTTAGGGTCCTCCCTGTTGCTGAGTTTTTCAGGGGTTGTGGATTGTAGCCTAGATATTTTCTTTTTGTCTAATATCACCTTATGAGAGAGTACATATGGTGTTTATCTTTCTGTGTCAGGGTTACCTCACTAAGAATTATTTTTTATTTAGTTCCATCCATTTACCTGTAAATTTTAAGGTATTGCTTTTTAGAACTGAGGAATAATACTTCATTGTTTAAATGTACCATATTTTCTTTATCCATTCTCAGTTGAGGACATCTAGGTTATTTATAGGTTATGGTTATTAAAAAATAATGCTGCTATGAACATAATTGAGCAAATGACCTTGTGGTATGACTGAGCATCCTTTGGGTATATGCCCAAGAGTGATATTACTGGGTTTTGAGGTAGATTGATTTCCAATTTTCTAAGAAACTGCCATAGTGATCTTTAAGGTAGCTGTACAATTTTGCACTCCCACCAGTGATGGAGGAATGTTACCCTTACTCCACATATTCTCCTGCATAAGCTGTCATCAGTGTTTTTTTTTTCTTAGTCATTCTGACAGGTGTAAGATGATATCTCAGAGTCATTTTGATTTGCATTTACCTGATGACTAAAAATTTTGAGCAGTTCCTTAACTGTTATTGCCATTTGAGCTTCTTCTGCTCAGAATTCTCTTTTTAGATCTGTATACCTTATTTTAATTGGATTAATTGCTATACTGATGCCTAGTTTCTGAGTTATTGATGTTTTGGATATTAGCTTTCTGTTGATTTGGAGTTGGTGAAAATTTTTGTCCATTATGTAGGCTGCCACTTTTTCATTTTTACAGTGTCCTTTGCCCTATTGAAACTTCTCAGTTTTTGAAGGTCCCATTCATTAATTATTGCTTTCAGTGTCTGTGCTACTATTGTTATATTTAGGAAGTGTTCTCCTGTGCCAATGTGTTCAAGGTTACTCCCTGCTTTTTCTATCAAGTTCAATAGAACTGGATTTATGTTTAGGTCTTTGATCCACTTAGACTTGTTTTGTGCATGGTGATAGATACAGATCTATTTGCATTTTCTACATGTCTGTTGTAAGGATGCTGCTTGTTTGTTCCTGGCTATTCAGCAGCTCAGACGCAAAATAACTACACAGAAGCTATATTATTTAAATCATTGCTTGGTCCATTAGCTCTATCTTCTTATTGGCTAACTCTTATGTCTTAATTTAACCCATTTCTAGTAATCTGTGTACTTTGAGTACTATATTGAATAGATATGGAGAAAGCAGATAACCTTTTCTTGTTCCTGATATTAGTGGAATCACTAATTCAGTGGAATGGAGTTTTTCTCCATTTAGTTTGATGCTGCTGTTGGCTTGCTGTATATTGCCTTTATTGCATTAAGGTATTTTCCTTGCATCCATAATCTCTCCAAGACCTTTATTCAGATGAGACATTGGATTTTGTTCAAGGCTTTTTTGGCATCTATTGAGAAATTCATGTGACTTTTTTTCTTTCAGTTTGTTTATATGGAAGATTACATTGACAGATTTTCATATTTTGAACCATCCCTGCATCACTGGGATGCAGTCTCCTTGATCAGGATGGATGACCCCTTTGCCCATTATGTGACCCTTGTTCTTCTGTAAAATTTCAAATCTATATCCTTCTAAGTAAGTAGGGTCGAGAAGATACAACTGTGTTTTTTTTCTGAAAACATCACTAAAATGGTAGTAAAGAATTGAAATTTTTATAAGCTCACAAAAAAATTGAGAATGAGAGTCATAATAACACTGTGCAAGATGTGTCATCCTGTTTTTGAAAAAAAATCACCTAAATGGGTTATGTCTCATTAAGGGAAGCTAATGAAGCTACAACTTGCAAGCTGTATAGACAGTTACAGATAAGTAACAAGTCTATTTGCAGAATGCCGAACACCATAGGACCTGGTGCAAGTTCTAGTGTGGAGGACTGAGATTACCCAGTTGGATGACTACCCCAGTCCCAAAACTTTCAATTATTGAGGGGTTTAAGTATTCAGAGAAGGTGCGTGAAGTATATATAACATAGAACTGGAAGTTGCATGCATTATAAATATGGACAAGTACAATTCTTTTAAACATGTTAACACATTACACAAGAACTATCAAGAGTTTTTTTTGTCTATACAAGATGAATATTCACTGATGTAAGATGAGCCTCTGTATATGTGTTGCTTTTATTAGTTAATGAATAAAGATGTTTTGGTCAATGGCTTAGCAGAGATTAGCTAGGTGGGAAATTTGAAGAGGGAGAGAGAGAGAATAGGCAGAGTCTACAGAGACAGCTTGTAGCTGCTGAATGAGTAACAATCCACAATGATAAACCACAGCCTCTTGGCAACACACAGATTAATAGTAATGTGTTAAGATGTAACAGCTAACTAGGAATATATCTATGCCATTGGCCTAATAGCTAGATTTATCCAGGAAGAAGAGTAAGACATTGATCAAACAATTGAAACTGATAATAAGTCTTAGAGTGGTTATTTCATAAGCAGCTTTGGGAACACGTGGATAGAGCAAAACTGGGGGACTGGCAGAATGGATAATACTTCTAGCTACAATACTCAAATTAATATATGTCTTTATTTTTCTTTTCTCCTTTCTTCTTCTTCCTTTCTTACTCCTTCCCTCTCTCCCTCCCTCTATCTCATTCTCTCTTTTCTACTTCCTTCCTTCCTTTCTTCATTCTTTCTTTCTTCCTTTCTTTCATTTTCTCTCCAAGTAGCCCTTGTTGGTCTAGAACTTGCTCGGTAGTTCAGTCTGGCTTCTAACACACAGAAATCCATATGCCTCTCTCTCTAAAATATTGTGGTAAAAGATATTTACCAGCACATTGATAAGAAATGTTCTAAAAAGAACATTGTAGTTTATCCTTAATGAATCTAGAACCATCTTCTTCAGATTATACCTGGTCATTAGAATGCTTCTGTAAAGCAAGTTTCATTGTCAATGAATAATATTCATTCATTTGTATCAGATGGCAGTAGAGGCTAATATTTGTAATAGAAATATGAGACTCAGAAAATATAAAATGCTTACTTTCTTGTCTTTTACAGAAAAAGGGCCAGGCACTTCAGAGTAAATCTTAACTAAAAAACACATATATACTGAGTCAACAATTAAGGGAACTTAGTGATTTAAATGTGAGACGATCAGCAAGAATCATTAGGCATGGGAGGTAAGTTTTCCAACAGATGTTTGTCAACAGGCACAATGTTATAGTTAATTAAGAAAAAAAAAATTCTGGTGCTAGTGAGGTGATAAATTCTTATATAATTTAGAATATATTTGTCATTCAAAACTTCTATGAGCTTAAACTGAATGATATACTATTTTCCTTTATTTGATTACTGTACAAAGTACTTCTGAATTAAATGATAACATTGTACCCTATAATATTATGTTTCAAACAAATAGACAAAGGATAAAAAAGGTTCAATTTTTAAAAAGAAAATGTCTTCTCATAGATAAAAATAAGAAAACATCACAAATATAATTCCATTACATGTTATAAGGCAGAAGATGAGAAGTACTGGTACTGGTTCACTTTGCCATCCTGGTGAGGTCTATGATACCACAGTTTACATAGAAAGAAGTTGTCTCAAGATAAAAGCATGAAAGACATTTGCTCAAGATTAAAATTCCCAGATTTAATTTTCATATAACATGAGAAAGAGCATCATGAGAAGAACCTCTTGGGTTTTTTTAATTTTTCTGTGTTCATAAGTGTTGGAATGTTATTTTTCAGATACTGAAGGCTCAAAACTATCACAGAGAAGCCTAAATATCAATTAAACTGCAATTAAATATATAAATAGAATAAAGTAGAATTTTAACCATGCCAGTCACAAAAATATAGGTTTATTCAAATAAAAATGTGAGGAATCTGATTAGAATGAGAAGAAGCATTTTCAAAACTATTTGTTTTTTTTTTTTTTTTTTTTTTTTGGTATTGCTGAATCAAAAAGACCTCTCTTAAAGGGGTTGCAGCATGCTGCCAGCAAGTAAAGCCCATTTGGGGAAAAATATGTCTAAACTCTGTTTGTTTGAGTTTCTAGAATTACTTTCCATGCCCTCTCAAGTTTTATGTGGATTTTAGTTGGCCATGTTGGTGCCAATTTACATGGCTACATGGCTTCTCTCTGACTCTGTCTTTTTCCTCCTAGCATTCATTTCAGTTTTCCTCACCTTATCAGGTCCAGCCAGTTTAGTTTATTCACTTATGGTAATCACAGCATACAGAGCGGAATCCCACATTAAGTTTATTTTCAAAAATATGAATGTATTGTATTATACATAAATTGATACTTTATAAATTTGCATGACAAAGTCTAAAGAAGAAAATTGTTGCTATAAAACTCTCAGAAAAATTATATTTTGGAAATTTACTGGGTTTGATTATATCAAAATGCTTGTGTTTGGGCTGAGTTTCAGATATTAGACTATCTTATTTGGATTATTATGTGTGTGTAATTTTTAAAGACATTTAAATAGGGCATATCGTTATTGGGTAGGGAATTTAACATTTGCTACAGTTTGATGATTTTCTATCACACATCTAAATGCTATCTTGAGTCTCTTTTTCCTCCCATTAATATATGCCAGAGGTTTCTTAGGTCTATTTACAGTAATATTGATGGAAAGTTGTCTTGATTCTCTTCCTCTTTGTTGCTAAAATTCCTTGGAATAATATAGGTGATATTCTAGTCCACTTGTGTTTAAGTATTAAAATATCAGATCAGATGTTGTAAGCATCAAGCATTTGTTGCTCATAGTTTGGAGAACTGCAAATGCCAGAATCAAGAGGTCAGGAAAACATGTGTCAGATGAAAGCCTACTTTTAGATTTACTTGTGCATGTTGGTCTTCTTGAATCAGAGAAACCAAAAGCCATCCTATCTCTTCTTGTAAGAGGATAAATCTCATCATGTGGACTCATTTCATATAATCTAATCAGGTCATAAATGTTCTATAAAGCTCTCAAAATCATAATCATGTAAAATACAATCTCAAACTCTATAATCTCAAATGTTGAAACATTAAAAACTCTAGTACATATTTTTGTAAGATGAAAAACTAAATTTTGGGGAAGAAATTAGAACATTTTCAATTGTACACAGAGTAGCCATCAAAGTATTCCATTTTGTACTTTTTCTGCCCATTTCTAAAAGTGGCTAAGAATAAGAGGAATCCACTAAGCTAAATAAGCTTCTGGGCCTAAGGCAGTTGCTTCTATACAAGTTCCTCCAGTATTACAAAATACATAAAATGGCCACTTAATCTTGGTGGGAGATTTGGCTTTGGCTTTACCTTTTAAAGGTGAAGCAGTTCTTATATTTAGCATAAAAATAAGATTTTTTTAAAAAAATATTATTTGTGTCACATTGCCTATTGAATGACATTTTCAAAATTGATCTCAATGTTTTCTGCCATACAGAAACATAAACACACACACACACACACACACACTCACATGTGTGTGTGTGTGTATATATATACATATATATATATACTCATGCTTAATGGATCCCCAAATTCTAACGTTATAGCGATCTGCTTACATATGACTCAAAACAATAATGCATTTTGTATCATTTTTTAAAAGAATTTGATAGGATTTTCAGAAGAAAGTTCAGTTATGTCTTTTGGTCAGGCATATGGCAGTAATAAATATTTAATTTTAAAAATACAAGACATATTAATATTACTATTAGAAGTGGGTTGATAAACTTTTAATGACTTAAACTGATTTGGGCCTATTTTACTGTTTCAAAGTAATTACAGTATAAAAGAGTGAAAAAATATATATGGGATATAGTTACTCTTCAGTCCCTAATACTTTTCCAGTAGATCTGTGGTTCTGTAAATAAATACCTGTATAATGGGTTTCCTCATACTCCAGAGAGCATTGAAAAATGGTTAAGAATATAGAAAAATTTCTCTAGTGTCAGGTTTCTTGCTAACCCCATAATGACTCCCTCAATTAAAATATCTCTTTCCTGTTCTCATCTCTGTCCTTCCTCTATCTCGATTATCCCATTCCCTGAAGTTCTCCTTCTCCCTCCCTTTCTCTCCTCTTCTTCCCTTTACACTCTGTCTTTTCCCTCATTCAAAATTGACTCTTGACAGGCCAAATGTTGTACATATCCAGTATAGGAAATCTTATTTGCTTTACAATCATGAATGTAATAGCCATGCTATGCCAAGAGATAGCATTTTGCAACCTGTCTTCCTTTCTTCTTGCTGTTATATTTTTTTCCATTTCCTCTTCTGTGTTAATCTGCCATCCTTATTGGCGATGATAAGAATACTTCAGGGTTGAGTATGTGCAACTGTCACTTATTCTCAGCCACAACTCTATATTCACTGTCATTCATTTGAAATAACACTAGTATTGTGAAATATTCCTTTACATTGTGTGAATATATGTCACTATGATTGGTTTAATAAGCAAGCTGACTCCCAATAACTGAACAATATAAAGGTGGGAAAGCCAAACTGAGAAAGATGGGATGTTGAAGGGCAGAGTCAGGAGTCTCCAGCCAGATGCAGAGTGAGCAGGAGATGAATTTGCCATGATAATAAAGGTACCACCATCTGGCGGAGCATAAATAAGTAATATGGGCTAGATTCAAATGTATGAGCTGGTTAGTAATATGCCTGAGCTTTGTGGGGGAGCATGTGTAATTAATATTAAGCCTCAGAGTGGTTATATGGGACTGGGAAGTCGGGACAGGAAACTTCAGCATGCACACTAGGAGTTGCATTTATATATGGGTATAAATATAAATATCTTAGAAGGCAGTTTAACACTATGTTAATTTAGCTTATCAACAGTGGTAAAATCCTCACTTAAGACCTAACTATGACCTCTGCTGCCATGACTTTTTATTTTTTGACTGACATAAATTCCTTCCTGTGGTGTGGTCCTCATAGCCAAGAAATATATGGTTGGGTACCCTCTAACAGCTGTGACACTACTGTAACAGTGGGCATATCTTGCCTAGAAGGTTATTATTGTAGTTCATAGCTAGATAAGACCATTGATGTCTTTTCTTTCCCAGGTGCCTGCATAGTGCCTCCCAGATTTGTGAATGATAGCCTACAGAGAGAAAACTTGAATCTCATTTCCAGCTTTATTTCAATATCTTTTTGGCAGAAATTAAGCACAGAGGGGGTAAGTATGTAGAAGACAAAGTGGGACGTGGGTTGGTAACAAACTATGAGTGAATGAAGTGATATGGAAATTTCATATTTTATAAGATAATTAAAATATCATGAAAACAAAGAGTTAGGATGAAGATATCCAGCATAGCTAGATAGTGCTTTTTCTAAAAGTCAGGGGTTACTAAACAAAATTTACAATGCCAGATATACTCACTTAAGAGTTATTGATGAGAGATGCCCCAGACACCCTCACAACAATACAGGTAAGCATTCCTAAACGTGTGGGTCATGTACGAGTTGAACAAACCTTTCATAAAGGCAGCTTAGCATGATTTGAAAACACAGATATTTACATTACAATTTTTAACTGTAGCAAAATCGCAGTTATAAAACAGCAAAGAAAATAATTTCATTATTGGGGATCACCACAACATGAGGAAATGGATTAAAGGACACAGCATTAGAAAGGTTGAGAACCACTGATATAGGCTCTTGCAATTTCTCTTGGCTGCCTACCAGAAATAGTTGAAGAAACTTTTTCAAGGGCTTTATAAATGATTATTTTTTCAATCAGTTACCATAGTGATATATATTTATACAGTTGTAGGTTTGAGCTACTTCTTTTCAAATATTGTTATCTTGCTCATGACAGTGATACTCATGTAATTGTCATTATTATATTTAATTATTCATAGTTACAAAAATACATTGTCTATTTTACTATTTAAAGTGACATATGAAGTTCTCTATACATAGTTTATTAGTATTATTTCAAATAAATATCCTTTTAAATTAAAAGTAATAATATTTAAGGATTTTTTAAAAGTAGTTTTCCCAGAATTATATTTTGAAAATTTAACTCTTTAGGCATTTGTGTTGTTCTTTTGGTATTTCAGCATTTAAGATTATGCTTTTGAGATCATTCTTTTGCCCACATTTACACACTTCTGTACAAAAGCTCTTATTACATGAGTCAACTTAACATTTTAACTATATTTAAATAAAATTCAGTGTCTGCTAATAAGTCTTCTAAACTACAACAGAAATCTTTAACTAATGATAATGTCTTATGTAGAGCAAAGCATTACTGAAGAGCAAAATGACATTTCTTGGTCCTCTCTTATTTTACAACCATTATCTTCTAATATTGTATAATAGTAATATATTGTACTGCTCTAATTGTTCAGCATACTAAAACTTGATATCTATCAACAATTTATTATGTTTTATATATGTCATTCAATATTCTTGATAATCTTATAAAGTTTGTTTTATTTTATTACTAATTTAAAGGCAAGAAAACTCATGAATACAGAGGTTAAAATATTAACACATATTTAATTGAAACAAACCTCATTCATTGAATTCCAAGTATGCACTTTAATCATTATTCAAATATACTATGTAATATATATCATTTGAGGGTGACTATTCTTTATAATTTCTGTGAGTATAATGGAATACTTTGCTACTTTCTCTTTAGATATAGATTATTTAAGAAAAAAACATTCCTAGAATCCAGAAGACATCTGTGAGTTTGAAGTTAGCCTCATCTACATGGTAAATTCCAAGCCAGGCAAGGCTACATAGTGAGACTTTATCTCAAACATAAATTTACCTAGAAGAAAAAAATAATATTCTAGACTTCTGACTTAAGTATTATTATCTATCAATGATTGTTCAAGATCAGGTTGACTATTGTTACAAAATAATCAGAACTACCTAACAGATACCTGCATTTTAAATGATAAGTTATCACTGTAAATCCATTGCATGTGGAAAAAAATCCTGAAATTAACAGGGTTTAGTTACTAGAATGAGTCTTGTTTTTTCATGTTTCAAGTTTCTATGCCTTACTGGATAAAAAGTTGACTTTCCTAATTACTTTTGAAAACAATGAACCAACATTTTACTTTTGATTGCTCCTAACTTAATTTCTTTTCCTGCTCCTCTGATAAAAATGCACTGACAAAAAAATACTGACAGGAAAAATAGTTGATTCCTGTTCATAGTTCAAGGGAAGTTCACTGTGGAGAAGTCAATGTGGCAGGAGCTTGATGCAGTTAACATCCATAATCAGGACTAGAGAGATATAAATATTAACATTACACTGCTCAATACCCTTTCTGAACTCATGTAGTCCAATATATTAGGAAATAGTAACACTTACAATGTGTGGATCTTCCCACATGAATTAAACAGTGTGATCTCCCACAGCATAACAAAAGGTCCATCACCCAAGAGATTCTAGACCCTCACAGTAGACAATTAACAGGGCCAGCTTAATGCTTTAGTGGGTAAATACACCTGTCTCAGAACCTGGTGGCTTTAGTTTCAACTCTGGGAACCACACGATAGAAGAAAAGAACTGACTCTCAACAACAGTCCTCTGAACTGTAATGTGTGCATGCCATGAAACATGCACACACACACACACACTTCTTAGAAGATATATGATATCAGGTATCTCTGGGAATTTTACCGTCTGCTTTCTCTCTTTTAAACACCACTTGTCCTTAATATCTCTTGGATTCTTCCATCTCTAAAATCAATAATTTTGACTTCTAATGGAGAGTCCCTGGAATGATACACAATGTATTGTTAACTTAAATAAATTGATCAGAACTCTGAAAAGCTAAAACAGATGATAGCTAAAATGATTTTATTTTCTTGTACTAACAATTTTGGAAAATAATTTTCCTAAAGCTAAAAACAATTGTTTTAACTTGTGCTCTTAGTGATATCTAAATTACCACACTGGAGACAGGAGTAAAGCTTGATAATAATAAAAAATTAAGAGCAGTTCCAAAAGAATTTTTAAATATAACTCAAACCAGGGGTTCCTCTTTAAAACTAAATTTTCTAGATAATATGTGCTTGTTGACAGGGTTTCTGTCCTGCCCAGTTCTTTCAATTGTTAAGTCCTTAAAAAGTCACACAGAGGTCTACATTAGTTATAATATGATTGACCCATTAGCTCAGGCTTCTTATTAACTCTCGTAATTTATATTAACCTGTTATTCTTATCTGTGTTAGCCACATGACTCAGTACCTTTTTCAGCAAGGCAGTCACATTTTACTTCTTCTGTGATTGGGTCAGGACTGCAAAGGAGTGGGTTTCCTCCTCCCCAGAATTGTCCTTTTCTCATTGACCTGACTTTTCTTCCTGTCTGGTTGTCCCACCTGCCTGGGTACTAGCCAATCAGTGTTTATTTAAAATATAAACTGACGGAATACAGAACATTCTCCCACACCATGTGGTAACAAAATACTTGATAATATGATGTAGTATAAATTTTCTTGTATTGTTGAGGGAGAGAGGGTCCACTTGTTTTTCCAAGCTGCCTGGCTAGCTTACACCCAAAATAATCACAGAGAAATTGTATTAATTTAAACATTGCCTGGCCCACTAGCTCTAACTTCTTATTGGATAACTCTTACATCTTAGTTTAACCCATTTCTATCAATCTGTGTATCACCACGAGGTCACGGCCTACCACAAAATTTCACCACATCTACTTCCAGCCACAGATCCATGGCATCTCCCTGACTCTGCTTTCTTCCTCTCAGAATTCAGTTATGTCTTTTCTGCCTACATAAGTTATGCCCTATCACGCCAAGCAGTTTCTTTATTGATTTACCAAGCAAAGCAACACATAGACAAAAGGACCACCTTCACCATTTCCCCTTTTCAGTTTAAAAAGGAAAGGAAGACTATAACTTTAACATAGTAAAATTACATATAACAAAATAGATATCAAATAAAAACTACAGTTACACTATTTATATCTACTTTATCTTTTATCACAACTAAGGAAAGCTATATTATTTATTACTATGTATTCTTCAACTCCTCAAAGACTCTAGAATAATATAATATTACCAAAGTAAACAGGAAGTAAATTGTAAGCAACTTGCAAAAATTCTAGAAATGACAGAGACATCTTGCTACCTGGACAGTCACCCAAAGTTCTTCTGTACCATTGGGGTATCTGTCTTCAGCCTACAGGGCCATAGTGTCCAGCAGACTTTTCCATGAAGCACGAAATTTCAAAGAAAGTTCAGTCACTTTCTTCTGTGTCTTACAGAATGTCTCACAGATTCTTGCATGAAGCAGGAACCCCAAAGGACCTTCTCACCCTTAGGTAAGTTCAGCAGTCATCTCTCTGTGGGTACTGCACATGCAGTGAACCAGTCCAGGCAAGAGCCATTTCTTGCCCAAATGGCTAGCAAACTCCATAAGGAGCCTCTTAGTTGCCCATTTTCCTCTTAAAGTAGATTGTGTAGTGAGGAACAGATCTGTCTCACTGTCATAAAAAGTCATAAACTTTTAAAACATTTAAGTGCCATATTCTGAAGGTCTCTGAAAGATTTGAAGGATATATATATATATATATATATATATATATATATATATATATATGAAATATATCCCTATACATCTAGAAAATCTAACTAACATGACTATATTTTGACTATTATAGATGACTATCTAATAACCTATATTTCTTAATTATACATTACATTTTTAATGAACTACAAAAGCACAATACCTTAATCAAGAGCAGAAATATACATATAACAAAATTGACCTTAAATTTTTATGAACAAACCAAGATCCATGCCAATTCAAATTACTCCTCTCTATATCATATCCCCCTTTAAATGTAAAAGAACATTTATAAAAAATATTTGGGAATATGGATGCAGTTTTTTTCTCTCCAAACTGCTTCCTGCTGTTAATCATGTCTTTCATGGAGTATCCTGTGTGCTGGGTTCATCTCAGTCAGCAGTTAAGTGAAGTAATTTTTCATGGGTGTTCACAGCAACTTTTCAGGAGGTCTTGGTCCATGAAACCATATTTGCCTGCAGGCAATCCACAGGTTCTCATCTTCTGTGAAAAAAAAAAGAAAAGAAGAACCTCTTTTCCAAAGCAACATCTTATTAGACTCAAATTTGGAAGTTATGATACCTTTAAAATATACATGCTGGTTTAGCTTAGCAGTCCATACAATGAAATGTCTCTCTGTACTTAGCTGTTTCACAGTCAAAAAATTCAAAAAAAAAAAAAATACAATAATATACCTAATCCTGACACTTTGTGAATTCTTTATTTTTACATGGCTTACTTTTCTTTACTTCTATGACTATCTGTACTCTGTCTCTTTAAAGACTTTACACTTCTTTTAAAGCATTAACTTTATTTTACGAATCCCTATACTCTTTTTCTTCTTTCTTCCAAGCTTACGTACATTTATCTAACACTGTGTCCTCTTTATAGGTCATTAATGGCTGAATCTGTCCTATTTTGAATGTGTAATTCTTTACTGTCCAGGAACACTTTTTTAAAATGCTAAGCACTTCTTTTTTTTAATTAAAATTTTTTTCATTAAAAATTTTCACCTCCTCCCTGCCTCCCTTTTCCCTCCTCCTCCCCCCACTTCCCACACCCCCTCCCCTCCCCCTCCCTCTCCAGTCCAAAGAGCAGTCAGGGTTCCCTGCCCTGTAGGCAGTGCAAGGTCCTCCCCCCTCTATCCAGGTCTAAGAAGGTGAGCATCCAAACCGGCTAGGCTCCCACAAAGCCAGTACATGCAGTAGGGTCAAAACTCAGTGCCATTGTCCTTGGCTTCTCAGCAGCCCTCATTGTCCACCATATTCAGAGAGTCTGGTTTTATCCCATGCTTATTCAGTCCCAGTTCAGCTGGCCTTGGTGAGCTCCATTAGATCAGCCCCACCGTCTCCGTGGTTAGGTGCCTCCTTTGCGATCTTGAATTCCTTGCTCATGTTCTCCCTCCTTCTGTTCTTCATTTGGACCTTGGGAGCTCAGTCTATTGCTCCAATGTGGGTCTCTGCCTCTACGTCCATCTGTTGCCAGTTGAAGGTTCTATGGTGATATGCAAGATATTCATTAGTGTGGTTATATGATAAGGCCATTTCAGGCTCTCTCTCCTCAGTTATCCAATGACCTAGTTGTGTACATCTCTCTGGACCCCTGGAAACCCCTCTAGATTCAAGGTTCTTGCCTAAAATAGCTCCCTTAATTAAGAAATATACTTCTCTGCCCCCATATCCATCCTTCCATTATCCCAACCATCCTATTCCCCCAATCTCTCCCCATCCTCCCCTTCTCACTTTTCTCTCCCCATCGCGCCTTTCCCCTATCCCACCCCACCCCCCAGTTGCCAATTTTTTCTCTGCAATCTTGTCTACTTCCAATAACCAGAAGGATAACTGTATGTTTTTCCTTGGGTTCACCTTCTTATTTAGCTTCTCTTGGATCGCGAATTATAGGCTCAATGTCCTAAATTTATGGCTAAAAAACCAATTAACAGTGAGTACATCACATGTTTATCTTTTTGGGTCTTGGTTACCTCACTCCCGATAGTGTTTTCTATTTCCATCCATTTGCATGCAAAATTCAAGAAATCATTGTTTTTTTACCACTGAGTAGTACTCTAATATGTATAAATTCCACACATTCTTCATCCATTCTTCTGTGGAAGGGCATCTAGGTTGCTTCCAGGTTCTGGCTATTACAAATAATGCTGCTATGAACATCGTTGAACAAGTACTTTTGCAGTATGATAGGGCATCACTTGGGTATATTCCTAAGAGTGGTATTGCTGGGTCCTCGGGTAGGTTAATCCCAAATTTCCTGAGAAACCGCCACACTGCTTTCCATAGTGGTTGCACAAGTTTGCATTCCCACCAGCAATGGATGAGTGTACCCCTTTCTCCACATCCTCTCCAGCAAAGGCTATTGTTGGTGTTTTTGGTTTTAGCCATTCCGAGAGTATCTCAAAGTTGTTTTGATTTGCATTTCCCTAATTGCTAAGGAGGTTGAGCATGACCTTAAGTGTCTTTTGGCCATTTGAACTTCTTCTGTTGAGAATTCTCTGTTCATTTCAGTGCCCCATTTTTAATTGGGCTAATTAGCATTTTAACGTCTAGTTTCTTGAGTTCTTTGTATATTTTGGAGATTAGACCTTTGTCTGCTGCAGGGTTGGTGAAGATCTTCTCCCAGTCAGTGGGTTGCCTTTTTGTCTTAGTGACAGTGTCCTTTGCTTTACAGAAGATACTCAGTTTCAGGAGGTCCCATTTATGCAATGTTGCGCTTAACGTCTGTGCTGCTGGGGTTATATGGGCTACCTTGCTGTAGACAGGCTATTGAAGCTAAGCAATTTCCACCAGCCCCATTGCCCTCAGCACCCCATCCCTGTGCCCAAACAGGCTGAGCTGGTGGATCCCGTAGCCCCACAGAAGGAAGAAAGAAGGGAGGAGGTTCCTGGGTGCAAACTGGGATGGATGCTTCAATAGCCCCTTTGTTAGTGAGGTTCCTGTCCACCAAGGGAACCCAATCCTGTTCCGGGGGACCCATCAGAGTGGTTGGTGAGTGTGCTCTTGACCTGCGGCAGGAGCCTGGAAATAGAGCAGGTACATTCCCTGAACCCCTTCACTCCCGGGTCATTAAGCAGGGGCTGCTCCCCTATACTGGGGCCTCTCTCTCGCTAAGAACTTCTTAAAATATTCAGGTGCACCCTTGTTAGGGGTAATATGGTACCACCTGTTTGCCTGCTCAATCTAAAATTTAAGCTGCACTGTAACTATGATAAATATGGTAGTTCCTACCTCTGTTCTGCACAGTATAGCATGGCAGAGTCATTGTGCCTCTGAGCCATGCACAGTGCCCTATGATGGAGGTGTGTCTTGTATCTTATCTGTTGCTTTCATTGGTTAACTTATAAAGAAAACTGCTTGGCCTGATAGGACAGAAAATTAGGTAGGCAGAGTAGACAGAACAGAATGCTGGGAGAAAGAAGCCGAGTCAGTGAGTCACCATGATTCTCCCACCCAACACAGACACAGGTTAAGATCTTCCCTGGTAAGCCACCTCGTGGGCTACACAGATTATTAGAAATGGGTTAGATCAATATGTAGAAGCTAGCCAAATAAGAGGCTAGAACTAATGGGCCAGGCAGTGTTTAAAAGAATACAGTTTCCATGTAATTATTTCAGGTATAAAGCTAGCCATGAGGGCGGCCGGGTGCCAGGAACATAGCCCGCCGCTCTGCTCCTCCACTACAACATTCCTACCTCCGCTCTGCACAGTCTAGCATGGCAGAGCCATTGTGCCCCTGAGCCATGCACAGTGCCTTAATTCCAAGCACACATCCAGTCCAAGTTGCTATCAAGCAAGCTGCAGCAAGCTGCTTGCAAACCCCATCCAAATGTTCTGTCTCCCACAAAAGACAGAGGTCATGCAAGCAAAATAGCCCAGAAAACCGGCATTTAAAACTGCCACTTTTTTCCTGCTAGAGGAGCTGAGTCAGGAGATTCTCTCTTAAAGGAACTATGGCACGTCACCAGCTGTGCTGAACTCTATATTTGTGTGTGGAATTCTTTTTCAAGCCCTCTCAGGTTTTACGTGGAGGTAGTTGACCTTGTTGAAACACCCTATCAACAAATGGCACCCACGTGGACAACTGCATCCACATAAAATGTAAAAGAGCTTGGGAAGTAATTCTAGACAGAAAAGAATAGAGTAAAGCATGACTTCTTAGTAGAGCAATTTCTCGGATTGACTCTGATTGCTAGAGGCAAGCGAGAGTTTAAGAGAGGCTTCCTGACTCAGCCTTAGCTACAAAACCCTGCAGCTCTTTAAGAGGTCCTGCCACAAAAGACTTAAATGGTGTTGATAAAAGCTGACTGCATGCTTTTTGGTTTTCAGCAATGGCAGGAAAAAAGCTGTGCTGTTTTAAAATGCCAGCTTTCTTGTCTGTCCTACCAGTGCAAACTCTTACTCTTTGAGGCAGGAGGTCTGGCTACAGAGAGAGCATCTGAGTGTTGGTGTGTGTTGTGGGAGGTCCTTCCGCTCCTCCAGCCTATAGCCGCTGAGATACCAGCCCATTGGGGTGTGGTCTCTCTCCCTTTAAAAAAGCGGCTACTTCCCTTCTTGCTTCTCTTCGGGTCCTGCTCCGTTTCTGGCTACTAGGCTCCTTCCTGATTGCGCAGAGGGCTGTTGTCTGGGACGGTTATCTGTAAGTTTTTTACCCTTTAAATAAATATCACTCTATTAATCATAATTCCAAACTGGTGTGGCATTGTTTGTGACTTACACCATCAGATGCGGACACACTGTTGCAGCTTGCTTGCTGGCAAGGACCTTGTAACACCATAGAGCTGTGGCAATAAACATGGCTCCAGCCAATACCTCTGCTATGAACCTGGAACTTCAGAAAGCTAAGGAATGGACTGGATCCAGCAGTCAAAGCCATGGCTTTAATTCTCTCTATATTGCTTAGCAAATTAAAGACTTATGTGATCAGAAAAAAAAAGGAGAGAGATACAGTAAAGAGAGAGTCAAAGATGAAAAAAAAAACCTCTAAATGTTTTACAGTGTGTTAAAACAATATATACAGGCTAGTTAAAGCCCTTAAAATAAAAGAAAGAAAGAGAGTAATTAGGTATGGTTGCACACACCTTTAATCCCAAAACATGGAAGCCAGAGGCAGGGAGACCTCTGTAAGTTCAAGTTGTGGTGGCACATGCCTTTAATCCCAGTGCCTGGGAGGCAGAGGCAAACAGATCTTTGTAAGTTCAAGGTGTGATAACACACATCTTTAATCCCAGCACTTGGGAAGCAGAGGCAGGTGGATCCCTGTAAGTTCAAAAACAGCCTAGTCTGCAGAGGGAGTTCCAGGACAGCCAAAGATATACAGAGAACCTGTCTCAATAAGTGAAAGTAAGGTACTCTCCTGTCCATCCAGGTCCAAGAAGGTGAGCATCCAAACAGGCTAGGGGGGAGGGGGAGAGGAGGAGGAGGGAAATGGGAGGCGGGGAGGAGGTGGACATTTTTTGAATAAAAAAAGTGAAAGTAAAAATAAAAGAAATAGAGGTTTAAGTAAAGCCACATAAAGATGAAACATACACAGAGAGTCTGGATACTATATATTATTATGTTGTCTTTGAATTGTTTGAATGCTGAGGAAGGAGCAACACCTGCCAAAAGATATTTGTTTATAAATGCTGCTGAATTAATCCAAGATAGGTATTTTGAAAATGCCTTGACATTAAATTGAAGTCAAAATATATGTTACTTTGAAAAAAGGGTTTTGGTTTTGTTTCCACAGAATATGAGAAACTTTGGATTTATTCTGAGTTAAGAAAAATCAGGTTTGATCAAGGAAGACCACCCGAGAAATCTCTGGTATTAACAGATGGCCCAAATGTCAGAGTTCTTCATCCAGAACAGGTTCAAGACTGCTGCCTGAGATGATCAAGACTCACAGGATACTCCATTCAGGACTTGATTATAATTCATAATTTTCTTTGGGTCCCCATAAGATTATCAGCGCCCCCAACCAGCAGGAAGTAGCCTGGAATACTCCACCCACATTCCCCAAAAATGGACTATAGATATTTTCTTTGTTTAAAAAAAAGAGGGGGAAGTGGTGTGGGGCAATTCTGTATTCTATCAAATATGTTTTAAATAAATGCCAATTGGCAGTAACCAGGATGGATGTAGAGGCAGGACAACCAGACAGGAAGTAGAGGCAGATCAATGAGAACAGGAGAATTCTGGGAAGGAGAATGGCATTCCTCCGCAGTCCTGTCTAGATACTGAAGAAGGAAGATGTGACCTGCCCAGTTATATAAAAGGTACAGAGCCATGTGGTTAATATATACTAGAATAATGGGCTAATATAAGTTAAAAAAGTTAATAAGAAACCTGAGTTAATGAGCCAATCATTTTATTATTAATATAGACCTCTGTGTGATTTCTTGGGGCTAAACGGCTATGGGAACTGGTGGGAGGACAAAAACCAGGCAGGACAGAAAACTCAGACCAACAAATGGCAAAAAATAGAAAGAAAGAAATTGAGTATGGTGGTACACACCTTTAATCCCAACACTTGGTAGACAGAGGCAAGCATACCTCTGCGAGTTAGAAGACTACTTTGTGTTATTCAACCAAATTTAGATATTTATTTTGAAATGATAAAATATGTAATTAAACATAAATTTGAAGATACCACTTAAAATTCAAATGATCTTTTTATGGTATTTATTTATTGTCACAAGGGCACTTAACTATTCGCCCACTAAACTGCAAACATATCATTTGGTTAGGAATTTATTACACATTTAATAAATTGTTAATAAGTATAAAGAATTTTAAATTCAAAAATGCCACCTAAGTATTTAACTCTACAAGTATATGGGAGAGCAATTTAAAAAGATTAAGGGAATACAAGAAAAGATAAACAAATGCAATTAAATGAGTAAGTCAAAGTAAAGAGTATATTATAGCTATAATATTTACATCATTTTGCCATATCTTTAAAAATACTCTACAGTACAGCAAAGACTCGGTTTACTAATCCAAGGTAAAAATAAAATACAAAAGACATTCTAGGTGTTTCAATTATATCCCTTCTATATTCTATAAGAGTGTATTTAGATTCACTACATAGGGCTTGTTCCCTCAGTATCGGTATCTAGATCTCTTGAACTGAAAGCAGAGAGATAGATATTATAAATATTGGTAATATCTTCCTAGTTGATGAAATGATTATGAACTATAGTCTGTACTTTTTTTAAAGTTACAGTTGTCATGGATTGAATGAATATGTTCCATAAGATGTAGCATTATTAGGAGGTGTGGCCAACTTGGAGTGGGTGTGGCCTTCTTTGAAGAAGTGTGTCACTGTGGAGGCAGGCTTTACTGTGTCTTAAGTTCATACCATGCTTAGTGTGTGTGAGACACAGTCACTTCTACTGCCTGATGATCAAGATAAAGAATTCTCAGTTCCTTCTTTAGCACCATGTCTGCCTATGTGCTGCAGTGAAGATAAAGGACTAAACCACTGAGACTATAAGAGAGCCCCAACTAAATGTTTTTCTTTGCAAGAGTTGCCTTGGTCATGGTGTCTCTTCACAACAATAAAACACTAATGAAGACAAAATTCATGAATACATAATTATTTATTTGCTACAGTGAGCCACATTTTTATCCTAAAATATAACTATGATGGCACAGTTAATAAAAAACCTTTTTATTAACATTATATTTCATGGTATCTTTAATTCTTTTTTGTATCAGTGAATGAGACAAACAATTATTCTAAGTCAATCATTTCTCGGGTTCTTAATAACATTTTCAGTAGTTCAAAATGTTTCTCAACAGAAATGTTTCAAAACCTGAGTGCTATCCCTATAATGAATGCTTTCAGTTATGTCACATTTTGAGCCATTTGAAAAATAACTAAATAAGAAAATTTTCAAGTATCATACCTGACTTCTAATTTCTTCTATTCTGCATTAGAATACTAACTCTTAAATGCATGTGTTTTCTATTTGTACTCTTTATTTATGTAGATTTTTAATTTGACAATAATATCTGTTCATATTATCAGGGCAATTTTCATTACTCTCTCTGTCTTGTGAATAAACTGTGTGCTCATTACATACAGTTTAATTATCTACTCGGCAAGGCAAAAACAAACTTAATGCAAATGCACTTAAAAATAGTTGAGAGAAAAAACCAATGCTCGATATAGAACAGTTCACATATAGCAGAGACCACTGCTAAACATGACCTGAGAAGTACAGTATTAAACTATCTGAGGATATGATAAAATACTTTTTAAAGGCCAATCACACCAGAAGAGTTGGCTGTGGGAAATCAGAAAATTCTCACAGACAAAAAAAGAAAGAAAAATTATATAGCGGCGCCCCTACTTTATTGTCCAGTGCTTCAGTGTCTGATGTAGATCACAGAGGAATGAATTGAAACTATTGGTATTAAACTCCAGAATCCAAATGTTCAATATCTCAACCAGTTGAGTGCTTGCCTCTGAACCTATACATAGTTATAAATGTTGTGATGTTCTAATAAAGCTTTGGGAAGGAACAGACATATTTCCAGTGCAGACACATGTATTGTTTCTCTATTCATTCATGTTTCAGGAGAAAAAAAAGTTAAATTCCCTGAGATACAAAGAATTTTACCCAAATAGTCATTATTATGGGAGATTATATGACAGTCACAGTTTTATATGTGTTTAATATCACTTGTCACACATTTAACCTGTTTATTATAAAACCAAAAGAATATTATCTTGTGCGGGGCGATGGTGGTGCACGCCTTTAATCCCAGCACTCGGGAGGCAGAGGCAGGGAATCTCTGTGAGTTCGAGACCAGCCTGGTCTACAGAGCTAGTTCCAGGACAGGCTCCAAAGCCACAGAGAAACCCTGTCTCGAAAAACCAAAAAAAAAAAATATTATCTTGTATAAATAAATCTGAGTTTCATAGTTTACAAAACCTCATATAGTTTACAAAACCTCATCCAAGGTGTTTAACCTATTAAGTGATACTGAAGATATGACGTAATTATAAGAATTTCATATGGATATAAATAAATAGAAGCCTAGTTTCTCATATACCAGAATTAATATTAGTCCGCCTTAATAAAATTCCAGAAAGGAAGCCAAGGAACTTTCTGAAACATTGACATAGCCCCATAATAAAAGGTTTATAGTCTGCATTGCCTACTAGCTTCATGTTATGGTGAGGGTAAATTTGACTGTTTTTCCTTCTCTGTATTCTTAAACTGGTAGCTCACAAAACTCTTCTTTCTCAATTTATCTCATATTTTCATGACTTTTTAAGATTTCTACCTTTTTCAGTACATATGAATATTTTATGGAACTAGAGAATGTTCTTCACATATTATAGAGACCACTTAATCCTTTTCCTATATTCAGTCTGTCTTGTCTTTCTACCAATAATACTCTGTAGAAGGTTAACTTCTAATATTACTTTCATTGCTCTCTTATTTGATCATCTGAATGTTATAAGATTTTCAAGTTTTATTATTATACTAGCACATCATGAGAAATTCTTTGATAACAAGCATACAAAGCTTTGATATTTCTAAAAATTTTTCTTTGATTTCAAGTCTGACATTTTCTTTCTGGATTTCTTCATGGATTATTGTTTGATTCCATAACAACATATTTCTGTATAGAACTCTTTACTACAAAATCTTAATAAATAACAAACTTACCATAAATTTAATTAAAGCTTTACCAGCCATTTGCATACTTCATATGTGTCACTGATTTCTTCAGGTTTTCTTGTAAACATTAGGGACATTTAAAGACACATTTTCCACAAAAAAAGAACCAGATTTAGTTTTAGGGGTGAGATCTTTCTGATTTTTCACTATACCTTATAAACATAATTTTCTCCATTTTTCAACAGTATAAATATGTTGATCATGTAAATTATAGTATCATGCTAGATGATTGTATAGTTTTTGAAGTTTAACAATATCACTATTTACTTCTCACACTGTAACTAAAAGTGGTATATTTTCACGTTAAGCATTCAAAACACTGAATAATAATGTCACGTTATGTGCAAAGCTATGTACAGATCATTTTGTCCCCCAAGTAATTAGATTGCAACTCTGATAAAATGCAATCTTAAGATGATTTTCTCTTTGAGAAACTTCACTTGGACAGGATGATAATTGGTATCATCTCTTGTAATGTAAATTCGATTAACACATGTATTATGCAGTGAGGTCATATCAACTAATGTTTAGCTCATGATCCACAAGCTATTTTAAAGAATTACTTTATAACATTTGTGAGTCAGAGAATATTTACAATTTTGTGTATATTTTTAAGTCACTGCAGGATTTCTGATCTCCTTCTGAGAATTTAAAATGCTCAAAACAATAAATGTAGGGTTAGAGAAACTCAGTTCTTCCTAGAAAAGGTATACTAGTGACATGGGTTTTCATAGTTGGTCCTCAGACAACAGCAGCAACATTTCTTGCTAATCACTTAGAAATTTGGACTTAGACCCAACCTCAGACCTTCTGACTCAAATGCTCAGGGTGGATTACATCAGTCTGAATTAAAAAGTCCCTCTAGGTGGTTATGATGGAACTCCAGTTTGAGAAACTCACTCTACAAACTAAACCACCTAATTTGTGATTGTCAACTTGACTCTCAAATATATTTTTATGTGGACATGTGTTAGTAGGCAGATTTAAACTTGACTTTTTGCTGACTAGTTAAAGTTTGATACAGTCTATTAGATTACATAAATTCTCTATTATTTCATTTTCCTGACCTTGATTTCTATTTCTGTTTACTTGTTTTTTTTTTCTTATAAGTACTAAAAAGAGAGTCTCAAAATTGATTTCTCTGATCTTTAAAATGTCCATAAGTCATACATTTATTAGTGTTAATTACATGAAACATAGTCTGAGATGTGTCACCTACCTTTCTCGCTGTTAACATGATACAGCTCAGAGCAACTACATTGTGTCACAAAAGTTCTTTTAAACTCAGTCCTCACCATATGCCTAATAATCCACCAACACAATGCTCAGAATGAGGTTGCTGTAGTCTAATCAGCAAGCATGCTGACAACTTGAGTTCCAAGTAATACATATTTTATCAGAATTTGCTTCTATCAGTCTCCAATGTGATGCTCCTGAAAGTCCCACATATTTTCATTAAATTGCCAGTTTTTGCATTATACCATCACTAATTTCACTTTTCTTGAAATGAATTGATCAAAGTATTTATTCATTGAAATTGAGGACAGCCTATTAAAATTAGAAAGGCTTATTTTTAATAGCTCATAATCAAGTATCTATAGATGAGTAATTGGCTAATGCACTCTACTAGTAAGTAGCAATATGCAGAGGCTTATGCTATATAAGAACTCCATGTACTTTTGTTTTCTGTAACTGAATTTGGAATCTGGATATATATTCGTATACCTGATTGTGCGTCTGATTTTACACTGTTGTGAGATAATTGTATTCTGTCAATAATGTTTTAAATAAATGCTGATTTGCCAGGCAGGAAGTATAGACAGGAAAACCAGACAGGAAGTAGAAATAATGCAATTAGAACAGGAGAATTCTGGGAAGGAGGAAGTTGATTCCTCCCACTCCTGCACAGACTCCGAAGAAGTAAGATATGAGCTGCCCTGCTGAGAAAGGTACCGAACCATGTGGCTAGCATAGATAAGAACAATGGGTTAATATAAGCTACAAGAGCTAACATGTAGCCTGAGCTAATGGGCCAATCAGCTTTATATCTTGTAGAGATCTCTGTGTGATTTTCTTTGTGTTTTGCCGGCTATGGGTACTGGGAAGGACAGAAACCCCAACAAGCAAGCCCCATTTGTGTTACAAGAAACATATTTGTTCACAAACCTGATATTTTTTACACTTTTTTCAAAATAATGGTAACAAAAGCACAGAGACATCAAAATGCGGTTTCAGTATGTAGCTAATGCATGATTTTAAAACACAATATTTTTCCCAAAACACTGTCTCTCAAAACGTATCATATAATCATGTTATAGGTCAAAGATTAGTATGTTAGCTTTTGATTACAACATCAGAATAATGAATAAAATTGACATAGAGTATCAAAAACTTGCTTTGAATGATGATATCAGAGATGGAAAATCATGGTGGAATGATTCTAGACCTGTAGTGCGACAAAAACATCAAGATGTGTGATACTGCACAAAGCTCAGACTCTAAAAGGCTCTGGTCAGGGCTCCATGAATCAGCAAAGTTTTGAATCCACGGAAATCAGCTTTGACCATTTTAGCCTATATCTGTGGTCTGATTTCTGCTTAGTTTGACATCTTTCTAAGGGGAACCATTCATCACCAAGCACAAGTATGGCTTGACAGGTCCACTCCTGTGCTGGCACTCATCACTTCTGGTTCCCATCCAACCTCCCACAGAGCAGGTTCCAGAAGATTCGGTTTACATATAGGAGCCTAACATATAGACACTCAGAGAAGTACCAATTCTCAACTTACGAGAAAAAAATACAGTGTCTTAGAGGCACTGTCTGAGATCCAGGGAGATGCTGTACCCTTTTCCTGTAGCCTCTCCCACCCAGTGATGTGATATGGGCACACTGCTAATTCACTTTCTTAAGAACCTGGATTTAGACAAGAGGCTAACTCACATACTGAACATGCTGAATGCAAGCAAGTTCTTGACTTCCTTTGTGACTGGTACCTTTCTTTTGGGTTACTTCTTGCTCCCCAGAGGAATTTGTATTAAGAGGGACTTCAAGGCCTTCTTAGTGAGAAGACTAAGAGAGATCTGGAGGTGTGTTGGTTTGGGGTCAGTATGTTAAATGAAGGAAGGCTCAATACAGTTAAAAGGCCCAGGACCTAGACCAGCAGATGACAGAAGGGAATGTACTTTTATTGGAGCATGTCTACCACTCACTTCTGTACAGAACACTGATGGTTGTTAATCATTTAAGAATCTGGCCGACCTAACAGGCAGCAAGCACATAGATACATACAACTTCCTTCTGAACCTTACATTCCCTACTGCGTTTCTGAGCAGCTATAACAGAGACACAAACATCATGCCCCTATATATAAGGAAGAATACAAATATTATCCATCTAAACCTTAGAGGAAGCTTGTCTTGAATAATTGTATACCTGCCATTGTACACCTGAAGCAGTGTTTGACTATAGAGTCATATGAGACTAGTGAGTGAGGGCCAGGACCCAATTATAGCCTGAAAATCATTTAGAAAGAAGATATATTTTGTTTTGTTTGTTTTTGTTCTTTGAGACAGTGTCTTGCTATGTAGCCCAGGCTGGTCTTAAAATCAGAAAGTCTCCTGCCTGAGTCTCCCAAGTGCTAGGATAACTGAAGTGTTTCATTATACCTGGTCAGAAAGAAAATATATTTCTTAATAGTAGAAATACCATTTTTTATGTGTGTGTGTTACTAAATATGAAAATATTTCTATGGAAAAAGTTTAGGTCATCAAAAAAATAGTAAGACAACTCCTGTGACCTAAAAAAAAAAACAATTCTCAATCCATTGATACTTTTGTCAGTATACCAAAAGTTTTAAGAATCAATTTCTCTACCTTTCATTTACCAATATTCAGTAAATTCTGACCCCAAATGTTAAAAAAAAAAGATTACAAGAGCATGTGACAGAGGAAAATTGTTTATTAAAAAGAAAGTTGTTCAGTTTTTCACTTCAAGAAAGCCAGCAAGCAGAGAGCAAACCAGGGATAAGTATAAAAATATATCTAGTAAGAGTGTATTCCCAGCAACTCTCCCCAACTAGTCCTCATTTTGTTGGATTAATCACTGGAGGAAATTAGAATCCTTAAATCAAATTACTTTTCAAACTACCACATCTGAGCATTGAAGGACGAAGAGCCAAGCCTTCAACACATGAATCTTCAATAGATACTATTGTACAAATTGTGAAATTAGCCAAAACTTCAATAAATCTGTAGATAGCAAACTTGTCATTTATGGCAGGGATATATGTTAATATTGTAAAAAATGTTCATGTTGACTTCTGGGATTGGCTTCATGCCAGTAATGTTTTATTTACAAATTAAGATAGTGGACCAACTTTGACATGAATGCTTAACCTCATTGCTAGTTGAACTTTAATATATGCAGATGTTAAGTACAATTTCAGTTTCAATACAGATTTTTTCAGATTAATCCTAGATTGAAATTCAAATATCTGCTCTCAGCTGTTTGTTAACATTGCTAGTTAATACGCCCACACTAGGAAGAAAGTCAATACTGCAGAAAGACATTAATAACATTGACAATTGTCTCAATAGCATCCTTTCAAACAACACAGCCACGTTCCAGAAAGATGAATTAGCCTAAAACTACTTTTTTCACAATACCTTAGTATATTGGTATACTGAAAATTATTTCAATATATTAGTATATATGAAAATTATTAATAACTACCTTTAGGAACTATTAGGTAATAGAATTACAAAAACAATTATTGAATATTTTTAAAACAAACATTTACAGATGATTTGTAAAAAACAAGATAAACTATATGTTGCAAAGATAAAATTATAGGTCATGTGATAAATAAATTGAAATCATATTATTATTAAGAGAAATGTCACATAAATCATGAAATAAAATATTTGCTGACAATATTAAATGTTTATCAATAAACAAGGATGTTTGAAATTAAAAAACTATCATTTGATTCAAAGTATTTGTAGTGAAGATTTTGGCATTATTTGTAAAAATAATGAAGCTTGTATCCCCACTTTAAAACAGAACAAAACCTACATATTTATTGGGTATAATACTCTTCAATTACATGTATATTGCACAATAGCTAACTCAACACATGCTTGTTTCCTATACTTATCACTTGTATGGTAAGAACAATTATAATGTGACCTCCACAGCTAGCAGAATAAAAATCCGTGGAAGCAAGAAGATTGTTTGGTTAAATATAAATAAGCAGACAGTGTTGGTTCAGAATTCAAGAGTATGACCCTGAGTAGTTTATTTTAGAAGCAGTACAACTTGTTGAAAATTTTTCTGATGTTAATTAACTCAATCTCATGTGTACAATAAAACTTAAGGCATGCCTACATTGAAACTCTTTGTAAAGTACTTGTAATACCTTCTATAGAGATAGGTTCTATAGATTGGCAAGTTCTCAATGAAGATCTGAGAGAGGATCTAGTGTGGCCTTGCCCACAAAGATAGAAAACTTCATGAGGCTATTTTTTATCACATCTTCTCCTAGCCTTCTGTGCAGATAATGGGTTATTTATATCATCCTTTGAAAAAAATCAACCCTGTGTGTTTAACATTCCTGGTTCCCTTAGTGATTATCTTTGAGAAAGCACCTCTCTTCCTCCTATAAAATGTGATAAAAAGCAAAAATTTGATATTCACATAAGGTATTTCCTATAGTCACAAGATACCTTGAGATGGGGCTGGTGGCAATATATTATAGATAGCTATTAATATATTAATGTTAATATATTAATATTCATTAACTAATCTCTCCTAAATTTCATCAAAGTATGGAATATGAATTCTTTAAATGAGCAGTAGCACAAGATAGGATAGAATATGAATGTAAATATCAAGATTTTGCTTTTGTCACACTTTCAATTTCTTTGGAACAAGCAAAGCATAAGAATAGGCAACAGATAAAAAAGGAAAAAATAATGAGAAATGACATATTTCATCATGGACAGTAATATCAAAGTGTAATTCCAATGATATGTGAGAGATACAATGGTTTGATACATGTGAGATGCTGAAATAAAGTTATTTCACATGTGGATAAAATATGCATGTTCAAATCAACATTACTTATGTAATATCCACTACAATATTATTGAATTATTTCATAAAAGTGATGACATAAACTAACTTTGCATATTTATGAGTTTCACAAAGACAATTTCAGGTATATTATGTACTTTGATCACACTCACCTCCCTATACCCTGCCTTTTCTCCACTTTTTCTCTTCTAACTAGTCTGCTTCCTTGTTCTGGATATTATCGCTTCTAATTATAATTTTATGTCATGTAGTTATGAGTTGTATATACACAATAGGAAAAGTAGTGACATTTTTCTTTCTGATTCTCATTTACTTTAATTGTCACAATGTGACCTCTATCTATTTTCCTAAAACTTGACATAATTTCATTTTCTTCCGATCTGAATAAATTTCATTCTCTGTGTGTACTCTCATTTTCTTGATCTACTCTACTGTTGATGAACACTTAGTCACATACTGTTATCAAACTTGGCATCACAAGCAGTCCCATCACTCATCCTAGATTACTCAAATTAATATTAAAACCCAGATTAGGAATATTGATTCAGTGTGACTACGTTGGGTAGAAAGACAAAGAGATCCCTCCAAGTCCTGTTTACTGGTGATGTAGGAGTGATTTCTTTCTAATCTGTTGCTTTCATTGGTTAATTAATAAAGAAACTGCCTAGACCCATTTGATAGGCCAACCCTTAGGTAGGTGGAATAAACAGAACAGAATGCTGGGAGAAAGAAGCAGATTCAAGTGAGTAGCCATGATTCTCCCACTCCAGACAGACGCAGGTTAAGATCTTTCCTGGTAAGCCAGCTCGTGGTGCTACACAGAATATTAGAAATAGGTTAGATCAATATGTAAGAGCTACTCAATAACAGGTTAAAACTAATGGGGCAAGCAGTGTTTAAAAGACTACAGTTTTCGTGTAATTATTTCGGGTATAAAGTTAGCCATGCAGGTGGCCGGGTGCCAGGGAAGTAGCCCACCGCTCATATTACTACATTCTGGGGTCCTAAAGAGAGATAAATTTTACATAGTGTATCAAGGATATGCACAGGATGGGTCCCACCCACTACTTGATAGATATTCTTTGGTCTTCAAAGTGGTCTCACAATATTTTCGAATTCCTAGAGACAAGTTCTCCCTCTGACTGAGGCTTTTCGTTCTTTCAGTTTGAAATTTCCTGAAGAAATTTCCATGTCTTTTTGAGCCCAATGTTTCATTAATCTGATAGTCAAATTGAGAGACACATATATCTCTTTTGAATATCGTCATTTTTGCCATGCCAGTTTTAGCTCCAAATTTTGGCTATTGTGACTAATACAACAAACATCAATGTGTCAGTGTCCCTGTAGCATGCTGAGTTAGATATATGATTTTAAGGCTGTCCATTGGTGCTGTACAATTAATTGGTATACTTTTACCTAGAGAAGACTATCTCCCTGTCTCTCAGTCATCCTTAGTTCCTGATGGTTCTTTACATTGGGTTGAGGCCTCATGTGTTTTCCTCCATCCACATTGGCATGTTCTTTGGTGGTATCCAAACTCAGTTCACATTTAGCCAGTCCTATTGATGAAATTTTATGGTTGCGGCTTCTGTCATTACTAGGAGACACAATCTCACAGTAAATTCCCTTATCCTCTGGCTATTACAATCTTCCTACTTTCCTTCCAAAATAATCCCTGATATTCTTTTTTTAAAAAAATAGACTTAGTTCAGTTTTGGCTCTTATAATAGAATACAGAAGACCAGGTAATTAATAATGAATACAGGTTTATTTAATCAAGGATCTATATGTTTAAATAAAAGGAACTGGCACCTGATGAAAACCTTCTAGTTAAGACATAACATGGTAGAAACTACTGCATGGGTAAAGGAACAAAAAGTTCCCATTCTCCAACACTGTTGCTTTGGGGATTTCCAACTCATGAATTTCTAGAAGCACATATAAATTAGGGCAATTCTCAGAGGTTTTTTTTTTTTTTTTTTTTGTATTTACGTTCAACGTTCTTATGCAGTCCTTAATCGAAAAAGGTGAAAAAGGTGGTATCAAATTTGTTAGGAGTCATTCACTTAACTTTTATTTCACTCAACTATACTAACATATTACTGAGTTCTGAAATAACCTCTATTTTGGTTGGTAATAAAATAAAATAAAAAAAGATTTCAATTTAAAATATAGTGCTAACTTTTTCAGGTGGAGGTAAATATGAAATAAACCTTATTTGTGTTTATGTTGGATTTTGTAAGCAGTATGTGCCATTAATAACAAATTAATATAAAACCCTTCACATTTATTTATTCAATTTTAGTTTTTAAGTATCTCTTGAATTCTTCAAATGTGTTCATTATTACCCATCAATATATCTCTTAACCTTTCTAACACAACTCATGATTCAGTCTTAAAACTTACATGTGGATTCTTATTCAGTTTTATATGACATACCTATTTAAAAGCAAAGTAAAATATGAAAAAAATCACCTGGGAAAAATTGAATAAATAAAATGATTAGGAACAAGAGTTAAGTAAAGCTCTTTTTTTTTGTTTTCTGCTCAACTTTTAAAAAAGGAAAAAATAAACCACAAATATGACAAATGTCTGTTTCATATTGAATGATTATTTTCTTCAGATGATACTTTCTAAGAGTTTAAGCTTAGGAAATGGCTCATGGAAACTATTAAAAAAAATTAGAGTCACTGCATTTTTTCTAAATTAGGTTTCAGCTCAGACAAGATTGATCAACTCTTTATTACAAAAGATGAGTCTAACTCCACTCAAGCGCTGTCTTCTACCTCTTTATCTCTGTGCCATTCTTTACAATACCAAGATTTGTGAACATAGTTTACAGCTATAGATCAGTGTTTAACCTCATTGGTAAAAGTCTTAGTAACTTTATTTTATCTTTCACTTCTAAGTATTTAGTTCATTTTTTTTTTTTGAATTTTACAGATTTCAATGATGTAAAGATATGTAAACTACCATCAGAAAACATCAGAAGAGCTCAGGGGTATTACACTCCGTTTGTCATTTTATGTCAGAAAGGACAATCTAAAGAATATGATGAGTCCTTAACTGATAACACATTTTAATCGCAGTTACCCTTATAAATGTGCAGCTTTTAGTACGATTTTAAAGACTAAAGAAAATTTTATACTTTTGTTTCAAAATACTAACCAAGGCATTTGTCAGTTCATTCCATTTAGTTCAGGCTGTGAATTCAGAAAATATTTTTTTTAATGTACTTAATTCTTTGTTGCTAGACTCCTTACCTCAGGTGCACATACTGCTTTCATTTCTGACTGAATTTTCAGCTCTCTATCTTTTGGTCTATCTCTGATTATTTTGTATCTGCTTTCATTGTGATGGTTTCAGTCATAAATCCATGTCAGTAATTCAATTTTTTTTTATTTTTAACTAATATCCTTAACGTATTTATTGTTAAATATTTTTTTTTTCTAAATGGCGAAACCAAAGAAAAACATATATGTATCCTCCTGGATATTGGAAGTAGTCAAGATCGCCTGGCAAAAGTTGGGAGCACAGGGGTGGGAGTGGGTTGGGGGGAAGGGGAGATGGGGAGAGAGAAGGGAGAGGGGGGGGATTGGGGAGATCTTGGGGGAATGGGATGATTGAGATGGAGGAAGCATGGATATGGGAGCAGGGAAGATGTTATCTTAGTTAAGGGAGCCATTTTAGGATGGGCAAGAGACTTGGCTCTAGAGGGTTTCCCAGGTGTCCAAGGGGATTTCCCCAGCTAGGACCTTGGCATCAGAGCAGAGGATGCCTGACCTGGCCTTCTCCCATAGCCACGACTGATGAATATCTTGCATATCACCATAGAACCTTCATCTGGCGATGGATGGAGATAGAGACAGAGACTGACTGCCTAGTGGTGAGGACTCCCGTGGTGAGATTAAATTTAAATAGAAGGCAAAGAATTTGCACATCTAAAGCTGTATCTCTCGTAACCATGTCTCCATCATTGTCAGTACTTCTTTCTTGTGCTGTAAAGAGAGCATAACAAGTTGTTAGAACCATGCAAAATCTTTTCTAGAAAACAGTTCCCTCTCTGGGTGGGAACTTCTTCCTCTCTCCCAGAATATATTCCTGGAAAATTCACACATTTGTTTGGTGTCTATCATTAGTCTGATAGTTTGAGATACAGAAGTATCTATTTAGAATATCTTCATTTTAATCAGGCTGCCTACAATACTTCCTCTGAATGTGGCATTATCAACAACTATTTGTGCTTTGAAGTTTGTTTGTTTGGTGTGTGTAAATGGAGGCTTTTCTCTCCTGCCTGGTTGCACATTTGCTTTTAAAATAATCACTCAGAGGTTTTGTATTAATTATATACCATTTGACTTACTGCTCAGGCTTGTCACTACTTAAATCAACCTATTTCTGTTAATCTATATTTTAATACATGGCATCATGGCATTACTTATTCTCTAGTACAGTACATCTTGTTGCTCCTGTAGCTCACTGGCATCTGCCCCAGACCCTCTCCTTCTTTTCCCTGTATCTCTACAGGATTTCCAGCCAGGCTCTACCCAGCCTTGATATACATCAAAGTAGCTTCTTTATAAATCAATGGTAATAAAATTTATTCACAGCATACAAATGCTTTATCCCAGAGCAGATGTGGGGTGTGCGTGCGTGTGTGTGTGTGTGTGTGTGTGTGTGTTCTTTTTTTGAACATTGGGAGATATTATGTGATGAGTTGGGTTTTAGATTTTAGTTCTAAAGACAGCTGTATCTTGTAAACTCTTATATTCTAGCTTCGAAAACCAACACTTAAAGATGATACACAAACTAATTAATGGAATAGCATCCATTCGCTAAGTTTTATTTACCCCTATGGAGCAATGAGACATCCAAGTATTCAATCACTAGAAGTAAAAATGCATCTCAAAATGAGAAAGGATTGGGAAGAAAGTAATGAATACTAACAAGACTAATGTGTTTTCATGAATTGGTAAAATATGTGATTCACAGTTATCATCTTATTTCCTTTCACAGTTTATCACATTCAGCTTTGGCCACAGGAGCCCATCTCAAAGATTTTGTGCTCATTCATGGAACTCTATCTGTGGGATAGGAAATCTACACACCTTGTAATATCTATTAATTTTATGCTCAACTGTTATCTCTTTAGAAAACGTTTTCTTTCCTAGAATAAAAATAGTGGAAACTTTTTTATTATCCACCTATTTCCCATCCAGTCTTACGATGTATAACACATAGTAGGAGATAAAAGAATGTTGTGAGATGAATAATTGTGTTTTTTGCTGATATCACTTGTCTTTTCTAAGGATATTTGTGTACTTAGACATTCAAATTGCACTAACATTTACAGACCCCTTTAATAAAGTAAAATTATTAATATATTGTTAGGATTAAGTAACATAATCAATCCTTACGGAGGCAGATTATTGTAACATATATGATATTTTTAGAATTAAAGTTCTAAGCTCTAAAATTGCTATTTACTGAAGATATAGCCTTAATGAACACAAGAGGATCATGACAAAATTGTAATTATAAGCATATGCAATTTGATAAACAACAAAAGATTTGCATTTATAGATCAATATTCAGAGAGCCAAGAAAGTGATGATGGAGAAGACTAACTAAGCAGGTTTTATGTACCCAGTATTCCTCATTTTTCTCTCTTAAATAATTGATGGTTTAAGATTCTAAACCATAGCTGAATAGTGGTGGTGCATGCCTTTAATCCCAGAACTCAGGAGGCAGAGGCAGGCAGATTTCTATGAGTTTGAGGTCATCCTGGTCTGCAGAGTGAGTGTCAGGACAATCTCCAAAGCTAAACAGAGAAACTCTGTCTTGAAAAATGAGGAAAAAAAGGGATTATAAATCATGGAAACTTTGATAATATTTTTAGTGAATAAAATGGAGACTGCATATTTTTAAGAGGAGCAATGTTACCACTTATATTAAACCTAATGCATTTTCCATTATAGTTCTCCTCACAGGAGACTATTATTACTCTGCTTATATCACTTGTTTTTCATATTGCAGTAAAATTTCCATAGATTGTAAATATTAATTTGTTTTACTAACATAACGTTCCAAACTAAAATTAGGAGGCATTTGTTATTTCACTTTTGAAGACAACATTGCCTAAATTATCAAAATAGAAGATGTAACCAAGATTTTTTAAATACCTAAATAACTGCATATCTGCTTTGAATGTTTGGCTTTTATTTTGCCTTAAGCAAGCCCATTCTGGGAATTAATGATATTTATGAAGCAGCTTGTTTTGTCAGAGAAAATATTATATCTTAAAGGACCAAGAATGAGATGTAGTGAGAATGTTTTGCAGAAGCACTTAAAACAGCATTAAATGGATAAAAGATTTTGTATTATTAGCCTATTCTAAAGAGGTCTAAGGAGGGAGTTCTAGAACAGCCAGGGCCACATGGAGAAACCCTGTTTTGAAAAACAAACAGAAGCAAAAAAAAAAAAAAAGCTTCTGTATCTCTAACTGAATGAGAGCATAACACAGAGTGTGATTACCACTTTTGGCTAGGATTTAACAATGAAGGTCATGAGTTCCATACAAATAAGAACTAACTAAAATCAAACTAACTTATAAAACTCTCAGTTGAGTTATGAGTGTCATGAAACACAAACTTTTAATCCCCATATTGGAGAAATAGAGACAGGATGATCTCTATAAGTTTGTTGCCAGCTTGATTTACATAGAGAGTTCTAAGAGAGCCAGGGCTATATAGAAAAACAATATGTAAAATAAAAAATACAAATACAAAAGAAACCCTTTCAATTATTTTTACCTCTGGCTAAAGCTATATAACTAGTGGTATTTGACATGTACATCCACAGTGTATATGCAACTGTCAAAAAATATCTATAATATTTAATAACTGTATTGACACTGAACTTTTTTACCTTATTATCCTGAGGGTCATATAAGCTAGATTTACTTAGACTTTGCAAGATGTGCAGTTGTAATTGTTATGAGAAATATGTTTAAAATATTTATTGTAATCAAGTCTGAAAATTAGACTTATATATACAAAATCAAAGATGAGTCCATATTTATAGTGTTTGGAACCTGTTACACACAAACATATTTATAACAATCCTTCATGTCACTTTATGTTCTTAAAATGCATATAGTTTATTGTAAATGATGCTTTATGATCCGCTTCAAACATCTGAACACTAAACACATAATGTAACAGATAGATATATAAAAGTATTTGTTTAAACAGCATCTACTCTTACAATTTTCTTCTTCTGAAGACATATTCATATTTTTCAAGGATCTATTTAAAGTGGTGGATTTTCCTGCAGGATTAGAATGCTTTTTGCCAATATTCCTGATGCCTTAGGTCCAATCTCCATAGTACAGCTCAGTGGTAGAGTGCTTACTTTTCATATTCAAGGCTATGTGTTCAATCTCCAGCACTTACTCAGGAAAAAAAAAAACTATCAGTTACTCTTTGCACTTTTGAGAATATTCCATTTGTAAGCTCTTTTGTAATTAATTATAGACTTATGAGTTGCCTATGGCCAATAGTATAAAATCAGAAGTTATTAGGTAGAGTACAAGGAAATTACTTTTCTTTTTTTATTTTATTTTATTTTTTTTTAGTTGTTGCAAAAAAAAATTCCCATTTCCCTCCCCGTCCTGGTACACATTGCCTCCTCCCCCCATTCCCCTCTCGCATTCCCGCATTCCTCTCCCCCTCTCCCCCCCCCATTCCATTCCCCCTCCCTCTCGAGAAAGAAGAGCAGTCCAGATTCCCTGCCCTGCGGGAAGTTCACTGTCCTCCCATTTCTATCCAGGACCAGAAAGGTGGGCATCCAAACAGTCTAGGCTCCCACAAAGCCAGTTCATGTATTTACCACAGGGCAGGGAACCTGGACTGCTCTGTGGACTGGAGAGGGAGGGGGAGAGGAGTGGGGGGAGGGGTAGAAGGGTGGGAGGAGGGGGAGAAGGGTGGGAGGAGGGGGAGGGAAATGGGAGGCTGGGAGGAGGTGGAAACTTGTTTTTTGTTTATGTTTTTTTTCTTCTTTTCTTAATAAAAAAATTATTAAAAAAAAAAAACAACTTTGAGATACCATCTTATACCTGTCAGAATGGCTAAAATCAAAAACACCAATGATAGCCTTTGTTGGAGAGGCTGTGGAGGAAGGGGCACACTCATCCATTGTTGGTGGGAATGCAAACTTGTGCAACCACTTTGGAAAGCAGTCTGGCGATTTCTTAGGAAATTCGGGATCAACCTACCCCAAGATCCAGTAATACCACTCTTGGGAATATACCCAAGAGATGCCCTATTTTTTGACAAAAGCATTTGTTCAACTATGTTCATAGCAGCATTATTTGTAATAGCCAGAACCTGGAAACAACCTAGATGCCCTTCAATGGAAGAATGGATGAAGAAAGTGTGGAATATATACATATTAGTGTACTACTCAGCGGTAAAAAACAATGACTTTGCGAATTTTGCATGCAAATAGATGGAAACAGAAAACACTATACTGAGTGAGGTATCCCAGTCCCAAAAAGATGAACATGGGATGTACTCACTCATAATTGGTTTCTAGCCATAAATAAAGGACATTGAGCATATAATTTGTGATCCTAGAGAAGCTAAATAAGAAGGTGAACCCAAAGAAAAACATATAGTCATCCGCCTGGATATGGGAAGTAGACAAGATTCCTAGGGCAAAACCTGGGAACTTGGGGATGAGGTGGCATGGGGCTAAGGGTGAATGGGGTGAGAAACGTGAGAAGGGGAGAATGGGGGAGCTTGGGGAAATGGGATGGTTGGGATAAAGGATGGGTGGACATGGGAGCAGAGAAATATATATCCTAATTAAGGGAGCCATCTGAGGGTTGGCAAGAGACTTGACTCTAGAGGGGCTCTCAGGTGTCCTGGGAGATGTCTCCAGCTAATACCTTGAGTAACTGAGGAGAGGGAACCTGAAATGACCCTATCCTATAGCCATACTGATGAATATCTTGCATATCACCTTAGAACCCTCATCTGGCGGTGGATCGAGATAGAGACAGAGACCCAAATTGGAGCACAGGAAATTACTTTTCTTGCAAGAGATATAAGACTCAGGTACTTTTATGGTCATTTAAATGAGAAAAATCCACCATAGACTTGGACATCTGATGATTTCTTTCCAAGTACTAGTGATGTTTGGGGAAGTGCAAAAAATTTATCCTTGATGGAAGAAGTACCTAACTGTGAGCAGTGGTTTAGATTCAAAGAAATTATTTTCAGGCCCTTGAGGAAGACATCCATGGGTTTCAGAAGGTACACATACATCTCAAAGGAAAAGAGGAAGTATTCAGCATCTTGTGACCTTTAGGTAAATATTTTAAGAAAGGAAAGTCTGTAACATTTCTTCTGATTTTCATGAGTTGTTCTTGGTCAGGATGTTTTGTTATGACAATAGATAAGTAGATAAGTACCTAATACAGCATTTGAATTTTCCCTTAATTTTTTTATCATATTATGTACTAAGTTCTTGAAAGTAGTATAGCCATCACTGTAAATGACAAGATTAAACCTGTATATCTTGCTCTCTGTTGCCCCAGAAGACCCATACCTCAGACTTTTCACTAGCATTGAAAGGAATCACTAGCTTCAGTCTCCTCCTCACCCCTCCGTTTCTTCTGTGGTTCTTACAGGCCATAACCCCTCTGCCTTCCTATCGATAGTCATCTACATCTCAGACTCCAACACCATCAGGCATTCCCTGTTAACACACCAGCTGAACAGTCCAGCAAAGAATAGCAGTCACACTCTTCAAAAAAATCCAGAAATAAAACAGAAAGAGCAAAACATCCACCCAACAAAGACAAATCTATGATCATCCCAAACCCAGATTCCTAGACACAAGCATAAAAACATGATCAATAACAGTCAAGGCAATATGCCTCAGCTAGAGCGCAGATATTCTACCACAGCAGGCCAGGAATATTTTAACATAGCTGAAGCATAAGAAAAGAAAGCCTTAAAACTAACTGTATGAAGACGAGACAGATCTTTAAAGACAAAATGAATAAAGCTCTCAAAGAAAGTCAGGAAAACAAAAACACACAACTGGAAGAAAATAATAAATCTCTTAAATACAGCCAAGCAAAAACAAATAAACAGTTGAAGGAAATGGATAAAACTGTTCAAGACCTGAAAATGAAAATAGAAGCAATAAAGAAAACACAAATTAAGGAAGTTCTGGAAATGAAAGATATAGAAATTTGAATAGGAACTAAATAGGCAAGCTTCAACAAAAGAATATAAGAGATGTAAGAAAAAACTCAGACACTGAAGATACAATAGCAGAAAATTATACATGAATCAAAGAAAATTATAAATCTGAAAAATTCTCAGCATAGAACTTTCAGGAAATTTGGGACACGAGCAAGCCTAAAAATAGTAGGAATACAGGAAGAAGAATACTAAATCAAAGGCCCAGAAAATATTTTCAAACAAATCAAAGAAGAGAATTTACCTAAACTAAAGAAGTATATGCCTATATGCCTAAAAGAAGTCCGTGGAACACGAAAGAGATTGTACCAGGAAAGAAAGTTCCATCACCACATAATAATTTAAACAATAAACATACAGAACAAAGAAAATATTAAAACCAGAAAGGGAAAATGTCTGAGAAATATATAAAGGAAGACCTATTCAAATTACACATGATTTTTCAAGTGATACTCTGAAAAACAGAAGGGCCTGGATAGCTGTCTTTTAGATCCCATGAAATGACAGATGCAAGCCCAGACTAATATACCTAACATAGTTTTCAATCCCAATAGATGAAAAAAAAAAAAAACAAAAACAAGATAGTTCATGTCAAAGTTAAATTTAAACAATTTCTACCCACAAATGCAAACTTATATAAGGGACAAGAAGAAAAACTCCAATGCAAAGAAGTTACCTACACAATTGAAAACACAGGGAAATAATAATCTCACACCAGCAAAAAAAAAAAAGGGGGGGACACACACATACACACACACACACACACACACACACACACAGACACACACCCCACAACCACCACTACCAACAGTAGAAGCAAAATAATAGGACGCAACAATCATTGTTAATTTATATACCTCAGTATCAGTGGTCTGAGTTTCCCAATAAAAAGACTAAAGATGCGCCACGGATTCGGTAGCAACCGGCTCTTCTTTGCTGCCTCAGCTGCGCCAGTACCTTCTTCAGGAGCTCACAGCAGCCAGCTGGTCCCTGTGCCACGGCAACCAGGTGCAAATGGAAGGCGGTAATCAAAAATGCAGACATGTCAGAAGAGATGCAACAGGACTCGGTAGAGTGCGCTACTCAGGCATTGGAGTACAACATAGAAAAGAATATTGCCGCCCATATCAAGAAGGAATTTGACAGGAAGTACAACCCCACCAGGCACTGCACTGTGGGGCGGAACTTCGGTAGTTATGTGACACATGAAACCAAATACTTCATCTACTTCTACCTGGGTCAGGTGGCCATTCTTCTGTTCAAATCTGGTTAAAAGCAGGACCATGCCAAACACCCACTGATCCATCCAAAAACAAGGACTGCATCCTAAATTCCAAATACCAGAGACTGACTCTTTAGCTTTGCTAAGAGAACACCTCGTTTGAAGCTGTTGTGTTTTGTGAGGAGCATTATCCTATGTAAGAGTTTGTGGTTATAAAATAATTAGTAAAAAAAAAGACAAACTAAAAGAATTACTAAAAACAGATTTCAGTCATTCTGCTGCATCTAATAAATATATTTCAATATCAAAGATAAATATTATTTGATGATAAAACAATATTGAAAATGATATTCCAAAGAAATGGAACTAAGAAGCAAGATGGTATAGACATTTTTATATCAAAAAATATAATTCAAACCAAAACTAATCAAAAAAGATAGAGAAGGAACCTTCATACTCATTAAAGGAAAAATCCACCAAGATGACATTTTAATTCTCAACCTTTATGGCTCAAAGACATGGACACCCAAGTTTTTAAAATAAACACTATTATAACTTAAATCACATACTGACTTCCACACTGATAATGAGAGACTTCAGTACTCCACTCCCACCATTGAACAGGTCATCCAGACAAAAGCTGGATAGAGAAATACCAAAGTTAACAGACTTTCTAAACCAAATGCACACAACAGATATTTAAAGAACATTTCAAACTAGCACAAAACATGTATTATCTTCTCAGAAACTCATGAACTTTCTCCAAAATTGACCACATACAAATACATAAAGGAAATTTTAATAGATGCAATAAAATTGAAATAGCTCCCCATGTTCACCATGGATTAAATCTGGATATCAACAACAACAGAAACAATGCATGTTTATAAACTCAGGGACACTGTTCAATTCTTTAGTGAATGAAAAGTAGTTCAAGACAGAAGTAAGAAAATCAAAACTTTCTAGACTTGATTGAAAATGAGTGCAAATCATACCAAAATTTATAGGACATAATGAAAGTCGTGCAAAAGCAAAGTTCATAGCATGAAGTACCTATATAAATTAATTGAGGAGATCTCGCACTAGTAACTTAACAGCACATATGAAAGTTATATCACAAAAGAAGTTAGAAAAATCAAGAATTTTAGATGGCAGGACATAATAAATGTGAGTGATGAAATTATTAATAGAAAGAAAGTGAACAATACAAAAATCAATAAAACAAAAAATAATTATTCAAGATAATCAAAAATATAGACATAAGCTCATCAAAGCTAAAAATTGAGAGTAACTATCCAAAATAACAAAATCAGAAAAGAAAAAAGACATAATAACAGGTTACAAAGAAACCCAGAAAATCATAAAAAATAAGTTAAAAATATATACTGATGTGGTATTCTCTTCTATGTGCTGTGAATATGTTTGATTACCGTTGGTTAATATGGAAACTGTTTTGGCCTATGCCAAGGCAGAATATAGCCAGGCTGGAAGAGATATAGTGAAAGAGTAGGCAGAGACAGAGAGACACCATGTAGCTGCCAAAGGAGACAGATGCCACAATCATACCATAAGGCCACAGCCTTATGGTGATATGCAGATTAATAGAAATGGTTATTTTAAGATGTAAGAGCTAGGTAGGAATACACCTATGCTACTGGCCAAACAGTGTTATAATTAATATAATTCTCGTGTGATTATTTGGGTCTGTGTGGCCAGGAAACAAATGAGCAGGCAAAATCTTAAAAAAAAAAATAACTTTTTCAAAAGGTAGCACTTACTAAACTAAATCAAGATCAGATATACAATTTAATTTGACCTATGACCCATAGTGAAATAGAAGCAGTCATTAAAAGCATTTAAAGTCTCCCAAAAAATAGCAACAAAATAAAGTCCCAGGGCCAGATGATTTTAGCACAGAAATCTACCAAACTCTCAGGGAAGAGATAGAACCAATACTACTTAAATTATTCCACAAAGGGAAAATGGAAAAAAAAATATTGACCAATTCATTTTTTGAGACCATGGTTACCCTAATAACCAAATAACAAAAAGACTCAACAAAGAAGGATAAATGTAAAAGGTAGTTTCTGTACAGCCTGGTCCCATAACCATTCAGTAGAAAAGAAACACACAGAGGCTTATATTAATTATAAGCTATTTGATTTAATAGCTCTGGCTTATTATTAATTAGCTCACACATCTTAAATTAACCCATAATTCTTGTCTATGTTTAGCTGCATGGCTTGGTTCCTTTTCTTGGCTTGGTTCCTTTTCTCATTAAGGCATTCTCATCTTGCTTGCTCTACATCTGTCTGGTGATTGTATCTACTGGTCAATCAGCATTTTATTAAACTAGTTTGAGTGAAAAAAAAATTTACAGTAACTAAGAGTATTATCTCACAGAATTCTCCTGTTTTTTTCTTTCCAAAACAAGAACCCTAAAGCTCCTTTGTTTATTGTTTTTCCTGATCATTACACATAATGACTTGTAACCAAAATGTTAAAGAAAAAGAAACATCAATAATCATTTTTTTTTTGGGGGGGGGAGGAATGTGAGCCTAGTTTTCTAGGCTACTTCTTGCTGATTTGGGGCACTGGTAACCTTTTGGGGACCCAAGGAATGTTTAGGATTATGGTCAAATCCTGACTGGAGTATTCTGTGAGCCTTGATCATTTCATTCATATACTTGAACCCACCTCGGCCTCCCAAGTACTGGGATTAAAGGAGTTTGCAAGTATACCTGGCTACTCTTTTTTAAGGACTTTATCCTTTTTCTCTCTCAAGCCTGTGTGTATTTTTAAACACAATGTACACCATTTAGAGGGTTTTTCCTTCTGTCTTAATAAATCTTTACTGAATATATCTATCTTTCTCTAAGTATATAAATCTTTAATCTGCTAAGCAGTATGGCTAGGATTAAAATTGTGGATTTGGTGACTGGATTAGCCCCATTCATTGGCTTTCTGAGAGTCTAGCTTAATGGTGAAGGTAGAGGCAGTGGCCATTATTGCCACAACTGTTTGGAGTTACTAGGTCAATGTCACCGTCAACAAGCATGTCACAGGCTGCTCATAAACACTATTTAGGTGTTTGGTTGCAGGGCCTCTGAAACCAGCTGTGAGTGTTTTTGCCACTAATGCTGAGTCGGGAAGAAAGGAGAAGCACCTATGCTTATCTTTAGCAGAGCCCACCCAAGAAAAGATGGTTATGAAAAATCTATGCTTGACTTTACTCTTGTCTATCTTGAATCCCACTTTTTATGCTTTCTTGGGTTTTAAATAAAAATTCTAGCCTCACATTGGGCACCATTTGTATACAGTAGTTTCTGTCTCTCCTGGTCTGGCAATCATTCAGTCCCAGGGAAACATATAAAGTCTCATATTAATTAAAATTTTTGAACTATTAACTCAGGCTTATTATTAACTAGCTCTTACAACTTAAATTAACACTTAATTATTGTGTATGTTTAGCCACATTAATTGGTACCTTTTGCAGTAAAGGCATTCTCATCTTGTTTCCTGTGCAACTGGCTAGTGACTGCATGTACTGGCCAATCAGCATTTTATTACCCAATATGAATGACATATCTTTACAGTGTACATACAATAACATTATCTTACAGCAGAGAATTGCAAACCAATTTTCATTATGAACCTAGATGTATGAAGACTCAATAAAATACTGGCAAACTGATAAAAAATAACATTTTCCATGATTGAGTAAACTTCTTGCCAGAGACGTAGGGATTGATCTGCATAAGAAAAACAATCAATGTAAAACACCATATAGAGAAACTGAAAAATATCATGATCATCTTATTAGATAATGAAAAAAAAAAAACCTTTGACAAAATCAAATACTCTTTCATGATAAAAGTACTAAGGAGATTAAGGATACAAGGGACATAACTAATCATAATGAATACAGATTATAGCAATGCTACAGATAACATCAAACTACATGCAGGAAAACTCAAAGCAATTAAACTAAAATTGGAAACAGAACAAATTTGCCCACTTGCTCCATATCTATTCAATATAGTAATTGAAGTTCTTTCCAGAGCAATAAGACAACTAATGGTATCTCCTGGTTTTCATTGTGAGGTAGTATATTTCTGATATTTCTGATTCTAGTCAGCAGCTTTTTCTATTATCAAATGTCTCTCTGTTGCTGTTGTTTTTTCTCATTAGCATTAAGATAAGGTTAATAAAGCATTATACAACCTATTTCTGGGGGTATTTTCCATCCCTTTCTGTTTGTTCAGCATACCCTTTATAGTACAATTTGACCTTTCTATAACTGCCTGACCTGTAGGATTATTTGCAATGTGCTTTATAGTATAATAAGCAAAAAAAGACTGTTTTATTTTCTTAGATTCATATGCCGAACAATTGTCTGTCTTTATTTGTGCAGGAATGCCCATGATGGCCATAACTTCTAGTAAATGTGTGATTACTGAATCAGCTTTTTTCTCTGAGTTCAAGGCAGTTGCCCATTGAAAACCTGAATAGGTGTCTATGGTATGGTGTACATGTTTTAATTTGCAAAATTCTGCAAAGTAGAACACTGCCAGATTTCTTTCCTTTGAGTACCCCTAGAGTTACTCCCTACAGGCAATGGTGTTTGGTTATAGAAAGAGCAAATAGGACATCTCTTTATAATCTCCTTAGCTTGTTGCCATCTAATACAAAAGACTATCTTTAAAACTTTGCTATTGACATGATGTTTTCTTTATGAAATTCAGAGTCCTACACAAACTTCCAATCAATAATTGATCAATTTCTGCATTACAATGTGCTAGAGGACCTGGAAGACTGGTATAGGATCAGATGTGTGCTATGTATATAGGATAAAGACTATTACTGATTATGTCTTGCATCTGGATGAATACTAAAGTTAATTCCATATCATCTGGTATAAACTCACCAGTTTCCATATGCAAGACAATTTTTTCTGCATATTGGGAATCAGTAACTATATTGAGAGGTTCTTTAAAATCCATTAATAAGGTAAGAATAGGATATAATTGTGCCATCTGCACAGATTTATAAGGGCTTTCTCTGCCTTACTTAATTCTTCTTATTTGTAACTTGTGTTCCCTGATTTATTCATATCACTTTAAAATGTATGGGTCCCAATTATTGGTGCATCACATAAAATTCGAGGAAAAATCCAAGTTCTCGTTATAACTTTAAGTATATTGCTTTTGGGATAATTGCTATTAATTTCTCCCAAAAAAATAGCACAATTTCTTTTCCAGGGTTCATTGCCTTCCCATATTTTTTTTTATTTCTTCAACAGTAAAAGGCACTATAATCTCTGCTTGATCTATACCTAGTAATTGACAAAGTCTCAATATATCTTTTAGAATTAATATATAGACCTTTTCCATATAAGTTTTTAGTTTTTTTTTTTACTTGATTTATGTGGTAAAAAGATCCATTCTAAAATAATACCATACCTCTACATTAAAATTCCTGTAGGATAAATTCTGGAAGGTGATATCACTAGAATACAATTAAGATTTGGATTCATCTTATCCACATGTGATTCATGTAATTTCTCCTCAACAATTGTCAATTCCTTTTCTGCTTCAACTGTTAATTCTCTGGGACTATTCAAGTCTTTATTACCATTTAGCGTTTTGTTTGAATGAATTATTAGATCAGGTATGATACCAACAGCTGGTCATACACTGGAAATGTCTCCTAATAATCTTTGAAGGTAATTAAGAATCTGCAACCTGTCTTTCCTAATTTGTGGCTTTTGTGATCTAATTTTCTGTAAACCTATTCTGTAACATAGGTAATTAAAATAATCCCCTTATTGAATCTTTTCAGGAACAATTTGTAATCCCCATTTAGGGAAGACTTTATTTACTTCTTCAAACCATCCTTTCTGAAGTATCTGTATTTTAGTCAGACAACAAAATGACATCCAAGTAATTGTAGATTACACAGTTAGGAAATGGCTTACTTATTATTTTCAATGGCTGGTTGACGAAGTATTTGCACAGGATGGGGCTGTAGAGCATTCCCCATTGGAGAATGGTATATTGATATCTCCTAGTAGGCTGAGAATAAGTAGGCACTGTGAAGGCAAATTCTTCTCTATCCTTTTCTTGTATTATATTGAAGAAAAAAAATCCTTTAAATCAATAACTATGAGAGGACATCTCTTTGGTAACAGAGAAGGCAGAAGAATTCCAGACTGTTGAGGGCCCATAGGTTGAATAACCTTATTGATAGCCCTTAGGTCTGTCACCATTCTCCATCTTCAAGATTTTATTAACAAATACAGGAGAATTCCAAGGGCTGGTAGATTCTTAAATATGTTGAGCATCTGGTTGCTCTTGTGCCAGCTGTTTTAAAGCCTGCAGCTTTTCCTCAACTAGAGGCCACTGTTTAACCCACATTCTCAGTTAACCATTTTAAAGACAGGGCCATTTTTACCTCTGAAAGTTTATTAACTGTTTTGTGTTCTTGTACAGACCTAAAGTCTGGTATCCGTCCTCTATAATATCTTCTTTAATTTTCCTCAAAAACGTAAGTTTTGGGGTCTGCAGAAATGTTAATCTGGGTATTCCATTGCTACAATAGGTCATGACTCTACAAACTCACTGCAATATTGGCTATGTGTGTCCTCAATCTTTTTATTTGTTCTTTTGGCCCCATGCATTCAAACCATCTCATGCTTTGTTTTTACTGGAGATAGGGTTTCAACTCCCAGAAACTGAACATCTACCTCTTGAGGAGGCCAATTTGGATGCCAAGATTCTGGAGTAATGATACTTACATCCACACCTGTGACTAGTAAGCCTTTAATAAAAATGCTATATGTACACATTCTTAACTTTGGTCTTTGACCATTTATAGAAGTTTGCCAGAATATACGTTTTCTAAATCCTACTGAAGTTTTTGACTCATCCTCTACATTTATCCCACCATTTAGACTTGTTTTGTTTTTATCAGCAGGCATTGGGTATTTTAATTTTCCTGGAGAGAAACATTCTCCATAGTAACTGGGAATGACTGGAACATGTTTGTCATGGGGGCCTGCAAGAGACCACCCATGACATTTCCTGATTGTATTTAATTGCCTCCTCTGTCTTTTGTTGACCTATATTTATTGGTGTAACGTTGGCCTTTGCCATACCTCCTAAATATACTTAAAGGCTGAGATCTCGTATTCCTGCCATTCCCAGAGAAGACAATTTCTAGGAATCCCTTGTCTACAATCCCTTCTCAGATGTCACATTCTATCACAATTAAAATGTTTGATATTTTGATGTCTTCTCTTACCATTGGAAATTGCTTTTCCTACCCAAGCATCATTACCACAGTCAAGTGTATCGACATTCATTGTATGTGAGATCCATTCATCTGATCTGCTCTTGAAAGGCCCAAGTATCCTTTTGCATTCTAGGTTGGCATTCTCATAATCCAAAGATTCAATTATTATATGTCTAGCTTCTGGGTCAGTTACCATTGTTTGTACAGCCATAGGTAGTCTTTGTAAAATGTCACTAAAAGGTTCTCTCTGACCCTGTTTAACCTTAAGATATGATTCAATTCTCTTTCCTAGTTCCTGAATCCTGTCCCAAGCCCTTAAAGCTGCTGTGCTACATAGGGGCAAATTGTGTTCTTCATAGAGTTTGATCGTAAAAATCAGAGTAAAGTCCCTTTTCTAGAATTTGATCTAGGAAAATCTCAAGTCCTTTTGCTTTTTCCCATTGCTCTAAATCTAGCTTCTTCCTTTAAAAAGCACCTCCAAAGTAACTACGTTCTTTTTTCTAGAATTGCTGAGATTAACTGAGTCCAGTCTTGTGGCATTACTTTCTAACTGAAAGCCCATGCTTTGACCATTTTGTAGCGGCGTAAATGAATGCAGACAGACTGTAAAAATATATATAGTTTTAATGTAGAAATAGACTTACAGAACCACCGTTCCCGCAGAGACCAGGAAAGCAGAAGAGGCGGCTGGGAGCACAGTCACCAAATTTATAGGCAGACATTAGCCCGAGGCGAACACGCCCCCCAAGGGGCGGGACTTATCCCTACAGAATGTAGTCTGTAACTACTCCAAGGTATGTAGTGACATAATATAAAGAACCATGGCCAATCTGTAGCAAGAAAGCTGCCGCTGAACAAGAATTTTATATTCAAATGAACTGCTGGCTACATGCACAGGCCATGGCTGAGTCAGGCTGAGGGAGAACTCATGTTGAGCTGGGTGCACTCTGAGCCCTGAAGTGTTTAGTCAGAGACAGGCATTTTAAAACCAAACATTCAGGCACCAGATAATAACAGAAGTCATAAAATAATTTCTCACCAGATCAGAATTATGAATAATAAAGGGTTATTTATTTAAGGGAAAACTTACAGATCACTGTTTTAGTAATAGTCCTCTTCACAAACAAGAACAGAGTCTAGCAGCTGGAAGTGGGAGTCAGAAGCAAGACAGGGAGCACACACTTTATAGCTGCTTTGAAAGTATCAGAGATTATGTCCAAGTGGGCTGGTATCTTAAAAACTATTGACTGAAGGAGCAGACTGTGCTCCCAAAGGACTTGTACACATTGGCACAGGAGATTATTTCTTGAACAGAACACCAATAGGGTAGGCACTAAGACCATCAATTAATAAACGTGACTTTATGAAACCAAAAAGTTTGTGTAAGGCAAAAGATACTATCAATTCAACAATGTTATAGCCTGTATATTGGGAAAAGATTTTTTATCACTTCCAAATCTAATAAAGATCAAACATCCAAAATCTATATAGAACTCAATGAACTAGATTTTACAAGGCTAAATAATTCAATTTCTAAAGGGGGTACATATCTAAGCAGAAAATTTCAAATAAATTTCTGAAAAACCCTAAAAGAAATGTTCAACATCCATATTCATTGGGAGAATTCAAATAAAAATGACTTTGATATTCCATCTTACACCTCTCATAATAGCTAAGCTCAATAACACAAGGGACAGCTCATGCTGTTGAGTATGTAGAGCAAGTAGAACATTTTTTCATTACCAGTTGAACTGTACATTTATACAGCCTCTATGGAAATCCATATGTCAGTTCCTCAAAAAAAATGGGAATTAATCTACCTCAAGATCCAGCTATACATCTCTTGGACATATACCCAAAGAATGTTCCACCCTCAAACAAGGGCACAGGTTCAAACATATTAATTAAAGCTTTGTTTATAATATACAGAAACTGGAACAAATCTAGATGTTCCTCAGATGAAAAACAAATAAAGAAAACGTGGTACATTTATGTATTGGAATATTACTCAGCAATTAATAAAATGGCATCTTGAAATTTGCAGGCAAATAAATGGAACTAGATAAGAATCATTCTCTGTGAGGTAATCCAGACCCAGAAACACAAATGTGGCATGTATTCACTTATATGTAGTTATTAGCTGTTAAGTAAATAATAACCAAGTGTTGTAGGAGGCTGCTTGTTCTTTTCCTGACCACCCAGACTCATTTCCCAGCCAGTCAAACTCCTGAAATAATCACACAGAAACTGTATTATATCCAATACTGCTTGGACAATAGCTTAGAAGTATTTCTAGTTAGTTCTTACATCTAGAATTAACTAATTTCCTTTATTTTATATTTTACCATGAGGCACATAGCCTAGTGGCAAGGTTCCAAATGGCAGCTTGTGTCTTTCCCCTCTAGTGGCTACATGGTGTCTCATGACACCATCTTCTTTCTTCAAGCATTCAGTTTAGTTCTCCACCCCCTGCCAAGCTCTACTCTGCACTATCACAGGCCAAGTCAGCTTCTTTATTTATTAACCAATAAAAGCAACACATATACAGAATGACTTCTCACACCATTTTCTTTTTTTCTGCTTAAATTTTGAAAAGGGCTTTAACTTTAACATAGTAAAATTACATATAACAAAAGAGGTATCAAGCAAGAAGTATAGATTTAATATTTATATCTACTTTTTTATCATACCTGAGGAAAACTATAACTATATATTCTTCAACTCCATCAAAGACTCCAGAAGGATATAATATTACCTACCTAAACAGGAAGTACATTATAAGTAACTTTCAAAACTCTAGAATTGACTGAGACATCTCACTGCCTGGACAGTCATAAAAGTTCTTTTGTCACTCTCCAGGCACCCATATTTAGCCTACTGGCACATAGTATATGGCAGACTTTCCCATGATGCAGGAAATCTCAGACAATTCCACCTATTTTGGCAGTTTGTCAGTAATTTTCTTCTGTTTCCTGCAGAATGTCTTGTAGACTCTTTTATGAAACAGCGACCCCGAAAGACTGTCTCTCCTTCTTTAGGCAACTTCAGCAGTCATTTCTTTGTGAATCCTATATGCCCAGTTCACACAGCATATCATCCAGCAGTCCAGGCAAGAGCCGTCTCTTGTCTAAATGGCTAAGAAACTCTATAAGGAACCTTTTTGGTACCCATCATTCTCTTGAAGTAAATTGGTGCTGCTAGGTGCAGATGTGTCTCACTGTCAGGAAAAGTCCTCAGTTTCTAGAACATTTTAAATGCCATATTCTGACAGTCTCTGAATGATTTGAATAATATCTATATAACTGAAATATATATCTAAATATCTAGAAAATGTAATTAACATGCCGACAAGCTTGACTGTTATAGATGAATATCTGTTAACCTATATTCCTTAATTATACATTACTTTTTAAATGAGTTGCATAAACACAATACCTTAATCATGAAAGAAAATATACATGTAACAAAATAGAATTTAAATTTGTATCAATAAATCAAGATCCATACCAATGCAAATCTCCATAGCATATTCCTTTTAAATGTAAACACACATTTATAAACAATATTTGGGAATTTGGACATAATTCTCTCTAAACCGCTTCCTCCTTTTTGGGGGCAAAGTAGTTTTGGGGATTCACAGAGACCTTTCTGGTGGTCTTGGACTATCAACCACATTAGTCTGGAATTAATCCATAGGTACTCATTGTCCGTGGAAAGAAAAGCAGAACCTCTTTTATAAAGCAAGAAATCCCTAAACCCAATTTTGAAATCATATATATTTTGTTTAGCTTAGCAGTTCCCAGAATCAAATGTCTCTCTGCAGTCAAAATATTAAAAGATCTCTGGGTGTATTCGATATTTATGTGGCTTATTTTCTTACTTGATTACTTTTTCTATAATTTTAATATTTATTATATTATCTTTACTCCTTTAATCTATAACTGTCTGTATTCTTTCTCTTTTTTTAAATTAATTTTATTGAGATATGCATTTTTCTTTGCTCCCATCCCATCTTCTCCCCTCCCCTTAAAACCTCTCCCATGGTCTCCATGCTCCCAAACTATTCTAGAGATCTTGTCTTTTTCTGCTTCCCATGATGTATTCTTTTTTTTAAAGTTTTCTAGCTGTTATATTTAAAAAGGTAAAAAAACAAGTAAAATTAATTTTTAATGTTTATTTCATTAGAGTAAGCATAGTCAAAATAATGTCATTTCAACATTACTAATATAAAATCATGCAGTGGGATATTTTGCATTTTTGTACTTTTTGACATTCAGTGAACATTTTAGAACATTTTAGATCGGAGTACATCTCAGTTTGTATTAATAACCATTCTGTAGTTTTGTGAGACAGGTGTTTTTTTGTACAAAGTAATGCAGAGCTAGGAAGACGTGCCTAGAAATATCAATCATACGTATGTATGGGGCAGAATAATGAGTCTGTATGTTTATTTACTCATCATTTGTAGTTTTATAAAATAGCCCCGAATCATTCTTGTAATAAGATTATAAAACTATACCTAATAAAAACAATCCCCCATAGATACTCTAGATTTTAAAGTAAAACTTCCATTCCTCTAAGGAATCTTCTATGGATAAAGATGCTGTCTATATGTCCAAAACATCTGTAATTTATGAATGGAGTTGCTCATGCTAGTACTACAGGCATTTCAGAGACTCTGCATACTTGTGTGTTTGTGGACGGTGATGGAATGTGAGGGTTTTCTGTGGATCCTGGCACTCTCCATAGTCATCCAGGCGTGGTGCCTCAAGGCACAAGCACCATAGCTTTTGAATAATGGTTCTAGCCCCAAGCTGTTGTTGATTCTTGGTCCATTTCAATTTTCTTTATCAGAATAGTCTCACATTTTATTTTATTTATTTTTATTTTTTTTTCACATTTTTTTTAAGCTCAGGAAGATTGATTGGCTCAAACACAAAATGTGGGCTAGAGACTAGTTCTTGGATTGTGTGGTAGAGGTTAAATATGAACATCTCAGAGTAGTTGGAGCCAGACTCTCATCCAAAGCAACCCTTTGGGAGTGTAGTGTACTCAAATATTAGCCAAGTTAGGGTCTAGTTCAGCATTCTTATGAAATGGCACACTGGAATTATTCAGTCAGAGGGAGCTATGGAATGAATTCCACCGTGTAGTCAGAAAACTCTGAAATGTAGACAGTGGAGCTGTTGAATGGCAAGTGGAACCACATGGAAATGTGTGGCACTTGCCCCCCAGTGGCCTCAGAGCAGACACTGCATCCATAAACCGTTTGCACTTCGACTGTCTGGGTCTGTGTTGGTGATGGTCTAAAATGGTAGCCTAAGACATTTCTAACTCAGCATTTATTATAGACATTGATTGTAGAAAAATTGTAACAAATTCATTTGATGTTAAGGCTAACACATGCTTTACTGAATCTCTACTCACCAGTCATTATTAGCTTTTCAGGAGCTTCCCAGGTATTCCTGGGCTGGAGCTAAGTTTTAACCATGAGCTGAATCTCCAAGACTGTGATGCAAGCAGTTTGGTCGAGCGTATTCTTAAATTACACTTACTGTCCCTTTATTCATTTTCTTCTCTCTCCCAAGCCTACGTACATTTTTTTTTTTAAAACATACCATGTCCAACTGAGGGGTCTTTTAAAAAATATCTTAATCTCTCTTTATTATTTTCTGACAAGAAGCGTCTTTTTTTCCTTTTTAGTGTTTTTTTTTTCCTAAGCGCTAAGTAGGCATGGCTTTGGCCAATAAAGCTCTGCCTGTAGGCTCTGCCCAGTCCAACATGGAGGAAGCATGTTTACTGCCTCTGAGACTGCACGATGGGAGCCATTCTTACCATCTCAACTCTGGGAAGCACAGTAGAGAATATAAACCCTTTTTCTCTGAGTAAAAGCTAAATCTGCCAAGCAGCACACTTCATGGCCTAGATCTCTGTGTATGGTGGTAGAAATTGACCATGTTCTCCTGCTTGTGACTACCTAGAAGACCTGATTCTGCCTCCTGCCCCTGCAGGGCGTGCTAAGCTGTGTACATGGTCTCAGCTAGTTTTCTACAGACACCCCCCCCCCCCCCGCCACCAAGTGGGCACATAAGCATCCGGATCTGAAGTGGGTGGTCAGCATTAGCTGCAAATGTTTCAGACTACTTTGGAACACCAGTTTGTTGTAAGAGGCAACTCGTTCATTTCCTGACCACTCTGACAAGTTTCCCAGCTGCCCAAGCTCTTGAAATAATCACACAGAAACTATATTATTTGCAATACTGTTTGGCCAAAAGCTTAGATGTATTGCTAGCTATCTCTTACATATAGAATTAACCAATTTCCATTATTTTATATTTTACCATGAGGCTTGTGGCCTATGGGCAAGGTTCCAGCTGGCAACTTGCATCATTCCCCTGTAGCAGCTACCTGGTGCTTCGTGACTCTACCTTCTTTCTCTAAGATTTCAGTTTAGATCCTCCCTCACCACCTAACTCTACTCTGTCTTATCACAGGCCAAGCCAGCTTCTATTTCATTAACTAACAAAAGCAACACATATACAGAAGAACATCCCACACCAATCAAACTCCTAAAGATCCAGAGAACTTAAGAGGTTAGGTAAAGAGCTCAACTCTAGATGGAATGCATAGGTATCTCTGAGAAGGAAAAATAAAATATATTTTATAGGTGGGATGGTGGCAGATGTGGACAGGAGCAGAATTTATCAGGTGATAAGGGAGACAAGTTTGAGGGAGAATGCTGAGAGCAATAGCGATAATGAAGGGGGCATTTTTGGGAGTAGTGTGGAAACTTAGTACAGTGAAAACTTGCTAGTATCTGTGATGGTGGTTCTAGGGAGGACTCCTAGTAATGGGGGATACAGAGTCTGAACTGGCTGTCTTTTAGAGCCAGACAAGCCTTTCAGTGGCACGATTGGGTTACATTCAAGTGAGTTCCTGGCTGAGGGGGACCCATGGAAATCCCCTCAAACAACTCAGGATGATTCTAGCACATAGAGTTGTTCTCTACAAACTTGATAGCAGAGCCACATTGCTGAAGACAAACCTCCACACAACTCATTGAATGTACAGTCAATCTGGTGAAAGTATGGAGCCTTCAACCCTACTTTCTAGTCTTTTTAGTATAAGAAAGTATTCTGCAGATGACCAAAAGAGCAATGTGGTCACGAACCTAGTCACAAAACTTTTGACCTACAATCTATTCTGCCTGCAAGATATGCTGGGACAATGATTGCCAACCAATATCTGATATAACATGAGGCCTGCTCCATGAGAGGAATCCCATGCCTGACACTGCCTGGATGGCTGAGAATCAGAGACTGGATATCCCAGATACCTAGGGTTGACTAAAAACTATTGGTCTAAAAACTTAACTGAAATGTTTCCTAAAGATATTCTGCTATATCCATAGATCGGTGCCTTGTCCGTTGTCACTAGAGTTCTTTCCTCAGGAAGAAGATAGGAAAGGATGCAGATACACATAGCTAGACATTATGCAGAGAGGCAATCTAAATCAGAACCATTGAGTTCCTCCACTAAGAGGTTGGGAAGCCCCATAGAAGAGGAGGAAGAAAGATTGTAGGAGTCAGATTGGATGGGGAGTACCAAGATAACAGTCTATCAAATCAACTAAGCATTCGTAGGGTGCTCTTTCTTGTCTAGGTTCTCTGTGGTTCTGAACTCCAAGCTGGATTTTCTTTACAATATGTCTAAAAGCATCTTATGAGTAAGTACATATTATATTTGTCTTTCTGGATTTAGGTTACTTCTTTCAATATGTAGACGCCGTAATAACCAGGCTAGCTTAATATGAAACAGCAAATTTTAAAGAAGGGATAGCTTACAACACCAGGGATCCAGTGATGAGCAGGAGATACAAAAAAAAAGAGAGCGACGGGGCTCACGCTAGCCAGATTTATATGTAAACATTAGCCCAAAGCGAACACGCCCTCTAAGGGGATGGGCTATCCCTACATCAATATGCTTTCTTTTGCTAGATCTATCAATTTGCCTGTAAATTTCAAAATATCATTATTTTTACTCCTGAGTAATACTCCATTGTATAAATATACCACACTTTCATTATCCATTCTCTGATTGAGGGGCATTCAGGTTATTTCCAGGTTTGGGCTATTACGAATAATGCTGCTGTGAACATATTTGAGTACATGTCCTTGTGGTATGATTGAGCATCCTTTGTGTATTACAACAAAAGCAGTATTGCTTGGTATTGAGGTAGATGGTAGATTGTTTCCTAATTTTCTGAGAAATAACCATACTGATTTTCAAAGCATTTGTAGAAGTTTGCACAGCACTGGAGAAATGTTTCCATTACCCCATATCCTCTCCAGCATAAGCTCCCATCAGTGTTTTTGATCTTGTCCATTTTGATGGAATCTCAGAGTTGTTTTGACCCTAAGGGGGGCATACATAGATCTACAAAGGAAGTAGAAAAAGACAAGATCTTCTGAGTAAATTGGGAGCATGAGGTTCTGGAAAGGGTAGAAGAGGAGTGGAGAGGTAGGGATGAAAGCAGAGAAAAATGTATACTCAAAATAAAAACCTATAAAAAATAAACAACTGTCATTCAAAGAAACAATAACTGTTAAAATATGTAAAAAGTCAACAAAGCAGGGCACATATGGGTTTATGCTGGAGCAATAAGCACCAGGTCTGCCTGGGTATGCAGCATGTCTTCTGCCTATATGCTGTGGCCACTATCTTGTTGTTTCTGTGGGACTCCTAATAGTGGGAGCTTGTGTATCTCTGACTCTTTTGCCTGCTTGTGGAACTCTTTTCCTCTTGTTGGAATGCTTTGCCCAGTCTCGGTGTGGAGTATTTCTTCTTGTCTTATTGTATCTTCTTTTCTTGTATATGGTTGCTTTCTTTTGGAGTTCTGCATTTTTTTCTGAAGGGATATGGAGAGGGAGTGGATTGAGGGAAGAGGGGAGGTGGTGGGGGAAGCTGGGAGGAATGGAAGGAGAGGAAAGTAGTCTGGATATATTACATTAGAAAACAATCTACTTTTAATTTTTTTTAAAAAAACTTTTAAGTAATAAATAATATTTAAAAACAAACAAAACAAAACCCTGCATATCTGGTTATGAGGCCACGGGGCTAAGGAATGGTCAAATATGATCAATGTATTTTCAAATATGTTTTCTATTCTAAGAAGATGTATAGTAAACAAGAGAGATGATAACTTAGGAAACACATTTAAGTGTCTTCTAGTGGGATGAAATCTTGGACTAGTTTATGTCTTTAAAAAAAAACTTTTAGTTGTTTAATATATGCTATGATACATTATTACAGGAATTTCAGGTAGATGTATAACCAAAACTCAGGGGAAAAAAGATATATGGAATATAACTGGATATACATTTTCTGAAGGATTTCCAATGAAGAACTGTGCTTAACTTCATTGGATCTAGAAGACATACCAAAAGCAAAAGCAGTAGCCTCAAGCTTTCGTTCTTTTCAGGAGATAGGGAGGATAAATCCTGGCTTTCAAAGGTGCAAATGCAGCCAACACTTCAGGTTCCAAGGCTTTAGAATTTGAGAATATCAAAGAACTCATCATCTGCACTCAATTTCTATTTAGAAATGAATGGAGTTAGAGGCCAAAAAGCAAGAAAATAGTGACAGCTAAGAGGCTAAAGTGCCAAATAGATATTTACATTGGCTCAAAGTGCTAAGGAGACAAACAATGGAGTCCAAGGCTTGCCAATTTGGAAACTTGAATGGCTGTGCTCTAGGCCTAAGGCCTAGAAATATGCACCAAGATTTCTAAAGTTTAAGACATATTCTTGAATGTCATTCTATGATGAGATTAAAGTCATCTTCTTCATCTCAGATTATGTATTAGAAAAAAATAATTCTCCTGGTTTCTGGAATTTCACTCAAAATTGTACCACATGTCAATAAATGATGCAAAAAGCATTAACACTAAGTGAAAACATACATACAACTCAATAAATACAATTAACATATTATAGACAATCTCATTAGAAAATTAGATCTCATAAGTACAAACACATACATTGTCAAGTAGCAATTAGAAAACAGAAACAATCCCTAAATCCTAAGCGAAATTAAGAATTTATTTTTTGCTTTAAAGTACAAGATAAATAATCCCCCAGAGAACATATGAAAATAGAAGACAAATCAAATCATATTTCTTGAAGATTAGTGACACTGTATTAATATGGAAAAACAAAACCACAAGTCATAATAGTTATGATAAAATTTTAACATTCATGCAGTTGGAGTAGAAAACAGCATGGAGAACAATGATTTTAGATGAAATGCTGAAAAATGAAAGAGAACACAAAGGCTAAATGAAACATAAACTTCAAAAAGTAACAGCCAGACTGACAGTTTCAAGTGAAAGGAGAAGCCAGAAACTAACAGAATGGTAAGGTTAAAGTGCTTGGAAAATGGTTGTTCTTGTAACATTGTAGTAGATACTTATGTTACTGTAATAAAATATACCTGACAAAAGCAACTTAAGAAAGGAATAGCTTATTTTATCTCACAAAGTGGAAGCTACAGTGCATTTTGATTGCAGGAGTAGTGGTTGCTGGGGTGATACTGTATCTGGAGTCAAGAAGCAAAGGCTAATGAAAGTTGATGATGGACCAGGTTTCTCCTTTTAATGCTTGCAGTCTAGAACTCCCAGTCCATGCAATGGTGTTATTGTCAGATAAGCAGGTCTTCCAACCTCAATCACCCTAATTTGCATAACCACTAACATGCTCAGAGTCTTATCTCCTATGTGTTTCTAGACACTGTATTAGTTAAAACAATGCTTGGCCCATTAGATCTAACTTCTTATTGGCTAACTCTTACATTAATTTAATCCATTTCTAGTCATCACCACAAGGTAGTGGCCTATGTGCAATTTTTCAGCATGTCTATCTCTGGTGGCTCCATGGTGCTCTATGACTCCACCCTTCTTTGTTGGGGGAAGGGTCGCTTGTCTGTCCCAGCTGCCCAGAACCAAAATAACCACACAGAAACTGTATTAATTAAAACACTGCTTGGCCCATTAGTTCTAACTTCTTGTTAGCTAACTCTTATATTAATTTAACCCATCTCTATTATTCTATATATCACTATGAGGTCATGGCCTACCAGCAAAGTTTCAACATGTCTATCTCCAGTGACAGCTCCATGGCATCTCTCTAACTCTGCCTTCCTCCTCCCATGCTAGAGGCCAAGCTAGTTCTTTATTCATTAACCAATAAAAGCAACACATAGACAGAAGAACCTCCCATACCTCTTCTTCCTCCCAGCATTAAGCTTAGCTTTCCCTGCCTACATAAGTTTTGCCTTGCTATAGGTCCAAAGCAGTTTCTTTATTCATTAATGGTAATCACAGCACACAGAGGGGACTTCCACATCAATACATCCCCTTTGGATATCAGTATTATGATTTCTCAGAAAATTAGGAAAAAACCTTCCTAAAGACCCAGTAATACCACTTTTGGGTATATATCCAAAGGAGGCTCAATCGTACTACAAGGACATGTGCTCAACTGTGTTCATAGCAGCATTGTTTGTCATAGCCCAAACCTAGAAACAACCTAAATGCCTCTTGACCAAAGAATAGATAAGGAAAATGTGATACATTTACGCAATGGAATACTACAAAGCAGAAAAAAATAATGGCATCTTGAGATTTCCAAGCAAATGGATGAATCTAGAAAACATAATACTGAATGAGGGAACTCAGACTGAGAAAGTCAAACATCATATGTACTCACTCATATGTTGTTGAAATAAGGAGCGTCGGGCTGCGTCCCCGGCATTCGGCCGCCTCCATGGCTAGCTTTACCCGAAATAATTACACGGAAACTGTATTCTTTTAAACACCACTTGGCCCATTTCTATCTAGCCTCTTCTAGGCTAGCTCTCGCACCTGGACTAGCCCATTTCTAATAATCTGTAGCCCATGAGCTGGCTTACCAGGAATGATCTTAACGTGCATCTGCCTGGAGTGTGAGAATCATGGCGACTCACTGACTCAGCTTCTTTCTCCCAGCCTTCTATTCCTTTTACTCCACCCACCTAAGGGTGGGCCTATCAAATGGGCCTAGCAGTTTATTTATTGCTTAACCAATGAAATCAACAGATTGATATATGACATTCCCACATCAATATGTGGCATTTAGACATAAAACAAACAAAAGCAGCCTGCAATTCACAATCCCAAAGAACCTAGACACTAAGAGACATGAAGACCCTAAAAGAGATAAACATAGATCTAATCTACATGGGAAATAGAAAAAGACAAGTTTTCCTGAGTAAATTGGGAGCATGGGGATCATGGGAAAGGGTAGAAGGAGAGGGAAGAGGGAGAGAGGGGGCAGAGAAAAATGTATAGCTCAATAAAATCAATTTTAAAGAGATGAATGTTCAATAGAAATTAATTAAGAATTAATGTGTCTAAATGAAAGTATTTCCAAAGAAGGACAGAAGTTAATCCCAAATTCAGGAATTTGAGTCCTCAAGCACATTTAAAATATTTTCAGCAATTATAAAATCAAATCATAAATGGTTTTAAATGAGACCTCACTAACTCTGGCCAGACAGAAAAGGAATCAGCATAGGAATAAACTAGGCCCTCAGAATGTGGGTGAAAGTTGTATGGCAGGAGCATACTGTGGGGCCAGTGGCAGTGGGATCACAATTTATCCCTACTGCTTGTCCTGGCTTTTTGAAACTCATTCTCTCTGGAGGGATACTTTGCTCACCCTATATGTAGTAGGGAGGAACGTCTTCCTTCCTCAAAGCAATGTGCCTTACCCTTTCTGAGGAATGAGTGGGGGGTGAAAGATGGTGAAGAGAATGGGAGGAGAAGAAGGAGTGGGAAATGGGATTTGTATGTAAAATGAGAAAAACATAGGTTTTAATAAAAGAAAAAAGAAAAAGAAGTATATTAACTCAAAAAATAGCTTCAAATTATTATCTTCAAGAATGTGTGCAATAGAATCATTTATATTGGCTTAACTCATGTAAATTTTTTTCTTAGAAAAAATCCTATAAACACACATATACATATATACATAAACATATATATATATATATATATACTTGAAATTTTCATTAATAATTGACAGCACTTATGAGAAGTAGAGTATAAGTGACTGCGTTGGTAATTTAATAAACCTTGTCATTTTTCTGTGTAATTAAATCCATCTGAAATTCATTGTTTAGATTTAATTGTTTGTCTTTCCTCAATAAAGTCTCCTACATGAACTTAAATGAACAAGCATTTTTCAAATAAATCATGGAGCTTATATTTTTATTTAATGTGTCTATTAAGTCAAACTCACTAACAAATGTTTGTAAATAAGTATGTGACACATTCTGTGGTAGCTGTCAGGGTTCACAAAGAAAATTTAGTTTTAGATGCCAACAAGGATCTATAATATATTGAATGCTTAATTCCAGCTCACAACACACTAGGATGAGTATCAAAGGTTTTAAAGCATAATTGGAAATCACATTCATAAATATTTTGAATATATCATGTTATGATTTTTCTAAGTTAATAGCAGGCTTTTGATATTTGGTTTGGTTTATAGTTATTAAGTTTAGAATCTGAATTGCACAGGAATACTTGATTCGTATTCTTCCCTACCCAATCTATCTTGGCATAAGTCATTTGGAGAGAAAAGACTTGAATAAAAAAAAAAAAGAAACAAACAAAAAACTCAATTGTTGTCATGGTCTCAGAATTTTTTAAACTCTTTAATTATGAATCTTAAAGTTGGTAGGAAGAAATAATTTACTTTATTTGAATTCCTTTTACATAAGGACAAAGTGTGAAAATACAACTTTTGCATTCTTTAATTATGAGAAAATAATGCTAAAGAGGGCCACATGGCTAATTCACTCTTTTGAACTGTAAAGAATTGCCCATGGTTCCACACTATCTTTTTCATAACATTCAAGGTCATATTCATGCAGAAAAGATGGTAAAGTTTCTGAATATTAAAATATACTTTCCTATAATACTGAACACTTTAACAAAGTAATCCTGGATACGTTTCAAGTCAGTAACTCTAATGACATTCTTCAATTTCTCATATTATTGAGCCCTCAGAACAAAAGTGCCACTATCAATAGGGTGCAGATTTTCTCACTAACTCATTTTGATTTCCATTGAAACCTTTTCTTCATACTTACATGGAATCTCTGAAAAGTCTTCAAGCCTTTTAAATGCTGGATTTGGAGACTAAAGCCAGAAGCTATTTATTTGGGAAATGAATTATCCTAATCTACTGCAGTCATTTCCACATTACAAAAATGTAAGGAAGAAGTGAAGAATGACAAGGGAAAGGCCAAATGAGCACTAACAAAAATTAAGTCTGGTTTGAAGCAGATATTTTTAGTTCCTCAAAAGAGGTAGAATTTCAGAGCATTGGAAACTACTTACCTGGTGTGTGGTTGCTAAAACATCATTAACTTACCTGGTTAAATTGGCTTAGGAATTTATAACATCAAAGTCTTCACAATTCAATGCCTTAGAGAGAATATTCACTTCTAATCAATTGATAAAATAAATTTTAGAATTACTCGGTCTCTGAAAATATACTCAGCCATGTTTCAGATTAATGGTTTTCAAATTTTAGATTCTGTTTTTGCCCTCTGGTGCACTTATTAGAACACTCTGGCAGAGCTTTCACTCCATAAATTCTGATTTCATATTCTGGGTTGAGATATGACACTTAATATTCTAACCAATTGCCAGGTCCATTAGTCTGTTTGGACTACCAGAATAAAATATCATGGCCTGGGTGACAAACATTATAAACTTAATTCTCGCAAGTTGGAGGCTAAGAAGCATGGTCGCGTTTCCAACAAGTTAAATTTTATTCAAAACCCTTTTCTACTGGTGTGCTCGCAGCTGCTGGAATTTCTCTGAGTGCATACACATGAAAAATTATATGAAAATACCTGATGCCTGTTAATCTGTTGATAAGATTATCAGCACTAATACATTAGGACTAGACCTTTATTAAGACTCGATCATTATCTTTAAACTTGTGAAGGACCCTACACTTATATTCAATCAGTTAAAGTTAAGAGTTTCAATGTATTGATACAGTGAAGTACCATGTAATGCACACTGAGTTATGCTTCTGTCATTGTTCTAGAAATCACACTGTATCAAATAGTATGTTAGGAATTTCAAGGTGCTCATATATTAAGAAATTTGTAAAGGATACTGCCCTCCATAGCTTCTGCTATTCTCAATGTGCAGATATTGTCTATAAAAACATATAGGGAACAAAATATGGCTATGTACAATAAATACCCTAAAACTTTTAAGAAAACATCAAAAGTATATAAATTAGCATCATAGTTCATCAGGTTTTAAAAGCTAATTTAACAAATTTGGATATAAGGGATTACCAAAGCAAAAACATAGAGTATGATACAAACAATATCTTTGTTACAAAAGACATTGTTTTACCTGAAGATAAAGCCGTCTCCAAGGTGGTAGAAGGCAACATTGGTAAATTTAACCAGAATATAAAGAGTAAGAATTTTAGAACCTAAAATAGCCTAATAGAAAATGTGATAAAATCTGTAGTGGGAGGGACTTGTTCATTTCCCAGCTACACAGACTCCTGAAAACAATCACACAGAAACTATATTATTAAAATGACTGCTTGGCCAAGCACATGAGCATATTGCTAGCTAGCTCTTATATTTTTGGTTAGCCTACTTCTATTATTTTATATTTTACTATGAGGCTCATGGCCTACTGGCAAGGGTTTAGCTGGGAGCTAACATCTTTCCCTTCTGGCATCTCCCCAACTCCACGTTTTTTCTCCCAGTGTAGTTTTCCCTGTCTATATCTACTCTTTTGCCCTATCTCAGGCAAATGCAGCTTCTTTATTCATTAACCAATAAAAGAAACACATAATACAGAAGGACCTCCCGTGCCATTTCCCCTTTTCTGTTTAAATAAAAAGGAAGGATTTAACTTTAACATAGTAAAATAGCATATAGCAAAAACAGTTATTAAGCAAGAATTATAGTTACAATATTTACAGAAAACAGAGGAAATAGCAGACACTCAACAAAAAGAAAACATTGTTGGCTCAGGGAAATGTGCTAGTTTTACATAGTTTTCTTCAGGAATTTTAAAATTGTAAAATATTAATGACTGACATAATTTTTTCTTTGAACCCTAATTTATAGAAATCTTATGCAATTCTTGACTTGTAAAAAAGACTCTATAGTCACCCTCCACACTATAAATTGCATAGTGCCAAGAAAGAAACCTCACACTAATTACAAATAGAATTTTGTGTCATTCCAAAATTTATTCTCTACATGTATTCAACATTATCAAGAAATTAAATGCCTAAAATTTTGCATAACTTCTAGAAATGTGCACCACATAATCTGTATAATAGAGTTTACCTTTAAGTATTTCTAGTAGTTACTAATGAACCCTTATGATACATTATTTTCTGCCTGTCATCAATTTAAGTGCTTTATCTCTATATGGTTGTTTTATTAATAAAATAGTGGTTATCTATAATTTGATTATATTATTTAATGCTTTTATTTATGCTACATGTTTGAAATCAATGTTTTTGAGATAAGCCTGAAGAAAAACATAAAGAGTTCAAGTATTGTATCATTAAAATTTATCTTGTAGTCTTTGTTAATTTAGAGCAGTTAAAAATAGAATTGTCTTAGCTTGATATTTTATAATTATAAAACAAACTATCCTGAAACATAACTCAGAATTCTCATTAAGGGAATAAGAAAGAAGTCTCAATTTCTAAATAATATTTATATTTACTTTCATCCAATGACACATCCCAGATCCACATCCACACCTCTACCCACTCAATTTTGTGTAATTTCTCATTTTTAAACCTATCAAGAGTCCAATTTGTGTGGTCCAAATAGTCTTAGAAATGGAGCCTATCACAGAGCAACCTACCACAGGTCACACTTGTAAAGAAAATCGATTCCTCTTTTCCCAGCAACTATCAAATTCCAATAGCTCATCAGCTAGAGGTGGAATTGTGCCTACTTTCTCACCTCTATGCTGAGAATTTTGACTTCCTGGAGCTTGCACAAGTCTTTTGGGTCATGACCACTGTGAGTTCATATGTGCAACTTCATTGTTGTGTCCAGAAAACATTCAATCATTGCTTCTTGTTCTTATAGACTTTCTGTCCCATCTTGCATGAAGAATCCTGCATCTTTGGGGAAGAATTTGGTACAATCATTCAATTTAGGGCTAAACTCTCCAGAGTCTCTTGTTTTCTATATATCGACCAGATGTGCATCTCTGTTGTTAATTGTAATGTAATGCAAGAAGCTCTTCTGATGAGAGTTGAGAAATACACTAATCTATGGAAATATATAGCTCATTAGAAGTCTTTTCAAGACTATGGCTTTTAAGCAGAAAAATAGCAGATTTTCCCCTAGGGCCTGTGACCTATCTAGCTTCGGTATCTTGGCCATGATAATGGTACCAGGTTTGAGTTCCATCATGTGAAATGCAACTTACATTCAATCAAAGATTAATTGCTCACTTCCATAACATTCATATCACTATCATACAAGTAAGCATATCTTGAAGGCTAGTCATCACTGTAGCTCTTGATTCACAACTGGGTAATATGAGTGATTATTCCTCCTGAAGTATTCTTAACACCATCTCCCACTATGACTACTAGCCAAGAGGAATGAAACTGAGGAAAAAATAACTGAAAGAAATTTATAATACATGAAGAAAATCTGTATGCTTTTGAATTCATCTTATTCTGTATTTCCAGGAATATTTTTCTTGTGCAAATATAAATTTCTTGATAGTATAAAACCAATGTTGGTGAAAGAAATTATAATGATTGGAAAATATGTATTGTCTTTTCTGTGTCAGAATACAAGTAATGAATTGTTGCCAGTAGAGAATATAGAAATTTATAATTGTCATCAATACTGGCACTGACATCGCTCTTCAATGGGAAGACACATTTTTATCTGAATTAACATGTATTAATTGATTATATTTAATGATGTAGTAGATTTAGAAAACACATTATGAAGTACTTATTTTCCCTTTTTATATCCCATCCTACATTCTTTTCATTCTTTTTTATTGATTTTTATTGAGCTCTACATTTTTCTCTGCTCCCTTCTGTGCCTTTACTCTCTCCTTCAACCCTCTCCTAAGATCCCCATGCTACCAATTTACTCAGGAGATCTTGTCTTTTTCTACTTCCCATGTAGATTAGATCCATGTATATCTCTTTTAGGGTCCTCATGTCTGTTAGTGTCTAGGTTCTCTGGGATTGTGAATTGTAGGCTGGTTTTCTTTGTTTTATGTCTAAATGGCACATATGAGTGAGGACATATGATGTTTGACTTTCTAGGTCTGAGATACCTCACTCAATATTATGTTTTCTAGATTCATCCATTTGCTTGCAAATCTCAAGATGCCATTATTTTTTTTCTGCTGTGTAGAACTCTATTGTGTAAATGTACCACATTTTTCTTATCCATTATTTAGTTGAAGGACATTTAGGTTCAATGGCCAAGATCAAAAACACTGATGACAACTTATGCTGGAGAGGTTGTAGGGAATTGCTGATGGGAATGCAAGCTATTACAGTCCCTTTGAATGTCAGTGTGGCAATTTAATAGAAAAATAGAAAACAATCTTCCTCACGACCCAGAATACCACTTTTGTGTAAATATCCAAAGGATGCTCAATCTTGCCACAAGGACATGTGCTCAATTATGTTTATAACAGCTTTGTTTGTCATAGCCATTACTTGGAAACAAACCATCCTTCATTCTTAACTTCTCTCCTTCATTCTTTCATTTTGCTGTATAACTATTTGATGTCATTTGAATTATTTGTTTCTTAAAACAGCAGAAAAACCTCCTTGAATTTTATTTTAGGTACTTTTCTGCAAAGTAATTCTGTTATCTAATTGAATTTCTTCTATAGTTGTTACAATCTTTTATAAGAAAAACAATTTAAATATCCTGTACTTTGTTACATCAAGTAATTTTTATGTAAGTCCTTTGAGCATGTTCCACCCATACTTGCTATCATTGCCTTTCATTCCACTCGTTTCCCATTTGATATCTTTTTTTCCTAGGCAGATTTATGTCTATTTTCACATCATCTGTATATATGTAATTTTGTACATCTATATGAAATCTAAGAGTCATACATTTTCTGCAAATTATGTAATCTTGTTCTTTTTTTATAATTGAGAAAAAGAAAATTATTGTGCATACAAATCACATTTTTTATTCATGGTTCTGTTAATGGAAGTAATTTTAATTTATGTTGTTTTGCTATGATAAGATACCCTGATTCAAGACAATTTAAATGATGAAAGGTTTAACTCAGAATTCTAGGTTCTAGCTCATAATTGTGGGGAAGTCAAGAAAGAAACTTAAAGCAGTTAGTCAGAAGCATAATAAATAACAGAGAGAAAATGAATACATGCATTCTTATGTGTGATTACTCTCTATATTTACTTATAAAATCAACAACCCAAAATCATGAAATGGTGCTACAATGAATGGCTCTTCCCATATCAATTATTTTCAATAATGATAATCAAAATACATGCCCACATGCCAACATAATCTAAAAGATGACCTATTAAAACTCTCTTCTACATATGTTAAGGTGACAGTTAAAAATAACCATCATTGACACTTAAGTTCATTCTGAATCTTAGCTATTGTGAATAGTGCTATAATAAACATAAATGTACAGGTATCTTTGGGGTAAACCAGATTGTAGTTTTTATCGTTATATTGATTACTTTACTATTACTGTGGTAAAGCACAATGACCAAGGCAATTTATTTAAAATGTAATTTATTGGGCTTATGGTTCCAAAAGGTTAGTATTCATGATAGTGGTGTGAAGGCATGGTAGTAGAAACAGCTGAGAGATCACATCTAAAACTGAAGGCAGGAGAAAATTGGAAATTTTCTTTGGTTTTCTTTGTTTTATGTCTAAATGGCACATATGAGTGAGTACATATGATGTTTGACTTTCTAGGTCTGAGTTACCTCACTCAATATTATAAGTCTTTTGAAACCTAAAGCCTGCTTTCAGTGACACACCTCCTTCAACAAGGTCTCACTTCCTAATTCTTCAAAACAATTCTACATGTTGAGACTAAGTCATCATATGCCTAAAACTTACAGAGACATCTCGTCCAAAGTATTGTGATAGTAAATATCCAAGAGTAGCTTTTATGAGTCTTGTGGTGGTGTAGGAGTTCCTTTTTTTTGTGTTGCTTTCATTGGTTAATGAATAAAGAAACTTCCTTGGCCTTTTGATAGAGCAGAACTTAGGTAGGTGGGGAAAACAGAACTGAATTCTGGGAGGAAGAAAGCAGAATGGGAGAGAGCCACCATGGGACTGCCAGAGTGAGACATGCTGAATCTTGCCTGGTAGGCCACTGCCACATCATGATACACAGGTTAATAGAAATGGGTAAAATCAAGATGTGAGAGTTAGTCAATAAGAGGCTATAGCTAATGGGCAAAGCAGTAATTTAATTCATACAGTTTCTGTATGGTTATTTTGGGTATAAGCTAGCTGGGCAGCTGGGACAAACAAGCAGCCATCTTTCTTGCAACATTGTGGCTTTTCTAAGAACCACCATACTGATATCCAAACTGAGTGGACTAATTTACTTCCCTGATGGAGGAAGGTCATTGGTAATAAACAAACTGCCTTGGCCCATTTTGATAGGCCATCCCTTAGGTGGGTGGAGTAGGCAGAACAGAATGCTGGGAGGAAGAGGAAGTGAGCTCAGACTAGATAGCTCTCCTCTCTGGGGTAGACGCCTCAGACAGAGGCCATGCTCCCCTCTCCCGGGCAGATGCCATGAAGCAAGCTGCCAGGTCAGACATGCTGAATCTTTCCCGGTAAGACTGATGCTACACAGATTATTAGATATGGGTTGATCAGGATATGAGAATTAGCCTGTAAGGGCTAGAGTTAATGGGTCAAGCAATGTTTAAAAGAATCCCTTAAAGTAAGCCAGGAAAGCCAAGAAAAAGAATCAAATAGCTAAAGAAAATGGTTCAACACTTGAAAATGGAAACAGAAGCAATTTAAAAAAAAGACACAAGCTGAAGTTATTCTGGAAATGGAAAATCTGTGTAAAAAAACAAATGTCATAGATGCAAGCATAACCAAAAGGATACAAGTCATGGAAGAAAAAATTACAGGCATTTGAAGATTTGACGGAGGCAATAGAGTCATTGGTCAAATAATGTCAAATAAAGCAAATTCTTAACACAAACATCCAGGAAATCTGAGACATCATTAAAAGAACAAACCTAAGAATAATAGGGATAGAAGAAGGAGAAGAATTCCAACTCAAGGGCACAGGAAATTTATTTAACAATAATAAAATATTTAACAATAGTTTGGGAAAGAGGAAAACTTTCCCAAACTAAAGAAGGACAAACTTATGTATTGTCTGGGTTTCTGTCCTGCCCAGTTCCTGCAATCGTTAAGTCCCAAAGAATTCGCACAGAGGTCTACATTAGTTATAAACTGATTGGCCCATTAGCTCAGGTTTCTTATTAACTCCTATAACTTATATTAGCCCATTATTCTTGTCTATGCTAGCTATGTGGCTCGGTACCTTATTCAATAAGGCAGTCACATCTGACTTCTTCTGTGGCTGGGTCACAAATGCAGACTAGGTTTTTCTTCTTCCTAGAATTTTTCTGTTCTCATTGACCCTCCTCTACTTCGTGTCTGGTTGTCCCACCTATACTTTCTCCCTGGCTACTGGCCAATCAGCATTTATTTAAATTATAATTGATACAGTACAGACTATTGTCCCACAGCACTATGAAGGTACAAGAAGATTACAGAACACCAAATAGACTGGACCAAAAAAATTCTCCTTGCCACATAATAATCAAAATATTAAACACACAGAATAAAGGAAGAATTATAAGAGCTGAAAAAGAAAATGTCCAGGTAACTCATAAGGGCAGACCTATTAGGATTTTACCAGACTTCTCAGTGAAGACTCTGAATGCCAGAAGTTCCTGGAAAAATATTTTGTAGATACTATGATACCACAGATGCCAGAAAAATTTTCTATCACCATAGATGGAGAAAACAAGATATTCCATGGCAAAACCAAATTTAAATAATATGTAACCACAAATCCAGCCCTACAGAAAGTACTAGAAGGGAACTCCAACCTTAGGAACATAGCTACACCCACGACATCACAGGCAATAAATAATCTCATACCAGAAAATCCCAAAGAAGGGAAACAAACACATTACCATCACCAAAACCAAAACTAAAAATAACAGGAATTAACAATTACTGGCCATTAATATCCCTTAATACCAATGGACTCAACTCACCTATAAAAACACAAAGGCTAATAGAATAGATATGAAAACAGGACTCATCCTTCTGATGCATACAAGACACACCTCAACTTCAACACCACACAGTTACCTCAGAGTAAAGGGTTGGGAGAATATTCTCCAATCAAGTGTACCTAAGAAACAAACTCATGTAGTTGTCCTAATATCTAAAACATAGACTTTAAACTAAAATTAATCAAATGAGATGCAGAAGGACATTTTATATTCATCTCAGGAAAAATCCATCAAAATGAATCCTCAATTCTGAACATTTATGCACCAAATACAAGGGCACCCATATTTGTTTTAAAAAAATTACTAAAGCTTAAAGCACACATCAAACCTCACACACTAATAATTGAAAACTTCAACACCCCACTCTCATCAATAAATTCATCTGCCAGACAGAAACATAACATAGAAATAAGGGAACAGATGTAATGACTAAAATGGACTAAACAGACATCTATAGAACATTTCACCCAAACATATACTTTTTTTCTCAGCACCTCATGGAACATTCTCTAAAATTGTCCATATACTTGGTCACAAAGTAAATATCAAAAGATACAAAAAAATGAAATAATCCCTATATCTTATCAAATCAACATGGCTTTAAACTAAAATTCAAAAAACAACACAAGTATTGAAAGCCTGCAGTCTCATGGAAACTGAACGAAGCTCAACAGAAACACCTGTGTTCAAGGAGGAAAGAAAGAAATTAAAGATTTCCTACTTTACAGAAGCTTTTCCGTTTCAGGAGGTCCCATTCATTGTTTCTCTCAGTTTCTGTGCTGCTGGGGTTATATTTAGGAAGTGGTCTCCTGTGCCAATGCATTCAAGGGTACTTCACACTTTCTCTTCTATAAGATTCAGTGTGGATGGCTTTATGTTGAGGTCTTTGACCCATTTGGACTTGAGTTTTGTGCATGGTGATAGAGATGGCTCTATTTTCATTCTTCTCCACCTTTGTATCCAGTTATCCCAGCACCATTTGTTAAATATGCTTTTTTCCAATTTGATATTTTTTGCTTCTTTGTCAAAAAGCAGGTGTTTGAAAATGTGTGGATTAATATACACGTCTTCGATTCAATTCCATTGGACCTCCTGTCTGTTCTTTTTGTTGTTGTTGTTGTTGTTGAAAAAAGTTCTGCCTCCTCCCCACCTCCAATTTTCCTCCCCCTCTCCACTCCTCTCCCTCTCCTCCCACTCCATTACGCCATTCCCCATCCCTCTCTAGTCTGAAGAGCAGTCCGTATTCACTGTCCTGTGGGAAGTCCAAGGTCCTCCCCCTCCATCCAGGTCCAATGCCAATACCAGGCTGTTTTTAATACTGTAGCTCTGTGGTAGAGCTTGAAGTCAGGAAATGTAATGCTTCCAGAAGTTCTTTTATTTTACAGGATAGTTTTGGCTATCCAAGACAAAACAACAGCCTACAGAATAGGAAAAGATATTCACTAACCCCACATCAGACAGAGGTCTGATCTTCAAAATATACAAAGAACTCAAGAAATTGGTCATCAAAATAACAAATAATCCAATTAAAAATGGAGTAAAGACCTAAACAGAGAAATCTCAACAGAAGAATCTAAAATGGTTAAAATACACTTTAGGAAATGCTCAACATCCTTAGTCATCAGAGAAATTCAAATCAAAACAACTCTGAGATTCCATCTTACACCTGTAAGATTGGCCAAGATCAAAACACTGATGATAACATATGCTGGAGAGGTTGTGGGGAAAAGGGAACACTTCTGCATTGCTGGTGGGAATGCAACCAAGTATAGACCCTTTGAATATCCGTGTTGCGATTTCTCAGAAAATTAGGAAACAACCTTCCTCAAGACCCGGTAATACCACTTTTGGGTATATATTCAAAACATGCTCAATTGTGCCACAAGGACATTTGCTCAACTATGTTCATAGCAGCATTGTTTGTCATAGCCAGAACCTGGAAACAACCTAAATGCCCCTCAACTGGAGAATGGATAAGGAAAATGTACATTTACACAATGGAGTACTACACAGCAGAAAAAAATAGCGGCATCTTAAATTTTGCAGGAAATTGGATGGAGCTTGAAAATATTATTTTGGGTGAGGTAACCCAGACACATAAAGACAATTATCACATGTACTCACTTATAAGTGGACTTTAAACATAAAGCAAAGAAACCACAATCCCAGAGAACTTAGATAACAATGAGGACACTAAGAGACACTTACATAGATTTAATCTATGTGCGTAGTAGATAAAGACAAGAACTTTTGAGTAAATTGGGAGCATGGGGACCTTGGGGGAGGGCTGAACAGGGGAGGGGAGAGTCAGGAAGGGGAGTGGAGAAAAATTTAGAGCCCAATAAAGGTCTTTAAAAAAGAAAATAAAGATTTCCTACAATTCAATGAAAATGAAGATACAACATACCAAAACTAATGGGACACGATCAAAGCACTGTTGAGAGGAAATATCATAACACTAAGTGACCAGATAAATAATTTGTAGAAATCTCACACTAGAAACTTAACAGCACTCCAGAAAGCTCTAGAACAAAAAGAAGAAACTCACACAAGAGGAGTATATGAGAGGAAATAATCAAACTGAGGGCTGAAATCCATAAAATAGAAATAAAGAGAATAATGCAAAGAATCAATGAAACAAAGAGTTAGTTCTTTGAGAATAACAATAAGATAGTCAAACCCTTATTCAAACTAACAAAAAGTCAGACAGAGAATATCACAATTAACATAACCAGAAATAAAAAAGAGGACAGAAAAAAACAGACACTGAGGAAATCCAAAGAATCATTAGCTGATACTTCAAAAAATCTGTACTCAACAAAATCGGGAAAAAAAAACCCAAAAAATGTACAATTTTCTGGATAGGTCTAACTTACCAAAAGTATATTAAGAGCAGACAAACATCTTAAATAGATGTATAACCTCTAAGGAAATAGAAGCACTAAATAAAAGTCACCAAAGCAAAAAAAAAAAAAAAAAAGAAAAAAAAAAAAAGCCCAGGGTAAGATGGTATCAGTGCAAAATTATAAAAAAAAACAACCAAAGAAGAACTAATACCAATACTCCATGAATTGTTAAACACAATAGAAAAAGAAGGAACATTGGCATACACTTTTTATGAGACTACAGTCACTCTGATACCCAAACCAGACACATAAAAAAGAGAATTATAGAAAAATCTCCCTCATGAACATTGATGCAAAAATACTTAATAAAATACTGACAAACTGAATTCAAGAATATTTTTTAAAAAATCATCCACAATGATTCAGTAAGCTTTTCCCGTGAAATACAGAGATGGTTCAACACAGCTGTCAATGTAATCCATCATATAAACATACTGAAAGAAAAAAAAATATTATCATATCATTAGATGCTGAAAAAGCCTTTGACAAAATCCAACACCCATGATAAAAGCCTTGGAGAGAATAGAGGTACAAGGAACATGTCCAAGAATAATAAAGGAAATATACAGTAAGCCAACAGCCAACATCAAACTAAATGGAGAGAAACGCAAAATGATTTCACTAAAATCAGGAAGCAGAAAGGGGTGTTACTCTCTCCATATCTATTCAATATAATACTTGAAGTTCTAGCTAGAGCAATAAAACAACAAAAGATCAAGTGATTACAGATTAGAAAGAAAAAAAATATACGTTTCACTATTTGCTGATGATATTATAGTATGTATAAGTGGCCCCAAAATTCTACCAGGGAACTCCTATAACTGATAAATACCTTCAGCAATGTGGCAGAATACAAGGTCAACTCACAAGGGTCAGTACCCTAATATACACAAATGATAAATGTGCTGAGAAAGAAATCAGGGAAACATCACCCTTTATAATAGCCACAAATAATATAAAATATTTTGGGGTAACTCTAACCAAACAAGGAAAAAAACCTGTTTGATAAAAACTTTAAGTCTAAAAAACAAAAAGAACTTTAAGTCTCTGAAGAAAGAAAAGAAATTGTAGAAGATAGCAGAAAATGGAAACCGGCGCGGCGGCAGAAGCAGGTTTCCATTTTCTGATATCTTCTTCAATTTCTTTCTTCAGAGACTTAAAGTTCTTTTTCTTAAGGATTTCTTAAATTTTGCATGAAAATGGATGGAAATAGAAAACACTATCCTGAGTGAGGTAAGCCAGACCCAAAAAGAGGAACATGGGATGTACTCACTAATATTTGGTTTCTAGCCATAAATAAAGGACATTGAGCCTATAATTAGTGATCCTAGAAAAGCTAAATTAGAAGGAGAACCCGACAAAAAACATATAGGCATCCTGCTGAATATTAACCTTCATCAGGCGATGAAAGGAGACAGAGACAGAGACCCACATTGGAGCACTGGAGAGAAATCTCAAGGTCCAAATCAGGAGCAGAAGGAGAGAGAGCACGAGCAAGGAACTCAGGACCGCGAGGGGTGCACCCACACACTGAGACAATGGGGATGTTCTATAGGGAACTCACCAAGGCCAGCTGGCCTGGGTCTGAATAAGCCTGGGATAAAACCAGATTCGCTGAACATAGCAGACAATGAGGACTACTGAGAACTCAAGAACAATGGCAATGGGTTTTTGATCCTACTGCACATACTGGCTTTGGGGGAGCCTAGGCAGTTTGGATGCTCACCTTACTAGACCTGGATGGAGGTGGGTGGTCCTTGGACTTCCCACAGGGCAGGGAACCCTGATTGCTCTTTGGGCTGACGAGGGAGGGGGACTTGATTGGGAGAGGGGGAAGGAAATGGGAGGCGGTGGCTGGGAAAAGACAGAAATCTTAATAAATAAATAAACAAACAAACAAATAAATAAAACGAAAACGGAATGATCTCCCATGCTCTTGGTTAGGTAGAAGTAAGAAAGTAAAAATGTCAATCTTATCAAAAGCAATCTACAGATTCAATGTGATTCCCAGAAAAATCCCATCACAATTCTTTACAGACATTAAGAATAATACTTTACTTCATAAGTAAAAACAAAAAAAAATTAGAATAGCCAAAACAATAGTGAACAATAAAGAAACCTTCAGACACATCACCATCCCTTACTTCAAACTGTACTATAGAGCTATATTAATAAAAACAAGTTGATACTGGCATAAAAGCAGACATGCGGATCAAGAATTGAATCAAAGACCCTGACATTAATACACATAACTAGGAATACTTATTTTTGACAAGGAAGCTAAAATTGTTCAATGGAAAAAAAGAAAGCATCTTCAAGAAATGATGATGGCACAACTGGATGTCCACATGTAGTAGAATGCATATAGATTCGTATTTACCCCATGCATAAAACTCAAGTCCAAATGGATCAAAGACCTCAATATAAATCCAGTTATACTGAATATGATAGAAGAGAAATTGAGAAGTAACCTTTAATGCATGGGCACAGGAGACCACTTCCTAAATATGCCACCAGTAACATAGACACTGAAAACAACAATTAATAAATGGAACCTTTTGAAACTGAGAAGCTTCTTAAGGCAAAGGACATGGTAATCAAGACAAACAGTAGCCTACAAAAATGGGAAAATATCTTCCCCAACCCCACAAAAAAAACAGGGCTGATCTCCAAATTATAAAGAACTCAAGGAACTAGACATTAAAATACCAAACAATCCAATTAATAAGCAGGATACAGATCTAAAGAGAGAATTCTCAACAGAAGTATTTCAAATGGCGAAAAGACATTAAAGGAATTGCACAGCTTCTCTAGCCATCAGGGCAATGCAAATAAAAACAACTCTGAGATTCCATCTTACACCTGTCAGAATGATTAAGATAAAAGACAATGATGACAGCATATGCTGGAAAGGATGTGGAGGAAGGGGAGCACTCCTCCACTGCTGGTGGAGTGTGAACTTGGACAGCCACTTTGTATATCAGAATAGTAGTTTCTTAGAAATTGGGAATCAATCTACCTCAAGATCCAGCAATTCCACTCTTCGGCATATAGCCAAAGGATGCAAATTCATACCACAAGGACATTTGTTCAACTGTGTTCATAGCAACAATATTTATAATATTCAGAACTTGGAAAGGACCTACGTGCCCCTCACCTGAAGAATGAATAAAGAAAATGTGGTACTTTACACAATGGAATAATACTCAACAGTAAATACAATGGCACCTTGAAATTTACAGGCAAATGGATCGAACTAGAAAAAAAAAATCCTGAGTGAAGTAACCCAGACCTAGAAAGAAAAACATGGTGTATATTAAGACATAAGTGGATTTTAGCTATAAAGTAGAAGACAATCAGGCTACAATTCACAACCACTGAGAAGCTGGGTAACAAGAAAGACCCTAAGAGAGAAATGCATGGATGTTCCTGGGAAGCAAAAATAGGTAAGTTCTCCTGAGTAAATTTGGGGGTAGGAGAGGGAGGAGTAATCAAGAGAAGAAAGGCGAACATGAGGGAAGAGGATGATTGAGTTGAGGGAGGGACAAAGAGGGAGAGCAACGAAAAAGATACCTTGATAGAGGGAATCATTATGGGGTTAGAGAGAAATCTGGTGCTCGGGAAACTCCCAGTAATTCACAAGGATTACCCCAAATTTGACTATTAGCAATAGTGGAGGGGATGCCTGAACTGACCTTTTCCCAGGTAATCAAATTGGTGAATATCTCAGCTGTTATCTTTGAATCTTCATCCGTTAAATGGTGAAAGCAGATGCAGAGATCCAGCTAAGCACTGGGCCAAGCTACTGGACTCCAGTTGAAGAGAGGGAGGAGAGATTATATGAGCAAATGGTCAAGACCACGATGGGGAAACCCACAGAGACAGCTGACCCGAGCTAGTGGGAGCTCACTGACTCTGGACTGACAGCTAAAGAACCTACATCGAACCGAACTAGGCCCTCTGAATGCAGGTGACAGTTCTGTTGTTTGGGAAGTCAGTGAGTCCACTGGCAGTGGGAGGAAGATTTATCCAGAGTTCATGAACAGGTTTTTGGGAATTGCTTCCCCATCGTGGGATACTTTGTTCAGCCTCTATGCAGGGGGAGGGGCTTGGTCCTGCCTTAACTTGATACTCCAGACTTTATTGACCCCACATGAAAGGTCTTACCCTTTCTGAGAAGTGCATGCTGGGCTTGTTTGAGGGGGAGAAAGATGGAGGGATAGGAGGAGGAGGGGATGGAGGAGGATTTGTGGTTGGTATGTAAAATGAAAAATCTTTTAAATACAAAATTTAAAAAAAAAATCCTCAAGTGTGTATTCTAATTTTCCTTTTACTTAATACATAGGAGTGAGACACTGCAATGAATTAAACTATTTTTATTTTCTTCTTTCTGAGTTCTCTGTGATCATTTTGTATCTCACTTTGGCACTCACATTGAGTAGTTCCAATTAACATCCTGTTGTATCAGTTATTTATAATGTTCATTATTTCCTTGTTTCTGCATTGCTTGATCTTTCAAAACATTATGCTTTAAGAACTCTACCAGGAGTGGTTTTCTTTATTTTATCTTCTATTTTTGTATTTGATTACTGCTATAACAAGTCACCATAAAAATCCTGTTATCTTAATTAAGAGTCAAAACTGTAGCTATTTGTTCTTGTTGTTACAAATTCTATTCCATTTGATATTCAGTTTTGTTATGATCATAACATTTTTCCCTTTTTTGTTTTATTTTGGACTGCTCTGCTCTTTCTTTCTTTCTTTCTTTATTTATTTATTTATTTATTTTTTGGTTTTTCGAGACAGGGTTTCTCTGTGGCTGTGGAGCCTGTCCTGGAACTAGCTCTGTAGACCAGGCTGGTCTCGAACTCACAGAGATCTGCCTGCCTCTGCCTCCCGAGTGCTGGGATTAAATGTGTGCGCCACCATCGCCCGGCTCTGCTCTTTCTTTATATTGTACTTGCTATACATTATTTTTTCTGGAGCTGTCCTTTGAGTTTCTTAAATCTCATGTGTTATCTTCATTGTATTAAACTTTTTTCTTTTATTTCTGAGAAAACAACCCAGGGAAATCTTTAAAACTAAATATATGGACTTCTGCAATGGCAAACATGTTTTTTACTGTTTCTTTGATTTTGTTAAATTTATCCAACCTGTCTACTGATATGTAAAGTCTAAGTAAAGGATATGTTAAATATCTCTGTGTTATTGCGACTTTATCGATTACTCAACTGTTTTGAATTTGTGTTTACTGACTTTACATTTATATTTTTCACTCCAGTTATCTTTCAAAGCAAAGATTAAATTTCTCAGAAATTTGATATGTGTTTCCAAATCATCGAGTGATAGAAACAGAAAAAAAAATAATGTCAACAATTTTCTGCTTTTGTTTTGTCTCATACAGATAGTTATATTACATTGCTATGCAGATAATTTTTTAGTACTTTATTAATAAATACTACTGAAGACATTTCCAAAGTTTCCTTGGGAATAAGATTTTTCTCTTTGTCAACCCTTCCTCATAGAACTTCTTTATATTCATCAAATGTAACCTTAAATATGTTGTATTTGACCAAAATTCTAAGGTCCTTTGGAAAAATGTAAGTAGCTACTGTATAAAACAATTTCTTCTTCTTTTTTTGTTTTTGTTTTTGTTTCTCGAGACAGGGTTTCTCTGTAGCTTTGGTGCCTGTCCTGGAACTAGCTCTTGTAGACCAGGCTGGCCTCGAACTCCCAGAGATCCGCCTGCCTCTGCCTCCTGAGTGCTGGGATTAAAGGCGTGCGCCACCACCGCCCGGCAAAACAATTTCTTCTTAGCTGCTAAAGGTATGTGCATGTGTGTGTGGGTGTGTGTGTGTTTAGATTGTCAAGGAAACTTTCCATTGACATCATGAGAATTGCTACATGATGTCCTTAATATTATGTCCACTATCCCATTGAGTGAAATAATGCCCTTCTTTATACATGGCAAATGGAAAATGAGATGCAATTTGTTTATTTCAAACTCTAAGGTCATTTCTAAAAATCTTTCTTTACTGAAACTAATCGTTGGGCTTAGGTTTATGTTGCTCTATAATATAATTTTGTCTATTGTATCTAAGAGCTATAAAATCTTTAGAAATTATAAACATTTATTTTTTGTTTACTTCATTTTGTTTTTGAAACAAGGTCTCACTATGTGGCCCTAGCTGTCCTGGAAATCACTATGTAGACCACCCCAGCCTTGACCTGACAGAGATCTGCCTTCCAAACACTGAGATTAAAGGCACATACCACTATACCCCATGTGAGAAATTATACAAAGTTTTGACCCCTGAATTGTTCCATCCCAAGTAGCTTGCATCCTTGAATCCTGGCTAGGAACTTTGAGGGAATGATAACAGACTCATAAACACACATAAAATGAAGCTGAGATCAGATGAGATTCTATAATCCTACTACCACAATCCAGAACCTCATTATATTTATTGTGTACAGTACGGGGGAAACGGTTATCTAGTTTCAGTAGGAGGTATTTTTAGTCAAGAATTCTCAGATTATAAACATCTTTGTACACACTAATCAGTCATTCATAAACACTCATACTTGGATCCTCTCACCCGAAATCACCAAGGTTTGCTATAATCGAGTGAGATTATTTCTTATTACATCTGGCTATTTAACAGACCCAATTTGTAATCAGTGACTGAACACAACCCTGTAGTCACTTTCCTCAGTGTCATCTATTGTCTGAGGCATCAGGCAAGTCAGGGCATGCCTGATCTGTGATTTCACCTTCTGTCTCTGTAATCCCCAGGGTCTCTGTCTTGTCTGCAGCTATGTTCCACACCCAACACATCTGTGACTGTTTCTTGGAGAGAAAGCATTAGTTATTCAATAGCGTGGGTATTTCTTTGTGCTCCGTGGATCAAGTCTGGACTCCCCCAGATTTAATTCTGTAGACACATTTCCTCCTATGAGGAAATGGCCTTGAATTTATAGAATCATATATTAGATTTCATAAACTAAAAATGAAAATTGAAATGTGATCAGTTCTTTTAGCCATATCCCTAGCTCTTAACTTTTCTTCATTTTTCCCTCAAGAAGCTAAACTTACTGTCCCTTCTTTTGAAAACCAGGAATCTTCTGAATATAAGCTAAGAAGTGATGATTAAGTCATAATGTTTTTACCTTACTGTTGTGTTTCCTCTAAATTTTCTTCAAAGCACCAATATATACCTGCCTACCTCCAGATTCTCTGTGTACAATATTTTACATATGATGATATAATTTCACTCTTTTCATTTATTTTTTTAAATCTTTTTTTAAAATGCTTATTTATTATGTATACAATATTCTGTCTGTGTGTATGGCTGCAGGCCAGAAGAGGGCACCAGACCCCACTACAGATGGTTGTGAGCCACCATGTGGTTGCTGGGAATTGAAATCAGGACCTTTGGAAGAGCCATCTCTCCAGCCCCACTTTTTAAAAGATCTTTGACATTACTTTTAGTGTGCTTCTCCTGGGAGCATTCTCTCATCTGACTGGCTGAAAGTTTCAATGTGAGTTCCCTGTATCAGGTGTCCACATCCACATCTCTGCTCAGCCACCACTCGCAGTGACCCATTCTGCTTGGGTCCCAGAATCCAGGCTATGGTTTTCAAGGGAAAGAAGAAAAGAAAGGCACACAGAGATGCATAAATTAAAGATGAAATCACGTGTGGTTCTCTAACTTCTTCCACCACAATCCAAAACACTAGTATATTTATTAGGTACAATACAGCGGGGTGGGGGATTAACCCGTCTTGTGGGAGGTCTCTGTGGGTGTTCAATTTAGGGCTATAAATATCCAGGTGGAGGAAGCTACCATTGCTTGTCTTTGCACACACTGATCAATAGTTCATAAATAGTCATGCTTGAACCCCCATGAAAAGCTTTGGTATCTCTCTTGAGCCTAGTCTAAATGGGTAACAGTTTTGCCAATTTCCCATAGGTCATTTTCCTTGGAGACCGTCACATGACTGTGCCCATGTCAAATACACATTTATTCAGGACTTCACTCATTCAGGGCTTCCCCTTCTTCCTACACTGAATACCATCACTTTGATGATTCATATTTAGATGACCTTTTACATATGATTTTAGTAGAGAACAAAGGCAAGCATAAGCTTAAATGGAATCTTATCACCAAAGTAGCTTGCTATATTCTTTAAAAGTACATCGTAAGTGTCTTTCCCTGTCAATAAATATTTATCTGTTCTAGTGTTTTAATAGCTCAAAGAAAAACTAATTCATCAGATTAAAATTTCAGTCTAATGAGTTGTTCATTATTTTTGTGAAATTCCAACAAGCTGAGAAATACTTGGATTGCTATAAACAATCCATCAGTTTGCTAAAACAGAGCCAACTGCTTTTTAAAGAGTAAACCAGACTAATTAATTTCTTCCATGACAAATTTCATTCCTTTCCTAAGCAACAGTATCCATGACTAAAGCTGGAGGAGAGAATAAGACCTAAGTTTATGTTGGCTCTTATTCTTTTAATTCTTTTTAGATTAAGAAATTCTTTATCATTCTTCTCCACAGAAGCCAAAATTTATTAATTCACCTATCATGAATGTTACACTAAGGTCAACAGGATGAATCCAGATGAGGCAGATTGGTAGAAATAATTCATTGATAGTACAAGGTATCAGCCTAAACTTTCCACCACAGCTTTGCAATAGATAAATAAACAAATAAATAAATGTGAAAGAAAATGTTCTTACTATTTTTGTTTAAAATTTTAAATTATCATATTAGATATACTTTTATGAATAAATAAACCTGATAATGCAGCAACATGAAAGAGGAATATTTCAGCTTTGGTAGAACAGGGAGACACTAGAAACTGATCAGTATGCAGACAAAGTCTTTTTATGAAGAGCTGAGATTGTACTCACTTGATACAGGTACAGGTAAAAAAAAACAGCTTGAACAATGTGTGTGAGTGTGTGTGTGTGTGTGTGTGTGTGTGTGTGTAAACCTAATCAACCATTCTAAATTATTTCTTCAAACAAGGGATCAAGCATTCAAGTATATATGGCTATGGGGTCTATTCTCTTTCGAAACCACCGTATGGAGGTAAGAAGAGAGAAAACACATGTTCTTTTTTTCTTTACTTAAAAATTGTATTTTATAATTTCAAATAAACTTCTGATATTACCTACTAATTTTGCTTTCCACTTTTATGGTAATATAATTGATATCTATATCTGTGCAGCAATAATAACAAAAGGCTATCCACTTGAAAGGAGAATAGCTAAGGAGGGTAGCTAAGAAAGGATGGTGGGAGGAAGGAGAAGGGGAAAAGTGATGCAATTCTATTTTAATTAAAAATAAATTGTTTTTAAAATAAAGTTGAAAAAAAATCCATCTAATAGGAAGCTGGACATCAAGATAAGAAACAATATTTCCACATGATTTTTGTTTCTGCCTGAATTCCTGTCATGACTTTCTTGGTAATGAATAGTTACCTGGAACTGTAATTGAAAACAAACTTATTCCTCCATTGGTGTTTAGCATAGCAACAAAAAAACTACTGAAATGCCTTATATTTAAAATGATAAAAGAGGAAGAGTAGAAAAGAATGATGTGAAGAAGAACAACAGAGTGCTGTGAAGAGATATCATAACCAAGTCAACATAAGGGAAAACTTTTATCGGGGGCTTGCTTACAGTTTTAGAGGAAGTGTCTGTTATTAACACTGCTGGGGACATGGCGGCAGGCAGGTTGACATGGTGTTAGAGAAGCAGTTTCCATTTTCTCTACAGGCGGGAAGAATAGAGACTGGGAAAGTGAAGACTTTTGAAGCCTCAGAGCCTATCCCAGTAGCATGCCTCCTCCAACAGGTAAATATATCCTAATCCTTCCAAAAAAGTTCCTCCAACTTGAAAGCATGCATTCAAATATATGAGACTTCAGGGCCTATTCTCATTCAAGCCAACACACAGGAATGGAAGAAAATACATGCTTACTTATTTACTTTAAAAGTATATTTTTTAAAATTCAAATAAACTGATATTACCAAATAATTCTATTTTCCACTTTTATTAAGATCTAACTTACAGTTTATATTTAAGGTACTTACTCTGATGATTTCATAAATACATTGTGAAATAATCATGATTGAACTAGCTAACATCTACACTTTACATAATTGTTATTTAAATATAATTAAATTTGTTATTATTAATTATTGTATGTGATTGTGTGTGATTGTGTGTGTGTGTGTGTGTGTGTGTGTGTGTGTGTGTGCATTATATGTGACTATGAGTGTCCACACTTGGGCAGGGTGCATATGAAGTGGTCAGAGGATCACTTTTAGGAGTTGGTTCTCTTCTTTCATCATGGGTTCTGGATATAGAATGGAGGTTCCAATTACTGTTATTTGTTGAGCCACTTCAAAGTCCTTATAGGTACAATTTTAGTGATATGAGTATTTAAATTTACTTTCATAAAATTTCCAACTAATGGTAACTTATTTTACATTAACTCCTCAAATTTGTTTTTGACTAAAAAGTAAAATTATTTTACCAGCATTTGTTGATTCCCTCTCCTAGTAAGGACCATTTTACACTTTACTTCTTTAAATTAAATATTTTTAAATTTGACATAAATGTGAGATTATGGAAAATTCATCATGTATCTGGCATGTTCTCTCAAATGGCAAGAATTTAAATGCTTTATGATTAATATTCACTTTCCTTTCCCTCTTCTCCACTTTTCTTTTTTTTTTTTTTTTTGAATGTGAGTACTTGCTAATCTACAGATATCCTATAATTTCCTTTTGTAAATATCTGTTAAGGTACATTTGTTCTCTAGTATAGTTTAACACCAAGGTTTCTCTGCTTCACTGATTTGTTTGTTTGTTTGTTTGGACCTGTATTGTCAGTCTATTGATGAACATGATCGAGGTGTTTAAGTAACTAGATACTACTGTATTTGAGTTTTTTTTCCCTTTATATGTAGTAGTTTTGATGTAGATGATTAGTTGATCTAAGATTGGTTTGGAAATATGCAAAAGTGCTTACTAATTGTAATTTTAATACAGTCTTCACTTTTATGACCTAAATTATTGTTTTTCCAAGTAAGGAAAAAAAGACAATTATCCACATTTGTTTCCAAATTATGTGGTATATGTTTTCCTTCTCTTTACTTTCAGATGATGTGTATTGTACCAAAAAAGCAAGTTGTTTCATGGCCATCATCTCACTGAGCCTTTAAAAATCTATTCATCTATTTTTAACATCTTATACATTCGTTTTCTGATGGTTGCTATTCGCTATTCTAATAAAATTCATGTAAAGATTTTTTAAGATATGAATTTATTTCTTTTATGCATATGAGTGTTTTTACTGGCACTTGTGTATGCACACCATATGTACAACTGGTGCATGAGGAGTTTAGAAGGAGTCATAAGATCCTCTGGAACTGGACTTAGATGTGGTTTTAATCAATATATGAGTTCTGAGAACAGAAATCAAGTCCCCTGCAAGAGCAACAATAGTGCTCACAAGTACCATGCTACCTCTAACCCTATCTGGATATTTTTCTAGTTGTTTTGTATGTTTGCTTCATTTTTCTGCTTTGTTGTCCCTATTTTTAATTTGGTGGAATTTTTTTGTACTGTTGATTCTGTTTCACTCTCATGTATCTATTCTACTAATGGATTTAGACTTTAGCAAAGTGGTAGTTGTGATCTTCTCTTTCCTTTGCAAAGTGTGTGTGTGTGTGTGTGTGTGTGTGTGTGTGTGTGTGTGTTCAGTGGGGGAGTACATGTGACATAGCTCCAGGGTAGTAAGAGCATCACTTATCATGAGGGTGTCAGCAATCAAATTCAGATTATCAAGCTTTGAATCGAGCACCCCTTTTCTCTGATCCATCTTATTGGCTCCATTGGCTAGTCTCTAATACCAAATATTGGTTTTATTTATGTTTTTCTTAAGAGTCTCTTCAATAAAACACAATGTCCAACTCACTGAGATGACTGACCACGTCCAGGACCAAAGCCACCTCTAAACTGGAATTCAGTTGCTGAGCCAGTGCCAGCATCAATTTTCTTATAAGCAGCAGTGTGCACAGCATTTCTTCTGTAGGTATCTCCGTCTTCCTGCCCTGAATCTTGCAGGTCACTTACCCTCTGGAACTTTGAACTAAGGCCTCTCAGTTTCAGCACTGCTATTGTGCATGATCTACACAGGTAGGTGGAGGTAATCTTAAAGATGTTGGATATCCTCATTCGTAAGTTATCAATACTAGTGTCTCTAGGAAAATTGATATCTCACATAACCATAATCCTTCAGAGACAGCAAGGCCTTCACTATGTGAAGGCTAGGTACATTCTTGTCTGCCAGCTTGGGATATTTGGGCAGATGGACATCTATCTTAACAACCATCACTCCTTCCTTAAAAAGGAGTTCATAGATGGTAATCTAGTTCTTCTTATGCACCAACATTGTGGTGGCTGCCAGAAAACCTTATTAAGATGGTTGGTTATTTATTATTTATTTATTTCCCTCTTTTTACTTGTTTTAAAGGGAATTTATTTCCCTTAATTTTTTTTTTAATTAGCCTTGGTGTAGAATTGTTGGTTGGCAAGCTTTTTTGTTGTTGTTTTCAGATATTGAGAATATTACTCTATCATCTTTTAGTCCACATAGTTATTATGGAGAAGTTTGTAGTGAGTTTATTAAGAGGTCTTGAATATGTGACTTGGCACATCAACTGCTGTCCTTAGAATTCAGATTACTCTTTTAATGATGAATTTTCTCAGAGGGAATTTTATTGATCAAATATATTTTTCTCTTCTCCCTACTTCTTTTCTAATGCAAGGTCTCATAGAGCTTATCTTTAACTTGCTATGTAGCTAAGAATGGTGTTGAACCTCTTGTCAAAAGTTCGGGTTGCAGGCATAGATGATCATAGCCATCATTTAACAGAGATACTTTATGCTTTGTAAATTTTCTCTTTTCTAATTTTGGAATATTCACATTATGAACATTTCCTTGGTGCCATTATGTTTGCATGTTTGCTTTTCTTCATTTTTCTGACTGTAGTGTTTTTTAAAAGAGCTGTCTATAAGCTTAGAAATTATTTCTGCTGTTGGATTTGATCTATCATGATATTTTTACTAGATATGTCAATTGTTTGACATATTTTAGAAAGATTTACATTTTGGGGCAGATTTGCAAACTTAATGTATGAGAGTGTCTTCTCTGCATGTGTGCATGAGCAACATGTGCTTGCAGTGCCCTTGGCCTGGAGGACACTGTGGCCCCAGATGACAGTGCTAGCCACTCAAATGGGCATGGTCTCGGTGACAATACAGCCCACAAATACCAACTCTGTTGCTCCAGTCCATGAGAAGTCCCACAAAAAAACCATCAGACAGGTATGCAATAAGCAAGAGTGTTTAATTTTTGAGGGAAGAAAGTTTCAGCATGCCAGGGCCACTCATCTGACACAAAAGCAAAATGGCAATCTCAAATAAGCTCACAAACTCCTTTGATACACAGCTAGAGGAATTCTAAAGACAGTTAGGCCATTCTGTCTAGAAATAGCTTAGGCAAGTTCGGTTAGTATATTTTTAAATGGCTAGTGCTGGCCGGGTCTGGCTAAGGCTGTAGTTTTTCCATCTTTGGGAAAGTTTGGACAAGTCCCAGGGTCTGTCCTTATTTTTTCATTGCCTTGAGATACTGAAAAGGGCTGATTCAGGCTTAGTACATGCAATTCTCCTCATCTTTATTGTCAGGGGCATTGGTGATTTGTTGTCCTTTGTTCATAGCTTCCTCAGGAACTGCCTGTTCAGCTTCAAGAAGCTGGTACTATGGCCTAGTTTTCAACTGAGTGATTAGTAGCCTGTCATAGAATTTTTTTTCAACCCTGTCAATTGTCACAGGTTTCAACCCTGACCCATGGCATCTGTGTGGCCTCTGGTGGCAACATGGGCCATGAACAATAATACAGACTATGGATGTGGTAGGTACATGGACACAAAAAATAGTCCTAGGCAGCAGACTGGGCTCAGAATCTATGGTCCTAGGTGGCAGCCCAGGTCCCTCAAATTGACATGGCCCCAAGACACCAACATGGCCCCAGGTGATGACCCAGTCCCAAGGCATCAGCTTGGCTTTTGACGATATCAGGAACCACAGAAATCAACATAGACCCTACAGTAAGGGGTGGCTGCAGTAGGGCCATAGACCCAGACAAGTCCCTCGGCAGCAATCCTGGTCACAATGACACCATGGCCCCAGGTAACAGTGCTGACCACTCAAATTGCTATTGCCCCAGTGGTAGTACAGTCCTCTGAAACCAACATGGTCACAGATTCTGGCCTAGACCATGGATATCCATGTGGCCTTTGGTGGCAACACGGGCCACCAGACATCAATAGAAACCTCAGTTGTGGACAAATGAATCTGATCGTGTAAGCTTTCTATGTCAGTTGACAATAATGGAACACACAAAGCAAGTCCCTAATCTTTGACTCCTGAAAAACGTAACTGTAACTTGATACAGATATTTGTGATTTTTGTGCTTATGAACACTGCTTCAATTCTTGCTTGGAGCTGACAGGAGAATAAGACTCCTTAGTCCTTGTCCTACGGCCTTGATGGATCAGCAACCCGGCTTTTGTAGTGATTTATTAAAGACTGTAGTTTTATGAGCCTCCCTGTCCCCCACATTAGAATCAGTGTCCACAAGAACTGCAGGATCCTCCAAGCAGCCAATCTATCCAGTTTGTCTCGTGATAGTGAGACTTACTTAGAACCTCTTACTTCTCTTTATCTTTTATGCGGTCTCTGTTAACTTGTAGTTGATTATAAGAAAAGTGACTATTGCAGCTGGAGACAAATGGCTCAGTTAGGATACAGCTTTTTCAGAAGACTGGAGTTTGGATCTGATAACCTCTCCTGACCTCTGAGGGTGCCTGCACTTCTGTTCACTTACTCCCTCACATCATTAAAAATAATAAATGCTTTTCAAAGGAAAAAAAAGAGAAACATATGGAACTACAGATGTGGCATGCTTAACTCTCCTCCTTATAATATTGCCATCTGTTTCTCTGTTGCTCTGCAATATTTCTTCTGCATTTCCATTTACCGTGGTGTTCGTCTTCAAACATTTTAGTGAAACAGGATTTCTTCTGTTGTCTTCTTCGCTTTGCAGGTGGAAACACGGTAGGGACCTCTAACCAACCAACTTACTGATATCACAGCTTAAACGTTTTATGTAGTGTGTAAGACTATAGTTCTAATTATTTTGAGTATATTTTGTGTTTAACTTGTATGACATATTTAAAGCAATTTATGGACCATCATTTAGCTATGAAAATAATGTTAGTTTGTGCACATATTTACCATAATCAAAGAGACTTATAAGTTTCTATATTTGCACATCATTATTGTCTTTTCATTTGAACTTGAACAGCCCCCTTAATAATTTCTTATAAGATACATTTAGTAAATTGACAATACTTTTCATTGTTTTAGGGATTTCATTTTATCTTCCTGTTCTGTACATTTTCCAATGGGAAATCTACTGAAATCTCATGAAGGTTCCTTTGTATGTCATCACTCATTTCTCCTCTTTTTTTTAAAAAAAAAAAAGAAATGCAACATTTTGGAATTCATGATACAATATATCTCAGGGTTTTAAGTGATGAGTTTTTAAAGTGATCTTTGAGCTTTGTCAGTCTGGATATTCATATACTACCTAATATTAGAAAAACTGAGCCATTATCTGTTTAAACGGGCATTTTCCCCTCTATTTTCTCCTTTAATTCCTATGACAGGCACATATTTTTTGAATTGGAAGTGATAAGTCTCATAGGCATTCTTCCTTCTTTTTTCTATTTCCTTTTTGTTTCTTTAAATAGCTAAGTTCATATGACCTGTAGTCAAATTCAATTATCCTTTCTTCTGCATGATTAAATTTGTAGTTGAAGCTCTCTGCTGAATTTTTCAGTTTGTGATTGCTTTCTTAAACCCCAGAAGTTGTTGTTATTTTTGATAGTTCTTATTTTCGTATTAAACATTTATTGCATGTATTGTGTGTTGATCAGATTTTTCTATTTATCTTTGTTTTATCCGATTTTGTTGACTTTATTTATTTATTTATTTATTTTTAATTTATTTATTTATTAAAGATTTCTGTCTCTTCCCCAACACCGCCTCCCATTTCCCTCCCCCTCCCCCAATCAAGCCCCCCCTCCCTCCTCAGCCTGAAGAGCAATCAGGGTTCCCTGCCCTGTGGAAAGACCAAGGAACTCCCACCTCCATCCAGTTCTTGTAAGGTGAGCATCCAAACTGCCTAGGCTCTACGTATAACCCCAGCAGCACAGACACTAAGGACCTTATTGACTTCATTTAAAATGATTATTTTGAATTATTTATCAGGTTATTATTTTCATTTTTTTTCTTTTTGAAGGGCAAGCATGGTTTTGTTGAAAAGTGTCAAATCCCTTTTTCAGGGAAGAATCTCCATACACTTTCTTTTAAAGATATGTTTCCAATTAAAATTATATTTTATTAGATTATGAAGCAAGCTTTTGTGGTCACATAAGGTCATATATATAATTTAATATGTTTTCATTGCTTTTACATACTGAGCTCAGATTCTCCTCCCTCCTTCCCTCCAATGACCCTCACCCACTCCCATTTTCCGTTGCCCCGATCCATCCTCCTCAGTCTCCATTCAGAAAAGGGCAGACTTTCAATGAGCTTGAATAAAGCATGGCACATCAAGATGAGGTAGGACAAAGGTGTCCCCACCAAGCCTGTGTCAATGCTGGATAAGGTAATCCAGCATCGAGAACAGGTTCCCAAAAGTCAGCTAAGTGTCAGGGACAGGACCTGATCTCACTGCTAAGAGCCTTACAAAAAGACCAAGCTACACAACTGTCATACACATGCAGAGGGCCTTAGTTGTAAGCAGGATTCCTAATTGTTGATCCAGTGTTCATATGTTCCCATGAACTCAGGTCAGTTGCTTCTTTGGGTTCCTATGTCAAAACACACTTCTTTTTACAATACCTAAAAATGCAAAGCTACACCAAACCTATGGTTGACAGTACTGGAGCTAGGTTAAAGAGTACTAAAGGTATTCAGCCAGGATTGAGGTTGGGAGACCTTTTACCCAAGTTACAGACAGGTATGTTTGGTTCATACTGTCAATTTAGATAATGATTGTGGCAGCAAAAAAGAAAAAAAATGAAATTCTAGCAAAGTGCATAGAGGAACAATATTTCTGAATTTGTGAATAATATCATGTTAGCGAGTTAGCGATCTCTGCCAGACCACCTTATTTTTAATACCCTTTCTTTTTTTCAACGTAATATTTTTATTGATTATTTGGGAATTACATGCAATACACTTCATCACACTTATTTCTTATTCTTCCCATATCACTCTCTCACTCTTGCGACTGCCTCAAACATGGGAAAAATACACCAATTCCATGGACATCCATGTGGTCATTGGCAACATCAAAAACCATGGACTTTATCACGGTCTCTACATGAACTACACACATAACCATGGCCTCTGGCAGCAACCCACTTCACAGACATCCACACGTCCTGTTGTGGTAACACAGACCACTCACAGCAACATAGTCTCATGCTACAGCATAGGCCATGGACACCAACATGACCTCTGGAGATAACACCGACCATGGACATCAACACAACCTTCTGCAGCATCATGACCAAAGCACATTAATCTGCTAGAGGATGAAGGCATTCAACATCCTTTCTGAATCTTAGGTACCACTGAGGTTTTCAAAGCTCTTTCAACTTCCATAAGGTCACCGATTTTCTCTACTTTTGTTTTCTATTATACTGTTGGTGTGTGGTTCTAAAAGTGTGGAGATTTCCTATTCTTCAAACTGTTGGTCAAAGGTTTAATTTTATTAGACAGATTTGAAAGAAGTAACTTCCATCAAAAAAGACCTATATTGAGGAATTTGAAGTTGACATTTTTTCTGCTAACTGCCTGCTTCAGCTTCTAGTGACTTTCTCATCTGTGAGAACTGCTTACTTGCTCACCTTGTACACAGCTATTGCAGCTATTGACAACAGCCTTTTGCTTATTCCTAGATAATCTTTAGACAGAATAAGCCCCAAACAGCTCAATCAGAAAAAAATATGATTTGATCTTCTCTAGCTGAAGTGCAAATGTTGATTAAGTTGACTCTTTCTAGAGGTTCTCATTACTCCTTGGTTTGCTATAAGCTCTTAGGCAACATTCTAGTTTGTTATTTTTTATTGGTGAATCTAGCCAGAGTTACTTTCTATTACTACAGAATTTTATTTGTTTGAGTTTGTTGATGCTAGGAATAGTTTTAGTAAAATGATGGACTGAATATGTTTTCATCTTGTAAATGGCAAAGATAAAAAATGGTGAGATATAATATAAAGCAATGTATAAGTTCCAACATGCATCAATATCCTGTAAGCATAGTTTTTCAAAAAAAAAATTATCAAGTTCTTTGTTTTGATTCTCATGTGGGAGTTTAATACCCACAAATAAGAGAAATTGATGATTTTGAAGATGCCAATCAATATTTATTTAAAATAATATAATTGGAATGTCTGTGAAAAGGAAAAAAAATATCTATCCACTTTATAATGTTAAGCGTTTTCAATATATTTGAATGTTATATGTTTAAATTCCTTAACCATAACTTATAAGTTTAGCCTGGCCACACTAGTTAATAGAATCCCATATAAGTAGTTTCACCCAGAAAATCTTTAGCAAAAAAAAAAAAATCGTCTTTAACCTGGGTTTTTAATCAAGATTGCTATTGAGCTATGAACAACTCCAGCATGCAACTTCTAGGTCTGTGAAACTGAACCTAATTTATAACAGCTTCCTTAGAACTTGAAAAATACTCTCAGTTAAAATCCAAAGGTGTCTTAATACCATAGGAGTTACTTGTTCAAAGGCATTTTAGGATGATCCAACATGCAAGTTGCTCTCTGAAAATCTATGGGGCTTAGAAGTCAAGAACACATGTCATCTCCCAGAGCTGCACCCACTGTTCTGTTTCTAGTCATACTTGTTTCCACAATGAAAAACATATTTATTAATTCTGTCTGCCAGCAGATATCATCATAGTTCAAAAGATAATGTAGAAATCCCTAATAGAAATTCCTCCTATGTGAATTATTTTTATGAGATTTGGAATCAAATAGCTGATAGATGCATAGGATATTTGCTTTGTTGTTAATTATTTGAAAATTGTCACATAGATAGCAAAGGTTTTTTTTTTTTTTTTTTGTTTTTTTTTTTTTTGTTTTTTTTTTTTTTGTTTTTCGAGACAGGGTTTCTCTGTGGTTTTGGAGCCTGTCCTGGAACTAGCTCTTGTAGACCAGGCTGGTCTCGAACTCACAGAGATCCGCCTGCCTCTGCCTCCCGAGTGCTGGGATTAAGAAGGTTTAATATCAATTATCATATATATGTATATGATTATACTACTTTTGTTTATATGATGAAATAAAGGAAATAAAACTTTTTAGAAAAGTCTAAATTCTAGTTCTAGCCATCTTATAAAATAGTTGGAGCATGCTAACCCCACAGTTTTTTGTAGAATGACACTCCACAAATCATTTTTATTGAAAACTATGTTGCTACTGTGTTTCAGGATAATAAACAACTCTGAAAACTCATTGATTCACAAAAAAAATATTCCATTACTAATTGACAATCTGTATGGGAACTCTAATGACTTTGTTCTAGTAACTTTTCATGTTGGGACCAAGGCTGAAGGAAACTCATGCAAACAAAGCCTAATAGGGCTAATAGAGACTTGATGACTTTTAAAGGCTCTCTTGAGAATTATTTTTACTGACACCTAAAAAAAAATATTCAGTTTGCCGCACATTCTCTTACAACATTATGTCAAGGAAAGTGACATACTGAGTACATGGTAAATGAGGTCAGAGAATTATATTATACCTATAATAGAGGGAAATGTAGGCATGAGTAGTGAAGATTTTTAAAATATAATGTAATATGTGTATAGTATGTGTATAGTATTATATGTAATGTATCGGTGATGTTTTGGCTAAAGACACCTCCAGAATATCCTTCTGTGTTTCCAGGTGAGCACTGCAAAGAGTTGCCAGATTTTAAGTGATACTTTTCAATAAAGAAGAAAAACTAAGAGGATTTTAGTGTCCATATGCATTTGATAGAGATGACAAGTGGCCTATGTACATAATGAAAAGGTACTCTCAGTCAAGCATCTTGATCTAATATTCCCACTTCACTTAGTGTTCATTTGTCAGCACATATTAAAACGTTATACCTAACACACTAATATATATCACACAAATATTAATTTTCAAATGTTTATTATTTATATTTTTATGTGGGTGTGTTTTCTCTGGGGTTAATGGCACAGCATATATCCAGGAGCATGGGGAGACATGAAGTGGTCAGCAGATCCTCTGGAATTATAAGTATTTATGGTTGTGAGTTTTCATCTAGGTACTGGAAGTTAAACCTAGTCCTCCTGAAAGAACATTAGCTGTTCCTAACTCCTGAGCAATCTCTCTAACTCCCTACATATATTATTAAAACTTGAAATTTAGATTAAAGGAAGTGACATATGCTCATTATTTTCTTGTGTTTCCTCTATGAGTGGTATTTTTAAAATTGACATTTATTTCATCAAACAATTATTCTCCTGTCCCAGACCCGTTTCTCATATGTGCGTCACTTGATAGAATATGCTTGCAAAATGAATGTTAGGGTGCTGTTTATAGACATTTAATTTTCCCTGCTTTCATTAAAACTTTCTTTGACAGTGAAATTATTGGTCCTGGAATTATCCCTAATAATGTCTGAACAAAAGACAGGAATGCATTGTTATATAGTCCTTTTGAGTTAGCTAGCATGAAAAGAAGAACTATTACATTGAATATGACAGATACATTTTTATTGGTAACTGCCTTAGGTAGTCTAACTCAGATGATAATAAATGTCAGCATAATCCTAGATTGCTGACAATTTTTCTTTAGCTAAATAGCATACTTTAGCTATAATACATTTCAGTTCCTATATTTTAACATATATAAAAAGAAACAGCATTGTGTTTAATCTTTATTTTGTCAAGAGAGTTTAAAAATCATCTTAAGCAAAAAAGTCACTATGATCATACTTTGCATTAGTATTTAGCAATAGTAGGGTTTGTGTTTTAGTTTTTCGTGTGTGTGTCCAGAGAACTGTTATATTTGCTTCATTTTATGGTAATATTTTCTCCTTTAGAAAACTCAAAGGTTATTTCATGACTTAGACTTTAATTTCAAACTGCATCCATCCTCCAATTCCAAGTATGTTGTTATTAAATATTTCAGTAAATTTCTCTGAAATCTACATTATCTTTTGAGAATGGAACATTCAAAGCAATGTTTGACTTTGCTCTTGGATTTGTAGTAAAGCAAGGCAGTGGTTTTAAAAGATGCATGAAACACTGTGCAATTAGAAGTATGCAGTTGCCATTCTTCTGAATGCTTTTCAAAAGTTTGTACAGAAAGATTAGATAAACTACTGTTACTTATGACAGATGCCTTCCTCTAATTAAGTAGACAGCCTAATAAAACCACATATGGCTATTTCTGCTAAGAAAAGAGGAACAAAGGATTTGCATCTTATTCTGAGAATCTTGTCTTTCTCATTTTCTCTGGAATCTATTTGGAACTTTGATTTTGGAGTTCTATATGACTGGTTAGCTAGCATAATAAATCTACCACTACCTCACACCAACTTGGCTGATTAACCTAATATATCTTTAGTTAAAAAAAAAGAAAGAAAAGAAATAAAAGAATGTAAAATATAAAGTAGAGGGTTTGAACTAAATCTGACATTTCTATTTTACATATCTCTTTTTAGAAAACAAGTTAGGGCACAGCTCACCGCTGCAGACTCCAAATGTCTTCCTTGAAACTTTGGTTAATCTATGAGATACAGAAAATAGAGTCTAGCTTTTACTCGTAATTCAGGCAATGTGCAATTTTGATAATATTATTTATCTAAGCTTCCATGTTATAACAGAAATTGTACCAACATTCTCTATAATGTATTCACATAATAGATAAGGTGGGGATTCAATGAAAGGTCTTGGAGAGAAAGCTATATATATATATACAGTGTTCATGCCATATGTAGTGGTCAATAAATCATGATTTTCAAAGATTATTAGAAATGTTAACCTATCTAATAAGGAAATAAAAACAACAAAATGTTTTTCTCTAAGATTCATATTTCTCTTAATAAAAATCAAGATTGTATGACACAAAAAGCAATAAAATTTATGGACTATATTCTCAATTAGACACATTCTTAAATTTTACTATAATTTCTTCTCCATTTCAGTGAACAATTTGGAGGGGATTACAAGTTATAGATGCTTTTGTTTGAAAGATATGGAAAGATAGAAGCGATGTTGAACAATAGAAATACAGGTGAAACTACTTAAGCAAGAACTCAGAGAGGTTATGGATGTATTTTTTTAAATCAATGTACATAAACTTTTGTAATTTCCACTTGTATCTGATAGAAAATTGTCAATGAAAGCATTGCATTCACACCATCAAAATCCAGTATGGGTTTCCTACATACAGCACCTGTGGATAAAGAGCCACATTGAAAGTGCACAATTGATTTTGTTTCTATTCTTGCTACCATATTGAATGGTGAAGGATTGATTGATGAGGAAGAAGAAATGAAAATAGAGGATGTGTAGGATATTTGTGGATGCTTGTGATTGGATATTTTCTTTGGAGGCTGTATATCAGAGAATTATTCTCAAAGATTTTTTACTCACCTTTAACTAAAATTGTGGGTATATCTATTATACTAAGAAGACTTGACCATTTTATTCAAACATTGATCTTAGGAAGGGCTGAAGATTTCTAATTCTTTTGCCTACTTATTAAATTTTAAGGGATGAAATATCTCTAAACTTGTCTAATAAAAAGAGAAGACAGCTTTTTTATCATGGTTTATTAAAACTCATTGTGTTCTCTACTAGCCTTATCTCACTGCTCTGTTAAAAATGTACCACTGAAGACAGAAGTACAATTGAAAGTATATACATTGAGCTGAATATAGAAATATTGATCAATTTTATCTTGGTCTCTTTGGAATTGCACATTTTATTGTACTAATGCTTCTTACAGTAACTATTGTATTAAATCAGCACTTTAACATTATGATTCATAAATAGCATGGAACTTGGTGCCCATAAATCACATCACTAAATTGGAAGTTTAAAGTTAAGATTTATAAACTAACACATGAAATCACAACTTTAAAATTTAGGATTCATTAATACGAACTTTTATATGCATGAACTATAAATCAAATTCCTGTACCTGATTCTTGGAAGTTAATGCATGTAAATCAGAACTCTGAAAGTTAATACTAATAAATCAAGGAAATTCATTTTACTTGGTAAATTTTCTCTTAGTGTAATAGTTCCTATGTGACATAATGGGCACCAGATTTTAAAAATGTGAATCTCAAAGATTCCTTTGATAGCTATTTCTAGAACATCTTCATGTTTTATTTAAGCTCATTTATTTTGTGCAAATAAGAAAATACACAAAATGTATGCTCTTTCATCCAAGCTCTCATATCTTGAAATTGTAATGAAGTCATAATGTGGATATGTCACTTTTAAGCCACATAACTGCCCATTTTAAATGTTTTTTTTCTAGTTTCATTGCTTTTAAACAAGTGTGTACTGTAATTTTGAAGGCAATATGAGCAAACTCAGAGAAGATATTCTTATATGCATGTTCATTTCCTAGCAGCTCAGACAAAAATAATCACACAGAAACTATACTAATTGCAACACTGCTTGGTCAATGAATCAGGCATGTTCCTAGCTAATTATTACATCTTAAATTAACCCATTTCTATTAATCCATGTATCATCACAAATCTGTGGTTTACTGGTAAAGGTTCTAGGGGCATCTGTATCCTATGGTAGCTACATGGCATCTCTCTGACTCTACCTACTCTTTATATATCCCTCCCAGCCTAGCTATAACCTGCCCTGCTTTAAGCTAAAGTGGGTTGTTTATTAATCACACATATTTATAGCATATAGAAGGGAATGCCACATCACATGTGCTTTTTAGCCAAAGGTGTAATAGTTCAGTTGTTTGGGCGCTGCTCTTATGTGCCTGTTTGTAATAGCCCATTTAGATCTCAGCCAAACAATCATACTAGAGTCTCCCATTGTATTGTGTTACTGTGAAATCAGAAGCAACATGTGCTTTATTCTTTTCATGGTTAAATTATTTTGACTGCTGATTCACCTACAACCAGTTGGAGTCTACACTTTTATGCCACATTGAAACCATTATTATTTTAGTTACTGAAGAGCACCATGAAGCCAGAAGCCAAAATTATATTGAATCCTAAATGAACATTCATCGAAATTGTTGCTTTTGATTCTGTTACCATAACTGTCAATTGAGATGTCTCTTTTAGTTTTCATTATGGAATTTCATATACTAGCACTTCATTTGTTTGTTTGCTTTTTGAGACAGACTTATTATGTAACCCAGGCTAGTATCAATCTCAAAAATTCTCTTCTTTCAGCTTTCTACATGAATACTGGTTTTACACGCATTAATCTTCACATTGGGCTCCGTTCTAACATCTTTAATTATCATGACAATATTTCCAATAATGATCTCCTTGCGCTTCTTCTTATCTCACCCTCTGTGTCTTCCCATTTTTGCCTATGTTGCCCATTACCTAAATGTTGATCATTTATGAATATCTTGTTTATTATCTAGAAATATTTACTTGGTCTTTTATCTTAGACATACTATTGATATTCAGTTTTTCTTTTTCTAAAGTGTCTTCTCCTTTCAAATTCACCTAAAGCCCAATTCTAACCATAATTTTCGTTTTACCTGTTTTTCTTTTCATTTTCTAAAGTCATGATTTAGTTCAGGACTCCTTTATTTCTTTGCCTATTATCAGAGCTTCTGAACTGTTCCCCTGCCATTGATAATGCAAATCTTATCACATAATTCCCTTAGATAAATCCCCACTCCTCATATAGGCTAGTATTTAAAGACCCATGTGTGAAAACCTCCATCACTGCCTCAGAAAATTTGCGTCTATACTCTAAATAATGGCTCACAGTCTAAAAAATTCTTTCTGTTCTCCTTCCCCTTCCAATTAGCAGGGTAGAAGATAATTTTGGTTATCACAATTAGTGGATCCAGTTCTATCTTCTTCATACATTATATTCTAAGAAGTTCATCAAACAAAAATTGCAGTAGTTCTGGGGTTCAGAAATCATGCTATAGGTAAAGTGTATATCTTATTTCAGCAAGAAAGTAGGATAATTATGTGGATCTCAGTCTTCAGATGTGAATTTTTGAAACTGCTGTAGGTATGGTATATCATCTATATGAAATGCTATTTTTTTCATTCATACTCAGGATTGCTCGTCCTTACCTTGGTAACAACAGTTCATTATCTCATTTACAAGAAGTTTTCTGTTACTCCCAAACATTGGTTTCAATTTTCAGCATGGTTTTATGTAAATAAATTCATAGAATTTGAAGTCCAAATGATATTGGACGGAAATATGACTCCCCTTTAATAGTGATATGCACATGAGCAAAGTAAACTTAGCACTAACTCCTTCTAAGAACTGTGAATGCAAAAATATGAAAGCAATAATATTATCTTTAGAATTTCATAATATATCCATGCGAAATAAACTTAACTTCACATCTTTTACCCCAATAATCACTCATACATCTTTTAAATATTATTTCAATATGTGTTTCATTTGTTTATGTGGTGGAACATTTGTTTAATGATACAAATGCATTTTTATGATGTTGTATTTGTTTAACTCTGTGAAGCTGTGTTACTTTTCCTACTTAAAAGACCTGATTGATCTAAGAAAGAGCTAAACAGCCAAAAGCAATGCAGGAAAAAGGATAGGAGGGCCTGGCATGCAGAGAAAATAAATAGGAGGAGAAACCTGGGAGGAGAGGATCAAAGAGCAAAAAAGAGGAGGAAAGAAAGACTCCAGGGGTCAGCCACCCAGCTTCATAGCAAGCCATAGAGAATAAAATAAGAAAAGGTATGCAGAAATAGAGAAAGATAAATACCCAGAAGCAAAAGGTAAATTGGATAATTTAACTTAAAAATAGCTGACAAGAAACTGGCCAAGCTAAGGGTGGGCAATAATAAGTAAGAATGTGAAGTAATAAGAGCGACGGGGCTGCATCCCCAACACCCCAGCCGCCTGCCCAGCTAGCTTATGCCCCGAAATAATTACACAGACACTGTATTCTTTTAAGCACTGCTTGGCCCATTCTCTTCTAGGCTAATTCTCACATATTAATTTAGCCCATTTCTAATCATCTGTGTGTAGCACCCCAAGGTGCGCTTACCGGGGAGATTCTAGCCTAGTCCATCCTGGGTCGGAGCTTCATCCTGGGAGCGGGGCATGGCGTCTCTCTCTGAGGCGTCTGCTCCCGAGAGAGCTGTGTAGTCTCTGACCTCACTTCCTCTTCCTCCCAGCATTTTGTTCTGTTTACTCCTCCCACCTATCCTCTAACCAATAAAATGGGCCAGGGCAGTGCCTTTATTAGCCAATAACCTTCCTCCATCATTTCCCCTTTTTCGGTTTAAACAAAAAAAAAAGGCTTTAACATAGCAAAATTACATATAAAAAAACAGTTATCAAGTAAAAGTTACAATAATCTTTATCATAACTAAGGAAAACTATAACTATAACTAACTATTCTTAACTCCATCAAAGACACCAGAAAGATATAATATTACCTAAGTAAACAAGAACTACGAAACTTCAAACTCTAGAAATGACAAAGACATCTCGCTGCCTGGACAGTCACCCAAAGTTCTTTTGTACCATTGGGGCATCCATCTTCAGCCTTCAGGTCCATGGTATCCAGCAGACATTTCCATAAAGCAGGAAAATTCAAAGTCAGTTCAGTCACTCTCTGTTGTGTCCTGCAGAATGTCTCGCAGACTCTTTCATGAATCAGGAACCCTGAAAGATCATCTCACCTTAGGAAAGTTCAGTAGTCCTCTCTCTGAGGGTTCTCTGTGTCCAGTTTATGCAATAGTCCAGGCAAGAGCAGTTTCTTGCCCAAATGGCTATCAAACTCCATAAGGTGCCTCTTCGATGCCCATCTTCCTCTTGAAGTACATTGTTGCTGCCAGGAGCAGAGTGTCTCATTGTCATGAAAAGTCCTTAGTTATTAAAACATTTAAAATGCCATATTCTATAATCTTTCAAAGATATGAAGAATGTCTATCTAAAATATTTCTCTATATATCTAGAAAATCTAATTAACATGACTACAAGCTTTACTATTATCGATGATTATCCATTAACAACCTATATTTTTTAATTATACAGTACATATTTTAATGAACTACACAATCACAATACCTTAATCAAAATCAGAAACACTTATACGTATAACAAAATTGACCTTAAATCTCTATCAATAAAGCAAAATCTATACTAATGCAAATTATTCATACCTATATCATATCCCCCTTTAAATGTAAAAGAACGTTTATAAACCATATTTGGGAACATGGGCGCAGTTTTTTCTCTCCAAACTGCTTCCTGCTGAATGGGGGCGTCGTTAATTAGGTCTTTCACGGTATAACCTGTGTGTTAGCTTCACCTCAGTTGGCAGTTGAGCGAAGCAATTTTCTGAAGGTGTTCACACCAACCCTTCAGGAGGGCGTGGTCTATCATACCATATCGGAATAAATGCAATCCACAAGGTCTGATCCTCTGTGAAAACAAAAGAAGAATCTCTTTTCCAAAGTATCATATCTTTAGATCCAAATTTTGAAATCATACCCTCATGATATCTGTTCTGGTTCCACTTGGCAGCCCATATAATAAAATGTCTCTCTGTACTTAGCTCCTTCACAGTCAAAAATTTTAAAGAAAACACAATGTACATAATTCAGACTCTCTGTGAATTTTCCATTTTTGTGCAGCTTTGTTTTAACCTCTATTTAGTTTATTTTTACTTTTAACTTTTTGCTTTTTGAGATAGGTTCTCTGTATCTTTGACCTGAAGTAACTCTGTAGACCAGGCTGTCTTTGAACTCTCAGAGATCCGCCTGTCTCTGCCTCCCAGGCATTCGGGATTAAAGGTGTATGCTACTATACCTTGAACTCACAGAGATCTGTTTGCCTCTGCCTTCTAGGCACTGGGATTAAAGGCGTGTGCTACCACACACAACAACTCTCTTCCTTTTTTTTTGTTACTTTTAAGAACTTTAAATTTTAGTCTGCATATATTTTTAACACACTGTAAACCATTTAAAAATTTTCTTTGTCTTTGAATCTCTCTTTACTGTATATCTCTCTTTTTCTGACCACAAGAGTCTTTCATTTACCAAGCAATATCAGTAGGATTAAAGGCGTGGCTTTGCCAGCTGGATCCAGCCCATTCCTTAGCTTTCCAGCCTCACGGCTGAGGTACTGGCTGTAGCCAGCAAGCGAGCTTCAGCAGCCTGTGCTTGCAAACCGCACAAACCGCCTGCGTAAAAGAGTCAGAGTTTGTCCTGGCAGGACAGCCCAGAAAGCCGGCATTTTTAAACGGCGCAGCTTTTTTCCTGCTACGGCTGAAAACCGAAAAGCATGCGTTCAGCTTTTCGTCAACACGGTTTAAGTGTTTCGTGGCAGGACCTCTTAATGAGCTGCAGGCTTTGCAGCTAAAGCTGAGTCAGGAAGCCTCTCTCAGATGAGGCGCTTGCTTGCCTCTAGAAAGCAGAGTAGACCCGAGAACACAGTGAGTCTAGTTGCCATCAAACAAATCGTAGCACTTTACTCCAATTGCTCTAGTCAAAAGCTCTGTCTCCCGAAGGAGCCAGACAGAGATCTCAATGGCAACACAGCCCCAGGAAGTCGCGCTTTAAAATGACACAGCTTTTTTCTGCTACTGTTGCCGAATCAGGAAATCTCTCTACAGCACGCCACCAACAAACAGCAAAAATCTGTGTTAAACTGTCTCTCCCTTATTTTAAAGCCTTCTCAGGTTTTTTAAGTGGGTTTAGTCCATTACGTCAGGTGCCATATGAAGTAATAAGATTGACGGGGCTGTGTCCCCAACACCCCAGCCGCCTGCCCGCTAGCTTATGCCCCGAAATAATTACACAGACACTGTATTCTTTTAAGCACTGCTTGGCCCATTCTCTTCTAGGCTAATTCTCACATATTAATTTAGCCCATTTCTAATCATCTGTGTGTAGCACCCCAAGGTGCGCTTACCGGGGAGATTCTAGCCTAGTCCATCCTGGGTCGGAGCTTCATCCTGGGAGCTGGGCATGGCGTCTATCTCTGAGGCGTCTGCTCCTGAGAGAGCTGTGTAGTCTCTGACCTCACTTCCTCTTCCTCCCAGCATTTTGTTCTGTTTACTCCTCCCTGGTGTCAAGAATATCTCCATGTGTTATTTATTTGGGAGCTGTATAATGAGCCCCCCCCCAAAAAAAGCTAAAGGTAAAAAATGACCAACTGCACATATTAAACTCACATTTTGTATGTCATTGTGTTAAAAGAAAAGAAAGAAGTAGGAGTTGTTCAAATAATGACACATATTTATTCATCAATAAAAGTGAAGAATAATTTGTGTCCCAAACTAGGTCCTTCTAAGATGCATTCAGTGAACAATGGGAGATGGATATAAAACAAAAGAAATTGAAGTTAAAAACTACATAGGTTTAACTGTCAATTATTACACTTTGACAGTTGGGTTATCCTAACAATCAACCTTAAGATATTTGATACATATACATTTAGAAATATGCTGGTTATGTGGATCATAAAGCAAAACATGAATTTATAATGTAAGCAGAAGCATAGGACTAGAATTCTTTTTTTTTTCTTGTCAAAGCCTCCATTTATTAGAGACGGGGTACAACTTTTATAGGGTAAAGAATTGGGGGGTGGGCACAGGGGCCTGGGCTCTTGCCGCGTGGTTCACGTTGGTCACATGGTCCGAGTTGGTCACGTAGGCAGGAGGTTGTCTTCGGTCAGGTCACTGTAGGCCAGGAAGTCGCGAGTTGACACACCTAGATCCCTAGATAGTTTGGAATGTGGGGTGGGTTCCGCTAACAGATAGCTCTCATTAACAGCCAATTTGGGTGTGGGGTAGGCTCTGTCAATAGAACTATTCCTAACACAATTAATGGTGTGGGGTTCTCTGCAGTCTCCCCAGGGTGATGGTTCCTGTAATGAATTTAGGAGGAAATTGGCTCCTGACAGATCCCCCTTTCTTTTATAAAGACAGGCAGCTATTAAGTGAAGGGCATCAGGTCAGAGTCCAACCATGGTGTCAGATCCAAAGGAGAAGGGACTGGGACAAGGAGAGACCCTCCTCTCGAATGGTGAAGCAATTTACCTCTCCTGGTAACAGAGGGGTGCCTTATGATTCTTAGGTCGAGTGGGGACCAGGTCTTTATCCCCCTTACCCGTCCTAGGTTTCCCAGTATCCTGTCTTAGGTTGGGGGATTTCCTGCCACAAGTCACCCATCCTTGTAGCTCCTCAAATGAGAGTATCTAGTGAGATTTAAAGTAAACAGATCACAGGGCACCCTGGCTTAGGCTATGTGGAGGGCACTCCTTGTGCCTGGCACCATGCCATTTTTGAGCCGGTTTCTACAACCTCTGTATGGTGTGCTGTTCAGGCGAGGATCCACACTAACTCCTGTCATTGGGCCCCTGCGTCTATCATTAATAAAAAGGCTGTGAGGAGCTCCTCAAACAAAATATAATGATATAATTTGGGCACCAATAACTCCAACTTCCAGACAAGAAGAAAGGGCGTTTTCCAAACCCAGTATTCACCTTTTAATCTGGCCTTAGGTATCCTCCTTCCTAAATGCCTATTCCACATAAAATTACGTGTGCTGCCTGCCAACAATTAGGGCAGTGTAAAAGGGGTTTAAATCTAAAATTTTTAACATATGCATTAAACCCAAACACTTTACAGCGTGTGTCAATCCTTTCCCAACATCTATAAGCAGTTATAAGTATCAGGTCAATTGTAGTAAGAGCACAATGACATACATTGTTGTTATTAAATACTACCAGTTCCAGTCTCTGAGCAACAGGGACAGGAACCCCAATCTTCCCCCTTCTTAAGTGAAGAGGCGTTAATATTTTAATTAAAATTAGTTCAGTGTTCCAAAGATTAAAACTGTCAGATGTTTAGTCTGCATCAGAAGCAGCTTAGCATTTGTGCTTCAGGGCAGGTGGGATTCCTGAGTGAGGTGAGCTGGAGTCAGCTATCTGAAGCACATCCTGGCACTTATCTCAGGCGGGTCTCCCTGGACTCTCTAGGGGCAGAAATGACACCCTGCAGAGTGACCTAGCAGCTTCTGTTATTAGGCACTCCTCTCCTTGGGGGCAGGAAAGGCCGGACCAAGGACCTCTCCGCAGTCGCCTCTGGAACTCCTCTGTGGGCATCTGCAGCCTCGACATCAGATCCAGCTTTTATTTTCTTTCTGTGAAAAAAGCATAAACATATCCTCGACCCCAAATATACATAGGTCGGGTTTTTTCATAATGCATTGTAAGGGCTTTTCCACCTTGCCTTAGCAAAGGTTAGCTTGGTGTTATCACGCCAGATCCATTTGCATCAGGATCTGCTTGCAACTTTTTATGAGTTGCTTTGAAGGAGCCTTGTTACGCTCCACAATTTTTTTTTGTTTTTATTTTTTTTTATTTTTTTTTTAATAATTTTTTTATTAAGAAAAGAAGAAAAAAAACATAAACAAAAAACAAGTTTCCACCTCCTCCCAGCCTCCCATTTCCCTCCCCCTCCTCCCACCCTTTTCCCCCTCCTCCCACCCTTCTACCCCTCCCCCCACTCCTCTCCCCCTCCCTCTCCAGTCCACAGAGCAGTCCAGGTTCCCTGCCCTGTGGTAAGTCATAGGTCCTCCCCCCTCCGTCCATATCTAGGAAGGTGAACATCCAAACAGGCTAGGCTTCCACAAAGCCAGCACATTAAGTAGGATCAATACCCCGTGCCATTGTCCTTGGCGTCTCATCAGCCCTCATTGTTCGCCATGTTCAGAGAGTCCGGTTTTATCCCATGCTTTTTCGGTCACAGTCAAGCTGGCCTTGGTGAGCTCCCAGTAGATCAGCTCCACTGTCTCAGTGGGTGGGTGCACGCCTTGTGGTCCCGACTTCTTTGCTCATGTTCTCCCTCCTTCTGCTCCTCATTGGGACATTGGGAGCTCAGTCCAGTGCTCCAGTGTGGGTCTCTGTCTCTATCTCCATCCATCACCAGATGAAGGTTCTATGATGATATGCAAGATATTCGTCAGTATTGCTCTCGGATAGGGTCATTTCAGGTTCCCAATCCTCAGCTACCCAAGGAACTAACTGGGAACCTCATCTTGGGCACTTGGGAGCCCCTCTAGGGTCAAATCTCTTGCTCACCCTAAAGTGGTTCCCTTAACTAAGAATTGTGGTTCCGTGTTCCCCTATCCACCTTTCCTTTATCCCAATTCTCCTGATTCCCCAAATCCCCCCTCCTTCCCTTCTACCTTTTCTCTCCCCATCTCCCCTTACCCCCATCCCACCCCACCCCCAAGATCCTAATTTTCTCCCCGGCAATTGGGTCTACTTCCCTTAGCCAAGAGGAAAACTATATGTTTTTCCTTGGGTTCACCTTCTTACTTAGCTTTTTTAGGTTCACCTATTGTAGACTCCGTGGCCCTAATTTATGGCTAGAAACCAATTATGAGCGAGTACATCCCATGTTCATCTTTTTGGGTCTGGGACACCTCACTCAGGATAGTGTTTTCTATTTCCATCCATTTGCCTTGCAAAATTCGAGAAGTCATTGTTTTTTACCGCAGCGTAGTACTCTAGCGTGTATATATTCCATACTTTCTTCATCCATTCTTCCATTAAAGGGCATCTAGGTTGTTTCCAGGTTGTGGCTATTACAAATAATACTGCTATGAACATAGTTGAACAAATGCTTTTGTCATATGATAGAGCATCTCTTGGGTATATTCCCAGGAGTGGTATTGCTGGGTCCAGGGGTAAGTTGATCCCGAATTTCCTGAGAAACCGAAACACTGACTTCCACAGTGGTTGCACAAGATGGCATTCCCACCAGCAATGGATGAGGGTACCCGTTCCACCACAGCCTCTCCAGCAAAGGTTATCCTTGGTGTTTTTGAGTTTAGCCATTCTGACAGGTGTAAGATGATATCTCAAAGTTGTTTTGATTTGCATTTCCCTGATTGCTAAGGAAGTTGAGCATGACTTTAAGTGTCTTTTGGCCATTTGCACTTCCTCTGCTGAGAATTCTCTGTTCAGTTCAGTGCCCCATTTTTTAATTGGGTTAATTAACATTTTAAAGTCTAGTTTCTTGAGTTCCTTATATATTTTGGAGATCAGACCTTTGTTTATAGTGGGGTTGGTGAAGATCTTCTCCCAATCAGTAGGTTGCCTTTGTGTCTTATTGAATATGTCCTTTGCTTTACAGAAGCTTCTCAGTTTAAGTAGGTCCCATTTATTCAATGTTGCCCTTAATGTCTGTGCTTCTGGGGTTATACATAGGAAGCGATCTCCTGTGCCCAGCTCCTATAGGGTACTTCCCACTTTCTCTTCTATCAGGTTCAGTGTGTTCGGGCTGATATTGAGGTCTTTAATCCATTTGGACTTGAGTTTTGTGCACGGTGATAGATAAGGGTCTATTTTCGTTCTTCTACAAGATGACATCCAGTTGTGCCAGCACCATTTGTTGAAGATGCTTTCTTTCTTCCATTTTATACTTTTAGCTCCTTTATCGAAAATCAGGTGTTCATAGGTTTGTGGGATAAAATCCGGGTCTTCTATACGATTCCATTGGTCGACTTCTCTGTTTTTATGCCAGTACCACACTGTTTTCATTACTGTAGCTCTGTAATAGAGTTTGAAGTCAGGGATGGTAATGCCTCCAGAAGATCCTTTATTGTATAGGATTGTTTTGGCTATCCTGGGTTTTTTGTTTTTCCAGATAAAGTTGATTATTGTCCTCTCCAGATCTGTGAAGAATTTTGATGGGATCTTGATGGGGATTGCATTGAATCTATAAATAGCCTTTGGTAGAATTGCCATTTTTACTATGTTGATCCTACCAATCCAAGAGCAAGGGAGGTCCATCCATTTTTTGGTATCCTCTTCAATTTCTTTCTTCAATGCCTTAAAGTTCTTGTCAAATAGATCTTTCACTTCCTTGGTTAGATGTACCCCAAGATATTTTATGCTGTTTTTGGCTATTGTGAATGGTGAAGCTTCTCTGATTTCCCTCTCTGCTTCCATATCCTTTGTGTATAAGAGGGCGACTGATTTTTTGGAGTTGATCTTATATCCTGCCACATTACTAAAGCTGTTTATCAGCTGTAGGAGTTGTTTGGTGGAGTTTTTGGGGTCGCTTATGTACACTATCATATCATCTGCAAATAACGAAAGTTTAACTTCTTCCTTTCCAATTCGAATCCCCTTGATTCCATTATGTTGTCTTATTGCTATTGCTAGAACTTCAAGCACTATATTGAAGAGGTATGGGGAGAGTGGACAGCCTTGTCGTGTTCCTGAGTTAAGTGGGATGGCTTTGAGTTTCTCTCCGTTTAATTTGATGTTAGCTGTCGGCTTGCTGTATATAGCTTTTATTATATTTAGGTATGACCCTTGTATCCCTAATCTCTCCAAGACTTTTAACATAAATGGATGTTGAATTTTGTCAAATGCTTTTTCAGCATCTAATGAAATGATCATATGGTTTTTTTCTTTCAGTTTATTTATATGCTGGATTACATTGATAGATTTTCGTATGTTGAACCAGCCCTGCATCTCAGGAATGAAGCCTACTTGATCATAATGGATAATTTTTCGGATGTGTTCTTGGATTCGATTTGCCATTATTTTGTTGAGGATTTTTGCGTCAATATTCATGAGTGAGATTGGCCTGTAGTTCTCTTTCCTGGTTGAGTCTTTGAGTGGTTTTGGTATCAGAGTAATTGTGGCTTCATAAAAGGAGTTTGGTAATGACCCTTCTGTTTCTATCTTGTGGAATACATTAAGGAGTATAGGTATTAGATCTTCTTGGAAGATCTGGTAGAATTCCGCATTGAAACCATCTGGTCCTGGGCTTTTTTTGGTAGGGAGGTTTTTGATAACCTCTTCTAATTCTTCGCGACTAACAGGTCTATTTAGATTGTTCACCAGGTCCTGATTTAACTTTGGTATATGATATTTATCTAAAAAAGTATCCATTTCCTTTACATTTTCCAATTTTGTGGCATATAGGCTTTTGTAGTAAGATCTAATGATTCTCTGAATTTCCTCTGTGTCTGTGGTTATGTCCCCCTTTTCATTTCTGATCTTATTAATTTGCAAATTCTCTCTCTGCCGTTTGATTAGCTTGGATAGTGGTATGTCAATCTTGTTGATTTTCTCCAGGAACCAGCTTTTTGTTTCATTGATTTTTTGTATTGTTTTCTGTGTTTCTATTTTGTTGATTTCAGCCCTCATTTTGATTATTTCCAGTCTTCTACTCCTCCTAGGTGAGTCTGCTTCTTTTTTTTCTAGAGCTTTCAGGTGGGCTGTTAAGTCTCCAATGTGAGCTTTCTCTGTTTTCTTTAAGTGGGCACTTAGTGCTATGAACTTTCCTCTTAGGACTGCTTTCATAGTGTCCCATAAGTTTGAGTATGTTGTTTCTTTATTTTCATTGAATTCCAGGAAGACTTTAATTTCTTTCTTTATTTCTTCCTTAATCCAGCTATGGTTCAATAGTTGACTGTTCAGTTTCCATGACTTTGTATGCTTTCTGGGGGTAGCATTATTGTTGAATTCTAACTTTAATCCATGTTGATCTGATAAGACACAGGTGGTTACTAATATTTTTTTGTAACTGTGGATGTTTGCTTTGTTACCGACTATGTGGTCGATTTTCGAGAAGGTTCCATGAGCTGCAGAGAAGAAGGTATATTCTTTCCTATTTGGATGGAATGTTCTATAGATGTCTGTTAAGTCCATTTGATTCATTACCTCCACTAATTCTCTTATTTCTCTGTTAGGTTCCTGTCTGATTGACCTGTCCATTGGTGAGAGAGGAGTGTTGAAGTCTCCTACTATTAGTGTGTGCGGTTTGATGGCTGCCTTGAATTTTAGCAATGTTTCTTTTATCTACGTGGGTGCTTTTATATTAGGGGCATAGATGTTCAGGATTGAGACTTCATCCTGATGAACTGTTCCTGTTATGAGTATAAAATGTCCCTCTCCATCTCTTCTGATTGATTTAAGTTTGAAGTCAACTTTGTTAGAGATTAGTATGGCCACACCTGCCTGTTTCTTAGGTCCATTTGCTTGATAGGCCTTTTCCCAGCCCTTTACTCTGAGTAGGTGCCTGTCTTTGTGGTTGAGGTGTGTTTCTTGTAAACAGCAGAATGTTGGATCCTGTTTTCTTATCCAATCTCTTAGCCTGTGCCTTTTTATAGGTGAGTTGAGTCCATTGACATTAAGTGATATTAATGACCAGTGGTTGTTAACTCCGGTCATTTTTTTTTTTGTCGTAGAGTTTGTGTGTTTCCCTTCTTTGTTTTGTGTTGGTGAAGGGTCTCTAGATGTCTGAGTTATTGTGGTCATTGTTGGAATCCTTGGTTAGTGATTTTCCTTCAATTACTTTCTGTAAGGCTGGATTTGTGGCTGCGTATTGTTTAAATTTGTTTTTATCCTGGAAAATTTTATTTTCTCCATTTATAGTGAATGAAAGCTTGGCTGGGTATAGTAATTTGGGCTTGCACCCATGGTCTCTCAGTTTCTGCAGTACATCTATCCAGGACCTTCTGGCTTTCATGGTTTCCATGGAGAAGTCAGGTGTAAGTCTGATAGGTTTACCTTTATAAGTAATATGGCCTTTTTCCTTTGCAGCTCTTAATATTCTTTCCTTATTCTGTATGCTTTGTGTTTTGATAATTATATGGCGAGGGGATGTTTTTTTTTGATCCAGCCTATTTGGTGTTCTGTATGCTTCTTGCACCTTCATAGGAAAATCTTTCCTTAGGTTGGGAAAGTTTTCTTCTATAAATTTATTAAATAGATTTTCTGGACCATTGAGCTGCCCTTCTTCTCCTTCTTCTACTCCTATTATTCTTAGGTTTGGTCTTTTTATTGTGCCCCATATTTCCTGAATGTTTTGTGATGAGAGTTTGTTGGACTTGCTGTTTTCTTTGATCAGTGTGTTTATTTTCTCTATGGTATCTTCAGAATCCGAGAGTCTTTCTTCTATCTCTTGTATTCTGCTGGTTATGCTTGTTTCTGTAGTCTCTATTCGTTTACCTAGATTTTCCATGTCCAGACGGCCCTCTGTTTTTGTTTTCTTCTTTGCCTCCATTTCAGTTTTCAGGTCTTGAACTGTTTCCATTATCTGTTTGATTGTTTTTCCTTGGTTTTCTAGGGTATCATTCACTGATTTATTCAATTCTTCAAACTTTCTGTTATATTTCTCATCCATTTCTATAAGGGCGTTTTTTACATGCTGTTTAAGGGTGTCAATCACTTTCATGAAGTCAATCTTTTCTCCTTCCTCTTGATTAAGGGGTTCTTGTCCTCCCGTTGTGGGGTCGCTTGCTTCTGGTAGCTTCATGTTGCTTTTCAGCTTGTTGGGCGAATTCTTGCATTGACGTCGGCCCATCTCTTCTTCCAAATGCTCCCTATGGATCTTCTTTTACCGGATTAGGTCTCCTTGCCTACCAAACGCTGTCTCTCCCCAATGTTGGCTCTCCCAATGCTGGGTCTCCTGGCGCTGAAAGATCAGGCCTCCGTGCTGGTTGGGCAGCTCGCAGACAAAGCGCCTACCCCGCTTGGTGCAGGCAGGCCACAGAAACAAAGGAACTGCTGCCCGCCCGGGAGCCCCGGATACTCGGACCCAGCGCCCAGATAGGCTGGGCTGGGCGATGCCACGCGCCTAAAGAGGGCAGTGGGGGCGAAGTGGGGAGGGCTCTGGACGGAAGCTGGGTGGGCCAGGAAGAAAGAGGCAGCACCCGGGGAGTAGAGGCCCTGCAGAGAGCCCAAGCAGGACGGGGGGCAAGAAACCCCCGAGCTCCCCGTCCCAGGCTGGCGCCGTGGGCCAGAAACTCACCCCAATGCTGGGTCTCCTGGCGCCAAAAGATCAGGCCTCCGTGCTGGTTGGGCAGCTCGCAGACAAAGCGCCTACCCCACTTGGTGCAGGCAGGTCACAGAAACAAAGGAACTGCTGCCCGCCCGGGAGCCCCGGGTACTCGGACCCAGCGCCCAGATAGGCTGGGCTGGGCGATACCACGCGCCAAAAGAGGGCAGTGGGGGTGAAGTGGGGAGGGCTCTGGACGGAAGCTGGGTGGGCCAGGAAGAAAGAGGCAGCAGAGAGCCCAAGCAGGACAGGGGGCCAAGAAAACCCCGAGCTCCCCGTCCCAGGCTGGCGCCGTGGGCCAGAAACTCACCCCAATGCTGGGTCTCCTGGCGCCGAAAGATCAGGCCTCCGTGCTGGTTGGGCAGCTCGCAGACAAAGCGCCTACCCCGCTTGGTGCAGGCAGGCCACCAGGACTAGAATTCTAAAACAGGCACAAACCCAAAAATTGTAAGGTATAATCATCTAGTAAATTGGTAGTACAGAAAAATGCTGTCTGAAATATTTTCTATAGAAACTGTTAATATCCTAAAAAAAGTCCTACTTAAACTTGTGTGTGAAATGGAAAATATTTTTTCTATCATCATATCTGTGTAACTCAATATGTATGTGCACAGATGTTTTTCTACTTTCTTCTCCAAAAGATTTTATATTCAACTAGCTAATTTTGGGGTATGTAAAGTACAGTATGAACCCTCTAGGACATTATTATTAGGAGTTACCAAAATAAATTTTTCAAAGTGATACATATGGACAAAATCATACATATACAAAGTGGAGATATAAATGTATTTTAAATAGACCTCCATAAAGGCAACCATGATTAATAATGTCACTGACTTTTCTGTAATAAATGTTTACCAGAGCATTTTTGAAGCTTTTTTTTTAAACTTGTGATGAATACAACATTACGGTAAGAAGAGTCACTCTGTCTGCAGTAATGCTCTTGCGTCCTCTAAGCCTTTCCCAGAGGAAATAATGGGTGAAAGGAAAACCAAGTAAAAATAACTTTTTATCAGCTCTACTGTAAAAGACTTCACTTATATCAGGGACATATGCAGATTTCCTTCATAGCCAAACTCTATATGATTTAATTTAGTCACTATCTTACTTCCTATTATCCATGTAAAATAACTTGAAATGAAAAAATACTCTTGTATGTTATATAATTATTCATTTTATGAAGGAATGAAAATGTTAATCTTTTGAGCATATTACAAGACCTGCATCTCAAAGAGTTTAATATAATTGATCCATGCTTCTGAGATGATAGCTTTATAGTATAAACCAGAGTAACTTGTCCAAAGCAGTTGTTTTTGTTTCATTATAAATTAATATACATAATAAATCTCATCAGGAAATCTCATCTATTACTCTTTCCCATGGTCATCCATGTATGTCTCTCTTTGGGTTCTCCTTGATATCTAGCTTCTCTGGGGTTGTAGACAATAGGCTGGTTATCCTTTGTTTTACATCTAATATCCACTTATGAGTTAGTACATAGCATGTTTTCTTTTCTGGGTCTGAGTTAACCTCACTCAGGATGTTTTTTCCAGTTTCAACTATTTGCATGCAAATTTCAATATGTCATTTTTTTTTTCTGCTGAGTAGTACTCCATTGTGTAAATGTACCACATTTTCATTATCCATTTTTCAGTAGAGGGGCATCTAGGTTGTTTTCAGGCTCTAGCTATTATGAATAATGCTGCTATGAACACAGCTGAGCAAATGTCCTTGTGGCATGTGTGTGCATCCTTTCGGTATAAGGCTAAGAGTGGTATTGCTTGGTCTTAGGCTAGATTGATTCCCAAGCTTCTGAGCAACTGGCGTACTATTTTCTCGAAGGGCTGTACAAGTTTGCACTCCCACTAGCAATGGAGATGTGTTCCCATTTCTCTCCATTCTCTCCAGCATAATCTATCACCAGTGTTTTTTATCTTAGCCATTCTGACTGGTATATGATGGTATCTCAACATTGTTTTGAGTTGCATTTCTCTGATGGCAAAGGATGTTGAATAATTTCTTTGGAGTCTTTTGGGCATTTGAGATTCTTCTGTTGAGAATTCTCTATTTAGATCCGTACCTCATTTTTCATTGGATTATTTGGTATTTCATTGTCTAGTTTCTAGAATTCTTTATATTATATTTTAGAGACCAATCCTCTGTCCAATTTGGGGTTGCTGAAGAACTTTTCCCATTCTATACACTGACATTTTGTCTTATTGACTGTGTCCTTTGCCTTACAGAGCAGATGAGTGAAGGAAGAAGGAACTGGTGGGATAGGTATGTAAAATGAGAAAAAGATCATATTTTTGAATTAATTAATTAAAATAAATTTAAAAAATAATATCAAGAGGTGAAACAACAGAACACTATCACATTTATGTCCTTCAGTATTATTTTTTTTTACTCTGTAATGAGAAACATCAAAATATTCCCCCCTTGAGATTTATGTCATTTTTAGAATCACACATTCCTGAAACAAACTAAAAAATACAGAAGTTTATGCCTAAATATTTACTGATAAAAATCATATGTGTGTCAAATGACATTTAAAGTTAATGGCAAAGTATAGACTAGGATAAAATGATCAAATTCAAGCATGGCAAATGATTAATGGTTTAATGTATTCATCCTCATGAGTTATGGAGAAAATTTTATTAGAATGAATACTGTATAAGGCATTAGAGAGAGGTGATACAAAAAGAATAAAACACTCAACTAATAATATAGTAATCAACTTAGCATATTGTTTACTGAATAAATAAAATAGAAACCAGAAATTAATTTTGTTTACCTTCCATAGGTAAATTCTTTACAGATTAAAAAAAATCAAGTTTTCATGATACCATGTTTGATTTTTAATTAAATGTTTTAACTAAATTTAATAATGGTGGACATATGACCAATAGGAAATAATACTCTTTCATATACCTAGAAAGCATAAAAAGCATAAATATCAGTATAAGCTTCACAGGAAAAAAAATTCTTCAAAATAGGGCTGTATTTTGATCTACTTATCCTAAGGAATTAACTGCAGTCAGAAGTTGATTGTAGTACAATTCAGTCTCTCCTCCAAATCAAATATAATACAAAAAAGCATTATTTGAATAAACTATGAGTACCCATAACAGGCTGTAGTCATATCCAGGCAGTAGTGGTGAATGCCTTTTTTCTCAGCACTTTGGAGACAGAGGCAGGTGGAACTGTATGAGTTGGAGGCCTGCCTGATCTACAGAGTGAGTGCCAGGACAGGCTCCAAAGATACACAGAGAAACTCTGTCTCGAAACTTATAGGCACGAAAAAATCTAGAAATACATTTAAAAGTATATAAAATAAACATTATTCTTGTTTCCCCAAAGATGATAATGAAAATATGCAGTACAACTTTGTCAGAATTAGTTAAAAGCACTTCTTTTTGTCATCTGAATATAATATATAATTTTCTATTCATTTTATTTACATGCTTATAGGAAACTGAATTTGTACATCTTTTAATTGTATTTTTATTATTTAAAACATTTTAAAAATTTAAATATATTATGGTCATATTCTTCCCTTCCCAAAAGTCCTTTCAGGTCCTCTCTCCCTAACTACCCACACAACATTAAGTTACTTCTCAAGAAAACCAAAACAAAAACCCAATACAACACCTAAGCCACCTAAAACAAAGAACATAAAATAAAACAATATCAAAACAGGAAAAAAACAACAAAAAGCAAAAACAAATAAAAACCTACCAAACGTCAGCCCCCAAATGGAAAGAAAACAAATAGGGAATTGGGAGGCGGGGAGGAGGTGGAAATTTTTTTTTAGCGATTTTATTTATTTATTTATTTATTTATTAAAGATTTCTGTCTCTTTCCCGCCACCGCCTCCCAGTTCCCTCCCCCTCCCCCAATCAAGTCCCCCTCCCTCGTCAGCCCAAAGAGCAATCAGGGTTCCCTGTCCTGTGGGAAGTCCAAGGACCACCCACCTCCATCCAGGTCTAGTAAGGTGAGCATCCAAACTGCCTAGTCTCCCCCAAAGCCAGTACGTGCAGTAGGATCAAAAACCCAGTGCCATTGTTCTTGAGTTCTCAGTAGTCCTCATTGTCTGCTATGTTCAGAGAATCCGGTTTTATCCCAGGCTTTTTCAGACCCAGGCCAGCTGGCCTTGATGAGTTCCGGATAGAACATCCCCATTGTCTCACTGTGTTTGTGCACCCCTCGCGGTCCTGAGTTCCTCGCTCGTGCTCTCTCTCCTTCTGCTCTTGATTTGGACCTTGAGATTTCAGTCCGGTGCTCCAATGTGGGTCTCTGTCTCCTTTCATCGCCTGCTAAAGGTTAATATTAAGGAGGATGCCTATATGTTTTAATAGACTGTCATTCAAGTCATAATTATTAGTAGTGACTCAATGGGAGATATTGGACAGGATTCTCTGGGACCAGTCACTGTCTATTAGCAAAGACATGGAATGAATGCATGTAATTAATATGAGAATGTAACAGGAGAGAACATAGCTAATGTTTATATAAGAATAAGTGGAGTGAGAAAGAGGAGATTCTGAGTAGAAAAATATTAATATGGAATTTTGCAGTTTTTCTTTGTCCATATATGTAAAAAGGATAAAAATATTTTGAACTAAAATTCATAAAGATAGTAAAGTAAAATAGCATGTCAGTGGAGGAAACAATATAAAATCATTCAAGATATAATAAATCATAGAGAAATGCAACAAAATAAAAACTAATCAAGGAACACTCTGAAGAAAAAACATTAAAAATTCTCCATTAGTGAAATTAAATAATTTGCCATTCCAGATGTATAATGTAGCAAGTATTGTTATGTAAACACCTAAATGTTTTGTTAGCAAAGATAGTAAAGAAAATAATTTGCTTTGGAATGCTATGAAAATAAAAGTGAGGAATAGAACAAAGTTAGACAACACAAAATATGAACAAATTCATTGAAAAAATATAAAACACAAAAATTAAACTATATTTAAAACAGGCTTAAAACTAAAAGAAAAGTGGAAAAGGTGCCTAGGGCAAAAACCTTCATATTTATGAAAATAATAAAGTTCTATCATGAAGAAGAGATATGTTAAACACACAGTATCTTTGGGGTAAAATAAAAATTGATTTCAAAGTCCATCTCTCATATATGACTCAAGATAATAACATCTGTAATCTATAAAATTACAAACAAGTTACTTCCAATGTACAATGCCAATGAATATGCATTGCTGTTTCACAAAAGAAGAGAATAGGTACATGCATGAACAGATCAAAGCAACACTAAAACCTTGCAGGGCACTAATCAAACTTTGCCAGTCCTCGTCTGGCATCTGAGACTATTAATGTTATTATCTGAGTTCCAAAGGGTTAATTTAACCCCTCCCCTCCAGCTCTGTTTCATGAAGCATTCATAGACTCTCTCTTGAGCTGATTTGTCTCCATTCCTACAGCTTTCTGCAGCAAAAACCCATTGGCATCTTATCTTCAACTTCCTGGGTTCATCTTCAAAATTTCATGCCACTGCCTTTCAGGGTTTCCTTGTATGAACTGTTACCCTGTCTCAGATAGCTTCAGATAAATTCAGTAGTTCTCTAGCACTGTAGTGCAAAACTCCATGACCCTCTCCATACTGCATGTTGCATGTGTATAAAATCAGTACCGTGTGGATAATGCAATAACGTTATACTGCCGACTTGGAATGGACCCTGACCTTGTTGGACCATAGATGCATTGTTTCTTCTCCTAGTGTTTCTATTGTTGTAACTAAGCACCATGAACAAAAGCATATTAAGAAAGAAAGCATTTATTTGGCTCATACTTCCACATCACAGCCCAAGTAACTCAAGGCAGGGACTTAGAAGCAAGAACTAGAATCAATGGAGGAACACATTGTTTACTGGCTTACTCTTCATGAATTACTCAGTCTATCTTGTTATGCAATCTAGGATCATCTGCCTAAGCCTGGCACTACTCACAGTGAGATGAGTCCTCTCATTTCAATAATTAATTTAAAAAATGTCCTACAGCCCAGTCTGATGGGGATATTTTCTTAGATAAATTCTTCTCCTTCCAGATATGTCTAAGTTGTGGTAAATTTGGTAAACACAACCAGCACAGTCTTTGGGTTTTCACTCTGGCAAAACACCTTCCTAGGCTGTTGGATTTTCTTTCTTTTTTTCTTTCTTTCTTTTTTTCTTTCTTTCTTTCTTTCTTTCTTTCTTTCTTATCTTAGCTAACTTTTGCAAAAACATCTCAGTTTAAGCTCTCTCTTTTCAAATATATTTGCATTTAAGAGGATAGAAACTTAGAAGGTTGGGGTATTGACATCACTGCACCTTGCTTATCATCCTAGTACAGATGATCAGCTTTCTCTGTATTAGCGCTAAACTCATTAGCAATTACACATGCTGTATCATTTTTGTTCTTTCTGTCTGAAACTTTAAACTTGCTCACAAGTACTTCTTATAGTGATATTTCTTTTGTATTTTAATAAATAAAGCTTGCCTGGAGATCAGACATTAAGAGAACCACAGTGGTCAGTGATACAGACCAGGCAGGGTTGGCACACACCTTTAATCCCAATAGCCACATTAGTTCTCCAGAGACCACAGGAGGAAATGCTGCACTCCGTTAATACCAACACTAGAGAGGAATAGAAAACAGTTGAGACAGCTCTCAATTCATTCTCATTCTGAGGATTCTGGGATACAGGATTGCTATTTCAATCTGAGGTAGAGGTAAGAGCCAGTGGCTGACTGCTTTGCTTTTCTGTTCTTCATCTTGAGTCCCAATATCTGTCTCTGGGTTTTTATTAATTGTGCTACAGCCTTTCCTCCCTATATAATGTTTATCTTTTCTTTCTCCTCTGATTTTTATTCTACATCACTGTAGATCCACCATCTCAATTTTTCTGCATTATTCAAGCACAGTTAATAACAGCCTTCTGTGTCCATGTACCTTTTCATCAGTTCTGAAGTGATAATTATTATATTGAACTTACAGTTAAATTTCACATTTTGTCCTCTCATTCCTGTATATTTCGAGCTTGCAAACATTTAGAAATCCACATTATTTTATCTATTTATTCATCCATTATTCTTTAAGACCTTGTGCAGTTCTTGTCACATTGGGTTTATTCAATAAAATAAATACTTCATATTGAGTTGTGATGTTACTCCGTAAACTCATAAATAATTGAACAATATTGACATTGGGGCACTGATTGCTGTATCTGTTTGAACTGGGAGAAGTCTTAATTAGAATCACTGTTGGCTTTTTCAATCATATCGAATATCTGTTTAATCCTAGAAAGAAGTATCACCTTATCTTGTGTTTTATTTATTAAATTGGCATAGTATTTTTATTCTGATTTGTAAATGACATAATCATTTTGTTTGAATGATGTTCATCTGTATCAACTTGATTTATACATTTCATAGTGCTTCAAACTTTACCTCTTTTATTCTGTCTAGAGCAATATGGTGGTCACAGGTGTTTCCTCCTATTTAACTTACTCTTCTGCTCTCTCAGCATTTATTGCAGGTCTTTTTTTTTTCAATTTAAGAATTAGTAGGAGATCAACAGAAGTTATTGTGTGCTGCCTCTCATTTCATCATTTAGAATAAACTGACTCATTTTTTTCTTGGACAACACCCATATACTTAAGACGCCCACATATTTGGAGTAAATCACTGTAAATAGGCGATCAGCAGAAAACAACAGCCTGTAGAACACATTACCAAGGAGCAGCAGGCAGCCAAGTTTTTCATAGCTGGGCTACTAGCCACCAATTTAAAGCTTTAATCTGAACACACTTTTTTTTTCTCTACAGTGAAGTCTGTTTTCTACACAACATAAATGGAAGGGTACAAAACACTGCTGCTCTAAGTTATATTAAATCGATATTTTTAAACAGTTCTGCCTTTGAGTTGGTAAACATCCTTTGGAAAATGCATATCCAGGGAAATGAAAGATGCTAGAAATTCAACAATATATGTAAATATACATGAAACTGAGTCTTTAAAAATCAGCTTTACCATGACCATCCCCTTCCATCTCTTAGGATAACTTGTAACTAAGTTGCTACTAATTGACTCTGGCAGGACTAGACTCACTCCTTACAAAATCACACTGTTTCTCTGTCTTCTAGCATCTTAGTAACCTTCTCTGCCAAAAGGAAGAGAAACAGCTATGTCCTACTTAATTTCATTGTGAAACCTCTTAATAAATATTGAGGTTTCAGTTTGCAAATACTCATTTTCCAAGGAAAAAAAAACCTTATAGGTATGTTACTGAGTGTTCCATTTCACTAATGTTATTCTACCACAAAATAATGAAGTATAGCTTATGATGCCTTTTAATACAAATATCCCAGCACATTAAAAAATAAAATCTCCATCCATTTGTATACTGCTTCTGTTAGAAATTGAAATGGACTAAATTGTTTGGGTTTCCAAATCATTGAACAGAGAAGTTCCGATTTATTGTCATTAACGTTAAGGAAACATTTCCACTGATCTATCACACGGGACCTTACATGTATACTCTAAGTTTAGTCTCCTGCCTCCTATGTTCTTTTTGGCAAGTACGAAAAGGGTTGTGTTTACCCCTGACTTCTTACCCCTCTTTGTTTAAACTCTGTCTGCCATAGGATTTCAAAACTTTCTTTTGGATTGGACCTTCCTTAGACTTTGCTTAGAATCTCCTTGAGAGATCGCAAAGCGCACAAACGCATCTCATGTTAGATTTTAGATGTTTGATAAATGAAATGCTGGAACTCTATTTTGTGCAAGAGATGAAAAAAAAGAGATGGAAACTCTGTATTTTCAGCAAGGATTCAGGTCTATAGTTCTATCTGCACGTGGCACACACAGCAATGAGATTTTCAAAGTTCTTGGACCAGAGACTACAACTAACAGTTGTTTCACCTTAAGAGTGAACACACCTGCAGGGCAGTGGTGGTGCACATCTTTAATTCCAGCATGTAGGGAGGAAGGGGCAGGCAGATCTCCGTGTGTTTGAAGCCAGCCTGACCTATAGAGTGAGTTCCAGGACATATGGAGATACACAGAGAAGCCTTATCTCAAAAAAAAAAAAAAAGTGTGAACACACCTAAAGCCTCAATCATTCCTTCAGCTTTTATGTAGGAACTACTTCACTGCACAAATGGCAGTACAGTAGTCCAAATCACTGGCATCATGGAGAGAGGGAAATTCTTAAAAATGTGCACCCATACTTTTGTCCATTAAATAGTGACTTGTATTTTAATATTTTCATGTGGTCCAAATACACCTTAAATTGAAAGTGCTTGTTTCAAAACACATGAAACTTCTGACTATGCTTGTTGGAAAAATATTTCTTAGACTAGAAGATGGTGTTTGACCTATTTGGCTCTGAGATATTTTATCTATTAATATTTGGTCATGGCAAATTTATATAATTCTTAAACTGTGTTGGTTATTATTTTGATTTCTGGTATTTTTCAATCATTTTTATGTTATTTTTACAAAAAGTATATTATTGATAGACAATTTACTCTATAGAGATGCACAAAAGTCATGTGTATTGAAGATCTATGGCTCTACTCCTAATTGCCTTGTGCCTAATTTAGGCCTTGATATAACATTTTTAGAGAAAAATAAATAAAAAAACACCAAGATGCAAACATTAGCAATGAAAGGATGATGGAGTTCCAGGTGCTTATTGGATGCCAATCTATTTTTTTAGGCAGTTTTAGAATAGAGTCATATTGTCATCCCAAGGCAGTGGTGAGAAATGCGTCTTTATCATAAGGTTGCAGCTGTTATTTTGGAAAAATGCCTCCAACTAAGCTATCTTTTTTTCAGTCTTAGTTTTTTCTCTTTCTCTTTCCCTCCCCCTCACCATCTTTCTTTCTTTAAACAACATTTTATTATGTTGTACCAGTTGAACTAGAACTAGCTATGTATACCAAACTGGGCTTGAACTCACATAGATCCACCCACCTCTGCCTTTCAAGTTGTCAGATTAAGGGTGTGCATCACCATGCTTGGCTGAACTTCCATTTTCTTTCTTTCTTTTCTTTTTTTTTTAAAAAGAAGAAAGCACTATTCCTTATGTATAAGAATGTCAAAAAATTCAACTAGAAAGTATTAAGTATTCTTAAAATCATATCTTTTAAAATATTTTTTTTCAAATCACACATACATATACTCACAAATGTGAATATTCTCTTATGTCAGAATTTCAGGAAGTTTAAAACTTCTCTATAAAATCTTAAGCATGCAAATGACTCAGCAGATAAAAGAATTTAGTGTACAAGCTTGACAACTTACATTCTGTACCTGGAACCCACCTAACAGTAGAAGGACACGGTCACACACACATACACACACTCATACACACACACACAGAGAAAGAGAGAGAGAGAGAGAGAGAGAGAGAGAGAGAGACAGAAAGAAAGAGACAGAGATTCAGAGATACGAGAAAAAGAACACATTTAAAAAAACAATCTATCAGGTTCAGTGTGTTCGGACTGATATTGAGGTCTTTAATCCATTTGTACTTGAGTTTTGTGCATGGTGATAGATATTGATCTATTTTCATTCTTCTACAGGTTGACATCCAGTTTTGCCAGCACAATTTGTTGAAGTGCTCCCACACAGTGAGACAATGGGGATGTTCTATTGGGAACTCACCAAGGCCAGCTGGCCTGGGTCTGAAAAAGCCTGGGATAAAACCGGACTCGCTGAACATAGCACACAATGAGGACTACTGAGAACTCAAGAACAATGGCAATGGGTTTCTGATCCTACTGTACATACTGGCTTTGTAAGAGCCTAGGCAGTTTGGATGCTCATCTTACTAGAACTGGATGGAGGTGGGGGTTCCTTGGACTTCCCACAGGACAGGGATCCCTGATTGCTCTTTGGGCTGAAGAGGGAGGGGGACTTGATTGGGGGAGGGGGAGGGAAATGGGAGGCGGTGGCGGGGAAGAGACAGAAATCTTTAATAAATAAATAAAAAGAAAAAGAAAAAAATCTAGGTCATACTAAGCGAATGATTAATAAAATTTCTTGAGAAAACTATATCAGTAACTTCCACTTGAAAGATTTTAGAATACCTTACTTGAATAATTAAAAGGGAGCTACATATTATGCAAGATGGATGATGAGAATAAAGTACCATTAAAAAGTATTTGTATGCTTTCTCACCTTTTAAGCCGGGTCATTTTTGGGAAACACAGGTATGGCAATCAGAAATGCAGACTTTTGCAATCTGTTTCCTTTTTTATTGCTTAATTACTGTTTCTTTTGTGTGAAAGGTAAACTATCTTAGAAATACATTTCAACCAAACCTTATTAAATATTCTGTTACCAGTAGCTTAGAAGTGTTAAATATTACCTACTTATTTTATGTGAAGGAATGACCAGTTGAATTAGGTATTTGTTTTTAGTTGCTTTGCTTGCTAATCTGTTTTACACTGGGCTAATTGTAACCAACTACCACTGTTAGCATTACTGAGGAAACATTTGGAAAGTCTTCATCTCATTAGAAATTCCATAAAAATTTTAACATTTCCCAAGAACCACTCCGTAAAATGGTAATGTGTTGCATGTTAAATAAATTGATTCCATTTTCAAATTTGAAAATACTTGGTTGAAAAATGAAAATGCACTGTATTTTTGCAATTATAATTATGACTTTAGCATTCAAATTAGAATTAAGAATCTATAATAGCTGAGGTACAATTCAGTTATTAAATTGTCCAATATTATTTGTTCACAGAATACTTCTAGGATGACCTATTATGTGTGACTGAATTTGAAAGGATATACTGTGTTAAAAGTAAGATTTGAATACTTTAATTAACTAATCTATTGTAATTTAAATCCACTTAGACTTACAGAAGATGTCTTCCTCACTTCAGAAAACACAACCTCTATCTATGTGAAATAAAATAAATGGGAGTATTTTCAACCTGCATAGAGGGTTACACTCTGAATGGTTCTTGTCGTGGTAAAGCCCACATTGGTCCAATATGTGAGAAAAAAAAATGGCCTGCAAACAAGCTTAGGACCTTCACATGGGATATTTTTAGATATAGGCTAATATTTGAATTAAACACAACTATATCTGAGTATATATATATAAGTGTTGAAAGATCAGCATTTATACTCGAGTAAGCAAATTGCGGCATTCTGTACTAGCATCAAATTATGAATGTTTTTCACTGAGATGTCCTTAATTGAGCTTACATGACAGAAAATTAAATTGTACCTCTTCTAAATAAAAATGGACCCATAAGAAGGTAAGAATGTCAAAGAGAGCATTTGAAATCCATGATAAATAGCAAGCCAAATTATACTTGAATTTTTATTTCTCAAAAATATATTATTATGTAAATAGATATTTGTCTCACACTGAAAGTTTACACAGTTTATTTTTGAAAGAGAAGAGCTTTGTAGAAAAGAAATCTTCTGAAATGAGAGACTGCATTTTTAAATTTGCAGGAACAAGGTAAATAATAAACTAATAAATACATTTAAATAAACAGTGTTTCCAGGTCCTAAAGACAGCCATATGCTTTTGCATACATTTTCACAACTCAGCAGCTGCTCATGGTGCCAATTCTATCTCAAGATTTCCTGTTGACCTCCCTCTTCTGCAAGGGGAGCTTCTGTGACTGCCGGATGGAAATGTTTATGAAAACACAAGGGCAGCCAGGATTGTCCAAGTGTTTTCAAAATGTTTGCTTGGCAAAGAGCTGCAGCAGCCAAAATGTGCTCCTACAGGGTTTTAGTAACTTTTTATGTCCCTTTAGTGTATTTCATTTATAAATGTGGGCAGATACCACACACTGTGATCTCTACAAGCTTTGAGTAAAGAAACTAAAATCCACTCTGCAGTCAGACCTTGCATATGTCAGTCCTATCTCACTCATCAGTGTAATTTTAATCAATTCACCAATAGATCCCAACTCCCTTAGTCATCAATATAATCACAGACAAACTAGGATACTTTAGGCTTTCCAGTTATATTCTTATAATTAATTATTGAGGGTTTCTCAAAAGATGTATAACTTAGTAGGCACGAAAACAACAATTAAGTAAACTGAGAGGTTTACCATTCATAGGGAGATCATTGAAAATAGAAAGTATGATGAACCAGGCGGTGGTGGCGCACGCCTTTAATCCCAGCACTGGGGAGGCAGAGGCAGGTGCAACTCTGTGAGTTCGAGACCAGCCTGGTTTAGAAGAGCTAGTTCCAGGACAGGCTGCAAAGCTACAGAGAAACTCTGTCTCAAAAAACAAAAAACAAAAAAAAATGAAAAGAAAGAAAGTATGATGAATTACAGAACACAAATATATAGTGATGATTATTTATTAGAACATCCATTATCAGATAAGTAAACTGTGTTATTAAGTTCTGCTTGTAGACAACCATCTCATCATAAAGAACTTTCTGAGTCATGTACAGGAGCTGCATGACTAGTGGAATTCTCAAAACGCTCTTTAATTTAATCCCAGCACTCGGGAGGCAGAGGCAGGCGGATCTCTGTGAGTTCGAGACCAGCCTGGTCTACAGAGCTAGTTCCAGGACAGGCTCCAAAGCCGCAGAGAAACCCTGTCTCGAAAAACCAAAAAAAAAAAAAGCTCTTTAAGAGAACACTGGAGAAGGCAATGAGGAAGAGGAATGAGAACAAAGTAAAATGACACACATAGATGAAGATGCTATGATCAAACCTGTTGATTACATGCTAAATTTAAACATAATAAAAACACATTAGTTCTTTTGTGTAATATAATTTTTATTTTTAAGTCCATTCACTGAAGACCAGAGCTATGGTAGAAACTAGAACAATGTTAGATATTAATTAAATATGTGGAGATTAAATTTTAGGGAAATATAAGACTCATATAATTTTTCTAAGGTTAGTCAATGATGCTTGCTATTTATATCAAAAATTCAGCCTTTATAAAGCAGAGTAATAAATTTCATGGTATGGATTTGCCAAAGGTTATTATTGATTTACTAACTAAAGCACATAAGATTGCTTTGATATTGGGGCAATTATGAGTTACAAGGTCATTCATATACCAACACAACAGTTCTGTATCCTGATAATGGTGGCAATTACAAAAATTTATTTATATGTTAAACTATGTGTAATGTAAACCATTAATTACTAATGGTTTACAATATATTAGTATTAAATCAAATTTTAAAATTCATAGTAAAACTAGAGAAAAGTTCAAGATGATGCAAAGGTTGAATCAATATGTTATTTAAGTTTCAGTAACAGAAAGAAATGTCAAAAGATTGGATTTCAGAAATTATACAAACAATAGTAAGCATCATTAATTTATTAACAATTATTCTGCATATGGTGTGCTTTTTAATAAAAAACACAATAACACAAAAATGAAGAAATTAAAAGTAAGTCACATAGCTCTTGGGAAGTTGATTGTATCTAATGGTGTTGTTGTCAACACATCCTGAGACAAACACCTTCACAGTTGATCAAAACACAGCTGCCACACCAGCCCATCTGGACTCTAGAAATTACATGACATGGATGCAATAACTTCTTTTACTCTAAGAGGTACCCACATATGTGCCTATTTCATCATTTCTTTATAAATAAGTAACACCTGGATGCAGAGATAAAATGGAAAGTTCTTAAGAGAAAAGGCATAATGCAACATAAGGTCCTTAGCTAAGTTGCTTTAGAAACATTTCTAGAAGAAGCTTGTGATGTCATCCAATTAGTAATTCCACAAGAGTGAGGTTTCCGGAACCTGGAAACATGTATTAGAAAACCAAAATGGCAAGAATTGTTTGACTTTTTGCCCTTTAAAAATCAATACAAATTGCACTGAGAAACATATTCACTAGGCAAATAGTTATTAATACTGTCAAGTGAATTAATTGATCAGATCATTTTAAAACTCATAGTCAGACTGCAAGTACTTTATCATAAGCACATCAGCATATAAGTATTATAAAGAGGTAGAAACTCAAAGATATTTGAAATGTGGTTCCAATACGATGGTTAGAAAATCAGGTCAGAGTCAAGACATGATTTTCTAAGAGTTCCTATGTAGTATATAATTTGACAACTATTTCAAAATTTTTAACTTTCTCTATCCATGGTCTTTGCAATGTGACTTTGTAGCTTTTCTCATTAAAAAATTAAGTTCATTTTATCAGTCTCCAAAACCTGGATGTCTTTTGTGCTCTTTCTTGGACAAAAAAAAAAAAAAAAAAAAAAAGCAAGTTATGTGATTTGTCAGTTGTGAGGTGAAGGTTCAAATGGTCAAAAATTGATCCTTTTGCTCTCCCTTAGAAATTCCTTTTCCTTACCCTGTACGAATGCTTCTGTAGACGTTGTGAGAATATAGAACAGAGATACTTTCCACCAATTCAGCTGTCCCTAGACCTACCAGACTAGAAAGAAGAAGCAGTTAGTGATCTAAGAAATGTAATACAGCTCAGTTGAGACCAACTGAAGACCAGGCAATATCAGCACAACCCTAAAGCAGCCCTCAAGACTTGTGAGTGAAATAAATGTTTAACAACAATTAATAAAAGGCTTTGAAATATTTTTGGAGAGAATTTTGAATGTTACATCTAAAACTAAATGTTACGTGTCTGAAGTGATAATTATATCATCTACACAGATCCAGTCATCGTAGATTATATGTATGTTTTTAAGTATGTAATGAAGTTTCACAATGGAGTACATAAAATATACAATTGAAATAAAAAAATTTACTGGAGGGATGTCTCACATGATAAGATGATTGCTGCTCCAACATAAGGACTTGAGTTTATATCCCCAATACCCACACACAAAAAGTCCAGGCACATCAGTACGTGTCTATAATGCTACTACTGGGGAGTTGGAGACGTGTAGAACCCCAGATCTTGGTGGCAAGCCAATATAGCTTAATTAATAAGCTGCAGGCTCAGTGGAAAATCCTGTCTCAAAGAAACAAAAGGATAAGTTGTAGAGAAATAACCAATCTCACTTGTACATGCACGACTGCACATACAAGTACACACACACACACTCCTTTACATGATACACAAAAAGATAACAATATCTGATAAAAACTGATAAGATACTGTTTAATATTAAATAAATGTCTGTTAGTCTGTTTGTTTAGGTCACCGTGTTCTTGGGGGATTGGTGCCTTGTGATATATTGCTAACTAATGAAAGCAGACCTCAAATTAATTTGCAAGTACTAGTATTCACTCCTTATTATCAATGTATCATACATTACACATATGGTTTAGAGAAACAAGAATATATTCTTTAACAGCTCTGTAGGTAAGAAGTCTAGTTAACATCACTGGACTAAAAGTGTCAAGGGCATGTTCCCTTTTAATTCATTTTACTATTTATTTATTTATTTATTTATTTATTCATTCATTCATTTATTTATTTATTTATTTATTTTACATCCTGGCTGCAGTTTAACCCTATCTTCTCTCCTCCAAATCACTCCCTTTCCCCATTCACTCATTTGTCTCTTTGCAATGTAGGATGTGGGTCGTGGTGCTCCAAAGAGTGTCATGGGTGGGCTTCCTCTCCTGACATGGACCTCAGAATGGGGCGTTCATTGATTGACCACTCCCACAATCTCTGTGCCACCTTTACTTCAATATATCTCGTAGGTTGGACAAACTGTAGGTAGAAGGTTATGTGGCTAGATTGGGGTCCCAATCCCTCCATGGGTAGTTTTGTTTAGTCATAGGAGATGGCCTGTTCATGTTATATATCTCCTATTAGTAGGGTCATTCTTGTAGATTCCTGGGAGTTTCCCATACACCAGGTTTCTATAAGACCCTGAAATGACTCACTTTCCAATTGTCTCTCTCACTACTCACCCCCTGACCGACCCTGACATCATCCTTCATGTTTCCATCCCCAACTGCTGCTCGCCACCCACAAAATCTCTTCTATTTCCCCTTCCCAGAGAGATCCAACTGTCCTCCTTGAGCCCTAGTTGGTGCCTAACCTCTCGGAGTCTGTGGATTTTAGCATAGTTATCCTTTATTTACAGCAAATATCAACTTACTAATGATTACATATGAGATTTGTCTTTCTCAGTCTGGGTTACTGCACTAAGGATGGTTTTTTTTTTGCTAGTTCCATCTATTTGCCTTTTACTTTTATGTTTTTGCTTTTAACAGCTGAATAATGCTACATTGAATAAATATATCACATTTTCTTCATTCATTCTTCAGTTGAGGGGTATCTAGGTTGTTCTAGCTTCTGGTTATTATGAATAAGGCTACCAAGAACACAGCTAAGCAAGTAGTCAGTGTCTTCCGAAGGCTTTAGTATAGAATCCTCATCACCATTTCCAGATAACTGAATTTCATGCCTCAGAACTCCTTATTCAACTTCAAAATTTATTGTAGAAGTCTTTCTTTTTGGCAACAAACCAGCTCCCAAGTCAGGACACTGAGACCTCTTATTAGTTATGAGTGCTTGTCCCTTTCTTGTGCTTTTCTCAGGAGCTTTAATAACTTAAATTAACTGGTTTCTTTTCATCTACATTTTGCTTTAGGGCTTTTTACTTTTCTTTCATTCTGTATTTTCTACTTAGGGTCTGGCAGGCTAGAAACTGCCTGGTGGAATGACTCTAGACATTTCCCACTCTCCCCATTTCTCTTCTTTAGCCTAGGATTTCCCCTCTTACTTATTCTCTCTGCCCACAAGCCTTTCCTGTCCCTCTACTGCCTAGTTATTGGTCACTTAGCTTTTTATTAGATAAGTCAGGCGCTGTATGCAGAAAGCTAAAATGGCAGCACATCTTCACATAGTTAAATAAATGCAGCATAAATAAATATAACAAATCTTTGCCTAGTTAAAGCATTATTCCACAGTATTTCTCACTTTTTGTCTAAACAGGAAAGAAGGATTTTAGCTTTAACATAGTAAAGCTATATACATTAAGAACAATTATCAAGTAAAAATTATTTTACAGTACCGAATCCGTTGATATTTGGAAAATTCAGAGAAAATACTTCATTACTTATTCAATCTTGGTAATGACAAAGTTTTGTGCCTAATTTAACTTCTATCATAACTAAAGAAAACTAAAACTATAACTAGCTAGTTTTCAACTCTATCAAAGACACCAGAAAGATATATTACCTGAGTAAAAAAAAATTGCAGAACAAGCAACTTCCTAAACTACAGGAATGACAGACACATCTGTCTGAATGTGACAGTCACCTATGGTTCCTCTGCAACATTAAGGGTTGTCCATATTCATCAAAAAGTCCTAGAATAACTGCCAGACTTTTCTATGAAGCAGGAATTTTGAAAGACTGTTCTATCTTGTCTGGTGAATGTTAGCAGTCTTTTTCCTTCATGTACTTTTAAAACAGTTTGTACAGCATAAGTTAGCAGTCAAGGCAAGGACAGTTTCTTGGCCCAATGGGTACCTTTGTCACATAAAACAAAATCTCTTTGGGGCTTCTTTAATGCCCATCATCCTTTTATGAAGTAGATCGGTGCCGCCAGGAGCAGACATGTCTCACTGTCATGAAAAGTCCTATGTTAACAAAATATTTTAAATGCCATATTCTATAGGACTTTGAAATGTTTGAAGATAGTCTATATATCCAAAATATGTCTCTGTAGTATCTTAAGAACATACATAATTACAAATTTGATTGTCATGAATGACTAATACTCTGTGTTTCTTAATTATCCTAAGTTGTTAATAATAAGAGTGTTCAAGCACTAGGCTTTTATTTTACATGTTAAATGAAGTACATAGGTACAATACCTTAACCAAGAGTAAAAACATATACAAAGTATGTTGTACAAAAATAACCATAAATTTGTACAAATATACAAAAATCCCTTAAATGAGTATAAAAACATGTATATCATATTATAACAAAAGTAACCTTAAGTTTGCAACAATACACAAAAATCCATACGAATGTAAAATATCCAAGAATAACAGTCACTTTTTAGTTTAGAGTAGATTCAATAACCCTTTAATCCTATCATCCCTATAGCCCTTTATTTGATTTAAGAAAACGATTCTTGAATCTAATCTCCCTTTCTTAGTTTCTTCCCTCTCTCCTTTCATACCACCCCAAATCAAAGCCCATACTCTTCTCTTTCTTGCTACTTCATGCCAACTAGTTACTAAACCCACTTTTGAGTCCTTTTTAATTTATTTTAGCTCATGAAAATGCACATTTTTACATAGGTAAACAAATGCAGCATAAACAAATGTAACACATTTTCACCTACTTAAAGTAATATTCCACAACAGTACATCGCTTCAATTTCTGTTTCTGTCATTCTACAACCTTTTAATATGAATATAACTTTCCCTGCTTCTCTCATATGAGTACACTAAGTCTACTTGAAAAGAATAAGTTCAAAATCTTTAACACAATCACATCTGAAAAGTCTATTTTGCTGAGTAATCCAACGTATTCCAATTCTGGAATTTGAAACATAAACGTGCATAGATATCATGATCTCAGTTCTACCATATAATTGAAGTTGCTATAGTTATATTATTTTACATTTTTAATGAACAGTTGCATATTTTCATATTGGAAAAAATAAACTCTAACTAGAGCTATATATAGCCAAATTGGGAAAAGAAAGGCTTCTAATATCAGGTTCAGCAGAAGGAAACTTTAGCTGAGAACACCAATTAAAACTGCTAGTTATTATCCTCTTCCTAGAGCCAACAAACCATGCTAAGTATTTTACATTTAAATTTCAAAATATTAAAGTCTTTTAAGGTATGTTCTTACCTACTTGAGGCCAAGTCTAAGTAATTCAAATTACTTGTCTGAAGCTGGGAATTGGCTGATAATAAATATGGCTCAACATTTTTTTTATCCACAAAGGACATTATCAACTTAGTTTTATTAAAATCTTGCTCCCTAAAACTGTTCCCTCAAATTGCAAATCGAAACACCTGTAGAAAAGATTTATCCTCCTTCAGTCTCTCAAGGCAAATAGAACGAACATTCCTGACTGGATACTGAAGGTTCTATTGTAGATTAATATAGCTAGGAGTCAAGTGCTTACGTCATTTTCTAATTCTATATTTTAGCTTGATAATCCACCAAGAACTAAAAGCTTGTCTTCCAAGACATTTGAACAAATTTTCAAATTTTGACTCAGGGCTAAACTTGTTCTAATTGTCCTACAAATCATATTTATTGTCTTAAAATTGAGCTTGGCTTAATTTATTTTTACCGTGGCCTCATCTTTTCCAGGCAACAAACTTTAAACTTCAGTTACTTCAAAACTTCCCTGAAATTGTTACTTTGTGAAGCAATTTGAAGTGTTTCTTTGTTAATGAGAAAAATTGCAGCTTTTCTGAAAAAATTCCACTTGTAAACAAAGTTGAAATGCTTTTCTATATATATATATATATATATATATATATATATATATATATATATATATTAGTAGCAAGGAGAATGAACTAATTTGCATGGTTACATGAAAGCATTTTAACTATATGCATAATAATGCTTCTTTATTTGAAATCATTATGAATAAAATATCCATGCAAAATTGTTATGAAATAATATATGATGCTGTTATATTCTTTTTGTACAATAAACTTATCACAATCACACCTTGCCTTTCTCCCAGTCCCTCCCTCCAACGCCCACTCTGTTCCCACCCACAAACCACTCCTCCTCCATTTCTTTTGAAGAATGAGCAGGTCTCCTATGAGTATCAATAAAATATGGCATATCAGCTTTCAGTAAGACTAAGCATCTCACAATGTATTAAGACTGGTCAATGGGACTCAGTATGATAAATAAGGTCCCAAAAACCAGTAAAAGAATCAGAGATGGCACCTGTTCCCACTGACAGTAGTCCCACATGAAAACCAAGCTACAAATATATGCAGAGTGCCTAGGTCCATCCCATGTGGGCTCTCTGGTTGTCAGTTCCGTCTCTGTGAGCCACTATGAGCCCAGGTTAGTTGATTCTGTGACTTTTCTTACCATATTCCTGACTTTTCTGACTCCTATAATTCGATCTCCTCCTCTTTGCAGGATTTCCTGAACTCCACCTAATGTTTGACTGGGGGTCTTCATCTATTTCCATCAGTTGATGAATGAACCCTCTCTGAAAATAATTAGGCTAGGCACCAATCTGGTAAAGGAGATGGCCAGTCCCGGCTACTTTTCTGCTATTGCTAGAAGACTGAACTGGAGTCTTCCTGGTAGATTCCTGGGAAATTCCCTTATGCCAGGTTTTTACCTGACCCTGAAATACCTTCCCTTTCCAGAAGTCTCTTTCAGTATTCTCCCTTGCTGTGGGATAATGCTCTTGTATTCTGGAAAGATTTGTCACTCATATTAGTTTAATAAAAACTGATTGACCAGTAGCTGGTCAGAAAGTATAGGCAGGGCTACCAGACTAAGAGAATTCTGGGAAGAACAAAGGCAGAAAGTCAGTCACCATCCAGACACACAGGAAGCAAGTTGAGAATGCCTCACTGAAAAAAAAGGTACCAAGACATGTAGCTTAAAATATACAAGAAATGTGGGATAATTTAAGATGTAAGAGCTAGTTCATAATAAACATGAGTTAACAGGCCATACAGATTATAATTAATATAACCCTCTCTATGTTTTATTGATACTTAATGGCTGAAGAAGCGGGGTTGGATAGAAACTTTTGTCTATATCTCCTCTGTTTCCCCCAACCTGATTGCTCATGTTCACTTACCCACTTACCTTCAGTTCACTCACAAAACCTCTTCTATTTTCTTTCCCAGGGAAACCTGGGTATCCCCCAATGACTACTTGTTACCTAGCATCTCTAGGACTGTGAATTGTACCATGATTATCTTTTCTTTCACAGCCAGTATCACTTAAAAGTATACACCATCTTTATCTTTCTCAGTATGGGTTATTACACTGAGGATTTCTTTTTCTAGTTCTATCCATTTTTCTTCGAATTTCCTGGTGTGTTTTTTAACAGCTGAGTAAAAATCTCCATTGTGTAAATGTACCACATATTCTTTATCTATTCATTGGTTGAAGGGCTTCTAAGTTGTTTCCTGGTTCCAGCTGTTACAAAAAAAGCTCTTATGAACATACTTGTGAAAGTGTCCTTGTGATGTGATTGAACATCCTTTGGGTATATGCCAAAAAGTTCTATAGCTGGGTATTGTAGTAGATTGATTCCAATTTTTCTGAGAAATTGCCACACATAAACCTATCATCCCAAATCCAGGTGCTGAAATACCATTGTAAGAAAGCAGTCAGTAAGAGAAAAGACAGTATAGCATCACCAGAGTCCAGCTATCCTAAACAGCCAAATCCTGAAAAATCCAAAACATTTGAGGCACAAAAAAACCATAAAAATACGTTATGAAGATGATAGAGTACATAAAGAGGATATGAACAATTCCTTTAAATTAATTGAGGATAATACAAAAAAATGGGGAAAAAAGTCAATAAATTCAAGGAAAACCAAACAAATAGATACAGAAAACTATTCAAGACGTAAAAATGGAAATATAAGCAATACGAAAAACACAAACAGAGGGAGTCCTGAAAATGGATGGATGCAAACATGATCAAGAGAATGCTATAGATTGACGAGAGAATCTAAGGTGTTGAAGACATGATAAAGGAAATGCATTCATCAATGAAAATGTTAGATCCAAACAATTCTTAACACAAGATATTCAGGAAATCTGGGATACCATAAAAAGACTAAATCTAATAATAATAGGAATAGAAGAAGGAGAAGAGAACCACCTCAAAAATCCAAAGAATATATTTAACAAACCATAAAAGAAAATTTTTTAGACTCAAATAATGGCATGCCTAAATTCGGTATATTCTTAAAACACTATTTAATTTTACATTGCCAATAAAAAGGAAAAGGTACATCTACTACACTATAAACTGAGAACTGGTGATTAATTTTATAGTTTGTTCAAGTACTTCTAAACTCTCTTTAATAGGACATAAGACATTCTCAACAATAAAACCAAAATAATACATGACTAAAATAAAAATATTTAATTATATAAAAGTATACAATTAATATAAGCAACAGAGTGAAAAATCAGTTCATAGAATGGGAAAAATTTTTAATTCATATATTTCACAAGGGGTTAATATCCAGAATATAGAAATATATTCCTATGACTTAATATTAAGAGTGGAATTTTTTTAAATAGGTAAAGGATGTTTTCTAAAGAAGACATATAAATTATTCTTGAAAGATGACAACATATTCATGAGCATTAATCATTAGAAAAATTCAAATTAATTCACAATATGATGCTTCCTCATACACATTTGAAGGACTATTAAGAAAGAAAAATAAAGTCACCACTGCCAGCAAGGATATGAAGATATAGGAATCTTGAAACACTATTGGTGGAAACATAAAATAGAGCTGTTGCTTCCAAAAACAATATGAAAAATGTGGAATGATCACATGATCCAGCAAGTCTACAATCTGACATATTATCTAAAAGAACTGAAAGAGGTAAATTGAAGAAATATTTTTATATTCATGATTATAGCATGTTTTCATGACAGGCCAAATATGGAAGCAATCTAAGTTAGGATCAGTGGATAAATATATAAATCAAGTATTGCAGTCACACTGGTTTATAATCTACCATTAAAGAGGTAGGGAATTCATTCTGACACAAACAATTTCTGTTTTATGTAATGTAATTTTTGTAGAGTACTCAAATTTATAGATACAGAAAGTATAATAATAGTTGACAATGGCTGGTAAGTATGGAGAAATGTAGTAATAATTGATAAAAACATTCTGTTCAACAGGATGAAAAATTCTGGAGGATGGTATAAAATAATATTAATATATCTGACTGTAGAATATATTTGAATTGTTAAGATGATAAATTTTGTTACGTATTTTGGACATAATAAAATATAATAATAAGTTTACAATGTGTGATTTTAGATTTATAAAGTCACTAAAATAAAACAAATGTTTTGTTTAAAAATATGCAACTGGATTTGATATAATAATATTTATTTATATTTTATTTTGCTATAGAAGTATATTATGAATTTACAAAATATCACGCATGTATGCCAATACAGCAGACATATTTCAATAAAAACATTATCTTCTGTAATAAAAGTTTCTAAGCAATCTTAATCTATCAGTATTCTATTCTACACTTTTTTTATAATTGATAGATAAATGAGAAGTAACAAGCTTAAATAAATTCCAACATTGTACATAAACTATCCTGACTGAAACTTAATTGGTCATTCCTCACACACAAAAAAATTAAAGTAATAGTTTGTCTTCATTTGCAATTCACTTTATTATCAATTTTCTTCAAATAAATGTGGACTAGTTTTGTTTTTCCTTTGAACCAGCTGTAACATCTGCATGGGTTTCTCATAGCATTTGCATTAAACAAATTCATTACCATATATTCACTTTTATATCTGAGATTCATTACTCTCAAAATGTTCATTTAAAACCTTTTATCTTGTAGATTTATAATAAATTTCACATTTAAAGAATGAAACAGGTTTGGGAACACCTGTGATCTGGAAGCAGAGTCAAGGGTGTGTACCACAGTTATCCTACTGGAAGTCTTCTAGTGTTGTGACAAGGAACACTAAGAAGAAACATTTTAGGGAATAAAGTTTTAAGAGTAGAAACCAAGGAACTATAGCGTCACCAGGTTCTCTTTTGTTTGTTTTCTTGTCTTTTATCTTTTAAGTACACATGTATACATTGAATGCCTGTGTAGGCGTGTTCATTTGAGTACATGTACCCGTAGAAGCCCGAAGAAGCATTGAATCCTATGGATCATGTTGTTATGAGCCTCCTGATATAGATGATGGGGACCAGTCTCCAATGCTCTCTGATTGTAGTATGAGTTTTCAATTACTGAGCTATGACTCCAGTCACATCATCCATTGCTTTTAATAACACTTTTAATTTTGTATCTGCCTCTATGCTCTACCTTATCACTTCTCCATGTTCATTTAAAGTTTTAGCAAAATATTTTTTCAGTTGGTACTGGTGTTTCTAGGAATGAACAAAAGGAGGGTTATTGTACACACACACACACACACAAATTTCTAAAGGTTTTATATCTTCTTAGTGGCTTTACTTTTTGCCACAAGTTATAATAACTACTTCCATTTTTGTACAGAACAATAACTACTTGCATTTTGTCCATTGGAACAAATGGATGGAAGATAAGATATTTTAAGTAAATATTTTTCTTTAAAAAATTAACTCTATTTTCAGCAAACTATTTGTCACTCTTCATACTACAAAATTTACTGTGTAATTATAAAAGCATATTGATTTTCTGTTGTGCTCCAGTTCAAACCCTGTGTCTTGGACATGTTAACCAAAATGTCGATCATTGAACTACATTCTTGGCTCCATATTGATTTTTCAGATAAATATTACGACTAATGTAAATAAAGGGCTTGTTTTCTACCATATATCTTTCCTTTTGCCTGTGAAACAGAATAAGTGATGTAATAGCATCTTGGCAGCATTCATGGAAGAGTCAGTAAAATCTTTTTTATTCAGTTTTGATAGGAAGCATGGTCATTATTGAGAAACATATCAAAGAAAAGAAAAATAATTGAAAAAATCTGAGAAAATTGGAAATTTCTAAAGGAACTAAGTAGTAGTATTATCAGTGAATTTTTGAGAGTGATAAGAAAATATAAAGAGGAATTTGCACCTAAGTCTTTGAGGAATAGTGGAGAGAAATCCTATTTCAGAATATAGAAGAGCAGATGGATTCTTTAAAGTAATAAAATTCACTCTACAACAAAAAAAAATTGGAGAATTTTCCAATCATCACTCTCTCTAGAGACACAAAGTTCTGATAAATTTCAGCATGATCCTTTTTCCTTTTACTCATAATGAATTAAATCCTTGTAACTATGAAAGAATCAAAAGCCTTGGTAATGGGTTGAAATAGTATTTCTTTTTTTTTTAAATCAATAAAATAAACAAACTATTTATCAATAAATTCACAGGATATTTTATCAAGGTTACATGGATCAATTGTTGACTTTTCTTAGTGGCCTTGCAGACATTTTATACTACTTTCTTATGCTGTGTGAAAAAAAATATGGCCACGTCTACAGTTACTGGTACAGTTACTGGTCTTGAACTCACAGAGATCTACCTGCTTCTGCCTCCCAAGTGTTGGGATTAAAAGCATGCGCTACCACTACCTCCTGTCTTAAAGAATTCTTAAAGTCATTAGATTAGGGACTAGGGAGATGTCTCAGTTATTAAGAGCTAATACTGCTCTTGTTGAGGACCCAAGTTCAGTTTCAAGCACCCAAGACAGGCAGCTGCCTGAAACTTCAACTCCAGGGGATTTGATGCCCAATTCTAGACACCATGAAAGGAACTTGAAACAGTTGGTCACATTCATCCATAGAGCAGAGAACAATGAATTAATACATATATTGCCACACCAACTCCAGTGTCGTCTGTGTGACATGACATATGTCATTATGCTGGACGGGAGCTACATGTCCTATAGGTCTAGGCTTCCTGGAAGTCAATGGCAGACAGCCCGGTATTGGCCGCCCTTGGGGCATAGACGGGTTTCTCGATTAGCTGGCTATGCAGGTTATGGGCTTGGCACAATCTCTTTTATAATAATGGTATTCTATATATCTACAAGACAAGGGTTATCTCTTCAGGATAGGGAAGCACAGTATGGGAATGTATAAGACTACAGCAGAACCTTTGTCTTACACGGGGTGTATGATGAGCAAGGGAATAGATGGGTTAATGTTGACGGACAAAGACTGTTATACTTTGAACTTTATGGATAGGCTTGCTAGATCCCAACCCCCATGGTGTCTGCTGCATAAGAAGGTACTAAAAAGTATATTTCAGCAGGTGCAGAGAGCTTATTAGGCATATTTGGTCACTAGATGAAATGAAGAAAGAGTTAGGAAGAGGAAGGATCATGATAGCGATAATGAGACAGAAACTCTCTATTCATAAGATGAAACCACTTGTTTGAGGTTTACATTCTCAAGGACAAGAGTTCCTCTTCTAAGGATGTTTTATGTCTAACACCTGTCCCTGATAATATGCTTTTCTTAAATATCGCTGATGTGACTAATAGAAGCTTTCATACTGTACCAACCAATGATACATGACCTTCTGATTTGTTCTTTGTTTGAATACTATATAATGAAAACATGAATTCAGTAAAATCGCAGCAGATTCTAACCATTCTCTTGTGTGTTGTGTCTGTCTGTCATTTGCCGAACTTGTGCCTTCCTGTGTACAAAGACCCTGCTTTTCCCACGGTCTGAATGCTCCCCTGAGCCGGTCCATGACAATATATGGTAGTACACACACACACACACACACACACACACACACACACACTTGGTATTTGTACAATAAATAATTGACTACTTAGTGAATGGTGACACCCATGGTGGATGGATCTTCCCATTCAAGTGTAATCAGGAAAATTCACCCATAAGGTAACCCAATTTTGATTGTCATTCACTGAAACTCCTTTTTCAGGTATTCGAGATGGTGTCAAATTGACAGTTAAAATTAACCATTACACTAATCAGCTAGCCATTCATCAGTTAAAAATGATAACAATTATTGGTATTATAAAGGAAGACTATGAGAAAGTGAAAATAAGAAAGCAAGTGACAGGAGAATTTAGCTAAGGAAGGGAAAAAAGTCCAAGGAAGGTAGAGATACCTTTGATCTGAAGAATGAGTTAGTGAATCAGCAAGGATCCTCAAAAATATATATATATATATATATATATATATATATATATATATATAGCACACCCAATAGGACTATGATACTAAAATATTAAAATGTCATATTTTGTAGATCTTTGAGGTGTTTAAAGGCCATCTATCTATTTAAAATGTCTCTGACTGATCTTGAAAATATTCCTAACACTGCGCGTGGCATCGCCCAGCCCAGCCTATCTGGGCGCTGAGTCCAAGTAGCCGGGGCTCCCTGGGGGCAGCAGTTCCTTTGTTTCTGTGGCCTGCCTGCACCAAGCGGGGTAGGCGCTTTGTCTGCAAGCTGCCCAACCAGCACGGAGGCCTGATCTTTCTGCGCCAGGAGACCCAGCATTGGGGAGACGCAGCATTGGGAGAGCCAACATTGGGGAGAGACAGCGTTTGGTAGGCAAGGAGACCTAATCCGGTAAAAGAAGATCCATAGGGAGCATTTGGAAGAAGAGATGGGCCGACGTCAAGGCAAGAATTCGCCCAACAAGCTGAAAAGCAACATGAAGCTACCAGAAACAAGCGACCCCACAACGGGAGGACAAGAACCCCTTAATCAAGAGGAAGGAGAAAAGATTGACTTCATGAAAGTGATTGACACCCTTAAACAGCATGTAAAAAACGCCCTTATAGAAATGGATGAGAAATATAACAGAAAGTTTGAAGAATTGAATAAATCAGTGAATGATACCCTAGAAAACCAAGGAAAAACAATCAAACAGATAATGGAAACAGTTCAAGACCTGAAAACTGAAATGGAGGCAAAGAAGAAAACACAAACAGAGGGCCTTCTGGACATGGAAAATCTAGGTAAACGAATAGAGACTACAGAAACAAGCATAACCAGCAGAATACAAGAGATAGAAGAAAGACTCTCGGATTCTGAAGATACCATAGAGAAAATAAACACACTGATCAAAGAAAACAGCAAGTCCAACAAACTCTCATCACAAAACATTCAGGAAATATGGGACACAATAAAGAGACCAAACCTAAGAATAATAGGAGTAGAAGAAGGAGAAGAAGGGCAGCTCAATGGTCCAGAAAATCTATTTAATAAAATTATAGAAGAAAACTTTCCCAACCTAAGGAAAGATTTTCCTATGAAGGTGCAAGAAGCATACAGAACACCGAATAGGCTGGATCAAAAAAAAACATCCCCTCGCCATATAATTATCAAAACACAAAGCATACAGAATAAGGAAAGAATATTAAGAGCTGCAAAGGAAAAAGGCCAAATTACTTATAAAGGTAAACCTATCAGACTTACACCTGACTTCTCCATGGAAACCATGAAAGCCAGAAGGTCCTGGATAGATGTAATGCAGAAACTGAGAGACCATGGGTGCAAGCCCAGATTACTATACCCAGCCAAGCTTTCATTCACTATAAATGGAGAAAATAAAATTTTCCAGGATAAAAACAAATTTAAACAATACGCAGCCACAAATCCAGCCTTACAGAAAGTAATTGAAGGAAAATCACTAACCAAGGAGTCCAACAATGACCACAATAACTCAGACATCTAGAGACCCTTCACCAACACAAAACAAAGAAGGGAAACACACAAACTCTACGACTAAAAAAAAATGACCGGAGTTAACAACCACTGGTCATTAATATCACTTAATGTCAATGGACTCAACTCACCTATAAAAAGGCACAGGCTAAGAGATTGGATAAGAAAACAGGATCCAACATTCTGCTGTTTACAAGAAACACACCTCAACCACAAAGACAGGCACCTACTCAGAGTAAAGGGCTGGGAAAAGGCCTATCAAGCAAATGGACCTAAGAAACAGGCAGGTGTGGCCATACTAATCTCTAACAAAGTTGACTTTAAACTTAAATCAATCAGAAGAGATGGAGAGGGGCATTTTATACTCATAACAGGAACAGTTCATCAGGATGAAGTCTCAATCCTGAACATCTATGCCCCTAATATAAAAGCACCCACGTACATAAAAGAAACATTGCTAAAATTCAAGGCAGCCATCAAACCGCACACACTAATAGTAGGAGACTTCAACACTCCTCTCTCACCAATGGACAGGTCAATCAGAAAGGAACCTAACAGAGAAATAAGAGAATTAGTGGAGGTAATGAATCAAATGGACTTAACAGACATCTATAGAACATTCCATCCAAATAGGAAAGAATATACCTTCTTCTCTGCAGCTCATGGAACCTTCTCGAAAATCGACCACATAGTCGGTAACAAAGCAAACATCCACAGTTACAAAAAAATATTAGTAACCACCTGTGTCTTATCAGATCACCATGGATTAAAGTTAGAATTCAACAATAATGCTACCCCCAGAAAGCATACAAAGTCATGGAAACTGAACAGTCAACTATTGAACCATAGCTGGATTAAGGAAGAAATAAAGAAAGAAATTAAAGTCTTCCTGGAATTCAATGAAAATAAAGAAACAACATACTCAAACTTATGGGACACTATGAAAGCAGTCCTAAGAGGAAAGTTCATAGCACTAAGTGCCCACTTAAAGAAAACAGAGAAAGCTCACATTGGAGACTTAACAGCCCACCTGAAAGCTCTAGAAAAAAAAGAAGCAGACTCACCTAGGAGGAGTAGAAGACTGGAAATAATCAAAATGAGGGCTGAAATCAACAAAATAGAAACACAGAAAATAATACAAAAAATCAATGAAACAAAAAGCTGGTTCCTGGAGAAAATCAACAAGATTGACAAACCACTATCCAAGCTAATCAAACGGCAGAGAGAGAATTTGCAAATTAATATGATCAGAAATGAAAAGGGGGACATAACCACAGACACAGAGGAAATTCAGAGAATCATTAGATCTTACTACAAAAGCCTATATGCCACAAAATTGGAAAATGTAAAGGAAATGGATACTTTTTTAGATAAATATCATATACCAAAGTTAAATCAGGACCTGGTGAACAATCTAAATAGACCTGTTAGTCGCGAAGAATTAGAAGAGGTTATCAAAAACCTCCCTACCAAAAAAAGCCCAGGACCAGATGGTTTCAATGCGGAATTCTACCAGATCTTCCAAGAAGATCTAATACCTATACTCCTTAATGTATTCCACAAGATAGAAACAGAAGGGTCATTACCAAACTCCTTTTATGAAGCCACAATTACTCTGATACCAAAACCACTCAAAGACTCAACCAGGAAAGAGAACTACAGGCCAATCTCACTCATGAATATCGACGCAAAAATCCTCAACAAAATACTGGCAAATCGAATCCAAGAACACATCCGAAAAATTATCCATTATGATCAAGTAGGCTTCATTCCTGAGATGCAGGGCTGGTTCAACATACGAAAATCTATCAATGTAATCCAGCATATAAATAAACTGAAAGAAAAAAACCATATGATCATTTCATTAGATGCTGAAAAAGCATTTGACAAAATTCAACATCCATTTATGTTAAAAGTCTTGGAGAGATTAGGGATACAAGGGTCATACCTAAATATAATAAAAGCTATATACAGCAAGCCGACAGCTAACATCAAATTAAACGGAGAGAAACTCAAAGCCATCCCACTTAACTCAGGAACACGACAAGGCTGTCCACTCTCCCCATACCTCTTCAATATAGTTCTTGAAGTTCTAGCAATAGCAATAAGACAACATAATGGAATCAAGGGGATTCGAATTGGAAAGGAAGAAGTTAAACTTTCGTTATTTGCAGATGATATGATAGTGTACATAAGCGACCCCAAAAACTCCACCAAAGAACTCCTACAGCTGATAAACAGCTTTAGTAATGTGGCAGGATACAAGATCAACTCCAAAAAATCAGTCGCCCTCTTATACACAAAGGATATGGAAGCAGAGAGGGAAATCAGAGAAGCTTCACCATTCACAATAGCCAAAAACAGCATAAAATATCTTGGGGTACATCTAACCAAGGAAGTGAAAGATCTATTTGACAAGAACTTTAAGGCATTGAAGAAAGAAATTGAAGAGGATACCAAAAAATGGATGGACCTCCCTTGCTCTTGGATTGGTAGGATCAACATAGTAAAAATGGCAATTCTACCAAAGGCTATTTATAGATTCAATGCAATCCCCATCAAGATCCCATCAAAATTCTTCACAGATCTGGAGAGGACAATAATCAACTTTATCTGGAAAAACAAAAAACCCAGGATAGCCAAAACAATCCTATACAATAAAGGATCTTCTGGAGGCATTACCATCCCTGACTTCAAACTCTATTACAGAGCTACAGTAATGAAAACAGTGTGGTACTGGCATAAAAACAGAGAAGTCGACCAATGGAATCATATAGAAGACCCGGATTTTATCCCACAAACCTATGAACACCTGATTTTCGATAAAGGAGCTAAAAGTATAAAATGGAAGAAAGAAAGCATCTTCAACAAATGGTGCTGGCACAACTGGATGTCATCTTGTAGAAGAATGAAAATAGACCCTTATCTATCACCGTGCACAAAACTCAAGTCCAAATGGATTAAAGACCTCAATATCAGCCCGAACACACTGAACCTGATAGAAGAGAAAGTGGGAAGTACCCTACAGGAGCTGGGCACAGGAGATCGCTTCCTATGTATAACCCCAGAAGCACAGACATTAAGGGCAACATTGAATAATTGGGACCTACTTAAACTGAGAAGCTTCTGTAAAGCAAAGGACATAGTCAATAAGACACAAAGGCAAACTACTGATTGGGAGAAGATCTTCACCAACCCCACAACAGACAAAGGTCTGATCTCCAAAATATATAAGGAACTCAAGAAACTAGACTTTAAAATGCTAATTAACCCAATTAAAAAATGGGGCACTGAACTGAACAGAGAATTCTCAGCAGAGGAAGTTCAAATGGCCAAAAGACACTTAAAGTCGTGCTCAACTTCCTTAGCAATCAGGGAAATGCAAATCAAAACAACTTTGAGATATCATCTTACACCTGTCAGAATGGCTAAACTCAAAAACACCAAGGATAACCTTTGCTGGAGAGGCTGTGGAGGAACGGGTACCCTCATCCATTGCTGGTGGGAATGCCATCTTGTGCAACCACTGTGGAAGTCAGTGTTTCGGTTTCTCAGGAAATTCGGGATCAACTTACCCCTGGACCCAGCAATACCACTCCTGGGAATATACCCAAGAGATGCTCTATCATATGACAAAAGCATTTGTTCAACTATGTTCATAGCTGTATTATTTGTAATAGCCAGAACCTGGAAACAACCTAGATGCCCTTCAATGGAAGAATGGATGAAGAAAGTATGGAATATATACACGCTAGAGTACTACGCTGCGGTAAAAAACAATGACTTCTCGAATTTTGCAGGCAAATGGATGGAAATAGAAAACACTATCCTGAGTGAGGTGTCCCAGACCCAAAAAGATGAACATGGGATGTACTCGCTCATAATTGGTTTCTAGTCATAAATTAGCGCCACGGAGTCTACAATAGGTGAACCTAAAGAAGCTAAGTAAGAAGGTGAACCCAAGGAAAAACATATAGTTATCCTCTTGGTTAAGAACCTTCATCTGGTGATGGATGGAGACAGAGACAGACCCACACTGGAGCACTGGACTGAGCTCCCAAGGTCCCAATGAGGAGCAGAAGGAGGGAGAACATGAGCAAAGAAGTCGGGACCACGAGGCGTGCACCCACCCACTGAGACAGTGGAGCTGATCTAGTGGGAGCTCACCAAGGCCAGCTGGACTGTGACCGAAAAAGCATGGGATAAAACCGGACTCTCTGAACATGGCGAACAATGAGGGCTGATGAGACGCCAAGGACAATGGCACGGGGTTTTGATCCTACTTAATGTGCTGGCTTTGTGGAAGCCTAGCCAGTTTGGATGTTCACCTTCCTAGATATGGACGGAGGGGGGAGGACCTAGGACTTACCAAAGGGCAGGGAACCTGGACTGCTCTGTGGACTGGAGAGGGAGGGGGAGAGGAGTGGGGGGAGGGGTAGAAGGGTGGGAGGAGGGGGAGAAGGGTGGGAGGAGGGGGAGGGAAATGGGAGGCTGGGAGGAGGTGGAAACTTGTTTTTTGTTTATGTTTTTTTTTCTTCTTTTCTTAATAAAAAATAATTATTTAAAAAAAAAAAAAAGAAAATATTCCTAACATACCTATAAGTTTGATTATTATAGACGAATAACTATTAAACTGTATTTTTTATTATACTAAATAGCTTTCAAGGACTAGAACTTTACAAATTTAAATGAGCTGCATAGGTACAGTATCTTAAACAAGAATAGAAGCATATATACAGTATAACAAAAATAACCTTAAGTTTATATCAATATATAAAAATATCTTAAACAGGAGTATAAATATGTATACAGTATAACAACCTTAAATCTGTATCAATATACAACATAGGGATTTTCATGACAGTTTGCTCCTTGCAGTACCAATTTACTCCAAAAGAGTTTGCTTTAATTTGTGGCAAAGTTAGCAACTGGGCAAAGATATTTCTCTTGCCTCAACTGCTGACACTATGCTCTCCAAACTGGAGAAGTAGGGCACAAAAGAGGGCAACTACAAAATTGCCAAGACAAGGTGAGACAGTCCTTCAAAATTCCTACTTCAAAGAAAAGTTATCTATTCTAGGTCTATAAGACAAAGACGGATGGTCCCATGTTACAGAGGAAACTTGCATGACTGTCCAGGCAGCCAGCTGTTTAAGTCATTTGTTATAGTTTTGGAAGTTGTTTGTTCTGCACTTCGTCTCTCATATATTTTTACTACCATTGTTTCCATAAAATAAGGTAGAGTTTCCTTGGAGAAATACTGGAAAAGTCAATTTTTCTAAAGTTTCAATATCAGAAATGTTTGTTTGAATTTACATGGGAAAATGAAGAAAGAAAAGAAGGAAAGAAAAGTGAAGGAAGGAAAAGAGAAAAGATAGAGGAATGGAGAATTACATTAAAGATTTAAAAATTGAACACAGAGTAACTATTATAATAGACTGCAAGAGATCAAAAAAGAAATGTATGCAGAACTATTAACTGAACATCTTGAAGCTTGGTAAAGCTGTCCACTGTCATGCTTACCTATTACACAAGATAATGCACACCTAAAAACTTTTGACTTACTTCTCTGGTAGTCTAGATATCAGCTTATGTAAGCAAATCCTGTAGTCTGTGCATAGTATCATCTAATTAACCCATTCAGCCTTTAAAAAGCTGGCAAGGCACCTTCATTTCTTGGAATAATAGGTTAGCTGCAAGGCAACCAGAGACATATTAGTTTTAGTTCTTAATGACTCCAATGTAAGTGGGAGTTAGAACATCTAGAAATATTAGCTTGAAGGGCAATAATCTGATATTAAAGGAAATAGCATAAAATTGGTGAGGTTTACTATTTTGAGCAAGACAAATACACCTCACTTTGCATGTAGACAAAAATAACTATGTTTCTAAAACAAATGATGCTGTACCATGCACAGAATCTGCTTCAATTTACTAAGAAATGGAAAACATTATGAACATAATGATTAGGGCAAGAATCTGCATTTCTGAAAGCTTGTACCTCAGATGATACAGCTTCTCATTGAAACAAGAATATTCTTTCCATGTGAAAACCTTTTCTGTATAGACAGACTAAGCAGATTATATTTTATATACACCAATACACACACAACCACATGCACACACACACATACAAGCAACAACAGAAACAACAGGAAAGGAGGCCATTAATTTGAAAGAGAAAAGGTAAGATGGATGTGGTAATGTAAAGACGGGGGAAATGAGGTAATTATATTATAATCTCAAATAATAATGATAGACAGGTACTGTGTAGATGACTCCCCAGTTAAGAGTACTTGCTTCTCTCTTTTATTTTAATTGAAAAAATTTCTGCCTCCACCCACCTCTCATTTCCTTCCCCCTCCTTCCCCTTCCCCCACTCCTCTCCCCCTCCCCCCCACTCCTCTCCCACTCCACCCACTCCTCTCCCCCTCCCTCTCCAGTACAAAGAGCAGTCATGGTTCCCTGCCCTTTGGAAAGTCCAAGGTCTTCCCCCCTCCATCCAGGTCTAGGAAGGTGAACATCCAAACTGGCTAGGCTCCCACAAAGCCAGCACATTACGTAGGATCAAAACCAAGTGCCATTGTCCTTGGCTTCTCATCAGCCCTCATTTTCCGCCATGTTCAGAGAGTCCAGTTTTATCCCATGCTTATTCAGTCCCAGTTCAGCAGGCCTTGCTGAACTCCCAATAGATCAGCCCCACTGTCACAGTGGGTGGGTGCACCCCTCGTGGTCCTGACTTCCTTGCTCATGTTCTCCCTCCTTCTGCTCCTCATTTGGAACTTGGGAGCTCAGTCCAGTGCTCCAATGTGGGTCTCTGTCTCTATCTCCATCCATCACCAGATGAAGGTTCTATGGTTATATGCAACTTGCTGCTCTTGAAGAAGACTTTTGTTCAGTTCCCAGCACCCATGTCTGGTGACTTATGATTGCTTATCACTCTAATTCCAGAGCAAAAACAATCAATTCTGGTTTCTTTGAGCACTTCATTAAATGTAGTACACATATAGAGAAATAGGCATTCAGAAATATATAAAAGAAAACATTTCTAATGTGATAGAGGGCTTGGTTTTGCTGACAAGCACCTATATCCTGTAGTTTACTTTCTTCTGTAGATAGAGATGTTTCTTGATGTCATCATTGCATAGTCTCTCTCTTCATGTGATGCCTAGAATTCTCCTGAGACAAGCCATGTCAAACACACTCAGCCAATGTTCTGAGGAGCAATTCATTGTTTATGTTTCAGAGTTTTAAAGAAGGCCGCTCAAGACAAGTGTTTTATATACTTGTGATTTTATTGTTGTTATTATGTTTCCTACTGACCAAACCTTTCCTAGTGCCTGGAATGCAGCCCTCGCTATCCTTATCCTCCTCTAGATGTCTGAAATAGATCCTTCCTTTGAAATGAGAATTCCTCCCAGGTAGACAAAGTTGATTGTTTGCTTGAGGTTCTAATTATTTTTACAATGTTATAATCATTGTGTGCCCTTCCCAAGTGTTGTATCTCAGTCTTCTCAACGTTTACTTTCATACCAAGGTTTTCACTTAGTTCATCACTATTTCCCAGGGCCTGGAGACCATTTGGACTTTCTGCAAGTAATTCTATATTGTCAGTGAAATAAAAGTGATGGATTCGCGTACCACCTATCTTCATCCCTATCTCCTCATCTTCCAGAACTGTTTCAACTATTAATTCCAGTAATATATTAAGCACTAGTGGTGAGAGTATGCATCCCTGCAACACTCCTACGATTGTCTTAAACTGACCATTTAGTTCTCCACAGACTTTGACTGATACAAAGGTATTTTTAAAGAAATTTTGTGGGAGCCTAGGCAGTTTGGATGCTCACCTTTCTAGACCTGGACAGAGGTGGGTGTTTCTTGGACTTCCCACAGGGCAGGGAACCCTGATTGTTCTTTGGGCTGACAAGGGAGAGGGACTTGATCGGGGGAGGGAAATGGGAGGCGGTGGTGGGGAGGAGGCAGAAATCTTTAATAAATAAATAAATTAAAAAAATATATAAAAAAGAAATTTTCTAGTATTCTTATGATTTTCTCCAGGTACCTGTAGAACCTCATCGTTTCTCAAAGTTCTTTCCTCCAAATGCTTCCGAATGCCTTCCTGAAGTCAATGTAATGGACATATAAGTCTTTTCCAAATTCTTCACATTTCTTTTCTGACATTGCCTCACAGTGAAGATATGATCAATTGTGTTCCTGTTAGCTCTGAATGAACCCTGGACCTCTGCTGGTCTCCAGGTAGCTGCCTCCTCTATGATAAAACTGGAAACAACAAGCTAGTTCCTCTGGAAACGTGGGGAATTTAGTACGTCGGTGGAAAAAGGTCCAGCTGGTTGGTTATAGGTTACCTCATTAAGATAAAGAGACCTGGTCAGTCATCCTCTTCGATTTATACCATGAAACACATTCAACGAAATACCTGGGTTATAGTCCCAGAATCTGCCCCCATATTTCCATGTCCAAAGCAAAAGACAGATGATGCTTCTTTCTTATAGCAAATCAGATTTTTTTTTGTATTCTCTCATTCAACAAAGACACCACCACTGTGAACCAATTATGTATTTACAGAGATCATCAAATAATCAGGTCATGACACTGAACAAAAGTAACAACCGAAATTTAGCTAGACATGGGAAAGAGTCAAAACAAAATCCCTACTATACTTAGGAAAGCTTGGAAGAGGAGGTGAACTCAATAAAGACTACCAAATTGGCAGTGGAAAAAGAGTGATATCTGAAAGGAAAAGTTCAATTCCATTGGGATAGAAAAACAGACTGTAAAAACCAAATGGCACTAGGTAATTAAGATTATTTATTGAGGCTAAGGTAACATGGAGAATGCTCTCTAATAAATAATTTCTCAAAAAATGAATCTTGGACCTGCAGAGAAGATACATAGAAACTCATCATTAAATCTTAATGTGTCTTCTAAAGGTGGCGTTGCCTCATGCATGCCCTTGAGTAAGGGTTAAAATGGATCTTTTTCTTTGAATAGACAATGCAAGTTTTATTTATATAGTTGTGAGTTTATACATATTAGTAACAACACTAATCATAGAAAAAGAGGTCATGAATTTGAGGGGGAAAATGTGGGGGTCATGGGAGGGACTGGAAGAAGACATGGAAGATGTTTGAGGGCTGAAAGAGAAATGATGTACTTATATTTTAACTAAATATATATATATATATATAAGTGTATATATATATATATATATAAATATATATACACATCTATATTCCCAGACTGCTAGTTACTGAGCTAAGTAGAAATATTTACTTGTATCATTACAAGTCTATAACAAATGTTTGAAAAAAATAAGAAAGGCTTGTCTTACCGATGTGTAAAACTCCAGTTCATTTCGATTTATTTTGTTCACAAATTATGATCTAGAAATCCAACATTGGATTTGTATTTCTATAAATAGAAATGTTTGATTGTTTTGTTATTAGTATAAATATTTTCATTTATGTATGCAGTATAATGGTATAAAATACCCATATTTGTGGCTAAAATAAAGAGAAGAAAAGTTTATTGAGTTTATTATCATTATTGGGAATCTTTTTTTTTCATTTTTGACTCTGGGTCTCGTTACATAGATCTACCTTCTCTGGAATTTATTGTGAGTACCAGGTTGCTCTCAAATTCCCAGTGATCTGCCTGCCTTGGTCCCTGAATGTTGGTAATAAAGGCAGACCCTGCTACAGCCAGCTATTTTCTCTTTTTGTTTTCTTTTTTTCCATTTTTTTATTGAGAAAAGGAGAAAAAAAAAACGTTTCCACCTCCTCCCAGCCTCCCGTTTCCCTCCCCCTCCTCCCAACCTTCTCCCCCTCCTCCCACCCTTCTCCCCCTCCCCCCACTCCTCTCCCCCTCCCTCTCCAGTCCAAAGAGCAGTCAGGGTTCCCTGCCCTGTGGTAAGTCCTAGGTCCTCCCCTCTCCGTCCATTTCTAGGAAGGTGAACATCCAAACTGGCTAGGCTCCCACAAAGCCAGCACATTACGTAGGTACAAAACCCCGTGCCATTGTCCTTGGCTTCTCATCAGCCCTCATTGTTTGCCATGCTCAGAGAGTCCAGTTTTATCCCATGCTTTTTCGGTCACAGTCCAGCTGGCCTTGGTGACCTCCCAATAGATCAGCTCCACTGTCTCAGTGGGTGGGTGCACCCCTCGTGGTCCCGACTTCTTTGCTCATGTTCTCCCTCCTTCTGCTCCTCATTAGGACCTTGGGAACTCAGTCCAGTGCTCCAGTGTGGGTCTCTGTCTCTATCTCCATCCATCACCAGATGAAGGTTCTATGATGTTATGCAAGATATTCATCAGTATTGCTATAGGATAGGGCCATTTCAGGTTCCCTATCCTCAGCTGCCCAAGGAACTAACTGGGGACCTTGGCTTGGGCATCTGGGAGCCACTCTAGGTTCAAGTCTCTTGCCAACTCTAAGGTGGCTCCCTTAACTAAGAATTGTGCTTCCGTGCTCCCCTATCCAACCTTCCTTTATCCCAATCATCCTTTATCCCCAAGTTCCCCCCATTCTCCCCTTCTCCCTTTTCTCTCCCCATCTCCCCTTACCCCCATCTCACCCCACCCCCAAGATCTCAATTTTCTCCCCGGCCATTTTGTCTACTTCCCAATGACAGTCTCATGTAGCACTTGAAACTCACTGCATAACCCAGTCTCTCAATGGCAACTTAAAAAAAAAAAAACCTAATCATCAAATATTGACATTCATAATTTCTATTCTACCAAATGAGATGAGCACTAATATCTATTAACTACTAATTTATCTTTTTCAACAAACTGACTTTAAGCTTTTCTTGTTACTCAAAAATAATTTTGGCTATTCCAGGAAGCTTGTAAATTCATTTAAGTTGAAATAGTTCTACTTTTAATTTCCAACTTATTCTGATACACAATTATAGGACACAAATGGTTCAAGAAAAAGAATGAAATCCAGTTTCTGTCCATGTATGTGTAATTTAATTGATTTTAGATTAATTAATTAATTAGTTAACAAAATTATTTGGCAGGTGTCTTTATAAAAGAAAATAAGATAGGCTATAAAAGTAGGAAAGTGGAAGGTGTCAGAAATTTACAATATAATTGTTATTCATGAAGAATTGACAATATTAATTATTCAATTTTTTAATTCATTTTACAATTCTTCAATTAGTAATTTTAATTATGAAAACATGTTTCTTCTGCTATGCTTCTTCTAATTAGCTCTACAAAAATCAATCAATTCATGATATATTTGTTTATATTTTATTCTTTCTACATATAAGAATTTTTCTTTAATGACTATTATGTTTTAGGTGGTCATGAATATTCATAATAAGTATAGTTTTACTTTTAAATTCATTTAAATATTAAATGAAATATTAAGACTGAAATGTGGAATTTTCATTTTCAAACACATGGGTTTTACTTATGTTGTATCCATATCATAATGTGTTTTTGAAGGCTAATATTTTGTTTCTTTACTATGAGATATTTTTCTATGAACTTGTTCTCGGAAGTGATAGCAGAATAAATCTTTCGCTTCGAGATATAATATGCATGTTCAGGAAAATCACAGAATTCCCAGAATTTGACAGATTTTATTAATACTATTTTTGTCTACATTACTAAAACTTCGCTTCTGAAATTTCTGATTAAATGGTGAGTTTTACCTTCCCTAACTAGTTTAACGAGTTAATTTAAAATTATCTCACCTCTTTGGCATAGTTACCATGATCCATAAACTTTATTTTCAAGTGATTTAATTCAATGAAAAAGTCCTTTCTTGACTCCTGGGAAATTAGCTGAACCTTTTTTGTGTTTCAGTTTTCACCTATTTTTTCCCAAAATTTACCAGCCATATATTAATTAAATGATTTAAAAAGTCTTCTATCACTAAAAATGACTTCAAAATAGCATCCCATGCTTTTCCAAGTTCAGCAGACTAATCCTGCCCCAATACCCACATACACACACTCTACTGTCATATGGAAATTCATGTGCTTAATGTGTCATTTTTCTGTTAATTTAATACAATTGAAATATACATGAAGACCAGAGAAACAGGCCTTGAATTACTTTTTATATTCTGCTAAAACTATTAAATGATATGAATTGATTATGCTTTGTGGTGATGAAAAAGGTCACTGACAAAAAGTAGGAGGTAAAAATTTTCCTACACTATTATGTTGCAATTTAGCATGAATAAGAAAATTATACACCAAATATCCAACAATCCAAAAATGTTCAATAGTATTCTATTTATTCTATATGAATGGAAGTTATGAACTACAAGGCCTGGAAATCTCCTATGTCTCAGTTCTTAAAAATCAAGTATGTTCCTTAAAGTAGTAGTCCTCAGACAAGGACAAGAAGGCTTTCTCCTGTCTTGTTAAGGATGAAACTGCCTGACATAATGCTGTGATTCTTGTTTGATAATATTGATAGATTATATTGAGAGAACTCAAAACACATAATCCTCATAAGGATATAACATGTAATAATGATTTTATCTTATAATTACAAGGGATTCAGTCACTCTAACTGGCTGAAAAGAGGTGTCAAGAAATAAAAATTTAAATGGAGTAGTAGAGCTGAATTCAAAGTGAATTAAACAGTGGTTTTCACAGACAAAGGAAGAACATTTATGGGGAAGAAGTAGTTTGATTTCTGTTGGAAATGACTGAAATTATAGATGAATCATTATATATTATTTATTTTAAAGGTTATGAAATGACTTAGAGGAAAGACAAATGGAGAGAATCTGATAACTAATAAAAAACATGCTATAAATAACGAATAGTTTCTTAAGCATAATTGTGCTTCCTGTTTCTGCTTGCTTTCTATAATTTACTAGGTTTATACATCATGCACTCTTTATATAAAACAAAGTCACACATACACACACATACAAAAAGGAATTGTTAGAAAAACTTACCATTTACACTACAACTAAATTTAAAAATTGTGAGCTATGAAGAGAAAGTCCAACAATACAGAAGTTACTCAGTCCATATGGCTGGACGTCTTCAGTAGATGCTAGAATTCCAACAAATGCACTAGCTAACAAGGTGAGGGTACACACTCAAAGAGGAAAAACATCCTTCTTTCCTGTCCCTATATAGGCTTCCAGTAGAAAGTGTGGTACAGATTAAAGGTGTCTCTTCTCTTTGATTCAGATCAAAGGTGTGTGTCTTCCTACATCAAAGGTATGTACTAGAAGTGAACTCATGGACTTTAAAACAAGCAAAATAATATTTCACAGGTGTGTTCACTATTTCTGGATTGTAGTTCATTCCAGATGTAGTCAAGTCGACAGTCAAAGAGTAACCATCACACCCTGTGTTATAAAGTTAAGAGAAACCCATGAAAATCTTTATAGAAGAGTCCTCAATTGTATCACTTTTCATCCTTTTGGCTAAGATCAGTTGTAAAAGTTCTTGTTTGAGTAAGTGAGTCTGCTAATAAAAGTGAGAAAATACTTAAATTTTATCATTCTTTATTAAAAACACTCAGTCATCATATTTCTATAATGATTTTATAATATTTTTAGATCCTAGTTTAATGCCCCAGCAGTTATGTAGAGCTAGAGAACAGAATTTTCATCTGATCAGATAGTGTCCTAATGATTTCTGCATCTCTTTCATGTTATATGCTATGATTTTTGTAGAAATCAATATTAATCATTCACAGTATCATTTTCCCAGTATCTTTCTAGAGTTTTTTGGCAGTTGACCTAAAGATTTCACCGAGAAAAGACAAAATAATAAAAGATAACACTAGAATTTAATATTATGTATTACGCACAGTAGTGGTCAATGATGACATTTTGAAAGAGTAGTTGGTGCTTAGCCTTTTATAACATTTTAATAAAAGGACAAGGATACAGAGAAGTGACAAGACAGAAGACAAAGTTTTAGGCTTTCAAGAGTAACAAGCTGTGATGAGTTTATCAGTATGGGAGAAACAAATTGAGTAAGTAAGGTTTGCTTGGTTGCTTGCTTGTTTTTGTGTGTGCAGAGCAAAATCAGCAAGAACCTGACATCTTCATAAACTGAATATTCCCACAGTGGGAGTATATGACAATCCTCATTTCTCAGAAATTCTACTTTTCAATCATGTAATAAAAGTCTAAAAACACTTTGAATAGTTGGTTGCAACCCAATGTGACTATACTAACAGATGATTAAGATGAACATCATGAGACATATTAAGTAAGATAAAGTTTATGTTACACACATGTAGCAAACATATACATATATAAATGTATATTATATTGCACTTTAAAAATATTACATACAGGGCTGTATAGATGGTTCAGTAATTGAGAACACACACTGCTCTGTACAGAGTACCTAGGTTCTGTTCCTAGCACCCACATGGTGAATCAAATCCACCTTTAACTCCAGTTCCAAAACCTCCACTCTCTTCAAGGCAGACTTGAGGTGTATGTATATATGTATGTATGCACAGGCAAGATGTTTACATATATAAAATAAGAAAAATTAAAATTGAAAAATACTACTTTCAATTTGAAATTTTAAGTAAACGGATTATTTTCATGTATATATTATACTTCTTATATAACAAAACACAAAAGAATAGCTTTTTAATGACTAAAAGTTGCTGCAAAGGGTACTCAAATGAATGAAATCTGGCAGAAGGATGTGTTCCATTTTGCAAAATTTGGAAAATTAAAATATGTACACCAAACCATAAACACATACACTTGTTTTCAATGGGCAATTTGCAGATTCAGTAATCATAATTAGATGTTATAGCCATCATGAGCATTCCTACACAAATAAAGACATACAATGGTCCAGAACAGCAGAAGAAAGGCATTTGATAATGGACAAAAACTTCTTAAATGAATCAACCAGTGTATTTCAAGGATGTGTTGATCTCACATTGGAAACCAGGACATGTGCTACGTTGAAGAAGGGGTTTTTCTCTTGTTTCCACAGGAGAAGAAATACTATGGATACCACCAAAATTATTAAATAAAATCACTTAGAAAAGTAGAAACCTCTGGAAAAGGAGAAATGATATCTAATCCCTAATGGTGACAACCATTCAGGTGATAAGGAAAGCATATAGGAGTTCTACTCTGATTTTTATAGGAAAATACACATCTTCAAGAATTCAAGAGACCCTGGATATTTGGATGCTCACAGAAGGAAAAATAATTATGTATTTGAATCTATAGAGCTGGTTTTAGAGTTGAACAATGGCTCTGTGCTTCTCTAAATCCAAGAGTGTTGTTACAAGGAACATTTAGAGTTTTTGTCTCATATTGGGAGCCATCTGGCATGGCAAAGAAGGAAGACTTTTAATAAATTTGCTTTTTCCATTTCTATTTTGTCTATATTGTATTCTTCATTGAATGTTTGATTATATAAATAATGTTTAAGTTTTTCACGATGAACAATATATTTTCCTACAGATCCTTTTCTTTCAGCAATCTTTGAAGTTTCTTGATAGAAAATGGAGCCCTACAGCAACAACTCCACCTGGTTGAGATGTCACCAAGATGCTGAAGGTGCTTCTATAAGACCACTTTTTGGGGTATCAGCTGCTGAAATGGTGCACATTCTCATGAAGTTCTGGCCAGAACTCTAAATAAGAACTTTGGGAGAAAAAAGAAACCCTATTGATTGCTCCAAAATCATTTGTAACCATACTAGACAGTAATTTCGAAACTTAACCATCACTTTAGTTTTGTAGGATCCCATTAAGAGAACATTGCCCCCATGACAGCAGGAAGCAATTTAGAGGATGATGCCCTCATCCAAAAAAGTTTGTTCTCAGAGTTGGGAACACCATTTAGGGGTTGTTGATTATTACTTTTATAGAGGGTTGGAGTGAAAACTATGTCTGTTCTAAAAGAAAGGGATAAAAATAGTGGGTAATAGAGTGAATACTTGTGAGCTAATATTTATGAATAATTTACATTGGTATAGTTTTTTGTATATTGATGCAAGTTCAAATTATATTTGTTATTTTTGTTTACAATATTTGCATACATATGCAAAGTTATTTTGTCAGATTGTGTGTATATATATATATATATATATATATATATATATATGCTTCTAACTCTGTTTAGGATATTTTGTATATTGATACAACTTTTAGAATATATTTTCATATGGCATTATATATTAATCTTACCTCTGACCAAAATACTTATACATTGTTTACATTTTGAAGTCATTATCATCATTTGTTTCACATTTGTTTCCATATTATTTAATATTCTGACATGAAGTTTTTGTCTTTAAGTTATACAGATAGTAAATATTATAGGTCAATAGTTGTTCATGTTTGTTGTACTTACAACCAGATCAATTACATTCTTTACATATATAGAGATTGTATTCTGTATAGATAGGTAATCTTCAAACACTTCGTGGATCTCGAGAACATTGAAATTTAAATAATGTAGGGTTCTGCTGACATGTGACATGATTGCTCCTGGCAGCACCAATCTACTCCTGAGAGAATGTTGAGCACTAAAGACACTCCTCTCGGAGTTTGTTTTCATCTTGGCACAACTGGCCTTTGGGCAAGTAACTGCTCATACCTCAATCACTGATTAAGTACATCATATTCAGAAATGGATAAGCAGGACACAAGGAAAAAGACAGGGTAAGGTGGTTCTGAAAATTTTTCTGCCTCTGAAAATGGTCGTTCAGTTACACTAGGCCTTACTCAAAGTTGGTTGTTTTAATATTGCAAATGAGACTTTGGGTGATTGTTCACATAGCTAATTGTCTCCATCATATATTGCTCACTTTGGAAGTTGCTTGATTGCACTTCCTGCATACTCAAGTAATATTATCTCCCTTCTCAGATCTTCAATTGGGTTGAAAATTAGATAGTCAAAGTTAGTACCCTCTTATGATCTATCTAAGCCATTTCCAATACAAAACTTAGACTCCTTAGGATAGAATTTTTATTAAAACATTTATTGTCCATTTCTTGATTATGCTTGTTGTAATTCTAATCTTATACTTGACATCTGTTCCTAGTGTATATAGATTTGTTTTGGGTTTGGAACTCTCTTATTTAAACAAAAGGAGGATGTGCTGTGGGAGCACAATCTGCTCCTTCAGTCAATAGTCTTTAAGATACCCTCCCACTTGGACATGGCCTTTTATACTGTAAATACAGCTGTAAATCTTGTATTCTCTATCTTACTCCTGACTCTCACTTCTGGCTGTTAGACCCTGTTCCTACTTCCTGCTTATACAGAGGACTGTTATGTAGCACAGTGATCTGTAAGTCCCCCATAAATAAATAAGCCTTTATTATTTATAATTTTGAACTTAATTATGGGATTATTTTGTGATTACTGCCTTCAGGTTTCAAATAGTATTTGATATGTACCTTTTCTTTAATCCTCAGAACCCAACCTGTTATGCATAATCAACTGCCTAATCAATGTTAAGTCTTAAATATATGCTTCCCCCTATTCCATATCACCCCCTAATATTAAATGCCTAGGTATAATTCCTTGCCTATGCTAACAAGGTTTCTGTTGTTTTCATTGCTTACATACCTCTTGTTTGTTTATTTTTGTAGCTCACAGACCATTTTTTTTGGTGTAAATCAAATCATTTTTTTTCTTTCCCTTTAATGACGTTTAGTTATTTGATGTTAATCTTATGATATATTTTTTATCAAGATTTATCTATTCTGTCCAAAAAAATTAAAGGAACTTTCACACATTATCATTTGCAACCTGAAAATCATGTGACATTTTGCTCCACAAACATATAATAATCTTTCTTACCTTAAAGCTTTTACATTTTCTGCTCCATCTCCCTCTAGTGGTCTATTTACTATGCCTAGTGCTTCAACCATCTTCAATGAAAGCAAATGTTATTTCCTTGAAAAGTGTAGTGGTGAGTTGGGGAAATAGCTCAATCAAAAGTTACTTGCCTGATGAAAGTTGATATCCAGGAGAATGACTATATGTTTTTCTTTGGGTTTACCTTCTTATTTAGCTCCTCCTTCATCAGGCGATGAACAGAGACATTGGAGCACTGGACTGAAATCCCAAGTCCAAATCAAGAGCAGAAGGAGAGAGAGCACGAGCAAGGTACTCAGAAACGCGAAGGGTGCACCCACACACTGAGACAATGGGGATGTTCTATCGGGAACTCACCAAGGCCAGCTGGCCCGGGTCTGAAAAAGCATGGGATAAAACCGGACTCGCTGAACATAGCGGACAATGAGGACTACTGAGAATTCAAGAACAATGGCACTGGGTTTTGATCCTACTGTATGTACTGGCTTTGTGGGAGCCTAGGCAGTTTGCATGCTCACCTACCTAGACCTAGAAGAAGGTGTGTGGTCCTTGGACTTCCCACAGGGCAGGGAACCCTGATTGCTCTTTGGGCTGATGAGGGAGGGGGACTTGATTCGGAGAGGGGGAGGGAAATGAGAGGTGGTGGCGGGGAGGAGGCAGAAATCTTTAATAAATAAATAAGTAAAAAAGTTACTTGCCTACAGGCATCAATACCTGGGCTTGATCCTTAGAACCCACATTTAAAAAAAAAATCAGCACCAGAAATGGTGGTGTATACCTTTAATCTCAGCACTTGGGGGGCAGAGGCAGGCTGATCTTTAAGTTCATTGGCAGCCTAGTCTACATAGCATATTCTAGTATAGCCACAACCACATAGTAAGATGTTGTCTCAAAGCAAACAAAACCGAAAACACACCAGGCATTGTGAGTATTTGCAATCTATCTGCTGAAGAGCCAAATACCTGGGGTTCCCTGCATTGCTAATTTAGCCTACTTGGCAAATTCTAGGCCACTGGCTATACCTTCCTTAAAAAATAGTGGATAACATCCCAGGAATGACCTCTGTCACTATTCCCAGGCTTCTATATGCACATCTATAAATTATGTATACATATATCATATATATTATCATTTCTTGGTAACATAATTTTTATATTTTAAAATATTACTCCAAGATAAATTTTAACTGCCTGTCATCAAAAGGAATTTTCATATGATTTATTTGTATCATATGTAAATATGTGTGTATGCATATATGTGTGTATAAATCATATATGTGTATAATGTATATGTATACAGACACATCTATATAGGGGTGTATATATATTATATGTGTGTATATACATACTTATATATGCACACACATGAAGAAGCACTCACAAACACACACCTAAAGTAGAGTCAAACTACATGTCCAAGTCTTCTTTTTTATTATGTATCTTTTTTGTTTTAATTATGTGCATTTAGGGGGTGATATATAGTTATATGCATATGAGGGAAAGTTTCTAGAGAATCCAGGGAATATCAGATATCATACTGCTGGGGTTGGGGTCAGTTTTTAGACAACCAATGTAAATTCTGGGAACTAAATTTGGCCCTCTGTAAAAGTAGTAAGGATTCTTTATTACTGAGCTACCTCTATGATCTTCAAATCTTTTCTTGTTCATTGCAGTGAAATATGTTAATAATTAGAATAATAGTTTCTCTGAATATAAGACAAAGATAGCAATAGTAACAAGCACAAAGTTGTTGAAAATTTCTATTCAGTGAAAAGGTTAAGTGGAGAGGTATATAAATGCCAAATAAATGTAATTATTATTATGATTATTGCTTTCATTTATGGAACAAGTCATACAGTGAATAATGTTTTGGTCTACAAAGAAAGTATCATCTTATTCCACTTTATTCATTCCTAAATTTAAATTTTCATCAATTTCATTTCCAATCTTCCCGAACTACACCTACCACAAAACCCTAGTCCCTGAAAGAATTTAAGATGAATGAAAATAGAGATCTCACATATTGTTCAGCATGATTTACCTAGAATGTTACAACTAACCTTGTATAAAGTAGGTCAACCGCTAATATTTTAAATGAATGAATATTACATAAGTTGAGCATATTTTATACACATTTTTCCAAAAAGAAATGTGGAAGAGGAAGTCAGTGAATATTCTAAAATGAATAGCTGTTCTTTTGGGAATAGACTTGGGTATTTGTCTATTAGACAAACTTTAGAAAACTTAGTAGAAAAAAAAAGGATTTTGTCTCTATCAGAAAGTTTTTGAAAAGCTTTCTCTATCATTTTGCTCTAAAATTTGTATATAATAGTATAAATTTATTTTATTTTTTACAATTTTAGAACAAATAACATCTTACCATTTTAAATGCTCTTAAAATAATATATAAATAGATATTGATTACTTGAACTTCCTCATCAGAAACTGTATTTTATCTGCTTAAGAAAGGATAAAAATAGCAAAAAAAAGCAAATTCAAAGACTCTCTAATGAATAGAGAATCAGTCATGCTGAAGGGGCCTCACGTTTCATAAAGGAGTTTTCAAGAGATACAATATTCTTCATCATATTCTACAATTTAGTTAGCAAAGACCCTAAAAAATCATCTGGGAATTTCAAAGACAAATGCATCTTTTATCACCTTGTAAAAATCCCATTGGCCCATTCAAAAACATTATTCTATATTTCCATTGAACTTGAAAAACTGAATTGAAACATAATAAAAATTTCTTTGTTACAATGTTAATACCTTCAAAGCTGGGCTTAAAATTTGTCACCAAAGCTCAGCTTTGAGACTAATGAATTTCTGCTTTCTTCCATTCATTCTTTGTCTAATAATGTTGAATAGAGAGTAGTCTCAGATGTTCATTTATTTGAATCACAATAGCTGCCTAAGAAAATTCTAAGAAAAAGCAAATTGATGCATGAGATTTCTGATCTTATATTGTTTTCCTAGATTTCCAGTGCTCCAGGAATTTCTGCTAAGAGAAAAACACACAAAATAAGTTTGAGCTGTGTTGCAACTTGAATTTCATCCCAAGGACTTGTCAACTTCCTAAAAAGTACATGGATTTATCTCACTACTAATTTTTTATTTCTTATGTGTCTTGAGAAATAAATTACCCTTCAACAGATTTTTGGTGGTTCTCTTATGTAAAAGCTGATTTTAAGAACCTTTAATAGTTATCAAAGGTAAAAACTTTGCTTTGTTTTTTTGACACCAAGAGACTAGACAGTTCTTTGTGAAAGTTTCTACTTGTAAGTTAGAATCCAATGAAAAGTATTTTACAAGTAGCAAATATATGATTAGAACAGGAAAATTATTATTAAAATTTTAAATTGTAGGGAAAGCATTTACAAAGGAGTAAAGTGCTCATCAGATTCTAGAAAAAAAAAATGTTCAGTCTCAAGAGCCTTACCAAATCCTTCCCTTCATCTCCTTTTTAAAAAATGCATATTTGAATGTCAATATTAAAATGTTAGAATGTTGAGCCAAGTAAAGCCATTTATTGCCATGCCTAAGGAACTGAGTTTTTCCCCAGGAACTAAACTGTAGAAGGAGAGTACTGCATATTGACCTCCTCCCTCTACAAATGAGTGCACTTACAACCACACACACAAAATAATTATATTAAAAGTATACAAGAAATTATAAGAATGCTGATCTATAGAAGGCCTCATAATTGAGTAGGCAAGATAGTAAGCTTCTAAAAACAAATGTGTTTCCAATGACATCACCCATTTCACCTCATCTGAAGCACAAACCCTAGTTATTTAATGAATACCACCTCAATGAGACCTTCATTATATCCACTGAAATAGAGACTGTGACAATATAACCTCAACAAAGCATATTTTCAGATTATATGACTTTAGATCCTATGGAACTAAGTTTAAAAATTATAATATTGAAACAGAGAGGTATTTTCCATACTCCCGAGTCCATTCTGATATTTTAATAAAGTACCATAAATTAGGTGGCTTTCCAACATCAGAAACTTTTCATAAGTCATAAGGAAGAAAATGTTCACAATCATAGGTCATGAGGAAGAAAATGTGCACAATCATATTTGAAATTGTCTCTAAACAAGCACATTTTCTATTGTGAATGAAGTATATAAAAATCCTGAAGGAAGCACAGGCTTTAGGTATTTCTTAAGGGATTACATTCTCAAACAACCACTACCTTAAACAGGAAACCATTAGGAATTTTGACTTGAAAAACAAACATATGTATTAAAGGAACTATTTTTAACAAGAAAGTACTTATTTAAATGTACATAAAGTTCGTAAATTGTAATTTCAAGATTCACTATGGGTATGGTGTATATATACTATGCAAGAATGGCAATATATTTTTAAGTAAAAAAAATGTAAAGGATCACAACAAAATTTGCTGGCTGGATAGGCCATATTTGAACAGTTGGTTAGATGTTTGTGTTGCTTTGAAAGAGAATAGTCTTCAGAATTTCATGTGCTTGATCATTAGCTCCACAGTTGGCAGAATTGTTTGAGAAGAATTAGAAGGTTTATCCTTGTTGGCATTGTGGTTTGATTGGAGGAGTTGTGTCACTAGAGGTGTGTTTACAGGTTGCAAAAGTCCACACTATTCTTTTAGTTCTCTCTCTGATTTGTGTTTGTTGCCTCTAATATGTTAAGTCTTAGCTACTAATCCACTTTGATGCCTGCCTGCAACCATGTTCCCCATTGTAATGATGATAGCCATACCTACTGAAACTGTAACAAAGTCCCCAAATTAAATGCTTTTATTGTTTATAATTTTTTTGTTAATGGTGTCTCCTCACAATAGCAGAAAATAAACTAAGAAGTTATTTTTAGGGATTTTGAACAAAACTGAGTTATTACTGGTATAAGAGATTCTACCTAAAAATCTCAGTTTGCTTCCTCTCCTTACAAAACTAACAGCAACAAACTGTCTCTATTTTGCAGTTTCATAGAATGCCCCTACAAAAATATACAATGGATTATTTTAATACTAATGACTCACAATTTACTTTATAGAAACAGAGACATGGCACACGCTGTTCATTAGGTTATATGAAGTAGAATGGGCCTCTAATCCATGTTCTTATAAGAAAATGCATAGATTTTCACATAGAGCCCAAAGAACCATCATTCTTATTTCTGTCCTACTTTCTGATCTCTCCAGACTGCACCTTAATCCTGCTGCAATCTGACTATTTGAACTTCTCTTCTTAGTTCTCCTTCATCAACTTGGGACTTTGCCTTTTGGTGAAGAGCCAGGATCATGCTAGTTCTTTCTCTACATCCCTCTTAGTGTTTCCTTCTATCCCATCTCCATTCCTTTCTGACACTCATTCTCCTGCAGCAAAGCTTTCTACCAAGAGGCAGACACTTATAACATGTGGCTGAGACTCAAGGACCACACAGTAGCTGCATATAGCATGGCTAGGAGCTGTAGAGAGGAACAGTAATTAAAGAACAGAACACACAACCAACAAAGCTGAGACTAGATACCTACACACACATAAAATCAAACAAACAAGCAAAATTTATTTCAGACCTTATAACTGCAGATTCCTAGATACCTCAACTAAAATACAAAAAGGAAAAATCAAGACAATGTGGCTCCTCTAGAAACCAGCAACTCTACTGTGGTAGGCCCAAGGGGAAAAAAACAATTTAGCTGAAAAACAAGATAAAGACTTCTAAATAGAAAAGAAAATGGAGAGTATAGTTTTGTTTCCCAACCATCCGGAACCAAATTGTCACACAAAATTGTATTAATTACTACTCTGTTTAATCAAAGTCTCAGGAATATTCATAGCTAGCTCTTACATCTTAAATTAACTCATTTCTAAAAGAAAAAAGATCAAACATAAAAAAAGAAAAAAAAATAACTCATTTCTATTATCTTATACTTTACCATGAGGCTCATGGTTTGTTACTTCACATCTAGCTTCTTATGTGGCTGTATGGTAACTGCCTAACTCCACCTTCTTTCTCTTTTCATTCAGTTTAGTTTTCCTGCCTAGCTACATTCTGCCCTACCATAATCCAAAGCATTATTTTTATTAAACAGTGATAATAAAATATATTTATAGCATGCAGAGGGGAATCCCACAACATCTCCATTTTCTGTCTAAATAAAAAGGAATTTTTTAACTTTAACATAGGAAAGTGATATATAACAAAACAGGTATCAAAAAAGAATTTCAATTACTATATTTACTTTATTTGTATCTGGCAAAATTAAAGAAAATATTTATCATCTATTTTATCTTTGTGAGTCAATAGTTTTGTATCTAATTTATCTTTATCATAACTATGCAAAATTATAACTATCTGTCTTCAACTCCATCAAAGACCCCCAGAAGAAAATATTACTTAAGTAAACAGAAAGTACATTGCAAGCAACTGTCAAAACTCTAGAATTGATAAAGACATCTTGCTGCCTGCATAGTCACCCAAAGCTCTTCAGTAATGTTGAGGCATCCATTTTTAGTCTACAGTCCAAGGTATATGGCAGCCTTTTCCTTGAAGCAGAAAATTTGAAAGGCTATTTAGCCTATATTGGCAATTTGACACTTTCTTCTGTGTCCTGAAGAATGTCTGGCAGACTCTTCCATGAAGCAGGAACATTAAAGGACTGTCTCACATTCTTTTGGCAAATTCAGCAGTCATTTTTCTGTGAGTTCTGCATGTCCAGTTTATAGAGCATACTATCAATACATCCAGGTAAGAACAGGTTCTTGCCCAAATGATTAGTCTTTCCACATTGAAGGCAAATTTCATATCAAAATTTTTAGTGACCCTCAGCCTCTCTGAAGTAATTGTTGCTGCCAGAAACAGGTCTGTCTCACTGTTGAGAAACGTCTGAGCTTAAAACATTTTAAATGCTGTATTATTTGGGGCTTTAAAGTGTCGAATATTATATATCTAACTGAAATATATCTCTATATATCTACAGAGCCTAAAATGACTACTAATTTGACTATTATAAATGACTCTCTATTAATCTGTAATTTTTAATTATGCATTACATTTTAAATGAGTTGTATGAACATAATATCTAAAACAACTATAGAAATATACACATAACAAAATTGACCTTAAATTTGTATCAATAAACCAATGTCCATACCAATGTAAAGTATTCATTTCTATGACTTATCCCATTTTTTAAGTTTAGAAAGACATGACTATGACCATTAACCATTTATAATCAACACCCTTTAAATGAAAACAAACCATTATAAACAGTATTTGTGAATTTGAGCATAGTTCTCTAAACTACTTCTTGCTGATTAGAGGCACTGTTAATCAGATCTTTCAAGGGGCATCCTGTGTGGTTGGTCCATCTCAGCCAGCAGTCCTGAAGCTGTCACAGATGATGGACCATCTGGCCATCTCTTCATGGGATCTTGTTTGATAAAACCACATTAGGCTGGAAGGAATATACAGGTTCTCATCTTCTGTGGAAACAAAAGCAGATTCTCTTTTCCAAAATGACATACGTTAGAACAAATTTTGAAGTCAAGATACCTTTAAAATATGTATAATGGTTTAGCTTAGCATCCCCCCAAATCAAATGTTTTTCAGCAGTTAACACATTAACAGTTAAAAAGTCCAAAGAAATTATAATAATACACATAATCCAGAATCTCCATGTATATTCCATCTTTATATGGTTTATTTTTTAACTCTGTTAAATTTAATTTTTTATTTTGTTATCTTTACTCCTTTAATATATGATTGTACAAACTCTTTCTTCTCTCTCTCCTAAGGCCATGTGCATTTACTTAACATTATGACTCATTCAGACTTTTTTTTTTGCCTGAATCTGTCTTAATGTGTATTTGTCATCATTTTTTGACCAGGGGAGTTTTTTTTTAAATGCTAAGCAGGCATATCTAGGACTAACAGTGCAGCTTTGCCTTTTACAACATGGTAGAGGTATGTTCACTGCCTCTGGGAGCCATTCTCACTGCCCCCGTTCCAGTTGCAGCACTCTGCCCACAAACCACATTTAAGTGCTCTGTAGCAAGACCTCCCAAAAGATCCAGAGCTGTTTGTGCCACCAGTACAAACCAGGAAGCCAACTCTTAAAGAAGCCATGCCTCTGCTTGCAGTCAGCAAACAGAGATTATCTTCAAAAATATAAATACTATAAAAAAATATCAATTGACTCCCATATTTGTGGGTCTCAAGCCCATTCTTTAAGCTTTCTTAGGCTTTATGTGGATATACATTGCTAAACATTGGGCACCATTATGTCCTTCTTTCTGCATATATGTTACTTTTATTGCCTGATAAATAAAGCTATTTTGGCCAATGGCTTTGCAGAATAAAGTCAAGATGGAAATCTGAACAGAGATATATTGAGAGAGCAGGTGGAAAAAACTAAACTGAATAGAAGGAGAAAGAAGACAGAGTTAGGCAGATGCCATGTAGCTACCAAAAAAGACAGATGCCAAAAATTTACTGATAAGCCACAACCTTATTGTGATACATTGATTAATAGAAATTGGTTGATTTATATAAATGTCCAAAGAATACCATGCAAAATGCAAACAGATGAATTACATAATGAAAAAATTCAAGACTAGAAAGAAGGATTTAACAAAGAAACATAGTTACTAAATAAAACCCAAACTGAAATAAAATAGGAAATCAAAATCCCAAAAGTGTTAAAAATCCTCAGAGGTAAGCCTTACCAATATATTATAAAATGGGAGACAAAATTTCAGACTTTAAAGACAAAGTAGCAAAATGAATAACTAAACAAAGAAAATATTTAATCTAAAAGATGTCCAGTCATAAAACATACAAGAAATCTGAAAGAAAAAGATATTTTTAGTCATAAAAATGTCTATGACATGACCAGGAATATTTACAGGTTTCATTAAGAATACTCTCTCCTTGTTCTTGACCTAATTTAAGTACTTAACATGAGTCTTGTTCCCTAAGCCACTTCTTAAATTCTGTGAGAAAATGGTGAGCTACCCCCATAATATTTATGGCACTACTATAGCCATTGTTATATCGTTCTGGTGTAGGAGGTCCTTCTGTATTTGTGTTGCTTTCATTGGTTGAATAAAGAAGCTGCCTTGGCCTTTTGATAGGGCAGCAATTAGGTAGGCAGAGTAGACAGAACTGGATGCTGGGAAGGAGGGCAGACAAAGAGAGCTGCCATGAAGCTGCCAGGTCAGACATGTTGAATCTTTCCAAGTAAGCCACGACCTCATGGTGACATATAGATTATTAGAAATGGGTTGAATCAAGATGTGATAGTTAGCCAATAAGAGGGTAGAATTTATGGGCCACTCAGTAATTTAAAATATGATTTCTGTGTGTTTATTTCGAAACTAACCTAGCCAGGGATGCAGCCTGCTCACCTCATGCTACATCTTTCCATATTAGCATGACTATATGTAAGCTTCTTAAACATGAGTAAAATAAATATACTGGGAACAACTTTTTTACTATGAAGAAGAAAATTATCTTTAATTTAGTCTAAGTGCTTAGCAGACGATTCACATGTGTGACATAATTTAATCCATGTATCAGTTTCATAGCATAAGTATAAAATTACCATGTAAAGTAACTGCAAAAATATAAGAATCAAAAAGATCAAATAATGTATTTTCAGTTATAAAGTCTATTCCACTACCATAAAAATTTTCATATTCTTTGACAACCTCAATTCTTTCCTATATAATTTCTATATTAAATTATATAACATGTGACTCCATTCAACTGCCTTCAGCAAAATTTATTGAATGGCTATTATGTGTCAGAAATTGCTCTCAGCAACATAAAAGAAAAACCAAGACAAAACAAAAACTACCACCATCACCAAGAACAAAATTCTCAGTTCAGAAATAGACAAATTCCCAGGTGTTCTGAATGACAGTTGCAATGTTTATTAACTTAATTGTCCTGGTGCAATTAATATTTTCCTTCATAATTCAAATTCTTCATCATTAAATTAGATATTAAAATATATTTACTAATTTATATGATGGAATTGATATTAGTACCCAAGATAGTACCTCATATAAAATACATTCAAAATTATAAAAGCAGAAAATGATGGTCAATGTCATATCCCAAAACAAATTTGTTTCTATAGTTCTGTGTTTCAGCCAAGTTGACAAACATAAGAAATAAAGTGAACACAATAGTAAATGTGGAGAGAAAGAAAAAGTTTACAATTTTTAATTGACTTCTTGCTTTTATAATTAGAAATAAATTCTTCTCTCATACAATACATCCAAACCACAGTGTCCTCACCCTCCAACCTTCCCAACTTTCTTCCACCTCCCTTCTCCTCTAGACTCATTTCCCCTCCTTTCTCTTCAGAAGAAGCTGACCTCTAAGAGACCACAGTCAAACAGGACAAAACAAGATAAGGCAGAAGCAAAAGCCCTCATATCAAGACTAGACAATCCAAACTAACAGGGGGAAAAAAGTCTCAAAAGCAGGCAAAAGTGTCAGAGACACTTGCTCCCACTTTTAGGTGTCCCACAAAACCATCAAGCTTTCAACTATAGCTGTTACAAACTGTTGTGGGCCATGAAACAAATACAGCAGATACCTATTGATAATTCAGATGCTAACTTGCCAGATGAAATGTTCTCCAAAGGAGAGAACATCATTCAAGCAAGGATTATGGGACCATAACATCTGTCTATAAATTTACATGTGCATAAACAGCTGTGGAATCTCCCCATTACCATGCATTTTCGTATAATTTGTACATGTAGTCTCATGATCACATCTCAATTTTATTGGCATATATATCTGTGGATAGTCAGAAAGACAATTTCTTATTGATCTGCATAATTTTGATGAACAGAAACATATTAGGATATGCTTCATAACCAGATCTATTGTTCTACAAGGACTGTAAGATACTTAGAAGCTTGCTTTATTTCTTTACTCAAACAAAAGAAAACAATTTCTCCATAGCCTAAGACAAGCTACATACATTTAGCTGATTTAAAACCACAGAACAATTTCAAACTAGAATGCGTGTCTCTGTAAATGGATCATAAGATTTAAAAAAAAAAATTCAGAAATGTACAAGGACAGAGTTACTGATGTCTGGACTATGGTTATTAGCCCAAAGTAACCTAAAATGCATGTGTTCTTCTCTTTCCAAATCTGGCTGATAAAGACATACTCACTGCACAAGTTCAACAAGTTGTGTTACCAGGCACTATGCTCCCAGCCTCAGGTCACAGTCTATACACCAGGAAAATTGAAGCAGGGGTTGCCGGGGTTATTCACTCCCCTCAGATGAAGCTTGTGTAACATTTTTATTGAAAGAAGTTTGTTGTTAAATGTGTGTATATAAGCAAGGTGAATAAATAAGCTAGAGGGAATTGGAATGAGATAATCAGAGCTAGAAAATTGGAAGTAGAGAATGAGAGCTGGAAATAAAAAAATGACCCTCAGATCATGCATCGGAGTCTTTTCCCCTCAGATAGAGAGAAACTTATTCCTAAAGATCTCAGATAAAAAAAAATCCTAATCCCTGCTGCTTTGAAGGAAATCTTTCTGCTAGCTGGGGTGTAGTCCTGAGAGCTGAACTCCAGGGCTGTGGAACAAAGCATACATTCAGAGAATTGGTACAGAACCATAAAGGTGCCATGATTGTCACTTCAGCCTCCATGAGCTCATATGAGCCTTGTTTAGTTAATTCAGTAGGCCTGGTGTCCTCATTCCCTCTGACTTCTACTAACTTTCTTCTCTCTCTTCTGCAGGATACGCCAAATTCTTAAGTGAGAGACCCAATTAAGTCCTCTAATTTTGAGACCCTCACTGCATAATATTTGGCCAAGGTTCTCTGCACCCACTCCCATCTCCTACTAGAACCCTCCTTGATGAGGACTACAGAAGGCACAGATCCATGAGTGTATAAGAATAGCATTACGAATCATTTAATTGATGTTATGTGTGTGTGAGTGAGTATGTGTGTATGCATGCATGTGTGAATGCTTGTGTGTGCATCAATCTTGTGTGGTTCTATCCTGCATCTCTGTACTATCCAGTCTCCAGTCCCTGCCCATACAAGTAATGTAGGGCACATACTCCCTCTCATGGTATGGTCCTCAAGTTAAACAGAACAATGGTTGGCCTCCCACAAGTTCTGCACCACCATCATCCCACTACATCATGCAGGCACAAATGATAGTAGTTTCAGCATTTTGGGGTGAGTAGATATACATATTTCTCTTTCCATATAGCCTGTGGAGTACTTTCTTGTGCCAAAGAGATTAGAAATTAAAGAAAAAGTACCAGCTCAGCCTCTCTAGTTTAATGAAACATGTGGATATTGTCTTCAGCAATAGGGCCCCACTGTCAATTTTCAGAGAGCAACCTTCTGTCCTAGCATCAGCCAGGGTTAATTATGGATATCTACAGGACCCCCATGGACAACAACTCAACAAAATGCAAAACAGTCCCAATACTGGAAGACTTACCTGGCTACAAAATGCCCAGGTCACACTCTCTGTTTCCTCCATTATTAGGAGTATTCAATAGGGTCACACTCATAGATTCCAGGAAGTTTCCCCTGCACTAGGTTTCCAGACAATTCCTCAAATACCCCTAGTTCGAGCTATCTCAAGCATTCTCTCCCTCCATTCCTCCATCCCGCTTGACCCCTCCTATTAATGTCCCCAACTGCCCACAGTTCACCCTAAAATTCTACTTTCCCTTCCCAGAGAGAACCGTCGTTCAACCCAAGAGACCTCCTCTATACCAAACCTCTCTAGGATTGTGGAATGTAATTATCATTTACTTGACAGCTAATATCCATTTGAAAGTAAATACATGCCATATTTCTGGGTCTGGCTTACCTCTCTCGGGATGATTGTTTTCTAATTCTATCCACTTGACTGAAAATTATGTAATGTCATTTTTTAACAGCTGAGGAGTATTCCACTGTGTAAATATACCACATTTCCTTTATTTATTATTCAGTTAAGAAACATCTAGGTTATTTCAAGTTTCTGGATATTACAAATAAGGTTGCAATGAGTACGGTTGAGTAAGTGTTCTTCTAGGAGGATGGAGTTTCCTTTGGTTTTATGCCCAACAATGGTTATCTGAGTCTTGAGGAAGATCAACTCTCAATTTTCTGAGGAACATCCTTATAGATTTAATGACTGTACACGTTTGCACTACCATAGGCAATGTAGGAGTGTTCCCGTTGCTCCAAATCCTTGCCAACATGAGCTGTCACTTGTGCTATTGCTCTTAGCCATTCTGACTTGTGTAATAGTAATATCATAGTAGTTTTGATTTGCTTTTCCCTGATGGATAAAGATTTTAAACATTTCTTAATGTTTTTCTCAACCATTTGAGATTCCTCGACTAAGAAATCTCTGTTTAGATATATAATGAATTTTATAATTTATAATTTTGGAATTTCATTTCTTGAGTTCTTTATACATTTTTATATTAGCCCTCTATCAGATTTGGAATTGGTAAAAATCATTTCCCATTCTCTAGGGAGCCCCTTAGTTCAATTGACAGTGTTCTTTGCCTTACAGAAGCTTTTCAGTTCAATGAGGTTCCATTTATTAATTATTGATCATAGTGTCTTTCTTATCAGTATTCTGTTCAGAAAGTCATCAAATGTGTTTAACGTTATTCCTCATTTTTTCTATCAAGGTTATCTGTGTACCTATGTTTATGTTGAGGTTTTTGATCCTTTTGACTTCAGTTTTTTGCAGCATGATAAATGTGGATTTATTTGCAGTCTTCTCATGATCACATTCAATAAGACAAACAATGTTTGTTCATGACTATATTTTCCAACATGTATTTCTGGGATCTTTATTAAAAAATCAGATATCCATAGGTGCATAGATTTACGTCTGGATCTTCAGTTTGATTCCCTTGATCAACATGTTTGTTTTTATGCTAGTATCATGGCATTGTTATTACTATAACACTGAATTACAACTTGAAATAAGGAATTATGATAACCTCCAACAGTAAATTTATTGTTCTGTAATGTTTGAGCTATTCTGAGATATTTGTATTTATACATGAAGTTGAGTATTGTCTTTTCAAATTCCCTAAAAACTTATATTGGAATTTTGGTGAGGATGGCATTTAATCTGTAGATGGTTTTTGGTAATATAACCAAATTTTGTATGTTAGTCCTACTGATCTATGAACATAGAGGATCTTTGCATCTTCTGATATATTCTTCAGTCTCTTTCTTCAAAGACTTGAAGTTATAATTACAAAAGACTTTCACTTGCTTAGTTAGAGTTTGCCCAAGATATTTTATATTATTTGAGGCTAAAGACACATTATATGTTTTCTTTCCTCTTTTATGTTATTGAGCTCCATCAGTTGTCTTACTGCTCCAGTTAAAACTTCAAGTATTATACTGAATAATTATAGAGAGAATGAACAATCTTGTTCCTGATTTTGTCTCCATTCAATTTGGTGCTATCTAAAGGATTGCAGTAAATTGCCATTATAATGCTTTGGTATATCCATTGTTTTCCTAAACTCTCCAGAACTTTTATCAAAAAGTAGTGATGGATTTTGTCAAAGGAATCTTTTGATAAAATCAGACACCTTTTATTTATCTATTGACATGATCATCTGTTTCTTTTTTTCTCCTTTCATTTTGTTTAAATGGTTGTAACATGAGGGCCTGCTTGGTGGGGTTTCTGTCCTGCTCAGTTCTCACAGCCAGTAAGCCCCAAAGAAAGTCACATAGAGATCTACATAAGTTATAAACTTATGGCCCATTAGCTCAGGCTTCTTATTAACTCCTGTAACTTATATTAGCCCATTATTCTTATCTATGTTAACTACATGGATTGGTACCTTTTTCAGCAGGGTAGGTCACATCTGCCTTCTTCGGTGTCTGTACAGGACTGGGGAGGAACTTCCATCTTCCCAGAATACTCCTAGTCTCATTGCCCTGCCTCTACTGCCTGCCTAGTTGTCCCATCTAAACTTCCTGCCTGGCTACTGGCCAATTAACATTTCTTTAAAACGTAATTGACAGAATACAGAATTGTCCCACACCATTTCCCGCTCTTTTTTTTTTTTAAAAAAAGAAAGAAAACAAGAACATCCATAGTCCATTTTTGGGGAATGTGGGTGTAGTTTTCCAAATGTCTCTCTGTGCTTAGTTCCTTCACAGTCAAAAAATTTAAAGAAAACACAGTAATATACAGAATCCAGATTATCTGTGAATTTTCCATTTTTATGTGGCTATTTTTATTTTCTTTAATCCATGATTATCTGTACTCTGCCTCTTTAAAGACTTTACCCTTTTTTGAATGTTAACTTTATTTTATGACTATACTTTTTTTTCTTCTCTCTCCCAAGCCTATGTACATTGATTCAACACTGTGACCCATTAAGAGGTCTTTTCTGTCTGAATCTGTCCTTATTGCATTGTTTATAATTCTCTACTGTCTTGAAGATATTTTAAAATGCTAAGCAGCTTGGTTGTAGCTGCTTTGGATATTGGCTCCACTTCTCTTCAATTTTAAAATGGTGGAAGTACCACTAGTGTTAGCTCTGGGGCCACCAGGCAGAAGCTGTTCTCAGCAGTCAAACCTGGAGAATGAGTGTGCAACACATAAATACTTTTTATCTGAATTACAGCCAAATCTGACATGCAGAGCATTGTGACACCCAGAAACATTTCTCTGTATGGCAGCAGGAATCTGCCATGTTCTCCTACCTATGCAAGCCAAGTAAACCTGATTCCACCATATGGTCTCAGAGTGCTTTCCTCCTGATCCCTAGTGGGCATACAAACATCTGTTGCCACAAATGTCATTGAAATGCTTCATAGCCAGTGTTCACACTGGTGGCACATCCCAGAAAGCTGCATTTTAAAACCACACAGCTTTTTTCCTGCAACGGCTTCTGAGTCAGGAAAATTTCTCTGTGGCACCCCACCAGCAAACAGCAAAAAGCTGTGTTAAACGCTATGTTTGTGTCTAGAATTCCGTTTCAAGCCCTCTCAGATTTTACGTGTAGTTGACCACATTGGGTGTCACTGTTTTAAGGAGAGCAGTGGGTGGGTGGCTTGTTCTGGCCACCCAGCTAGCTTACACCTGAAATAATCACACAGATACTGTATTAATTAAAACACTGCTTGGCCATTAGCTCTAGCCTCCTATTAGCTAACTCTTACATCTTGATTTAACCCATTTCTATTAAATCTGTGTTCATCACGAGGTCGTGGCTTACCCGGAAAAATTTAGCATGGCTGACCTGGTGTCTCCATGGCAGCTCTCTCTATCTCTCTGTTTCCTTTCTCCCAGAATACAGTTCTGTCTTCTCTGCCTACCTAAGTTCTGCCCTATCAGGACAAGCAGTTTCTTTATTGATTAACCAATGAAAGCAGTACATAAATACAAGCACCTCCTATACCAAATGGCAGATTACATTTACTGATTTTCTTTTTTTTTTCTTTTTTCTTTTTTTGCATTTTCGGGACAGGGTTTCTCCGTAGCTTTTGGTTCCTGTCCTGGGACTAGCTCTTGTAGACCAGGCTAGTCTCAAACTCACAGAGATCTGCCTGCCTCTGCCTCCCGAGTGCTGGGATTAAAGGTGTGCACCACCACTGCCTGGCACATTTACTGATTTTCATATGCTGAACCATCCTTGCTTCTCTGGGATAAAGCCTATTTTATTATGAAAGATTATTTTTTGACTTGTTCTTATGTTTGGTTTATAAGAGTTTTATTGAATATTTTTGCATCTGTGTTCATAAAGGAAATTGAGTCGTTATGTATGTTGTGTATCAGGTTAAATATGGCCTCAAAATAAACTGGGCAATATCCCTTTTGTTTGTATTTCTGTGAAATAATTTGAGGAGTTTTGTAGAATTCTGCACAAAAATGGCTAGTCCTTGATATTTTATTATTGGGAAACTTATAGTGACTGCTTCTATTTTACTGGGGGTTACATGTCTATTTAAATTACTTATCTAATCTTGATTTAATGTTGCTAAATGGTGCCTATGGAAAAAATTATTCGTTCCATTAAAGTTTTCCATTTTAGTGGAGTACAAGTTTTTAAGATCTGTTATATTATATTATATTTATTATATTATATATATCATATTATATATTTTAATTTAATTTAATATAATTTTAATATATTATAATATATTATATTATCTGGATTTCCTTTTTGTCTGTTTTTATCCCTGCCTTTTTCTCTTTGATTACATTGATATGTATATTTTCTCTGTGTTTTTTACTTAATTTGGATATCTTGTTGCTCTTCAATTTGGTGTAAGTATATTAAGAATTGAATTGTCATCTTGGGTGATTTTTTTTTCTTTGAAGAGAATAAAGTGTCCTTCCCTGACTCTTTTGATTAATTTTGGTTTGAGTCAATTTTGTTAGATATTAAAGTTTCTACAACAGCTTACTTCTTAATTCCATTTCTTTGAAATATCTTTGTCCAACATTTTACCCTGAGGTAATATCTATGCTTGATGTTGTCATATGTTTCTTCTATGCAGTAAAGAATGGATCTTTGTTTGTTCAAATACATTCTGTTTGTTTGTGTTTTTAATTAGGGAATTTAGATCATTGATATTGAGAGATATCAACGATCAATCATTCTTTTTTTTTAATTTATTTATTTATTAAGGATTTCTGTCTCGTCCCCACAACCGCTTCCCATTTCCCTCCCCCTCCCCCGATCAAGTCCCCCCCCCTCATCTGCTCGAAGAGCAATCAGGGTTCCCTGACCTGTGGGAAGCCCAAGGACTGCCCACCTCTATCCAGGTCTCGTAAGGTGAGCATTCAAACTGCCTAGGCTCCCACAAAGCCAGTACGTGCAGTAGGATCAAAAACCCACTGCAATTGTTCTTGAATTCTCAGTATTCCTCATTGTCCGCTATGTTCAGCTAGTCCGGATTTATCCCATGCTTTTTCAGACCTAGGCCAGCTGGCCTTGGTGAGATCCCAATAGAACATCGCCATTGTCTTAGTGTGTGGGTGCACCCACCGTGGTCCTGAGTTCCTTGCTCGTGCTCTCTCTCCTTCTGCTCCTGATTTGGACCTTGAGGTTTCTGTCCGGTGCTCCCGTGTGGGTCTCTGTCTCTGTCTCCTTTCATCGCCTGATGAAGGTTAATATTCCTGAGGATGCCTATGTGTTTGTCTTTGGATTCACCTTATTTAGCTTCTCTAGGAACATGAATTATAGGCTCAATGTCCTTTATTTATGGCTAGAAACCAAATATGAGTGAGTACATCCCATGTTCCTCTTTTTGGGTCTGGCTTACCTCACTCAGGATAGTGTTTTCTATTTCCATCCATTTGTATGCAAAATTCAAGAAGTCCTTATGCATTGATGTTTGTGGTACTGTGTTGCTGTTGATGGTGGTGATGGTGTTGGTAGTAGTGACGGTTTGTGTGTGTGTGTGTGGAGAGAGAGAGAGAGAGAGAGAGAGAGAGAGAGAGTTTCTATCCCTTTGGCTTATATTTTGTCAGTGTGAGATTATTATTTTCTGTGTTTTTAATGGTGTAGTTAATCTCTTTGATTTGATTTTTTTTCTAGCATTGTCTGTAGGGCTATATTTGAAGACAGATATTCTTCAAATTTGACTGTATCATATCTTGTTTTCTCCATCTAAGTTAATTAAATGTTTTCTGGTTATTGTTGTGGGAAAATTGTTTATGCTGCCATACTCTGGTAACAAAAAACCACCTCAAATCAAGGATAGCAATAGTGATTGGTTCACCAAGATTAGGCATACAGATGTTGGATATCTCAGAAAGTCATATAGAGAGTGATAGGAAGAGAGAAAAGGGGTCTGAGGGGAATTTCTTAGAGTTTTTGGATCAGGAAAACATGGAAAATAGGGTTCCATCACCCCTTAGCTACTTTTTGGATTTATTAGTCTTTTTCACAATTTCTGACTCCTGAGTTTTCATTAATGCTAGCACTGTTTAGGTAAATATTACAACTGGTTCCCAACATGGGGCTATATAATTTGCCTTGTGGAAGAATTTTCTACTGATACCCTTTATCACACTGATAATGATTATAAGTAGGCCCTGTAAAGGCAAATTTTTCTCTATAGTGTTCTTGTAAAGGTATAGTAAAAACGTACCCTTTTAAATAAATCATTATAATAGACTATCATTTAGACAATAAAGAAGGCAAGAGAATTCCAGACTATAAAGGCCCTGTGAATTAATTACCTTATTTATGGCTCTTAAATGTGTTAAAACTCTCCAGTTTCCAGACTCACTTTTCATGAAAAATATAGGAGGATTTCAACACCTGTTTCTTTAATATGTTGATCATCTAAATGCTCCTGCACCAGCTGTTCTAGTGTCTACACTGTTTCTGATGTCAAAGGCTGTTGTTTTATCTACACAGGTTTGTCAGGTAACCATTTTAAAGATAGAGCCATTGGTATCCTTGAAAGACTACAAAAAGTTGTGCCTTGCTTATGTACAACCTTAAGAGTTTGTTATTGATACTGATAGTACTTTTTAATATTTCTCTCAGAAGCGATCTTTATTTTATGGTTTGTTTCTATAATTGTAGGAATGTTAGTCTGTTTTTTTTCTATTGTTATAACAAATCAAGTCCCCCTAAATTCATTGCTATGTTAGGTTCACATTTTTTATCCTGTGTCTGTTATTCTGTCCCTATACACTTATCACATCTTGCACTTAGGTTTATGTGAGATAAATTTCCAATCCCAAGGGATTGAATATTTATAGTCTGTAGCATGAGTTCTAGTAGGTCTTAATGATAAAATCCTGGAGTGAGATATAGGGAGAAATGAAAACATATCAGAGACCAGAAAGAGCAAAACCCATACCTTACCTACTAAATTTCTCAGCTGAAAAAAAAGACTGAGTTCCTGTCTCCTCCTGTATTATCACTTCCTCTATCTCTGCCCATCTATATAATTTCTTGTCTGTCTGTATAGACCTCCAGACCTCTTTGATTATCTAGTGGCTAGCTCCACCCTCTGATATTCAGGCAAGCTTTATTTGTACAAACAAGGTATCACCACATTTCAGATTTTATGCCTCAACATTAAAAAAGATTGTTATAACTAATATAAAAAGCTATATACAATAACTATAAAATATATACAGGCAATATTACACCAACAATGTCTAATCTATTAACAATTGACAAATTCAGAGAAAATACTCAATATCTATACTATCTTGATTTGTCCAAAATTTGTACCTAATTCACTTTCTATTTTAACTTGTATTACCAAAAATATCTTTTTGTGTCTCTCAACCTTATAAACTATACATTTCTTTAGTGTATTTCTTCTCTGAATTTTGTAAAAACAAAAACTATAACTATTTTCTTCAACTCCTTCAGAGACCAGAAAAAGAAATAATATTACCTGAGTAATTAGGAAATGCAAGTAATCAACTTCCAAAAAATGTGAGAAATGACAGAAACAGCTGGCTGCCTGGACAGTAAGTCAGAGTTCCTAGGCAACACTGGGACACCAACTTCAGACTATAGGCCAAATCTGACAAACTTTTCTGTGAAGCAGGAGATTCTGAAGGGTTGTTCTACTTTGTCTTGGCAAAGTTCAGCAGTTCTTTCCTTTGTATGTTGTCTATCCAATTTGTACAGCATACTGTCAGCAGTCAATACAAGAGCACATTCTTACCCAGTGGTTAATATTTGACACAAAGAAGGTAAATGCTGAATTGAGTTTCTTCAGTTCTCATCATCTTCCCTGAAGTAGATTTGTACTGCCAAGATCAGACATGCCTCATTGTTATAAAAATAGGAAAAAATTTATGTTATTAAAACTTCTTAAAGTCATATTCTATAGATCTCTGAAGTGTTTAAAGATGACCTGCCTATCTAAAATATTTATCAGTTCGGCCTTGAAAATGTACCTAATATGACTGACTACAAGTTCAATTGTAATAGGTGACTAATAAGGACTTATTAGTAACTGACATAATTTTTATGTTAAACAGTTGATAAAAATAACTGTAAAAGCTAGAAATGTGTGTTACATTGTTAAATGACTTGCATAGGTAGCATACCTTGAACAACTTTAGAAACATTAGAAATGTATGTACAGTATATTCTAACAAAATAATCTCAACTTTGTATCAATATAAAAAATCAAAGTCAATGTAAAATATTTAATATTTAAGATTATCAGTGCCTCCAACCAGCCAGAAGTAGCCTGGAATACTATGCCCACATTTTCAAAAATGGACTATGGATATTATCCTTTGTTTAAAAAAAAGAGGGGGAATTGGTGAGGGAGAATTGTCTATAGTCTGCCAATTATATTTTAAATAAACGGTGATTGGCCAGTAGCCAGACAGGAAATAGAGGTGGGGCAATAAGAACAGGAGTTTTCTGGGAAGAAGGAAGCTCTTCCCAGAGTCCTGCCAAGACCACCAAAGAAGTAGAATATGACCTGCCCCGCTGAAAAAGGTACTGAGCCATGTGGCTAATATAGATAAGAATAATGGGTTAACATAAGCTACAAGAGCTAATAAGAAGCCTAAGCTAATGGGCCAATCAGTTTATTACCTTATGGAAACCTCTTTGTGATTTTCTCTGGGACTAAATGGCTGGGGACCAGGCTAGAAAGAAACCCCAATAAGCAGGCCCTCATGTTACACCATTCTTCAGATTCCAACTCGAAAGACTAAGAGACAGGTTTAAGGGTTCCTAGGTGCAGCTAGATATTGCTGCATCTGGATTCCAGAATTTGTGGAAATAGCAAGGCCTCTATATACCATCATAAAGGCACACTGAGTCCCTAATCTGGACTGAGAAAAAACAGAAGACATTTGAAGGTTTTCATAATTTGGCTCTAGCCTTAGAACCTTCAGATGCCTCAAAACCTTTTTATCTGTTTGTCCATAAAATACAAAAGGGGGTTTGGCCCAAACTTTGGGGCTATAGAAGCACCCTGTGTTATACCTTTCCAAACGATTGAACCCTACAGCCACACAATGGCCCACCTACTTAAGAACTGTAGTGGCTACTGATAGTTTAGTGGAAAAAACAAAACAAGTAGAATCTGGACTAGAATCTTATACTCCTAGCAGCTCATGGTGCAGTTGAGATCCTCTAAATAACACCAGAATGCTGTATGTTTCTCTAACGCCTGTGTCACCCAGTATTAGGCCCTACTCTTTGACCACCCTTAAGGCTGGCTTTAGTAACCCACTGCTTTCAATCCTGTTATTTTCATGTCTGGTGATGACCTGCAGGTGCTTATCCACAGCCATCACAGGATGAAAGATGAAGCCAGGTACGTGGAAGCTGTAGTAGTTACTTTACCTGTATGCTTTAGGCCTAAGCCAGGTTCGGCTCAGAAAAGCAGAACTGATTGATCTGACCCAGGTGATCGCAAGTGATTGATCTCAGACGGGAAAAAGAAAAGTTCACCAACGTTACATGTAGAGTCATTATGTTTTTCCCACAGTAGATGTCCATGGTGTGATTGATAGTGAAAAGGGGCCTCTGACCACTGGGGAAGAGGACATTAAAAAAAAATATTGGCCCTTCTAAAGTTCATCTGGCTTCCCCTACAAACTGCTACCTCCCCTACTCCCTCTGAGGACATCAAAACGATGGCAACCCTGAGGCAAGCTATAACTTGACCACTGTCCTGGCTTCCTCACAAATGGCCCTAAGACCAGTGGGGCCTATTGGTACTCTGAGAACATACCCTGACCTGATGTTGCAGAAATTCCTTAGTATATCCCAGAAGAAACAGAGGATACAAAAGGTAAAATTGTGTAAAATTGCTTGAATCCATAGGTTTATGGAGGACACCAGAGGGAAAGATCATTCTCGCAGAAACAGCGGTCAGGACTCTGGGAACTGACCTTCACCAAGATACTCATCTGGGATCCACAAAATTTCCTGCATTGCTCAGACCAAGGTATATTATACTTAGCCTCGACAGTCTAGTGCGGGATGTCTTAGCCAGATGCCAGGTTTGTGTTCAAGTAAGTCCAAAACAAAGAGTCCGTACCTACGAAGGTGTCTGAATGAGAGATCAAGACTCAAGAGATGAAACAAAATTAAGTTCACTAAGATCTGGCCTTCCAGGGGAGGATACAAGTACTTCCTAGTCTTATATGTACTTTTTCCAAGTGGTTAGAGGCATTCCCCACCTGGACTGAAACTGTTCAAATAGTAGCTTAGAAAGTTCTTCCAGGATGGGAGGAGATGGAAATTTTTAATGAATAAATTTTAAAAAAGATTTTAAAAAAAGTTCTTCCAGGAACTGCCCCCCCCCGATATGCACTACACCTAGCCATGGGGTCTGACAGTGGTCTGGATTTTATAGCCAAAACCTCAGTTAATAGCTAAAGCTTTAGGCAGAGAATGAAAACTGATTGTGTGTATTGACTACAGATTTATGGTCAACTAAAAAGAATAAACAGGGAGTCAAAAAAAACTCTAACAAATCTCTCATTAGAGTCCAGCAAAGGATGGATAGGCCTTCTCTTCCTTTGCTTTGATTTGGGCCACTGCAGCTCATATAGGAGAGATTTGCCCCCATGAGATAATGTTAGGAAGACCTCCTACACTGCTTCCTAGGCTCAGAGAGCAGCAGTTGGCAGAACTCTCTAACCACTCCTTCCTCAAGTCACTACAGGCCCTCCAGTCATCCATAAAGGCTATGCATTGACTACTCGAGAGACCTAGGCAAACTCAGATCCATCACCTGTTTCCCTGTGTTTCTGGTGAGACAGTCTGTGTCAAGCAGGTATCCAAAGAAGCACTTAAATCTATACATAGTGATTCTCTCCACTGCTATAGCTATGAAGGTAGCTGGTATTACACCAAGGGTCCACCACACCCCAGTCAAAATGTGGAAGCCACGGATGTCACTGTCAAATGGACTGCCTCCTGGACTATGGACCCACTAAAATTAAGGTTTCATCAGGCCACAGGCCTTTCCACTCCCTGCATCTCTAACTCTTCCTGAGTCTTATGTTTTGTCCTATGGGTATGAATATAGGGTCATGATCCAAATCCACCACCCACAGACGTGGACCTGAGAACTGAAGAAGACAGTTATAGGTAGGAGATAGCTAATGTGGCCACAGACCAGCAAACCATATTTCATCTTGACCATTTCTCACTAATACCCACTTCAAGTGTCTAGTTGTATTGGGGAGATATGTGGGAGTTTCTCTTTTGAGATACAGAGTTATAATTCTCTTCATGCTGGACAGCTGGACCCCTTTGTTGCCAGGAACAAGGGAGTTTCCATTGCAAAATTTGTCATCGTGAAAAGAGGATTCCTAAAATAATCCTTTAAAATGATTCTGGGTCTTTGGGAAACAGATATAACCTGAGGGGACCTGACTTTATGCCGCAGGAAGGGACATATGAATACATTTAAACTACTCCTCGAGGTCCTCAGGCCTTTGGGTTCTAACAAAGAACTCTCCATGCCAGGCCCAGGCCAACTTGCCCCTGCAAAGCAGTTAACACACCCAGAGCTACTGCCCAGAAAGACCACCCCCACTGTCCTAGTAGCTGAGTGATCCCATCCCTCTTTTCTACTCTTGACAATTTCTGCCTCTTAGTTATTCATTTCCAGCCAAAAATAGGCCTTGATTGCTGGTTATGCTTAAACACCTGTTCCCTGTACTACATAGATATAGGAACTGACCAGTCTGTCAGCCTATTGACCGAGAAAACTCACTGTGACTGGGGCACCCCAAATTAGCATTAGAGGACTTAATCTGGGTGCTTCCCCTTATCCTGATGCCTCCTATTCTGTCTTATGGGTTAATTCATCTGGATAACAATGATAGTACTGAGCCCCTGAGATTACTTGATGCTTGCATGCACTAATGGTTTGACTAAACATGCCTTTTCCGATACTTTCCAAACTAATAGACAGGTTGATTAGTACCTGCAGGTATTAAAAGTTTCCATTTCTGAATTAAAACAACAGATTCCCTTATAGAAATGGTCCTGCAAAGGGAAACTATGTATGACTTTGGGAGAAACTTGTTTCTATGTTACTTGATCAGGAGTAATTGGAGAAATTCTTGCCATGGTCGGGGAAAACTTCAAAAAGAAAGAGACAAAGACATAAATAATTGATACCAGTCTCTGCTCTCTTGGTCCCCCTGGCTAACTACTCTGCTATCAGCACCGGCTGGGCCTTTCATTCTCATTCTAATTAGATGAATTGTGGGCCCTGCATCTTAAACTATATGGCCAGTTATGTATCAGTTCAGCAAAATTAATGGTCCTTGGGTCTATCTACCTCTTTATAGCAAGGTAAGTCCATGACTTGACTCATTCATGAAGTCCATTGGGGAATGTAACAGGGCCCCAGAACGTAGTATGCCCCCAGACCTTAGCACAACTGACTCCATGGTGGAAGTGTATTCAAGCTGTGAAACTCAACAGGTTACAGCACTATTTACCAACACTATAACAAAGACCTAATCCAGCAATGTCCATTATTCTGAGAACATCTCTAAATGTACTAACCTTGCCTTTTGGCTTCTGTAATTCTTCTTCTAGCTAACTGTTCTCGTTAATTGAAGTATGCCAATTCAGGATACAGTCGTCGTGCTTAAAAGCTCACCCCGAGAAAGCCTTGGTGCTACTGGGATGCTGGCCACCCAGTGTACTTGCCGGGTGGCTAGCAAAGGCTTTCTATAGGTTTAAACTCTTGTCTGAGTAGTTTCCCCGTGGATACTCCACAACAGTAACTATCACATTTTCACTGTTCTCTCCAAGTAGATACTGGGGGAGGGTGTTGTCCAAAAGTTGTGCTTTACCACTTATCAGTATAATTAATTACTGGTGTTGTCTTTTCTGTTGGTTGAGACATTCATACTTGTGTATGATGCTTTGAACAAGGATGCCACCCCATTCTCTCCCTTCCAATTCATCTTCTATCCCCAATTACAATTCCCTCCCTACTTCATGTATTTTCCTCTTTAAAAACAAGTTAAAAACCCCAAGGATTCCATTTAGTGCTGCCAGTATGTACATGGGAGTAGGACCATCTCCTGCAACATCGGTAGCCCCTCAGGAGCCTCATCTTAGAAGAAAGCTGCCACCAGAAATGGACAAAAGCTTTGCAATAAGAGTACTATAAGAAAACATGACTTTTTAAGATCTGTTTTTCCTTGTTGAAAACCACCATGCAAAGTATTCGTTGATAATTTTATGAATTTTTAACTGTTATTCTTAACCTGATCATAGTTCTAGTACGTAACATTTTTTTTGTTGTTGTTCTTTATTTTATTAAACATGCGTGACAAACTGGACATGTCTGAAGTGAAAAGATTTGACAGATCAAAACTGAAGAAAACCATTACTGAAGGAAAAAATACACTCCCATCGAAGGAAAGTAAGTCATGACGATTTCTAGTTGAGAGTAACAGTGGTGAAAGTTGGCAGAATCAGTTAACAAACCGATGCTCTATTAAATTTTCCACAAAGTAAATGATAATAATTAGCATCCTATTATACTTAACAGTTTAAAATAACCAACAGCTGATTTTGTTATTGGGGATATGTAAGTGATCCTGCATTAATAGAAACCAGTAGCAATAATAGTAGTAATAGGCACCAGTAGTAAAAAGAAAACAAGTAATTTCTTGTTGAAAATTACAGAATTCACATTAAAATCAATCTTGAAATCTTTGACTAATCACTAGGGAAAACCCTATGTGTTCTTTTAATCACGTATTTTCCAATTTGAGTCTGAGATCTTGTCCCACTAACGAATTCTGCAGATGCTGCTTTTCTGATCTGTTCTGCTTAATGACAAATAAAATGGAATAAATTCAGATCTTGAGTATACTTGGTGCTCCCAGACTCAGGGGATCATTGTTACTCCTAGAGTTACATCTTACTGGAGAACTTCAAAAAGATTTTCACAAATGTTGTGCTATGCTTTTTGTTACACCAACATTGTTTGAGAGTTCCAAAACTAGATGAAACTGTTTTAAGGTTTCTTTGTTGTATTTTGATAGATGTATTGGAAGGAAATGCTTCATTTACCTTTTCGTCTCAAATAATGGCAACTGTATAAATCAAATGGAATGTGGAACCTATAGTTTAAGTAGATATTAAATCTTAATATTTATTTAATATTAAACTTTAATAGGTATTAAAATGGTTTATGTGTACTCTCATATCACCTTATGAGGCTCTGTGTGTGGTACCCTGGTATTCTGAATTTAAAGCATTATGATAACCATTTAAAGAATTAACACAGTCTGACAACAAGGAACTCTAGGAAGAAACTAAACATATTAGAAAAAGTCTCTCCTAACAATATTTTGATGTTTCTTTTTTCCCTAGCTATTCAGCAGGAGAAAGATGATATTAAAAGATCATAAAATGAAGACATCCTTTCAAGATCAACTCCAACTTTGCCAGATAGTAATGGTTTTAAGATTGTAGAGATTTTAGGCAGTGACTGATGGAGTCTCACCTCTACTGCCTTGGATGAAAGTCACCATTTGCCAATGATTATTAAATTTGGTTGTAATCTGCCCACTAGTGTGTAAATGTGGTTTTTCACTAGCTAAAAGACAAGCCGATTCTAACCTAGAGTGGGGCCCTCAAATGTTTCATCATCTTTGTGAAGTTGTACTCACAACTATTTGCAGCTCCTTGAGTTTATCTTCATTTCTAATGTAACAAATTTAACCACAAACTTCCTATGGTACATTCTTGGTATTCTAAAACATGGAATTACACAAGGGTACTTTTTCAATCAAAAATAAATGAAGGAGCTGGGCGGTTGTGGTGCACGCCTTTAATCCCAGCACTCGGGGAGGCAGAGGCAGGCGGATCTCTGTGAGTTCAAGGCCAGCCTGGTCTACAAGAGCTAGTTCCAGGACAGGAACCAAAAGCTACGGAGAAACCCTGCCTCGAAAAATCAAAAATAAATAAATAAATAAAATAAATGAAGGAAAACCTCTTGAGCAGATTACACATATGTGAAGTTTAAGGTGGTAATGAGAACTAATGCCCTTATTTGGGAATGAAGAAATGGAACCATAGAACCTAAAAGGATCTGTATAGGATGTGAAAAGATAGCGTTGCTTTCTTGAAAATGTTTTTTTCACCTTAATGGAAACACCCAAACCTGGAGTTGGAAAGGGAGGTGGCAGGAAACACTTGCTAAAGCACATCATATTAAAGACAACAGGGTGTTCTATTGAATGTACAATGAGATATTTAATATCTGCTGATGACTTGTATTACTTATTCTCTGTTCTAGTCCTTGCATTTAATAGGGTTTACTTTCTTGCAAACTGAGCATTTTGATCCTCAGTGGCATAAGTGCTACTGACTTAAATGTGTTCTCCCAGTTTGTACGCATATATCTCAGCTCCCAATATACTTATACATGGTGGTAGGATCTTTTAAGGGTAGTTAAAGTTAAATAAGGTTCTAAAAGTGAAGCCTTATAAAAAGAGGAAGTGGGGAAAGAAGGCAGGACACATACACACACACATACAGAGAGAGAGAGAGAGAGAGAGAGAGAGAGAGAGAGATCTTCGAAGGATGCTGAGTCTAAAGGTGTTTATACAACTGAAATGCACGTGTTCTGCATTCATTCCTGCTGGACCTTGGTCTGGACTTGCATCATCTAGACCTGTGAGGCTTTACATTTCAGTTATCTAGACCACCTAGTCTGCAGTGATTTTTAGAGCAGCTTGAACTGACTACTATACCTAGAAAAACACATATACAACCATGCCTCAATCCTTACCTTTAATACCTTTACTGCTTTAAATGTATAAAGCTAACCACCTAAATATTACCGAGTACAGATGTCCGCCACTCTGGATAACTAGCAAGGCTGTTATACTAATTTGCATATCTTCTTTTTAAAAGTTTCCTATTTGTGCAGATGAGGGAGGGGGACTTGATCGGGGGAGGGGGAGGGAAATGGGAAACGGTTGCGGGGACGAGGCAGAAATCCTTAATAAATAAATACATTTAAAAAATAAAAAAAAGAACTAGAAAAAAAAAGGTCAACTCATAAAATATGTGCAAAAAATTCCAAATTAAAATAAAAAATATTCATAAAAATATTCTTTCTTTAAAAACAATAAAAAATAAATAAAAGTTTCCTATTTGTAACCTAACATGTTAATCTGCTTTATCCTTTCGAGGGGCTTATATCACTAAATAACGATTGCGGTCACAAGAACTAGAAGTGATTTTGTGTGTTATCATAAAATTCCCCAACTGAAAGACTAAGAGGGTGGACTAGGACCAAGTACAAATGTGGTTATACAATCACAGTAGCCAGAGTGTACTGGGACTGGAGGATGTGGACCTTAGAAGTAACCATATTGGTCACCCAAAATCCTAGCCTGCAACAGTATTCCACAGAGTCACTTGATCCTTTGCAGTGACAAGCTTGTACAGTACCCAAACCTGGTTCCCTATGGCATCTATATAATAGTTATGGCGCTATTCACTGGAAACTCACATAGTATAATCAATTTGAAGTGAGATGTTAAGTTTGTACCCATATTCAAAGTCTTCTCAGATCCTTTGACCCAAGTTCCTCAGTTGGGAAGCCATCCTGATTCAAGACAGGGCATCTTCTCTGTAGCTTTGGATCTTCTCGTGGAACTAGCTCTTGTAGACCAGGTTGGCCTCGAACTCACAAAGATCCACCTGCCTCTGCCTCCTGAGTGCTGGGATTAAAGACATGTGCCAACCACCGCCTGGCCACAGTGTTAGGCTACCAACAAAAGGGAGACCTGCCTGCTGCCAGTAAACAGACTGTGTGTTAGGGCTGTATAGCTGTTATTTGCAAAACTGACAGCAATAAGACTTCTTGAAGCCTGAAGCCGTTAGGAGCAAGGAATGTGTGAAATTTTCATCTCATGCAGATTCATATCATTTGAAAATTAGGAATCAGTGTTTCTTTTGTTTGTTCGTGTGTTGTTGTTGTTTGAGACAGGGTTCCTCTGTTTACCAGCCCTAGCTGTCCTGGAACTAGCTCTTGTAGACCTGGCTGGCCTCGAACTCACAAAGATCCACTTGCCTCTGCTGGGATTAAAGGCATGCATCACTATTACCTAGCTAGGGATCAGTGTTTTTATACCTTTATTTTGTCAGTGCACATGGGTGACTATTTAAAATATAATAAAAGAGTTAAAATTAGAAAATTAGATATTAATCAAAAGAACAGCCCCCAACCACACCAAAACTTATACTCACTGTACCTTTGGAAGTGTCAAAAATATTACTTAAGAGCCTCAGGCATAATCTCAAGTGTCTTTGCAAAAGGAATAGAGGAAACTCACATAATGCTCCAAAGTGCAAAGTGATTTTTACTAACACCCTAGAATGAGAAGAACACATATTCAAAACTTGGTGTCATAGGGTAAATACGTTTGAATTTAGCCTTGTAAAATTCCTGACATAAAAAACTTAAATGAGGGAAGATTTATTTTGGATCACAGTCTTGGGGGTTTCAGTCACTCATGACCAGAAGAATATGGCAGAGGTGCTGGGCCTCTTTGGTTTTTCCTTTATTCCTTTTATTCTGTTAGGAATTTTTTCCTAACACAAGCTCTCTGCTGACACAAAATCCCAATCAAGCCAAATCAAAATATGCCAAATTTAAAAATATCCAGGTTTAATGGGATTCCTGTGCTCTTGGGTGGCCCCGAGGGCCACGAACATGACTACCAGGAGGAAGGAAAAGATACCAAGTGATTCTTCTTTGGAAGCTATCTTAAATACCCTGTGGGAGTGGTCAGGACCTGGCATTCTGGGATTTGGAGTCCAGACCAATACAATTCTCAGGCCTGAGGGCTGGGGCCTAGGCTCTCGACTTAACAATTCTGTCTTAGCTTTCAGCACATGAGATGTTACACCTGCATTCATTTTCTTTCCCCTCATTTCACCATACCTTGAAACATTATCACAGATTCATCAAAAGGATGCTTCTCTATATCCTAGATGATTTTAAATCTAGTCAATCTGACAATTAATAGCAGTATTACCCTTCATATGCAGTTTCTTCATTTATCTTCCATTAAACAAATATCTGAGAGCTACTCTTCAGTTTCCTACATGATTTGGCTAACAGTGGAAATATGGGGTGATAAGTTGGAATATGTTTTCTAGTTTTTTTTTAAAGGATGCTATAAGAAATACTCAAAGGGGTAGTGGAGTGGATATGATCAAAGTGCTTCATGTGTATATACATGAATATTATATATATTAAAACTGTCATAATGGAAGCTATGGTTTTGCCATTTGTGGTGGTTCATACCTATAATCTCAGTACTTGGGAGGTGGACACCAAAGGAGCAGAAATTAACTCAAGACTGGCTAGAGCAACATGAGATCCTCTCTCAATGAACAACAGCACCATTCTGCACTAACTTGTAGAATTAATATGCAATATTTTAAAAAGTTATACTCAGTCACAACATATAGTATTTAGACACATTGGGTAATCTGTCTAACGAAAATATCCAAGAATATGTATAATAATTTTAAAAGACTTTTGTTCCTTTTTTTGAATTTTTTAATTCATTTATACACCAACCACAAAGCCTGGCACATCAAGATGAAGCAGGACTAGGCCTCTCACCCCTCCATCAAGGCTGAGTAAGGTATCCCACCACAGGGAATGGGCTACAAAAGCCAGCTCAAGCACCAGGGATAGATACTGGTCCCACTGACAGGGGACCCACAAATAGACCAAGCCACACAATTGCTACCCTCATGCAGAGGGCCTAGTTCAGTCCCAAGCCGGCTTTCCAGCTGTTGATCCAGAGTCCATGAGTTCCCACAAGCTCAGGTCAGTTGTCTCTGTGGGTTTCCCTGTGATAATCTTGATTCCCCCCCAACCCTCTCCAGCACATTGATCACATTCACCCCTTTAACTCCTCCAAAATCTGCCCTACCTCCTCTTCCCCCCAAATCTGTGCCACTTTAAAATTTATTTGTTTGATTGTTTATTGTTTTTTTTTTCTTTTTTTTTTTGGAACAGAGTTTTTCTGTGTAATAGCTCTATCTCTCCTACAACTAGCTCTTAAAGACCAGGCCTTGAGGCCGGGCGATGGTGGTGCACGCCTTTAATCCCAGCACTGGGGAGGCAGAGGCAGGCGGATCTCTGTGAGTTTGAGACCAACCTGGTCTACAAGAGCTAGTTCCAGGACAGGCTCCAAAGCCACAAAGAAACCCTGTTTCGAAAAACAAAAACAAAAAAGACAAGGCCTTGAACTCACAGAGATCTGCCTGTCTCTGCCTCCTGAGTGCTGGGATTAAAGGCATATCCCACCACCATCCGGCACTTTGTTTTTCATTAATAGCCTATTGAATCCAATTTGTGCTGCCCATAGTCTCCTGAGAGTAAATGTTATTATCCTGGAGTGTGGTTGACCTACCAGTACCCACACCCTTAAGGAAAACAGCCCCCCCCACCTCAGAAAGCCGTCAACTGTCCACAGCCCTTCAGTTAGGGGTCAGGCCCGTGAACTTCTTACCTCTCATATGGGAATATTGACTTTTTTGATCTCGTGCAGGAAAGCACAGCTACTGTGAGTCAAAATACAGCTCATGTCCAGAAGACAATTTTTACTTTGGTCTTCCCTAACTTCCCATTCTTAACAATCTTTCCACCCATTCTTCCAATATGGTACCTGAACCTTGGGGTAGGGGTGGTTGGAAAAAATATTTTTTATGATTCCAGTCTGAAATATCTCCTTCAGGTTAATGTTCTCAATTTTTAATGACCTGCTAATCGCGAAGCCTTTGAGAAAGTTGGACCTGGACTAGATAAGATAAACTAATGCCAGCTTCCTTGCCATGGTTCCTGGATAGCTAAGAAATAAAGAGCTACCACTGCACACTATTGGCAGAATGGACTCCACAAAGGCCTTCCTTGTCAAGGTGGACTACAGTCTCAGAAACATGTGCCAAAATAAATCCTTCCTCATTGTTTTGGTTAGGCATTATCACAGTGATGAGATAAGTAACTAATTCAGCCATTTATTCAAGCTCATTCTGCAAACCCACCCAACTAATCCAACATTCATTTTCCCTTTACTCTAGTGGAAATGAATGATAAATGAGGAAAGTTATTATGTAGAGTGATGAATCATGCCAATCACATTGGGGTTAGGTAATGACTCCAGTGGGTGAATTTTGTTATACATATATTCTTGAAAGTGAAGATAGAGTACAGCCATCAAAGAGTTTGAGAAAATGAATGGCAGTTTCAACCTAATTCTTGTAATAATTTCCCATCATTCTCCTAATATGATGCTAAAGATAGGAGTCACAACTTTGAATTTATATTCTTATTTTTTCATAACTAAACAAAGCAAATAATAACAAACCCAAACACGAACCCCTTTCTTGTTCTGGGTACAGAACCCCCAGGAAGACAATTACCAGTTCAGGCTAAGTCACTCCCCCACAAGTGTGACCTGCTAGCTGTGGCCTAGGGACTGATGGTCCTTCTTTAGATAAGTCAGTGAAGATTGGAACTTTGGCTGCTCTCACTGGATGCTTCCATCTGTCCAGTTAGTTTCAGATAACTAAATTTTGCACAGTAAAGTTTATTATTCTTAACCCCTAAATCCTCTATGCTCCAAATTCTATTTTCCTGTCATGTCATTATCATTTTTTTAAAAGTTAACACATAAGTATTGGGTTTAATCATGACATTTTCACACACAGACATACACACACAGACATACATAACCCTCTTTAGAGATAGGGTCCCTGTGTGGCCAACACTAGCTAGGTATTCATTTCATTGGCTGGGTTGGCCTCAAATTCGTAATTGTCATGCTTTTGTCTTCTGATTGGAGAAATTACAGACATGTGTCACTTGCTTGGCTTACTTACATATTCTTTACAATTATGTAAAAATATTACTCATTATAAATGCTTGAAAGATAACCTTTTAATTTGAAAATATTTTCCGTTAACTTGATTGACTTTCTTTAAGAATGTTTCATGGAGAATTAGGTTGGTTTTAGTTTTCCCCAGTAGCTCTTTTTTCACCCACACTAACATTAAGAATACTTCTAGCATCTAAATATTGTAAGGAATTAGTTTTAAACTTGGCAGATGTTTACGAATTCTTAATATTTACATAAGCACCCTTATTTTTTTCTCTGTGTTTCTGCCTTGTGAAGATTTTGATCAGATCTAGAAGTGAGGCAAAAAGAAAGAGGAGTATAGTGTTGGTTTAAGCATTGTTGAATCTGTTAGAATTCCTGACTGTTAATGACAAGCTCTTTAAATTATTACTGTAAACATTCCAACTGGTATTCATTTTCCTTAATTTAAGCAAAAGTGTTGAGGGATATGGTAACTTGACTTCGGAATTGGCAACTGTTGGAATCTTTCTTGCTGCCATGATTGTCTTGAGCAAAAGTACTGTCAAAGAACCAGACAGGCGACCCTATACCAGTAATGTTGTACTGCATGGCATCCTTGAATAAAAAACTACACAGTAGGAAGTTAGGGAAGTGGCTTAATGGGAAAAGTGCTTGCTGTGCAAGCCTGAAGATATCCATTTGAAACCATAGAACCCGAATAAAGCTGGGCATTGTAGCCCACATTTGCAATAGCTATGCTCCTATGTTGGAATGGAAGGTGAAGACAGGAGCTCTTCTGGCCAGTTAGCCCAGCATACACAGAGGTGACAACAAAAAAGAGACCCTGGAACCAGTGAGATTGCTCAGGAGTTAACAGCACATCCCATGTAAGCCTCATGAGTTTACTTTTATTCCTGGAATTCACAATGGAAAACATGAACTAACTCCTAAATGTCCTTTGACCTTCACATGTGTGCCATAGTATTCATGGCCCACAAAAGCCAAATCCCCAAATAACAAATAAATAAGATTTTTTTAAAAAGGAGACTCTGACTTCCACATGTGTGCTATACATGTATACACCTGCACTTACACACATACAGATAAATCATACATACACACATAATACACACACACACACTTCAGAATTTATAAAATTCTCAGAAAAGTCCAGAGAAAGAAAGAGAGAGGGAGAGAGAGAGAGAGAGAACATGGACTTTGGTAGATAGAAAGGTAAAATGATTATAGAGGAGCTGGGGGAGGGAGAAGATATGATCAAGATATATTGATTGATAAAAATGTATGAAGACACTTTTTAAAAAAGAAATATTTTAAAAACAGGGCTAACTCTATCTTATTGTACAGCATGTTTTCCTAGCCAATGTTATGGGAAAACAGGAAAAAGGATTACTATGTTCAGAGCAGACGCTAGAGACAGAGTGGAAAATCAAAATTATTCCAGCCAGCACAGACCCGTGACAGGAGCCTCTGAAGCCTGAACCCCATTCATGGGTTTCTTCCAGCAATTACAGGTAATTTTGAGTCATTTCTAACATTTTTTGGCATGAGTAGGCTCTGTTTTTTTTTTTTTTTTTAGTTTAGTAATTGAAGAGCGTGAGGGAGTATTTCCAGTAGCAAACATGTTTCTGGAAGCAGAAACAAAAAGGCCAAACATTCTCTTCTCTTTTATAGATTTGCTTCTCAACCCACTCTAGTTTTCTATTTCACAACAACAGAGAGGTCACCTCATAGGGTATAAGATATTTTATTCTGGAGTGAAGTATTAGCAAACATGGCCTGGGAACACAGATTCAGGTAATTAGAAAAGGCATGTTTCAACCTGGTAACAGGTCTACGATTTTTTTAAGATAAATAAACAAAGATCAAGGTATTTTCAAAACGCATTAGTGGGAACGTCCTGTAGGTGGCTTCAGAAAAGAGGGGAGGCTTCTGTTACAGGCCTTACTTAAAGCCTATGCAATGACATCATTCTTAGGTGTTGAGTTGGTGAAAGCTGTGAGTCTGTTTATACAGTAGAAAAAGTATTTATCCCAATAGTTACAAGGATGTTAGGTCAAACACAGAGGCAGAAGATAAATGGATATCTTTAAGGAATAAAGATACCCGAAGATAATTCAGCTCTGCATATGCCACATGCCAGCATTCATGATCAGAGAACTTCCAATCAGTGAGCCATCCTTTTAAAATCTTTATCACAGGTGAACTTTTCCTCTGGGAATTTCAATTGACAATGGAAAGACATATTAAATATGTAAATAATGCCACAATTTATAGTGGTTCTAAACAGGAGGTGGTGGAGTTCAGAGTGCTTACCTAAAATGGCTGATAGCCTGGGTTTAATTTCTAGCATTTTCGTAAAAGGGAGAGGAATAGGAAGAGCGGGGAAGAGGATGGGTTGATGTGAAAGCAGCTAGAGAGACTACGTATAGGAGAATTGGGGAAGAAGAACAGAGGAGAGGAAGTACAAATGGAGAAGGGAAAAGGAGTCAAGGGTAAGTCAGGAGGAAGGAGGCTATCATCATTCAGTATAGTGTTTAGAAGGGAGTATATGGGAGGCCTCTTGAGGGTGGGTTATTTGATCTGTGGAATACTTAGATAAATATCTTTAGTTTAAACACTCATTAAGATGTATACCTAAGGTATGTCCATTTATCTGTATTTATATATATTATTTTTTCTGTTGTGATAAAATACTATGAATAAAGCACCTTAATAGATAAAAGAGAGAAAGGTATTTTGTTTGTATTGTTGTTATTGTTTGCTTGCTTACAGTTCAAGGCTATAGCACACTGTGGCAAGGAAATCAAGGCAGGAGCATGATACTGCTGGTAGGTCATATTACATCTGCAGTCAGAAGAGAGAAATGAATGCATGCCACTGCTCAATTTTTTCCATTTAAACAATCTTGAATCCTTTATCCCTTGTCCAAGGAATGATGCCACCTATAGTGTGTGAGTACCCCCCGCCATTCAATTGGCACAAACAAGACAATCATCCAGATGCATAACCAGAAACTAAATTAAAATCCCAAGTGATTTTAGAGAACTAATATTAACCATCACAATAAACATAGCAGACATTTGGAAACTTGACATATAGGACACTTTCTAATATTTGACCCTTAAAATCAAGTTGCGTGCACAGCAAAACTCATTTTCCTCAGACAAGATTACTTCACTTATACTTGTTGCAAACCAACAACATATGAATTCATAAACAGAATACCAGCAACAGAATCATAGAAGAATTTTACAAAACCTATTACTTGTCAATAATTAAAACATAAAAATATATTTTTTTCAAAAAAGGAGAACAAATCTAAAAAGACAATAACTTAGAAAATGGCTAAAGGATGTGAAGAAGGCACTTCACAGAAAAAGGGAATGGCCAGAAAACCTGTGCAAAGCTGATGTTTGTGAAGTAATCTGGTAAATGGATATACATCATGTTCAGTATAGGATGCTGAGGACATGAAAAGGTGAATGGAGACAGACTGAGAGTCAAGAAACCTCATTTTTTAATCTATGTTTTCATTTGTCAGAAAAAAAAGAAAATGGAGCAATGACTAAGTGCCAAAACATTGAGATATTGCTAATGTCATTGTTTTGTTTCATGGGAATATTGTTGGTGTCAAGTTAATGTTATTTGTTAAATAATTGTGCTCTTCAATTTCAAAAAGATTCTCCACTGGTATACAAAACTCCACACAAAGAGTCACAAGAATGAATGAGGAAGTCGCGAGTGCTGACTTTTACAGATCTCTACCATTGTAAGTGAGGCATGGGGAGAAGATGGGGTGCATGCCAGGTATGGTTCTACTTCCATTTTACTTTAGTGCTTTCAGGTTCTGGGTGAGTAGCCAAAAAATGTTATTAAACTTTCAGTTAGCTCTGCAACAGGCCCCCAGACCTTAGTAGGCTCCCAGACCTTAGCACCATTGACTCCATGATAGAAATACCATTCAGGCTCTAAAACTCAGCATATAGACTGCACCACCAGACAAAACTAAAACAAAGACCTAATCCATCAAAATCCATAGTTATGGTAAAGTCTCTAAATGTAATTGTTTCTTGCTTCTTTACTTCCACTTTGGTTACTGTTCTTGTTTATTGAAGTGTGTCAATCCAGAACATGGTTTTTGTGCTTTAAGGCTCCCGTGAGGAAGTCTTATAACTACACTGGGTTCCTAAATACCTAGTACAGCCTCTAGCTGGCTAATAAAGGCATTATATTAGCTTAAACCCATGTATGAACAGTCTTCTCTGGTGGATACACCACAACATTTTTGGAGGTTCCACTGAGATGTCCAGAGAGCAGAGCTTGAGACACAAGGTGTCTCAGAGCCCCTCAGAGCAGGGAAGACTATAGCAGTTAAAGGGCTCCTAGGAGCTATACAACCTAGGATGCTCCAGCCCCCAAGAACTCTCTTTTTTTTTTTTTTTTGGTTTTTCGAGACAGGGTTTCTCTGTGGTTTTGGAGCCTGTCCTGGAACTAGCTCTTGTAGACCAGGCTGGTCTCGAACTCACAGAGATCCACCTGTCTCTGCCTCCTGAGTGCTGGGATTAAAGGCGTGCGCCACCACCGCCCGGCCCCCAGAACTCTCTTTAATTAATTACTGCCTCATGATTCAGAGGAATTTGATATGACACCCCAAAAGGAAACACATTATAGAGTCACCTGGTCTGTCACCTCTGGAGATAAGTCTGGCTAAGTCTCCTTCTGTTTGGATACATTGGAGAAGTTAGATGTAGCTGCTGATCCAGGCATCAGACTTATCCTGCCTGTTTTATGTTGTCTTTACTGTGTGTCTCACTGTGTGTTTTTCTATGTATTTCTATCAGTTCTATTTCACTGTATTAAGCAATGGCTTTCTCTAGTGTGACATTGCCCCCACCCAGTGAACACATGCACGCACATGCACACACACACACACACACACACACACACACACACAGCTTAAGACCTGTGCCCCCTTCTGTAGGGGACCCAGATCTTTTTGGCTCCGTCAGGTCACCTAGAGAAACAAATAACTCTTCCTTGTTCCTCACTTTACTCCCATTCAGTCCCCAGTTTTCCAGGTCCCAATGTGCAGAGACAGGCCAAACCTCTTCTCCAGAGTCCCCAGCCATCTAAGCAGAATGCACACAGGAAGGGAGAAAAATTTCCCCAAGGTGCCCACTCACTCCACTCACTGCCTTCTTTAAGCCACCCCAGGAAAAAAAAGAGCAAATTCCACTCCTTCCTCTTTCATTATTTGTGCCTGCTTTTCTACTAGTAATGTGTATAACTGAAAAACTCAAAACCTATCATTCTCTGAAAAAACGTAGAAAAAATATCACTGGGCCCAGATAAGGGGGTAGCTGATAGGCAATGCAACCTGGACAGAATAGATTTTCTCTTGACCAAGGAGAATTTAAACAATTTTTGCTAGATCCTTTTTAGAAGGATTAAAGACAACTGGTAAAATGATTGCTTTCGTCACCCCATTGGTCCCAAATATTAGAAAAATTATAAAAGTTAGAAAATTTAAAGATAGATCCCAGTTGATGAAGAAGGTTCACAAGGTGTTTAACAACAGAGAACTGACTGGGATGATATCTTTTGCATAAATTGAAAGTCACTGTCACCTTTTCTGATGATGAGACATGCTTAGACACCTCACAAAATATTGTGTCTTCCCCTTTGTGAGAATATTGCCTAGCTGAAAGTACTGCCTTGAACCAAAGATATACTTGGATTATACCTCAGATTGAATACTCAACTGACTAGTTGAGCTACTCCCACTCAGATTAAATAGTCAATTAACCAGGAAAAAAAAATTGCAGCCCATGGCTTAGAGAGACAGGAATGCTGGTTCATTGCAGTCACACTGGAATACACTTCTCCTGCCTGTATGAAATCTGAGAAATTTCATGCTCACGAATCTAATTCCTCCAGAGAAATAGGTATCTTGGACCTGAAAGATGTATTCTTCAGCCTCCCACTGGCAGAAGTGCAACAACCCATCTTTGTTTTTAAATGGATGGACCCAGTGGGCAACTTACCTGAACCAGGTTGCCTCAAAGATTTAAAAGTTCTCCAACCCTGTTTGATGAGACAACAAATGATGACCTCCTGCCATTCCATGAGAGGTTTCCAAGGAAAATAGATTATAAAAGGGCCACTGAGGGGTTGCTTTAAGAGTTGCAGACCTTGGGATATAGAACAACAGTTGATAAAGCCAACCTTTGTATATCAGAGGCTACCTATCTTGGTTACCAGCTGAAGGGAGGCAAAAGAAGCCTGGCTCAGAGTGGGATTGCTGCCATTCTGGTGTGGGAGAATTGTCTATATTCTGTCAAATATATTTTAAAGAAACGCTGGTTGGCCAGTAGCCAGACAGGAAGTAGAGGTGGAGCTATGAGAACAGGAGCATTCTGGAAAGAAGGAAGCTCTTCCCAGAGTCCTGCCAAGACCACCAAAGAAGCAGAATGTGATCTGCCCTGCTGAAAAAGATACTGAGCCATGTGGCTAACATAGATAAGAATAATGCGTTAACATAAGCTACAAAAGCTAATAATAGCCTGAGCTAATAGTCCAATCAGTTTATAATCTTATGGAGACCTCTGGGTCTTAAAGGCTGGGGGAACAGGCAGGACAGAAACCCCAACTAGTAGGCCATCATACTACAGAATGGCACCCACATGGAAAACGGCATACACATAATGTTTGAGAGAGCTTGGGGAGTAATTCTAGAATAAAATAATAGAGTAAACCAAAACTTCTTGGTAGCAGCAATTTCTCGGGTCTACTCTGCTTGCTGGATTCAAGCAAGTGCTCTCATCTATGAGAGGCTTCCTGACTCAGTTTTAGCTGAAAATCCTGCAGCTCTTTAAGAGGTCCTGCCAAAAAACACTTAAATGGTATTGATAAAAGGTGACCACATGCTTTTTGGTTTTCAGCGATAGCAGGGAAAAAGCTGTGCTGTTTTAAAATGCCAGCTTTCTGGACTGCTCTGCTAGGACAAACTCTGACTCTTTCTGGCAGGCAGTCCAACTATGGAACATTTGAGTGTGGTTTGTGAGCGCACAGCTGCAACTTGCCTACTGTTGGGGGTCTTGAAACGCCATAGAGTTGTGTCAATAAATGTGGCTAGAGCCAGTACCTCAGCCATGATGCTGGAATCTCATAAAGGTAAGGAATGGGCTGTATCTAGCTGTCAAAGCCACTGATTTAATGCTTTCTATATTGCTTAGCAAATTAAAGACTCATGTGGTCAGAAAAAGAGAGATATACAGTAAAGAGAGATTCAAAGAGAAAAAAAAAACTCTAAATGGTTTACAGTATGTTAAAAATATCTGCAGGTTTGAAAATAAAGGTTAAAGTCCTTAAAATAAAAAAAAAAGTAAGAAAGAGAGTAGTTGGGTGTGGTGGTACTCACCTTTAATCCTAATACTTGGGAGGCAGAGGTAGACTGACCTCTGTGAGTTCAAGGTGTGGTAGCACACACCTTTAATCCAAGCACTGGGGAGGCAGAGACAGGCAGATCTCTGTGAGTTCAAGAACAGCTCGGTATACAGAATGAGTTCCAGAACAAAGATACACAGAAACCCTGTCTCAAAAAGCCAAAAATTAAAAATAAAAGAAATAGAGTTTAAAATAAAGTCACATAAAAATGGAAAACCCACAGAAAATCTGGATACTATATGTTGTGCTCTTTTTGAATTGTTTGAATGCTGAGGAAAGAGCAACAGCTGCTAAAAGATATTTGCTTATAGATGCTGCTGAATCAATCCAAGGTAGATATTTTGAAAATACCTTTACTTCAAAATTGAATTCAAAAGTTATGTTACTTTGGAGAAGAGATTTTATTTTTTTTTCACAAGAAAAGAGAGGCTGTGGATTCATTTTGAGTTAAGAAAAATCAGGTTTTATCAAGAAAGACCACCTGAGAAATCTCCAGTAAGAACAGATGGCCCAGATGTCTGAGTTCTACATCCAGAACAGATTCAAGACTGCTGTCTGAGAAGATCAAGACTCACAGGATACTCCAGTCAGGACTTGATCATAATTCAACATTTTCTTTAGGTCCCCATAAGATTAACAGTTCCCCCAACAGGTCGGAAGTAGCCTGGAATATTGTTTTGGGAGAAAACAGAGAGTAGAGAATTTCCATGCATAGCATATTTGGTCATCTGGCAGGTATGACCTGTTGTTAAGTAGGGGATGGCTGCCTGAGTTGGAGGCTGGCACGAAGTGATGATGGAGGGGAGGAAAGAAAGTTCCTCTGTGGGATTCACAGAAGGCATGGACAAGAGGAAGGGCAGCTGCAGCTGGTATTCTGCTGCAGCACTAGGGGTAAGGAGTTGGGTACGGAAGAGAAAGGAGAATAGAAATGGTCTGTGGTCAATATACCTAGTCTGCTGTCAAGTGTGGCCTGTGGTTGAGCAGGAGGTGTTCACCTAAATTAGGACAGGGAAACAACTGTGATGTGGCAGATGAGGAAGGGGAAAAACTTAAATTAGAGGAGGCATGAACTAGGAGTGAGCAACTGCAGCTGCTGTTCTAGTGCAGCAACATGGTCAACCCTAAGAAGTGGTGGGTATAGAGAACAGAGAAGTTAGAGAATGTTCATGGTCAGTCTACATAGTCCTCTGTATGCCTAACAATTTTTTTGAATAGCAAAGATACTATTAAGACAATATTGATAATGACACCTTGAGTCCAAGAATCTATAATATAATGTTTTGGAGGAAATTTGAAGAGAAATGCACTGGCTATTTTCTGGAATTGTTCTGAAAATGATCGTTGGTTGAATGTTTAACATTATTTCTGTTGTGTGGCTATTTTAATATTTTTAAATAAAATTTTGAAATTATAATAATGATCAAATCCTTGGAGGAAATGATGAACACCTAACCAAAAACATAGAAACTAGCAGTGGGGATACAAGAAGTCTAGGAGATCATGAACAACCTTGTCTTTAAAACAATTTGGAGGCCTGGTCTATTTCAAAAAGGAAAGCAAACAACAATGTAAACAAGCCAAAACTAAACAAACAGAATGTATGTGAAAGGTTAAACATGGCCTAGGATTACAAAGTCATGTAAGCCACTGGAGGAAGTCATGAAACCAATGTTAGTTAGCATTTCTATCCTCTAAGTGCAGGGTGATCATTCCTCATGCACACCTAATTTCTGGTGAAAAGGATACCAGGTGCAGTCAGAGTATAAATTACCTTCCCATGTAGGTAACACCAGTCTCCCAAATGCATTTCTTGTTCATTTTCTCTAGGTTTCTCAATCAATTTTCCAAATAATAGTTTTAATTTTTGTGTGTGAAAAAGTGTTTGCATCAGTGTTTGTATGTGTTTCTTATGCTTTCCCTTTGGTTCTTTTTTCTTCTGCTTTGTTTATTTGTTTTCTCCTATTCTGTTTTGCTTGTTTTTATTTTATCTGATTTTATTCCATTTTAGATACTGCATTTTAAATTTTATTTTAAGATTATATACTAATGAGAGAGAAAAAAAGGGTCATAATTTTGGTTGATGTGAAGTAGGGATGATCTGGGAGTAGTTAGGGGAGGAGAAATCATAATCAGAACATATTGCATTAAAATAATAAAATGAATATATAATTACTCCCACTCTAAGTAAAACTATTGATTGGCTGTCCACTTTAGTTATAAAAAAATACCAACTTCTTTCTTTTTTAAAAAAAAAAGTTATTCTCTCATACATTACATCCCAAACACAGTTTCAGTTCCCATCAATCCCCTGAGTCACACCTTTTATCTACCCTCTCCCCAGAACCACTTCTCCTCTGTTTAACTTTATTTAAAAAAAAAGACAGCCTCCCAAAACTATCCACTTAACATGGAATAACAAGTACAAATAAGACTAGGCACAAATCCTCATATCAAGGCTGGATAAGACAACACAGTAGGAGAAAAAGTATCCAAAGCACAGGCAAAGAGTCACAGATGCCTGTACTCACACTGTTGGAAGTCCCAGAAAAACACTAAGCTATACAACTATAACTTATATACATAGAGTTTCTGTGGTTTGTATTGTTATGGTATCCTTGATGCTTCTAGCTTCTACATTTCTTCCTTCACATTTTCTTCTGAGTTTCCCTGTCTCTACCTCGTGCATCTGCTTCCATCAATTGCTGGATTACATCTCTGTGATGGCAAATGAACTAGGCACTGCTCTAGGAGTATAGCAATATAAAATATTTATTTTTCATTTATTTCTATTCTATTTTTTATTTTAATTTTTTATTTATTTTACATACCAACCACAAGTCCTTCTCCCAACCCTGAACAACAGGAAAATCCACTAAAGAGACAACTGAGCAGATGTGCATCAGAACTAAACTATAGGAGGCATGAACTTTCAGGGGTTCTTAGAACTCCCCTTTAAAACCATGCTGAAAATTCATTAATACAGGATAAAAGTGCTTCAGATTGTGTCAGATGATGACTTCCCCCTTTTTTTCAGCTGATACATTCAGCCTGAGATGGAGTTGACTTCTTTATTTATTGCAAACTGTTTTATCATTTTACTTACCAAGCACAATTTTGCCTCCATCCCCTCCTCCCACTCTTCTGAACCTTCCCCTAAACCACCTACCATTCACTTCTCAAAAAGAGTAAGGTATTCCACGGGGAGTCAACAAAGCCTCGCACATCAAGTTGATGCAGGACCAAGCCCCTTCCACCTGCATCAAGGTTGAGTAAGGCATACCACCATAAGAAGTGGACTACAAGATACTCAAAGACACAAAAAATATGTTCAACATGATAGAAGAAAACTTTCTGAACCTAGAGAAGGTCATTCCTATGAAAGTATAAGAATCCAGAAGGTCCAGGATACATGTTGTGCAGACACAAAGAGACAATGAATACCAGCCCAGACTACTATACAAAGCAAAGTTTTCAACCACCACAGACAGAGAAATCAAGATATTCCATGACAAGCCAGAGTGAAACAATACCTATCCACAAATCTAACATTACAGAAAATGCTAGAAGAAAAATTCCAATCCAAGGAATTTAGTTATACCTACAAAAATCACAGGCAGTAGATAATCCCACACCAGCAAAACCCAAGGAATTGAAATACACACACAATACCACCACCACCACCAAAACCAAAACTAACAAGAACTAACAGTCTCTGATCATTAATACCTAATAGTATCAATAATCTCATTCACCTATAAAGACACAGGCTAACAGAATGGATATGAAAACAGGACTCATCTTTCTGCTATATACAGGAAACACACCTCAAATTCAAAGACAGATATTACCTCAGGGTAAAGGGTTGGGAAAAATTTTTAATGAAATAGACCTAAGAAAAAGCTGAGGTTGCTATCCTAATATCTAACAAAATAGACTTCAAATGAAAATTAACCAAAAGAGATGAAGGACATGCCATATTCAGCACAGGAAAAAAAATCAAGATGAAATCTCCATTCTGAACATCTATGCTCCAAATAAAAGGGCACCCACATTTGTAAAAGACACATTAGTAAAGCTTAAATAATACATAAAAGCCCACACACTAATAGTGGGTGAGCTCAAAATCCCACTCTTATCACTGGACAGAGCTGCCCAGACAGAAAGTTAAGAAAAGTAAAGTAACTAACAGATGTTATGACTCAAATAAATTTAACAGATATCAAGAGAATATTCTACTATGAAACCTTCTCTAAAATTGAACACATACATGGTAACCAAGCAAACCTCAACAGATACAAAAATAAAAATATAATAAGCCCTAATATCTTATCACATTACCATGGTTTAAAATTAGAATTCAATGACAAGGCTAATTGCAGAAAGCCCACAAACTAATGAAAATTTAAACAATACTCAACTGACTCACCCCTGAGTCAAGGAGGATATAATTAAAGAAATTAAAGATTTTCTAGAATTAAGTGAAAATAAATGTACAACATAACCAAACTTATGGGATACTGTGAAATCAGCATTAAAAGGAAGGATATTCATAGCATTAAGTATCTACATGAATAAGATGGAGAACACTCATGCTAGTGATTTAACAGCACACATGAAAGCTCTAGAAAAAAGAAGCAAATTCACCCAGGAAAAGTAGATGACAAGAAGTAAGCAAATTGAGGGCTAAAATCAATAAAACAGAAACTAAGAAATCAATAAGGAAACAATGAGACGAAGAGTTAGTTCTTTGAGAAAATAAATAAGAGAGACAAACCGCTATCCAAACTAATCAAAAGGAAGAGAGAGATTATCCAAATTAACAAAATCAGACCTAGCCGGGCGGTGGTGGCGCACGCCTTTAATCCCAGTACTTGGGAGGCAGAGGCAGGCAGATCTCTGTGAGTTCAAGACCAGCCTGGTCTACAAGAGCTAGTTCCAGGACAGGCTCCAAAACCACAGAGAAACCCTGTCTCGAAAAACCACACACACACAAAAAAAAAAATCAGACCTAAAAAGGGGACATAACAAATATCAAAATTAAATCAAGACCAGGTGAGAATTGTAAATAGACCTATAAACTGCAAGAAAATAGAAGCTGTTATCAAAAATGTCCAAAAACCAAAAAAAAAAAAAAAGGCCAGGGCTGGAATGTTTTAGTACAGAATTCTACCAGAACATCCTAGAAGAGTAATACCTATACTCCTCAAAGTGTTCCACATAATAGAAACAGAAGGGACATGCCACACTCTTTTTATTAGGCTACAGTTACCCTGATACCAAAACCACACAAAAACTCAACTAAAAAATAGTATTACAGACCAATATCACTCATGAACATGAACGCAAAAATACTCAATAAAATACTGTGAAACAGAATCCAAGAACACACCAAAAAAACACCCACCATGATCAAGTTGGCTTCACCCAGAGATGCAATGCTGGTTCAACGTATGAAAATCCATCAATGTAATTCATCATATAAAAAAACTGAAAGAAAAAAAATATGATCATTTTATTAGATGCTGAAAAAGCATTTGACAAAATCCAGCTCCCCTTCATGATAAAGGTCTTGGAGATATTGGGGAAACAAGCAACATATCCAAATATAATAAAAGCAATATACAACAAGCCAACAGCCAACATCAAATTAAATGTAGATAAACTCAAAGCAATACCACTAAAATTGGGAATAAGACAAGGCTGTCCACTGTCTCCATATCTCTTCAATATAGTTCTTGAAGTTCTGGCAAGGACTTCAGGAGACACAAGGAGATCAGGGGGATTCAAATTGGAAAGGAAGAAGTCAATATTTTGTTATTTGCAGATGATTTGATAGTGTATACAAGTGACCCCACATAAGATCCTGGGAAATAGAGGAGAGTGGGCCCAATCTTGACTTGCCCTGTAGTCAGACTGATGATTATCTTACATATCACCATAGAGCCTTCATCCAACAACTGATGGAAACAGAGGCAGAGACCCACATCAAAGCAATTGACTGAGCTCCCAAAATCCAGTTGAAGAGTATAAGAAATGAGAATATGAGCAAGGAGGTCAAGACCATGATGGGTTTCCCCACTTAAACGGTTTACCTGAGCTTATGGGAGTTCACCGACTTTACTCATACTGAGAAAGAACAAGCATAGAACCAAACTAGTCCCTCTGAATGTGGTTGACAGTTGCATGTCTGGAGAAGACTGAGGGGCCACTATCAGTGACAGCAGGGTGTACCCATACTGCATATATTGGCATCTTTCGGATCCTGTTTTCTGAAATGGAACTGGAAAAATCCCTGAGTGGGGTAACACAGATCCTGAAAAACAAACATGGTATGTACTTGCTCATAAGTAGACATTAAACATAAAGCAAAGGATAACCAACTTATAGTCCAAGACTCCAGAGAAACTAGACATCAAGGAGAACCCTAAGGCAGTCATACATGGATCCCCTTGTGAAGAGGAAACAGACAAGATCTGAGAAAATTTGGAGTGTGTGGAGGGGAGGGAAGGTGGAAGAGGAGGGCAGAGGCAAATTAGAGGGAGGAGGGAGAACATGAGGGAATGAGATGGTCTAGATTGGGAAAGGAGAGAAAAGGAGAGCAAGAAAAGAAAGATCTATTTCTTTGCAATCTTACATAAAGAAATCTATAGATTCAACAAAATTCTCATCATGATTCCTCCACAATTCTTTACAGACCTTTAAAGAAAAATACTCAACTTTATGTGGAAAATCAAGAAACCTAGGATACATAAAGAAGTATGTATTTTATGCTGTATAATAAAAGATCTTCTGGAGGAATCACCATCTTTAATTTTAAGTTGTAGTACAGAGAAATATTAATAAAAGCCACATTATATTTACATAGAAACAGACAGGTTGATCAATGGAATTAAACTGAAGACCAATAAATAAATTCATACTCACATATGGACACCTGGTTTTTGACAATGAAGTCAAAATTATGGAAATAAGAAAACACATTCAACAAATAATGCTGGTCTAACTGGGGCTTGACATGTAGGAGAATTCAAATAGAGCCATAACAAAACTCATGTCCAAAGGGATCAACAACCTCAACGTATCTACAGATATACTGAATCTGATAGAAGAGAGAGTGGAGGAAAACCTTGAATGCATAGGCACAGGAGATAACTTCCTGAACACAACCAGTAGTGCAAGCAGGAAAAACAATTAATAAATGGGATGTCATAAAACTGAGATGCTTCTTTAAGGCAAAGAATGCCCTTAAGAGAACAAGACTGCAGCCTACAAAAAGTGAAAAGATCTTCACCCACCCCACATCTAAAATATATGAAAAACTCAAGAAAGGAGACATCAACAAACAAAATAATAGAATTTAAAAATTTGGGTACATAGGTAAGCAGAGAATTTTCAACAGAAAGTTATCAAATGGCTGATAGTCTCTTAAAATAATGTTTAACATCCTTAGCCATCAGTGAAATGCAAATCAAAACTAGTTGGGGATTTTTTCTTACACCTGTTAGAATAGCTAAAATAAAAACTATAAGTGACAGCCTGGGCTGGTAAGAATGTGCAAGAAATGAGGCACTCCTCTACTGTTGGTGGGAATGAGAATATACACAGTTGCTTTGGAAATCAATATGGTGGTTACTCAGAAAATTGGGAATTGATCTACCTCAAGATCCAGAGGGACATATACCCAAAGTACACTCCACCATACTATATGGATTCTTACTCAACTATGTGCATAGCAACTTTATACATAATAGCAAAAAAAACATAACTGGAAATAATCCATATGTCCCCCAACCAAAAATGAATAAAGAAAATATGGTACATTTACACAACAGAGTACTACTCATCTGTTAAAATCAACGACAACATGAAATTTGGTGGCAAATGTATGGAATTAGAAAAGACTATCCTGAGTGAGGTAACCCAGACACAGAGAGACAAAACACGGTATGTGTTCACTTTATAAGTGGATATTAGCTGTAAAATAAATGATCATCATGATACAATCCACAGACTCAGAGAATCTAAGTAACAAGGAGGAACACATATTTCACTGTGAAGAAACAGTAGAATGGACATCACTGGTAAATGAGGGCTTGATATGAAAACAGGAGGAGTTAGGTGCGATTGGCAGGAGGGAGAGATCACTGCAATAGACAACTAAAATCAGGGGGAATCTCTGGAAAGAGCTAGAAACCCAGTGCAATTGAAACTCCCAGGAATCTCTGAGGGCAATTGTCATAGTAACAGGAAATAAAGAGTCTAAATCAGGCTGAAAACAAGCAAGACTTCGAGTAGAGAAATTGAAACATCAAACCAACCATGAACCCAGCCTTCTACATAAAATTTATCCTTCCCAGTAGATGTGCTAGGATAAAGTGATGCAGAAATTGTGGGAGTGGCCAGGTACTCATCCTGCTTGAGACTCATACCATGAGAGAGGGAGCTTACTCCCTGACACTGTTAGAAGGACCAGTACCCAGAGGCTGGGTAGCCCAGAGACCTAGGATAGAGCCAAACACAACTGGCAAAAAAAATACTTTCAATATAGTATTTCTGATGACATTCTGCTATTCTGGTGCCTAGTCAAATGGTCATCAGAGAGGCTTCATGCAGCAACTGATGGAAACAGACATAGAGACCCAAAGTCAAAACTTAGACAGAATTTGCAGAATCCTGTGGGAGAGGGGAAGAAAAGAGTGTAGAGAAAAAAAGGGGGTCTGTGTGGGACTGACCTAGGCCCTTTGTATATATGTCACAGTTGTGTAACTTGCTCTTCTTGGGAGATGGGAGCAGATGCTGTCCCTGACTCTCTTACCTGCTTTTAGGACCCTTTCCTCCTACTGGGTTGTCTTGTCCAATCTTAATAGAAGAGGATGTGTCTAGTCTCACTTCAACTTGATATATCTTGACTGATGAGACCTCCCTTTTTTTTTTTTTTGAAGAGAAACAGAGGAATACTGAATGTGGAGAGGTTTGGAGAGAGAGAATGAGAGGAAAGGATGGATGGGAAACTGCTATATAGACATAAAAACAAAAATAAATAAACACAAAACAAATAAATAAAGTGAATTAATTTCATTATTCTCTATGGTTGAATAAAACTCCATCCTTTTATATGCACTACACTGTGATTACTTATGTATTTTTGATACCTATGGTTGATTGCTTAACTGGGTATCCTGAATGTTGCTGCAATAAACACAAATTCTCTGTACATTGACTTAAATTCCTTCATTTATATGTGTAAAATTGGAACAATTCAGTCCTGTAAAACTCTATTCTAATTCCCACAGTAGTTGGCACCAATTTGCTTTTGCATCAGCCTACCAGCAGCATGCAAAGTATTCATTTATCCTATATCATCTACATTTATTGTTATTTGCTTTCCTAATAACAATCATTCTTGCTGGACTGAGATATAATCTCATTATCTTTTAATCTGTGTTTTTCTGATTGCTAAAGACATTGAACATTCTTTTCATGTGTTTATTGGTCATTTAAATTTTATATTTTGAGAAATCACTGTCTATTTCATTTGCCTATTTGCTGTTTGAGCTGTATTGTTTATTGGAATTTATTTAAACAGTTTCAGATAATGTTTATATTCTTTTTTAATTTTTTTAATTAATTTATAGTTATTGAAAATTTCTAACTCCTTCCCTATTCCCACTTCCCTCCCCTCTCTCCACTCCTCCTCCTCTCCAGTCCAAGGAGCAGTCAGGGTTCCCTACCCTATGGGATGTCCAAGGTCCTCCCCGCTCTCCCCAGGTCCAGGAAGGTGAGCATCCAGATTAGGGTCCCACAAAGCTCGTCCATGCAGTAGAATCAAAACCCAGCGCCATTGTCCTTGGCTTTTCTGTCAGCCTCCATGGTCAGCCACATTCAGAGAGTCCGGTTTGATCACATGCTCCATCAGTTCCAGTCCAACTGACCTTGGTGATCTCCCATTAGATCAGTCCCGCTGTCTCAGTGGGTGAACACACCCCTCACTAAATAAGAAGGTGAACGCAAAGAATAACGTATAGTTATCCTCCTGGATATTGGAAGTGGACAAGATTGCCGGACAGGGTTTGGGAGCAATGTTTATATTCTTTATACTAATTGTTTCTCAGATTAGAGCTAACAAATATTTTTCTCTCATTCTGTAGGCTATCTCACCACTCAAATAATTGTTTTGTTTCCTAAAACATTTTAAATTACTTGTAACAATTCCTTGTAATCACAATTATCAATACCTGGTTTCATTTCCTGAGAAAGAGTTTGCCTTTGCCTATGTATTAAAGTATTTACCCCATTTTTCTCTAACAGATTTATGTTTATGATTCTTACATTAAGATATTTGATCCATCTTTAACTGATTTTTGTATATGATGGATATACAGTTTTTGTACAACTTCTCAAAGCTTTCTTTTCTTTATTTTTGAAGAAGAATGCTTAAAAGAAATCCCACACTAGCTCAGAATTGAATATAAGAGAGGGATATTTATTTAGGGGTCGACTCACAGATCACAATCCTCTGTTGTAATGGGGAACAGTAACTGAATCCCACAGCCAGAAAAGAGGCTGGACTGGCACTTTACATCAGTATATATAGTATAAAAAGTCACACTTAACTGGGCAGGTAACTTAAAGGCTACTGGCAGTAGGAATTCCTACAGCACCTCCCCCTTTTGTGTCAATAAGAAAGTTCTAAACCTAATACAAAGTTATATACAATAAGAACAAATATCATGTATAAAAATTAGAATTATAGCCAGCATAAACAATATCAAACAAGAAACATGTAATAAATGTTTCAATAATTATCTTATCCTAATGAGTTTAAGTCGTGTATAATAAATGACTTGGCCAAGTCATGAGAGGAAAATAACTAAAACTGTCGAGTCTTTATCCCCAGTGAAAACCCGAGAAATGAAATAATATTACTTGAGTAAGCAGGAAGTGCAATCAAGCAACTTCCATGATGTGCAAAAAAAAATGACAGAGACAACTGACTACATGGGCAATTACCCAAATTCTCATTTGCATCGTTCGAGCAACCAATTTTGGCTAAGGCCTAGAGTAACTGACAGACCATTTTTAGAAGCAGGAAATTTTTCAAAACCATCTTACCTTGTCTTGGAAAAACTTGACAGTCTTTTTTTCTTGTATCCTACTTGTCCTGTCCACATATCATGCATTTTGCCGCTGGTCAATTAATGGGGATTTCCTTGAACAAAGACCAGTTTTGCCAAGAAGAAAACAAGCTCCAAGTGGAGTGTCTTTGGTGTTTAACATTTTCTCAGGAATAGATCAGTTCTGCCAGGAGCAATCATGTACCACTTCAACAGAACCCTAAGTTATTTAAATATCATATTCTACATATCTTTGAAGTGGTTGAAGATTACCTATCTATGCAGAATATAATCTATGTATTTAAAGAACCAGATTAGTCTAACTATAAGTATGACAAACATGGATGATTATTGACCTATGAATCTTAATACCTATATAACTTAAAGACTGACTTCATATTAGAATATTAAATAATCTTTAAACAACTGTGCAACAAAGGAAGACAATAATCTAAAAATCTATAAGTATCTTGATCAGAGGCAGAAATGTATACTGCAATATGATAAATATATCATAAAATTGTATCAATATACAAAAAGTTTTAAGCAGACGTAGAAGCATGCATGCATACAATATGACAAAATAACTTTGCCTAGATATGCAAATATTGTAGATGAAAATAAGAACATATTCAATATAACTTAAATTTGTATCAATATATAAGAATTTATACCAATGTAAATTGCCTATAAATAATAGCTCACAAGTATTCACTCCATTACTCACTATTATTACTAGTGTGAGTAAGCTCAAACTAATCTATTATCCCAACCAATTTCCTCTCCTTTTTTTCAAAGAAATCCCTGATCCTACAAATTTCCCCCAACCTTAAACCAATTATAATAAACCCCTAAATGATGCCTCTAACCTTGAGGACAAACATTATTGGGAGAGAGGACATCCTCTTCTAGAATTACTTCTAGCTGTTGCAGGGGCGATGTATATTCTAAGGGATCCTGTGAAAGTAAAATTATGGCAAAGTTCAAAGATTACTGTCTGGTACAAATGCAAATAGTCTCTGAGTATTTGGTATGCTTTTTCTGAGGTTCTTATTTGGAGCTCTGGCAAGAACGTTGTAAAAATGTGCACCATTTCAGCTAACCAAACTGAAACCACATTGAGCAGATGATACCCAAAACAGGTCTTATAGGAGTGCTATCAGCATCATGAAGTCATATTGAATAGGTGGAGTTGTTGTTGTGGGGCCACATCTTATCTTCTTCCTGGAAACTTCAAAGATTATTGCAGGAACATTCATTGTTTTTTGTGGAAAACTTAAATATTATTTATATAGATATGTACATATATATGTATATTTGTGTATACATATATTCAATGAAAGGTATGATAGAGACAAAAAAGGTATGAAAAAAGTAAACTTTTTTCCTACTTCTGTCTTCTTCCTGTCCCATATCATATGGCTCTTGACATGAAACAGAAACTTATAACAAAATGCCTGGATTTAGAGAGCAACAGAGCCGTTGTCGAACTCCTAAGCAAAAAACTGTTTTATTTTCTTACAGACATATGATGGACCATTATTTGTCTTTATTTGTGCAGGTATACCCATGATGCCCACAATTTCTAATAAATGTGCATCAGCCTTTAATGAGTTTAAAGCAGTTGCCCACTGAAAACCTGATAAGTGTCAATGGAGTGGTGTGCATATTATAATTTTCCAAATTTTGTAAAGAGGAACACATCCATCTGCGAGATTTCATTTTTTGAGTACCCTTTATGTTAATCCTTGCAGGTTGCAGTGTTTGGTCATAGAAAGAACAAGTAGGATATCTCTTTACAATCTCTTTAGTTTGTTGCCATGTAATAGAAAACTTCCTTTAAACCTTTGCTATTGACATGATGTTTATTAAGAAATTCTGAGACCTTCAACACACTTCTAATCAATAATTGATCAATTTCTCCATTACCTTGTGCTAGAGGACCTGGCAGACCCATATGTGATTGGATGTGTCTTATGTGTATTGGACAAAGCCTACTTTTAATTATATCCTGAACTTGTATATTTAGGGATAATTGCTATTCATTCCTCCCCAAAAATTAGCACAAACACTTTGTCATGGTTCATTGTCTTCCCATAACTTTTTTATTTCATCAGTAGTGAAAGGTACTATAATCTCTGCTGTATCTGTACCTGCTAATTGACAAAGTCTCAATTTAACTTTTATATTTAATTCAGAGAATTTTATACATAAATTTTTAATTTGTTACTTGGTTTATGTAGTAAAAAAGATCCATTCCAAGATATTATTGTCCCTGTGCATTAAAATTCCTATAGGACAAATTCTGGAAAGCAATATCACTAGAATATAATTAAGATTTGGATTCACCCTATCCACATGTGCCTCCTGTAATTTCTCTTCAACAATTGCCAATTCCTTTTCTGCTTCAACTGTTAATTCTCTAGATGATTCAAGCCTTTTCCACCATCTGAGGTTTTGTTTAAATAAATTATTAGATCAGGTGTTATAGCAACAGTCCAATCATAGACTGGAAATGTCTCCTAATAATCTTTGAAAGTTATTAAGAGTCCACAACCAGTCTCTATTAATTTGTGCCTTTGTGTTCTAATTTTCTGTAAACCTATTTCATAACCTAGGTAACTGACAGAATCTCCTTTCTGTAATTTTCAGGAGCAGTTTGCAATCCCCATTTTTGCAAAACTTTCTTTTCTTCAAACATTATTTCTAAAGTATATATGTTTGAATAAGATAGAAAAATGTCATCCATGTAATGGTAAATTATAGATTTAGAAAACTTTTTTACATACTAATTCCAATGTCTGACTTACAAAATATTGGCCTAGGAAGGGGATATTGAGAATTCCCTGTGGAAGGATGGTCCAATGGTATCCTCTAGTAGGCTGGGAGTTATTATAAGTAGGCACTGTGAAGGCAAATATTTCTCTGTCATTTTCTTGTAAAGGTATAGTAAAGAAACAATAACTATAAAAGGTAATCCTTTTGGTAATAGAGAAGGCAGAGGAATTCTAGATTGTAGAGTCCCCATAAGTTGAATTACCTCGTTAACAGCTCTTAGGTCTGTCACTATTCTATATTTACCAGATTTATTTTGAACAACAAATGCAGGGGAATTCCAAGGACTTGTTTATTCTTCCATAAGGTGAGCATCTAGTTGCTCCTATACCAGATGTTCTTAAACCTATAGTTTGCTTCTGTTAATGACCATTGTTCAATCCAAATTGGTTTCTCAGTTAATCATTCTAAAGGTAGGGCTGTTGGTAACTTTAAAGTTTTGGTAGTTGCTTTATGTCCTTGTACAGCCCAAATGGCTTGTAACATTTGTGTATAGTATTTTATAATATCCTTCCCAGAATTATGAGTTCCTTGGACTGCAGGAATGTTAATCTGGGTATTCCATTACTGCAGCAGGTTACAACCCCATACATTCACTGTAATATTAGCCACATATGGCTTCTGCTTTCCTTTCTGTCCTTCTAGCCCTATGTATTCAACCCATCCCATGCTTTGCTTCACTTGAGTTAGGATTCCAATTCCTAGTAATTGAACATTTGCAACTTGAAAAGGCCAATTTGGATTCCAGGATTCTGGAGTAATATTCATGTCTGCAACCACATCTATCAAACCCACAACTACAATGCCATTTATATGCACTCTTAGGTTTAGTCTTTGATCATTATAGAAATCTGTCAGAATATACATTTCCTATTGCATATTAGAATTTTTGATTTATTCTTCAGGTATATTCCATCATCAAGAACAGTATTTTCTTTTTTTACAGAAGGCTCAAGGTTTTTTAATTTTCCTGTTGAGACATGTCCTTCCCAGTGACTGGGAATGACTGGGCCACTTTTGACATGGGGATCTACAAGAGGCCCCTGCTAAGGAGTTTCCCAATGCAAGTTGCATGTTTGTCTTTTGTTTATCTGCATTCATTGGTCCAATCTCAGCCTTTGACTAACCTTCTACATATACCTCCTATATTTTTTATTTTATTTTATTTATTGAGAAAAGGAAAAAAGAAGTTTCTGAATCCTCCCAGCCTCCAATTTCCCCTCCCCCTCCTCCCACCCTTCTCCCACTCCCCCCATTCTTCTCCCCCTCCCACTTCAGTGCAAAGAGCAGTCAAGGTTCCCTGCCCTGTGGAAAGTCCAAGGTATTCCCGCCTCCGTCCATGTCTAGGAAGGTGAACATCCAAACTGGCTAGACTCCCACAAAGCCAGAACATGAAGTAGGATCAAAACCCTGTGCCATTGTCCTTGGCTTCTCATCAGCCCTCATTGTTCGCCATGTTCAGAGAGTCCGGTTTTATCCCATGCTTTTTCAATCACAGTCCAGCTGGACTTGGTGAGCTCCCAAGAGATCAACCCCACTGTCTCAGTGGGTGGGTGAACCCCTCGTGGTCCTGACTTATTTGCTCATCTTCTCCTTCCTTCTGCTCATCATTGGGACCTTGGGAGCTCAGTCCAATGCTCCAGTATGGGTCTCTGTCTCTATCTCCATCCATCACCAGATGAAGGTTCTATGGTGATATGCAAGATATTCGTCAGTATTGCGATAGGCTAGGGTCATTTCCGGTTCCCTATCCTAAGCTGCCCAAGAATCTAACTGCGGACATTACCTGGGGCTCCTGGGAGCCAATCTAGGTTCAAGTATCATGCCAACCCTAAGGTGGCTCCCTTAACTAAGAATTGTGCTTCAATGCTCCCCTATCCAAGCTTCCTTTATGCCAATCATCCTGTTTCCCCAAGTTCCCCCCATCCTACCCTTCTCACTTTTCCCTCCCCATCTCCCCTTACCCCCATCCTACCCCTCCCCCAAGATCCCAATTTTCTTGCTGGCAATTTTGTCTACTTCCCATAGTCAAGAGGATAACTATATGTTTTTCCTTGGGGTCACCTTCTTATTTAGTTTCTTTAGGTTCACCAATTGTAGACTCCTTGACCATTATTTATGGCTAAAAACCAATTATGAGTGAGTACATCCCATGCTCATCTTTTTGGGTCTGGGTTACCTCACTTAGGATAGTGTTTTCTATTTCCATCCATTTGCATGCAAATTTCGAGAAGTCATTGTTTTTTACCACAGCGTAGTACTCTAATGTGTATATATTTCACACTTTCTTCATCCATTCTTCCATTGAAGGGCATCTAGGTTGTTTCCAGGTTCTGGCTATTACAAATAATGCTACTATGAACATAGTTGAAGAAATGCTTTTGTCATATGATAGGGCATCTCTGGGGTATATTCCCAAGAGTGGTATTGCTGGGTCCAGGGGTAGGTTGATCCTGAATTTCCCGAGAAACCGAAACACTGATTTCCAAAGTGGTTGCACAAAATTGCATTCCTGGCAGCAATGGATGAGTGTACCCCTTCCTCCACAGCCTCTCCAGCAAAGGCTATCATTGGAGTTTTTGATTTTAGCCATTCTGATGGTGTAAGATGATATCTCAAAGTTGTTTTGATTTGCATTTCCCTGATTGCTAAGAAGGTTGAGCATGACCATACGTGTCTTTTGGCCATTTGAAGTTCTTTTGCTGAGAATTCTCTGTTCAGTTCAGTGCCCAATTTTTTAATTGGGTTAATTAGCATTTTAAAGTCTAGTTTCCTGAGTTCTCTATATATTTCTGAGATCAGACCTTTGTCTGTTGTGGGGTTGGTGAAGATCTTCTCCCAGTCAGTGGGTTGCCTTTTTGTCTTAGTGACAGTGTCCTTTGCTTTACAGAAGCTTCTCAGTTTTAGTAGGTCCTATTTATTCAATGTTGCCCTTAATGTCTGTGCTGCTGGGGTTATACCTAGGAAGCGATCTCCTGTGCCCATGTGTTGTAGGGTACTTCCCACTTTCTCTTCTATCAGGTTCAGTGTGTTCGGACTTATATTGAGGTCTTTAATCCATTTACTTGAGTTTTGTGTATGGTGATAGATATGGGTCTATTGTCATTCTTCTACAGGTTGACATCCAGTTGTGCCTGCAAACTTTGTTGAAGATGTTTTCTTTCTTCCATTGTATACTTTTAGCTCCTTTATTGAAAATCAGGTGATCATAGGTTTGTGGGTTAAAATTCGGGTCTTCTATACGAATCCATTGGACAACTTCTCTGTTTTTATGCCCGTACTACACTGTTTTCATTACTGTAACTCTGTAGGAGAGTTTGAAATCAGAGATGGTAATGCTTCCAGAAAATCCAATATTGTATAGGATTGTTTTGGCTATCCTGGGTTTTTTTGTTTTTCCATATAAAGTTGATTGTTGTCCTCTCAAGATCTGTGAAGAATTGTGATGGGACTTTGATGGGGATTGCATTGAATCTAAAAATGGCCTTTGGTCGAATTGCCATTTTTACTATGTTGATCCTCCTAATCCAAGAGCAAGGGAGGTCCTTCCATTTTCTGGTATACTCCTCAATTTCTTTCTTTAATGCCTTAAAGTTCTTGTCAAATAGATCTTTCACTTCCTTGGTTAGAGTTACCCCAAGATATTTTATGCTGTTTGTGGCTATCGTGAAAGTTGAAGCTTCTATGATTTCCCTCTCTGCTTCCATATACTTTGTGTATAAGAGGGCGACTGATATTTTGGAGTTGATCTTGTATCCTGTCACATCACTAAAGGTGTTTATCAGCTGTAGGAGTTCTTTGGTGGAGTTTTGGGGGTCGCTTATGTACACTATCATATCATCTGCAAATAATGAAAGTTTAACTTCCTCCTTTCCAATATGAATCCTGTTGATCCCATTATGTTGTCTTATTGCTATTGCTAGAACTTCAAGCACTATATTGAAGAGGTATGGAGAGAGTGGACAGCCTTGTCGTGTTCCTGAATTTAATGGGATGGCTTTGTTTTTCTCTCCATTTAATTTGACGTTAGCTGTCAGCCTGCTGTATATAGCATTTATTATATTTAGGTATGACCATTGTATCCCTAATCTCTCCAATAATTTTATGATAAAGAGATGTTGATTTTTGTCAAATGCTTTTTCAGCATCTAATGAAATGATCATAAGGTTTTTTTTCTTTTAATTTATTTATATGATGGATTACATTGATAGATTTTCGTATGTTGAAGCAGCCCTGCATCTGTGGGATGAAGCCTACTTAATCATAATGGATAATTTTCCTAATGTGTTCTTGGATTCGGTTTGCCAGGATTTTGTTGAGGAATTTTTGCGTTGATGTTCATGAGTGAGATTGGCCTGTAATTCTCTTTCCTGGTTGAGTCTTTGTGTGGTTTTTGTATCAGAGTAACTGTAGCTTCATAAAAGGAATTTGGTAATGACACTTCTGATTCTATATTGTGAAATTCATTAAGGAGTATAGGTATTAGGTCTTCTTGGAAGTTCTGGTAGAATTCTGCATTGAAACCATCTGGTCCTGGGCTTTTTTTGGTAGGGAGGTTTTTGATAACAGCTTCTAATTCTTCACGACTAACAGGTCTATTTAGATTGTTCACCTGGTCCTGGTTTAACTTTGGTATATGGTATTTATCTAAAAAAGTGTCCATTTCTTTTACATTTTCCAGTTTTGTGGCATACAGGCTTTTGTAGTAAGATCTAATGATTCTCTGAATTTCCTCTGTGTCTGTGGTTATGACACCCTTTTCATTTCTGATCTTATTAATTTGCATATTCTCTCTGCTGTTTGAACCAGCTTTTTGTTTCATTGATATTTTGGATTGTTTTCTGTGTTTCTATTTTGTTGATTTCAGCCCTCAGTTTGATTGTTTCCCATCTTCTACTCCTCCTACGTGAGTCTGCTTCTTTTTTTCTAGAGCTTTCAGGTGAGCTGTTAAGTCTCCAATATGTGCTTTCTCTGTTTTCTTTAAGTGGGCACTTATTGCTATGAACTTTCCTCTTAGGACTGCTTTCATACTGTCCCATAAGTTGGAGTAGGTTGTTTCTTTATTTTCATTGAATTCCAGCAAGACTTTAATTTCTTTCTTTATTTTTTCCTTAATCCAGGTGTGGTTCAGTAGTTGACTGTTCAGTTTCCATGAGTTTGTAGGCTTTCTGGGGGTAGCATTGTTGTTGAATTCTAACTTTAATCCATAGTGATCAGATAAGACACAGGTGGTTCATAATATTTTTTTGTAACTGTGGATGTTTTCTTTGTTTCCAAGTATGTGGTCAATTTTCGAGAAGGTTCCATGAGCTGCAGAGAAGAAGGTATATTCTTTCCGATTTGGGTGGAATATTCTATAGATATCTGTTAAGTTCAATTGATTCATTACCTTTATTAATTCTCTCATTTCTCTGTTAGGTTTCTGTCTGATTGACCTGTCCATTGGTGAGAGAGGAATGTTGAAGTCTCCTACTATTAGTGTTTGTGGTTTGATGGCTGCCTTGTGTTTCAGTAATGTTTCTTTTATGTACGTGGGTGCTTTTATATTAGGGGCATAGATATTCAGGATTGAGACTTCTTCCTGATGAATTGTTCCTGTTATGAGTATAAAATTTCCCTCTCCATCTCTTCTGATTGATTTAAGTTTGAAGTCAACTTTGTTAGAAAATAGTATGGCCACACCTGCTTGTTTCTTAGGTCCATTTGCTTGATATGCCTTTTCCCAGCCCTTTACTCTGAGTAGGTGCCTGTCTTTGTGGTTGAGGTGTGTTTCTTGTAAACAGCAGAATGTTGGATCCTGTTTTCATATCCAGTCTCTTATCCTGAGCCTCTTTATAGGTGAGTTGAGCCCATTGACATTAATTGATATTAATGACCAGAGGTTGTTAACTCTGGTCTCTTTTTTAGTAGTAGAATTTGTGTGTTTCCCTTCTTTGAGTTGTTCTGTTGAAGGGTCTCTAGATGTCTGAGTTATTGTGGTCATTGTTGGACCTCCTTGGTTAGTGATTTTCCTTCTATTACTTTCTGTAAGGCTGGATTTGTGGCTACGCATTGTTTAAATTTGTTTTTATCCTGGAAAATTTTGTTTTGTCCATTTATAGTGAATGAAAGCTTAGCTTGGTATAGTAGTCTGGGCTTGCATCCATGGTCTCTTAGTTTTTGCAGTACATCTATCCAGGACCTTCTGGCATTCATAGTTTCCATAGAGAAGTCAGGTGTAAGTCTGTTAGGTTTACCTTTATAAGTAACTTGGCCTTTTTCCTTTGCGGCTCTTAATATTCTTTCTTTATTCTGTATGCATTGTGTTTTGATTATTATATGGCGAGGGGATGTTTTTCTTTTTTTTTTTTTGATCCAGCCTATTCAGTGTTCTGTATGCTTCTTGTACCTTCATAGGTACATCTTTCTTTAGATTGGGAAAGTTTTCTTCTATAATTTTATTAAATGTATTTTCTGGACCATTGAGCTGCACTTGTTCCCCTTCGTCTACCCTAATTATTCTTAGGTTTGGTCTTTTTATTGTGTCCCATATTTCCTGAATATTTTGTGATGAGAGTTTTTTGGACTTGCTGTTTTCTTTTTTCAATGCATTTATTTTCTCTATGTTATCTTCAGAATCTGAGATTCTTTCTTTTATCTCTTGTATTCTGATGGTTATGCTTGTTTCTGTAGTCTCTATTCGTTTTCCTAGATTTTCCATATCCAGCTGGCCCTCTCTTTGTGTTTTCTTCTTTGCCTCCATTTCAGTTTTCAAGTCTTGAACTGTTTCCATTATCTGTTTTTCCTTGGTTTCCTAGGGTAGCATTCATAGATTTTTTCAATTCTTCAAACTCTCTGTTAAACTTCTCATCCATTTCTATAAGAGCGTTTTTTTTTACATGCTGTTTAAGGGCCTCTATCACTTTCATAAAGTCATTTTTTTCTACTTCCTCTTGATTAAGGTGTTCATGTCCTCCTGTTGTGAGGTCGCTGGGTTCTGGTGGTTTCATGTTTTTTTTTTTCAGATTGTTGGGTGAATTCTTGCATTGGCGCCTGCCCATCTCTTCCTCCGAATGCTCCCCTATGGATCTTCTTTTACAGGATCAGGTCTCCTTGCCCACTGATGTACCTTCCCAGTGATGTCACTCCCCAGTGATGGCTCTCCTGGTCCCTAGATCAGATCTCTGTGCTGCTTGGGAAGCTCATAAACAAAGGACCTACTTTGCTTGCTGCAGGCAGGCTATTGAGACAAAGGAACTACCGCCCTCCTGGTTGCCCTCCCAATTCGTGTTTGGTTCCAGTGCCCAAACAGGCTGAGCTGGGAGATGTTATGTGGCCAAAGAGGGGAGGGAGGCAGATGGGGGGAGGGTTCTGGACGCAAGCTGGGTGGGATAGGAAGAGAGGAGGTATCGGGCAGGGTGACCAGGAAGTGTAGGAGGGATGAGGAACGTCTGAGTTCCTGTTCCAGGCTGCTGCTGCACTCACTCACCCCAATGATGGTTCTCCTGGTGCCTATACCTGCTTTTCTTGCCATTCCCAAAAGAGATATTATTTGTAGAAATTCCTTGTCTGCAATCCCTTCCTAGATGTCCTATTCTACCATAATTAAAACATTTGGCATTTTGATATCTCCTCAATCCTTTGGAAATTACTTCTCCTACCCAAGATTTAATATTATAGTCAAATGTCTCAATGTTCATTGTATGGAGGATCCATTAATCCATTGGTACTGAATTAACTTTTAAAGGCCCAAGTATCTTTTGCATTCTAAGTTGGAATTTTCAAATAAGTACTCATCTAGCATCTGGGTCTGTTACTCCCATTTTCTAGCCTTAATTAATCTTGTAAAAAGTTACCAAAGGTTGCTCTCTGGCCCTGGTTAACCCTGGTATATAATTCAACTCATTTTCCTAGTTCTTGAATCCTGTCCCAAGCATTTCAGGCTGCTTTGTCGCATAGGGACAAGATTTGTTCATAGGAAAGAGCTTGAGCCTGTGGGTCAGGATAAGTGCCTGTTGTCTGAATTTTCTGTCCTGTCTGGTTCCTGCAGTCATTAAGTCTCAAAGAAATCATACAGAGGTCTATATTAAACAAACTGATTGTTCCATTAGCTCTGGTTTCTTATTAACTCTTATAACTTACATTAGCCCATTATTTTTATCTGTGTTAGCCACATTGCTCAGTACCTTTTTCAACAGTGTAGTCACATCTTGCTTCTTATGTGTCTGGACAGGACTGCAGAGGGAGCTTACCTCTTCCCAGAATTCTCCTGTTCTCATTGACCCACCTCTACTTCCTGTCTTTTTGTCCCACCTATACTTCCTGACTGGCTACTGGCCAATCAGCATTTATTTAAAACCTAATTGACAAAATATAGACAATTGTCCCACACCACTTCCCCCCTCTTTTTTTTTTTTAAAAAGAACATCCATAGTCCATTACTTTTGAATGTGGGTCTCATATTCCAGGCTACTTCCTGCTAGTTGTTGGCACTGATAATCTTATGGGGACCTAAAGAAAATTTAGAATTATGATCAAGTCCTGACTGGAGTATCCTGTGAGGCTTGATCATCTCAGGCAGCAATTTTGAATCTGTTCTGGATGTAGAACTCAGACATACATCGGAGCCATCTGTTCCTACCGGAGATTTCTCAGGTGGTCTTCTTTGATCAAACCTTATTTTTTTTCTTAACTCAGAATGAATCCACAGCCTCTCATTTCCTGTGGAAACAAAAGCAAAATCTCTTCTCTAAAGTAACATACCTTTTGACTGCAATTTTGAAGTCAAGGTATTTTCAAAATACTTATCTTGGATTAATTTAGCAGCATTTATAAGCAAATATCTTTTAGCAGCTGTTGCTCTTTCCTCAGCATTCAAACAATTCAAAGAGATCATAATCACATACAGTATCAAGATTCTCTGTGTATTTTTTATCTTTATGTGGCTTTATTTTAAGTTCTACTTCTTTATTTTTATTTGTACTTTTTGAGACAGGTTCTCTGTATATCTTTGGCTGTCCTGGAACTCCCTCTGTAGACTAGGTTGTCTTTGAACTCACAGAGATTTGCCTGCCTCTGCCTTCCAAGTGCTGGAATTAAAGGTGTGTGCTACCATACCCTGAACTCACAGAGATCTGTTCACCTCTGCCTCCCAGGCACTGGGATTAAAGGTATGTGCTACAACACCCAACTATTTTCTTTTTTAAAAGACATTTTAACCTTTTTCTTTTCTCTACCAAGCCTGCATATATTTTTATCACACTGTAAAACATTTAAAGTTTTTTTTTTCACCTTTGAATCTCTCTTTACTGTATATCTCTCTTTTTCTGAACATGAGTCTCTAATTTGCTAGGCAATATGGAGAGGATTAAAGCCATGGCTTTGATGGCTAGATCCAGCCCATTTAGCTTTCTGAGATTCCCACCTCATGTCCAAGGTACCAGGTGTAGCCATGTTTATTGCCACAGCTGTATGGCATTTCAAGATCCTTGCCAGCAAGCAAGCTGTAATAGTGTGCTCACAAATCACACTCAAATGCTCTGTAGCTAGACCTCCTACCTGAAAGAGTCAGAGTTTGTGCTTGCAGGATGGCCCAGAAAGCCAGCATTTTTAAATCAGTGTGACCTTTTTCCTGCTATAACTGAAAATCATAAAGCGTGCAGTCAGCTTTTCATCAAAACTCTTTCAATGCTTTGTGGAAGGACCTCTTAAAAGAGTTGCAGGGTTTTGCATCTAAATCAGAGTCAGGAAGCCTCTCATAAATAAGAGGGATTGCTTGCCTCTAGCAGGCAGAGCAGACACAAATATTGCTGCTACCAAGAAGCCATGCTTTACTCTATTTTTTTTCAGTCTAGAATTACCTCCCAAGCTCTTTCAGGCTTTATGTGGATGCAGTTATCCATGTGGTGTGGGTACTATTTGTTGTCTGAATTTTCTGTCCTGCCTGGTTCCTGCTTTCATTAGTCCCAAAGAAATCACACAGAAGTCCACATTATCATAAACTAATTGGCCCATTAGCTCAGGCTACTTATTAACTCTTATAACTTACATTAACCCATTATTATTATCTGTGTTAGCCACATTGCTCAGTACCTTTTTCAGCGATGTAAACACATCTTTCTTCTTCTGTGTTTGGAAAGGACTGCAGAGGGAGCTTACCTCTTCCCAGAATTCTCCTGTTCTCATTGACCGACCTCTAATGTCTGTGTGGTTGTCCTCCCTATACTTCCTGCCTGGCTACTGGCCAATCAATGTTTATTTAAAACCCAATTGACAGAATATAGACAATTGTCCTCCATCAAGTGCCCTCTCCAAGAATTTGATCTTGGGAAGTCTCAAGTTCTTTTGCTTTTCCCTATTGTTCTAAAATGTGAGCATCTTCTCTGAAATAGAATTTAAATATCAGTTGAGGCCCATTATCTAGGACTGCTGTAACTAACTGAGGCTGGTCCTGTGATGTGGCTTTTATGCTAGAAGCCCATGTCTTTACCATCTCCCTAAAAAATGTAGAATTCAAGCTGTAAGTTACAATTGCTTGCTTAATTTCTTTTAGGTCATTCATTTCTATAGGTATCCATCTATCTGCTTTGGATCCTTTTGGGTCATTAGAACTTGATGGTTTGTAAGAATAGATTACAGGGTAGGAAGCTAAAACCCTGGGTAAGTCATCTCTCCCAGCCACTGGTGATGTTGAATTCTGTCCTTGTGCATTCTTTCCCTGATGGTATTAATCCTGTCAGTTAACTGTTCATTATTAGTCTGTAAAGACTGTATCATTTCTAAAAGTGCCCCATTCTTGACTCTATTTTCAAACCACTTTCTTAAGGATATAACATGAAGAAAAAAATTGAGTCCCAACATCCAATAAATGGATGTATCACAATAACCATATAAACCTTGTAGAATATAATCCATAGTACTAGAACTCGAGAGCCGGGAGTGCAAACTGAAACTTGCACAAGCCATGCTATGGCAGGGAATATGGCAGGGAACACAGCAGTGAAGGCAGGGGGTGTACATGTGCTTGGGAAATTTCCAAGTCACCACATACAGTTCTGCTGTGGCTGGGAATTAAAAAAGAAAAAAAAAGCCACCTTTTGGTAGGTAAAAGCAACTCAAGCCTGTAGAGGTAAGAGACATTCTTGGCTTTGGATTGGTTAGGCCTTTAAATTGGTCTACCTGGATGGTGTGGAGTCCACATCTACCTGGGTGCCAGATGAAGAAGGATGCTTAAAAAAATTCCACACTAGCTCAGAATTGAGTATAATAGAGGGTTACTAATTTAGGGCTAGACTCACAAATCAGAATTCTCTGCTGGAATTCAGAACAGGAAACCAAATCCTGCAGCCTGAAAAGAGACCCAACTCATGCTTTACATCAGCATATATAGTATAAGAGGCTGCGCCCAATTGGGCAGGTAATTTAAAGGCTACCGCTGGTAGGAATTCCTATAGCATATTTTTATTTTTATATCTCTTCTCAGAAATAGTTGATTTCAGCTGTGTGATTTTAATTCTAGGAACCTTCATTGCAGTGATTTATATGTCTGTTTTTTTTTTCTGCCAATACAATACTGGTTTTGATATTATTGGTCAAAATCAAGTATCATGGTACTTGTATTCATGTTTTCAGGATTGCTTTGGTTATTTGAATTGCTTACCTCAAAGTTTTATTATTTTTTCTCTTTCTGGAAAATATGTCACTGATATTGTGATAGGGATTCCATTGAACCTATAGCTCACTTTTGACAAAGGGGGTGCGTTAATAACTGTACTTATAAAATTATAATATGAGTATGGGAATTCTTTCTATATTCTCATGGCTTCAAATTACTTTTCTGTTTTAAAGATTTCCGCGTAGAAGCTTTATACTTCATTTTTTGGGATTACTTTTAAATAATCCTCAATTTATTCTTGGCCAATTGCATTCAAACATAATCTAATTGATGCTTTCACCAAACTTTTATAAAATGCCAATTCAATTCCAATAAAAACAAATCACATTTTAAAACTATTAAAATTTCAGTCATGATTATCATTTTAGATTTTCATCTTTTCTACTATGTTCTGAATTTCACCCTATTATATTTAGGAAATGCAAGTGAAAATATTGATTATATAAGGCTGAGTTTTAGACAGTGCTCCAAAAAGAGACACAAATATGGCAATCATCTTCATCTATATAACATGTAAATCAAGAACTAGATGAAATCATATAAAATATAAATTCAGATGTAAGTTTTAAGGTTCAAATATTACACCTTCTGTGATGTAATGTGGCTATCTTGTAACCCTGACATATCAAGGCAATGTTTTCACAGACTGACTTGAGTTCACGCATTTGGTTCTTTCCACAACTCATATGTTTATCAGTTCTATCATTAGTGTTTCAAAGAAGAATGCTTTTTCTTACTATCAATCACACTCATGTAGTTATTAAAGAGGCACTTAGTCCCCAATTCACAGTTTTCTGTAAAGTTCATAGTATATTTGAGTGATAGCAAGTGATAGCAAGACATAACTGAAGATCTATAATAAAATATATTGGTGACTTTAAAGCAGCAAATCTAGAAGATAAGAAGGACATAGAAAATAATATGAGGGATCAAGAGTTCTCAACTCTTCACCACTCATCAGTGTCCCCTTTTTGGGCAATACTAGAGCACAGTCCTGAGGGAGTGGTTAGTGGTATTGAAAAAACTTTATCAGAGCAATTATTTTTCTTTATATATAATGCAATGTTCAAAGCAAGAAAGAATTTCAAAATTCTGCTTTATTCCAGAAGAAATTCAAAATAGATTTAAAGAATAACATCTTCTGAGGTGGTATTTAAATCTGTTGTTGCTGCCTACATTTTATTTTACAGAAGCAGAATGGCATTTCAAAAATACAACTGGATCTAGAAAGCAGAAGATCAAGAAACAGGTTAGCAACAGCTAAAGTTCATTAATTTTTTCCTAAAAATAACTACTTGTATTTTGTGAAATATACAAAAGATGATTTGAGTTTTTTTTTTTTAAATAATGAAATATATGTCAAGCCCACATTGTAAACCAGATTTAAACTCAGTGAAGTGATCTTTCATACATTACATAGTCGCAATTACCATGTAAATAGATTTTAAATAAAGCGATGTATATTATTTAAAACCTCTCTGTTATATTAAGCAAGCATGAGGAAATGTTTGATACCTGTTTTATTTTAAATAAATAACCCCTTTCCACATAGAATGACAATGATTGTGCTATATAATTTTAATTATATTTCTCATAATAAAGTATAGTAACCCATATGATTATGTATTTCCCAACATTTGTAAGACATAATATTCCTTATTATAATCATAAGTATAATATGTTTTTAATTTGAAAGAATTCTCCATGCCAAAAATTGTAAACGAGAACCCATAGAGAATACATTTAATTCACTCTTTGAAAAATGACCTACAATAATAAAAATTTTGATGAATGAAAATCAGATTTGCCTCCAAATGAGAGAAGTTTCTGAAACTATCATTGCCACAGCAGATTCAAAAGGAAAAGAGAAAAATTTAAAGAGGATTTTAAATTCCCCCACAAGAGATACTGGACTTAAGGCCTCTGAAGAATGGCTTAGCTATTAAAAGTGGTTGCTACCAATCCTGATACCTTGATAACTAAGTTTGATCCCTAGGCCCAGTACCTACAAGGTAAAAGTAGAGAACTAGATTCCCTCAAGTGGTCCTCTAACTTTCAAGTACCATGTCACATGAGCCCCCTCAATTAAATACATAAAATAAGTGTTTTAAAAGACATTCAGCTTGATAAACTAAAACAGAGTCAGACTCTGAAGACTACAAAACTATGTGCCAAATGGGTATCTGGAGACCAGATAAGAGCTGAGTAATTGATAACCTATTATTCTGACCATCATTCAGGAAATCTTCGTTTCTACTTGAGTACACACAACTCTTGATCAATACTTCCATAAGTGGAAGGTAGTCCAGACTGGGAATAAATAGGTTTCTGAGAGCCCTGTGAGTTAATGATATTATAGAAGAAAGGATTCCCACATGTGCCCTGAAAATAACCAACTTGAGCTTTACCTCTTTCATGCAATTCTCCTAATAGAATATCAAAGACAAGAAAAACATTAAACATATTCTAGAGCATATATTTCCCAAACTCAATTATTTATGACTATCAAAGTGAAAGGAAGTAAGTCTATTATTTAAAAGCCAAAACACAATTCTCTTTAAGAGGTATTCAGCTATTTTATAATGTTGTAACTGTTGCATCCACCTTATCAATTTCTTCTGCCATTCATCATATAAATTTTTAGTTGTATTTCTTTGTTCTCAGTGGTACTCTTTTATTCACCTCATGTAAGATCACTTTAAAATAAACCTTTCTGCAAACATCATTTATTCAGCAAAATTTCTTAGTTCCTAATGGATAGATCTTGCCATGAAAATTATGCAGTATGTCTCTGTTTTCATTGATTCTAATAATTTAATTTTCTTTCTACAATTTATCATTCTTCATTTACTTTCCATAGATATCTCTCTCTCTTTCTCGCTCGCTCTCTATCTGTCTGTCTGTCTGTCTGTCTGTCTGTGTGTATTTTGAGACAGGCTTTGGAGCCTGTCCTGGAACTCACTCTGTAGACCAGGCTGGGCTCAAATTTATAGACTCACAGAGATCCACTGTTCTTTGCCACCACACAAGTACTGGGATTAAAGGCATGTGCAAACACTGTCTGACTTACTTTCCTCATTAACAATTATCCTTCATGTACCAATTCACTTAAAATATGCATTGTCAATAAATTCAGCATTTAGAGAGCCATGGGTTACTTGTGAGGTATCCCTATCACTGCTGCATCCTTAGGGTTATTGTGCTTTCCTGGTTTTCATGGTTTGTGGCTGTCATTGTTGGGTATGACAGTTGCTGCTTGCATTCTTCCTCTAGGTGTTGGCATGGTACTTTCTGATACTATGAAAGAGAGACCTCAGAGTTCAGGGACCTCTAGGTCTTGTTTCTTAAAGTGCATCTTGTCCCAGCAATAAGGACTTGCCATCTACACTTGAGAGGCAACCAAGAATAATAGCAAAAGTCTATCAGGCAACTTTCCATAGCTAGCGAAGTCATGGATCTTGGAAGAAAATCTAAAACTTTCACTTTACTAAACTGGTGTAATCCCTAATTATGTTCTAAATATACCATAGTTAAGTATAGGTCTCACCATTTATCAATAAAACTTCCCTTTGCAGTAGACAAAGATCATTAAATACAAGCACAATCAATCAAGGTGCAGAAGTGTGTAGACCAGTCCCAGCTGATCTTTCTACAGCATAATTCCCACACCTAAGGCACATTCCATAAGGAACCATTCCATAAGAGGGAAAAGAAAAATTATAATAGCCAGAGAAATTTAGGAGTTTGCTGAGACATTTTGTCTCCTAAAATTGTCAGAAACTGCAATCACAAAGTCTCACCAATATAACTGCCTAAACAGGTACTCAACAAGAATGACACCAAGACACATGCTAACATGGACCAGGGAGAGCTCATGAGGTATCAACACTTCAAAATTAACTGCACGTAATTAAGTATATAGACTGAGCAGGTTGTATTTATGTATGTATATAATGAGTCTTTTCTTGGAAAACTAGCTCCTGAATAATGACATGGAGACGTTTAATTAATTATAAAAGCTTAGCCTCAGCTTAGGCTTGCTCCCACCTACCTCTTGAAACTTAAATTAACTTGTTTATATTAATCTTCTTTCTGCCACACACATGGCTCATTACCTGTATTCAGTACTGTACATCTTACTTCTTTTGGGACTGGCTGGCAAATCTCCCCCACCTCAGATTCTTTCCCAGAGTTCCTAGATCTGCCAAGAAGTCCCTCATATCCTCTTCTGCCTAGCTATTGGCCCTTCAGCTCTTTATTAAACTAATCTGAAGGTTCCTTAGGAAGTGAAAGAAGAACAGAGGCACATCTTCACACATTACACAAAAACATTATAACAAGATATTTAGGGATATATATGGATATACATATACACATATATGTATGTAACAACAATTAATGAAAAAAGAGGCTTTTAATTTAACAAGTGGTCCAACATGGGTATATGGGAGTGTTTGAACAAATATAAGGGAAAAGGGAAATGATGTAAATATACTATAATCTCAAAAAAATTTTAATAATAATGTTTTTATCAAAACTTTTTTTTCAAATACCTACTTCAGGGCTTTTTGTTGAGGAAAATTTTGTTCCATTTAAAGAGTATAGTAAATGGCCATGAACTAAATTGTTTTGACTTTTGAGGCAGAGACTTTCTATGGAGCCAAAGCTAGCCTGACTCCAATCATCCAGCCTGGGCCTTTATCAACAAAATTATAAGTGTATATAAATAATGATGCTTGGTTGAACTAACATTGTTGACACACATGGGGATTTGTTTTCTCTGATATTCAAATTTTCATAGATGATAGCTATTCCTTCACAAAGATTTGAATACACTGGAGTATAATTATGGCATTAAAATTTGTGGTTAATTGAAATATTATGTCAAAGCAATTTCTTATTGCAAATCAATTTTATCATATTGATATTACTTACAAATATCAACTGTCAAATATTTGGGAAACATAGTTTGTTATCTTTTTTGAAAATGCAAATTTTGTGTAAGTATAATGACAACTTCAAACCAGTTTTAAATACTGGTCCTCAAATAATTGCAATATCAATATATAAAATTACTGTAGAAAATTCACCACACATTATAAATAAAATATTTCCAATGTATTACCAAAGGGCATGATGATATAATAAGTATTAAAGAACTAATTTTACTCTAGGACAGTGGGCATTTTCTCAATTGAGGCACAGTTGAAATATTATAAGCTCGAAAGTAAAATAAATTAGGTCTCTCTAGCAAAAGATAACTGGTTCATTGTGCTTAAATTTTGATGCCTCTACCAGTATAGTCCTTGTATATATTGTGGTATCATTCATGTGCATTCTTGTAATAATATATTTCTACTTATTTCTTTTTTAAGTGATATCTCACACAATAAACTGCATTTTCCATAAAGGCTATCAGTTGATAAAGAAAATGGTCAAATACCCTTTTTCACTTTTTTGTTTCCATAAGTGGACAGCATACTTGATGTGCTTACTTATGGGACATATAAAAGAAGAAACTAATGAATACAGTAAAGAATACTAAAAACAGCACTAGTCAACTTTGAAATGATTCAAAAATCTAATTAGAATATATTTTTTTTATTTTATTCTTACTTAATTATTCATGGTTTGGGATTTCTTTCCATTTGAAAACCAGAACCCTGCATAAGTAATTCAGTTACACACTAAAATATGCTTCTTGCCTATTGCAGCATACATAAGCAGTATTATCTCTTGAGTTTTTTTAATGGACCACATAATGCTAAAATCTCTTTAGTGCTCTGATGAAAAGACTTGTAAGAATTACACATACTATATTAGTAAAATTTTGACCTGTCATGCTTCTAGTTCTGTGTGCCATAAAGCCTATTAAAAACCTTGATTTGTTTGGTTGTAAGTAAATGTATGATAATCATCCATACAGGGCTCCTAAAAAGTTTAGTTATCACTGAAAAAGGAATTACTATACCACTATAAAAAATGTCATGTAAATAGGTTTTTTCAGTTATTTTTCAGTAAGCCTGATAGATTTTAGATAAGAAACCTCTTTGCTTGACTTAAACCTAAAAATTCATAGAAGAGATATGTTGTATAATTCATTTATTTCCAAGTCTCCATGTGTATACATTTATTTAGATGCAAATACACTCATAGCAACTGATTATCTTCCTAAATAAAGTGTGTGGTGAAGCCCACGAGCCATAACAAATGAAGATAACCCCTAATTCAATCTTTTCTTAGATCTAACTAGAAAATATATTTTCCACATTCCACAGACCAATGTTGTCATAAAAATCCAGTAACACAAGAAAATATATTTGGACATATGATTTATTCAATTATTTTTGCTTCTTAATTCCTCAAGGAATTATCTTCTTCCACAAATATTTAAAATCTATCTTCCATAGAAAAAGGGTAATCAAAGGTAAATTTTAAAATTGCAAACAAATTATTTTTTCCATTTTTTAATGTGAAGAAAAATTAAAAATGTAGGAAGCACCATTCCATGATCTGTGATGTGAAGAGTATAAAAAGGAATTACAAGATTTTTATCATTACTGCTCCTACTACCATACTTTCCCTGCCTTGTACGATTATATACCCTTGAAATGTAAGCCAAAATAAATACTTCTCTTCATTAACTTTGTTCATTATCAGGAAATTTGTAGCAGCATTAAAATCTAATATAGAGAGCTAGTGCCCAAAGAACAGTTGTTATATTTTGGAACTTGTTTTTAGGAAGAATGTGAAATACTTTTGAGCACTGGGGCTATAAACACTTCTAAGCACTTTAAGAAGAGTTTAATGGATTATTCTGGTGGGGAGACATGACTAATGAGAGAAAATGAACATTTAAGTCTAAGCTCATGAGGTTTCAGGCAAGATCAAATAACACTTGCACGAATGGGGTAAGTAACCACTTATACAACATTGTAGCAATGGATCTCACTGCTTTCCATTCATCTCCTAATAATTTGAAAAGGCTGAATTTAAAGGTAACAGATGAATCTATTGGCATAAGAAATATCAAGACCTGCTAGTATTCAGGTTGTTGCAGTTACTAGTATGTATTCTCATCCTTATGTATAGTTGTAAGACAGAGCAGGAAGTAAAAAGAAGGAGAAGGATCATACACTTGGGAAATAAACTCAAGCACAGGCAGGGAAGAAGAAAAGCTTTGAGTGGCATTTAAAAAGATTTTCATGTATATAATGATTGGAAATAGTTTTCTAGGGAACATGGAGCTGGATTAAGTAGAAGGAGGATATCCTTATACTGTAAGAGTGATGTGGGAAGGTCATATGTCAATCTGTTGATTTCATTGGTTAAAAAAGAAACTGTTTTAGCCCATTTGATAGGCCAGCCCTTAGGTGGGTGGAGTAGACAGAACAGAATGCTGGGAAGAAGGGAAGTGAGTCAGACACCATGCTGCTCCTCTCCAGGGTAGATGTGATGAAGCTCCAGCCCAAGATGGATGTACCCTAGAATCTTCCTGTTAAGACACCACCTCGTGGTGTTACACAGATTATTAGATATGGGTTAGTCAAGACATGAGAGTTAGCCAGTAAGAGACTAGAGCTAATGGGCCAAACACTGTTTAAATGAATACAATTTGTGTGTTGTTATTTCAGGTGTAAAGCTAACCATGAGGGAGCTGGGCAGGATGAAAAACAGGCCTGCCTGCAGCTCCTTCTATGTAAGAAGAAAGAGGAATTATGGAAACTGGTAATTACTGACCAAACTTAATCATTTAGAGGGAATTACTAAAGAGGTTGTGGTGCAGGACAACTGTCTATATTGTATCCCATTTAGTGTCTTGAATGGGTTGCTACAGCAATTGCCAAATATTCATTGCTATATATAATCTAGTCCTTTTTCCATGAGATGTTGTTGCAGGATATTCAATCAAACTTTGAAACCTTGAGTTTGCATTTACTTTAATTAAATAAAATGAACCTTGGTTCAGGCACTGGAGACAACAATTAGTTGACTGGAATTAGCCATAGAGAATCTTGAGGAGCCAGGAATAGCACAGAGAGATACACTTGAAGGAGGAGAGTGGGACTAGGAGTTCTCCAATTTATTTTATTTCATATTTTTTGTTTAGTTTTGTCTGGTCTCTGATCAGAAAGGAAGGGAATATGGTTACTTCTCAGACTCTCTGATCTAGCAGGTTTTCACCCCATATCTGAATTCTGAGTCTTTGTTGGTATAGAGAAGATAAAGACTTAGTTTAAGCCTACATATTGTGGCCATAGCAGAGCCAGGGCATGCAAGTGCATTCTCTCTAGGCCACAGACTGAGTGGCTATTGGAGTGCAGACTTCTGGGCTGTGGGGCTACAGACAATAATTAAATTATTTATAGATTCAGGTGCAGCCACTGAGCCAATAGCAAAGCAGCAGGATATTCAGTCTCTTGTCCATTCATTCATGGTATTATAAACAAACTCATAGTTGAGTAAAAGATATGCTGTGATAATTTCATGATATGATTTCTTCTTTCATTCAGAAATTCAATAGTTATAAACCTCTATTGTGTGAAAAGCAGCATCTAAACAATGACTAAAGCTTCTTCATATGTAATGAATTGTCATCATTATGAAAAATTACTTCATAATAAGCTTATTGAGACAAATATAGTCATGACAATGATAATTTGTCCACTTAATTCAAAGATAATTTTATGAAGAAAAGAACAAGGCCTTAAGCTTGCTAAGAGTTTACTTCAACATTTATAAATATGTTATTACTTATTCTGCCATGTTATAATATGTTGATATATTCAGTTATTTTCCAGTAAAACATATTAAGTTTCTTAAATGGAATAAATAAATAATTCTCAGCAAAGAAACTGTATTTCAAATGGTAAAGTAAATTCTTATGAGCAGTGTATTTCTGAGGCCATTGGAAAAGGGATACCTGGTGTGCCCTTGCAACAGATACCAGTGTTGTAATTTACCTTCCAGGTGAATTTAGTTCCATGTTTTTCTTTCTCTTTCATCCACCTTCTGTATAATTGTTAAGCTGAATGCCATTGACCAGGTGTACAAAACTTTAAGCATGAAATATAAAGAAAAAAGTTATAACAACATATTTATTGAAGTATGCAAGTAAATGTCAATGAAATCACACACAAGATGACTTTACCTTTCTCCTCTTCCAGAACCAGCCCAAATACTTACAATCAGGGAAGGAAACGAAGTATATTAAGAACAACTATCAACCTCTACATTGGGGTGATCAAAACATTAAACTTGCCAAGACGTGACACTGTCTTGATTCCCTAATTAGCACACAATACTATTTATGTAGCATTGCTACAAAAAATGGTAACTTAATTACAAGAACAGGCACTCTAAAAACATAACATTGAAAGAATTTCTACATATGTCAACATTAAGAAAGATGAAACTCTCAGAAACTGTTCAAATCATAACATGAGCCATGAGTGAACAATCACTGGAAGGAAGGGGGAAAAGAGAAAAAAGAAAGACTGAAGGTCTTGGAGTTGGTTCACCAGGTAAAGTGCTTGTTATTCACATGTAAGGACCTAAGCTGAGATCCTCAGAACTTATTTTAAAGTCAAGAAGTAGTGACATATGTGTTTATCCTAGAACTACTGGTAGGAACAGGTCGGTAGGAAAATTCAGATCAGTGAATGTGACTGTTGATATATTTTAGTATTTTCCTGAGGTGCAGGTTCAGTGATAAACTCTGTCTCCAAATGTGGGGAGCTACCCCCACATACTCCATTACAAGATGGCGCCTGCATCCAGTAGCGCCAAACCAATAAAAAAGTTAGTGCGCATGTGCATGGTAAATTTCCATCCCTAGCTCTCTGCCTCTCCCCTGGCGTCATAAGGGCTGATGAACTGCAGCCAGTCAGGAATGACACGTCATAGGCGAGGACCTTTAACCTATTTAAGGGTTGGGTTTTCTTCCCCTGGGGTCTCCGCTCTGTAAGCTTATGTTCTCCCTCTCAAGATGCATTAAAGCTTTTCTGCAGAAGGATCCTGAGTGTGCTGCGTCGTTCTTGCTGGCGAGACGGTAGCGAGGGACATCCAAAACCAAAGTGGAAAATTAAGGCTATAACCACTCGTGACCTCTGACCCCATACACATAAAGTTAAAACATTCAACAATGTAACAATGATATAAAATGCATCTTACTTAACCTAGCATTTACAAGCTACTTTCTCTCCTCTTTTTTTTTTAATTTATTTATTTATTAAAAGTTTCTGTCTCTTCCCCGCCACCGACTCCCATTTCCCTTCCCCTCCCCCAATTAAGTCCCCCCCTCCTCAGCCCGAAAAGCAATCAAGGTTCCCTGTCCTGTGGGAAGTCCAAGGACCACCAACCTCCATCCAGGTCTAGTAAGTTGAGCATCCAAACTGCCTAGGCTCCCACAAAGCCAGTACGTGCAGTAGGATCAGAAACCCATTGCCATTGTTCTTGAGTTCTCAGTAGTCCTCATTCTCCTCTATGTTCAGATAGTCCGGTTTTATCCCAGGCTTTTCCAGACCCAGGCCAGCTGGCCTTGGTGAGTTCCCAGTAGAACATCCCCATTGTCTCAGTGTGTGGGTGCACCCCTTGCGGTCCTGAGTTCCTTGCTCGTGCTCTCTCTCCTTCTGCTCCTTATTTGGACCTTGAGATTTATGTCCGGTGCTCCAATGTGGGTATCTGTCTCCTTTCATCTCCTGATGAAGGTTAATATTCAGGAGGATGCCTATATGTTTTTCTTTGGGTTCTCCTTATTTAGCTTCTCTAGGATCACTAATTATAGGCTCAATGTCCTTGGTTTATGGCTAGAAACCAAATATGAGTGAGTAAATCCCATGTTCCTCCTTTTGGATCTGGCTTACCTCACTCAGGATAGTGTTTTCTATTTCCATCCATTTGCATGCAAAATTCAAGAAGCACCTGTTTTTTACTGCTGAGTAGTACACTAATATGTATATATTCCTTACATTCTTCATCCATTCTTCCATTGAAGGGCATCTAGGTTGTTTCCATGTGATGGCTTTTACAAACAATGCTGCTATGAACATTGTAGAGCATATACTTTTGTTGTATGATAAGGCCTCTCTTGGGCATATTCCCAAGAGTGGTATTGCTGGGTCCAGGAGTAAGCTGATCTCTAATTTCCTGAGAAACCGCCACACTGCTTTCCAAAATGGTTGCACAAGTTTGCATTCCCACCAGCAATGGATGAGTGTACCCCTTTCTCCACAACCTCTCCAGCAAAGGCTATCATTGGTGTTTTTTATTTTAGCCATTCTGACAGGTGTAAGATGGTATCTTAAAGTTGTCTTGATTTGCATTTCCCTGATCGCTAAGGAAGTTGAGCATGACCTTAAGTGTCTTTTGGCCATTTGAAGTTCTTCTGTTGAGAATTCTCTGTTCAGCTCAATGCCCCATTTTATAATTGGGTGGATTAGCCTTTTATGGTCTAGTTTCTTGAGGTCTTTATATATTTTGGAGATCAGACCTTTGTCAGTTGCAGGGTTGGTGAAGGTCTTCTCCCACTCAGTGGGTTACCTTCATGTCTTAGCAACAGTGTACTTTGCTTTACAAAAGCTTCTCCGTCTCAGGAGGTCCCATTTATTCAATGAGGTCCTTAATGTCTGTGCTGCTGGGGTTATATGTAGGAAGTGGTCTCCTGTGCCCATGTGTTGTAGAGTACTTCCCACTTTCTCTTCTATCAGGTTCAGTGTGTTCGGACTGATATTGAGGTCTTTAATCCATTTGGACTTGAGTTTTGTGCATGGTGATAGATATGGATCTATTTTCATTCTTCTACAGGTTGACATCCAGTTTTGCCAGCAGAATTTGTTGAAGATGCTCTCTTTTTTCCATTGTATACTTTTAGCTCCTTTATCAAAAATCAGGTATTCATAGGTTTGTGGGTTAATGTCAGGGTCCTCTGTTCGATTCCATTGGTCGACTTCTCTGTTTTTATGCCAATACAAAGCTGTTTTCAATACTGTAGCTCTGTAGTAGAGTTTGAAGTCAGGGATGGTAATGCCTCCAGAAGATCCTTTATTATATAGGATTGTTTTGGCTATCCTGGGTTTTTTGTTTTTCCATATAAAGTTGATTATTGTCTTCTCCAGATCTGTCAAGAATTTTGATGGGATTTTGATGGGGATTGCATTGAATCTAAAGATTGCTTTTGGTAGAATTGCCATTTTTACTATGTTGATCCTCCCATTCCAGGAGCAAGGGAGATCCTTCCATTTTCTGGTGTCCTCTGCAATTTCTTTCTTCAAAGAATTAAAGTTCTTGTCAAATAGATCTTTCACATTTTTGGTCAGAGTTACCCCAAGATATTTTATGCTATTTGTGGCTATCGTTAAAGGTGATGCTTCTCTAATTTCCCTCTCTGTTTCCTTATCCTTAGTGTATAGGAAGGCCACTGATTTTTTGGAGTTGATCTTGTATCCTGCCACATTACTAAAGCTGTTTATCAGCTGTAGGAGTTCTTTGGTAGAGTTTTTGGGGTCCCTTATGTATACTATCATATCATCTGCAAATAACGAGAGCTTAACTTCTTCTTTTCCGATACGAATCCCCTTATTCCCCTTATGTTGTCTTATTGCTATTGCTAGAATTTCAAGCACTATATTGAAGAGGTATGGAGCGAGTGGACAGCCTTGTCGTGTTCCTGAATTTATTGGGATTGCTTTGAGTTTTTCTCCATTTAATTTAATGTTAGCTGTCGGCTTGCTGTAAATAGCTTTTATTATACTTAGGTATGACCCTTTTTCCCTAATCTCTCCAAGACTTTTATCATAAACGGGTGTTGAATTTTGTCACATACTTTTTCAGCATCTAATGAAATGATCATATGATTTTTTTCTTTCAGTTTATTTATATGGTAGATTACATAGATAGATTTTTGTATGTTGGACCAGCCCTGCATCTCTGGGATGAAGCCTACTTGATCATGATGGATAATTTTTCTAATGTGTTCTTGGATTCGGTTTGCCAGTATTTTATTGAGAATTTTTGTGTCGATATTCATGAGTGAGATAGGCCTGTAATTCTCTTTCTTGGTTGGGTCTTTGTGTGGTTTTGGTATCAGGGTAACTGTAGCTTCATAAAAGGAATTTGGCAATGACTCTTCTGTTTCTATATGGTGAAATACATTAAGGAGTATAGGTATTAGCTCTTCTTGGAAGTTCTGGTAGAATTCTGCATTGAAACCATCTGGTCCTGGGCTTTTTTTCGAAGGGAGATTTTTGATAACGGTTTCTAGTTCTTCGCGACTAACAGGTCTATTTAGATCGTTCACCTGGACTTGGTTTAGCTTTGGTATGTGGTACTTATGTAAAAAAAAATGTCTATTACTTTTGCATTTTCTAGTTTTGTGGCATACAGGCTTTTGTAGTAAGATCTAATGAGTCTCTGAATTTCCTCTGTGTCTGTGGTTATGTCCACCTTTTCATTTCTGATCTTATTAATTGGCGTGTTCTCTCTCTGCCGTCTGATTAGTTTGGATAGGGGTTTGTCGATCTTGTTAATTTTCTTCAAGAACCAACTTTTTGTTTCATTGATTCTTTGGACTGTTTTCTGTGTTTCTATTTTGTTGATTTCAGCCCTCAGTTTGATTATTTCCAGTCTTCTACTCCTCCTGTGTGTGTCTGCTTCTTTTTTTTCTAGAGCTTTCAGGTGGGCTGTTAAGTCTCCGATGTATGCTTTCTCTGTTTTCTTTAAGTGGGCACTTAGTGCTAGGAACTTTCCTCTTAGCTCTCCTTTCATTGTGTCCCATAGGTTTGAATATGTTGTTCTGATATTTTCATTAAATTCAAGGAAGACTTTAATTTCTTTCTTGATTTCTTCCTTGAACCAGGTGTGGTTCAGTAGATGACTGTTCAGTTTCCATGAGTTTGTTGGCTTTCTGGAGGTAGGATTGTTGTTGAATTCTAACCTAATCCGTGGTGATCTGATAAGACACAGGTGGACACTGATATTTTTTTGGTTTCTGTGGAGGTTTCCTCTGTTTCCGAGGATATGGTCAATTTTCGAGAAGGTTCCATGAGCTGCAGAGAAGAAGGTATATTCTTTCCTATTTGGGTGGAATGTTCTAAAGATGTCTGTTAAGTCCATTTGCTTCATTACCTCCTGTAGTTCTCTTACTTCTCTATTAGGTTTCTGTCTGATTGACCTGTCCACTGCTGAAAGAGTTGTATTGAAGTCTCCTACTACTAGTGTGTGTGGTTTGATGTCTGCCTTGAGTTCTAATAATATTTCTTTTACATAAGTGGGTACTTTTATATTTGGGGCGTAAATATTCAGGATTGAGACGTCATCCTGACAAATTGTTCCTGTTATGAGTATAAAGTGTCCATCTTGATCTCTTCTGATTGATTTTAGTTTGAAGTCAGTTTTGTTAGAAATTAATATGGCTTTTTTCTTAGGACCATTTGCTTGAAAGACATTTTCTCAACACTTTACTCTGAGTAGATGCCTGTCTTTGTGGTTGAGATGTGTTTCTTGCAAACAGCAGAATGTTGGATCCTGTTTTCGTATCCAATCTCTTAGCCTGTGCCTTTTTATAGGTGAATTGAGACCATTAATATTAAGTGATATTAATGACCAGTGGTTGTTTATGCCGGATATTCTTATTGTTTTCGGAAGTAGAATTTGTGTGTCTCCCTTCTTTGAGTTGTGCTAGTGAAGGGTCGCTAGATGCCTCAGTTATTGTAGGCAGTATTGGCAAGGTTGGATTCCTTGGATTGCGATTTTCCTTCTATTATTTTCTGTAAGGCTGGATTCGTGGCTACATATTGTTTAAATTTGTTCTTATCCTGGAATGTCTTTTTTTCTCCATTTATAGTGAACAAAGCTTGGCTGGGTATAGTAGTCTGGGCTTGCATCCATGGTCTCTTAACTTCTGCAGTACTTCTATCCAGGACCTTCTGGCTTTCATTGTTTCCATAGAGAAATCAGGAGTAAGACTGATCGGTTTACCTTTATAAGGTACTTGGCCTTTTTCCTTTGCAGCTCTTAGTATTCTTTCTTTAACCTATATATTTTGTGTTTTGTTTATTATATGGCGAGGGGATGTTTTTCTTTGATCCAGTCTGTTTGGTGTTCTGTATGCTTCTTGAATATTCAAAGGAATATCTTTCTTTATGTTGGGAAAGTTTTCTTCCATAATTTTGTTCAAAATATTTTCTGAGCCTTTGAGCTGTGACTCTTCTCCTTCATCTATTCCTATTATTCTTAGGTTTGGTCTTTTTATTGTGTCCCATAATTCCTGAATGTTTTGTGATGAGAATTTGTTGGCTTTGCAGTTTTCTTTGATCAGAGCATTTATTTTCTCTATGGTGTCCTCAAAATCTGAGATTCTTTCTTCTATTTCTTGTATTCTATTGATTATGCTTGTTTCTATAGGCTCTGCTCGTTGACCTAGATTTTCCATATCCAGCTGGTCCTCAGTTTGTGTTTTCTTCCTTGCTTCCATTTCAGTTTTCAATTCTTGAACTGTTTCCATTACCTGTTTGATCGTTCTTTCTTGGTTTCCTAGGGTATTATGTATGTATTTACTCATTTCTTCAAATTTTTGGTTATACTTCTCATCCATTTCTATAAGGGCATTTTTCACATGTTGTTTAAGGGACTCTATTGCTTTCATAAAGTCAATTTTTTCCACTTCTTCTGTGTTAGGGTGTTGAAGACCTTCTGTTGTAAGATCATTGGGTTCTGGTGTTTTCATGCTGTTTTTCAGATTATTGGGTGAATTCTTGCCTTGGCACCTGCCCATCTCCTGCTATCAATGCTATCTAAGGGGTCTGTAAAACTGGTTCATGTTTCCCTGCAGGCCAGGGGCTCCTCTTACAAAATGCCCTTGCTCTGTTTCCTGATTCTTGCCGGGGGCCAAGATCCCTCTCACCCCTCAGAAGGGTCTTCAGGAATAGGACCCAGCTCCTCCTTTGCCAGGGACCTCCCCAACTGAAGGCCTACCTCTTTGTTTTCATTGTAGTGGGGCGATCTGTTCTCGGTGTTGTGCATGGTCCCTGCAGCCTGCTTCTGCTGCCACGGAAGGTTCCCGCCGCCTGTGGCCTGTGTCCTCTGCTGCTGCTCTAGTCCCAGCTGGTCCCCGCCAGCTCCAGAGGGCGTCCTCCGGCCACCTCTGCCGTCCAGTGTTCCGGCCGCCCTGTCCTCTTTTTTAAATTGAAAATAGGTTCTTCCTTCACATAATACATCCCGAGACAGTTTCTTCTACCTCTACTCTTCCAAATCCCCTGTCATTTATGTCTCCCCCAGCTCTACTCCCCCTCAGTTGCATCTTCAGAAAAGAGTAAGTATCCAAGAGGCAACAATCAAAACAACAATATGAGATATAATGAGATAAGGCAAATCCTCTCATATTCAGCCTGGAAAAGGAAACCCAGTTGGAGGAAGAATCCTAAGATCAATCAAGAGAGTCAGAGACCCATCTGATTCCACTGTTAGGAGTCTGACAAAAACACTAAGTTATCAGACATAACACATATTCAGAGGACCTGCTGAATACCTATGCAAGCCCCATGATTGCCACTATAGTCTTTGTGAGTCCATATAAAGCCTGCTTATTTGATCCAGTGGGCCATGTTCTCCAGTCGTTCTTCATTCCCCCTGACTCCTAAAATCTTTTCTCCCTCTTTTTTCTGGAATTCCTCAAGCTCCTAGCAGAGAGATCCAGTGAAGAGCTACAATTTAAACTCTCTCTCCCTCTACATGGTGTCTGGCTATGGGGCTCTGCACCCACTCCCATCTGCTGTGGGATAAGCTTTTCCAATCAGTGCTAGACAAGGCACAGATTTATCAGTATAGCAGAATATCACTTCACTGATATTTTTTTCTAGTCATTTTTCATTCTACCCTGGGTCTCTGAGATATTTAATCTCCAGTTCCTGGTCAAGAAGGCAGTGTAGGGCAGGGGCTTCCTTTCTTGTAATGGGCCTTGAATTAAACCAGACATTGGTTGGCCACTCATACAAGCTCTGGATCACCATTGCCTCAGCACATTTTTTTGAACAGAACAGATTGTATGTCAAGGGTTTGGGGGCTTTGTTGGTAGATTGTATGTCAAGGGTTTGGGGGCTTTGTTGGTAGATTGTATGTCAAGGGTTTGGGGGCTTTGTTGGTGTTCAGGTTTTTCTTTCCTACTGAGTACCTTTCTATACCAAAGAGACTAGAAAGTAGGGATGAAGGTTCCATTCAGAAACCAGGTTGACCTCTCTATGTTCAATGAGGTGTGTGATATTACCTTCGACATTGGGACACACTGTTCATTTTTGAAGAGCAACCCTCTGTCTTAGAATCTGCCTGGGTTAGATATTTTCTTTGTTGCAAGATTTGAAATATAAATTTTCTGTAGAGTTTGAAGTAGTAAATATTTTAGAGTTTGCTGCTCATACAAATTTTTCTTGCACCAGCTCAACTACAGCAACTTTTGTAGTATAAAAGCTATTAAGTACATGAACAAAAGTGTTAGGACCAAATTTTATTTTGAAAACAGACATCCTACCACAATTTGCGCAATGAGGCATCAAAATATTATACTCATACTCAAGTTTTAGTGATGATCTATAGTAGACTGAGCTTTACCTCAAAGTCTTCCCCCATGACTGTCAATGTTCCCAAACTCATCCAGTTAATCTTGTTTGTTTGTCACTTTGTGACTCCCCATTAATGAAGATGTCATGTCTCCTACAAAAATATAAATTATAGGATATTTTGGACTAATAAAAAAACCAAATACTATTGAACAATGAATCTCTTTACTTTTATCTAAACCAAGCAAAATTAGTATTTTTTATACAGTACATACTGATTAAGTTCTCTCTTTTATAATGACAGTAAAATTGGTTGTTTTTAAATGTAGAAAATACATTTAAGTGTACTTTGTTCATTGACAACCACCAGTGTATTTTATTAAATAATTAAAATGTCATAATCATGTAATGCTTGACAGATTTCCAAGTTTTCTCACATACAAGTAAGTGTGCTAGACACTGAAGGCAAAATTGTTCAAAAAAATATTTTGAAGTTGAAGCTCTAAGACATTCAGAAATCTGCCCAAATTTCTAAATTATTAACTTGTTCTGTTGTTAGCTCTTTCTGCTGTAATATTGAATTCTATTGAACTCATTCTAGGGATTAAACATGACTAAATAGAATTTCCAAAGTTTATAATCTTTTAGTACTTGATAAAATCAGAACTCAGACAAGAAAATGTTAAAGACCAAGAGGTTAAAATTGTATAAGACTGAAAATATACTTCTTCCTACTCATTGGAAAAAAAACAAAACCAACAAAAATGCATAAAATTTACACTCATGCAATCATGGTGTTCGCTCTTGTGTTTAATCATGATAAATTTAATAATTTAAAATAAATATTTTATTGTGTAAAGGAAACGTTTTTATCCTTTCTCTTGAAAACAATACATTAATACAAAAAAACTGAATAAAAACTAGAGAGGAAACAATGATGCACCGTTTTTGCAATAATAGTAGAGATGTTGCTAAGAATGTAAAGATAGCATGGAAATATTTTGTTTGTGTTTTAACAAATAAAGCTTTCCTGAAGAACACAGTGCAGAGCTAGCCACACTAATTGGCCATAGAGGCCAGGCAGAGGTGGCACACACCTTTAATCCAGCACTGTCAAGACAGAGACAGACTGATCTCTGTGAGTTTGAACCACCCTGAGGTACACAAGATTGAATCAGTCTAAAAGAGAAATAGAGCCAAGCCATAGTGGCTCATACCTTTAATCCCAGCAGTAGGGAAGTGGAGACAGGAAGTGATATAGCTGGGCAGAGAGAGATAAACCCAGAAGAGACAGGAGCTCAGGATTCAGTCAGGTTTCATACAGAAACCATTCAGTCTGAGAATTTTGTTGAGGTAAGAACTAGTGGCTGTCTGTTCTGCTTGTCTGATCTTTCAGCATTAATCACTATATCTGACTCCTGGTTTTTATTATTATTAAGATCAATCAGAATTCATGCTATACTAACATAAGAACATTATTCCTTTATACTGAACGAAAGGATTATGGGAAGTAAAATGGTTTTTGATTGGGTTCAATAATGTACTTTTGTTTTCTGAATGTTATAATGATTTAACTCTTTTTAAAAAGATTACCACAAAACAAAAACATTATATATATATATATATATATATATATATATATATATATATATCATGTTCCCAATAATCTAATATAATTCATTCCAATAAAGTACACACTTAAAATTTATTAGGGAAAAATCTCACATTTTGCATGGATCTATCTTTATTAAAATATTATCCCTGAAATTATTTATTTTACAGTTCTACATTTTAAATAATCATCATTATTTTAACCCCAAAGTAGTGTTATTATTATAAGAGCATCTTTTTTACTACTCATATTATTTCATTAGCCAACTGTTTATTTTGTGAACTAATCAAAAGTAGAAACTATTGATTAGAAGATATTTCAATAAATTGAAATATTAATTCATTCTACCCTGTTTCCCTTTTTTCAACTTTCTTACCAAGGTCTCTTTATAAACTTCAACATATTTCATTGTGTTCCTTTTATGGTAATGTTGGGGTTTTTTTGGTTCATTAGTAAGGTATTGTGATTATTTTGTTAAAAATGCTTATTGGTTCATGTAGTTATTTATTGTATGTTCAGGTGTGTGTGAAGGTATTTCCAGAGGCCAGGATAGGGCATCAGATATTGTGGAATTGGAATTATAGGGAGCTGTGAAAGGGTCTAATGTGGGTACTTAGAATAAAATTTGAGACACATGCAAGATGAGAATATGTTTTTAACTTCTGAGCTGTATCTCAACTCCCAATATATTATTTCTTGATTTGATGATTTTCTTAGGATTCAGATGTGGGGTTTCCAGGTAGGTTTATTTATACAGTCACTTTTTCCCCCATTTCTTTTGGGGGATTAAGACTACTAGAGAAAGATATATCCCAAGAAATGTAACTAGGAAGTCAAAAGTGCATCACAGAAAGTTTAGTTGAGTCCCTTGTTGGCTTCTTAAAAGCATAGTTTTTAAACAAAGGAAAAACAGACAAGGCTATTTTTACATAAACTGTGTTTTATCTGTTTTAAAAGTTGTTTTACATGCTTTTTCAGACCCAGGCCAGCTGGCCTTGGTGAGTTCCCAATAGAACATCCCCATTGTCTTAGTGTGTGGGTGCACCCCTCGCGGTCCTGAGTTCCTTGCTCGTGCTCCCTCTCCTTCTGCTCCTGATTTGGACCTTGAGATTTCTGTCCGGTGCTCCAATGTGGGTCTCTGTCTCTGTCTCCTTTCTGAGGGAGGGGGACTTGATCGCGGGAGGGGGAGGGAAATTGGAGGTGGTGGCGGGGAGGAGGCAGAAATCCTTAATAAATAAATAAATAAATAAATTTTTAAAAAATGAGTAAATAAACTAAACAAAAAAAAGTTGTTTTACAAAGTGGATATTTATTCAATGCCTTCCTTTAAAATACATAATGACTGTTTTACTTAAATATTCTAGTATACCCAATGGTTTACAAAATATTGCTTTTGTGTTTATTTACCTCTTGCAACAATAATCTCCTGTTACTATATTTTATTTTCATTTTCTTCTTTAGATTTACTTATTTTATTTTATGTGTATTAGTGTTTTGCTTACATGCATATATGTGCACCAAGTATGACCAATACCAATAACAATAAAACTGTGTCAGATATCCTGGAAATAGTGTTATGGATAGTTGTGAACCATGATATGTTGAAAAGAAACAAATCTGGGTCTTCTACAATGTCAGCAAGTGCTTGTAACAACTGAGTCATCTCTAAATTTTCTATGTTATGTTTCCTTATTAAATTCTGATTGATGTCCATTGTATTAAATTCTCAAATAATTAATGAGAATATTATGTTGAGGACAAAACTGGATCAGAGGTCATATGGGTCACAAGAACTACAGGTAGGCCACATGCCCAAACCTTAGCAACTCCCTTGGTAACCCCTAGCTTTTCCCAATACCTCCCCGCTTCTCATGGCCATATACCAGCCTCCAACTATGGCCGAGACCCCCTTCCCAACCAAAAGGCACTCCAGGTGCCAAAGGTCAAGTCCTCAAATTGATAGGAGACTGTCTGCTGAAGCAGACGCCACACCAGCCAGAAGACCAGAGAGGAAACAGAAACCAATGAAAAAAAAAAGACTGAATTCAACAAAGACAAACTCATAAATCAAACCTAATCATATAATCAACCCAAATGCAGATGCCTAGATGGCATCTTAAAAACTCAATCAACAAAAGCCAAAGCAATACATAAATACCAGAGCCCAGTTATTCCACTATAGCAAAGTTTGAAAGTCCAACACATCTGGAGCACAAGCAAAAGACCTTAAAGTAAATTTTATGAACATGCTAGATGTACAAAAAGGAAATGAATAAATCCTTTAAAGGAATTTAGGAAATGACACACAATAACCTGGAGGAAATGAATAAATTCCTTACAGTAAAGAAAAAAACCAACAGTTGTCATATCCACTTCTGCTAATCTATGTCTTTTTATAGGTGAATTGAGTCCATTGATATTAAGAAATATGAATGACCAGTGATTGATGAATCCTATTATTTTTTTGATGGTAGTATGTGTGTGTTTCTCTTCTTTGGGGATTTTTTTGCTGTAAAGTTATCTTTTGCATGTGTTTTCAAGAATGCAGCTATGCTCCTTGGGTTGAGTTTTCCTTTTAGTACTTTCTATAAGGCTGGGTTTCTGGATAGATAGTGTTTAAATCTGGTTTTGTCATGGAATATCTTCCTTTCTCCATCTATGGTGATTGAATGCTTTGGTGGGTATAGTAGTTTGTTGCATTCCTGATCTTTTAGTGTCTGCAGCACATCTGCCCATAACCTTCTTGATTTCAGGGTTTGCACTGAGAAGTCAGGTGTGTATAATTCTAGCAGATATGCCTTGATATGTTATTGGTCCTTTTGTCTTTGTAACTCTTTATATTATTTATTTATTTATTTATTTATATGTTCATATGTTTTGATAATTATGTAGTGAAGGAACTTTTTTTAGTCCAGTCTATTTGATGCTCAGTAAGCATCTTGCATCTTCATAGGTATATCCTTCTTTAGGTTGGGAAAGTTTTCTTCTATATTTTGCTGAATATATTCTCTGTTCCTTTGAGCTGGAGTTCTTCTCCTTATTCTATCCCTAATATTCTTAGGATTGGTCTTTTCATGGTACCCCAGATTTCCTAGATATTTTGTGCAAAGAATTTGTTGGATTTAACATTTTTGTTCACTGATGAATTTATTTCCTCTATCATATCTCCAAATACTTAATAATAAAATGTAGTTACTTATTTATTGTATCTGCATTTGTGTCCCTGTGTAGGACACTTAAGGAGCTGATCAACATCCTTAGCCATCAGGGAAATATAAATGAAAAAAAGTAACTCTGAGGTAGCATCTTATACAAGTCAGAATGACCAAGATCAAAACCACTGATGATAGCTTATGCTGGAGAGGGTGCAAAGGAAGGGGAAAATTCCTACATTACTTCTGGGGGTTAAAACTTGTGCAGCCATTTAGGAAATAAGTATGGTGGTTTCTCAAAATATTGGAAATCAACCTTCCTCAAAACCTAGCAATACCACTCTTGGGCATATATACGCAAGGATACTCAATCATACTATAAGGACATTGGCTCAACTATGTTTGTAGCAGCATTATTTGTAAAAGCCAGGATGTTGAAAAAAACTTAGATGCCCCTCAACCAAAGAATGGATAATTCTGTGTAAATGTGGTACATTTACATAGCAGACTACTACTCAGTGATAAAAATTAATGACATTTTGAAATTTGCATGCAAATGGATGGAACTAGATAAAACATCCTGAGTGAGGTAGCCCTGACTCAGAAAGACAAATATGCTATGTACTTACTCATAAGTGAATATTAGATGTAAAGTAAAGGATAACCAGCCTATATATAGTCCCTGCCCGAGAGAAGCTAGGTAACAAGGAGAATCCTAAGAGAAATATGCATGGATTCCCCCAGAAAGTAATAATAGACCAGATCTCCTGAGAATTTTTGGAGCAGTGAGGTGGGGGAAGAAGGGATGGCAGAAGTAGTGAAGGATAGGGGAGACAGGAGGAAGCACGGGAGCATGAGGGAACAGGACGGTTGAGATGAGGAAGGATAGAGAGGAAAGAGATGTCTTCATTGAGGGAGCCATTATTGTGCTACCAAGAAATCTGGCATTAGGAAAATTCCTAGGAATTCACAAGAATGACCTCATGTAGGATTCCCTTCTTTATGCTGCAAAAATACTTTATTGTCATTGGTTTAAAAAGTAGATGCATTCAGCCAATGACTTAACAGAATAAAGCCTGGTAGAAAATCCAAACAGAGGAGGAGAGAGAGAGGAGGCAGAGTCGAGGAGACATCATGTAGCTGCCAAAGGAAACAGACACCCAGGAACCTTACTGGTAAACCACAAAACTTGTGGTAAAATATAAAATAATAGAAATGGGTTAATTTAAGATGTAAGAGGGAGCTAGAAATATATATAAACTATGATGCTGAAACATTACAGAAAAACTGTATAGGTACCAAGATATCTCTGTCAATTCTGGAGTTTTGGAAGTTGCTTACAATGCACTTCCTGTTTACTTAGGTAATACTATAACCTTTTGGAGTCTTTGATGGAGTTGAAGAAAGATAATTATAAAAGATAAATTAGATATAAAACTTTATATTCACAAAGATAGGATAGATGATAGAATATTTAACTTAATTTGTCAAATGTAAGTATACTAAATAATGTAACAATAATTCTTGTCTTATAGCTGTTTTGTTATATGAAATTTTATTATGTTAAATTTAAAGCCTTCCCTTTTATTTAGACAGAAAAGGGGAGGTTATTTGGGATTCTCCTCTGTATGCTATAAATATTTTCTGTTGCAATTGGTTAATAAAGAAACTGCTTTTTGCCAATGGCTTAACAGAGTAAAGCCAGGTGGAAAATTTGAACAGAGATGTATAGAGAGCAGGCAAAGTCGGGGAGACTCCATGCAGCCGCCAAAAGAGACAGATGCCCAGGAACCTTACCAGTAAACCACCACAAGCCTCATAGTAAACTATAAAATAATAGAAATGCATTAATTTAAGATGTAAGAGTTATTTAGAAATATGCTTAAGCTATTGGCCAAAAAGTATTACAATTAATACATTTTCTGTGTGATTATTTTGGGTCTGGGTGGCTGAGAAACAAATGAAGAGTCTCTGCCTACAAAATAATCCCAGCTAAGACCCTAAGAACTAGTGGCTAAAGTTCCTTAACTGCCCTTCCTCTGCAAGTAGGCTAATAAATACCTTAATTGTCATAGAACCTTCAACCAGAAAAACGATGGAGGCAGATGTAGAGATCCATCGGGAAGTTCTGGGCTGAGCTCACAAACACAAGTCAAAGAGAGGGAGGAGCAATAATTTGAACCAAGGTGTCAAGACCATAAGGTGTATGTCCACTGAAACAGCTTACCAGAGATAATGGAAGCTCACTGACTCTGGACTGACATCAGGAGAACCAGCATAGGACCAAAATAGGCCCTCTGAGTTTGGGTGATAGTTATCTGGCTGGGACAGTCTGTGCTGCCACTGGCAGTGGGACCAGAATTTATCCCTACTGCTTGAACTGGTTTTTTGGAATCCATTCTTTCTGGAGGGACACATTGTTTAGCCTAAATATAGGGGGGGGGTATGTTGAATAGATATGGAGAGAGAGAGAGAGAGAGAGAGAGAGAGAGAGAGAGAGAGAGAGAACAACCTTTTCTTGTTCCTGATTTTAGTGGTAATGCTTTGAGTTTCTCTACATTTAATTTGTGGTTTGCTGTTGGCTTGCTGTATATTGCTTTTATTATGTTTAGATGAGTCCATTGTACCCCCTGATCTCTCTAAGACCTTTAATCATTAAGGGGTGTTAAATTTTTTCAAATGCCTTTTCAGCATCGAATGATATTTTTTTAATTTATTTATATGGTGGGTTACATTGATAGATTTTCATATGTTGAACCATCCCTGTATCACTGGAATGAAGCTGACTTGGTCATGACGGATGAGTTTTTGATGATTTTGGATTCGGTTTGCCAGTACTTTATTGAGTATTTTTGCATCTATGTTCATGAGTGAGATTGTTCTGTGATTCTCTTTCATTGTTGAGTCTTTGTGTGAGAATAGGAGGAATCAGGTGCAAGAGATGGACGGAGGAAGAGAGTGCAGGAAAAGATGACTGGAATTGGAGGACACTGGGTGGTGGGAAACCTAGTGCAGTGGAAACTTCCTGGAGACTATGAGGGTGATCCTAGCAAGGACTCCTGTTAATGTGGGATAAGAAACCTGAACCATTCATCTTCTGCAGTTATGATTTCTAATGGTAAACCTGGGATACCAAACAAGCCCCCAAACCTTGCAAAATGTGCTGGGGTAATGGTGACACAGATGAGCCAAGCCCATATCAAACACAGCCTTGATGCCTTAGAATGAGAGACTAGATATCTCATAAACCTAGTGTAGAAGTAAACATGACAATCAAAAAAAAATTATCATCAAAATAATTCCTATGTTCTGCTATACCCATAGATTAGTGCCTATTAAAATTATTTTCAGAGAGGCTTCCTCTGACTGCTGATTGGAGTGGATGCAAATACCCACAGCCAAACATTAGGCAGAGAGAGAGAGAGAGAGAGAGAGAGAGAGAGAGAGAGAGAGCCCAAGTTAGAGGTCTTCATTGGGTCCTTCCTCTCAGCTTAGGGAACTCTATGGAAGAGTGGAGGGGGTGAATTCTGCAATCCAGAGTGGTTAAGAACCCCAGGAGAAAATGGCCCACTGTGTGAATTAAGCAGGGCTCATGGGTGCTTACAGAGACTGAAGCACCAATCACAGAGTCTACACAGGTCTGTGGTAGAGACTCTGCATATGTTATGGTTATTGGCTTGGTGTTTGGAAGGGATTCCTGAAAGTGAGAGTGGGCATAGGAGTGGGAGTGTCTCTGACTGTTTTGTCTGCTCTTGGGACCCTTTTTCTCCTAATAGATTGACTCACCCAACCTTGATGTGAGGGTTTGCGTCTGTTTATATTATGTGTTATATCATGTTGATGTCCTTGGAAGGCCTGCTCTCTTCTAGGCAGAGACAGACAGGGATGTGGAGTTTATCTGGGAGAAAGAGTATGTGTGGGGACTGTGAGGAGTGGAAGGAGGGGAAACCATAGTCCCAAAGTATTATATAAGAAAAAACTGAAAATTAACAAAAGACTGTGGCTCATATTACTGAATGAAATGCTCTGAAAGTGGTGATAAACAAAGTATACGCCGGAACTATAATGTGAAAGGCCCATTTAACTTGAGTTGTGTATTAAACATGAGCATGAAAATGACCAGGCATAGCAAAACTGTCTCAAAACCAAGAATTACTTTTTTAAATATTAACTCTGCTTAAGCTAAAGTAGATCTTAATGCCAGAGGTCATTAAACTAGGGCCCATAAGCCAGCAGTCTGGTTTTATGACTAAAATGTTCTTACACTTGTCACATGTACTTATTTACATGAAATTCACCTGCTTTTGTACTGCAGACTGTGCCACAGCAGAGTTGGAAAGTTCAAAGACAAACCATGTTTAACTCAATCATAAAGTATTTACTATTTGACTGTTTAATAAAAACATTGTTGGTCCCTATTCCTGAGTATTGTGTCAATGAGGATTGTGAAATTGTATTTCATGATTATCATAATTACCATGGGCAAGGAAAGGTGATCGTTACTCTTATATAGCTACAAGTGAACTGTCACTTGTTAATGAAACTGACACTTTCATTTGCTATGTATTATCATTGATAGCTGGATCCTTAGATTTCTTTCTGAAAAACTCAGTTTAACTTAGCAATAAAAAAGGCATGTGTTTTAATTCATGTTAATGTATCAGAGCTTCATTTTAGGGTGAGTTAATTCTAGTAATACTGATACAAAAATGTTTTCTTTTCTTCATATTTGTAATGGAAATGATCATCATTTTTAATCTGATGTTGCCTATTACTCCATTTATTTTTTAGATGAGGGAATAGGGTTCCCCTAAGAAGTCTACAAATTCCATACACCTAACAACTTTTCACATGTATTATAAAACCCAAGCATGAGACCAGACACAGTACTTCCCAACATTTCATGAAAAATACATTTATGAAGCCAGCTCAGCAGGTAAAGATGCTTGCCATACAAACTTGGAGACCTGAGTTCATTTGATCTTCAGAATCTGAGTTAAAGCAGAGGATGTGAACCAATATCATGTTTGTCTTCTGTCTGCCACACAGATATGGTTGCAAATGCACCCACAAATGCATTACCTACTCACACAAAAAATATGAGAAAAATTTAAAAGGCATTTATGGAAGCATAGTTTCTAATATAACAATGCAAGGTATCAGAGAATAAATAAGAATCCAGGACTCACCATAATGACAGCCTTCCAGTTAAGCAATCTGAAACAAAGCATTCCTGATGGGCAAATTAAAGAAGCAGTCACACCTAGATGTAAACAATGTTAACTATAAAAATAATCTGATTATCATAATATGATCATTGATACAATATTGGCATAACTCTTATGGGAAAAATGAAACACTTTCTGAATGTAGTTTAGCCCTACTCTACTAGATGAACCAACATCTGTCACTGTTAACAGGGCAATGAACCGGTTGCTAGATAAGACATAGGCACTAGGGTAGTACCTATTACCATTCTTTTGCTGAATGGTATTAAAATGACTTCTAATGACTTATTGCTATACTCATAGATCAATGCATTACTGAACTGTCGTCAGAGAAGCTTCTTCTTAAATAGATGGATATTAGCACAGAGATCACAGCCAGTCACCATGTAGAGAATAAGGAACTCTGTAGTGCTGAGCCCCAAATGGGTTATCTATATCATATACTTCTCCTAAAGGCTCAAAGATATTTAATGAAGAGGGCACAGGAAAAATTGTAAGGGGTGGAGGTAGTTGAAAATATATAAGAAAACAGAGTTTCATAGACACAATGGAACACTGTACCTGTGAACTCACAACAGTTCAGGTATGAAAGAATATAAATGACATGAGCAAATTCAAGACAGACAATATTCCAGTGTGGTGACTAAAAGGTAGACACAAAGTCCTACCTCTAGCTGAGGAGCTATCAGCATTTGATTGTTGCTTAGCAAAGGAGAGTTGACTTTCTTTAATCATTGTTGTGATAGTTGGTACTTTTATCACTGTCCAATGCAGGCACCATACCCATAACAGTTGAGCAAGAAAAGTTGGACTCCACAGGTTAAAAAAGAAACCTTGATATTCAGTAGGTAGGAAGGTTAGGGTAGAGAGAATAGATGAGGGAAGTATTGGGGGAAGTGAGAGGGGATATGATTAAATTACATTGTAATAAATTCTTAAATAAGGAATCAAAATATTATTTTTTTAAAACAAGGATCTTTTTTTTAGTTTTTGCTTTCACTTATGTTCCAAATATATAGACTGTTTTGTATGTCACAAATCTACTAAGTTGAAAGTACTGGCCAACTTTGCATGCATGCACTAACAGAATAATAACACTATCTTAAATACTACTATCTTTATAATAATATGCTTTTATTGATAATTGATAATTTTAGTGATAATTGACTAATTTATAAAATACGCCCATTTTGTTAAGCTTTGGCCGAGTACATAAGTATTAAGTAATAGAAGATTCTTTACCACTTTGCACATGTCCACAAAAAAGTGCCAGAAGTATTAATTTTGGTGTTATAAATAAATTTTAGCAAATAGGAAAAGTTGCAAATATTGAGTCCATGGATGAGAACATACTGCATTTATAAACATATAGACATAGATATAGTCACAGCCACAGAGAAATAAATAGACACAAGGAGAGATGTAGGAAGAGAGACCTTTAGAGCGCCATAGACATAGACTGTAATGCATATAGTACAGACACATACATATATTTGTATTTACCAATTTGACCACAAATGATAGTGTGTAATATGGGAAGCTGTTTGCAGCATTCTAATGTAAATAGAAATTACTACAAACATTAAGAAGTCATGAGTAAAAGCCTATAAAACTTTAAGACTGCATATACATTGTCAAGAAACATGTTTTTAGAAATCAATCCTAAAACCCTATTGGGGCATGGCGGCCCACATGTGTAAGACAAGCACTGAGGTGGTGCAGGAGAATTGTCTGTATTCTGTCAATCATGTTTTAAATAAACACTGATTGGCCAGGCAAGAAGTATAGGCAGGAAAATAAGACAGGAAGTATAAATGATGCAATGTAAACAGGAGAATTCTGGAAAGGAGGAAGTTGATTCCTCCCACTCTTGCCCAGATCACCGAAGCAGCAAGATGTGATCTGCCCCACTGAAAAAAGGTACTGAGCCACATGGCTAACATAGATCAGAATAATGGTTTAATATAAGCTACAAGAGCTAATAAGTAGCCTGACCTAATGGGCAATCAGCTTTATAACTTATAGAGATCTCTGTGTGATTTTCTTTGGGACTTGCCGGCTGTGGAGTAGCGGGCAAGACAGAAACCCCAACAAGCTGGCCCTCATGTTACACTGAAATAGCTGAAGAAGGATGACTGCAAGTCTGAGGCAAATGGGATACAGGATAAGACACTGTCTTAACTCCTTACCCACAAAACTTATCCAAAAGTTAATTGTAGAAGCAAACATTTGTAGAAGCATCGTCAATTGTGACATTATTTATAATGGACTATTATTTATAGTGAACTTTTGTGCAGGTGTTAAAAGAAAGTGAATTATATATAGTAAGGTGGTAAAAAAAAAGCCTGTATTATGAAATGGATTACAGAAGCTGCATTACAGTGGAAAAACTATTACATAACCTTTTAGAACATACACACATATTTATTTATTTTATGTAAATTGAATAACTGAAACATAAAAGAGGTCTTTCTGCGTCTTGTGCTGGCATTTGCTTTTAGATCCCTCTTCATCTATCTTTGTCTTTCGCCAGGGTTGGGGTAGATTTGAGAGAAGGTCTTTCTGTCTTTGTAGCACAAACTGGACTCAAACTTATGAAAATCCTCCATTCTTAACCTCTCAACTACAGGGATTAGGGATATTCTCTTTACCGGAATTCATGGAACTACATTTATCTTTGTCTTATTCCTCCCACATTAAGGATATTCAGTGATTTGGAACACAATGTTGGAAATTTGAAATGCAGAAAAGGAGAGACTTTTGGCTCCCATTTGAGCTTCATCTCCAGTAACAGAAAAAGCTCCTGTACTTCCAGTCTCCCTAGCCATTCAATCCTCGCTAACCATTCTTTTTCTTCTTTGAATCATTTACAGCTCTTCCAGCATACTGTGACTCTAGTTTCTATTTTAAGCTCTTGGTCCACAATAATTATTTTAATTTAAAGATTGTTTTATGTACCTGTTTTTAATATTCAGTTCAGAAACCAAACTTATAAGATTTTGTAGGAAACATCCCTAATTTAAAAGTACCTAGAGAGGCTAGATATGTAGATTTGTGGCAGGAAATTTGAGCAATATGGAAAGTTATGTGGCTTCTACCTCCACCACTGCCAAAAGCACAAGCCCTGAAAAAGATCAGGACCATAAACAATATATATTTATTGATGAGAAGATTGAGAAGTTACACATAAGGCCTTACTCCTTCCTGAGAGACTGTTGAAAATTAATAGCTGTTATGGAAATATATTTTCTTTGGTGAACCTAAAAGTTACCCAAACTCCAGTGAATAGTCTCCCTACCCATGGAATAGTGTTGACCATATTTAGAGTCCTCTCAAATGAATTAACCTTAATCCCTCACAGTCAAGCCTAGATGCTTCTCTCCTGTAAGTCTAGAGTCTATCAAGTCATATTTAAAAAAAAAGTTAGGCTGAGCTGTGGTGATGCATGTCTTTAATCTGAGTACTTGGGAGGCAATTAGAGGTCAGCCTGGTCTATAAGAGCTAGTTTCAGGACTAATAGGGCTGTTACACAGAGAAACCTTGTCTCAAAAAAAAGAAAGAAAGAAAGAAAGAAAGAAAGAGAGAGAGAAAGGACAGAAGGAAGGAAGTAATCATTACCACCAAATCACTACTATAAAATATACTTGAAGTCATCCTACAAACCAAAAATATGACAGACACTGTAATGGAAGCTCAAGAAAGAATAAATATCACAAGAAGAGAAAATAACCAAGTGTCAATTATGAAAGAATCAAATATGATTTATTCAATAAACTGTCAAGCCTCAACAAAAGAGAGAAAATTAACGTAGACTCCTAAATAACCATAAAGCAATAAATAAAATAACAAGAATTTGTACGCACCTTTTAGTAATAATCCTGAATGTAAATTGTCTTAATTCTTCAAATAAAATACAAAGACTAGCTGACTGAATTTTAAAATGTGACCCAACAATTCACCATCTGCACAAAAAAATCACAAGCAAAAATTCACAGACTGAAGATGAGAGGATAGATGAGAATATTTTAAGCAAAAGGAGTATTAAACTAAACAAGAGTAGCTATATATACACTTATATCTAATAAAAATAACATTAAGGTAAAGCAAATCTGAAAGCACATAGCCTTGACACAGATAAATAAGTCAATCTATAAGAAATAACCGATATAAATATATGAACAAACATCAAAGCAAAAAAATGTAAAATAAACATTGCAGGACATAAAGAAAAAGAAAGTCCCAATACAATGATGTGAAGTAACTATTCCTCAGTTTAATCAATCATTTGTGCCTTAAGACAAAAAATCATTTTGAAATAAAATTGAATTGCAGGATAGGTCAGATACACAAAGGCATGTAGAATACAACAATCTGAAGCTAAAAATTGTACATGTTTTCTTTAAAAAATGATATTATTCTTAGAAGACATCATATTGTAGCCCATAGAACAATTCTTTAACAAGTACAAAACAAAATTCAGCAGTTAAAGCAATAAATCATGATTGAATAATATTTGTGGAAGAAAAATTGATCACTAGAAATGCCGGGCTACTAGGAGTTAAATATTCCTGTAATCAAACTCAGGCTGTAGTAGTAGAACACTTGCCTACAATTGATAAGGCTGTAAGTTAAGCTGCCAGAACTGAAAAAAGAATCCTAGAATTGAAAGAGAAGGAAAACTAAATATGGCTGAACCTATGAGATACAGCAAAAGTAGTTCTAAGAGAGAAGATTTTAGTCATTAATGTCTGCATTCATTATAAAAAAATTCAGAGAACGTCAATATGTAACCTAATAATGAATTTTATAACTTTAGAAAAATGACCAAAATAAGCCAAAAAAGGATAGATAGAATAAAATCATGCACATCACAATGAAAATGAATGAAATAGTGACCAAAAGAGTAAAACAATGGCCTGGTTCTTTGAAGGAAATAAAAGTAATTAAGCTTGGCAAAACATAGTCAAACTAACCAAAAGAAATATAGAAAGCTGGAGTCAATAAAATTGAACACAAATGCAATAATTAACAACATAACAACTAAAATATTAAACATAATTTGAAATGTTGTATTTCCAAACAATAAAATATATTGGTGAAAAGATTAAATTGTAGACACTTAATGCTTACCAAAATTGCACTCAGGATATAAAATCCTAAAAACATCGATAGCTAGCAATGAAATTGAAGCAGTTTTAAATATTCCCATATATTCCTCCACACTCTCCCTATTCATGCACTCCTTATTCACTGTTATATATATATATATATATATATATATATATATATAACATATATATTACACATATATATGTAATATATTACATATATATTACATATATACACATATATATGTAACATATATATTACATATATATGTACATATATACATGATAATCAACATAATTATAACCTTTTCATATGATATCACTTGTATGAATGACTTAGGGATGACCATTTGACACTCATCCAACAATTAGTGTGCTTTTCACTGGTGAAGAACACCTCTCCAGCTTCCAGCTTTTCTTAGTTACCTATAGTTCTTTGTGTAGAATTGAGGCCTCATGGACTTTTCCCTGTTCACTTTGGCACATTCTTTGGTACTGTATTTGTTAGCTCACATTTGGGCAGCCATTTTTTGTGAGAATTTAAGGGCGTATTCTCTGATGTTACTAGGAAACACAATCTCACAACAAATTTCCTCAGCCACTTGGTCTTAGAATCTTTCAGGATCTTCCTCCACAATATTCGCTTGAACCTTAGATGTGAGGGTGCTTTATAAGATATATCCTTTGGTACTGGAACCCACAACTATTTGTTTTGATTGGATGTGTTTTTCAGCAATGGTATCCACCTGCTACAAAGAGAAGTTTCCTTGATGAGGGGTGAGGATTAGATTTATTTTGTGGACAAGCGTTTATAGATTGTTGTAAGTGATTATGCTGGTTTATTAAAATAAAGTTTTCAGAGGTGATTTCCAGTACCAGGTATGATTTCCCTTTTGTTGAATGGGTCTCAAATTTAATTAGAGAGCTATTGATTACTGCCAAGGCATACATGACATGAATACACCCCTAAGGTTATGGTGTTAAGGCCCACTTAATGAAATGGAATCCCTGTCTGACACTGCTCTGGCAGTCAAGAACCTCAGATTGGATATGTCATGTTTTTCTTAACCCATGGGTTACAAACCCTTTAAAGATCAAGAGATCCTTTCACAATTTTTGCATATCAGAAATCATTCATATCAGATATTTGCATTATAATTCATATAAATAGCAAAATTATGGCTATGAAGTATAAAGAAACATAATTTTATGGTTGAGAGTCACCACAATATTAAGAATTCTATTAAAGGGTTGCAGCATTCTGAAGGTTGAGAACAACTGTACCAAGATCTGTTGTTCTGCATAAGGTATATAACAATAAGTTGGCCTCTAATGACATTCCTCCATGCCCATAGATTAGTGACTCACTAAGATATCATCATATAAGCTTACTTTTGCAGGATATAGAAACTAACATAGAGATCCACAACTGGACATCGTGTAACTACTAAGAGATTTTGGAACACTCATTCTTTTCTTTTCCTTTATTTTATATTTTGCTTGGCATTATTAGTATTTTTAATTTTATTTTATTTTTTGATTTTTATTGAGCTGTACATTTTTCTCTGCTCCCCTCTGTTGCAAGGAGGAGGGCCTGCTTGTTCATCTTAGCCACCAGGCTAGCATAGCCGTGAAATAACCACAAAGAAACTCTATTAATTAAATCACTGATTTGCCCATTATCTCTAGTTTTCTATTGGCAAATTTTTACACCTTAATTTAACCCATTTCTATTAATCTGTGTATCACCATATGACAGTGGTTTACTGGCTAAAATTCCCAGTGTCTGTCCCTGGTGGATCCATGGTGTCTCAATCTTACTCTGCCTTCTTCCTCCTAGCATTCAGTTCTGTCTTCTCTGCCTACCTAAGGTCTGCCCTATCAGCCCAAGTCAGTTTCTTTATTCATTAACCAATACAGGCAACAAACAAAGGGGACTCCCACATCAACTAACTACACTTTTCTGTTTAAGTAAAAAGGAAGTTATTAACTTTAACATAGTAAAATTACATATAACAGGTATCAAGCAAGAATTACTGTTATAATATTTTTATTTACTTTATCTTTTATCATAACTAAGGACAACTATAACTATTTATCCATTCTTCAACTCCATCAAAGACTCCAGAAGGAAATAATATTACCTAAGTAAACAGGAAGTCTATCATAAGCAACTTCCAAAAGTCTAGAATTGAAAGAGAAGTCTTGATGCCTGGACAGTCATCCAAAGTTCTTCTGTATCATTGGGGCATCCATCTTCATCGTACAGGCCCATAGTATCCAGCAGACTTTTCCATGAAGTAGGAAATTTCAAAGACAGTTCAGTCATTTTCTTCTATGTCTTGCAGAATGCCTCGCAGACTCTTTCATGAAACAGGAACCCTGAAGTACCATCTCACCTTTAGACAAGTTCAGCAATTAACTCTCTGTGGGTACTTCATGTCCAGTGAAGCTGTCCTGGCAAGGGCAGTTTCTTGCCCAAATATCTAAGGGGCCTCTTGGATGCCCATCTTCCTCATGAAGTAATTGGTGCTGCCCAGAGTGGACATGTCTCACCGTCATGAAAAGTCCTAAATTATTAAAATATTTTAAATGCCATATTCTGAAGGTCTCTGAAAGATTTGAAGAATATCTATCTAACTGAAATATATCTCTATAGATCTAGAAAATCTAACATGACTGTAAGCTTGACGATTAAAGTTGACTCTCTATTAACCTATATTTCTTATTTATACATTACATTTTAAATGAGGTACACAATCACAATACCCTAATCAAGATCAGAAATGCATATACATATAACAAAATTTCATGTGGGAAGGTCATTTGTCAATCTGTTGTTTCATTGGTTAATCAATAAAGAAAACTGCTTGATCTGATAGGTCAGAAAATTAGGTAGGTGGAGTAGACAGAACAGAATGCTGGGAAGAAGGGAAGTGAGCAGATGCCATGCCTCTCCTCTCCAGGGCAGACGCGATGAAGCTCCAGCCCAAGATGGACTTATGCTAGAATCTTTCTGGTGGGTTACCACCTCATGGTGCTACACACATTAATGGAGGTGGGTTGATAAGGATGTGAGAGTTGACCAGTAGGAAGCTGGAGCTAATGGGCCAAGCAGTGTTTATATGAAGACAGTTTGTGTGTTGTTATTTTGGGGTGTAAGCTAGCCAGGTGGCCAGGAGCTGAGTGGCAGGAACGCAGCCCATAGCTCCTTTCTACAAAAATTGACCTTAAATTTGTATCAATAAACAAAGATCTATACCAAAGCAAATTATTCATCTCTATAGCATATTCCCCTTTTAAATGTAAACAAATATAAACTATTTGAAAATATGGGTGTAGTTCTGTTCATACTTCTTCCTGCTGTTCCAGGGAGCTGTTAATCAGGTATTTCATGGTGTATCCTGTGTGTTAGATTAATCTCAGTCAGCAGTTGAACAAAGAAATTGGTGGGGGGTGATTTTTACAACCTTTCAGGGGGTCTTGGTATATGAAACCATATTTGCCTGGAAGCAATTCACAGGTTTTTATCTTCTGTGAAAACAAAAGAAGAACCTCTTTTCCCAAGCAACATGTCCTTAGACCCAAATTCTGAAGTCAAGATACCTTTATAATATACATGCTGGTTTAGCTTAGCAGCCCATACAATGAAATGTCTCCTTGAACTTAGCATCTTCACAGTCAAAACATCGAAAGAAAAGACAATAATATACATAATCTAGACTCTCCATGAATTTTCCATTTTTACTTGGCTTATTTGTTTTACTCCTTTTAATCTATGACTATTTGTATTCTGTTTTTTAAAGACTTTACCTTTTTTTTTAAGCACTGGCTTTATTTTATGACTCTCTATATTCCCTTTTTTCTCCCAAGCCTACATATATTTATCCAATACTGAGACCCATTTAGAGTTTGTTTATGTCTGAATCTTTCCGGCTGTGTATCTGTAATTCTTTACTGTCCAGGAGTACTTCTTCTCTGTAGCTTTTTGGTTCCTGTCCTGGAACTAGCTCTTGTAGAACAGGCTGGCCTCAAACTCACAGACATCCACCTGCCTCTGCCCCCCGAGTGCTGGGATTAAAGGCGTGTGCCACCACCGTCTGGCTCAGAAGTACTTCTTAAATGTCTAAGTGCTTCTTAAAAACTTAAGCTGCCTCTTTGCTATGGGAAATACAGAAGTCCAGCACAGCAAAGCTGCTGCACCTCTTATCCATTCACACCACTCCACTTCTAGGCAAACAACAGGTCCAAGTTGCCATCAAGCAAGCCACAGCAAACTGCCCACGAATCCCATCCAAATACTTGTTCTCCTGCAAGAGCCAGAATTCTCGCTGCCAGCATAGCCCTGAAAGCCAACATTTTAAAATGGCACTGCTGCTGAGTCAAGAAAATCTCTCCTAAAGGACCTATGGCATGCCACCAGCAAACAGCAAGAAGCTGTGTTATACTCTGTATTTTTTTTTACTAGAATTCCTTTTCAAGCTTTCTCAGGTTTTACATGGATTTAGCTATCCCCATGTTGGGCACCGATTGTTGCAAGGAGGAGGGCCACACAGACCACTCCCTGATTCTCCCTTCCCATTCAACCCTCCCTCATGTACTCCCAATGTACTCAGGAGATCTTGTCTTTTTCTTCTTCTCATGTAAATTAGATCTATGTCTGTCTCTCTTAGGGTCCTTATTTTTGCCTAAATTCTCTGGGATTGTGATTTCTGTTCTGGTTTTCTTTGCTTTAAGATGAAAAACTATTTATGAGTGAGAACATGTGATAATTGTATTTCTGGATCTGGGTTACCTCACTCAAAATGATGTTTTCTAGCTCCATCCATTTTCCTGCAAAATTTAAGATGTTATTTTTTTCTGCTGTGTAGTACTCCATTGTGTAAATGTGCAACATTTTCTTTATCCATTCTTCAGTCAGGGGGCAATTGGGTTGTATCCATGTTCTGGTTATGACAAACAATGCTGCTATGAACATAGATGAGCACATGTGCTTGTGGTATGATTGAGCTTCCTTTGGATATATACCCCAAAGTGGCATTACTGGGTCTTGAAGAAGGTTGTTTCCTAATTTTCTGAGAAATCACCACACTGACATCCAAAGGGGCTGTACCAGCTTGCATTCCCACCAGCAATGCAGAAGTGTTCCCTTTACCCCACATCCTCTCCAGCATAAGTTGTCATCAGTGTTTTTGATCTTAGCCATTCTTTCAGGTGTAAGATAGAATGTCAGAGCTGTTTTGATTTGCCTTTCCCTGATGACTAATGATGTTGAACATTTTCTTAAATGTCTTTCAACCATTTTGGATTCCTCTGTTGAGAGTTCTCTGTTTAAGTCTGTACTCCATTTTTATTGGATTATTTGTTCTTTTCATGACCAATTTCTTGAGTTCTTTGTATATTTTGGAGACCAGACCTATGTCTGATGTGAGGTTAATGAAGATATTTTCCCATTCTGTAGGCTGTCATTTTGTCTTGTTGACCATGTCTTTTGTTTTACAGAATCTTTTCAGTTTCAGAAGGTCCCATTTATTAATTGTTTCTCTCAGTGTCTGTGCTGCTGTGGGTATATTTAGGAAGTGGTCTCCTGTGCCAATGCATTCAAGTGTACTGCCCACTTTCTCTTCTATAAGGTTCAGTGTGGCTGGTTTTTTGTTGAGGTCCTTGACCCAGATATTGAACACCTGATTTTTGACAAAGAAGCAAAAACTATCAAATGGAAAAATGAAAGCATATTTAACAAATGGTACTGGCATAACTGGATAACAACATGTAGAAGAATAAAAATGACACATATCTATCACCAGGAACACTCAGTCTTAAATAGGATATACTCATCAAATCCCTGCCCTCAGAGTTGATGGAACTATGCAGAAGAGGAAAATGAAAGATTGCAAGAGCCAGAAGGAATGGTGATTCCAGGGAAACACTGTCTTCCAGACAAAACAGGACTGATACACATATAATCTCACAGAGACTGTGGCAGCATGCACAGGGCCTGCACAATTTCAATCTAGAGGAAATGGTCTCAGTGCTTAGAGATGGAAATGAACACAGGTTGCAACTCTAACCAAGAAGATATTTCCAACTGATATAATACCCACTTGCAAATGGAAAAATAGTTTTCTTCAATTGTGTCTGTGCTGGCTAGTCTTATGTAAACTTGTCACAAGCTATAGCTGTCTGAGAAGAGGAAACCTCAATTATGAAAATACCTCTATAGTATTCAGCTGATGGGAATTCTCATAGCTATTGATGTGGAAAGACACAGCCCACATTGGGTGGTGTTATCCCTGGACTGGTGGTCTTGTGTCCTATAAGAAGAAATGTTTAGAAAGTGAAATTAAGCAAGCCAGTATGCAGCACTCCTCCAAGATCTCTGCATCAGCTCCTGCCTCCAGTTCCTTTCCTGCTTCAGTTCCTTTCTTGGCTTCCTTTGATGATGAAGGGAACTGTGGAAGTGTAAGCCAAAGTACCCTGTCTTCCCCAACTTGCATTTTGTTCATGGTCTTTTATCACAGCTATAGAAACCCTGAGTCAGGATATCACTGGGTAAAGTAACTGTACTTAATGGTAGACAATATTTCCAGCTGTATATAGTCAAGACAAAATGCACTCAAAGATATTTCTGTAGATTTTGTCTTATATTGCTTTGTTTGAAAATTTGTTTTTATTACTTGTCTATTTTTGTTGAATATAGTTTCTTTCTTTGTGGTTTTTATGAGTTTATTGTATGTGTGTTTGTATTTTTCTTTTTAAAATTATGATTTATTTTTTGCTTGTTTTTCTATTAGTTTTATTTCCAAAGAGAGAAAGAAAAGGCATGAAGAATGGTGGCTACTTAGATTAAAAACTTTGGAAGAAGTCAGAGGGGATACCATGATAAGAATATATTCCATGAATATTTTTAATTAAAAAAGGGGAAAAAAAAGAAGACATACAGTTGGTTGGGTAGGGAATTTGGACAGATCTTAGAGGACATGGGAAAGAATGTGAATAGGATTAAAACATAGTGTATGAAATTCCAAAATATTAATAAAACATTAAAAATACACAGAATAAAATTTTTAAAGAATTATCAACAATAATACTTTAACAAAGATGCTGAATTTTTGCAAATGGATAAAAATATGATACTTTAAACTTATGTAATGCTTTAAATCAGTAATATATGTACTCATTTAGGCACCACATTATTTTTCATAATTGCATGATTTTTCACATCTGTATAATACTGTAACTTGTTTAAACATATGTTTAGTGTATTATTTGACTTTTTTCCTTTGCAGCTCTTAATATTCTTTCTTTATTCTGTATGTTTTGATTATTATATGGTCAGAGGACTTTTGTTTTAATGAACGCGAAGAATAATATATATTGAAATGGAAATTGGAAACAGACAAGATTGCCTGACCAAATTGGGAGCATGGGGGTAGGGGAAGAGAGGAGGGTAGAAGGAGAGAAGGAAGGGAGAAGGGAAGGGTTGAGGAGAACTCAAGGGGATGGGAGAGTCTTGATGGTAAAGGATAGTGATGAGAGCAAGGAAAGAGATATCTTGATTGAGGGAGTCATGACAGGGTTAGCAGAAACCTGGCTCTAGAGAAATTCCCAGGAATCCACAAGGATGACCCCACCTAAGACCCTAAGCAATAGAGGAGAGGGGGCCTAATCTTGACTTGCCCTGTAGTCAGACTGATGATTATCTTAAATATCATCATAGAACCTTCATCCAGCATCTGATGTAAACAGAGGCAGAGACACACATCAGAGCACTGACCTGAATTCCCAAAGTCTAGTTGAAGAGTGGAAGGAATGAGAATATGAGCAAAGAGGTCAAGACCATGATTCGTTCACCCACTGAAATAGTTTACCTGAGCTAATAGGTGCTCACCAACTCTAATATATTAAAAACCAAAACAAAACAAAAAGCGTATATATTTAGGATCATTATGAAAATGTCATAAAATGAAATTTGTTATTGCTTCCCACATCTGTATTCTTTTAAAATTTATTAGATTAAAAAAATACCAATCCAAGTTCCCACTCCCTCCCCTCCTCCAATTTCCTCCACATTCCCTCCCATCCCGCCACCCCTAAGCCTGGGAGAGGGTAAGGCACATTGCCTTGTGGAAGGTCCAGGCCCTCCCTACTGTATCTAGGCTGATCAAGGTATTCATCCAAAAAGAATAGGATCCCAAAATGTCTCCACATCTATCATGGTTAAAATTATAATATGATTTTCACTGAATGTGGATTATACTCAAACAATTAAAATATCCTTTTTGTCAAAAATGAATTTGATAGCTGGGGAAGAATATTTTATATGTATTCCTTCATAATATTATAGATGGTAATGGTCTTAATATTTTTTTTATTTTTTTTAGTCTTAATATTTTATATGTATTCCTCCATAATATTATAGAAATGCTAATGGTTTTAATTTACTTTGTAATTTTAAACAGATTTAAGTCATTGACTATAAATCAATATGAATCTTTAGCCTGTATATAAGGACTGTTCTATGAGAATCACTTTTCTCATTCTCTTCTGGTAATTGATTATATTCGTCAATTCCTTTTTGCCATTGTTTGTTTATGAGATCGTATTTTAATTACAACATTTATGCCTTCATTTTCCTCCCTCTAAACTTTCCCCATATACCCCTTCTGCTCTCCTTCAAATTCATAGTCTCTTTTACATTCATTGTTTTTGTATGCATACATGAATATATGTACAAAAAAAGAATAGTAAGTGAAAACCCAGTTAAGGTGCATTTGCATTGGTTGAAAAACTGCACTTAAATGGTACCAGTTCCTGAAATCATCACAAACACAGGGGACTGTCATGATTTACCACCCCGAAATCTGTTTTACCAATAAATTTGAATAATACATTGATAGAATGCATATTTATTTGGAGATTATTTAAGTTCCAATTGCACTTAAGTTCAGGAATGTTCTTAATACCATGGTAGTGCTTGAAAATAGTGTTTAACAAAGAAAAAACAGCCTGCAATTCACAACCCCAGAGAACCGAGACAACAAAGAGGACCCTAAAGACATACATGGATCTACATTGAAAGAAGTAAAAGACAAGATCTCCTGAATAAATTGGGAGCATGGGGATCATGAGAGATGGCACAAGGGGAAGGAAATAGTACTTTAAAACATTACAAGTCAAAATCACAAATTTTGATGGCACATAATCTTGATATCTGGGACAGATAATTGATATTGCTTTAACTTCCAAGTAACTCAGTATGGAAACACATCAGGCATAACTACTTACAAATATCCATTTTCCATGCACTGCTACCTCTTTAAACTTATGATCTTGAGCAAGGGCTAATGCCCTAAGCAGTGAGAATAACAATACAGTGAAGTAAAACAATATTCACAATTGTAGAATTATTTTAAAAAGGAAAATAGGTAGCATTTATGACATGATATAAGGATGTATTTGTTGTTCTATATTTATTTTTTCAACATCAAAAAATCCTACAACCAAGTGCATTAGCATCAAGGTCAAATGAAATATAAGGAAAATTATAAATAAGTCACTACATCGATGGGAAGACATTTTTAACTGTGATAAAGCAGTTCAAACCCACAGCTAATACTATAATACATACATTATTATTATCCCAGGATCAGACTGTATTTGTCTTGCTCTAAATAATATTGGCAGTAAGATAAAGGTCCATATTCTCATAGTCCAAAATCTGTTTTATATTAGTATATAGATTTTGTATTGAGAACTAGAAAAAGTTCAATAGTACAATACTTGTCTGAAATGCCTAAGTTTCTGATTTCCATTTCCAGCACCATGAAAGGCTTTCTGAACTAGGAATTTACAAATTAGGTGTGAGTTTATTCAGTAAGACATTTACAGTATCTGAAGATTCATGAACAAATAATCAGTGTAGTTAAAATTTTAGGCCACATCTAGACTAATTGCATTGTATAAAACAATAAATTTTTCTTTTATAAACACAATATATCATTTGTAGAAATTCTTTACTTTCTGATTTATACAGCAATTTGATGAAGGTAGGTATTATGCTATAGTTTATATATAGGGAAAGCAATTTTATGAGAATCTAAATAATTGTAATAAAGTCACAAGCTGAATGATGACAAGGACAGGGATTCTGATTTGACAAACTTTGTTTTCCACTACACAAGCAACATGAAATTAATGCAAGTTTCCATAAAGGGACCAGAATATGTGGATGCAGGGGATTCTTAACAACAAAAACCCCAGACTGTGAAGCAGCCAACACTTGCTTTAACATTGTTTTTCTCAATAAATTATTTATAAGCTATATATGTTTGATAAAATTCCAAATTTATAGAAGTAAGAGGTAATATTTAAATTGAACAAAAACTGCATAAATGTTTCTTTAAATTTTCTTAGATAAGAAATATGTATATTAATAACATATTCCCTATTTCATATTTCTTACAGTCAGGCAATGCTTCCTAATTTATGACCCAAATTCTACCTGCTCCAGTTTCTACCATGTTCCCGCATGTCCTGCCCTCTGTGGAAAAAGAAACAAACAGAAAAAAGCTTCTTCTACGTTTTCTTTCATCTATATAATCATCACTAAATTATTCAAGTAGAGCTTTTGTCTCACTTTCATATTCTGACACTGTCACCTATTCTGCTTAGATGTTTTTTTATAAAAATAATATCTTTATTTATTCTATTCTTGCAGTCTCTGAAAGGAAAAGTCATTTGAATCATTTTTAATTACACATATGCCTTTCTTTCTCAAGAATATCATGATAGTAATCATTTTGAAATAATTTCAACTTCGTTGTATGATTGTATTTGAACAATGAGTAGACACTTTAGTAATATCCTTTACTAAAACTGAAATGGCTAGTCCATGGTATGGTTAAAAAAAGTTTTTTTTTTAACTATTCATAAGAGAGGGAACATACTAAACACATCTGGAAGAGTCCAGAGCAGAGAGAAAGAAACAGATTGGACATGGCCAGGACATGTGCGAAAGGAGGAAGAACAGCAGGGGTGTCAAAGAGAGAGATGAAGAAGCTAGGGAGAGATGGAGACAGATGGAGGGGAGAGGAAGAGAGAGAGATAAAGCGAGAGAAAGAGAGAGACAGAGACAGGGAGACAGATAGTATAGTGGGACTAACAAAGGCAAAGGGGAGAGGAAACTTTGCTATTATAAAGTGAACAAGCAGGTGTCATGGAGGAGGGAAGACTGTGGAGGAGAGAAGGCCTAAGATGCTAGTGTGAACTACCGAAATATATAACAAATGTTTGTGAATAGGGATTGAGTGATTCTGGAAGCTATCATGGGCTTTAATATACAACCATAGGTACATGTTAATGAAGCCATATGTCCCTTCTGACAGAGGTAAGGGAAATAACTCCTTTTGGTTGATGGAAACAAGTTTTAAAAGTTCTTGAGAAATACTGGCCTTCATCAAACAAACAGAAAGCCTCCTATAGTTCAGTTTGGCCGCATTTCTGGATATTTGGACTGCTTAAGACCCAACAATTTATAATATAGCCTGTCAGTTAAAGTAACAATAAGCTCCCAGATACTATTTAATTTATTTACTGTTTCACCTCTTTGTGGTCAGATTATTCATCATACTATAAGAAGAAAATATGTAATAGTCACATATGCATATTTGTTTATTTTCTAATTTGGGTGCCTCGTTATTTTTTTTCATATTCTACTAGTCACACAACATTTCACTTGATACTGTTATGGAAGTGAACTATAAAAAGGCCCATACACTAAGGAGGACAGATAACAGGAGGGTCTTTTTCAGGCTTGTCACCCCAAATTCAAAGTGACAAATATATATTAAATGTGATTCTATTAAGTCTCTAATATATTTGAATATAGATTAGATTATTTACATTAGCCAATTTTCTATGCCCTTCTCTCCCTGTATACCCCATTTTTCTGTGGGTACTCTTTATTGATTCATAAGCCTACTGTATTTCCCTGTCTTCTACAATCTACTAAGACATGATATTTTAATATTGACTTCCAAGTGCATTTTAGAATAATTATTCTACATTAGTGTTTTTCAAATACAAATCAGTTAAGTGTCTTATTCAATTGGACATCCTGATGCAGTAGGGCTAGGACAAGTGTGGAATTCTTCATTTCTAAATGGTACACATTTGAGGCTGAAAATGATCTCCTAGACCACATTTTTGTGACATGAGGTGCTGGGTCATTGGTTTTCTACATATCCTGCATATTCGATTCACTTAGCAGGCTTTGTTTAATACTAGTGTCTGGAACCCTGTCTCCAGAGTTGCTGATTTAATTGTTCTGTAGTAAAGCCCAGGCATCACGGTTTTTGAAATCTCCCCTGATGATTATAGTGTGAAAGCAAGGCTGAAATTCACTACTCCAGGATAAAATTAGGTCAGAAACTTGAGAAGCAGCAGAACAATGCTAGTTAATAAGAGTCCCCAGAGACTAAAAGCTGATTGTGTTATCTGTTTTAAAAAGGGGAAAGCTCGGTCCAGGAAGATTAGCTCCTCTGAGATGAGCTCTGTTCATGTTCCACAGGGAAACAGTAGATATGAATGGATGGAATAGAACATCTGTTTCTTTGCTCAGTATCTATCTATTCATTATTTGCCTGAATAGTATCCTAGGCCTTCCCAGAAGGCCTTCTGACTCTTTTCATCTTGAGACTTTGTCTGGTCCCTCCCTATTTATCCTGAATAAAACTTGCTCTACACTCCTAAATTAAGCACTCAGAGCTTTTAACATAAAGGAATAACAAAAGGACTTAAAATTTTTGTAATATGAAATGGCAAGCTTAACAAACACAAGACTGACTAATTTGGTCACTTGCTGATTAGGCCCATCTACATTGCTATATAAAATACCTTAAATTTGACGAGTTATCTATTTAGTAATGCTAGAGATTGAACCCAGGACAACACACCTGCTATGTACGCAGTATGCTATCTCTAACTAACATCACTATCCTCAAACTAAGTGATTTAAAGAGAACAGAATTTTCTCACCATCCTGAAAGCTGGGGTGTCTAAGATCAAGGTGATGTCAAGTTTACTGTTCATCCAAGGCCTGTAACTCCCAAGATGCAATTTTCTGTTGTACATCCAGTGAGATGAATTCATGCCTTATATATAGCAGAAGGGTATTAGTACTATTGTAGGCCTCAAGTAGTGTGCCCCCAGTGCTTTTCATTCAAGAAACATCAGACCTGACAACTTATTCAAGTGGCTCCAACTATCAATGCTATCACAATCAATAATGAGTATTGTGTGAATTTTGGAGTGAAAGGATGTCTATCTTAGTAGTTTTATATGCCTTATCTCGTCATTACTTTCTCAAATACTGTATTATGAGCATTATCTTGCCTTACTAGTGAGTAAACTAAAATGCTTGCAGGTTTAAAAGTAGGAAAATTCAAAGAAGGAGCTGTTTCAGTACATAAAGGGGTTTTCTGGGTCAAATTGGTGACTAGAATTTGATACTAAGATCCCAGGTAAAAAGCCAAGTGCAGTGGAATTCATATGTAACACCAGAATTCCTTCAGAAAATGGGAGGCAAAAGCATGAGAATCAGCAAGAGGTTCACTGTCTAGTTATCCTGGAACAAAACATCAACAGAGACATTGCCTAAATATCTAGATAAATACATGGAAAGGAGAGAACTCACTATTGAAAGTTGTCACATGACCTCTGCATGTACACTGTGACGCACTTGCTCTTACACTCAAACACATATCATTCATACATCTAACATATACACAGATAGATACATATAAAGTGCCCAAATCTATATTTATATATGATTTTAATGCCTGACTTTTTATACTGAGTATTATGGTCAATTTTACTAATATTTAAGTGATTTTTATTTGGTATGAGTAGAGGTGGATATATTTTATATCCTAAGTGAAAATTTGACTAATAGGGTATGATGATGATTCATAGGAAAGTGTCTAAAATAATTAGCTAGGTTTTATCTTGAGTGTTATAGTGATTTGGGTTTTGTTAAGTAAAGTTCAAGCACTTTGGGAGAAGATGACTTGCATTTCTCATGTTCATACTTTGGAATCTCAATTTGTCTCATATAAATGAAGCTATCAGCTACTCAATAACATATTTAGACATGTATCTTAAATGTAAGATAGAGGGATGTTGTTGGCTTTTGTTGTGTGATCGAGTATTATCCCTTTGTGAGTATGTACTATATGGTAAATCTATTAAACTGCTGGTAGTAGACACTTAGAGTGATTCCATACCTGTCTTCTGTGTAACATGAACGGGGGCCTGCTTGTTGGGGTTTCTGTCCCCCCCTGGTACCCCACAACTATTTAGTCCCAAAGAAAATCGCACATAGTTGTCCATGAATTATAAGCTGATTGGCCCATTAGCTCTAGCCTCTCACTGGCTAAGTCTCACATCTTGATTAACCCATTTTTCTGATCTATGTTAGTCATGTGGCTCAGTACCTTTTTTCATTGGGGCAGATCACATCCTGTTGCTTCAGTGATCTGGGCAGGAGTGGGAGGAGTCAGCTTCCTCCTTCCCAGAATTCTACTGTTCTCCTTGCATCATTTCTACTTCCTGTTTGTGTTTTCTGCTTATACTTTCTGCTTGGCCAATCAGCATTCATTTAAAACATGATTGACAGACCACAGACAATTCTCCCGCACCATTCTGTAACAGTGTTTCAATGACTGTGGAAGTACAGATATTTCTTTGGTCAAATAAATAACATTTCCTCTGGGTACACCCAGCAGTGAGATTTCTTTATCATATGGTATCTCTTGTTGTATTTTGAGACACCTCTGTTGTTTTACATGATTTGATTTATGTTCATATCAAGTGAGATTTCTTTTTTCTATATGTTAACCAACATTATTTCTGTCTTTATTTAATAATCTATTCGTTAATTCAGAATTTTATATATGTTTATGATATATTTGGATGAAATCTACTCAACATTCCCTCCAATCCAGTATGTCATATATCCACCACAACCACTTTTCCTCTTTTCCTTCTATTTTCATGTTTTAACAACAAACAAAAAAGTACAGTTCACTTAGTGCATTCTATATATTCACGGTTGTAGGAAAATCCACTGGAGTATGAGTAGACTCACGAAGGCCCGATTTCCTGAAGAAAACTGAGTCTATCTTCCCCAGCAGCTATGGATTGCCAATAGCTCTTCAGCTTCAGTGACTTCATGAGCCTCCCTGCTCCATTCATGCTGAAATTTGGACTGGCTTGGTCGTGAGCAGGTTTTGTGTATGTAGTAACAGTCACTGAGAGTTCATTTGTGCAACAATACTGTCATGCCTAACAAATCCTGTTTCACTGCAGATGGCCATTACCTCTGGATCTTACAATCTTTCTGCACTCATTGAGCATTGGGGGTTACAGACATACTATTTAAAGCTGAGCACTCTACAACCTCTTATCTTTTTTTTTATTTTTACTTAAAAATTTCCACCTTCTCCCTTCCTCCCATTTCCCTCCCCCTCCCCATCCCTCTCCAGTCCAATTAGCAGTCAGGGTTCCCTACCCTGTGGGAAGTCCAAGGTCCTCTCCCCTCCATTCAGGTCTAGGAGGTGAGCATCCAAACAGACTTGCCAGTACATGCAGTAGGATCAAAACCCAGTGCCATTGTCCTTGGCTTCTCAGTCAGCCCTCCTTGTCAGCCACATTCAGAGAGTCCGGTTTGATCATATGCCTCATCAGTCCCAGTCCAGCTTGCTTTGGTGAGCTCCCATTAGATCAGCCCCACCGTCTCAGTGGCTGGGCGTACCCCTCGTGGTCCTGACTTCCTTGCTCATGTTCTCCCTCCTTCTGCTCCTCATCTGGACCTTGGGAGCTCAGTCCAGTGTTCCAATGTGGGTCTCTGTCTCTAGCTTCATCCATCGCCAGATGAAGGTTCTATGGTGATATGCAAGATATTCATCAGTGTGGCTATAGGATAGGGCCATTTCAGGCTCTATCTCCTCAGCTGGGGACAGCAAGAATCTAGCTGGGGACATCTCCATGGACACCTCTTATTCTTTGTATCAGTTGTAGGTCTCAGTATTAACGTCCATCTACTGTAAATGTAATAGTCACTCTAGTAAATGTGAGGTTATTATATCACTATGATTTTAATTTACATTCCCTGGATATTAGTAATATTGAATGTTTTTATATAAAAGTTGGTCATTTATTTGTATGTCTTCTTTTGAAAACTGTCTATTCAGGTCTTATCCATTCATTATTTCACTTATTTATCTTTCTGTTATTGAGTTGTTTTAGTTCTTTATATGTTTTATATTTTTCTCTCATCAAATATACAGTTTGCAAATACTGTATCTTACTGCATAGCTTAATTTTCTATGCAGGGCAAGCTTTCTATTTTGACATAATCCTATTTTTGCTTCTTTTCTCAGGGTCATATCCTAAGTAAATTTCTCATATTATGTCAGAAAGACTTTTCATATTTTCTTCTACTAGTTTCATAGTTTTGTATGTTATACTTCAGATTTTGATTAGTTTTGAGTTAATTTTTGTATATGATGTGAACTAGGGCATGTTTTTTTTGTTCTACATGTAGATATCCATTGATTCTAACACCTTTTGTTATGAATGATGTATTTTTTTCTCATTGTTTATTCTTGGTAATGTTGACAATCAATAGGCCACATAAGCAATAATCACTTTATCCAGTAAAATGAAGTCTCAGCCCCTTAATTTATAGTATTTTTTTCTAAGAAGCACCTGCTTCCCTTCTCTACTTTCCTTGTTTAATCACTTTGTTTACGTGTGTGTGTATGTGTGTGTGAGTATGTGTGTTTCTGTCTGCGCACACATGCTACTAACATGGTTGAAATCAGTTAGTAAAATGTTTCCAACTTTATTCATTTTAACATGAGACTGATTTGGCTATTTGGAGTCTTTTAAAAATTTTATGACATGTATTTGTTTGTTTGCGTGAGTAGGTATGTGTGAACTGCCATGTGCATATGGAAGTCAAAGAGACGGCTTCTTTTTCTCCTTTTGAGATCTGGGAATTAGACTCATGTTGCCAGGATCACAGCAAACGCTTTTACCTGCTGAGTCATGTTCCCAGTCCTATTTACAATCTCACAGTTCTATGTCAGTTTTATTATTTTTTCTCCTATTTATGTGAAGACTATTTTTGAAATTTTCACCTAGATTACACGAAATCTGTGGATTGTTTTAAGTTTTTACAAACACTTAACATTATAATTACTTCAATCCAAGAACACAGAATGTTTTAGTTCCTGCTTCAGTATTGTTCATTAGAATTTTATGATTTATTGAAGCTGCTGCTCTTATTAGAGATAGGATATAACTCTGTAACCCATGATGTTGACTTGAGTCTCTGTGTCACATAGGCTATCCTGAAGCTCGCTATAATCCCATCTCAATCTCAGCCTTACCCAGAAGTTGGGAGAGCAAGCAAGTGGTAGTAGTACACACAACACTGTTTTCCTTAGTTTTTAGGGTAGACAAAGTTTGTCTCTTTGATTATATTAATTCCAAAGACTTTTTTCTTTTGTTTGTTGCTATTATCAATGGGATTTTTTCTTGATTTCTTTTTCTGAAAAGTGCTATTGTATAGTATCTATTACATTTCTATCTGCAAACATCTCAACTATTTCTTCCTTCTTATAAATTTGGCCTTAGTTTTCTTGACTTTTGTGGCTGCTATCTGGCTCTGTAAAGGGCAGTGTTAGGTTATGTTAGATATCTTTTTTATGTGGATATTAACTTCTATAAATTCTCTGTTAGAACTGCTTTCACTGTATCATATAAGTTTTGGCATTTTTGGCTTTCAGGTGCAGGTGTCTCAGAAAATGTTACCATTTTATTTATCCAGTTTTCTAATGCTTTTTCAGAAATGTATGGATTGAGTTCTATGCATTTGTGAATTTTCCAAAATTACTTGTGCCGTTTTAATCCCAATTTTATCATGAAAGAAACTGTTTTGTACTTTAATATATACTCGACTATGGATAAAACAATAGACGTCCAGTAAACCAATGTACATTTTAACTGCTTTTAGCTGTATAATATTGTGAGTTTTCATATATTCACAATGTCAGGCAACAGCTACCACACCAGAATGTGTTCATCCCTCCAGAGAAAATCCCTTGACTCTTTAAATAGTTGTTCTGCGTCAACCTGTTTCTCTAGCCGCTGGCAAACAATAATCTATTTCCTATCTCTATGGATTTTCCTATTATGAATATTTCATATAATGAACTCATACAATATGTGTCTTTTTATTCTATCTTCTTTGATTTTATATAATTTTAAAGGTTTATTCATGCTTCAGCATATATCAGTAGTTCATTCCTTTTTACAATTGAATGGCATTACATAATATGGATAAATCACAGTTCCTTTATTGACTGCTTAGCCTATTTAATGTTGCTTGTGTGTATATGATATCAGGGATGAGCACTTTTTCTCTCATGATTGTGTAAATCTTGCACTTTTAATTTTGTTTGCCAAATATTAATTTTTATAGCTTGATTGGAAAAAGTAAAAGTTTTATCTATGATAAAAAGACCCATAGAAAATACAAAAAAAAATCCTGGTAATTCAAAATCCATGAACTATTTTTTGAGATACCATATGCTTGTGAATCTAAGTATTATCATGAAGCCCTGCCATGGATCATGTGAATGTTTGACATCTAATGGGTTCAACAGGCAAATCTAAAGTGAATTTTATTCAACATATTAACATTTCTTTTTTCTTCTCCAAAGCTGCTATAGCCCTAAAGTCCTTGAACTGATTTCCCTGAAAATGTCTTACAGGAATATCTCTCCTTTCCCAGTTTTCCAAGCAACAAGTGTCTTTGTGTTCATTTGGTTTATTAATATTCCCATTAGCCATTTATGCATGTGGATGAAGAAATCTTCTAGTGCAAGCAGATAAAATCAGATTTGTGTGTGTATTCCACGATTTAATGGAAAGTATACTTACAAACCCATGGCACCCTAAAACTGTCAGGTTTATTAATTAATTTGCCTGAAAATCTTAGCAATTAGTTTTAAAGACATTCAAACTCTCATTTCTCACACAATAGTTTGTAAAACATAAATATTCCATCATCTTGCCTCAAATCATATCCAAAGAAGACTCTTCCTGACATCATAGAAAATGCTCAAAAATGTAGAATGAAAATGTAAGCCATCACTGATGTTGTTAGAAAAGAAGGAGAGCCAAGAGTAGGGTAGAGAGAAAGGAAACAAGAAAACAAGGGAAGAGGTACAAAGCCAAGGAGGGATGAATAAAGCAAAGGAGGAGTCTGTTGTCCCCAGTTGTCTCTTCATTTCCATTTCAACAAATGTGGGTAGGAAAAAAGGAAAAAAAATTCCTATGTGCATAATTTGTCAAAATTGTATTTTCAAAGAAAATTTCTAATTTGAAGTTGATTCCACCTAGCATTGGCAATGATATTATTCAAATAAACAGTTTCATTTTTAGACCAGACTCTTTCACTTCTTAATAAAATAACTTACAGACAGAAACATCAGTTCAACAGTCAAAGATTTTTACTCAGAAAGAGAAGGACACAGTAATAGGAACCATAACCTTGTATGTGAGGGCCACTCTAAAGGTGTTTAAAGTGGAGATTTTATTGTCCATGAAATGTTAACTGTGAAGTTATGAATAGGCTGAAATTAGCTGGGTTGTCTCTCCCTCTTTTTTTTTTGGTGTGAATTTGGTTTTCAGTTACATCAGAGAAAATCATGAATAGCTTGGTAGTTGACGTGATCTGTCATATGCGTTAACACCAGTTTCCATTTGTTTTGTCTTTACTAGTTGATCTTCACCAGTAGAAAGTCATATAGCCATGATTTAGTGGGACTGACTTTTAGGCAACTGTGTGCATATTTCAGTGTTTTTGTGGCTGCCTGTGGCTTTGAAAATCTGAGAATATATCCCAGAGGACAAAGGTTCTTTCTTCTTGATTAGACTGGGGAAAGTGGTGGTTTACCTCATTAAACACAAAACAAGTAGAGTGTACTTTTAATTAGGGGATGAGGCTAGTGTCTCTGATCCCTGACTCCCTTACAGACAACCTCTGCTCAAAACTCAAAGCATAAAGTAAATTTTAATAATAATACTGTCATTCTTCACCTGGAAAAGAATAGCAATGTAGTTTCCAAAATATACTATTATGTGTTAAATGGTTTATATGTTATTTATAGAAATTCATTTTAAGTAGATAAAATTCTCTTATGGAAAAGGAAAACAGTGGACCTGGGCTGAGAAACAGGTAGGCTAACTGCAGATCTTCACCCATCCCTCCTCTCTTCTTAATCGATTCCACCAGTCTTATTCCCAGTTTTGTAGCAGACCATCTGCTGCAACCCCCTCTTACCCTCTACCACGGTTCTCAGTGGATCATATGTGTATATTTTCTCCTACAAACTTCCTTCCCCATACTCATCATTTTCTCATAGCCCCATCTCTAACAGGTAAGCAGTGGGAAATCAATGGACACTTCAGTCAGGGAAGCATGTGTCCAAACTGTAGATTTTCAGCTCTGACTCTCCTGTCCTCAACTGTCAATTCCTAGTCTCATCCCCATCTCTGTAGTGGGCTACTTGTGGCCTCTGCTTCCTTTCTGTTCCCAACTCCAGTGGACACACATATCTTGCCTTACAAACTTCCTTCTCTCCCCTCCACTCCCAGTTCATCCCATTATCCCAGGCACCAACTTCAGTAGACGTTTCCTGGGAGCTTACCAGTCAAGCCTGCTAGAGAAGCAAGGGCCCTTGAAGAAGGTAGGTGAGCTTCAGAACGTCACTCTCCCTCCTCTCCTATATATCACATTCCCGAGTCTCATCCTCCACCCTGTAGCAGGATGCCTGTTGTGGCCCCTCATCCACCAGTCTCAGGGCACTAAGCAGATTATAGTGAAACACCCTGCTTTCCTCCCTCCTGTGAACTGCCTCGGATCACCCACCTCCAATCCTCATTCTTTAGTGTCAGCCTCCAATACTTAGAAACACATTTTACCAGGAATGCACAGTGGCACACCTAGCAGAATCCCAGCAGAATTTTCTATCAGGCAACACACAACCACCACACACTCCTAAGAACCAGAGAGACAACAGAAAAAAAGGAATGAAACACCCACTCAACAAAGACAAGAAGTAATATCCATACTGATAATTACAATCTTCCCAAACCTAGATGCCTAGACACCATCAAAACAAAAAACATGCAAACAAAAAAAACTTAGGCCAGGACAATACGTCTTCACTAGAGTTTAATCCACCCTACCACAGCAGGTTCTGAGAATCACAGCATAACTAAAACACAAGAAAGAGTCCTTAAAATGGCATTTATGGATGTGATAGAAGTTCTGAAAGACAAAGTTAGTAAAATTCTTCAAAGAACTCTTTGAAAGCACAATAAAAGGAAATGAATAAAACTGTTCAATATTTGAATGTAGAACTAGAATAAAGAAAACTCAAACTGAGAGATATCTGAAAATAAAAAAAAAAATGAACTAGAACAGAAACCTCAGAGACTAGCCTCACCAACAGAACACAAGACTTGATAGAATAAATAGATAACTTGGTGGAAAAAAATATAGATATAAAATCTCCTAGCACAAAACACCCAGGAAATCTGGGACACTAATAAAAATACCATATCTAAGAATAATAAGAATAGAGTAAGGAAAAGCAACCCAGATAAAAAGCATAGACAATATTTTCCACAAAATCATAAAAGAAAATTTCTCTAATCTAAAGAAAGTTACAAGAAGGTACACTGTATAAGAAGCATACAGAACACCAAATAGACTAGACCGAAAGATAAATTTTCATTAGCATATATTAAGCAAAGCATAAAGCATACAGAACAAGGAAATAATATTAAAAGCTACAAAGTAAAATAATCAAATAGCATAGAAAGAATATTAGAATAAGCTCTAACTTCTCAATGGAGACTCTAAAAGCAAAAAGCACAAAGACAGATGGTCCACAGACTATAAGAGACTACAGCTGCCACTCCAGACTACTTTACCCAGCAAAACTTTCAATTCCAATAGATGAAGAAAGTAAGACTTGCCGGGTGGTGGTGGCGCACGCCTTTAATTCCAGCACTCGGGAGGCGGAGGCAGAGACAGGTGGATCTCTGGGAGTTCAATGCCAGCCTGGTCTACAAGAGCTAGTTCCGGGACAGGCACCAAAGCTACAGAGAAACCGTGTCTCGAAAAACCAAAAAAAAAAAAAAAAAAGAAAAAAAAAGAAAGATAGAAAGTAAGACTTTCCATAAAAATGTAGTACTATCTATCCACAAATCTAACCTTATGGGAAACAGCAACTTAAAGAAACTAACTATACTAATGAAGAGACCACCTAATCCTGTGTTTTATCTCTCAGTGCCTAGAACTCATGTTTATGAAAAGAAGCCTCGTGTACTTTGTCCTCCATCAATAAAATCCATCCTTGTTTTTATCACAAATTCTTCTTCTCTAGGCCCTAAACATGAGCAGTGTTTCCCAGTCAATAGAACTCATTCTCTTATGGAGACTTTCTTCTCAAAGTTTTACTGTGTTTAAATGGGCAAGAAAATTAAGCCACAGAATCAGGTTTTCTAGAAGTTTTGATCCAATTGAACTGACAAAGTCTGGCTTCATCAAATTTTAATTCTCAATTCTTCGTGGGTCATTTCCCTGCTGACTATGATACCTGTTGGGCACCCCTAATATCATATTAGTAAATTCACAGCACACCTGAAAGCTCTACAGAAAAAGGAAGAAATAGTGCTCAACATAAGTAGAGAGCAAGAAACAAACTAATTCTGGGCTGAAATCAATAAAAGAAGAACAAATGAAATAATATAAAGAATCAGTGGAACAAAGAGATAATTCTTTGATAAAATCAACAAGATTGAAAAAAACTTTATGCAAATTAACTAAAAAGGAGAAAGAGAATATTCAAATAAGTGAAATAAGAATGAAAAGGCAGACATGGCAATAAATAGACACCAAGGAAATCCAGAAAACCATAAGGACATGCTTTAAAAACTTCACAAAATGGGAAAATATAAAAACTGATAATTTTCTCAGTAGGCACCACTTCCCAAGGTTAAATCATAATAATATAAACAATTTAAAGAGACCTAAAATACCTAGTGAAATAGAAGCAGCCATTAAAAGTCTCCCAGCCAAAAAAAGTCCAGGGCCAGAAGATTTTAGTATAAAATTCTACCAGACTTCCCAAGAAGAGTTAATGCCAATTTTCTTAAAATAGTCCTAAAAATAGAAAGAGAAGGAACACTGTCCAATTCATTTCATAAGGCCAGAGTTACCCTAAAACCCAAATTACATAAAGACCCCAAAATAAACATAATTATAGATTAAATTCCCTTATTAACATAGATATAAAAATATTCAATAAAAAATTTCAAAATGTATTCAAGAACAGCAAAAGGTCATCTACTATGGTCAAATAAATCTCATTCCAGAAATGTAGTAATGATTCAGTATACAAAGATTAATAAATATAATCCACTATATAAACAAAATGGAAGGGGAAAAATGAGCATATCATTAGAATAAGAAAATTCAAGGACATCACAGGAAATTTCACAGAATCAACTAACTTGGGCTCCTAGTGGATCACAGAGACTAAACTGACAACCAGGGGGCCTGCATGGAACTCACTTAGGCACTGTGCATATATGGGACAGTTGTGTATTTTGGTTTCCTTGTGGGACTCCAAACAGCTGAAGCAGGGGCTATTTCTGAGTCTTTTATTGACTTTTGGAACCCTACTTCTCTTACTAGATTGCCTTACCTAGCTTTAATATATGGGGAGGTGCAGCTTGATAAGCATGTTATATATATATATATATATATATATATATATATATATATATATCCATGGGAGACATGCCCTTTCCTAAACAGAAAGGGAGGGATTGGGATTTGGGGACTGGGAATGAAGTGGGTGAGGGAGAGGACTGGGAGGAGAGAAGAAAGGTGAAATTGCAGCTAGGATATAATATACCTAAATTTAAAATGGAAGGGAGGAGACAAGACCTTAGTCAAAATCCAATATCCCTTTGTTATAAAACTTGAAATCTTAGCTATAACAACAGGAAAACTGAAGGTGATTAAGGGAATACAAACTGGAAGGGAAGAAGTCAAATTATCTTAATTAATTATGATAGTATAAATACATGACCCTAAAAGTATTACTGATAAACTCCTCCAGCTAGCTCATAAACACTTTCAGCAATATTTAGATACAAAATTAACTTACAAAAAGCAGTAATCCTAAAATATGTAAACTATAAACAGACTAAGATAAAGATCGGGGAAGCATCACCTTTCACAATAACCTCAAATTATATAAAAATATCTTTGGGTAACTATATTCAAGCAATTGAAAGACTTGTATGATTAAAAACTTCAACTCTTTAAAGAGAGAAATTGAAAAATGTGTTAAAAGATCTCTCATGCCTATGGATCTATAAGATTAACATACAAAAAAAATGGTCATCCTACCAAAAGCAATCTACAGATTCTGATGTGGGAAGGTCATATGTCAATTTGTTGATTTCATTGGTTAATAAAGAAACTGCCTTGGTCCATTTGATAGGCCATCCCTTAGGTGGGTGGAGTAGACAGAACAGAATGCTGGGAAGAAGGGAAGTGAGTCAGACGCCATGACTCTCCTCTCCAGGGCAGACACGATGAAGCTCCCACCCAAGATGGACATAGGCTAGAATCTTCCAGATTACTAAATATGGGTTAATCAAGATATGAGAGTTAGCCAAGAAGAGGCTAGATATAATGGGACAGACAGTGTTTAAAAGAATACTATGTGTGTGTTGTTATTTCGGGTGTAAAGCTAACTATGTGGAAGCCAGGCAGGATGAAAAGCAGGCCTGCCCACAGCTCCTTCTACAAGATTCAATGTAATACCCCTGAAATTCCAACACAAACCCTCACTGATCATGAAAGCACAGTATCATTTTTCTTTTTTGTCTCTTCCAATGTAACATTTTTAGGGAGTTTCACATAACGTACCCTATCACACTCACTTCCAAGTCCTCCCAGGTCCATCTCCCACTCTATTGTTCTTTAACCTTTTATTGATTCTTTGAAGATTTCACATCGTGAATTCCAAACCCACTAATCTCCCTATCCCTTTATATCTGTCCTCTGTCCTGGAAATCCCCCCCCAATAAAATAAAATAAAATTTTAAAGAAAAACAAAAGGCAAACAAAATAAATCTTGGCATGGAAACTGTAGTGTGACACAATGAGTCACACAGTATACACTTCCGTCCATACATCTTTACTTGTGTGAGATCATTGTAGTGTGTCATTAATCTGGCTCAAGGCCTCTGGTTTCTATTATGCTATAGATAGTAAGATATTAAGCACTCACTGGGACTTTTCTTGGTTATCTTGTTTTTTTTTTTTTTTTTTCCGTTGCATCATAGAGATGCTACTGTTTTGAATCTGCAGGTCTTGTCCCTTCACATGCTGGAGCAGTTCATAGATGAGTATGAAGTTGGATTGGGCTAAATCACAGCCCTGGTTCTGGGCCTGGGTGGTAACCAAGTTGGACAGTCTGCCAGCTATCCCTCAATGTCACCACCAGGGGGGGGGCTCTCCAGCACTGCCCTTACTAGCTCACCCAATGCAGCAGGCAGCAAGAAGCAGGGGCAGTTCTGCTCTCACATCCTCTGTTTACCTGCACCTACTCCACCAGGACCATTTCTATGGTTTTGCTCCAGCACCTCCACCCACTGTTATGACCTCCTCAACAAAACGGGTAGAAGAAAAAAAACACACAAAGATGCAATTTGTGTTGTCTATATACTCACTGGAGCATCATCAAACTCCAAGTAGTCAGCCCCTTAAAGAAAACTGAATCCTTCCTCACCCAGACCCACCCCAGAAACCCTCACTTGTGAAGTGAATGTGAAGCTACACTCCACCATCTTTAACACAATGTTTGAGAGTTATTTTTGATGGTTTTCTGCCTATGTTGCTCCTTTCGGGAGTGGGTGGGAGTTGTCACAGATGCCATCTAAGTTTCTCTCAACTGTGAGCCTGCAGTCATCGGTACCCTTACAAAAGTGATTTCCTTGTCCTTTACAGTCAGCCGGCACATGTACCATGGACTTTCACATGGTTTCTGGTGATAGATAGCACAGACAACAGACATTTCCTTGGTCTCCAGAATCGGCACATGTCATGGACCTCAGCATGGTTTCCAGTGACAGTAAAGACCACAAATATCAACATGGCTCTCTGCTGCAGCATGATCCCTGGTCACCCTCATAGTCCTCAGCAGCAGCACAGGCCAAGGACATCAACATGACCTCAAGGCAACATGAGCCAATGACACTAACATGGTGTCTGACAACAGCCCATGGCAGCATCACAACCCAAGGACCTCAACCTGGAAAGCACAGTTTTTAACTTCCTATTGAAACACCAAAACATATGAACAATAAAAAAAACTGCTAGAGGAATCACCACCCTCCACCTCACTGTGTACTATAGAGGCATAGGAATAAAATCAGCATGACATTGGCACAAAAACAGACAGATGGATAAAAAAAACATAATTGAAGATGCAGATACAAATCCACACACCTGTGAACATGTAATATTTTTAAAGAACCCCAGAACAATACAGGCTGTTGTCAAGTCTATAGATTGTTCTCCACAAAATGACATCAAGGCCCCATTGCATAAGGGAACATCTAAACAACTCATTGAATTCAGAGTTCAATTGATGCCTCCATAGAGCCTTTATCCCTCCATTCTAGAGTCTTTAGTACAGGATGTTACTCTGCATGCTTCCAATGAAGAATCCTAAACACCTATTTTCCCCAAAACCTATTGGTCTACAATGATGTCCTGTCTACAAGATATGCTAGGTGGCACAAATATAATGGGAATAACCAACCAATGACTGATTTGACTTACAGCTGACTCCACAAGATGAAACCTACACACAAAGCTGCTAAGGTAACCAAGAATCTGATATTAGATAACCCAGAGACCTAGGGTAATACCTATGATCTAAAAAAGGAAAAAAAATGTAGTGATAAAACGGTACCTAATGATATTCTGTTATACTCAAAGATCATTGTCTTGCTCAGCCATCATCAGAGAAGCTTTCTCTGGCATCTGGTGGAAACAAATAAGAAATATGCAAAGAATATGCAGACAATATACAAAGAAAAATAGACGTTTAGACACTCAACCCAAAATTGAATGTCTCCATCAAACTCCTCCCCTCAAGTATCAAAAAAAAAAAAACCTCAAAGAGGAGGCAGGAGTATGGGAACCAGAAGGGTACACCAGAAGAAGTCCCTCTAAATTAAGGGCAGTCCTAGAACTGAAAGGAGGAGTGAATATATGACCCCACCCTGACCCAGTAGTGATCTCCAATTGATGACCACCTGCAAATTAAATTTAGTTACCTCCAAGGGAGTCCCCTTGAGGAAATAAACTACTTTTAAGTGTAGACTAAATAACCAGCAATAGATGGCCAACAGAAAATGAACTAAATGGCACTGTTGGAGGTTCTTTGGCTCATAAAACTATGTCAGGGCTGTTTTGTAAATTTATAATTTTTTAACTTATATATATATATTATATATATATAAATTAATATATATATGTATATATATAAATTAATATATATATATATATTCTCTCATTTTACCCTAGAGGTCTTTTACTTATATTATGGCTTCCATATGAGGGTTTTTATGGGATTCCTGTGTGTGCGCATGAGTGGGTCTCTTTAGGTTTCATGTAACTTTTCTTGGGCTCTTTTCCTTCTTCTTTTCCTTGTTCTATTGTATAATTTTTTTTGTCTTATTTTATTTTTATCCTATAGAAGCCTGTATGTTTTCTAATGAAAGAAAGGGCATGGGTCTAGTTTGGAGGGGAGGTGGGGAGGAACTAAGAGGAGTAGAGGGAGGGGAAACTTAGTTAGAATATATTATGCGAGGAAAATCTTGAATAAAAGAGAAAATTAAAAGAAAATATTGCAGGAAGACTCACATTCCATATGACGATCACATTGTTATTACTTTCGTTTGATATTTTTATTCTCTTATCAGCATGCTCATTGAATGTCATGGGAAGAACCAGACACAGTCTGTTTAGGAAAGGAAAGAGAAAGGTTATATTTAATGAATGCAGGGAAGCCAGATATATGATTTACACAGAAAAAATGCAAGCTCTATTGAAAGAAAAAAAAACAGGATTTTCAAGGAGGATCAGTTTAAATGGGCTTAATCATTGTGCAAATCATCAAAGTCCTCACAAGAGTGAGCTATTTACAAGCTCTACAAAGCATGTCTTCAGATATTAGAAAAAAAAACGTCATTTCTGCTAGATGGAGCTCCTCTTTCCTTCATAAGCAATTCTTGGAGACTTTCTCAAACCCTAATAGACCTAATCAGATCTATCTTCTTATTGATAAATATGTCATAATATTCTATAACATAATTATTTCTCTCTTTTCCATTCCCCAGTTGAAGGGAACTTAGGAGGCTACCAATTTTAAATTTTAACAGTAAATCCTTTTATAGAATACACTCACCTGACTCCCTAGAAAAGACATCAAAAACTGGAGTTGTGAGAGAAATTCTTTCTGAACAAATCAAACTCTGAACCTGACAAATTAATTTATGTCCTGCTTGGATTCCAATAATATGTTATCAACTTTGATATAAATTACCCTCGAGAACATCTTTGGAATTCCAGGCAGATAACTCCACTAAACTTCTTAGACATCTACTTTCACACATGATACTCTTCTGATTTTTATTTTCTTTTCCCATGGCTCATGTAACACATTTCTGGGATAGTATGGAGAATTCAGAGCTGTTTCCCCATTTCAGAATACTTAACTTATTCACATTTACAAACTGTATGTCTCCCTGCATCCTAACACATTCACAAGACAGGGTTTAAAGATAAGGGGATTTTTGAGAAATAATTTTTCGTCCTATCACAACTACATTGAGTATTGGCTGCTACCTAAATTGCCTTTCTTTAATTTCACACTGCTGTCTCCATCCTAATCTCTCAAAGTACAACGAGGTGAAGTTCATCCTTCATTTGATGACTGCTTTATTGTGCAAAGTTTAGGAAGTAAACTTGGAGTAAAATAACTCAAATCTGTTCTTGGACTATGACATTCTCACAGATAGGGAAAACTATTTTTCTTCACAGAAGAATACCATTAAAACAAATACTATTTCATATATTCGCTCACCTATGTACAGTGCTACATTTCCATTTTCAATTATTTCACAGCACACTTCAATTCCATATTAGGAAGGATTTTTGCTTATTATAGCTAATTATGACAGATTTCAAGTTGTTCATTCTCCTATTTTGGAATGTGTACAAATGCCATTAACAACATAGTCCTCAAGTTTTAATGATAACTTTCTGGATACAAAAGGATGTGGCCAAAGTTAGGAAATGGTCATCCCATTTTATATTGATTAGATGGTTACCATGGTTCAGATATCACCTGAATTCCCTAAAAAGAAGTCCGACAGAATGACTGTTTGGCATCCTTCACTTCAAAGTCTAGGATGTTGCCTTCTCTTTGTCATTTACAGACACTAGTGCCAGTAAGCATATAGGCTGATATCATTGTATAATTCAGAAACCTTGAAAAATTGTCATACTTAAAATAATTATTATTAGCAAGAAATCCTTTTGCTATTGGAAATAGATGTCATACATCAAAAGTAATTTAAGTAGCTAAGCAACTTTTATGTTAATAAAATTACTTAAAGATCCTGTGCTCTTGCTGGGCATTGGTGGCACATGCCTTTAATCCCAGCACTCAGGAAACAGAGGCAGGTGGATCTATGAGGCTGTGTCCACCCTGGTGTACAAAATTAGTTCTAGGACAGCCAGTGTTATGCAGAGAAATCCTGCCTTGAAAGCAAACAACAACAACATAAACATCTGTGTTAGAAATTTACATTTTTAACTTCAGAATTGATCTCGTTATCTCAAGTTTTCCTGTTCTTATGAGTCTACATTTTTATTTCTAACAGATTTTATTTTAGATAATTGAGAGCCATTACTGAGAACATAATTGAAGATTGTTTTATTTATGTTCATTTCGTTCAAGAAAAGATGGTATGTATGTATAGAATTTGAACAAAATAAATAAATATCTGAAGGAAATCAAATCCAAAGAAGACTTTTACGGTTTATGAAATAAAATACTACACCTAATATATATTTTAATTTAATAAATAATTTTAAAATATTGTATTTCATATGTCAGTGCTTCACCAATGACTCAACAAATGATGTTTGAAATATATTTATGAACTTATAAAAAATGGTTAATATATTCAAAATCACCTTCTTTAAATCTGAGTAAACAATGAACTGCTTTGAGTAATACAAAGTTCTCAATGTCACACTGTGCCAAGATTTAAGTAAGGTATTTTAAAAGGAACAGTATTCATTTACTCCTTTCGGAATCTTACTCTAGAGTAAGCCATTTATCAGGCAATGAGTAAAAATGTTTTGAAGCCATTACATCACCAAGACCAGACTGCATGGAAAGGTCATGAAAAATGAAATTCACAAGAGGTAGAGCTAGAATTAGGGATCCTTAAGGAAATAAGCGTGCAAATAAGTAACTCAACCTATAATAAGCAAAACCTTTTAAATTAAAGTCATGTGGTGAAATATGCCATTAATTAGACTTTTTCTGAGTACTTAATTCTCAAAACAGGGAACAACTAAAATTTTGTCTTACAACACTAAATTTTGGAATAATTTTATAGATATAAATAAATGGTATATGCATACCTTTGTTCTGGCAGCCTGGCAGATATGTAAGGGAGGTTATGGTTAATTTGGGGTTAAAATGGCATTGGCTGAGAAGATGTCTCAGAAGTTAATGAACTTGCTACCCAAACAAGAAGGGCACAATACCCAAGTGCCTTTGTAATTCTAGCATCAGAGCACATAGAAAAGGGATCCACCAAACAAACTGGCTGGTCAGATCACCTATACTGTATATGTGACACTCTGGGATTAAGTCAGAGACCATGCAACATGAAAAAAGGTAGATGACTGATCAAAGAAGATTCTTGATATCAGTATCAGTTCTCTACAGGCACCTCACACATATGCACATGCATCTTTACACATATATGCACTCACACATAAGCAAATATACATACACATGAATACACAACACATGAACATAACCAAGAGAAGGAAAAATGTTAGTGTGTTATCACTTCCACCTTAAGATATAGGGAGGTTATTTCTTTCTGTGGAACCTTCTAGGCAATCAGCTGTGTCAAAATAAAGCCACATATCTTCTTCCCAGTCAATGGCTATCAGAAAAGCATTGATGTGGACAATGACTACAAATTTTGTATATTCTATGAGAAGCAAATGGCCACAGAACCAGCTTCTGATGATCTGGGTGAAGCTGAAAAGATTATGTGGTCTAAATATGTGGAAGGAATACAAGCAAGGTTTTGCCATGAAGAGGGATATTTTGATCAAGGCATTACAAGTACACCTGCTTTTGAGTAAGGAGCATTCTTGTTATAGACAAGTAAGAAATGGAGAGAGGTAGTCTAAGTCTATTCACAGATGCTTTGTGGATGCCAATCTGAGTATTCTCAACTTGAGTATCATAAAAAAATGATAGAAGAAGGATATTCCTGAACTGACAGATACTTCTGTGTATTGGGTGTTTACCTATAATCTACAACTTTTTGGTATTTCTAAAGATAATAATATCTACAAATATAATGTAAGAAAGTCCTTAAACAAAGAAAGTAGGAAGCCCAATCCCAAAGTAGCCAATGTTCAGTGTCTTATTATGTCAGGTATCCTGTAATATGAACAACACACCAAGAAAAATAAGAATCTATAGAACACATTAAATTTTGGCCAAGAGAATGTAGGAAGACAAAGAAAAACTCCAAGGGCATATTGCCAAGAAACACAGGCTGTCCTCACTGAGAACTTCTACTTCTGAGTTCATCAAATATTAGTCTTTTTTTTTTTACTTCAAATTACATTTAATGTGTCATGTGGGTTATGAACTTGCCCACTGCCTGTTATCAAAGGATTTTTAAGCATCTCAGGAGCATATGCACAAGTCCTCTAAATACTATTGTAAAGCTGGTAGCTGGCAGCATTATCATGGCCACTACACTGAGTAGTAACTTTATCACTTACATATTAAGTGATATTTTTATTTTGGACTCGGAATTTCTTACTACTTTACGGGCCTTATCCGCATGTTTATGAAACTAATTGCAATTATGTAAAATTGCAATTGAAACTTTGGGTAATGTATAGCATAGCATAAGAGATTTCCCCCAATCTTAGCTGCTTTGCTATAAAGAAAATGTGATACATTTACACAATGGAATACTACTCAGTAGTAAAAAACAATGACATCTTGAAATTTGCATGCAAATGATGGAACTAGAATAAACCATCCTGAGTGAAGTAACCCAGACCCAGAAAGATGAGCACAGTATGTACTCATTCATAAGTGGATATTAGACATAAAACAAAGGATAACAAACCTATAATCAATGACTCCAGAGAAGTTAGGTAACAAGGAGAACCCTAAGAGAAATATACATAGATACTCCCTGGAAAAAGAAAATAGGCAAGATCTGAGAAAATTTGGAGCATGGGGGTAGGGGAAGAAGTGAGAGTAGAAGGGGAGTAGGAGGGGAGAAGAGGAGGTGGCAGAAGAACTTGAAGGAATGAGATGGCCAAGATGGGAGAAGGACAGAGAGGGAGAGCAAGAAAAGAGAAATCTTGACTGAGGGAGCCATTATGGGGTTAGTAAGAAACCAAGTACTAGAAAAATTCCTAGGAATCCACAAGGATAACCTCAACTAGGACCCTAAACAGTCGTGGAAAAAGTGTCTGAACTGGCCTTGTCCCATAGTCAGATTGATGACTATCTTAAATGTGATCATAAAACCTTCATCCAGCAACTGATGGATCACAGTGGAGCACTGGGCTTAGCTTCTAAAGTTCGGTCAAAGAGAAGGAGAAGCAGGAATACAAGGGATCAAGACCATGATGGCTATACTCACTAAAACAACTTAACTGAGCTAATGTGAGCCCACCAACTTCAGCCTGACAAAAATAAGTCTTTAAGAGTAACAAACAAATGATCAGAACTTGAAAGAAAAAAGAGATATGAAGGTATCTTTTGACATCTCTAAGACTATATCTTTGGAAGTTTGAATATGCATGGCTTCTATAGACTCTTGTGTGTGAATGCTTGGATCATAAAGAGTGGCTCTATTAGGTTTTGTGGCCTTGTTGATGTAGGTATAGACTTGTTGGAGGAAGTGTATCACTAGAGGTTGACTTCGAGGTTTCAGATGCTCACATTATCTTCCTACTGCCTGTGGGACCATATGTAGAACTCTCAGCTACCTCTTCAGCATTGTCTGCATGCCTGACACCATGTTCCCCATCATGATGATAATGGAAAAAGTCTCTGAATTATAAGCCAGTCCCAAGTAAATGCTTTCCTTTATAAGAGTTGTCATGGCATCATTTTACAGCAATGGAAACCCTAACTAAGGCAGAAGTTGCTACCAAGAGTGGAGTATTGCTGTGATAGTCCTGACAAAGCTTTCATTTGGATGAATGTGGACTTTGGGACTTCGGATTAGAAAATCACTTGACGATTTTAAGTGAGGCCTTATAGACAGTGTCATGGAAGATAGTGGTGGTGACAGTGATTTGAAATGCGGGGGCCATATTAAAGAGGATTCAGAGGGAAAAATGTTAATTCTTGGCCTAGAGATCATTCTTGTGATCTTTGTGGAAGGATGTGGTGACCATTTTTTGACTTTGTCCAAAAAAATCTGCCTTAGAGTAACCTGAAGAGTTTTGGATTAATTGCGTTGACAGAGGAATTCTCAGAAAAGCATAGGATTAACTCTGTTGTGTCATTATTAGTTGTCATTTTTATGCAGATCTATAATGAAAAGGAATAATCTGAGGAAGGAAAAATACATAATATATAATATGAGAAGAAATGTGTCACAAGGAGGGTGAAGGAAACTAAGTATCCGTTCAAGGAGTAAAAGAGAATAAAGAAAAGCCCAATCTTTTTATTATTATTATTATTTATTTTTTTGTTGAAAAAAATTTCTGCCTCCTCCCCGCCTCCCATTTCCCTCCCCCTCCTCCCATTCCTCTTCCCCTCCTCCTACTCCTCTTCCCCTCTCCCCACTCCTCTTCCCCTTCCCCCACTCCTTTCCTCCTCCTCCTACTCTATTCCCCCTCCCTCTCGAGTCTGAAGAGCAGTCCAGATTCCCTGCACTGTGGGAAGTCCAAGGTCCTCTCCCCTCCATCCAGGTCCAGGAAGGTGAGCATCCAAAAAGGGTAGGCTCCCACAAAGCCAGTTCACGTATTAGGATTGAAACCTAGTGTCATTGTTCTTGGCTTCTCGTCAGCCTTCATTGTCCACCATGTTCTGAGAGTCCAGTTTTATCCCATGCTTATTCAGTCACAGTCCGGCTGGCCTTGGTGAGCTTCCAATAGATCAGTTCCACTGTCACAGTGGGTGGGTGCACCCCTCGCGGTCCTGACTTCCTTGCTCATGTTCTCTCTCCTTCTGCTCCTCATTTGGACCTTGGGAGCTCAGTCTGGTGCTTCAATGTGGGTCTTTATCTCTATCTCGATCCATCGCCAGATGAAGTTTCTAAGGTGATATGCAAGATATTCATCAGTATGGCTATAGGATAGGGTCATTTCAGGTTCCCTCTCCTCAGTTGCCCAAGGTACTATCTGGGGACATCTCCCTGGACACCTGCAAGCCCCTCTAGAATCAAGTCTCTTGCCAACCCTAAGATGGCTCCCTTAATTAGGATATATACTTCCCTGATCCCATATCTACCCTTCCTTTATCCCAACCATCCCATTCTCCCAAGCTCCCCCCATCCTCCTCTTCTTGCTTTTCTCACCCCATTTACCCTTACCCCCATACCACCTCACCCCCAAGTTCCCAGTTTTTGCCCTGCAATCTTGTCTACTTCCAATATCCAGGCGGATGACTATGTTTTTCTTAGGGTTCACCTTCTTATTTAGCTTCTCTAGGATCACAAATTATAGGCTCAATGTCCTTTATTTATGGCTAGAAACCAATTATGAGTGAGTACATCCCATGTTCGTCTTTTTGGGTCTGGGTTACCTCACTCAGGATAGTGTTTTCTATTTCCATCCATTCACATGCAAAATTCATGATGTCATTGTTTTTTACCGCTGAGTAGTACTCTAATATGTATGTATTCCACACTTTCTTCATCCATTCTTCCATTGAAGGGCATCTAGGTTGATTCTAGGTTCTGGAAAAGCCCAATCTTAAATGAAATAAAGGGAGTAGTAATATCAGTGCAAGACATCACATAAGTAAGCCCCAACTTGTAAAAAGAAATTAAGGAACAGCTTAGGTCCAGACATAGTGGTATATGCCTGTAATTTTAGCATTCAGGAGGCAGAGACAAGTAATCTCTAAGTTAGAGGCCAGCTTGGTCTACAGATCGAGTTCCAGAACAGCCAAATTTAGGCATTGAAGGAAACCATTGAAAACAGAAAGCTGGTGAAAATGTAATTGAACAAGGAGAATATTCCAGCCCCAACAAACAGCAGAATTTTGCACCTTCATCCATATGCTCCTGATTTTAGTGTCAAGGACAGAAGAAAGGAGTTTATAGAATCTCACTACATTACAAAGGGAACCTGCTGAGACCAGGTGTGTGGCCTGTGTGTCCCTGCAAGGAGGACTTGTGAGGCCATTGTGTGAAGGCCCCCCTGTGAAGGTGATGGCTGAATTTGCCTTGGAAACACCAAGGTGTTGAAGATTCCAGAGCCATGGGATGGCTGCTAAGAAGAGATGTTAATAAGGAATGGAACCAGTCCCCAGAAAGAGAAGTGTGTTACAGTCTGCAATTTGAAAGGAGTTGAAGTTCTGCAGAGTGCTTTTGAGAGGCCCAGGCCCCCACAAACTTAAGGTCAAATCTCCCAATTGCAATGCCACCAAACAGCCCCTGGTCTGTTCAGCTGTCATATTTTTTTTTTTTGGCGGGGGAGACCAGAGTTTATAGGGACACTCAATCCATCTAAGAAAGGAACCTATAACCACCTACACATTAGGCATTTTCCTGAGCCTTGGGGTAGCAGGCCTAGAGACTGTAATATGATCTTTAGCAATGCAAGGTGAAAAGGAATGACTGACCAGAGTTAGGAAGGGATAATTTAATGATTCTCTGTGATTGACTGATTTAGTCTCCACATTGCTAGCGCAGGGCCCTTGTTATTTACTTTTGGGCTCTACATTCTTACTAGGTTGTTGGTTTCCATCAGGGGACTAATTAGCCCTGTGCAGCTTATGGTACTACAGTCTCAGTACATTTTATCCGGGGCCCACAAGGAGGACCCACGAATGTGTTCTCTAAAGTTACTACTAGAGAGGGGAATGAGAGGTCCAGGCCCCCACATTCAGTGAGTCTGTAGCTCTAGAAAAACCCTTGAGCAGCCTGGCTCAGGGTTCAGAGGCAAAGAAACTCACCCTGAAAATGGGACTAGAGTCAAAGGAAGAGACACTGTGCCCCTGAACCTAGAGCCAAAGACATGTCCTCAGACCCTGAAACCAGGACCAAAAGAACACACTTAGCCCCTAGATTCAGAGAATGCCAAAGTTATTCACCCTGGTCCCAAAATTAGAGTCAAAAAGTTAAAAAGAACCAAAGAAAGAAACATTTTGATCCCAGAATTAGAGCCAACTTTATCCCTGACACAAAACCAGCCAATCCCTGAACAGAGAAAATAGACCAATCACTGAGCCTCTAGAGGCTTGGAATTCTCTCAGGAAGTTACTAATAGTTGGGAATTCCCCCCTATATCATAGGGCACAGCCAATCCCAAGCCAGGACGTCTGGAATTCCCCTCAAACTAACTCGGGTTAGTCAATCACAAGCCCATAGGCATATAACTATGTTCCTTTTCCTCCCCTTTGGAAGGGAACTGTATGTTCTGTGCCATTATATGTTGGAAGTATGTGATCTGCTCTTTTTAGTTTTATATCATAGGAGGTGACAGTTAAATGATTACATGAATCTCAAAAGAGACTTTGAACTTTGGACTTTTCAACAACTTTGAGACTATTATAGAATAAGGAGACTTTTGAAATTGGTCTGAATGCATTTCTACATTATGATATGCCCACAAGTCAATGGGTGCCAGGGAGTGGAATGTTTTGATGAGAATAGGAATAGCACCCATAGCCTCAGGTGTGTGAATGCTTGGCCCATAGGGAGTGGCATATTAGGAGGTGTTGCCTTTTTGGCCTTGTTAAAGGAAGTATGTCACTATAGGGGTGGGCTTTGTGGTCTCAGATGCTCAAGCTAGGTCTAGTATCACTTCATTTCTTTTGCCTGGTGATCTAGATATAGAATTCTTAACTCGTTCTCCAGCACCATGTCTACTTGGCACTGCCATGTCTGACCATGATTATAATGAACTAAACCTCTGAAATGGTTAACTATCCTAATAAAATGTTTTTTCTTTATAAGAGTTGCCATGGAAATTGTGTCTCTTCATAGCAACAGAAGCCCTAACTTAGGCAATATCCAAAAACATGAAATGTGATTATGATCCAATAAGATGCCTTAGCAGGTTAAGGCATTTGCCACCAAACCTGAGAACGTGAGTTTCATCCAAGGACTGACGTGATGGAAGGAGACAGCTAACTTCTTCAAGTTATTCTCTGACCATCAGATATGTGCAGAATTATGAGCTCATATCTGTGGGGCACACACTCCTCCATTTTCACATGCACACCACATACACACAAACATGCATGCACACACATTAATGAAAGCCAGCATAATGAGGAATCATAATTAGAAAAGATTATTTTAATACTTTAGAAACACATTTGTAAACATCGTGTTTTGGTACTCATCTTCATGTTCTTAAAATCTCTTTTATATCCAAGGTGTAATCTATGAGGAAGATGATAGTTACGACTGATATTTATGAAATTTTAAATAATGCTTGAAAACACTAGGGGGTAGGTTAAGTATTTTTGTATTTTCTTATTCCTAACTTTTAATTATCCTGTGTAAGAAATTATTTTTCTCTCTTTGCATGGAGAGGGTGGGGTAATATTTTATATTGTAGCTCAGGGTTGCCTTGAACTCATGAAAATTGTACTACCTCAGCCCCCTATGCATTGGAATTATAAGTTGGAGCCATCAAGCTAGCTGAAAAGTTCTATTTTTATTCCCATTACCCAACTGAGGAAATTAACCACGGAGGAATGAAGGCTAGTCTAAAATCATGAGATACTAAGTGATAGAAGCAAGGATTACCCTCTGTCTGATGCTAAAGCTGACAGCATAGTTTGGTACTACCAGATGTTGTCAAATAACTGTTATTTATAATGTTTATAGTTACAATGTTAGTTGGAGGTGAGTGAGAGTAAAACGTCATGAATAAATGTATGCATCATTTCCTTTTTATACACCTTAGATGACTTCAAGTTTAACCCCAATATTGTGATTTATCAAGACATTATTTACTGCATTTCTTCATATCTACCTCTCAGCATGGACATTAGTAACTTGCTGTGTGGTTGTTAATTTCAATCACTTTACATTAGGTCAAGCCGCCAAGTTCACCAGTGAGATGTAATGTGTCTGCAAAATAAATGCTGCTTTCGGAAAGATTTTCTGTCAATCATTATGTTCTTCACAGTGTTTTTAATGAGCCAACACAAGTCACAGAAAATTGCCCAGTCAGATTCATCAAATAGATCCTTCCACATTTGTAACATAGTCAATTAATTCAAAACATTATTAGCCTAGTCAAGAATTACAGCTACAAATAATGATTCTTCCAAGTTAATATAGGAGAGCTAAAAAGTCGACTTCAAAAACTATTGCCAAAGGAAAGTTCTTTAAGTATTAGTAGTAAGCATGTAACCAGAATGAGAATGATTTCTGTCACAAAACCAAAAACTTATTTCAAAAAGCCTATTAATAGACTTTACTTTTGCTATTTCTTGTTGAAACAGGGAGCTTAACCTATAGACAACATGTTTGACTTCTGCATATTTCCTAATAAAAATTTTGTTATTATCTTTGAAGATATATTTGAATAATTGAAAAAAAGTACCAAGAGTCTCTTAGGTTACATATTTTAGTACATGTCTTGAGGATAAGATTTGTTTTATTAGCATTATTATTCATTTTGTATCCCTGAGTGCAATATCAACAAAATACAGATTCACACTCAAGATACATATACATTGAAAGATATGACTACAGTGGAATTGAGTTGCAAGTTTTATTATGTTTTAAAAAACATATTTTAAGAGTACACAAAGGACACTCAAATATTTGAAATCATCTAAAAATTTCTTGTATCATTGTTCCATTTACTTTTATGTTAGTGGTTTTATTGGGAAATAATTTATACACCATAAAGTTTAGCCATTTAAAGTGCATATTTCAGTAGCTTTTAGTATATTTACACAGTTGCACATCCATAACTACAATGGATTTGAGAGAATTTCTGTCACATCCAAAATATATATATATATATTGGGCTTGGAGTGTTTCCTCAGTGTTTAAGCCCATTTATTGCTCTTTAAGAAGACCTGAGATTGATTTCTCTTCACCCGCAAGGCTACTCATAACCATCCATAATCCCAATTCTAGGGAATCTGACACCCTCTTTTGACCTCATACCAGGTATGCACATGATATAAATCCACATATGCAGCCAGGGCACCAAAATGTAAAATAAATCTTTATATAAGAAAAACATGGGGCAATGAGATAGTTTAGAGTTCCTGAGTTCAATTCCCAGTAACCATATGGTGGTTCACAATCTACAATGTAACCTGTTGCCCTCTTCTGTCCTGTAGGCATACATGTAAGGGGAACACTGTATACATGATAAATAAATCTTAAAATTAACAAACAAATAAATCTATCTCTCTCTATATATATAATATAATCAAACAAACAAATAAATAAAACCAGAAACCTTATATGTATTAGCCTTAAACTCCTATTCTCTGACTCCCAGGAAACACTAATCTGTCCTGTTTTTAGAAAATTGCTATTTAAAGATTTTGCAACAAATTGAATTAATATGTAGTTCTCTTTGTCTTCTTTAACATAAAATAGCGTTTTCAAGTTTCATATCATAGTGTACATCACTAATCAGTTTTTATAGCTAAGTAGTATTCCATTCTTAAAATAATGTCTGTAAGTCTGTTGATAGACACTTGCATTGCTTTGGATATTTGGTCACATTGAGTAATGATGTGTTTCTATGAAGTTCAACACATCATTATATTTATTATATGTATGAATATTTCTGTGAACAGAAATTTTCATTTCTTTTCAACATATCCTCAAACATGAAAATTCTTGGTCATAAAAATTCTAAATTTAACATTTGGTAAAGTTGTAGATTTCTCCCCCATTTTATATTTCTTCAATTCTAGAGAATTCCAGTTTTTTCAGTTCTCCAAGACTTTAATATTGTCTGCTTAGAAAAAAATACAAAAAAAAAATCAGTTATCCTAATTGTAGCGAGGTACATTACATTAAAAATTCTATTTGCATTTTCTCGCTGAGTAATAACACCAGTAACTTAGTCACTTTTTTACTGGGCTATCCTGAAAGTACAGTTCATCAATTTATTATGGTATATATCATTTTAGTATTATATCTAACAGTCTGCTCTCAAATATGAACTCCTATTTTGATGCTAATAAGACATTAATTTGATATAGGTTTTTTTGGTACTTCTCTCTTAGCAAGATGTAATTATGTTCCACATTTTAATGTGCTGTATTTTCCAAATCATTACATTCAATTTGTAATTATTTTCCATGAGATGTCTTCTTTTTTCATGTATTACTTATAAACATGTTATTCTCAAGTAAATAGATATTTTCCTGTGTGTGTGTGTGTGTGTGTGTGTGTGTGTGTGTGTGTGTGTGTACAGTTACCATACTTCAAGAAATTGCCATTTGAAATTTGGTGAGACAAATTCATTTATGTCCCAAAGTACAGACTTTCTTGGTGATTATATTTCACTTTCCAGGGGTGACTTTTTCCATCTATGTCAGTTAAAAAATTTTGGGTTGTTTTAGTGTTCACTTTTTCAATAACCTTGCTGATTTTCTGATTTATATGAATTGCTGATAACAGGACACTGATTTTTTTAAAAAAAATATTTCTTTCTTCTCTTCTTTCTAGACTTTGTACAACACAAATTTTAGATTTCTGTTATTGTATCAAAGCCCTGTGCTATTTTTCCACTTTCTGATTTCCTGTTCTTTTCACAGTTGAAACAAATTCTGGATTGAGTAAATTCTAATCTGTCCTGTCCTTAAATTCACTGGTTTTATCCTCTGCCATCACCAGTCAAACATTAAGCCCACTTATTGAATTTTTTTTTTACATTTCAGCTCTATGATGTCGATTTGACTCCTTTTTATAGCTTCTATTTTTATGATGGTTGCTTTAGAAACCTTGTCAGATAATGCCAATATATGATTCATCTTGGTGTTGTTATCAGATGATTGTCTTTTTTCTCATTCATGCTGCAATTTTCTTGGCTATTAACATGACAAAAGATTTCTTATTATATTGTAGACATTGTAGATATTATGAGACACTGAATCCTATTTAATCATCTCATTTTAGATAGTAATCACTATTTCAGTGTAGCATAAGAACAGTGTACTGTACATGTTCTTTTCCCCACTGTACCTCACCAACACCATATGGTCACAAGTAATTAAAACTCTCATTTCATGTGCAGAGTGTACAGGTGTGACTTCTACTTGGTCCTGTAGACATGACCTTAGTGAAAGTAGGTCACAAATTTATTCCCTTTATTTTCTTTGTGAGATAAAAGCTCATTTTTTCACTGGAACCTGCTGATACTACCCAAAATAAAGGGAGAATTCAGGTTCACACTATTCTACGAGGAGACAGAAGCTCACTCTTCACATACTTCACTGCTACCAGAGAAAGAAAACTAAAAAGTAGCCCTACATCTTATCATTCCATTCAGTTTTTATGATGCTGGATGAAAACAAAATCTTAGCTTCCTACTGTGTCTTGTTGATATTAAGGACTGGAGGATAAATGAAGTGGATACTGGTTGGAACTTGCACTATCGTGGATCAGTTTTGTTGATCTTGGAAAAAGAAATGTCTTAGCTCACTACTGGATCCTACTACTGCCAGAGGCACTACTGTGGATTTGGACTGTTTCCACATTACCTGTAACTATCAGACAAGGGTGGAAGGCTAGGTCCCTGGTCAATCCTGCCAATACTGTCTTGGTAGGAGAACCAAAGCATGATCTGTTTTAAATGGGTGGAAAATGGAAGTTCAAATATCTTATCCAACTTTAAGCTCACACTGCAAGGAAATTTGAGGGCTGCATCATTCTGCCAGGTGGCAGACAATATTAGTCCCCATCTTGATTCCAGAAAGAGTGAAGAAAACCCTGTGCTACTCTGTATTCAGTGTGGCAGAGACGTATGCCACACTGAAATACTTGGGGCCCTAAAGAAAAACTATTTTTTTTTCAGTTCATACTTGTTTGGTTTTTTTTAGACTAGTAGGCCACCCTTTTTCTAGTCCCTTGGCTTGGAGAAAGGACTCCTTTATTTTTAAGTTTTGTCTGTGCTTACTGATTCTAATTCTGAAACTTCCTGTTCAGGATCTATGGGAAATAATAAAGAACCACAGAGAGGTCAAGATCATGCTGTTCTTCAAGCCTCAATGTCCATAGGTAGTATACTTTTCATATAGCTTTTATAGTATCCTTATTTATATATGTTCTATTATATCCAAGGATATGGGAACATATACTACCATAAATGTAAGTGACATGTCAAGTTGTATCATTTGAATTTATTTTTTTTTCTTCTAGATATCATTTTTAAGTTTTCTTATAAATCAAGTTGACAGTAAAGTGCCTTTTTTGCGTGAGTAAAAATTCCAAAAGTCCAATGTTAGTAACAATTTCCCTAGATTTTGAATATCAAAACATATATTTTTTTATCCTTGTGTCTTCCAAGTGCAAGGATATGTTTTAATGATTACAACATGGATACAGTAGAACTTTTTTAAAAAATGTATAATCATCTAAAAACAAGAGTACATAACCCGAGAAAGAGAAAATAAGCAAAAACTAAAGTCCAATCAAGTAGTTAAATGAATAAATTTTGCTAGAAATAGTGAAGAAACCAGCTTCGTGCAGGTGATTTTAAAGCAATATGCAAGCAAAACTATATTGTAAAACTATAAACATTTTAAAATTATGGGACTAGAGAGGTGGCTAAATGGTTACGAGCACTGGCTGTTCTTCGAAAGGATATGGGTTTCATTCTCAGCACCCATGTGACCACTGACAACCAACCATCTGTAAATCCAGTATCTTGTGGCCCATCACCCTTCTTCTGGCCTCTTCAGGCACTGCATGCGCACAGTGCACAGACATGCATGCAAGTAGAATACTCATACACATAAAAATAAAAATATAAATTTCAAATTCAAATCAAAGTGCTATAGAAACCTCAGTTAAAAATAAAACCCAGTTCTGATTATATAGATCAATGGGTAAAGAACTTCTTTTTCTAGCATGAGGACCTGAGTTTAGATTCCCACCATCCACATAAAAAATGATGGGTGCCAATGTGAATTCAGAAGAGCCTCATGAATTCCCACTTCTTGTTGAAATGCTCCTGGCGATTGATAGTTACTCAGGAAGGGGAATCCATTTTATCCAGGGATGTCCTACAAGCATGCACATTCTAATAGCACTTAACACAGTCAATGGTTACGTTAAAAGACAGTTAAGAAAGTATGTGGGAGGAGGCGCAGCAGCGGCGGCCAGACCCAAGCGGCTGGGATAGGCGTGCAATAAGGAGAGCAGATCGCCCTACTACAATTGAATCAAAGAGGTAGGCCTTTGGTTGGCCAGGTCACTGGCACAAGGGGAGCCTGGTCCTGTCCTGAAGATCCTTCGGAGGGGTGAGAGGGTTCTTGGCCTGCAGCAGGAACCACGAATGAGAGTGAGGGCATTTTGTAAGCGGAGCCCTTGGCCAGCAGGGAAACCTGATCCGGTTTCTAAAGGATCCATTGGATAGGATCAATAGGAGGAGATGGGCAGGCGCCAAGACAAGAACTCACCCAATAATCCGAAAAACAACATGAGAACCCAATGATCTTACAACAGAAGTATTTGAACAACCTAACACAGAAGAAGTGGAAAAAATCGACTTTATGAAGATAATAGAGTCACTTAAACAACATGTAAAAAATGCCCTTATAGAAATGGATGAGAAGTATAACAAAAAGTTTGAAGAAATGAGTAAATACGTACATGATACCCTGGGAAACCAAGAAAAAACCATCAAACAGGTAATGGAAACAGTTCAAGAATTGAAAACTGAAATGAAGGCAAAGAAGAAAATACAAACTGAGGACCAGCTGGATATGGAAAATCTAGGCCAACGAGCAGAGTCTACAGAAACAAGCATAATCAATAGAATACAAGAGCTAGAAGAAAGACTCTCAGATGCTGAGGACACCATAGAGAAAATAAACGAACAGATCAAAGAAAACAGCAAAGCCAACAAATTCTCAACACAAAACATTCAGGAACTATGGGACACAATAAAAAGACCAAACCTAAGAATAATAGGAATAGAAGAAGGAGAAGAGTCACAGCTCAAAGGCTCAGAAAATATTTTCAACAAAATTATGGAAGAAAACTTTCCCAACTTAAAGAAAGATATTCATTTAAATATTCAAGAAGCATACAGAACAACAAACAGACTGGATCAAAGAAAAACATCTCCTCGCCATATAATAATCAAAACACAAAATATACAGGTTAAAGAAAGAATATTAAGAGCTGCAAAAGAAAAGGGGCAAGTAACTTATAAAGGTAAACCGATCAGACTTACACCTGACTTCTCGATGGAAACTATGAAAGCCAGAAGGTCCTGGATAGAGGTTCTGCAGAAGCTAAGAGACCATGGATGCAAACCCAAACTACTATACCCAGCCAAGCTATCGTTCACTATCAATGGAGAAAACAAGACATTCCAGGATAAGAACAAATTTAAACAATACGTAGCCACAAATCCAGCCCTACAGAAAGTAATAGAAGGAAAATCGCAACACAAGGAATCCAACACTGCCAACACTGCCTACAATAACCCAGGCATCTAATGACCCTTCACGAGCACATCTCAAAGAAAGGAGACACACAATCTCTACTACCAAAAGCAATAAGAATAACCGGAGTAAACAACCACTGGTCATTAATATCACTTAATATTAATGGGCTCAATTCACCTATAAAAAGGCACAGGCTAAAAGATTGGATACGAAAACAGGATCCAACATTCTGCTGTTTGCAAGAAACACATCTCAACCACAAAGACAGGCACCTACTCAGAGTAAAGGGTTGGGAAAAGGTGTTTCAAGCAAATGGTCCTAAGAAAAAAGCAGGTGTGGCCATACTAATTTCTAACAAAACTGACTTCAAACTAAAATCAATCAGAAGAGACCGAGACGGTCACTTTATACTCATAACAGGAACAATTCATCAGGAGGACGTCTCAATCCTGAATATATACGCCCCCAATATAAAAGCACCTACTTATGTAAAAGAAATATTACTAGAACTCAAGGCAGACATCAAACCACACACACTAGTAGTAGGAGACTTCAACACACCTCTCTCCCCAAGGGACAGGTCAATCAGACAGAAACCTAATAGAGAATTAAGAGAATAATTGGAGGTAATGAAGCAAATGGACTTAACAGACATCTATAGAACATTCCACCCAAATAGGAAAGAATATACCTTCTTCTCTGCAGCTCATGGAACCTTATCAAAAATTGACCACATACTCGGAAACAAAGGAAACCTCCACAGATACAAAAAAATATCAGTGTCCACCTGTGTCTTATCAGATCATCACGGATTAAAGTTAGAAGGCAACAACCACGCTGCCCCCAAAAAACTGACAAACTCATGGAAACTGAACAGTCATCTACTGAACCACACCTGGGTCAAGGAAGAAATCAAGAAAGAAATTAAAGTCTTCCTTGAATTTAATGAAAATAAAGGGACAACATACTCAAACCTATGGGACACAATGAAAGCAGTGCTAAGAGGAAAGTTCATAGCACTAAGTGCCCACTTAAAGAAAACGGAGAATGCATACATTGGGGACTTAAAAACACACTTGAAAGCTCTAGAAAAAAAAAGAAGCAGACAAGCCCAGGAGAAGTAGAAGACTGGAAATAATAAAACTGAGGGCTGAAATCAACAAAATATAAACACAGAAAACAGTCCAAAGAATCAATGAAACAAAAAGCTGGTTCTTGGAGAAAATCAACAAGATCGACAAGCCCTATCCAAACTAATTAAACGACAGAGAGAGAACACGCAAATAAATAAGATCAGAAATGAAAAGGGGGACATAACCACAGACACAGAGGAAATTCAGAGAATCATTAGATCTTACTACAAAAGGCTGTATGCCACAAAACTGGAAAATACAAAAGAAATGGACATTTTTTTAAATAAGTATCATATACCAAAGCTAAACCAAGACCAGGTGAATGATCTAAATAGACCGGTTTCTCGCGAAGAATTAGAAATGGTTATCAAAAATCTCCCTTCGAAAAAAAGCCCAGGACCAGATGGTTTCAATGCAGAATTCTACCAGAACTTCCAAGAAGAATTAATACCTATACTCCTTAAGGTATTTCACAATATAGAATCAGAAGAGTCATTGCCAAATTCCTTTTATGAAGCTACAGTTACCCTGATACCAAAACCACAAAAAGACCCAACCAAGAAAGAGAATTACAGACCGATCTCACTCATGAACATCGACGCAAAAATCTTCAATAAAATACTGGCAAACCGAATACAAGAACACATAAGAAAAATTATCCATTATGATCAAGTAGGCTTCATCCCAGAGATGCAGGGCTGGTTCAACATACGCAAATCTATCAATGTAATCCACCATATAAATAAACTGAAAGAAAAAAACCATATGATCATTTCACTAGATGCGGAAAAAGCATTCGACAAAATTCAACACCCCTTTATGATAAAGGTCTTGGAGAGAATAGGGATACAAGGGTCCTACCTAAATATAATAAAAGCTATTTACAGCAAGCCAACAGCTAACATTAAATTAAACGGAGAAAAACTCAAAGCCATCCCACTAAAATCAGGAACACGACAAGGATGTCCACTCTCGCCATACCTCTTCAATATAGTGCTTGAAATTCTAGCAATAGCAATAAGACAACATAAGGAGATCAAGGGGATTCGTATTGGAAAGGAAGAAGTTAAGCTTTCGTTATTTGCAGATGATATGATAGTGTACATAAGCGACCCCAAAAATTCTACCAAAGAACTCCTACAGCTGATAAACAGCTTTAGTAACGTGGCAGGATACAAGATCAACTCCAAAAAATCAGTTGCCTTCCTATACACCAAGGATAAGGAAGCAGAGAGGGAAATCAGAGAAGCATCACCTTTCACGATAGCCACAAATAGCATAAAATACCTTGGGGTAAACCTGACCAAGGAAGTGAAAGATCTACTTGACAAGAACTATAAGTCTTTGAAGAAAGAAATTGAAGAAGACACCAGAAAATGGAAAGACCTCCCTTGCTCTTGGATTGGGAGGAACAACATAGTAAAAATGGCAATTCTACCAAAAGCAATCTATAGATTCAATGCAATCCCCATCAAAATCCCATCAAAATTCTTCACAGATCTGGAGAAGACAATAATCAACTTTATATGGAAAAACAAAAAACCCAGGATAGCCAAAACAATCTTATACAATAAAGGTTTGTCTGGAGGCATTACCATCCCTGACTTCAAACTCTATTACAGAGCTACAGTATTGAAAACAGCTTGGTATTGGCATAAAAACAGAGAAGTCGACCAATGGAATTGAATAGAAGACCCTGACATTAACCCACAAACCTATGAACACCTGATCTTCGATAAAGGAGCTAAAAGTATACAATGGAAAAAGAGAGCATCTTCAACAAATGGTGCTGGCAAAACTGGATGTCAATCTGTAGAAGAATGAAAATAGATCCATATCTATCACCATGCACAAAACTCAAATCCAAATGGATTAAAGACCTCAATATCAGTCCGAACACACTGAACCTGATAGAAGAGAAAGTGGGAAGTACTCTACAGCACATGGGCACAGGAGACCACTTCCTATGTATAACCCCAGCAGCACAGACACTAAGGGCATCATTGAATAAATGGGACTTCCTGAGGCTGAGAAGCTTCTGTAAAGCAAAGGACACTGTCACCAAGACAAAAAGACAACCCACTGACTGGGAGAAGATCTTCACCAACCCTGCAACTGACAAAGGTTTGATCTCCAAAATATATAAAGAACTCAAGAAACTAGACCGTAAAAGGCTAATCAACCCAATTATAAAATGGGGCACGGATCTGAACAGAGAATTCTCAACAGAAGAACTTCAAATGGCCAAAAGACACTTAAGGTCATGCTCAACTTCCTTAGCGATCAGGGAAATGCAAATCAAGACAACTTTAAGATACCACCTTATACCTGTCAGAATGGCTAAAATAAAAAACACCAATGATAGCCTTTGCTGGAGGGGTTGTGGAGAAAGGGGTACACTCACCCATTGCTGGTGGGAATGCAAACTTGTGCAACCACTCTGGAAAGCAGTGTTTCGGTTTCTCAGGAAATTCGGGATCAACCTACCCCTGGATCCAGCAATACCACTCTTGTGAATATACCCAAGAGAGGCCCTATCATACAACAAAAGTATATGCTCAACTATGTTCATGGCAGCATTGTTTGTAATAGCCAGAACCTGGAAACAACCTAGATGCCCTTCAACGGAAGAATGGATGAAGAAAGTATGGAATATATACATATTAGAGTATTATTCAGCAGTAAAAAACAAGGACTTCTTGAATTTTGCATACAAATGGATGGGAATAGAAAACACTATCCTGAGTGAGGTAAGCCAGACCCAAAAAGAGGAACATGGGATGTACTCACTCATATTTGGTTTCTGGCCATAAATAAAGGACATTGAGCCTATAATTCATGTTCCTAGAGAAGCTAAATAAGGTGAATCCAAAGACAAACACATAGGCATCCTCAGGAATATTAACCTTCATCAGGCGATGAAAGGAGACAGAGACAGAGACCCACACGGGAGCACCGGACAGAAACCTCAAGGTCCAAATCAGGAGCAGAAGGAGACGGAGCACGAGCAAGGAACTCAGGACCACGAGGGGTGCACCCACACACTAAGACAATGGGGATGTTCTATTGGGATCTCACCAAGGCCAGCTGGCCTAGGTCTGAAAAAGCATGGGATAAATCCGGACTAGCTGAACTTAGCGGACAATGAGGAATACTGAGAATTCAAGAACAATTGCAGTGGGTTTTTGATCCTACTGCACGTACTGGCTTTGTGGGAGCCTAGGCAGTTTGAATGCTCACCTTACGAGACCTGGATAGAGGTGGGCAGTCCTTGGGCTTCCCACAAGTCAGGGAACCCTGATTGCTCTTCGAGCAGATGAGGGGGGGGACTTGATCGGGGGAGGGGGAGGGAAATGGGAAGCGGTTGTGGGGACGATGCAGAAATCCTTAATAAATAAATAAATTAAAAAAAAAAAGAAATAAACAATCAGTTGACCAATAAAAAAAAAAAAGAAAGTATGTGGGAGGAATAGTAAGTGGTATTGGAGGGGATGAAGAAGGGGTGGGTTTAATTAAAATATGTTCTATACATCTATAAAATCATCAAATGGGAATTAAAAATTCAACAACAAAAATAAGAAGAAGAAGAAAAACTAAAATCAGAGCAAATGGTTATCTTACAAGCTAAACAAACAAAGGTGGATACAGGAGCACATCCCTTTAATCCCAGTACTGGGGAAGTCAAGACAGATGGATCCCCAGTCTACTCAAATTAATGAGTGGCTCTTTCAGTTGGAGGCATTGTCTCCAAAGTTTATTTGGAGAAAGTTAGAGGAAGACAGCCAACATCGACCTCTGGACTCCACATATACATGCATGCACATGTGCATAATAAATAGATAGATAGATAGATAGATGATAGATAGATGATAGATAGATAGATAGATAGATAGATAGATAGAGAGATAGATAAATACACATATAAATTAGAGGTTTTAAGGCTATTTCCCCAGATGATAAGAAGCAACACATAAGCCATAGAAATTAGAAAATGTTGGACCAGTCATTGATTTTTCTGTGTATCAAAATAATGGTTTTAGGACCCAAGATAATAACAACAGAATTGGTAAAGCTAGTACAGTTCTTCATGAAGCTCATCTAATATTTCCTGTCAAATTAATGGAGTATGTAATGATGCTAAATATAGAGAGAGAAAACTGGAAGTTGGTTCCTCCACATTTGTCCTCAGTGATCATTATTTTTGAGAAGCCAGAAGAAAAGAGCATGAAATAAAAACTGACATTAGGATTCTTTTTGTTTCCATAATTCCATAATTCAAAAGCCCAAGAAAGATGCAGAAGTGATTTTTAAATTTGTCCCGGAGAATGTAGGCCAGTGTTAGAGCTCCTGCTTTACATGAAGTAGACTCGGGTTTCTATCCCTAGCACCTCAAAACTTTGACTGTCTGGTACTTTTTGGCATCTCAGTTATGTCAGTTTAGTTTTATAAAAACACAGGCTTGCTTAAGGAAAATACTAATTGGTATTTGTGCATTAATATATTTCTGAAATTATAGTAAATTTCTGTAAGGAGTCTCCAGTATAAATGGAATAAATACTAGTTCCTAACTTTTAACAAAGTAAATGGTATGTATACATGACTTTTAAAAAACTCAATGGTATATATACATATATGTACATATATACAATGATTGAAGATAAATAGGCAATTATCTCATAAGAATAAATCCAAATCTTAGCATTCTCATTTAAAAGTTTGTGTATGTGGGAGGGGGGCATGTGCATGGCACATCACATGTGTGGAAATTAGAGGACAACTTGTAGCCATTGGTTCTCTCCTTCCACCACGTGCTTCCCAACGATAGATAGCAGGCTGCTATGCTTGTCAGCAGGCGCCTTTATTCACTGAGCCATTTTCATCCTCTTCATTATCTATGTTGTGAAGCACTTCTCCATGTATGTCTAAGACAAATGCATCATTTTTATAAATCTATTTCTCTCTCTCTCTCTCTCTCTCTCTCTCTCTCTCTCTCTCTGTGTGTGTGTGTGTGTGTGTGTGTGTGTGTGTGTGTGTATCCCTGTTTAGGAAAAAGGAAAGAGAGACACAACAGTATATAATTGTTCTGAAAAAAATGGGCTAGGGTAAGTGGGAGGATGGGGGAGGGAAATGGGAGGAAGGGAAGAGGTGGAATTTTTTAATAATAATAATAAAAAAAAGTTGGGTCTCTTGATGAATAAAATCTTATTAAAGCAGTTGATTAATAAGTTTGATAAGTTTTAATAAACATCAAGGCAAAAGTACTGTAAGAAAAGTTTTGTTCACTTTAATAGTTATAGAAATAAAAAGAATAAGCATTAACTTACAGCTTGCTGCAGGAAAGGCTTTAATGGAAGCTATGATTCTAAAAGGATACCCTCTGACTCACAAGAATCATCCCAGGCATACAAAGCAAGATGAGAAGGGAAGAAAAAAAAACCTACCCTGGGAAAAGATTAAGAAAGGAAATATGTTTAGTCATAGAGCAAAGAGGGAGGAGAGTATCAGAGGCCCAGAGGAAGCAAGAGAAGCAATACAAATGGGAAGAAGGGATAAAAGTGCTGGAAGATGAGGACTGGTCTGGATTTGTTTGAAAGGCATTGAGAGGAGGTTAAGTGATTTGCTAAAGGTCCCCTACTGAGTCACTGGCACTGATGCTTCCAGCCCTTCTATTTTGGGTCTCCTCTTTAGTTCCTTGTCTCTACACCGAAATAGACGTTCTATGTGATTTTCTCTCATTGCAAATCTTTTATACTTTAACTCAGAAAGCCATGTTTAGAGAGTTGTGTAGGTGGCTGTTTTTAATGTTGAATTTTTCCCCCTTCTTTGGTAAAACGGCTGGTATAGAAAGCTTCCTTGAATCAGTTTTGAGACAAATAAAAGACAATTGTGTTATTCTACTGAGACTGTCAAAATGAAAGTTTACTTTGAAGTAAGATACTAGAATACATATGAGAGAATACTGGGTTTTGTCATAAAAACTGGCATCTGAGCATTCTTTGTGCTGTCAGAGAGAATGACAACCTAACAGGGCCAAAGTCAAACTGAGGAAATGGATTTATTTTTCTCTAATCACTGACACAACATTGGCATGAAAAGGGCAAGCGTTAGAGATACAGTAACAATTCAGAATATGGAAAATAGAACAAAATCACAAAATAATTTTAAAAAGTTTCAAAATTTCAAAGTACAATTACCACTTGATTAAGAATATTTTATTAGTAAGTGTAGTTTTTAAAAACAAGCTATTGATTTCATTCTGCAATTTTTGATGCAAGACAGTTAGATTTAACAGAAATCTTCCTATCTTTAGAATACTGCTGCTTAGATTCATCCATCTGGAATCTGATGTTTGAAATAGTTATTTCTAGAACTCTCTGTGGATACAAATCAAAACAATATAATACAAAAATCATTAAAAATGAAAACAAATTCATTATTAAATTTTTTTCTCTATATAATTAGTTCTGCATCTAGTTCCTTATTTTACGGACTTGGATTTTTTAACACTGTGTGGTGCTCAAAGAAAAATAGTAAATGTAAAATAAAAAGAAATCTGAATATTATATCTTAGTTGATAAATTTCCTACATTACCTTCATTTGTATTCTTATACATAACAATATCAATTTAGGTAAAAACTTATTCATATTCATGGGCTATTGGGATAAAGCTCATTGACAAAGTTTGCATACTGTATGGAAAAACACTAAGTTCGATAGTTCTCAAGTCAAGTCAAAACTTTTACCCTTCAATGTAGAAATGCTAAATGTCAACATTACAGAGTTAAAGATAGTCAGGGTCACCATGTAGGTGCTGGGAATCAACCCTGGGTCCTCTGTAAGAACAGGGACTTGTGCTCTTAACTTCTGTTCCAGCATTTCTCTAGGTCCCTTAACAATAGATTTTTTAAATATCACAACTTCAATCAATAAAATAAATAGTAAGCCTAATAGCTTGGCAGTGGCATTAGAAATATTCACTAAAATAATCCCGTATCACTCCACTACCTTACAATTGAACTTCCCAAAATGAACTTGAAATCTAAATGTTCTTCTAGAGACTCCTTTAGGATTCTCTCCCCTTTAGAATTCAAGGTTGCCTCGGTGAAGTTTTCTTTGGACTCAGATGTCACAGTACTGTTTGCTCCTTCTGTTCTTCAATTTATTCTTCCATTAGATACTACACTCAACAAAAGAAGAGATAAAGAAAATGGAGTACTGCTCAATGATAAAAAACAATGATACCTTGAAATCTGCATGCAAATGATGATACTAAAAAAAAACCATCCTGAGTGAGAGAACACAGAATCAGAATGACAAACATGGTATATACTCACTCATAAGTGGATATTAGATGTAAAGCAAAGGATAACCAGCATATAGTCCATGACCCTAGAGAAGCTCGGTAACAAGGAGAACCCTATGAGTGACATACATGGATATACATAGTTAGGGGAAATAGACAAGATCTCCGGAGAAAATTGGGGGCATAGGGAGGGGAAGGGACAGTGGAAAGGGAGGGGGAAGAGAAAATGATAGGAGAACATGAGGGAAGCAGATGGCCAAGATGTGGAAAGGTAAGAGAGGGAGAGCAAGGAAAGAGATATCTTCACTGAGGGAGCCATTTGTGGGCTAGTGAGAAACCTGGCACTAAGGAAATTCCCAGGAATCCATAAGACCCTAAGCAATAGTGGAGGCCTTACCTTGTAATCAGATTGATGACTACCTTAATTGTCATCATAGAAACTTCATCCAGCAACTGACAGAAGCAGATGCAGAGATCCATAGCTAGCATTGGGCCAAGCTCCCAAAGTCCAATCAAAGAAAGGGAGGAGTGATAATATAAGCAAATGGGTCAAGACCATAATGTGAATACCCATAGAAACAGCTGACCTGAGCTAGTGGGAGCATACTGACTCTGGACTGACAGCTGGGGAACCTGTATAGGACCAAAATGGGCCTGCTGAATGTGGGTGACAGTTGGTGACTGGGGCAGTCTGTGAGGTCACAGACAGTGGGACAAGGATTTATCCCTAGTGTTAAGAACTGTTTTTTGGATCCCATTTTCTTTGGAGGAATACCTTACTAAGCCTAGAGATAGGATGTCAGGCCTTGGTCCTACCTCAAAGCAATGTGCCTGAGTTTGGTGACTCCCCATGGAAAGCCTTACCCTTTCTGACGAGTGGATAGGGAATGGAGTGGGTGGAAAGTAGCTGGAGTGGGAGGAGAGGAGTGAGAGGAAACTGGGATTGGTATGTAAAATGAGAAAAGATTGTTTCAAAAAATAGAATACCTTGAAGTTCATTCTCGTTTGTTCTGCCCTCTTCCAATCCAGGCTCCTACTTCATACATTTTATTTTCCATGACAGGAAGATTTATTTCATTTTCTTTCTTTCTTCTTTTCTTCAATTAATTCTTCTATTAGGTACTACATGGCTGCAGTTTTCTCTCGGTCCTCTTCTTCCAGAACATCCTTTCCCACCTCCCCTCTCTCCAAATCCACTCCTTCTCCATTTCCTTTCAGAATAGAGCAAGCCTTCCAGGTATATCAACCAAACTGGAATAACAAGTTAAAACAAGACTAGACACATACCTTCGTATCAAGGCTTGATGAGGCAACCCAGTAGGAGGAAAAGTGTCCCAAGAGCATGAGCATGGCAAAGAGTAGGAAAATCCCAGAACGCCCACTGTTAGTAGTCCCACCAAAAGACTTTGATGATTATGCTAGGCTCCTTTCTATGTATATAGTGGAATATCATTACAAATCATTTCATTGACTTTTTGTTTTGCCAGTTATGTTTGGTTCATTTCTAGATCACTGTATTAGCTATTCTCTGGTTCCTGGCCTTCTTGGCACTATCAGGTGTGGGATCTCCTCTCATGACATGAGTTTCAAGTTGGAGCTGTCATTGGTTGTCCGGTTCCACAAGTTCTATGCCATCTTTACCCCTTGCATCTTGCAGACAGGGCAAATTGTACATAGAAAGCTTTGTGCAGCAATAAAAAAAAATTGTTTTTGTTTCCCCTAAAACCACTTGTTCCTTCATGTCATTCTGCCCTGTGCTGAATAGCTCCAGGGACTGATTAACCTTGCAGGAGGTGATGAGGAAATAAAGAAAGACAGGCTCACGGACATAGAAAAGCTGGAATCAGGTGAACAGGTTTTCTCGAATGGAGAACATGTAGGAATCCAGAAGCTCAGCATGTTTATTATAAACTATTGATAAAGGACATGGGATTGCTGTATATACCTCAACAGGAAAGGGAGGTTATTACAAACAGATAAACAAGAAGCCTGCTTTAGCTAATCGTGGTATGAAAAGTATCTGCAAGGGAATAGTCTTCAGGACCATAAATACCCAAATATCTGGAGGTAGAAAGCTAAAATGGACATTTTTGCACACATTATCAATATCTGCTCTAGGATCAGAGGAGATCTTTACCATCCCTTTGAGCATCACAAGGCTTTGCTGCTTTCACAGGCTGAAGCATTAACAACTTAACATGCCCATGTCAGAAATGCATATTCATTCAGGATTTTACTTTCTTCCTAGATCTTCCCCTTTCTTGTTTCTTTGATGTTCAGGATGAATCTTCAAGCTTACTCCAGGGTTAGTGCACTGCAATGCTTGACACTAGACTATAATGATGTTAAGAAGGAAGAATATAATATCCAATATATGCCCACTATGTACAACAAAAAGAAAAGGGATGTTTTAATAGTTTAAAGGAATTTAAACCTCAAAGCCCCTCAAGGGTCATTTTTGCAATATTAGCAGGAGAAACCAATATGAAACCTTTTGCTTTTCTAGGATGTAATAATATAATTGGGCTACATCCATGCTATCATTATTGGAAGTCCAACACCCTGGAGGTGGATCCCAGTTAATTCCCAATTATATTTGCTCTCATAATGAGGAGCTGCTCTACACATATGTGTTGGTCTTCTGTGTGACATATTAAATCCCTTCTAAATCGCAGAGCTATAACCCACACTGAATAGTTGGACAGAGCCCATTAGAACTCCAAGTGATTAGAGCCTTGCTCCCCCAAAACAAAGGGACTCATTAGTATAAACAGGTATGGGACAAAGTGACCAAGCTGCTGAGTGAAAAAGCATAGGTTCAGTTGACTACTCCCATGACAGGGTTATTTGAATGCATACAATTACCAGAAACATCAGAAATATAGCTGCTGGGTTGTTCTAAAACTAGGCATCATTTAAATCCACCAAGAGTTTTTCCTTTTGCTACTTGCCTACATTGCTAGTGTGTGCCTTGTCCCTCAACAGGCCATAAGCTCCTTGGTGCAAAGGTCACCTCTACACAGTTAGGGACTCTTTTGGGTTCCATTACTTCTGTGGGGCAATGTAAAAGGCCACATCACCAAGAACCCATTAGTTTTCCAGACCAGTGTACAAAGCCTGCCTGGTCAGACACCACTCAGAACTCCATCACTGGGGTCCATAAATGCCCAGTGATTTTTTTTTCAAATGTAGCATGAAAATAGTTAAACTGACAGTTAAATTGTGAATGCACTCTGGTCCCACTGCCATATATCCACCCCTTGTTTTTGTTGTTCGATTGTTCTCATATTTTTTTAAGTAAGCAATTCATCACACACTTCCATGGAAACCAAAGGCATGCATACTGAACACAGCCCAAGAACTATTGAAGTTTCAATGCTCTATCTCACATTCACAGTTTCCCTCAAATCTCACCCAAAGCACTGACATTTAACTACCTACCTCTAGATTCTACTTGTTCCCAAAATCTCTCTCAAACTACTTACACATAACTATCTCCAAATTCTACTTATCCCAATGTTTTACATTGGATAAATCAGAAAGTTCCCCTTTATCCCTTTATTAATTGATAATAAATCTTTGTTAATTGATAGAAGTTTGCCAAAATATGCATTTCCTATTGGAGTTCTTTTTAATCCATCCTCCATGTCTAGTCTATCATCCAGAACAGTATGGTTGTTTACAGCAGGCACTAGATTTTTAATTTTCATGGTGAGACATTTTCTCTACAATGACTGTGAAAGACTCAAACATCTTTGACATGGAGGCCTGCATGAGGCCCCCAAGGAGTTTCCCAATGGTACAAGATTGCTTTGTCTTTCTGTGAAGTTATTTCCTTCCCTTTATTTCTTTACCCATATAGCATGTTTTTCACAGGCGTGCTCCCTCCTCTGACTGTGGGTTCTCCATATGCAGTGTCCACAGTCTCTTTCCTTGTTGAAACACCACTTGCCATATTCTGCATGTCTCTGGGGATGGACCAAGCAGGGTGATAAGGGAATGCAGAACAGACATACAGACTCACAAACGCACAGAAAATCTGTGCTCAGGTGGACTAGGCTCTCTAATGGAGAATCCTTAGCATGCCATAAACTTAGTCTGCTTCTTAGGCACATTTGAATATGGAGGTGCAGTTATTGCATACATCTGTACATTAAGCAGGGCTATTGCATACAGATAAACAAGGAGGCAGGATTATTGTATGCACCAGAACAAGGAAGTAGGTTTAGGTAATCTCAGCAAGAACAGCCTAAGGGAGCTAAACATTCAAATATCCTGGGGTAGGGGAACACCTAGAAAGGACTTTCTTCACATAACTGCTATCAGTATCTGCACTAAGACCTGAGGAAGGATTTTCTATCCCTCTGAGCCTCACCCAGGGACTGCTTTGCGGCTCCGTGAGTGTGAGGTAATTATTGGAGTTCAAGGCATGGTTATGTCAACAACACACATTCAGTCAGGACGTTACTTGTTCTTTATATGATCCTTCAAATAAACTACCCTTATTAAAAACTACCATGTAAAATGTGATTTTTGTGGTACTGCTACAATTAACTACTAAAAAGATATTTAGTTTCTTTTCTCCTAGAAGGACTATTCACAATGTCAGGTTATCCTTCAAATAAATTCTAAACACTTGGGTGCTTATTGTTTTTACAGTTTTCTGAAGCTATTATTATAATGAAATCCATAGCCTTGAAAGCAGTTTGAAATACATTCTTTAAATGCTTTCCAGGACACACCTGTAGTGAATTCCATCTACTATTGTTTCCACCTTTTTTTTTGATTTTCTTTCTGGTTTCAAAAATAATACTGTGACATGAGAAATTCTTTTGTATGACTCTACTGTACTTGTGCAGCTCTCTTCAATCAAGTAGCAGTAACAGTAATTAAATAATAACAAAGCTAAGGGAATAGTATCCCACAAAAATCTCTTGAAAAGATATGAGATTTTTCAAAAGTTTAAAATAGTCTCTAAAAATCAAACTTTTCAAAGAAATTTATGCTTAGTTTGAAAATTCTTTCTAACGTTAATTTTGATCTGGCAGATGAGCTAATTTATTACCTGATTTTTTTTTGTAATGCAGAAGATGACTTACAAACTAAGATAATTCTCTTGTACTTATTGTATTTTGAGCCTTGTGGATCTAAAGATAGATAGTATGTATGAGATGCATGACAGAGAATACAATAAAAAACATAAATGTATTAAGTGCATAATGCAAAATAGAAAATGGGAAAAATAAAATTTAAAAAGCAGAGTCACAAATAAGCATATCTTTAAAATACATAGTATTTTCAATTAGGAATTTCTGCATGACATTTTATTCCTATATTGATTCATAAATACATTATTATATCTGTTAAATAGCAACAGCTTTTGTAGGAATATTTAACAAACTTCCTTAGTTATGCAACAATAAGCTTGCTGAGTACTTTGTGGAAAGTGCTATGCTTCTGCTTGCAAAAACTTATGAGACGTAAAGTATAATAAAGTGAAAACTCAATTTATAAAGAAATAAATATTTATCTTTAATTTTTTTTTGTGCTGGAGAGATCCTGATTTAACTTTTTTATTAATTCATTCATTTGTTTTACATCCTAACCACAGCCTCCCCTGCCTCCTTTCTTCCTATTCCCTCCTGTCAGCTGAATTCTGCCACCCTCAATCCATCCATCCCCTATATTTGCTAAGAAAGGGGCAAGCCTTCACATGGCACCTACAAAACATGACATATCAAGCGGCCATAAGACCAAGCACCTCACCTTGCATTAAGACTGGGCAAGCATGCTTAACAGGTTACCAAAAGCCAGCCAAAGCACCAGGGACAGCCCCTGCTGCAATTACCTGGAGTTCCATAGGTAGACCAAGCTGTTCAACTGTCACATATATGCAGAGGGCCATGTTTGATCACATGAAGGCTCCTTGACTATAATTCAGACTTTATGAATTCCCATGAGCCAGGTTAAACATTTCTTTAGGTTTTCCTCTAATGTCCCTGACCCCCCTGGCTCCTACAATTCTTCATCCCTCTCCTCATTTTTTTCTTATTAATTTCGTGTATCTGTGTATGTGTTTGTGTTTGAGTGGACATGAGTGTATGTGCCTGCATAGGCCTGAAAAGGACATCAATGGTATATATGAGCCATGAGACATGAATTCTGAGAACTAAAATTAGGTCCCCTGAGAAAATAGAAAGTGTTCTTACTATTACTCAAGGCCATGCACAAATTGGAAACAGTTAATAAAATTTCTGAAAAAAAATCTTGGCAGTATCCTTCACACAACCATTCAATATAAATTTTAATTAATTAAAAGGATGGTCATCATAAATTATAAATGAAACAAAGAGCACTTAACCTAATTTAAACATTACTTTGTATATTAATATACAAAGCATTACATTAGTCCTTGCTGCTATTTATGTCTTTTTCCATTTTTATCTATTAACTAAAATTTTTTCAAGTTAAAATTTTAATTCCTGAAAGTATGAATTTTATACTTTATTGTGTAAATATATGAATAAACAACTATCACATTATTTTTCACAAAGAAGTCTTTACAATTAAAGCACAAATACAGGAAGTTATATGATAAGTTATATGAAAATACTTGATGTGTTTAAAATATTTCTTTTAAATAATAAAAAGGGGGAAAAATAAAAAATATAGCAGCATACATGACAAAAATATATGGCTAAATTTTTAGTTAGGCATAAATTATTTCATCAAAATATGAATTAATAAGAAAATACAACTACCAGAGAAAATGCACAAAAACTGTCAAATGATTAATAAGAATTTAAGTATAAATTTCTTAAAAGTAAATGAAGCGATACTTAACTTTTGCATTTCAAAAATGTAAGTCAAAATAAGCACATTTTGATGTTGTCGGGATTTCTCTTCTGTCCAATTCCCACAGTTGTTAAGCCCCAAAGAATTCACACAGAGGTCTGCATTAGTTATAAACTGATTGGCCCATTAGCTCAGGCTTTTTATTACCTCTTTTAACTTATATTAACCCATTATTGTTATCTATTTTAGCCATGTGGCTCAGTACCTTATTCAGTATTGCAGTCACATCTTGCTGCTTCTGTGGTTGAGTCAGGATTCAAGAAGAATGGGCTTCCTCCTTCCCAGAATTCCCCTGTTCTCATTGACTCACCTCTACTTCCTGTCTGGTTGTCCCCCTATACTTCCTGCCTGCCTACTGGCCAATCAGTGTTTATTTAAAATATAATTGACAGAACACAGATCATTCTCCCACACCATTTTGAAGCAAGGTGACCAAACTTAATCTTTTTTTGTTATTTTACATTCATAGCAGTTGTCCCTTCCTCAAAGTCCCTCTCTGTCCACTTTCCCTTTCTTCCTGCTCATTCATTCCTCTGTTTTTATTCCAAAAAAAGGCAGATCTCCCATAGATATCAACAAGACATGGCATATCAAGGTATAGTAAGATTTGGTACCTACTCTTTTATTAAGTGTGTTTGGAATTGGTTTACAATTTTCAAAATTATTTATTAATTTATTAAGAAAATTTGTTGGCATACAAAAGACTTGCACAATAGCCCAGAATGAAGTATAACAAAGGTTTATTTATCTGGAGATAAATTAACAGAAAGAGTAGCAATCTCCAAGCCTCTGCATGTGATGGAAACTGGACCTAAATCTAGTAGCCGGGAGGCCCATGCATGCTTTTTGTACATTTATAGTATAAGACACCATGCCCAAAGGGAGCCAGTTTCTTTTAAAATTTTTGAGGATATATATATATATTTGCAGAGTTGCACTGGCTTCTAATTTGAGATCCTGAGATCCTCCTGTCTTCAGAATCAGAGGGGTTTTTTATTGATATTTATTGAACTCTACATTTTTCTCTGCTCCCCTTCTTGTCTCTCACCTCCCACTTCAATCCTCCCCCAGGGTCCACATAATTCCAATATACTCAGGAGATCTTGTCTTTTTCTATTTTCTACTTCCCATATAGATTATATCTATGTAAGTCTCTCTTAGTGTCTGCATTGTTGCCTAAGTTCTCTGGGATTGCTGTTTGTAGGCTGGCTTTCTTTGCTTTATGTTTAAAAACCACCTATGAGTGATCACCTGTGATAACTGTTGTTCTGTGTCTGGGTTACCTCACTCAAAATAATGTTTTCTAGCTCCATCCATCTTCCTGCAAAATTCAAGTTGTCGGTTTTTTTCTGCTGTATAGTACTCAATTGTTTAAATGTACCACATTTTTCTTATCCATTCTTCAATCAAGGGGCATTTAGCTTGTTTCCAGGTTCTGTGTATGACAAACAAAGCTGCTATGAACATTCTTGAGCACATATCCTTGTGGCACGATTGAGCATCCTTTGGATATATACCCAAAAGTGATACTACTGGGTCTTGAGGAAGGTTGTTTCCTAATATTCAGAGAAATCGCCACACTGACATCCAAAGGGGTTGTACCAGCTTGCATTCTGACCTGCAATGCAGAAGTGTTCCCTAAAGTAATAAATTTATTTATATTTATATTTATTTTATCTTTATTACTTTAAAAATAACACCAATCAAAATTCACACTTCATCCCCTCCTCTCACTTTCCTCCCACTTCCCTTCGTGCCTTTTCCCCAACCCCTCCAGTCCCAAGAGAGGGCAAGGCACCCTGCCCTGTGGGAAGTCTAGGGCTTTCCCCCCTACATCCAGGATGAGCAAGGTATGAATCCAAAGAGAATAAGATCCCCCAAAGTCAGTACATGCAGTAGAGACAAAACCGAGTGCCATTTCATTGTTCCTCAGTCTTCCCCAAATGTCAACCACATTCAGAGGGACCAGTTTTATCCCATGCGCCTTAATTCCCAGTCCAGCTGGAGTTCATAAGCTTCCATTAGTGAGCCAGTATCTTAAAGGCTGTTGACTGAAGGAGTTCCCACAGCACCTCCACTTTAGTCTAAATAAGAGAGTTCTAACCCTAATATAAAACTATATATAATAAGAAAAAACATCAGGTATAAAATAAGATTTAAAACCAACATGAACAATGTCAAGTAAGAAACATACACTAAATGATTCAATAGTTATTCTATCAGAAGAAATCTAAGTCTTATATTAGAAATGGCTTGGCTAAGTCATGAGAGGAATGTAACTATGACTATCTAGTGTTCCACACCATCAAAGACCTGAAAAGGGATATAATATTATTTGAGTAAACAGGAAGTGTAATCAAACAACTTCCAAAATGTACAAGACATGACAGAGACAACCAGCTACCTGGGAAATCATCCAAATTCTCATTTGCAACATTTGGGCAAACAACTTTGGCTAAGACCATTTTTAGAGGAAGGAAATTTTTAAAAACTCTTTTACCCTCTCTTTGCAAGGTTTAGCAGTCTTTTTGCTTGTATCCTGCTTGTCCAGTTTGGACACTGTGCATTTGTTAGTGGTCAAGGGAGGGGCAGTTCTTTGCCCAAAGAACAGTTTTGCCAAGAAGAAAACAAGCTCCAAGTGGAGTGTCTTTCTTCTGTAGGCATCTAGATATCCAAGTTCTCTCAACTTTGTGAATATGGGTATTATCCTGCAAAGAACAAAGACAAGAACAGAACCATGTCCCAACACTTATGGGGTTACCTTACCAAATTTAGGATTGTTACCTCTGTGGATGAGCTGTCATTTCTCTTTATCAATATAATCTTTATTAACTTTACCAAATTGATTTTTTTATTAATTTTCATGGTATCCATAGCTTTTCTTTTCTTGTGAAAGAAAGAATGAAACCCCATTCACCAACATAGCACATCTGGTTTCTATTCTGAGGTCAACACATTCTTGAAATACACTGACTGATTTAACTCAGAGGTTATTTCATTATTATTCAGCCTCTCTGCAGCCACTGTTCCTTTCTCATTAGCATTAAGGAAATTTCAGGTTAAAAAAGCGTTATGAAGCTGGGCGGTGGTGGTGCACGCCTTTAATCCCAGCACTCGGGAAGCAGAGGCTGGCGGATCTCTGTGAGTTTGAGGCCAGCCTGGTCTTCAAGAGCTAGTTCCAGGATAGGAACCAAAAGCTATGGAGAAACCCTGTCTCGAAAAATCAAAAAAAATCATTATTTTATCCATTTCTGTTTCTTTAACATTTACTTTATAGTTCAATTTGATCTTACTACTTTCTGCAATAGCCTGACCTGTAGGATTGTGTGGTATACCTGCAATATGCTTTATATTATAATGAGTAGGAAGCTGTTTCATTTTCTTAGGGATATATCCTGGACATCTTTGTCTTTATTTGTGCATACACACACACACACACACACACACACACACACACACACACACACGTATATAATATATCCCATGATAACCAAACTTCTAATAAATGAGTGATTACTGAATCAGCCTTTTCCAAATTCATAGCAGCTGCCTATTTAAATCTGAATAGATATCAATGGTATGGTGTACATATTTTAGTTTTCCAAATTCTATAAAATAGAACGAATCCATCTTCTAGATTTCATTCCTTTGAGTATCCTTTGGGTTATTTCCTGAATGTAGTGGTGTCTGGAGATATAAAGAACAAGTAGGACATCTCCTTATAAACTCCTTAGCTTGTTGCCATGTAATAGAAAAGTCCTTTTCCAAACCTTAGCTTTGACATGATTTTTTTGAAGGTGCAATACGCCTTTAATCTCAGTACTAGTGAGGCAGAGGCAGGTGGATCTCTTTGAGTTCAAGGACAGACCAGTCTACAAGAGCTAGTTCAAGGACAGTTACAGCTGTTACACAGAGAAACCTTATCTCAAAACAACAATTATAACAAAAAATAGTCATAGTTACTTGGGATGGATATTTTATGTAAAATTTGGCACGTTATTTTACCCCCAATTTTATCTATATTTTAATATGACTTTAAATTTCCATATCTGTTCTAGAAATGAGATTGTAAAGTACATGTTATAATGATTTTAACCAAGTCGAAGCCTGCTTACATTATCATGTCTTAATATAGAAAGAATTAAGATAATCACATTTAAAATGTTGTTATACTGGTATCTTTATACAGTGTATAAATAAGTACTGGTATAATTGAAGAACATTATTTCATATAGATTTTTTAATTTGAAATGCTCAAATGTCAGCGACTATGTGATGGTTGTAAGCAATGGAAAACTTGTTAGTCTGTAATTAATTGACAATGCCAGAAGAAAGGTTACAGGGGATCATTATCGTCTCTAGTTTAAAGAAATCAAATCAATTGCCAATATCTTGTAATGTCTCTGTTAGTACGTTACATCTAAAACTCTATTTGCATCACCATAACTTCTTTGAACCAAAATTGGAACCACTCCCACTTTCTGGTCACTCATACCAGATGACAAAATTTGAGCCCTGTGTTTACCAGACCTACAAGGGAAGTACAGAACAATATGACTGAAAGGGGAGGTTTGTTGTGGAATAATATGACATCTATATATAAACCATTCTCCTCTCTCTCTACATGTGCACATAGCAGGCTATTCTTAATGATAACTTGAGATGCTCACCTCCACTGACCACCTTGAACAATGTTCATAGAACATAAGAGAAGGAGTAGTGAATTCTTGCCTTCCCAAGCATATATTTGGTTTAAGGGGGCCAAATGCTACCTTGCTATGATTCTTCAAGTCAGCTTCTCTTGCTTATTTATTCCTGCCATCAGGCCTGTTCATTGTTGCCCAAGACCATTAATTGTATGCTTACTGTCTGTCCATGGTATCTAGCAGTGCATCATTGCCTGGTGCTATAGTAATGAGAAAACAACAATGCAAGTATCAATAGAAAGTTCCCATGCTCAAATCCTGGCGGAACAAGTTATATGTTGCTGAATGTGTAGCAGGCATTCTATTAATATGTATTTTCTTCCTCTCTGGTCTTCAAACAATGTAACTAAGGAAAAGAAGAGATGGGCCACTGATACACTTTTTTTTCTTTATTAAAAATTTCCACCTCCTCTCCTCCTCCCATTTCCCTCCGACTCCCCCCACTTTCCCTTTCCCTCCCTCTCCAGTCCTAAGAACAGTCAGGGTTTCCTGCCCTGAGGGAAGTCCAAGGTCCTCCCCCCTCCATCTAGGTCTAGGAAGGTGAGCATCCAAACAGACTAGGCTCCCACAAGGTCAGTCCATGCAGTAGAATCAAAACTCAGTGCCATTGTCCTTGGCTTCTCAGTCAGCCCTCATTGTCAGCCATATTCAGAGTCCAGTTTGATCACATGATCCATCAGTCCCAGTCCAGCTGGCCTTCTCAGGTGTCCTATTCTACCATAATGAAAACGTTTGGTATTTTGATGTCTCTTCATATATTTGGAAATTGCTTCTACTACCTAAGCCTCAGTATAATAGTCAAATGACTCAACATTGACTGTTTACAGGATCCATTCATCCATTAGTGCTAATCAGACCTTTTTCTGACCATTCATCCATTGTTGCTAATCTGGCCAAATATCTTTTTCATTCTAAGTTGGTATTTTCAAAAGCCAGAGATTCAATAAGTACTTATCTACCTTCTGGATCTGTTACTCCTGTTTGTACAGCTTTAGTTAATCTTTGTAAAAAGTCACTAACGGGTCTTCTTGGGCCTTTGTAAGACCTTAGTATATGATCTAATCCTTCTTACTTGTTCTTGAATCCTGTCCTAAGTGCTGAAATGCTGTATGGCATAAAGAAAAGATGTGTTGACTGTCAATATCTTGACTCCATAGTTCAGCATAATGGTCCTCACCTAGATTTGACCTTAGGAAGCCTCAAATCCTTTGACTCTACATTGCTGTTCTAGGTGTTAGCATCCTCTCTCCAATAGCAGTTCCACTGTAACTGTGGCCCATCTTTCAGCACTGCTGAGACTAATTGAGTAACCCTATTGCTTAAAGGCCATGTCTTTACCATCTCCCTAACAAATGGTGAATGTGTGCCATAAGATTTTACTGCTACTGAACCTCATAGAAGTTAAAGTGGGAAGTACACTTGAATGCATTGGCACAGGAATACAGTTACTAAATATAAGCCCAGTAGCACAGACACTGGCAGAAATAATTAACAAATGGAACCTCCTGAAACTGAGAAGCTTCTGTAAAGCAAATGACATGGTCAACAAAACAAAACTTCAGCCTACAGAAGGGGAAAATATCTCTACCAACCCCACATCAGACAGAGAGCTGATCTCCAAAATACACAAGGAGCTCAAGAAATTTGTCATCAAAAGAATAAATAATCTGATAGAAAATGGAGTACAGACCTAAAGAGAGAACTCTCATCAGAGGAATCTAAAATGGATAAGAGACACTTAAGGAAATACTCAACATCCTTAGTCATCAAATAAATACAAATCAAAACAACTCTGAGATTTTTATCTTACACATGGAAGAATGGCCAGGATCAAAAACACTGTTAACAACTTTTGCTGGAGAGGTTGTGGAGTAAGGGAAACATTCCTGCATTGTTGGTGGGAGTGCAAGCTGTATAGCCCCTTTGGATATCAATATGTCAATTTCTCGGAAAATTAGGAAACAACCATTTTCAAGACCCAGAAATGCCACTTTTGGGTATATATCCAATGATGCTAAATCATGCCACCATGTCATGTGCTCAACAATGTTCATAGCAGCACTCTTTGTCATAACAAGAACCTGGAAACCACCTAAATGCCCATCGACCAAAGAATGGATAAAGAAAATGTGGTACCTTTACACAATGGAGTACTACACAGCAGAAAAAAGTAATGACATCTTGACATTTGAAGGCAAATGAATGGAGTGAGAAAACATTATATTGAGTGAGGTAACTCAGACTCATAAAGACAATTATCACATGTATCCACTTATAAGTGGTTTTTAAAAGTAAAGCAAAGACAAATAGCCTACAATTTACAATCCCAGAGAACCTATACAATAATAAGGACCCTAAGAGAGGCATACATGGATCTAATCTACATGGGAGGCAGAAAAAGACAAGCTGTCCTGAGTAAATTGGGAGCATGGGGACCATGGGAGAAGGTTGAAGGGGGACGAATGGGGGAGGAGCAGAGAAAAATGTATAGCTCAATAAAATCACTTTTAAAAAGAATAAACCAGGGGACTCTCCTTGCAGCGGTGGCCTGAGCGCAGAGTCCGAGCAGCGGAGGAGGCGGTGCGAGTCATGGCTGGACAGGCGTTCTGAAAGTTTCTCCCGCTCTTTGACAGAGTCTTGGTTGAAAGGAGTGCCGCCGAAACAGTGACCAAAGGTGGCATCATGCTTCCAGAAAAGTCGCAAGGGAAAGTACTGCAAGCAACTGTAGTGGCCGTGGGATCAGGCGCGAAAGGAAAGGGTCGAGAGATTCAACCAATCAGCATGAAGGTTGGAGACAAAGTTCTCCTCCCAGATATTATTCAGATGGTGTGTAGATGCCTGAAGGCGTAAGTCACAAACAATGCCACACCAATTCGGGGTTATGATTATTAGGGTGGTATTTATTTAAAGGGGAAAAAACTTACAGATCACTGTCCCAGGCAACAGCCCTCTTCGCAACCAGGAAAGGAGTCTAGTCGCAGGCGGAGCAGGAAGTGAAGAGAGAGAGAAGAGGGAAGTGGCCGCTTTTTTAAAGGGAGAGAAACCACGCCCCAGTGGGCTGGTACCTCAGCGGTGATAGGCTGGAGGAGTGGGAGGACCTCCTGCAACACCTCCCCCTTTTGTTTAAATAAGAGAGTTCTAAACCTACTATGAAATTATATACAATAAGTACAAATATCCTATTCTAACTAGCTTAGGTCTTGTATAATAAATAACTTGGCCAAGTCATGAGAGAAAGTAACTACATTTATATAGTCTTCAACCCCATCGAAGATCTGAGAAGGGAAATAATGTTACCTGGGTAATTAGGAAGTTCAGTAAAACAACTTCCAAAACATGCAACAAATTACAGAGACAACTAGCTACCTGGGCAATCACCCAAAGTCACATTAGCAGCGTTGAAGCAACCAACTTTGGCTAAGGCCTAACATAACTGACATAGCATTTTCTAAGGCAAGCAACTTTTCAAAACTATCTTACCCTGTCTTGGCAGGATAGGACAGTCCTGTTTTATCCATTGATGCATGCTCTGTATCTTTGTCAGTGGTTGAGGTATGGGCATTTCTTTGCACAAACGCCAGTTCTGCCAAAAAGAAAGGCTCCAGGTGGAGTGTCATTGGTGCTCAACATTCTCTCGGGAATAGAGTGGTGTTGCCAGGAGCAATTGTGTCTCACTACCACAAAACTCTGAGTTAGATTAAAGGCCATTTTCTACAGCTCTTTGAAGAAGTTGAAGATTATCTATCTATACTGAGAATAATCTCTATATATCTAAAGAACCTGATTAGTCTATTATAAATGACAAACTTAGATGACTATTAGTCTATATAATTCTCAATATCTATCTAACTTAAAGACTAAGACAATGAACGACTGTGAAACAAATGAGAACAATGACCTCCAAATATAAACAATGTACAAATATACATTGCAGTAGGTAAATATATATCAATACACAATCATTATATAAGTATCTTAATCAGAGGTAGAAATGTACACTGCAATATGGTAAATATATACAATATATATATATATATATATATATATATCAATACAATATATGTCAATACATAAAAAAATGTTTTAAACAGAGGTAGAAACATGCATGCGTACAATAGTCAATATAATTTAACTTTGTATCAATATACAAGAATCTATACCAATGTATTTGTCTAAAAACAGTAACTCACAATTACAAATCTATTATCCTATCATCCCTCTTTTTTTTTTTCAAAATGATCCCTGAGCGTATAAAATTCCTCCCCCAACCCTCAATCGTATACTAATTATAATCAACCCCTAAATGATGTCCCTAAACCCAAGGGCAAGTTTTACTGGGAAAGGGGACGTCATCCTCTAGAATTACTTCCAGCTGTCATGGGGGCGACGTTCTTTCTGGGGGATCCTGTGAAAGTGAAATGATGGTTAAATTTCAAGATCAATGTCTTTTAAAATTGCCAATAGTCTCTGAGTATTTTGTGCAGGTCTGGCCAAAATGTTGTATAAGATGTGCACCATTTCAGCTAACCAAGTTGGAACTGTCTTGTGCAGCTGGTACCAAAAGCAGGTCTTGTAGTAGCGCTATCAGTATCATGACGTCATATCAACCAGGTGGAGTTGTTGTTATGGGGCCCCATCTTCTTCCTGGAAACTTCAAATGTCACTTCAGGAAAAACTCATTGTTCATTATGAAAAACTTAAACATTAATCATATAGACATATATAGACATATATATATATTCAATGAAAGACATGATAGATATATTCAATGAAAAGTATGATAGATATGAAGAAAAGCAAAGATGTTTTCTAAACTCATATTTCTTTCTTTCCCATATCATGGCTCTTGACATGAGACAGAAACTCCAGAAACTCTGGGTTTTTCTCTTACTAACAGGCTTGGAATTGGAGAGGGACTGAGCCAGAGTCCAACTTCAAAACCAGCTTTATAAATTTAGAAATATGGTTTAATATTACTTACACAACCCATTCAGTTGTCTTGATATTTCCTATTGGGCAGGTATTTTTCCATCTGTCAGTATCCAAACATCCAGGGTCCCTTGAATTTCTCAAAGATGAGTGTTTTCCTGTGGAGATAAGAACAGAACCCTGCCCCCATTCTATGTTTTTCTTACCACCTGTATGAATATCATCATTGTGGATGAGTTGTCATTTCTCCTTTCCAAGAGGTTTCTCCTCTTCAAATCGAAACTTTATTAATTTTGATGTTATCCACAATTTTTCTTCTCCTGTGGAAACAAGAGCAAAAGCCCTTCCCCAACATAGCACATCTCCTGGCTTCCACTGAGAGGTCACCACATCTTTGAAATAAATCGGTTGATTTAGTTCAGCAGACTTTTCCATTATCCAATGTCTTTCTGCTGCTGTCATTCCTTTCTCATTAGCGTTAAGAAAATTCAAGGTTAATAAAGCATTATGTAATCTATTTCTGGGGGTATTTTCAGTCCCTTTATGTTTGTTCAGCATATCCTTTATAGTACGATTTGATCTTTCTATAACTGCCTGACCTGTAGGATTATTTGGTATACCTGTAATGTGTTTTATATTATAATAATCAAAAAAGCGTTTCATTTTCTTAGATACATATGCTGGACCATTATCTGTCTTTATTTGCGCAGGTATACCCATGATGGCCATAACTTCCAATAAATGTGTGATTACTGAATCAGCCTTTTCTGAGCTCAGGGCAGTAGCCCATTGAAAACCTGAATACGTGTCTATGGTGTGGTGTACATATTTTAATTTACCAAATTCCATAAAGTGGAACACATCCATCTGCCAGATTTCATTTCTCTTAGTACCCTTTGGGTTACTCCCTGCAGGCAACGGTGTTTGATTATAGAAAGAACAAGTAGGACATCTCTTTATAATGTCCTTAGCTTGTTGCCAAGTAATGGAAAATTCTTTCTTTAGGCCTTTACTATTGACATGATGCTTCTTATGAAATTCCGAGGCCTGAAACACACTTCCAATCAATAATTGATCAATCTCAGCATTGCCTTGGGCTAGAGGACCAGGCAGACCTGTATGGGACCGGATGTGTGTTATGTACATCGGACAAAGCCTGTTCCTGTTTATGTCTTGTACCTGGATAAACAATGAAGTCAACTCTGTGTCATCTTGTATAAATTCAGCAGTTTCAATATGCAAGATAACTCTTTCTGCATATTGTGAATCTGTAACTATATTAAGAGGTTCTTTAAAATCCCTTAGCACCATAAGAATGGCATATAATTCTGCCTTCTGGACAGAATTATAAGGGCTTTGTTCCACCTTACTCAATTCATCTGACTTGTAATCTGCTTTCCCTGATTTATTTGCATCAGTATAGAACGTATGGGCTCCAGTTATTGGAGCATCACGTACAATTCTAGGAAGAATCCAAGAAGTTCTTTTTATGAGATTAAGTCTATCACTTTTGGGATAGTTGCTATTAATTTCTCCCAAAAAGTTAGCACAAGCTCTTTCCCACGGTTCATTGTCTTCCCATAACTTTTTTATTTCTTCAGTAGTAAAAGGCACTATAATTTCTGCTGGGTCTATACCTGCTAGTTGACGAAGTCTCAGCTTACCTTTTATAATTAATTCAGAGACCTTTTCCACTTAAGTTTTTAATTTTTTACTTGGTTTATTAGGTATAAATATCCACTCTAAAATAATATCTTCCCTCTGCATTAGAATCCCTGTAGGAGAAATTCTGGAAGGCAATATGACTAGGATGCAGCTAAGATTTGGGTTCACCCTATCCACATGTGCCTCCTGTAATTTTTCCTCAATCATTGTCAGTTCCTTTTCTGCTTCAGCTGTCAGTTCTCTTGGACTATTCAAATCTTTATCACCATCTAAGGTTTTGTTTAAATGAACTATTAGATCAGGTGTTATCCCAACAGCTGATCGTAGACTGGAAATGTCTCCTAACAATCTTTGGAAGTCATTAAGAGTCTTTAACCGGTCTCTCCTAATTTGTGCCTTTTGCGTTTTAATTTTCTCTAACCCTATTCTGTAACCTAGGTAATTAATAGAATTTCCTCTTTGAATTTTTTCAGGGGCAATTTGTAATCCCCACCTAGGCAAGACTTTCTTTACTTCTTCAAACATCCTTTCTAAAGTATCTTTATTTGAATCAGATAATAAGATGTCATCCATGTAATGATAAATGATGGACTTGGGGAATTGTTTACGAATTATTTCCAATGGCTTACTTACAAAATATTGGCACAGTGTAGGACTATTGAGCATACCCTGTGGGAGGACAGTCCATTGATATCTCCTATTAGGCTGAGAATTATTGAAAGTAGGTAATGTGAAGGCAAATTTTTCTCTATCCTTTTTTTGTAACGGTATAGTGAAAAAACAATCTTTCAAATCAATAACTATAAGAGGCCATCCTTTTGGTAACAGAGAAGGCAAAGGAATTCCAGATTGTAGTGGGCCCATAGGTTGAATTACTTTGTTGACAGCTCTTAGATCTGTCACCATTCTCCATTTACCAGATTTCTTTTTTACAACAAACACAGGGGAATTCCAAGGGCTGGTTGATTCTTCAATATGGTGAGCATCTAGTTGCTCTTGCACCAGCTGTTCCAATGCCTGTAGTTTATCTTTAGCTAGAGGCCATTGTTTGGTCCATATTGGCTTCTCAGTTAGCCATTTTAAAGGTAGGGCCGTTGGTACCTCTAAAGGTTTGGTATTTGCTGTATGTTCTTGTACAGCCTGAATGGCTGGTGACCTTTTTCCATAATACCTCATCATATCCTTCCCAGAATTATGAGTTCCTGGAAATACAGGAATGTTAATCTGGGTATTCCATTGCTGTAGCAGGTCACGGCCCCATAAATTTATGGCAATATTGGCTATATATGGCCTTAGTCTTCCTATTTGCCCTTCGGGCCCTGTGCATTCAACCCATCTTGTGCTTTGTTTTACACGAGATAGGGTTCCAATTCCCAGGAATTGAACATCTACCTCTTGAAGAGGCCAATTCAGATGCCAAGATTCTGGGGTAATGATACTTACATCCGCACTTGTGTCTAATAAGCCTTCAATAAAAGTGCCATTTATACAGACTCTTAGCTTTGGTCTTTGATCATTAATAGAAGTCTGCCAAAATATACGTTTATTCTGTCCTATTGGGTTTTTTGACTCATCCTCCACACGTAATTCTTCATTTAGACCAGTATTACTTTTTACAGCAGAAATTGGAGCTTTTAATTTTCTTGGTGAGGCACGTTCTCCACTGTGACTGGGAATGACTGGGCCACTGTTGGCTTGGGGGCCTGCGAGAGGCCCCCCATGGAGTTTCCCGATGATATCGGATTGCCCCGTCTGTCTGTTGTTGACCTACATTCGTTGGACCAATGCCTGCCTTTACCGCATCTCCTACATATACCTGAAGGCCGAGGTCTCCTATTTTTGTCATTCCCAGAAGAGATATTATTCCTAGAAATTCTTTGCCTGCAATTCCTTTGCAAATGTCCTAATTTACCGCAATTAAAACACCTGGCAGTTTGATGTCTCTTCATTGCTTTGGAAATCGCTTCTCCTACCCAAGATTCATCATTATAGCTAAACGTCTCAACATTCATCGTATGCTGAATCCATTCATCCATAGGTGCTGATCTAGACTTTAAAGGCCCAATTATCTTTTTGCATTCGATGTTTGCATTCTCAAAAGCTAGAGATTCAAGAAGTATTCGTCTAGCTTCTGGGTCTGTTACCCCTATGTCCAGAGCCTTAATTAATCTTTGCAAAAAGTCAATAAAGGGTTCTCTCGGTCCCTGCCTAATTCTGGTATATGATTCAACCCTTTTTGCTGGATCTTGTATCCTATTCCAAGCATTTAAAGCTGCTTGGTGACATAGACACAGTACTTCATCGTCATAAAGAGCTTGGACCTGTGGATCAGCATATTCTCCTGCACCAAGAATTTGATCTTGGGAAACCTCAATACATTTTGCTCTTCCTTGCTGTTCCATATGTTTGGATTCTTCTCTGAAATAAATTCCGAACATCAAGGAAGGTCCATTATCTAAAACTGCAGACACTAACTGATGGAAATCATGGGGAGTAGCTCTAGCATTAGAAGCCCAAGTCCTTATCATTTCCTTTACATATGCATTGTGCAAGCCAAAATTAACAACAGCTTGCTTAATTTCTTTCAGATCATTCATTGCTATTGGCGTCCATCTAGCTTCTCTGACTCCCTTTGAGCCTTTAGAGGTTGATGCTTTTTCAGAATTAAGTATAGGGTATGTCACTAGAACCCTGGGTAAGCCAGTTCTAATAGCTGGTGGAGGCCTTGTATCCTGTCCTTGTGCCTCCTTACTCTGTTCACCAGTTGCAATCATTTCTTCAATCATTTCAAGTCTTTTTATTATTGTCTCTCTTAAATCCTGAATCTCCTGACCTGTATATATTTCCAGTGATTTCACTGAGGTATCAATTTTTTGGTCCCCTTTCTGCACCTGTAATTCCAAAGCTTTAATTTTTTCCTTCAAAGATAACATGTCCTCCTTAAACTTTTCTTGTATATCATGTAGATTCCCATCTTGGAGGTACATTCTTTCTGTTACCTTATCAAAACTTTGTGATAAAGTCTGAACGTCAAATTCAAGAGCCTGAACCCTTTCAGGTAACTTTCTAATACCCTTGGATATGGAATCAATTTTGTCTGTCATAGTATCCACTTGTTCAGATAACCTCTGATTTTCAATAATTTTAATCCTGTCAATTAGTTGTTCATTATTAGTTTGTAAAGATTCAATCGTTCTTAGGAGTGCCATATTCTTCTGTTCATTATTAGTACGTAAAGATTCAATCGTTCTTAGGAGTGCCATATTCTTCCTTAATGATAGAATATGGAAAAGAAAACTGAAGGCTAGTAACAAGCAAATTAAGGTATCCCCATAATCATATAAACCTTGTATGATGTAATTCATTGTATTAGTAAATATAAATTTACTAATCCATTGTATTAGTGAAAACAAAGCAGTAAAATTTGCATTAGAAACAAAAACTGCAATATTACCTATTATTCAGCAGGTGGCGCTGTTGCAGAGTCGCGGTGAAAACATGGTCCTGTTTCAGTGCCTTAGTAGATGTTAAAAACTGGAAAATGCAAGTTTCTCAACAAAATAAATTTAATTAAATCAATTCCTGAGACGGAACAAGTCACCCTGAGGGGTTGCAGCTTTCAGCAACCACATGCTCTGGTTCGTGCCACTTAAGAGCTGTACTTGCAAGGGAGATTTAAAAATGACTCAGAAAAGAGCAAACCAGGCAGCCAGAGACTACACGGGCCTGTGGAGTTTAAATCCACGTGGGGAGTCCAAGGCCTCTGGCGGCTGAGGAAGGAGGGGCTCCCGCCAAGCCGAACTAGAGCCCACCAAGCCCTTGGCCGCCAAGCTGAACTTGCGCCCGCCAAGCCCGCAGCCACCAAGCCGAACTTGGGGCCTCCAAGCCAAACTCGCGGCTGGGAGTGGGGAAAGGAGAGGTTCTAAAACCAAACGTTGGGTGCCAAAATGAAGGCGTAAGTCACAAACAATGCCACACCAATTCGGGGTTATGATTATTAGGGTGGTATTTATTTAAAGGGGAAAAAACTTACAGATCACTGTCCCAGGCAACAGCCCTCTTCGCAACCAGGAAAGGAGTCTAGTCGCAGGCGGAGCAGGAAGTGAAGAGAGAGAGAAGAGGGAAGTGGCCGCTTTTTTAAAGGGAGAGAAACCACGCCCCAGTGGGCTGGTACCTCAGCGGTGATAGGCTGGAGGAGTGGGAGGACCTCCCGCAACAGATGCCCTCCTGGAAGGATGTTCTATCTGCTAGCTTATCATACATTTGACACATTGTGATTGTCAGTTTCAACAGCATGAACCAAATAAGATCACAGTACCCTGTTCTATGGTTTCATTACTCATTGACATGGATTAAATTTTGCCTGTCAAATTAAGGTATCATTTTCAATATTATGAATCATTTCAGCTAAAAAACTATATCCTTCCTAAAAGTTTCTCATTCTTGACTCTGTTATCAAACTATTTCTTTAGCAATATAACATTAAAAATAAAGATAATAGCCACTATGATTACAAAAATATATGTACAAGGTGGCTCATATATATTTTGCAGAATTCCATCCATAGTAGAAACAAAAAAAAATTAATTTCTGGATGGTGATATGGTCCCGGTATGAGGAATAGGGTCCCAAAAGCCAGCAGATGAGTCAGAGACAGTCTTTATTTCCCTTTGTTGGGAGTCCCACAAAAAGACCAAGCTACATAACTGTATTATATATGCAGAGGGCTTAGGTCAGTCCCATAGAGGCTTCCTGGTTGTTGGTTCAGTTTCTGTGACAAACTTTAAAACTTTTGAAGATAAACAGTGTTAATGAGGTATTGTTATAAATCAGAATTTATACTGACCTCTGTCAAATTATCTATATTTTTAAAATCTTAATATATGTATATATATATATATATATATATATATATATATATATATTCATAGAAAAAAGTCTGCTTATATTTTTCATTACCTTTTATTCTTGAAAGTTAGATACATAAAGAAGCATTTCAGATAAGGGAAAAAACAAACAAAATGAAAATGCAGAATAATTGAATGGGAATTACTGAATAAGGTCATGTCAATAGTTTTAGAACTTGCTAGATGAGTTCTTTAATAAAATTTTATCATCAATTCAAGTAATATTTTTATTTTTTTAAATATTTATGCATTTTATATACCAACTGCAGATTTCATTCTTTCTCCCACTTTCCCCCAACCTCCACCTCAAATCCACACCTCAGAAAAGGTAAGGTCTCCCATGAAGATTCAACAAAGTCTGACACATTAAATAGAGGCAAGACCAAGACCCTCCACTTTGCATCAAGGATGAGTAAAGCATCTCACTGTAGGGAATGGGATCCTAAAAGCCAGCTCACGCACCAGAAATAGATTCTTGTCCCACAGTCAGAGGACCCATAAACAGATTAAGCTACACATTTGTCACCCACATGTAGAGGGTCTCATTCAATCTCACGCAGGTTCCCCAGGCATTAGTCTTTTTGTTCATATACCAGGCTGTTTTTATTATTATGACTCCATAGTAGATCTTGAAGTCAGGGATGGTGATGCTTCCAAAAGTTCCTTTATTGTAGCCCCATAAAGGAATTTGACAATTTTCCTTCTGCTTCTATTGTGTGTTAACAATTTGAGGAATTGTCACTACTAGCTCTTCTTCATTTATAGTCTGATAGAATTCTGTGCTGAAATCATTTGGCCCTGGACTTGTTTTCATTGGGAGACGTTTAATGACTTCTTCTATTTTCTTAGGAGTTATAGGTCTATTTAAATTGTTGATCCCGTCTTTATTTGATATTTTTAAATGTGGTTCCTATTAAAAAATTGTCAAGTTCCTTCAGATTTCCCGAGTTTTGTGTAGTATGACCTGATAATTCTCTGCATTTCCTCAGTATCATTTGCTATGTTCCCCTTTTCATTTCTGATTTTGTTAAATTAGATATTGTCTCTCTGGCTTTTGGTTAGTGTGAATAAGGATTTGTCTGTCTTGTTGATTTTCTCAAAGAACCCTCTCTGCTTCATTTATTCTTTGTTTTGTTCTCTTTGTTCTGTTTTATTCATTTCAGGCTTCAGTTGGATTATTTTCTGCCTTCCAATCCTCCTGGGTGAGTTTGCTTCTTTTTGTTTTAGAGATTTCAGGTAGACTGTTAAGTTGCTAGGGTGAAGCTTCTCCATATTATTTATGAAGTTTTTTAGTGCTATGAAATTTCCTTTTAGCATTGCTGTCATAATATCCCATAAGTTCTGGTACATTATACATTTATCTCCATTGAATTCTAGAAAGTCTTTAATTAATTTATTTATTTCTTGACTCAGTAGTGATGCAGCTAAGCATTTTTCAATTTGCATGATATTTTATGCTTTCTGTAATTTGTGTTGTTGTTGAATTTTAACTTTAATTCATCGTGATCTGATAAGATACAAGGTGTTCCATTTTTACTGTATCTGTTGAGATTTGCTTTGTGACTGAGTATGTGGTCAATTTTAGAGAAGGTTCCATGAGATGCTGAAAAGAAGTTATATTCTTTTATTTTGTGTGAAATGTGCTATAGATGTCTTTTTAGTCCAATTCAGTCATGGCATCTGTCACTTTTGTTATTTCTCTGTTGCAAACCTGTCCATTGGTAAGAATGGAGTATGAAAGTCAGACACTATTAGTGTGTGTGCTATGATGTGTGATTTAAGCTTTAGTTTTTTCTTTTACATATGTGGATACCCTTGTATTTAAGGCCTAATTGTTCATAGTTGAGACTTTATCTTGATGAATTTTTTCTGTGATGAATATAAAATATCCTTGTCCATCTCCTTTGATTAATTTCAGTTTGAAGTCTATTTTGCTAGATATTAGGATAGCTGCAGCAGCTTGCTTCTTAGGTTCATTTGATTGGGAAAACTTTTCCCAATGCTTTACTCTGAGGAAATGTCTGTCTTTGAAATGGAAGTGTGTTTCTTGTATGCGGTAGAAGGTTGGTCATGTTTGTCGTACATTCTGCTAGCTTGTGTCCTTTTATAGGTAAAATAAGTCCACTGATATTAAGGAACATTTAAGATCAGTGATTGTTAATTCCTGTTATTTTTATTGTTAATGTGTTTTTGTTTCTCTTCTTTGGGAATTGTTGGTGTGGAATTATCTATTGCCTGTGTTTTTTCTTCAGTATGGTTAACTTCCTTATGTTGTAATTTTTCTGCTAGTACTTTGTGAAAGAGGTAGATTTTTGGAAGATATAATTTAAATCTAGTTTTTTTTTTTCATGGAATATCTTATCCCGAGTATGATGATTGAAAGTTTTGCTGGGTATAGTAGTCTGGGCTGGCATCTGTGGTCTCTTAATGTCAGTAATATATCTGTCTAGAACCATCTGACTTTTAGAGTCTCCATTAAGAAATCAGGTGCAATTATGATAGTTCTGCCTTTACATGACTGGCTACTGTGGCTATAATGGGTAGGGGAGGGCCATAGCATAGGATGTGCCCTGAGGCCTAGGACCTAGAGATGGTCTTCCAGCTGGAAAACCAGCCACCCACTTCTTTGTCCAATCAGTTCAGACAGTGTCTGTGCCTTCATGATCACTGATGCCATGGTGGATGGTTTTGTGTTTGAGGCAGAGTAGGACTTGAAGATTATAGGTCAATGTGGGAGAGTAGAGCAGCCTGATAACAGGAGTCTTGTCTGCTGACAGGCTAGTGGGGCTCTTTTCCCAATCAGTGTAGGCAGTGGCTGCATCTATGGGGCCACTGATTCCACAGTGGGTGGTTAGACTTTTGGGGCAGAGTGAGATTTAGAAATTACAGGGTCAAGTTCAGGATTGGAGTGACCTTCCGCAGGAGTCTTGCCTGCTAACCAGCTATTGGGGCTTCAACGTATGAGGGAGGGACATAACAAATACTATTTTTATATTAAATATTCTAACAATTCAATCCAAAACCTAACTAATTTGATATTTATGTGCTGATGAATAGAGAGAAAATATTAAAATATTCTCTTTTTTAACCACAATTAAGCCATTATTTTTTAATAATAGCAGAAAACTTAGACTGCAAAGTAAAAACTCTGTAATTCATAACAAAATAATCTCAAGTATGAGCTGAGGTGTTTTAGGCATCATTAGCTATTGTATGAAATACAGGCAACCACAGTGAAAAATATACATATGTGTTCAAAACTAAGTCTACAAGGATGTTAGACAATGTCTATTCATTAATATTTGATATTTTATGTTTGCATATTCAATCACAAAGGTTTTGTGTGTGATCTTCATATCCAGTTCCAGCTCACATTATAAGACACTGGGCTACAAAAGATTTTCAATAGAAGAAGCTAAATTTTTTAGGGTAAATCATGGTTATCAGAAACACAGCTTCTGTATATTTTTCTACAGTTGTAACTAATACATTGTTTCTGTCTTCTAAGTTTTACTACATACTCACCAAAATACCTGCTATGATTTATCCGAGCAATATTTTTCCTTAATTATAGAAATATAATTAACTATAAATAACTATAGGAGATATACAGTGTAAAAGAATAAGATTCATCAGTCACCTTGCATCCAAATAAGTGAGAATGTTTCCAGATGAAGTCAATAGAACATTAGATCAAGCTTTGCTTTACACATAAAGGTATGGTTCTTGCCTTGTAAGAAGACCAGAAAGGTAGTTAAATACAAATCTATTCAATAGCTCATTCTTGGTATCAAGGTTGCATGTTCTTTTTGTTGTTTTCTGATGTTATTTCCAAAACATCTTCCATAGATTTTCATTAGGAATGCAAGGGGGTTGTAGAAGATCCAGGCTGGTAGTCTACATAAATCAGCATCCCTATCAGGCCCTCAAGGGCTTTTGAAAAAGTCTTAGTAACCTTTCCCTAAGGCTTTTAACATATCATATGAGCAACAAAAAAGGATATCTTAGCACCTTTAATTGTTTTATGAAGATATAGTTGATATGGGTTTCCCATGCATATGCTGTGAATACCATTGTTTAATACAGAAACTTCTTTGGCCTGATAGGGTAGAATATATGTAGGTGGGAAAAACTAAAGTGAATGCTGGGAGAAAGAAGGGCAGAGTCAGATTGAAACCATGAAGCCTCTGACAGAGACAGACATGCTAAAACTTTGCTGGTAAGCCACTGCCATGTGGCAATACACAGGTTAAAGGAGATGGATTAAATTTAGTATTTAAGAGTTAACCAATAAGAAGTTAGAGCTAATGGGCCAAGCAGTGATTTAAATAAAACAGTTTTTGTGTGATTATTTTGGGGCTAAGTGGCCAAGAACTAACGAGCAGCCTCCTTACTAAATATAGTAAAGTTAGCAATGAATGAGAATAAAATAAATGCTATTGGTAGGTGCACAATAGTTTGTATCAGTGAGAGAGAACAGAGAAACAATGACAATGGTTTTTTGATCCTACTGCACGTACTGGCTTTGGGGGAGCCTAGGCAGTTTGGATGTTCACCTTAGGAGACCTGGGAACCCGGACTGCTCTTCGAGCTGATGAGGGAGGGGGACTTGATGGGGGAGGGGGAGGGAAATGGGAGGCGGTGGCGGGGAGGAGGCAGAAATCCTTAATAAATGAATAAATTTAAAAAAAAAAGAATGGTTAAATGTAAGTTAAAACAAAAGATGCTTGATAAGTAGCTCAAGCAATGGCCTGGAATTCTCTCCACATTATAAGAACACTGATAATGGAATATTGTTCGATTTTATAAATAAAATAGAAGGATACAAATGAAGATGTATGAGCAAGCAATGATCAAGATAAGAAAATGAAGATATTTTCACCTGAGATAACCAAGTAGCAAAATAGAGTCAGGGAAATTATTTCTCCTTTGGTAAATTATTGTAAGGCATCACTTTGAGTGTAGATAAAACATCTACTCGAAATGGGCTTTCCTCCAAAACTCAGTCCTCAGAAAAAAATCTCTACAATGAGAGAAATTGCCAGACAGCCTTCCTTGTTCATTTCTAAACAGATCACAACTACATCACATTCTCCCTCAATATCAGACTTACAAAGGGGGAAACTTCTATGGAACAAAATTATACCTAGGGTAAAAATAAGGATATATTATCATTTGTCCTAGAACAATAACACTTTCATCTGTTATATTTAAGTAAAAGAGATATAGAATATGACATATACTTTTGATTTTTACAAAATCAATTGTATGAAGAAAAAATTTACTGAAGAGAATAGAAATCATTAACTTAGATTCTCAAATTTCTTACAAAACTTCTATGTTGTTTAATTTGTCAGTAACAGTTTTTGTGTTGGTTTTTCTTCCATTTTATTGGTTGATAGATTTTAAACATGAACATGAATTTATGTATATGACAGTTATCTTGTAAAGTGACAGATACTTTGACTGATAAGATGGCTCAGTGGGTTATGGCACATGAGACCAAGCCTAATAACTGTGTTCAATTTCCAGAAGCCTCAGAGTGGAAGAATAGAATTGAATCCTGAAAGTTATCATCTGAACTCCATGCATTCTGTGACACATTAACACACACACACACACACACACACACACACACACACACACACGTAAGCAGAGATTGTTCTTTCATTCCCAGTTTCCTAGACCCAACTATCACACAGAAACTGCACTAATTACAACACTGCTTGGCCAATATCTTAAGCATATTTCTGATTAACTCTTATATCTTAAACTAACCCATTTCTGTTTATCTGTATATTGCCATGACACTGTGGACTACTGGTCAAAGATCTAGGCTTCTTTCTTCTTTGGTAGATACATGGCATCTCTCTAACTCCAACTACTCGCTTTATATATGTATCTCTGTTCAGATTTTTCATCTGGCTTTATTCTGCCCTGCCATAGGACAAAGCAGCTTCTCTATTAACCAATGGCAATAAAACATATTCATAGCATACAGAGGGGAATCCCATCTCTCTCTCTCTCTTCTCTCTCTCTCTCTCTCTCTCTCTCTCTCTCTCACACACACACACACACACACACACAAATAAGAAAAAATCAATAACATGGCAAAAATAACATGGAACAATATAAAACAAATTTGTTATATATTTCTGGGATTTATGAATTATATGCTTGGACCTAATCCATATTCTAGAAAAAGATGTATCTATTAGGAAGTAATTTCACTCTCATATGTAAATGTTGAATTGTAAGTGTTTTGAAGATAAAATATACTTTGATGGGCAGGAATATAGCTCAGTGTAGTGTAGGGTACTTGCCTCAAAGTTGTAAGTCTCTGGTTCTATCCTCACCACTGCCAAAATTAATACTGATTAGTTTCAAATCATTCCTTGGGATTTCAAAATTTTTACAGCTATATAATAATTACAAATAGTTCATTTATTGTCTATAATATGCTCTGAATGTGTAGGTTTACTTTTTACCCAAGTGATGGTTTTATCTTTATGACAATAATGATGCAACTAGAAGATTAATGAGAACTGAGAGTATTGTTCAAATTATACATGCCCCAAAGAGGAATAAAACATCTCCAAGAATCCATTTATTTTAGGACTCCTGATAACAGGTCTCTTATTTTTTACAGCCAGTTTCTGGAATTAAACACAGCATTGTGGGAGTAAAACTTCTTAGTTAATTTATAGTCTGACTAATTGTTTCATGGTATTATGAGTTCAATGCTTCAATGAATAGGAGTGCAGCCAACTGCTTTTCAGAAACTATTTGCTCATAGAATTTCAAGCATTTATAGTACAAGACTCGTATGAACTAGTTTGCATTATAAGACTTTTAATGTTCATCAACTGGAAAGTGATTAGTGTAAATAGACCATGTCAATATTCACTGTAATATTAGTAGTTATTGAAGCTTAATTTATTTTGTAAGTATAATAGAATATTTAATATTTACAATTATAATACCTATTCTAATTTAAACCAATTAATTTGCCCCCACTACTGATAAAAGGTAATAGTCTGCTGACACTATTTATTATGTCTGTTTCATGGACAAATAAATAATAACAGAAAGAAATTATATATATTCAGATAAACATATTTCTCTAATTTTTATTACATTACTATTTTACTCAAGAAAACAGTCTTAGGTGGTGAGGTTAAAGCACTGAGAATGATTATCTTCATTTTTATATTAGGATACAAACATTACATTAATAAGAAGCTCAGATACCAAATTATATATTTCATTGTTTTGCACTATTTTTTAATAGTGACAATTCATTTTCATGAAGCTCCCTTTAGAAACTTGATTTATTAATGTGTTGTTTGAGACTATAGTGGTATAATCAGTAACATCAAATTCGATAGTTTTCAATCTGGAGATAATTTGAGGTGGGACATCAGGTCAGTCAGATTATTTTTAGCTTATTTAGAGAATACATGTATGTTTATATACTTGTAAGTACATTCAGGGATGATAGGAAAGCAGATTCCATCTCAGGAACGAAGGAAACAGATGCCTTCTTTAGGGTGATCAGTTGCAATTTAAAAGCATTTGGAGCATTGTTGGGTATTGTGTGTGTGTGTGTGTGTGTGTGTGTGTGTGTGTCTGTGAGGTATGTTTATGTATGCTTGTGTGCATGTGTGTTTAGGTTGTGCAGGTTGTACAGGCATATGTGTCTGAATGTCAGAGGACATGCTTCAGTGTCAGGTCTCACTTTCCAAGTTCTTTGAGGCAAAAACTTTTCTTTTTTATTTTGCTGCTGTTTATACCAGAGTATCTGCTTCACAGCTTCTAGGAAATATTCTGTTCCTGCCTCTAAATATTGCAATTCTGATACTACCGATGTATGCACTACTGTGTTTAGCTTTCTGTGGCTTCTGGGAATTCAATCTCAGGTCGTCACACTTGATTCATAAGTCCTTTCCTTGCTGAAATATCTCTTCAACTGCTGCCTTTATGCATCTATATAGCAAGGCTTTTATATTCTCTGGTGTAGGGATCTGCTATGGTAGTGATCCATATACCCATCATGCTAGTTACTTTTCTCTATATTCTTAATATGTCTCCTATGAACTTTATGACACATGACAACGTTTTGTCACAGGAATGCCCACTTTCTTTTCTCATTTCTGAGTCCTGTCTCTCTCTGTCATAGAATCTCTAAGAGTAGTGATTTTCTATTTACAAATAGTCATTATCTAACAAGATATGCTTACACTTGAAACAGGTATGGTGGCACACGCATGTAGTCCCAGCTACTTGGACGATCATTCTAGGAAAATCACTAGCAGCCATTAGCAGAAGACTCGACAAGTCTTTGTCTAAAAAGTGTATAGTAGATTAAGCACTGTCCTTGGCTTTCTTTGTGCTGATCTCAATCCTCAATAAGCTATAGCATGGATACATATTCGGCTTTCTCATAGAGGATCTGGTTAAAATAAATGTCCAGTGTTGACAGAATCCTCTCTATAAATGTACATTGGCACATCAGATTCAGTCTATTTTATATAATGAGTTGCAATTCCAGTTTTAGTGATGTAGTAAAATTTCAAAATAGTCATTCTGTCATTTTACATTTGTACGGAAATATGTCAACTTCACCCGCAGGAAGTGGAATACAAATTCAGATGGCAAAAGATCTGGCCTATCTTACAAGCTTGACAAAAATAAAATTATTTTCTTTATATTGGCATGCATATACTTGACTGGACACCATGAAATAGATATTCCACCTTATCTACGGCACTTGTACACATGTTTGATGATTTAATGCTTCATTAATACTTAAACTTTCTAGTGTCATCTGTCTAAAGTCTCAGATAAAATGCTATTGAAGCATTCCTCCTTCTATTCAGGTGCAACCAAAATAGATGGAATGAAGATGAAAAAATAGAATCTATGAAAATATCTATTAGTGTTTCAAATTTTAGACAATAAGAACAATTACCTTCAGTGTATGTGAGCACATTTTTCCTTTCTGAGAAAATTTAGTAAGTTTTCTTTTCAAGTCTAATTGGTACTTCAGTGAAAAAACAAATCAAAAATGATGAAGGAATTTCAAAGAACTAATAATTTTGTCTGCTGAACAGTTCAGTATGGCCAAGTCTCAGGTTTTAGTATTTTTCATTCTAAAGTTATTTCTGGGATTGTATCTATATTTTTGTTTGGATTTGAGGAGGTAGAATTTAACTGATTATTTTAATATGACCAAGGTCTCGAGTCTGGAGTACTATTTTCCAGAAACTCCTCTACCCCCACCCATAGATTGAACTGAAAGGAGAAGTTAGATAACCCCAAGTTGGCAACAGACCATGGTAATGTCTTACATGTATCGCTAGCTTTAGAGTTTGTACTGGTTAGTTTTATATCAGCATTACACATGTTATAGTCATCTGAGAAGAGAGAACCTCATTTGAGAATATACTTCCATAAGATCAGATTGTAGGCACGCCTGTAGAGCATTTTCTTAATTAGTGATCTATGAGGGAAGGTACTGCCCACTCTGGATGGGGCCAGGTCTGGGATAGTGGTCCTGGTTTCCTTAACAAAGCAGGCTGAGCAAACCACAGAGAGGAAGCCAGTTAACAGGACTCTTTCATGGCCTCTGCATCAGCTCCCGTCTCCAGGTTCCTGCCCTGTTTGAGTTCTTGTCTTGAGGTTTTTAGATGAAGAAAAGTGATGTGATCATATAAGTCAAATAAATCCTTCCCTCCCCAAGCTGCTTCGGGCATGACATTTCATTTGCAATAGTAACCCTTATATGGGATGCTTCTGTGCACAATAAATAGGTATTGTTCCCATTAGTTAAAAATAATAGCTACTTGGCCAACATCCAGGCAGGATAGTTTTAAGTGAAACAATTAAACTGAAGACTCAGATAAGGAGGGGTAGAGTGGGAGAAATGGGAGCAGTAACCCAACAAAAAATACACCTGCAAATCAGTAAAAGTCGTGGTCACATGGCAATACATAGATTAGTAGAAATGGGTTAATTAAAATCTAATAGCTAATTACTAATATGCCTGAACTATATGCCAAGCAGTTTGTAATTAATATATGTAACTGCTTGATTATTTTGGACCATGTGGCAAGAACACAAAAGCTCCACCTCTGTTTACATAACCCTAAACTGGGGCAGGGTTATATATTATTCTTTCATGGTCTCACCGAGCTACTGAGGCCAAGAAGCAGGTGGAATGCTTGTGGGAATACTATGAAATGATACTGTATGAACCCATGAAAGCAATTCCTAGGTTGTGGTGGAGACCATCTCCCTCCCAAGGTGTTGGTGTTGTCGGAGCTATGGAATATCTGTAAAGATCTGCATGCAGACAATTAATCAGCCAAAGCAATGGATGTATATTACAGGAAGTAAAGCTGGAGAGGCACATTCTTCTAAGCCCTTTGACACTGGACACATAACTACTGTGTTTTGTGCTTGTTCTGCTGAGTTCCGATCTTGCATTGGTCCAGAAGAAACTCACTTGCCTCCTTTTTGTCATGGTAACCACTATATGTTAGACACATACAATTTGCTTTTTGAAGATGTACGTTGCTGTAGAAAGTATGACACTGGAGCAAGGTTTGAGAATATATATAACCTCTCCAGATTATTCTTTGTTTCATGCTGCACTGGAGAATATAAGCTCTCAGCTTCCTGCTCTTGCTGCCATGCTGGCCATGGGCAACCATACCACTCAGCCATTATGGATGCCTATCCCTAAGCAATTGTAAGACACATGAAATACCCCATTCCTTCTATAAATTTTCTTGATTATTGTTTTTATTCTTAATGACTTATATCATTAATCATTTTCTTCTCTCATTCATGTATTAATATATTGTCAAGAGTATTTCTCCTTCATATTGTGAGTTGTATGAATTTCCACGTAATTTTTTGATTAAGTTTGGGAATAATCCATTCATGCCATTTTGGGGCCCAAGCTTGATGAGTTGCTGCTGAGGCACATTACTTTTATGGCAATTACAGTAGTGCATTTATAAGTCAGCATTTCAAAGCACATTTACATTCTATTTCTGTGGTATCTGCAACATTCTATTGTCATAGCAAGACATATGGCTAAGAACTAGACACTAGAGCAGGTTATTATTGTGGGCTGTACATGAGAAAGAGCTAACGAACTTCATTTGGTTGAATAATAATCTTTTATACACTGTTTTATACTCAAGTAGTTTCCCTCTGAATGTAAAAAAACTCATTTTTTAAGTATATATGCAAGGAAATAATATGCAGAAGTAATAAATAATCCTAATGACAATGGTACCACAATATATACTCAGTTATGTATGTTTTCTCTTCTTCATCTTAAAGCTGTATCTCAGTAAGTTTTCCTTGTCCATACATAATTGTCTCAGTTAACTTAATAGAGCTATTTTTATTACATAAAATGGACACACACTCATTTATTTTAACAAATACTCTATTGGTAAGCATTTGGTTTGTTTCTATGCTTTTGCTATTTTATTCAATGCTGCTAAGACTATCATTTACATATTTGTTCAGATATCTGTAGAAAGTATTCCTAGACTTCTTTGCTCATCTTCTCCCTCCTTCTGCTCTTCATCTGTATCTTGAGAGCTCAGTTCAGTGCTCCAATGCAGGTCTCTGTCTCTATCTCCATCCATTGCCAGATGAATATTCTATGGTGATATTAAAGATATTCATCAGTGTGGCTATGGGAGAAGGCCAGTTTAGGCATCTTCTCCTCTGCTGCCTAAGGACCTAGCTGGGGACATCCCCTTGGACACCTGGGAACCCCTCTAGAGCCAAGTCTCTTGCCAACCCTAAAATGGCTCCCTTAATTAAGATATCTTCTTCCCTGCTCCCATATCCACCCTTCCTCAATCTCAACCATCCCACTCCCCCAAGCTCTCCCCAATCCTCCCCGTCTTCCTTCTTTTTCCCCCTCTCCCCGTCCCCCCACCGCACCCCGATCCCTGTGGTCCCAACTTTTGCCCTGCGATCTTGTCTACTTCCAATTTCCAGGAAGATAAATACATGTTTTTCTTTGGGTTCACCTTATTATTTAGCTTCTCTAGGATCACGAACTATGGGCTCAATGTCCTTTGTTTATGGCTAGAATCCACTAATGAGTGAATACATAACATATTCATCTTTTTGGGCTTGGGTTATCTCATTCAGTAAACTGTTTTCTATTTCTATCCATTTGAATCCACCCACTGAGACGTGTGACTGATCTAATGGGAGCTCACCAAGGCCAGCTGGACTGGGCCTGAATGAGCATGTGATCAAACCAGACTCTCTGAATGTGGCTGACAATGAGGGCTGACTGAGAAGCCAATGATAATGGCACTGGGTTTTGATTCTACTGAAGGTACTGGCTTTTGGGGAGCCTAGTCTGTTTGGATGCTCACCTTCCTAGACCTGGATGGAGGGGGGAGGGCCTTGGACTTCCCACAGGGCAAGGTACCCTGACTTCTCTTAGGACTGGAGAGGGAGGGAGAGGGGGAGGGGGAGGAGAGGAAAATAGGAGGAGGTGAGGAAGTAAAAATTTTTAATAAATAAAAAAAGTATTCCTAGGAAAGAAATTGTTGGTTTTAGCGGTTATTGCAGTTTAGTTAACTAGGTTTTTCAGTGAAATTTTCTTGCATAAATTTCAATTAAAACTACAGGAAGAATATAAAGATATGCCTGATTACTTACAGTCTTACTCACCCAAATGAGGTCATTTTATCTTTGCTATGCTTGTAAATTAGAAGAGAACTTTTGAAAGTTCAATTTGAATTTTAACTTTTATGGGTCAAGATGCCACATACTCATATGACAAAACTGTGTGCCTACTCTATATGTGGCAGACATCTCTGGACTGGAGTATCCTTTTCCAGAAACTCCTTTACCCAAGCCCATAGAGTTTACTGAACAGGGAAAGCCAGACAACAGTATTTGCATTGTCTTATATGCTCTGTCAGAATGGATCCTAGTTTCAACGTGTAAGATCTTGAAATAAAAATATGAGGGCACATGAGCAAAAATAATGTGATTTTATATGCCTCAATTAAATTGTAAAGAAAATCAGCCACTGTTTCATAAGTTTAAACAATTAAGTGTCTAGAAAAAATGTAACACAAGTATGAAAAACAGCAATTATTGATTCTGAAGCAGCAGTCACACCACTGCCTCACCTGATGAAGACAAACACCAAATTACTCTGTTTAACCAAAATGCCATAGTATCTTACAAATACCAGGGACAAAAGGACAGACAAATCTTTATAATCAATTATACCTTCTTCATGGAATTTATATAGTCAAAATCATAAAACCAAAGAAAATATGTGAAGTAGGGAGAGATACAGCCTCTTCCTCTCCCAAATTTTTTGTTTTTAAGATACTTCAGAAATAAAATGATAAGAATTAACTATGCATATTCATTGTACTGTGACCCTCCTAGGTAACATTTATCGTCAAGAACATTTTATAGACACATTAAGATTTTTATTCATAACAACTTGGAATTACCCTTTGAGATACTAAATAAGTGCTGAAATCATGAACTCAAAAGACTGCAACAGTTAATCTTATAACAGAAGATTCTGTAGTGGGTAAGAAAGTTAAACTATCATCAATTATGTTTTACCTTTACTGTAACAATTGCAAAACTTACCATGACTCACTGGTGGCTGATTAGAAGGTTGGTTTGTCAGTGACAGATAAGAAATATCTACTCTACCCAATATTAGAGCTGCAACATTCTAAATACTTTATAAACAGCTTCTGTGATTCTCTGGGAATTTGTTTTTTTTTTAATTTATCAAAATCTTCTTAGATTATTCCTTTAGATATACTATCATTATTTTTTTAAAAAAATATTTTTAAATGAGTGTCTTTGGTGATTGAGGCAATTCAACTAACCTAACTTAAATGAGAATCAAGGACTACATGCTCCTATTGAACTTTATAGTGTGAAAACAAGTGGAACTATGTGATTCCTATGTGTTTAGGGTATGACTCTTTTGTTCTTATTCAAGGTCAAGTCACCTATTTTTTTTAAATCTCTGCCAGTTCTTATGCAAGGGAAATGTAACTTTTGAAAACAAACATAAACAATACATAAAATGTATACATTATTCTTAAGAAATTAATAGCAAGGGCACAAAATACACGTGACTGAATACCACCAACCAGTGTACCAATGGAGATCCTTGAGTTACCCACTTTTGTATAGTCTGCCTCTTTCCAAATTTCAAGCACTATAATCTAATAAATGGCTAAGCAAACCTCTGTTTTGTTTCTTTAAATCAGTCAGAGAAAACTGACTCTACCTCAGCTGGGTTTGCAACTACAAATGCCAATGACTTTTTAATTCAGTTCATTTGAATACCTTCACTTTTTTTCCTATACTCTAATGTAGGAAATGGGACCTTTAAAGACAGTAGATCTTAATTTTTTCATGCTAATGAATTGACTAGATTTCCTGATATTTATGTAAAGTTGTTATTAATATCCAAACCTACTACAAAATTCATTTTCCAAGGGTAAATTAGATGCTGAGAAGAAGTTAACAGCTCTTAATTTTTTATACTCGCTTGTTTACAAATCTAGAGAGGTTTCCTGTTGCTTAGTGACATTAAGTCAGACTTGTCTTAACTCATGCATCAGTCATCCTTCCAAGTGTACTGGCACAGCTATTTTGGAAAAGTATAAATAATAACTAAAATGTAAAATATAAAATGATAGTGCCAATGAGATGACTCAATGGCCAAAATGCTGGCTATCTAATTAAAGGACCTGAGTTCAATCATCTGAACCTATATGGTGTAGCTTCCTACAGTATTCTTTTACCTTCACATATGTACCATGACATACACACATAAATGAATATAATGAAAATAAAATGTAAGGTATATATATATATATATATATATATATAGTCATTATAGTAATTATGGATAAATATACCTGATATCTATGATTCTGAAAATAATACACATATGGTAAAATATCTAAATCTGTGCCATTTATGGAAAGTGTAAAGTAAACACAAGATATGAAAGAAAATTGTGAATACTATTTTAATTACTTTTGAAATGTTGTAATAAAACCAGGGCAACATATTGGTGAGGGACAATGTTCTGTATTCTGTCAATTATAATTTAAATAAATACTGATTGGCCAGTAGCCAAGCAGGAAGTATAGGCAGGAGAACCAGAAAGGAAGCAGAGGCGGGTCAATGAGAACAGGAGAATTTGGGGAAGAAGGAAATCCTAGTCTGCAGTCCTGACCCAGTCACAGAGAAAGCAAAATGTGACTGCCTCACTGAAAATGGTACTGAGCCACATGGCTAACATAGGCAAAAATAATGGGCTAATATAAGAGGTAATAAGTAGGCTGAGCTAGTGGGCCAATCAGTTTATAGCTAATGTAGACCTCCGTGTGATTTCTTTGGGACTTAATGACTGTGAGAACTGGGCAGGACAGAAACCCCAACAACAACATATAGATGGAAGAGCTTACTTGGCACACAATTCTAGAGGGAAAAGAGTGTGAAATGACAGAGAGACATGACCACAGGCAGCAGGTATGTAAACAGATCAAGAAAATGAAGGGATTGCATCTTGAATCGATGCTCACCTTACTAGACCTGGATGGTGGTGGGTGGTCCTTGGACTTCCCACATGTCAGGGAACCCTGATTGCTCTTCGAGCTGATGAGGGATGGGGACTTAATCGGGGGAAGGGGAGGGAAATGGGAGGTGGTGACAGGGAGGAGGCAGAAATCTTTAATAAATAAATAAATATATTTTAAAAAAATAAATAAAAAAAACAAACACCAAGAGACGAAGGCAGTGAGAGAATATAAAAAGAAAAACATCAATTTCCCATAGGCTATGCTATAAACAGATGTTAAGAATTTCAAATAGGATCATGAATTATAGGCTCAATGTCCTTTATTTATGGCTAGAAACCAAATATGAGTAAGTACATCCCATGTTCCTCTTTTTGGGTCTGGCTTACCTCACTCAGGATAGTGTTTTCTAGTTCCGTCCATTTGCATGCAAAATTCAAGAAGTCATTGTTTTTTACTGCTGAGTAGTACTCTAATATGTATATATTCCATACTTTCTTCATCATTGAGCCTATAATTCGTGATCCTAGAGAAGCTAAATAAGAAGGTGAACCCAAAGAAAAACATATAGGCATCCTCCTGGCGATGAAAGGAGACAGAGACAGAGTTCCACATTGGAGCACCGTACTACAACTCCAAGGTCCAAATCAGGAGCAAAAGGAGAGAGAGCACGAGCAAGGAACTCAGGACTGCAAGGGGTGCACCCACACACTGAGACAATGGGGATATTCTTTCGGGTACTCACCAAGGCCAGCTGGACTGGGTCTGAAAAAAGCATGGGATAAAATGGGACTCGCTGGCTGAACATAGCGGACAATGAGGACTGCTGAAAAGTCAAGAACAATGGCACTGGGTTTTGATCCTACTGCATGTACTGTCTTTGTGGGAGTCTAGGCTGTTTGGATGTTCACCTTACTAGACCTGGAAGGCGGTGGGAGGTCCTTGGACGACACACAGGGCAGGGAACCTGGTCTGCTCTTTGGGCTGATGAGAGAGGGGGAGTAAATTGGGGGAGGGGGAGGGATGTGGGAGGCGGTGGCAGGGAAGAGACAGAAATCTTTAATAAATAAATAAATAATAAAAAAATATATACTAAAAAAAAGAATTTCTAATAGATCTATTGGACCCTGTAAGCTACAAGTCCTACTCCATCCACAAGCCCTCTTATCCCGTATGACCTCAAAGGGATTCTAAAACACAGGCTGCATCTACATAGAGAGGTCCAAGAGCTAGGATGCTCCATTAACCCACCCAATCCATCAGACCCTGTAAGCTACAAGTCCCACTCTGCCCCCCAAACCTCCTATTTCCCACAACCTCAGAAGAACTCCGAAGCATAGACTGTTACTTCATAGAATGGAGCAAGAGAGAGAACAAAGAGAGTAGACCAAGAGAGTGGGCCAAGAGAGCAGGCAAAAAGAGACCTTAGTGACTCCCTGAGCCACGGAGAGCAACAGTCAGGGCAGACCAAAAACAGTTCCCAAAGGCACAGAACGCAGCTGCAAGAATTGGACCAAGAGCCAAAGACACTGCAGACACCAATTAAAGGAAAAGGTGGGTAGGCACTAATGCAAGAATTCATTTATCAACCTAAAAAAGTCCTGGACAGTTGCAGACACTAAGAGACCATGAATGTAAGCCCAGACTATTATACCCATCAAATCATTCACTCACCATAGACTGAGAAAACAATATATCCCCATGACAAAACAAGATTTAAACAATACATATCCACAAATCCAGCTCTGCAAAAGTACTAGAAGAAAATCTCCAACCCAAAGAAGCACCCAGAAGAACACAGGCAACAGATAACCTCACACCAGCAAACCCCAAAGAAGGGATAAACACAAACACTACCACCGAAAACTATCAGGAATCAACAATCACTGTTCATTAATATCTCTTAATAACAATTGTCTGGACTCAGCTATTAAAAAATACAGGCTAAGAGAATGGATACAAAAGCAGGATCCATTCTTCTGCTATATACAAGAAACACCTCTCAACCTCCAAGACATATATTACCTTAGAATAAAGCAATGGGAAAGATTTTCTAATCAGTGGACCTAAGAAACAAGTAAATATAGCTATCCTAATATCTAGCAAAATGGACTTCAAACTAAAATAAATCAGAAGAGATGGAGAATGACACTTTATACTAATAACAGGAAAAATCCATCAAGACAAAGTCTCAGCCCTGGACAACTATGCCCCAAATACAAGAATACCCACATATGAAAAAGAAACATTACTGGAGCTTAAATTGTACACCAAACCCCACACACTAATAGTGGGAGACTTCAACACCACATGGTCCACAATGGACAGTTTAACAAGACAGAAACATAGGAGAAAAATAAGAGAAATAACAGATGTCATTATTCAGATGGATTTAACAAACATTTATAGAACATTCCACCCCAAAATAAAAATATATACCTTCTTTTCAGCACCTCATGGAACCTTCTCTAAAACTTACCACACACTCAGTAACAAAGGAAACCTCAATAGATACAATAAATTGGATTGGCCACCTGTGTCTTCTCCTATCACCATGGTTTAAGGTCAGAATTTAACAGTAACACTAATTTCAGAAAGCCTACAAATTCATGGAAATAGAAAAGTGCTCAAATGAACTACCCCTGGATCAAGAAAGAAATAAAGATAGAAATGAAAGACTTCCTAGAATTCAATGAAAATGAAGGCACCATGTACCCAAACTTATCGGAAATTATAAAAGCAGTGCTAAGAGGAAAGCTCATAGCACTAAGTGTTTACAAAAAGAAAGTGGAGAAATCTCACATTAGTGACTTAATAGCACACCTGAAAGTTCTAGTACAGAAAGAAGAAGACTCACCCATGAGGAATAGATGACAGTAATCAAATTGAGGGCTGAAATCAATAAAATAGAAACAAAAAAAAACAATACAAAGAATTAATGAAGCAAAGGGTTGATTCTTTGAAAAAATTAACAAGATTGACAAACCTTTATTCAAACTAATCAAAAGACAGAGAGATAACATCCAAATTAACAAAATCAGAAATGAAAAGGGGGCATGATAATAGACACCAAAGAAAGCAAGAGAATCATTACGTCATACTACAAAAACCTATACTTCACAAAATTGGAAAATGTAAAAGAAATGGACAATTTTCTGGATAGGTGACAGATACAAAAATTCAATCAAGGCCATGTGAACAATTTTAATAGATTTATAACCTGCAAGGAAATAGGAACTGTCATCAAAAGCCTCCCAATCAAAAAAAGCACAGCGCCTGATGATTTCATTGCAGTATTCTACCAGAACTTTAAATAAGAGCAAATATCTATACTCCTCAAAATGTTCCATATTTTGATCAATTCAGAGTCATCCCAGAGATGCAACAATGGTTCAACATATGAAAATCTATCAATGTAATCCACCATGTAAATAACCTGAAAGAAAAATCATATGATCATCTCATTCAATGCTGAATAGGCATTTAACAAAACACCCCTTCATGGTAAAGGCCTTGGAGAGATCAGGGATGCAATATACATATTTAAACATAATAAAAGCAATATACAGCAAGCTAACAGCCAATATCAAATTAAAAGGAGAGAAACTCATAACAATTCTACTAAAATCAAGAACAAGACAAGACTTTCAACTCTCTCCATATGTATTCAACATAGTCCTTGAAGTTCTGGCTACAACAATAAGACAACAAAAGCAGATAAAGGGGATTCAAATTGGAAAGGAAGAAGTCAAAATTTCATGATTTGCAGATGATATAATACTATACATAAGTGACCCAAAATCTCTATCAGGGATCTCCTACAGTTGATAAATACCTTCAGTAATGTGGCAGTGTTACAAGGTCAACTCAAAAACAGCAGCAGCCTGCCTATATTCAAATGATAAAGAAGCTGAGAAAGAAATCAGAGAAATATCACCTTTCACAAATAACAAAATATTTTTTGAGGTAACAACTATCTGAGGAAGTGAAAGACCTGTTTGACAAGAACTTTAAGTCTTTGAAACAAGAAAATGAAGATATCAGAAAATGGAAAGATCTCCCATGCTCTTGGATAGGTAGGATCAACATAATAAAAAATGGCAATCCTACCAAAAACAATCTATAGATTCAATGCAATCTCCATCAAAACCCCAATACAATTCTTTACAATTTTGAAAGAACAATACTCAACTTCATATGGAAAAACAAAAACCCCAAAACAATCCTGTACAATAAGAAAACTTCTGGAGGCATTACCATTCCTGACATAAAGATTTATTGTAGAGCTACAGGAATGACAACAGTTTGTTGTTGGTATAAAAACAGAGAGGTTGACCAATGGAATTGAATAGAAGACCTGGATATTAATCCACACACCTGAGATCATCTGATTTTTTTTTACAAAGAAGCTAAAATTATACGATGAAGATAATAAGGCATCTTCAACAAATGGTGCTGGGATAACTGGATATCAACATGTAGAAAAATAAAAATAGATCCATATCTTTCCCCATGCACAAAACTCAAGTACAAATGGGTTAAAAATAACAATATAAATCTGACCACACTGAATCTGATAGAAGAGAAAGTGGGAATTAGCCTTGAACACATGGGCACAGGAGACTACTTCCTAACTATAATAGCAGTAGCACAGATACTGAGAGCAACAATTAATAAATGGGACCTCCTGAAGCTGAGAAGCTTCTGTAAGGTAAAGGACACAGTCAATATGACAAAATGACAGCCAACTGAATGGGAAAAGATCTTCACCAACCCCACATCAGTTAGAGGACTGATCTTCAAAATATATAAAGAACTCAAGAAACTAGACATCAAAATAACAATTAATCCAATTAAAATTGGGGTACAGATATAAACAGAGAATTCTCAAGAGAAGAATCTTAAATGACATGAAGTCAATAAGGGATTGGTCAACAATTAGCATCAGGGAAATGCAAATCAAAATGACTCTGACATTCCATCTTATACAATCAGAATGGCTAAAATAAAAAATATCTATGATAGCTCATGCTGGAGAGAATGTGTAGTAAGGGGAAGACTCCTCCATTGCTGGTGGGTGTGAAAACTTGGACAGTCCCTCTGGAAATCAGTAGGGCGGTGTCTCAGAAAATTGAAAATCAATCTGCCTCAGAACTCAGAAATACCACCGTTGGACATATACCCAAATGATGCTCACTCATAGTTCAAGGACATTTGTTAAATTATGCTAATAGAAAAATTATTTGTAATAGCCAGAACCTGGCAACAACCTAGATGCCCCTCAACCAAAGAATGGATAAAGAAAATATGGCACATTTACACAATGAAGTACTACTCAGTGGGAAGAAACAATGACATCTTGAAATTTGCATACAAATGCGTGGAACTAGAAAAAAAAACATTCTAAATGAGGTATCAGAGACCCAGAAAGATGAACATGGTATGCACTCACTCATAAGTGGGTACTGGCTGTAAAGTAAAGGTAATGAGCTTACAGTCTATGTCCCTTAACAGAAACATACATAGATCACCCTGAGAAGGGGAAATAGACAAGATCTCCTGAGAAAATTGGGAGCATAACAATGGGGGAGAAGGGAGAGCAGAAAGGTAGGAGGAGTGAAGGAAGGGAGATGGGAGGAGAACTTGAGGGAATGGGGTAGTTGAGATGTTTCCGGAAAAGGACAGAGCAAGGAAAGAGATATCTTGATTGAGGGAGCCATTATGGGGTTAGCAAGAAACCTAATTCTAGAGAAATTCCCAGGAATCCACAAGGAGGACCCCAGCTAAAACCCTAAGCAATTGAGGAGAGGGTGCATGAACTGGCCAGATTCAGACTATCTTAAATAGTCAGACTATCTTAAATAGTCAGACTATCTTAAATAGTCAGATTCATGACTATCTTAAATGTCACCATAGAACCTTTGAAGTAATAAGGGCAGCGGCGAGGCTGCATCCCCAACACCCCAGCCGCCTGCCCGGCTAGCTTATGCCCCGAAATAATTACACGGACACTGTATTCTTTTAAACACTGCTTGGCCCATTCTCTTCTAGGCTAATTCTCACATATTAATTTAGCCCATTTCTAATCATCTGTGTGTAGCACCCCAAGGTGCACTTACCGGGGAGATTCTAGCCTAGTCCATCCTGGGTCGGAGCTTCATCCCGGGAGCAGGGCATGGCGTCTCTCTCAGGCGTCTGCTCCCTAGAGGAGAGCTGTGGAGACTGACCTCACTTCCTCTTCCTCCCAGCGTTCTGTTCTGTCTACACCTCCCACCTATCCTCTAACCAATAAAATGGGCCAAGGCAGTTCCTATATTAGCCAATGACCTTCCTCCATCAAACCTTCATCCAGCAACTGATGTAAACAGAGGCAGAGAACCCTAGCAGAGCACTGGGCTGTGTTCCCAAAGTCCAATTGAAAATGGGAAGAGTGAGAATATGAGCAAAGAGGTCAGGACCATGATGGGGACACCCATTGAAAGAGTTTACCTGAGCTAATGGGAGCTCACCAACTCCAGCCTGACAGGGAAGGAACCAGCATAGGACTAAACGAGACCCTATAAATGTCGGTGACAGATGTATTACTGGGGCAGATTGTGGGACCACTGGCAGTGGCACCAGGCTTTATCCCTACTGCTTGTACTGGCTTTTTGGGAACCTATTCTCTTTGGATGGGTACCTTACGCCGTCTAGATATAGTAGTGAGAGCCTTGATCCTTCCTCATATCAATGTACCTTACTCTCTCGAGGAGTAGATGCGGGTAAGGTTGGGGGTAAGGTGGAAGGAATGTGAGGAGGGAAGGGAGTGGGAACTATGATTGGTATGCAAGTAAAATGCAAAAAGATAGTTTGTTTTCTTTTTAAAAAATAAAATAGAGAAAGAAAAAAGAATTTTGAATATTGTAATTAACATTTATGAAAATTTTATATTGATAGCATATAATTTACAGATGAAGAAAACAACTGTTAAGATAAAAGAGATGTCTAATGTTAAATAATCATGAAGTGTTTGGGCTTGATTGTGTAGTAATGTTTTCCAAGGAGAACAAACTATTTATTTCCCCTTTGTTGCTTATATTTTTTACATCCTAGGAAGGAACCTGTTTTCTAACCCAAGAATACAAAGATGTTTTTTCTTCCAAGAGTTTAATAGCTTCCGTTCTAATGCTTAGGTAGCTGATACTCCTGAGTTAGTTTTTTAGAAGGAGAGAATTATCAATTCAATTTTATTTTTTGCAGATGGATAAGATTTTTATGCAGGACACTTTTTATTTCCAACCTGATATGACCTAGAGTCGCCAGGTAAAAGGAAATCCCAGTTGGAGAATTATTTAGCTCAGATTGGCCTGACTGACTGATTAACATGGACACTCCCAGCACACTATGGACGGCAGTACCATCCTTAAAGAGGTGGATCTGGACTGTTTAAGAAAGTTAACTACTGAGTAAGAGCTAGTAAACAACCTTCCTTTGTGACTTCTGCTTCAAGTTCCTTCTTAAATTCTTGCCCTGACCTGATAGATTGTGACCTAGAAGTACAAGGCAAATTAACCATTTCCTCTCCCAAGTTTCTTCTGGCAAGTGTGTTTTATCACAGCACAAGAAAGTCACCTAGAACACCTGGTTTGATTTTTTACATTCAAACCAAAATTTTAGCTTTTAACAACTCTGGCTCATAACAATAGGCATATTTCTTTCACAAGTCTATGGATCTTCATGGAAGTTCTGAACCTGGTTATTCTGTCTTATCTCTGCAATTAACTTGAGGCAGTTTTAACAGTATGATGTCTATGATGGGTTTTGCATGTATCTAATAATTGTCAAGCTAGTTCTAGTGTCCCTCAATTATAATGGCTCATCTCTGCATTCCTTCTCATGTTTATTCAGCTTCAAAAACACTAATATAGACTTCTTCATGTAACAAACTGAGGGCTCCAAAGAGCAAGTGAAGCCAAACTTTGGTGATCAAGCACCTTTCAAATCTCTTTGCTAATATCTTGTTATTCACAGCAACACACATTGAGAAGACCAGATTCAGTAGATATTGGCACACCTCTACTACAACGCTAGTTATCAATCATGGGTAACATATAATCACACCGTAATTTCTGGTGTTTCCTGTGCTAAATTCTAAAACTACCATAGTTATTCTCTGGCACCAGATTAAAAAATAATGTACTAAATGTAAAAGTCTTCCTATCAATCCCAAATATAAATATCTGTCTGAGTCTCAACTATACACAGCACTTAACATCTTAGTACAGTGTAGCAGCTCAATCTGATATAGGCTTGTAAATGTAATTAGATAAAATGTAAAAAGAAGTAAAATTGGGGCCTAGTTTTCATATACTAAGAAGTGACATTATTAACAATATATACATTATCATTTTACTCCATGAGTTTAAAATGAAACAGAGATACTGGGTAATCCTCTGTGCCCAACATATTTTTGTAACTTTCACTGTTTTTGGTTATATTTTCTTAATTTTTCTATGTCTGCCTTAATATTAATATGTCAGTCATTTGCACTCATTAGGCTGCACTCTATTAAACAATAAAATCTGATTTAAGAAGTAATTTCTCCCCAAATAATTCCTCCCCCAGTGGGAGGAGGAATAAAAGGAGGTAAAACACACACACACACACACACACACACACACACACACACATATATATATATATATATATGAAAATATATAAAGAACTAAGCAATCCGCCAGGCAGTGATGACCCACGCCTTTAATCCCAGCACTCGGGAGGCAGAGGCAGGCAGATCTCTGTGAGTTCGAGGCCAGTCTGGTCTACAAGAGCTAGTTCCAGGACAGGAACCAAAAGCTATGGAGAAATCCTGTCTTGAAAATCAAAAAAAAAAAAAAAAAGGAATAAGCAATCCCTTTTCTTAAACCAAACAACTATCTACAGGTTTATTTTCTCTGTTATAAAGGATCTAGAACTCTGATGGCATTATGGATTTTTAATAATGCACTTCCTGGTTAGTAAACACAGAAAATTATTTTTGAAAATTAGAAGTCATTTGAGACATTGACCCATTTGGCAAGATTTCTCTAAGTCTTCTCCCCAGTACAGATAAGGATGGTCCCAAGAGAAAAATCTGAGTCAAGGCCCTGAATAGATAATAAGTGTGTCTTAAAACTTATTCAGTTAAAATGTAGTATTCACTGGATGTTCAGGCACAATCTAAGCATGTACCAAGAATCAGCCTCAGAAGATTGATACAAACTTCAAATAAACAAAAATTATTCTAAAGGTACAATGTTCCAGAATGCCAAACTATCTGCATGCAGTAGCTAAGTTTATATTGTATAGTCAAGTTAATCCATTCCTCAGGTGGAATTTTTTTTTCAGGTATTATTCTTTTTCTGATTTTTTCCATTCAAAAATTTACACTTCCTCCCCTCCTCCCATTCCACTCCCCCCCAACTTACCCTCCACCTTCCCCCTCTCTCATCAGCCCAAAGAGCAGACCTGGTTCCCTGCCCTGTGGGAAGTCCAAGGCCCTCCGCCCTCCATCCAGATCTAGGAAGGTGAGCAACCAAACAGACTAGGCTCCCAAAAAGCCAGTACCTGCAGTAGAATCAAATCCCAGTGCCATTATCATTGGCTTCTCAGTCAGCCCCCATTGTCAGCCACAATCAGAGAGTCCGGTTTGATCACATGCTCTTTGAGACCAGGTCCAGCTGGATTTGGTGAGCTCCCATTATATCAGGCACACTGTCTCAGTGGGTGGACCAACCCCCCGCGGTCCTGACTTCTTGCTCATCTTCTCCCTCCTTCTGCTCTTCACCTGGACCTTGGGAGCTCAGTCCCTTGCTCTAATGAGGGTCTCTGTCTCTATCTCCATCCGTAGCCGGATGAAGATTCTATGGTGATATTCGAGATAAACATCAGTGTGATAGTGGGGCAAGGCCAGTTCAGTCACCCTCTGCATTGCTGCCCAAGGACCTAGTTGGGGACATCCCTGTGGACACCTAGGATCCCCTCAAGAGCCAAGTCTCTTGTCAACCCTAAAATGGCTCCCTTAATGTAGCTATCTTCTCTGCTTCTATATCCGCCCTTCCTCCACCTCCATCCTCCCACTCTCCCAAGCTCTCTCCAGTCTTTCTTTTCTCATTTTTCTCTCCCCCTCTTCCCTTTCCCCAACCCACCCCTACCCCGACCCTCATGCTCCCAACTTTTGCTGGCAATCTTGTTTCCTTCCAATTTCCATATTCATCTTTTGGCGTCTCGGTTATCTCACTCAGGATAATGATTTCTATTTCCAACCATTTGCATGAAAATTCAAGATGTCATTGTTTTTTACCACTGAGTAGTACTCTAATGTGTATATATTCCACACTTTCTTTGTCCATTCTTCCATTGAAGGGCATCTAGGTTGTTTCCAGGTTCTGGCTATTACAAATAATGCTGCTATGAACATAGCTGAACAAATGCTTTTGGAGTATGATAGGGCATCTCTTGGGTATATTCCCAAGAGTGGTATTGCTGGATCCTAAGGTAGACTCAGGTGAAAGTTTTGAAAGTAATTATTTCATTTGTAACCATCTCTGATTTTTTGTAGCACTATAAACTTTACAAAGAATTTACATGTGTATCATCTCATATTTGTTTTGTGATAGCCACTTACTATGATGTATGTTCTTATACACGTCCATTTTCACATGTTATAACCTTTATTCTTGGGGATCTTCATAGACAGTTCAGTCTTTGTAACTAGTTCATTCCGTAGCAGGTTATCAAGGATTCTCTATGGTGTAATGCTTTCAGAATTTTTAAGAAGTGAATGCCTCAGGCTATTCATCATTTCACAGCTATCTTAGATACATCCTGACACATAACTTAGAAAGATGTTCTGTTACATTTCTCAGCAACTATTGTCATTTAATATCTTACTTGCATCAGTCCCTATTGTACCTTATCCATATCAACGACTACATATCTAATTTTGTTATGATAAAGAAATTGCTTTGAAGGTCCTATTCTGTAAGTTTAAAATAATAATTCTTGTATTTGTAAGTTACTTTTGAACTTTAAAACAGTTGTATGTATTTTATCTCATTAGACATACATTCTCTCTGAAAGAAATAAAATTATAATAACAATATGATTTGCAACACTTTTCTAGCCCTTGTAGATACCTCTCAGAGTAACTGACCTAAAAGAACTGAAGATATTCTAAAGGGACATCAGTCTCTGAATCTGATAATTAGTTTATTGAAACAGTGAACCCCAAAGAAATGAGAATTCCTCAGGAATAATGTGCTGGGAGAAAACTAATAGGCTACAGACAGGGGCAGGACTTGTTTCCCTGGAAGAGATTTCATAACAGTTCTAATAACCTAATGGACCATCTTACAGAATGACAGTGAAGCTGAGGCAAAGATGGGTCAATGACAGATGGTGCTACACCTTACTTAGAACTGATTAAATGTGCATATATTTGCTTCTTTTTTTAAACTTTAATATCACTTGAGATACCTACTGCAAGAGAGAGTTAGAGGATTCACTAGAATGTTACTCTTTGTGACTCTTCCAAGTATGACCACATGGAATAAATCCTTTTTTTCTGCTTTCTACTATTAATTTGACTCTTTCAAATTGCTTAATTAGAATTGGTGCTCAAACCCAGTTTTGGGCACTGGCTGTAACTTCATATTCAATAGATTTGAGCTTCATATTTTTTTTGATAATCTTACTTATATCAGCAGCATTGCTTTAGGGATTCTGCCACAATGCTAAGCAAATTATTTGATTCTTATGAAAAGCATATAGTTAATCTCTTCTTTTAAAAGGTACTGAATATCTACTTATCTTACACTATATTTTGTAGTAGAAATCCCAGAAAATAAGAACAGTATGAATCACTTGAAAAATATTCAATGTGTAGGGCATACCTTAGTATCTGTTTAAATATGCAAAATATAGGCCTACTCCAAAACCTAAATTAAAATCCATGAAAGCAGAATGAAGATCCCAGAACACTCTATCACCTGGAAGGTTGCTGAAGACCTTCAAATACTAAGAAGGTGATTTTCCTGGGATGCCAGCTGCAACTTCGACAGAAGTTCTGTACCCTTACAAACTCTGGAAACCCTTTAAGGCAATTAGCATACCATTTAGAAAGTACTTCAAATTTAAAGAAGAGAAAAATGGCATTTAAATTTTCATCAAAACATACTTCTGTGCTGTGCCCTGTACTTGATGCTTTAAAAAACTATAAAAATTGATACAATTTCATAATAAATATTCTATTTGTAATGATGAGTTCTGTCAATCTTAGAAAAAATAAACGTAGAGTTTAATTAGAAAATAGATTTCTCTTTGAATGGGACGTGAAAGCTGGATAAAATGCATTTCTGTCTGCTTTAGAAGGTACTATTCATGATATGCTATTGTTATAATTTGAAAAGTATTATTCACAGAGAAGACAGATTTCATTTCAACAGGTTTGACTGTAAGAAGACCAAGACATAAAAGCTGAATGCATGAAAGATAAGCCACAGATGGTTGAGTTTGAACATGATCATATGTCTTTAAAGTTAGCTAAAGAGTTATAGTCAAATCCCAGTCTGCCTCTCTGAAAAAGAAAAAAAAAGAGGTAGACTAGGAATTCTTCACAATATAGGACATTTCACTTAATATAAACTTAATGAAGAATGTTTCCTATTCCATGGTGTTTGTCTTGTCTTACTTCTTCAAGTTCTATATTACTATATTTGCAAAATACTGAAGCCGTCATAAGGTAGAAATTAAACAACAAAAAAGATCCCAAGTTGCCAGTCAACAAATGGACTAATGAATTAAACATCTCTGAAATGAAGAAACACAAATATACAAAAATTTTTGAAAAGTGTGTAACATCTTTAGCCTGTAGAGAAATAAAATCTGAAACCAGTTTCAGATTCACTTTTACCCTAGTCACAATTGTTTCATCAAGTAAACAAATGAAAACAGATACTGGAGAGAATGTGGTGAAAATGGACCCACTACTGGGAGGAGGGTAAGCTGGTGTAATCACTGCTCCAATCTGTGTGGAAACTTCTCAAAGAAATAAAAAAGTAAAAAATGGAACAATGGCCCAGCAGGTTAGATTGCTTGTTGATTTTACCAAGGTCCCAGGTTGGGTTTCCAACACCCACATAGCAGCCTATAACATTGGAATTAGATGCCCTCTTTTGACCTCCCTGAACACGAAGCATGTAGTGGTGAACATACACACATGCAAACAAAACATTGATCTACATAAAAACAAATAAATAAATAAATAAATAAATAAATAAACCTTAAAAATGAAACTACCATAAGTATTAACTATCCTGAATATGTACTCAAAGGATTCTCCATCCCATCAGAGAGATATTTACACATCTTTGTCCAAGGAAATGGAAGAAGCCTATATGTCCATTATATGTCCATTATGACTGGATAAAGAAAATGTGGCGCATATATAGAATGAATTTTATTTGCCTGTAAAGAAAACAAAATTTGCAAGAAAAATCTGGAAAGCATTATACTAAATAAGACTCAGAAATATAACCACTAAATGATCACATTCATAAGTAGATCTGAGCTTGCATGTATTTTCGGTGCAAGTTTGGGTATAAGGCAGAAAACTAGAAAAGGGATCACAGGAGAAAATAAAAGGGAAGATTTGAGGATGGTTATGGGAGGTAAATAAGACACATATGACATAAAGGCAGAAAAGGATTATTGAGGATGATAGCATACAAAGATGGTTAGAAGGATGAGAAAGAAACAAGGGGAGAAAGACTAATAAAAACATGTATAAAATTTAGCTTCTCTAGGATCACGAATTATAGGCTCAATGTCCTTTATTTATGGCTAGAAACCAATTATGAGTGAGTGGAAGGAGGCAGGAGGTTCTTGGACTCCCCACAGGGTAGGGAACCCTGAGTGCTCTTGGGGCTGATGAGGGAGGGGGAGTTAATTGGGAGAGAGGGGGGAAATGGGAGGCAGTGGCGGGGAGGAGACAGAAATCTTTAATAAATAAATAAATAATAAAATAGAAAGATGGCTCTTCACAGAGTGTTTCTCGTGATAAATGTGTATAATGAAGAAAATATTACACATTTAATTATTTCTATAAAAAAATTCATGAAAATACCATAATGAAATCTATTACTTTGTTTGCTAATTTCAAAAAGGAAGACAAATGTACTAAAATTTCTCACTGTGTAAAATACTGAATTCTTATCCCTTAAGAATAAAATAGAATATTGCATAGCATAGATGAAAAGCATATGATCTGACAGCAAATATTGAGCTTAGAAAACCTATGAAAATATAAATTGCTGACTTATGTCCCAGGAGGAATGGAAGGAGTACTTTACATTTGCTTTTCAATGAATCTCCAGATACTGCTGATAAGGGATCAAGGGAGAACATCCTGATGAGAGCCACTATTGGGTGGATTTGAAGTTAATAAAAAGTTGTTGGGATTATAGCACAATAAATGGGCATTGCAGCAAAATGGGTGACCCTGAATGAAAGAATCTTCGACAAACTATGAAACTACACATCTTGTTAAGAAAAAGCAAGCTAGTAAAACTAAGGAACTTCCTGAAAGTTGACAGGCCAATATTTTGTTTATACACATGGGGGACCTACACTTTCCTAAACAGAAAAAGAGGAAGAGTGGATTGGGGATGGGAACAGAGGAGGGTGTGGTGAGGCAAGGGCCTGAGAGGAGTGGAGGGAGAGGAAATTGCAAAGGACCAGGATGTAAAACAAACAAAATAAACTAAACAAACCAGAGTAAGCAAGCTAGTCATGGATCTTTTCCAAAATTCTATTAATATCCTGATTATCAGCAAACAAAGGAGGTAAGAGCCAGTGTACCTCAGTTGTTAAAAGCCATTCACAAAACGCTACATTGGCAGTACATTTTAACAGTATCAATTTATTTGAGCATTAAATAAAAGAAAAATTTGAGTTATCCATTACATTTTAAGTAAGTGAAAGTACCAACTTATAATAGCAAATCAACTGTAAGTTGCGGAACAAAAGTATTGAGATCTGATATACTATGTGAATGTTCCCTGTTTATAGTTTCATTTCTGCTATACACACCAATATGTTCAGGTATTATTCTGAAAAAGAGGAAATCAAATGAAGCAATGAGTAAATAAAGGCTTAATTTTGGAGAGAGCTGGAAAACTATTAAAATAGTTGAGGGAGGAAAGGACTGTTGAACTAGACCAGAAAAGAATGTAAAGTATAGAATATTGAGAAACAGGTGAGATTTAGCTCAAGGAGACACCATCCTTCCTAAGTTACTATCACACAAGCGAAAAACACCTTAAAGCTTAATCTTAAGAAATAATGCAGAGGCTGGAAAGATGGCTTCGTGGTCCAAATGAGGGTTGCTCTTGCAGAGGTGCCATGTCCTGTGGTGGCTTACAACCACTTGTAATTCCAGTAACAAAGGGATCGACACTTCCTCTGATCTCCTCAGGCACCAGGCTTGTACGTGCTACACACCACACACACACACACACACACACACACACACACACACACACACGCAATCAGAACACTCACACAGAAAATTAAATTAACAAAAATGAATGCTAATTGTAAAAATGCTCAAAGAAACAAATAAAAAAAATGAATCAGTGTTTCCAGATGCTGATCTTTGGAGATAACTTATAAAAACAGCAAGAACAATGACAAAAAGATAAAAACACATAAAGTAAATATGAACTCATTTAATGTCAACATTATTAGCATCTTAACACATATTTTACATTGGAAGTAATCTAATAAAAAAAGAACAGAAAGGGAGAGGTGTGTTTTAAGTATGAAAACCTTTGTATTTTTATCATAAAAAACAGGTTTATAGAGACATATTCCACTTATCATATAAATTGTACATTTTAGGCACATTACATGTCAGCCATTTCCTTTTGTGATGTTTTAGAGTTAGACACGGAGGCAAGATGGTGTGAGTCTACAAACTAAGTTTCTAGGTTCACTTTTGTTCTGGTCTAGCTGTTTATTTTCAATAACCTTGGGGCCTCAACACCCATACCTGTGACTCAACAGCATTTAACCAGGTGATCTAGCTCTGATCAACCATCAAGTTAATATCATTTAGCTATTTTATTTGATTTTAAAAAAATCGTTAAAGCATTACTCTATTTTGCATGCATATGCGGATAGTGTGTGTGTTTGTGTTTCCTGGAATATGTGTAGACACACATGTGTGCAGGTGCATGTGGAGACCTGAGGTTAATGGCAAGTATTCTTTGATGTTTCTCCACGTTTTCCATTAAAATGATGTCCCTCATCTGACCATAGAGATACCTATAATGCCAGTTTGCTCTTAAGATGCTTTGTCTCTCCCTTCCAAGGCTGAAATTATAGGTGAGCTGCAACATTTGCCAAGCATTTCAATGGTGCCCAGTAACCAAGCTGTGACCCACTGACTTGTGCAGTAACTGTTTTAACCACAGAGCAAACTTCCCAAGCTATTTATTTTCAAAGTTTTCTTACTTGGTACCCTATTCTCAATTTTACATGGAAAAAGAAACATTTAATAACTAAATTAAAAAATTTTAAATTTAGTTTTTGTTTCTATATATGTATTGTCTATGCTAATATCTATTTGATTGGAATGTCCACTTTATTTTATTTTATTTTATTTTGTGACAGCCTCTCACTCTGCAGCTCGGGCTGACTGGAAAGTCACTATGTAGACCAGGCTAGCCTTAAACTCACAGAGATCTGCCTGCTTCTGCCTCCTGTATGCTTGAATTAAAGATAGGCATCACCAAGTTCAATCATTTAATTATTTAAATCATATTAATACTCATTTAACAACTTATAATCATTAAATGACAATAATCCAATTGTAAATATACTTTAATTTGCATTAATTTTGTGCTGAATGTTTGTGGTTTGTCTTAATTTGGGCTGTAAAATCATAGAACACCATTTATCATCATTAAATTCATAGACTACAAAAACACATTGGTAAATTTACTTCCAATTTGGCTGAAATAAGATGGATATTATAACTTCACACTGAGGTTATTTTTACATTTTTCTTTATTGTTTTAGTGTTGTCCCTATGAAATTTCTCACCTTCATTTTCATCTCCTCCTACCTACAGTGAAAATGTCTTCTTAAAACTCTGGAGGATTAACAGACTATTTTATTCATACCGGTTACCACACCATCATAGCTATGTATTAGTCTATTTACATGGTAATCAAATAAAAAAGCTCCAGAAGAACATCTATAAAAGTATTCAGTGACTTTGTATTAATCTATGAAACCTTGTTAAGGAGAAGTAGGGAGAAATGTTGGAAATCATTAAAAGAAAATGTGTCTAGAAGAAGACCTAACAATTGAAAAACATACATGCACACACTCGTGCGTGTATACACGCACACACACACACACACACACACACACACAATTTCTTATCTGTCAGAATAAGAAGATGAATTTTTTAAAAGAGGGCTCAAGGTGAAAGGAAGATATGTAAATAAAAGAAACAAAGGGAATATAGTTAAGATTCTTGAGTATTTTTTCCCTTTGATTTGACAGTACAGGTCTTCAGATAAATGCAGAATCTCTCTTACAGTATGAAGATAATGTTACTTTTTATTAGACTTTCCATAAAAGCTACTTCTCTTTCTATTTGACCTCAGCAACAAGGATTTGACAAAATTGTTAGATTAAGCTGTAGGGTTAAGCTTCTGATGTCTAGACAACTTGGAATCCAATTCAAATAGAAATCAAAGCCTACAGATGGGTGAGAAATTCAGGAAACTGGTTCTATCAAGTAAAATGAAGATTGTAGACTCATGCAACTGAATGCACTTCCACTTAAATAATGATGCACTACCTGCTTTTTACATAGATATTCCAGGGTGCAACACAGATATAAATATGAAACAGAATTAGAAGTTTGATGGGAGCAATATTTTTTCTGAAGTTTTTGTTGCATAACCCAATTAAATTTAACAAAAATATTGCACATCTTTCTGTGTAGCTCGATTGATTGAGTTGGAGCCAAGAAGGCACCAAGATCTCCCCGAGAAACTTGCTTGTACTATGATGTTATACTATGTTAACAATAGCTGAGACATTCAGCTTCCTGATAAACACAATCTACTCACATGCGTTGTGAAACTTCTCTTATGTGGCTGGGGAGATGGCTCAGACGCTAAAGATGATTGTGCTCCCATCTCTGGAACTCATAAGGAACAAAAAGAGAATTGACTTTTGCAAGTTGTTTACTAACTTTCACACATGTGCATGGTATATGTGCCCTGCTCCAAAATAAACAAATAAGTATTTAAAAATAAACACCCTATTTTACACACTTGATGAAGAATAGAACTTTTTTGACCACAGTCTCTGTTTAGCCTCTTCTATTTTTTTTAAAAAAAATAATGACAGAAGCTTTTAAAGTCTGAGATCACTGAAAGTAATAGTTAAAAATGTTTATTGTAGATCTACTGTGCCCTAAACACCATAGTAAGCATTTTGATTGCTTACTTCTCTCTTCTCATCATTCTGTTACCATATTCATTTGGCAAAAGTTACTGAGTATTAGAAAAATGAATTTCCTCTATTATCCTTAATGAGTTGATGAACCCAATATATAGAAAATTTTCCTTTCCCCCCGCCCCCACACACACCACATACATGGGAGAGAGTGAGAGTGATAGAGAGGGAGGGAGAGAGGGAGGGAAGGAAGGAGGGAGTGAGGGAGGGAGGGAGGGAGGGAAAGAGGGGAGGGGAGAGAAAGTTAGAATTGTTACTGAGTTGGCTAAATGGTGTTTCATTGACCCCTTTCCATTCTATGATACAATAATTGGGAGGTAATTCTTTTCTTTAATTATTTTATTATTTAAGAAATTTACCAATTCAAATTCCCACTTCCTATCCTCCTCGCACTCCCTCCTCCCACCCTTCCACCCCTCCCCCTCCAATCCTAAGAGAGGACAAGGCACCCTACCCAAGGACTGATATGAGAGCAAGGAAAGAGATACCTTGATAGAAAGAGCCATTATGGGGTTAGCAAGATACCTGGCTCCAGAAAAAATCCCAGGAATCCATAGGATGACCACAGCTAAGACTCTAAGCAATAGAGGAGAGGGAGCCTGAGCTGCCCTTGCCCTGTAGTCAGACTGATGATTATCTTAAATATCACCATAGAACCTTCATCCAACAACAGGTAGAAACAGACAGAGAACTGGAGCACTGATCTGAGCTCCCAAGGTGCAGTGAAAGAGTGGAGGGAGAAAATTTTTGTAACCTAATGGCAGATAGTGAATGGAAAGGGGATTCTGACAGTAAACCTTTCCTTGGTTCCTACTGTGCCCCAAGGCCAGCTTATCTGCTCACAAAGTTGGTCTATTTTTTTTTAAATCATAGGTAGTATTTTAAATCTCTAGAAGCTCTTTTCTTTGATGCTCAGATAGGTATGGGGAAAGAAAATGGTCCAAATGGATAGTCCAAACATATTGCAAGGCTGATATATTTTTCAAACATTTTAGTATTCTTCTCTCTACACATTGCATGTACTATCTAATGAATCCTTATCTTTATGTTGCAAGGATTTTTATCATAACTAAACTGCAAAGGCATACAGTATTTTTCTCCTGAACTCTGATTCAATTTAATATTACTAAATTATCTTTATCTCGGTATTGGAATGACAGGAATGAATTCACCAAATAAACTATTTGCCATCACATTTTTTCTGGGTCTGGATTACTTCGCTCAGGATGATTTTTTTTTTCTAGTTCCATCCATTTGCCTGCAAATTTTATGAGGTAATTTTTTTTACAGCTGAGTTGTATAAATGTACCAGAATTTCCTTATCCATTCTTCAGTTGAGGGACATCTGTAAGTTGCCATTTTATCTTATTGACTGTATCCTTTGTAAAACAGAAGCTTTCTGGGCGGTGGTGGCACATACCTTTAATCCCAGCACTTGGGAGGCAGAAGCAGGTGGATCTCTGTGAGTTCGAGGCCAGGCTGGTCTACAAGAGTTAGTTCCAGGACAGGCTCGACTCTATCTAAAGCTACATAGAAATCCCGCCTCAGAAAAAAAAATATGTAATACAGAAGCTTTTCAGTTTATGAGGTCCCATTTATTAATTGTTGATCTCAGTGTCTGTGATCTTGGTGTTCTATTCAGGAACTTGTCTCCTGTTTCAATGCATTCGATAGTATTTATCACTTTCTCTTTTATCAGGTCCTGTGTAAATGGATTTATGTTAAGGTATTTGATCCACTTGGATGTGAGTTTTGTGCATCGGGCTAGATATGAATCTATTTGCCTCCTTCTACATGCCTACATCCGGTTATGCCAGTACCATATATTGAAGATGCTGTCTTTTTCTCATTGTATAATTTTCACTTCTTTGTCAAAATCAGGTGTTCATACATGTGTGAATTTGTGTCAGTGTCTTTTATATTATTCCATTGATCCATGTGTCTGTTTTTATGCCAATAGCAAGCTGTTTTTATTACAATGACTTTATAGTACAGCTTTAAGTCAGGGAAGGTGTCTTATTGATCTAGCTAGAACTTAAGTGCTATATTGAATAGACAGGAAGAGAGTGGATAGCTTCGTCTTGTTCCTGACTTTAGAGGAATTGCTTTGAGTTTTTCTCCTTTCAATTTGATGTTTACTTTTGACTTCCTGCATATTGCTTTTATTGTATTTAGGTATATTCATTGCACCCCTGATCTCTCCAAGACCTTCATCATGAAAAGGTGTTGGATTTTAACAAAGTCTTTTTCAGTGTCTAATGAGATGATCATTTGGGTTTTTGTTTCAGTTTGTTTACATGATGGATTACATTGCCAGATAGTCATATGTTGAACCATACCTGTATCTCTGGGATGAAGCCAGTTGATGATGGGAGATGACCTTTTTGATATGTTCTTGGATTCAGTTTGCCATCATTTTATTGAGTGTTTTTGCAACAATGTTTGTTGCAGGAGCTCCTTCTGCTCCTTCATCCAATAGCAGCTGAGATTCCAGCCCACTGGGGTGTGGTCTCTCTCCCTTTAAAAAAGTGGCCACTTCCCTCTCCTCTCTCTCTTACTTCCTGCTCTGCTCCCAGCAACTAGACTCCCTTCCTGATTACGCAGAGGGCTGTTGTCTGGGACGGTGACCCTCCTCCATCATTTCCCCTTTTTCTGTTTAAACAAAAAAGAAAGGCTTTAACTTTAACATAGTAAAATTACATATAACAAAACAGTTATAAAGCAAGAATTACAGTTACAATATTTATATCTATTTTATCTTTTATCATAACTAAGGAAAACTATAACTAACCATTCTTCAACTCCATCAAAGACTCCAGAAGGATATAATATTACCTAAGCAAAGAAGAAATCCAAAACTCTAGAAATGACAGAGACATCTCGCTGCCTGGACAGTCACCCAAAGTTCTTTTGTACCGTTGGGGCATCCATTTTTGGCCTTCGGGCCCATAGTATCCAGCAGACATTTTCATGAAGCAGGAAATTCCAAAGACAGTTCAGTCGCTTTCTGCTGTGTCCTACAGAATGTCTCACAGATTCTTTTATGAGTCAGGAACCCCGAAAGACCATCTCACCTTTAGGCAAGTTCAGCAGTCCTCTCTCTGTGGGTTCTCTGCATCCAGTTTATGCAACAGTCCAGGCAAGAGCAGTTTCTTGCCCAAATGACTATCAAACTCCATAAGGAGCCTCTTCGATGCCCATCTTCCTCTTGAAGTAGATTGGTGCTACCAAGAGCAGACGTGTCTCAATGTCATGAAAAACCCTAAGTTATTAAAATATTAAATGCCATATTCTGTAGTCTTTGAAAGATATAAAGAATGCCTATCTTACTGAACCATATCTCTATATATCTAGAAAATCTAACTAACATGACTACAAGCTTGATTGTTATTGATGATTATCCATTAACAACCTATATTTCCTAATTATACATTGCATTTTTAAATGAACTACACAATCACAATACCTTAATCAAGATTAGAAATACATATAACAAAATTGACCTTAAAATCCATACCAATGCAAATTATTCATATCTATATCAAATGTTCACGATGGAAATTGGTCTGTAATTTTCTTTCCTTATTGAGTCTATATGTGGTTTGGCTATCAGGGTAAATGTGACCTCATAAAAAGAATTTAGCAGTGCTCATTCTGTTTCTGCTGTGCAGAACAATTCAAAGAGTATTGGTATTAGATCATTGAATGTCTGGTAGAATTTTGCGCTGAAAATATCTGGCCCTGGACTTTACTTGGTTGTGAAGATGTTTTAAATGACTGCTTCTATTTCCTTAAGAATTATAGGTATATTTAGATTGTTTATCTGGTGTTGATTTTATTTTGGTATGTTGTACTTATCAAGAAATCGTCCATTTTTTTTTGATTTTCCAATTTTGTGGAGTACAGGTTTTTGAAGTATGACCTGATGATTCTCTCTGGATTTCCTCAATGTCTGTTATTATGTCCTCATTTTTGTTTCTGATTTATTAATTTGGATATTCTCTCTCTGGCTTTTGGTTAGTTTGGATAAAGGTTTGTCTATCTTGATGATTTTCTCAAAGAACCAACTCTTTGTTTTATTTATTCTTTGTATTGTTCTCTTTGTTTCAGTTTTATTGATTTCAGCCCCGAGTTTGATTATTTCCTGTTACCTACTCCTTTTGGGTGAGTTTGCTTCTTTTTGTTCTAGAGTTTTCAGGAGTGCTATTAAGTTGCTATTATGAGACTTTTACATAATATTTATGAAAGCACTTAGTGCTATAAACTTTTCTGTTATCATTGTCTGCATAGTTTCCAAGAAGTTTGGGTATTTTGTACATTCATTTTCATTGAATTCTTGGAAGACTTTAATTTCTTTCTTATTTCTTCTTTGATTCATCAATAATTCATTTGATACTTGTTCAGTTTCCATAATTTTATAGGCATTCTGTAGTTTGTGTTGTTGTTGAACTCTAATTAACCCATGGAGATCTGATAAGCTACAGGGTGTTTTTCATCTTTTTATCTGTTGAGATTTACTTTATGACCTAGTTTGTGGTTAATTTTAGCAAAGGGGCCAGGCAGTGTTTGCACATGCTGTTAATACCATCATTCAGGAAGCAGGGGCAGAAGGATCTATGTGACTTTGAGGCCAACCAAATCTACAAGAGCTAGTTCCAAGACAGACTCCAAAACTACAGAGAAATGTTGTCTCGAAACCCCCTGTTCCCCCCAGAAGATTCCATGATGTGTTGAGAAGAAACACATTTTTTTTGTGTGTTTTGGTGAAATGTTCTGTAGATGTCTGTTAAGTCCAACTGAGTCATAACATCTGCTGATTCACTTATTTCTCTGTTTAGTGTCTAGCAAACCTGTTCATTGGTAATAATGGAGTATTGATGTCTCCAACTATTAATGTGTGAGGTTTGATGTGTCATTTGAGCTTTTGTAATGTTTCTTTTACAAATGTTGGTGTCATATTTGGGGCATAGATGTTCAGAGTTGAGATTTCATCTTAATGGATTTTCCCTTGATGAATATGAAATGTCCTTCTCTGTTTCTTAATTAATTTCAATTTGAAGTCTATTTTATTAGATACTAGGTTAGCTACACCAGCTTGCTTTTTAGGTCCCTTTGATTGAAAATCTTTTAACAACCCTTTAGTCTGAGGTAATGTCTGTCTTTGAAGTTAAGGTGTGTTTCATATATACAGGCATATGATGGACTCTGTTTTCATATCCATTTTTACCCTGTGTCTTATTATTGTCAAATTGAATCCATTGATATTAAGAGATATTGGTGAACAGTAACTGTTAATTCCTGATACTTTTTGGTTCTGATGCTCGTGGTGGTAGAAGTGTGTGTGTGTGTGTGTGTGTGTGTGTGTGTGTGTGTGTGTATGTGTGTGCGTTTCCTTTCTTTGGGTTTTGTTGGTGTTAGATTTTCTATTGCCTATAATTTCATGGGTGCAGTTAACTTTCTTAATTTGTAGTTTTCCTTCTAGTTATTTCAGTAGGACTGGATTTGTGGATAGGTTTTGTTTAAAGCTGGTTTTATTATGAAATATCTTGGTTTTTTTTTTCATCAATGTTGATTGAAAGTTTCTCTAAGTATCATTGCCTGAGATGGTGTCCATGATCTTTTAGTGTTTGCATAATGTTTGTTCAGGACCTTCTGGCTTTTAGAGTCTCCCTTGAGAAGTTGGGTGTTATTCTAATAGGTCTGACTTTACATGCTACTTTCTCCTTTTCTTTTGTAGCTCTTAATATTCTTTCTTTATTCTGTATGTTTATTATTTTAATTATTATGTGTGAGGGAAATTATTTTTGTTTCAGTCTATTTGGTGTTCTGCAAGCTTCTTGTACCTTGATAGGCATGTCCTTCTTTAGGTTGGGAGTTTATTTTCCATGATTTTGCTGCATATATTTTCTGGGCCATTGAGAGAGGATTTTTCTTGTTCTATTGATATTACTATTAGGTTTGTTCTTTTCCTGCTGTCCCAGATTTCTGGGATTTTTGTACTAGAAATTTTTTGGATTAAAATTTCCTTTGACCAATGAATCTATTTCCTCTATTGTATCTTCAACATTTAAGATTCCTTCTTCCATCTCTTGTATTATGTTGGTGGTGATTGTATTTGTAGTTACTGTTCACTTACACAGATTTTACATTTCCAGAATTTCCTTGGTTTTGTTTACTTTATTGCTTCTATTTCAATTTTCAATTCTTGAACTGTTTCCTTCACCTGTTTCATTATAGTTTTTTTTTGGCTTTTTTCACTTTCTTGAATAGTTTTAATCATTTCTTCCACTTTTTGTCTTCAATTTCTTAAGAAAAATTTTCATTTCTTCGTTAAGGTCCTCTATCATATTGATAAAGTTTTTTGTTTGTTTTCTTTCTTTCTTTTCTTTTTTTTTTTTTTTTTTTGGTTTTTCGGGACATGGTTTCTCTGAGCTTTGGTGCATGTCTAGGAGTTAGTTCTTGTAGAGCAGTTTTGTCTTGAATTTACAGAGATCTGTCTGCCTCTGCCTCCCGAGTGCTGGGAATAAAGGCATGCACCACCACCACCTGGCTCACAAAGTTATTTTTATGTGGTTTTCTTATGTTTCAGCTGCATTAGAAAGTTTTGGTCTTACTCCCATAGGGTTACTGGGTTCTGGTCATGCCATATTGCCCTTTTGGTTATTGAAAATACTCATATACTTACGTTTACACATCTATACTTGGGATGATTATAGGTCTTGGTGTTAATTCTTGTATTAGTCTTTTTTGGATGGGTGTTTTGTTCCTTTATTATCTGTTTCCATTTTTGTCTTTTGGCCTGAATGTCCAAAGTTTCTGGTGACTGGTAGATCTTCATGTTCAGTATGGTGTCTCAGCCGCGGTGTGTGTGGGTTTGAGTGCCTACATCCATCATATTCTCTTGTTATCCCAACTGTTATGGACCATAAGGAGTCTGCTAGAGTTGCCATGGAAGAGCTGGTCACAGAGAGGATAATGAGGTGGGTGGGGTGAGATAGCAGAGTGGGTTTGGGAGAATGGAATCCAGTGGATGGCAGCAATGGTGGTCCATCCTGCAGGCAGATCTCTCTCACCTGCTGGCTGACTGGTGGGGACTGCACCAGAGCAGTGGAATGCCACTAAAGGTGGGGCAGGGTCCAGGGGACTTGCTGGTGGTGAGACAGGAGGGGAGGGGCATGGGATGTTCCATAGAGATTGGGTTCTGGAGGTTGGGGCAGCTCAGCTAAAAGGCCAGTCAGTCACTTTTTCTTCCAAGTAGTGTGGGCTGTGCCTGTACTTAGGGAGTCTGCCAGAGTTTCAAGAAAGGGCTGGCCATGGGGAAGATTATGAGGTGGGTGGGGTTGGGCGGCAGAGTGGGTCTTGAGGAAACAGAATCTAGTGGGTGGCCATGGTGGTGGTGGAGCCTGTAGGCAGGTCTCTCACCTGCTGGCTGGCTTATGGGAACTGCCTAAAATCTATACTCTTATACCATCCCCATCTTCACACATCTTCAGTCTTTTTTCTCCTTTCTTTATGTTTGTATACAACTTTCCCACTATTCCTTACAATTACTTTGTTTTATCTTGTGTAGAATCAACAAAATGACATAGTTATGATCTGATAGGTCTTCTTGAAAACCGTTTTATTGGTATTGTGCTAGTCATGTCCACTAGCATCATAACAACTGATTACACAAGTGTCACAATCAGAAATTATTTGATTGGACATTGCAAGAATCATTAGTGGTTTTTTTTGTTGTTAAATGGCTGAAGAATAAAATTTAATTTCACCTGCCTAAAGACAAATGGCATCGCACAATATGTTAATGCATTATTTTAACTTATTTTAGAGATAGCAGTGAATGTGGGACAGCATTAAAATGGCACGATTATGTAGATTAATAATACAAATTAATCAAGGTTTTTGTTTTATCTTTAGTTTTAAATGAATTTCTATTAAGCTAAAAACGGGCATTTTGCAGATTGTTGTAGTGATTTGAAATTTAGGGTCTATTTCAAAGCGTATGTAAAAAAGGTAGTTCATGAGTATCCTGCAACGTAGGTATGTTGTGACCTATCTATAGGATTTGATTAAAAGGAATAATTTTTGTTGTGGTGTGAATAAATTCTTTCAAATATAGAGATATAACATATTTTAATTAAAAACACTGATTTGCTTTTTATATCTCTATGAAAACATTCGCAACAGTTTTTTATCACTGTCTTATTTCTTGCACTAAAACATTATGTATAAATTTTGTGAGAAAAATGACTTACTGAGTATATATATATATATATATATATATATATATATACTGAATATATATATTCAGTTGAAGACTGTGCTTTTCCAGCAAAGTCTTCATATAAAATCTGTTGTTGCCAATTTTTGTGCCTTGAACAGTTACAAATTTTCTAAAGAATACAAAAATTCTAAGATCTAATATTTTTGTAATATGAAGGAAAGTACCTCTAATAAGTCAGATCCAAGTTGTAAAGATCCCATAATTTTAAAAGAATGTGCTGGTTAAGTTCTTTCCTAGTTACCTGGACCAGTCCTCTCTTTCAAATATATCTAAATTAGAGGTAAGAACAATTCACACACAGTGAGGGAGAGAGAGAGAGAGAGAGAGAGAGAGAGAGACAGAGAGACAGAGAGAGAAACAGAGAGAGAGAAACAGAGAGAGAAACAGAGAGAGAGAGAAACAGAGAGACACAGAGAGAGAGAAACAGAGAGAGAGAGAGAGAAACAGAGAGAGAGAAAGAGACAGATACACACACAGTTTCAAGCCTCCAAGTTCTGAGAACGTGGGTCTTTTACTTATTTTACTTATTTCTCTCCTGATACTTACCAAATAATGTTTGACTAATTGCTCTAGGGGCACTATCACAAATAAGTGAATTAAATGAGATACAACTAGGAGGACAATAATGGACCATATCAATGGAGATGTTTCTTTGAGTGGAATCTTTCTTCTTCCCTATCTTCGTAGATTGAGGATAATTTACAAATTTCATCCATGCAACCTGCTATGGGAGAGAACTTCTTAGCTGGTGTTCCACTAGTTTTTACCTCAAAACATTTATACCTTCATAGTAACCCTCTCCCACTTAGATCCTAGACATCTTTCTGAGGATGAAATAGCCTAGCTCTTTCTCTTTTATCTATGCTACTAAAACAATTTAGGCTCTCTTTATATAGGTACTTGGCTTTGTTATATGGCAATAAACATCTTAGTTTGGTGTTTTAATTTTGAGTTTGTAGCTTGAGCTTTTGTGCAATGTACAATAAATCATTCATAATTCCTATGCCAAGGACATGATATCATATGTTTTCTTGCAAGAGTTCTATGGTTTCAGGTAACACACAGTCTTTCATTGATTTTGAGTTGAATTTCGAATTTTTTGTTTTGTTTTGTTTTTCAAGACAGGGTTTCTCTGTAGCTTTGGAGCCTGTCCTGGAACTAGCTCTTATAGACTAGGCTGGCCTCAAACTTAGAGAGATCCACATACTTCTGCCTCCTGAGTGCATATGACACCACTGCTTGGCTGAATGTCTGAATTTTTTAAGGTCCAATTTCTTTATTTACTATATGGAAACTCAGTTTTTATAGCACCATTCTTCAGAAGATTATCTTTATTCAGTGTCTTTTTTGGAATGTCTTTCAATAATAAGTTGACCATATAAGTTTGCATTTACTACTGGCTGTTTTATCCTGTCTAGGTGGTCTTTGTGTACTAATGACAGTATCATACTGTTTTTAATCCCAGATATTAATAATGTAATTTTCAGCAAGGATTATGATGTCATTTATGGGTCCATAAGAATTTTAGACTTTTTTTCCCCCAATTCCTGTTGATTCTGGTAGTAGTTAACTCAGAATCTATGTTTTGTTGTAGGTAGTATTGAAATTTTTATTGTTACTGATTCTTCATGAAAAAAGAATATCTCCCATTATTTGTGTTCTTTTTAAATTTTTATCAATGTTTTATAGTTTGTAGTATATATGTTTATAACCTCTTGGTTAAATTTATTAACCAAGTATTTTATTTTTAATGTTATTATTAACAATATTGTTTTCTTGATTTTTTTCTGCTAGAGTGATTAACTAGGAACACAGGAATCACATGGATTTTTATATTTGTGTTATATCTTACAGCTTTATTGTCCTTACTAGTAAGATCTAGTAGCTGATATTGTTAGTTATTTGAGATGGTTGACTTAATAATAATGAAACTGATCATTATTTATTAGTAAAATGAAGAAAGTGCAATAAAATAAGTATGAAAATAGCTTATTTTGTTAAATCTTGTATAAATTTAAACTTTTAGAAAACTTAGAGAAATTCTCTAGGAAAATACAGTTTACCAAAGTACAAAGGAATACGAAGTGAAATTTTAGATAGCATAAAACAATTAGGAGATTTTTGTCTGTTGAAAATTCTATCTTGAATAACAACAGAAAATATTCTTACAGAATGAACTGACCTAATAACCACTTAGCAAAATAGCAGTAGCAGGTTCTACCCAGGACTTACGACTTTCTCATTCATGGACTTTTGACACATATTATATTTTGTTGCTCTAGACCTATTGCTGCTTTACTACATTCTCAAAAGATTTTTTCATATTTACAATTTCAATTTCTACTTCTATGTGCTGAGCAAGCACTCAGGCATCTCACCTTTTTGTTTCTAGAAACAGAATTTCTTTGTGTAATTCTAGTTGTCCCGTAATTCAGTCGGTAGACCAAGTTGGCCTCCATCTCAGCAATCTGCCTGCCTCTGCCTTCCGATTGCTGGAATTAAAAGCATGTGTTATCACTGCCCAGCTGGTATCTTCTTTTTTTTTTTTCATAAAAAGTGTTTTCATCGAGAACATTCTTGGAATAGCTTTCTATTCCTCTATATTTAGCAGTTCAGTGAGTAAGAAGATGTAAATTGGGTTTTCATCTCTTATTTGCTTTGGGTGATGAGTAACAGGTGAGATTTAGGATTATGTTTCATTGGCATTCATCAATTCTAACAGTTGGGCCTAATGGTAAAGATACTTGGAAATTCAGTGTTCATCGAGAGGAGAAAACAGTAATTTACTCTCTAACGCAACACTCCACTGCAATTCAAGGATTAAACAAATATTCAGGGATTTTCTATTTTTTTCTATCATGTGGTTTTTTTCTACAATCTCAAAAACCTTAGATATCAACTACTACTCAGCAGATGTGTTCATATTTATCACATATATCCATCCTACTAAGTAATTAGCATAAATCAAAAACATTCACACTAGAGTTAGGATCAAGCTAGACATGCATGCTCCTGCTCTTTTCATTTTCAGGAGCTGTTCATCAATATAAAGCAATGAGAAAAATTAACTCACTATAATTATTAGCTTTTGATGTATTATTGTACGTGGAAAGTTCTAGAGAAATTATTTGAAAATAGTAAAAACAGTGAAATAAAATAGTATTTGTACTAAAATTATTTTATTTTGTATGTATGAGTGCTTTACCTGCATGTATGTATTACACTATTTAAGTACCTAGTGCACATGGAGACCAGAAGGGGGCATTGGATCCCTTGGAACTGGATTTAACAAACCCTACAAGATGCATACTGAAAAATCAGCAATTTAAATTACATAATATTATTATAGTAATAGAAAAACTGGGAGAGGAGCTATAGCAATAGACATTTCACATTAAAAAGCACTTTGTAATACAAAAAGAATGGAATCATAAAGTAATGATAAAAATATTCAAAGGTATTAAAAATAAAATTGCAATATGAGGAGAAATAAAACTGCATCTATAGTTAATACCTCATAACAAGCTTTTACCACAGTTGGATAAAATTTAAGTTTATAAAACATGAAGTATATCAGTGTGCTAGTGCTTCCATGACTGGATACCATATATGGGATGGTTTAAACAACAAACATTTTTACAGTTTAGAGACTATAAATACAAGGTCATAGCACCATTAGAGTGAGTTGCTTTGAAAGTTTCTCTTCTGTGCTAGCAGAATGTGTTTCCCTTTGACAATTTCCTCATATTCACACTTGGCTCTTTCTGTGGTCTGTCTTTGAATATCTTCTTATTATAAGAATAATAGCCTTAGAGGATCAGAGATTACCCAATATTAGTTTACTCCTTTAAAAGAAAGTCTTCATAGCCAGTAACATCGTAAGCTATTAACGTGAGACTTCAATGTACACATTGTGGTAGGAGGCTCAATTCTATATAGAAATTAAAGAAATGATTCATCTTGCCCATATATCAACAATCTCTTCCACTCGCAGGATTTTGTCATTTTTATGGCCAAGAAAATCATTACAAAACTTTGACCCTAGACCAAACATAACTGGGATCTGGTGATTGAAACACACTCATACATATTTGTCCATGTACTGTCTACAGTGGAGAAATTGAGACAGAAGACCTATTGCTTATGAAACATAGAATATTTATTGTCTATTCCTTTCTTATAAAAGTGCAATAAATGATGGACTAAGGTGTAATGAACATTTGTAACAAATCATTCTCTGTATTTCCAGCTCCCAAATAATAAGACAAAGACTTATTATTGTTTGTAAAAACTTGGCTTTAGCTTGTCCCTTAGCGCTTAAAACTTAACCTATTTATTTTAATCTGTCCTATGTTCTGTCCTATGACTCATACTGCTCATGCTGCTTCCTCAGTGATTGGCTGGTAACTCCGCCCAAAAGTCAATCCTGTACCTTCTGCCTAGGTACTGGCTGTTCAATTTTTTTGTTCTGCAGTTCACAGAAATATATTCTCACACAGTGTACAAATATCCCACAACACTAAGGCACAGAGTAGATGTTGCACAATGTATAGGACATGGAAATAAGCAATGAAAAAACTTCCTATGTTGTATCATTTGCAGTGTGCATGGTACAACACCAAAAACATACCCAGAAATATTGACAATGTATGCCTCCTGTTGTGCTTTCAGAAATGTTGAAGTTTGAACAATACAAGTTATGGTCACTGGTAAGGATCAATTTTTTTCCTAAAAGAAAATCTTCTGATCTTTACCCCCAGTACATATAAATGTGGCCTCATTTGAAAGTAAGATCTTCTTTGAAAGTAAGGCATAATGATGTTATTAACAAGCTCATCAGAGCGAGACCAAATGAAATATGAATAGTGTCTTCATAATAAAAGAGAATTGGTAGCACATATACTAAATGAAGGAGCCTATGGGAAGACATCCAGACCCAAAAGGAAGATGATGGAAGCTGGGGTTGTAGTAATGCTTTGATCAGACAAGTAGTATGAAGTATTACTGCAAAGTAGAAGTTAAACAAAGCAAGGGAGGATTCTGAGAGACAGGCTTCCACAGGAACACTGTGATGATGATTCCTTAATTTTTAAGGCATCTGCTTTTGGAACTGTGAGAGAATAACTTACTATTATTTTCGACAATGATACAGTTTGTGGTATTTTGTTCTAGCAGCTCCAGGATAGTAATAAAGTCACTCAATCCATGACCACCTTGAATTATCAGAAAAAGTAAGCATTAAAGGATCTTATGGATTAAAACTGCTGAACTGGTAAGAAAGAATGCCACCTAAGAGAGACATGGGCATTAATGAGGGTATTGTCATAACCCATTTAGTGATTGTTTTTCTTAATTGTTAGATATTTTGCAGGATGAGGGCAGCCTTCTCTCACCCTTACCTTCACTTACTTTCCCTTACATGTTTTCCAGCTAGTTATTATGTTTTGTAATAAAAGATTCCATGTTTCTTTCTTTCCCTATGTTTTTATTTTTTGTTAGAGTCTACATCAGCCTATAAGTGATATTGTAAAATATGAGATGGTTAAAATGGCAAAATTATACTAGTCTTTCCTCCTCTGCATCTTTGCTTGCAGGCGGTGTAGAACAATTAAAGCAATCTCTGAGGGAGTTCAGAACATGCTGCCCCCAAGTACCTTGCTCTAGTATATTGATTACTTTGAGCTGAAAGTACTTGAAGAACACCAGGTACAAGGAGGTCTGTCTGATCTCTTCTTTCTCCTTAAAAGCAGGTCAATAAATTCCCTGTGAAGCAAGGTGCCCTCCCTCAGTACCAGGAAAAGAACACTGGAGACTGGGAGATGGGGTTGAACCAGAACTGCATAAACCTATGAAACAATCATTTATTTTCCATTTTTTCCCTCATATATTTTCCAGCTAATTATTCACGATTTAATCCTCCTAGTTGAAACCTCTTTTTCTTGTTGCTTCTCCACAAATTTGTCATTTCTTCTTTAAAACCGTATAAACTCTCAGGCATCTTTACTTCTTTATTTTCCCCCTATATTAGAAAATGTTAGATTAAGCTAATTTTTCTCCTGTTTGCTCAATGTCAGTAAGAATCTCAGACCCTGCTACCAAACTAAGTGTAGAGGCAAGTTTACCTACCTTTCTTTTGTTATCAAATTCTTCCAAATATGCAAGCATTTAATAAGAATTAGACATGACTTGCCCATACAAATTTATAAAGTTCTAGATTTCTGCGTTTTTAGTCTCCTTCACAAGGAGTTTGTATGCAAGATAAACCTGATATACAGAAACTATACTCTGGTGGCCACATTGATTAAATTTGGGAATAAGACCATAGATGTTCAAAGGCAGGACACCTCCATTTGGCCAAACAGACCTAGAAGAAGAATATTCAGTTTCAATTGATTGCATAAGCACAGGATGCCTATCCATTTTCTCTCAACACTGTCTATATTAAAATGTCATTTATTTCACCAATGAAAAATATTTCCAGTTATTCTCTTGCTCCTCAGACAAGGACACCAAAACATACACTAATTAGAAAATCATACTCTAATTAGGACATCCAAATACTAATTAACCATATCTAAAGTGTGAATGTCTAATTAGAGCATTTCAACATTAACCAATGATGTAGGATTAAATCCTACTCCAAGGTATTATAATGTAGAAACAATACAGTAGGTCAGATTCATAGGAATCAGACTATAGATTTTATAAACAATGCAAACCATCTGAAAACAGAGCAGAGGAATGCACTTAAGCCCAGATTTTATTGACACAGTAAAGTAAAAGAAGGGATCAATGTTTGTAAGTATTATAGTCATTCCTTTAAGTGTGTATGTAACAACTTACCATAAAGTGAGGGATGTTTTGTGGAGTATTCTTTCTATTTTGCTGCCAGCTGATTGACAATGTTCACACAATCTTTTTGGTTAGTTAACCATTTTTCTTGTTGATTGTTACCCTAATTACTCATATTATGTGTTCTTTGCTACTACAATTAAGTATCTTTGTTTGAGTTTTTCTGATTGTACTTAACCAAAATAACAGTTTACATTTTCTCCTGTCTTTTTCTTCTGAAAATAAGGAAACTTGAAAAATAAAAAAAATGTATTTCATACCATATACAACTGGATATGTGATCATTTTATTAATTTGGCTTATCTACTACAGCATGCTGTGAAATTTCCACACTCCATTTAACTTCCATAGGCATCTGTTCCCTTGTAAATAACTCCCAGGATACCTAACTTTCTTTGATGATTTACCCCAATTTAAAACTAATTATCATACTTTCCTAATTGTGAGACTTAGTTACATGAAAAAGATGACTTGCTTGATTTTAATTCAGTATTGGTGCATGTTGTAATTTAACAATGAACAGTGTCCTGTTTCATTTTCAAAAAAACAGAGACTGTTACTGTTTATCAGCTTTGTAGTGAGTTAACTAAAAGATAACTAAACAAAATAAAGAAATATTTTTAAGCTAGTGAGATTTGATTTTTGACTTGACCATTTTAGGGTCTAATAACTGTAACAAATCTATTGGGAATATCTAAGTTCTGAATGCAGCGTTATAAATCCAGGAGAGAGGAAATTATGTTGTTACGATTATAGCCTGTAGGGAAATGGCAAAGATATTGAGGAGGCAATGGAGTATATTGGGAAAATTCTCCAAGTTTAGAGTGGAAATTAGAAGGTATTGGTTGCTACTTATTTAGTGATTAACCTTAGGCAACTCACTTAGCTTTACTGACACTGAGGTTTCTTTTATTTAAAGCTAGAGTTATTATACCTTATAGATCCTAAAAGATACCTCAAAGAAATATATGGCATCAATTTAATTCCCTATTTCCAGTTTCATTCATACTTCCAGATAAACTTAGCTTTCCTACTGTTTCCTTTGTTGTATGGGGGGGTAGGTGTGTGTAAGCATGTAGTGTATGTGCATGGTAAATATTTTGTGGTGTATTCCTCCAGTTTTGCTACTTGAGACAAAGACGAAGGGAGAAACACAGAAAGAGACAGAGAGAGGAACTATAAGCATCTTGCCTTGAGTGCATCTGTATTAAAAGTTATTCATTTACTTTGTGTTGGGAAGGACTTTTATGACCTGGTGGATGTGTAGAAGTCTAGTAGTCAGAAGAAAATCAGTGAGAGTTGGGTCTCTCCTTCCATCCTGTGAGTACCAAGGATCAAACTCAGGGCATGAGATATAAAACAAGGTACCTTTACCTGATAAGGTATCTCACCAGACCATATTAGTAGTTTTAAAAGGTTTGACTTTTTCAGACCCAGGCCAGCTGGCCTGGATAAAACTGGACTCGCTGGACATAGGGGACAATGAGGACTACTGAGAACTCAAGATCAATGGCAATGGGTTTTTGATCCTACTGCACGTACTGGCTTTGTGGGAGCCTAGGCAGTTTGGATGCTCCCCTTACTAGACCCGGATGGAGGTGGGTGGTCCTTGGACTTCCAGCAGGGCAGGGAACCCTGATTGCTCTTTGGGCTGACTAGGGAGGGGAACTTGATTGGGGGAAGGGGAGGGAAATGGGAAGCGGTGGCTGGGAAGAGACAGAAATCTTTAATAAATAAATAAATTTAAAAAAATAAATAAAAGGTTTGACTTAAGTTGAGCATGTATGTAATGATTCTCAAACTCTACCAGAAATTGTTCTGTTTAGAAAGGGACAAGTGTGTACTTCAAATAACACTAAGCACTAAATTATGAAGTAAAACTTTTCTGTCATATTTCATATAACAGAAATCAGCTATTTACCTTTTGTGATTGTTTATTTTTTTTTATTTTTATGTTGAGTAATACTCAAAAAGTCAGGATTGTTAGAAAAGAAATCCAGCCAGGCAATGGTGGTGCATGCCTTTAATCCCAGCACTCATGAGGCAGAGGTAGGTGGATCTCTGTGAGTTCAAGGCTAGCCTGGTCTACAAGAACTAGTTCCAGGAAATGCTCCAAAGCCACAAAAAATCTCAAAAAAAAAAAAGAAAAGAAATCCAAAAACATAATATCATTGGAAGCAAATATTTTTCTTTGTACAGTAATGGCACTGTAGTGTCAGTGATCTCTTTCTCAATTATTCAATGTAATATCTTCCTCCAAAGTGGCTATATAAAGTATACACAGAGATGAGTATGGTTATGTCCCATTAAAAAGTATTTATGGTAGAAATAAAATAATGTAGTGGTGAGGAGCCAAGTGCCACCTCAGTCAGAGGAGCTAATGAATCATTTAAAACTAGTTATTCAATCATTCTGATATTCTATATTTCAGCAAAATTTTATTTTTAATTATTTCTTTTATTTTTTGAGATTATGATATAATTATATTATTTTTCCCTTCCTACTTGTTCTTTTTAAATTCATGGGCTCTTTTTTCATTAATTGTTTTTACATACATATATTTCTATATATATACGTGTATATTCCTAACTATAACCTGCTTAGTCTGAAAAAAATTATTTATGAAAGCAGAAACTAGCTGTGAACTACATTTAGTTCATGGAACTTTGTTTTAAGATATCTGTAATATTTTTCCAAATGACCCTTCCTTTTCCAGTCACTCAAGAAATTGAATGGTCTCTTGAGAAGAAATGGGACGCACTATGAAATTCTGTTGAATTCTCAATTTCCATTTGCATTTGATCCAAGACAATACACAGAATGTTTCTGGCCTTATCTTTCCTGTACTCATTACTTGAAGGAAGCATGATGCCTTAAGATCTCATATAACCAACTAAAATAATAATCAAGGCCAAGCACAAACAAATCATTTCCTGTAATTTTGTTTAGTGAAGGTTCAGAATTTGAGATCCAAGAGTGTGAAATACATGTAAACTGGGCTTAGGAATTTGGTAGCTCCATTCTTTCTTTGACTAAAATGAAGGAATATAAGGATGTGTGCATTTTCTATACATTTGAAACCTTGTTGTATAGTGTCCTACTGAAAACTAACTGGCTCCAAAACTGTATGGAAGTGCAAAATCACAGACTCATTCCTTCAAAGATTCAGCAGTCTCCTTAAAAAGGCAGAACACACTTGATATAAACATAAGAAAAACAGTAAATAATGTTCCCAAAAGCAAACACAAGAGCAGTACATCTTTCTAGACTAAAAGTTGACAGCATCAGGACTTGGAGGAGATTCTGTAAAGGGTTATCAGACGCCAGTAACAGATCCAAGAGGAAATAAGGTTCTGAGATGTTATTTTACCATTCCTTTCATTTCTCCCCAAACAAGAGGATTTTTTTTTCTTTTGCAAATATTGTTTCCTTTAAGTCTATTTCTGATAACATTCCTTAAGTTATGAAAAAGTTGGTCATATAGCAGGAGAAAAAATAACTTAGTCATATGGTTATGTAAAAAACATTGATTGGTATCCACTCATTTGTTAAGGTAAATAAAAATATAAGCATTTAAGCTAAAAAAATATTGGTGGGCTGGTCAATATAAAAAAAACTAATTTAACCTTCAAATCCTACAGATGCCATTTTGTGATAGTCAATATGCATTTCCATATTCACATGAAACTGCACAAAAAGTCTTCAGCATATATTTTGAAATTTTTCCTTTATATTTTATCAATTTATTTTGTGATAGAACGGACTGAACCGAAGGTATTGCACAGGCTAAGCAAGCAGTCTTTCATTGAACTATATCCCATGTACTTAAAAATCATTTTTATTGAATGCTAAATTATAAATATAAAGCTTTTACACATAAAATTTGAGTAAAATGTATGCAAATCTATATTTTGTAAAATTTAGCCTTTAATATTGCATGCGCAAATGCTTGTTTTGTTTTTATTCTTGTAAATTTCAGATATATGCAATAAAATATTACCACATCCAACCCAATTCTCCCCAATTACTCTTATGACTCTTCCCCATCTCCATCTTTATATTTTTTTATAACCAACTTAGTCCAGTTAGTGCTGTTTATATATGTGTACATTTTTGAACATTCACCAGAATACAAAAAACTTAACAGTGGTCAGACCCTCTAAAAATAATGATTCTCCCTGTCCTAACAGCTGCCATTTTATTATTAACTCCTCAATAAGGGGTGGATTTAGAGAATAATTCTCCCTTTAAAAGATAGGTGGTCTTTAAATTCTCTCATAAACCAAATTTGACATGCTATTTTTATTTTGTCAGGAACTTGCCTGATACAGAAATAATCAGAGTGTATAGAAAGGCTATATTTCTTCAGAGCACTTCCATATTTGACATTCATATATATGTAGAGTAGAAGAATCAAGTGATTTCTTGGATTTTTGGACTTTTCCCAAGACTTGAGTTGGGAGTTTTCCAATTTCCAAGCAATAATAGATCTAGCACTTTGTCTCAGGTTTAAATAAAAAATCTATTGGAAACCCCCCCCTTGAACATTTCTTGTTCTCTTATGGGTGTGTGTGTGTGTGTGTGTGTGTGTGTGTGTGTGTGTGTGTATGAAAGTGGTGAAAATATCCAAAGGCCTGAGACTTGAGACTTTATTGAGTTTCAAAGGTAAGTGTTCTTAACTACCTTATGAAGCTACTGGATAATAACTATTTACTTACAAATCTTAGATGTCTTATCAGATATGGTTAAAAGTGAAAAATATCCAAAGGCCTGAGATTTGAGACTTAAGCATCAAAATCTATCACTCGGGGCTTAGGCATGAAGGATTCTGGAGTTCAAATGATGCTTGACCACACAGAGTTTAATGCCAGTCAAGGCTACATTAGAACCTGTTTCAAAAATAAAAAAAAACTTAAAATAATGATCTGCTGAAATTAATTTACCAAGTAGCTATTTTTAAAAACTGATATAGAAAAATATTTACAATATTAAATTCTGTTTTGCTTATATAATTCAACAGAGTTATTATATTCACGATATTGTATAAACATTATCCTCTTCATTTTCTTCATCCCATATAGGAACTCTGTACAATAAAGCTATTATTTTTCATTAATTACTTTCCTGTTCCTTGGTAAGATATAGTCTACTTTTGGTCTCATTGAATTAACTTGCTCTGGTTATCTGGTTACTTCATTCATACAGATCAAATTTGACAGTATTTTTTCTGTTTCTGACAAATTTTGCTAAACATAATGCTATCAATGTATCCCTATAGCATAATATTTATAATTATTATATACATTTTTATTTTTTGTGACATTAAATTCCATATAGATATCACATGTGGTAATCTTTTTATCTGTTGGACACTTTGGTTGCCTCCACCTTCTATTTCATGAATGACTATTCTGGGAATATTGGTGTTGAATTGTCCAACTTGCTTTGTAAATTCCACAAAAAACCTTAAAAACTAAAAGTTGAATATAGTCATGATGACTCTTCTCATTTGTAAAATGGTGATATGACAGCATTCATCTTCAGTTTTCTGTGAGGGAAGAAAAGGTGTATTTTCATAGTATGCCTAGAAATGGGTCAGTCACAGAAAATGTATTTAAAAATATAGCTCTAAGAATTGCTAGTGTCACTACCACTGAGTTTTTAGGACATACTGCACTGCTACTATAATTGTAATTTTTTATTTACTTTTTAAAATCTATATAAGTTTGCCCTGAATCCTACAATAATCATTTTCCAAAGACTCTCACTCTTAAATTCAATTTCATACTCTTCATGACTGTATTTATCAAGATGAGCAGAAAGAATCTACTGAGCACTTTCTCACTGATATATGAATTACTAGTAGATGCTAAACATAAGACATGCTTCTGATTAAAATAGTCTTGCCACTTAGGCTATCAAGCTTGTGAAAATTCTGAAAGGTACAACAGCTTCAATAATTTCTACATCATTTCCTTTTCAGTAATGACAATATATCTTAAGATTTATGACTTCTTCTCAAGTAATAGAGAATTCCAAGACAATTACAGAATTTCTAGAGATTAGGGAAGTCACAAATTTATAAACTGAGACCATATATAAATGTCAAGAATTGCATTTCAGAATGCAATTTAATATTTAGTAAGTTTGAAAAGTAGCATAAAATAAAAGGCTAACATAACTTTCTTTACAAGAAGTGGGATCTGTTTTGTTTAGTTTTAATAAGCGATGTAAATATTACAATAGTGACGCATCAGTAGGATTATGTTTTCAGAGGTATGTTAAGAAAAGTTAACATACATAAATAAAATTTAAAAACTAAACCTATAACTATAATAGTAGCAAATATTTGCAATTAACAATTATATAAGTATTAACCACCCAAAATGATTTAATCACCAATTTTTTCTAAACAAAATAAGCTTCGATGTATATTTTAACAATATTTGCAAGCCAGGTGGTAGAGGCACATTCTTTTAATCCCAGAATTTAGGTGGCAGACGCAGGCAGATCTCAGTGAGTTTGAGGCTAGCCTCATCTACGAAGTGAGTTTCAGGACTGTTACAGAGAGTAACTCTATTTCGAAAAACTAAAAATAAAAATAAGAATATTTCCTTTACTAGTGTAACTGCTATCTGTATATTTTAAACAGAATTCAAAGTTGGCCCAAGAAATCCTTCTCAGTGACTGTGAAACAGCAATAGCTCCTGAAGTGACTCAATTTGACAACTCTTTTCTTGTTTTTCAAATAATACCATCAGTTAATTTGTTTACATCTCTGCTAACATCCTTCAAAGGGTGAAAAATGAAGATGATGGTGGCTAAAGCAGCAGCATCTGTGACTGAATTTTTAAATACTTCTCAGTTCCAAACTTTATAAAACAAACCATGAACTCTATGTTTAAAATTTTGAAGACCTCTGTTTCTGTACAAATCAGTAACATGGATCCTTCTTGGGCTCTCTGCAGGGCCTCTACTCCCGGCATACCCACCCAGCTTCCATCCAGAACCCTCCCCACTTCGGCCCCACCGCCCTCTTTCTGCACATAACATCACCAAGCCCAGCCTGTCTGGGCACTGGGTAGGAATCCTCGGGGCACCCAAGCAGTTGGGAATTCCTTTGCTTCTGTGGCCTGCCTGCACCAAGCAGGGTAAGCGATTTGTTTGCGAGCTGCCCTATCAGCACAGAGGCCTGATCTCTTGGCACCAGGAGAGCCAGCGTTGGGGAGAGCCAGCGTTGGGGCACCAGGAGAGCCAGCGTTGGGAGAGCCAACATTGGGGAGAGCCAGCATTGGGTAGGCAAGGAGATCTGATCCAGTAAAAGAAGATACATAAGGGAGCATTTGGAAGATGAGATGGGCAGACGCCAAGGCAAGAATTTGCCCAACAAGCTGAAAAGCAACATGAAGCCACCAGAAAACCAGGGACCTCACAACGGGAGGACATGATCACCTTAATCAAGAAGAAGTAGAAAAGATTGACTTCATGAAAGTGATTGACGCCCTTAAACAGCATGTAAAAAACGCCCTTATAGAAATGGATGAGAAATATAACAGAAAGTTTGAAGAATTGAATAAATCAGTGAATGATACCCTAGAAAACCAAGGAAAAACAATCAAACAGATAATGGAAACAGTTCAAGACTTGAAAACTAAAATGGAGGCAAAGAAGAAAACACAAACAGAGGGCCGGCTGGAAATGGAAAATTTAAGTGAACAAACAGAGTCTACAGAAACAAGCATAATCAACAGAATACAAGAGTTAGAAGAAAGAATCTCACATTCTGAAAATAACATAGAGAAAATAAACACAATGATCAAAGAAAACAGCAAGTCCAACAAACTCTCATCACAAAACATTCAAGAAATATGGGACACAATAAAAAGACCAAACTTAAGAATAATAGGAGTAGAAGAAGGAGAAGAAGTGCAGCTCAATGGTCCAGAAAATATATTTAATAAAATTATAGAAGAAAACTTTCCCAACCTAAAGAAAGATATACCTATGAAGGTTCAAGAAGCATACAGAACACCGAATAGGCTGGATCAAAAAAAAAAAATAAATAAAAACATCCCCTCGCCATATAATTATCAAAACACAAAGCATACAGAATAAGGAAAGAATATTAAGAGCTGCAAAGGAAAAAGGCCAAATTACTTATAAAGGTAAACCTATCAGACTTACACCTGACTTCTCCATGGAAACCATGAAAGCCAGAAGGTCCTGGATAGATGTACTGCAGAAACTGAGAGACCATGGATGCAAGCCCAGATTACTATACCCAGCCAAGCTTTCATTCACTATAAATGGAGAAAATAAAATTTTCCAGGATAAAAACAAATTTAAACAATGCACAGCCACAAATCCAGCTTTACAGAAAGTAATAGAAGGAAAATCACTAACCAAGCACTCCAACAATGAACACAATAACTCAGACATCTAGAGAACCTTCACCAACAAAAATCAAAGAAGGGAAACACACAAACTCTACTACTAAAAAAAAATGTCCGGAGTTAACAACCACTGGTCATAAATATCACTTAATGTCAATGGACTCAATTCACCTATAAAAAGGCACAGGCTAAGAGATTGGATAAAAAAAAAAAACAGGATCCAACATTCTGCTGTTTACAAGAAACACACCTCAACCACAAAGACAGGCAACTACTCAGAGCAAAGGGCTGGGAAAAGGCTTATCAAGCAAATGGACCTAAGAAACAAACAGGTGTGGCCATACTAATCTCTAACAAAGTTGACTTCAAAGTTAAATCAATCAGAAGCGATGGAGAGGGGCATTTTATACTCATGACAGGAACAGTTCATCAGGATGAAGTCTCAATCCTGAATATCTATGCCCCTAATATAAAAGCACCCACGTACATAAAAGAAACATTGCTAAAATTCAAGGCAGCCATCAAACCGCACACACTAATAGTAGGAGACTTCAACACTCCTCTCTCACCAATGGACAGGTCAATCAGACAGAAACCTAACAGAGAAATAAGAGAATTAATGGAGGTAATGAATCAAATGAACTTAAAAGACATCTATAGAACATTCCACCCAAATAGGAAAGAATATACCTTCTTCTCTGCAGCTCATGGACTTTCTCAAAAATCGACCACATAGTCGGTAACAAAGCAAACATCCACAGTTACAAAAAAAATTAGTAACCACCTGTGTCTTATCAGATTACCATGGATTAAAGTTAGAATTCAACAACAATGCTACCCCCAGAAAGCCTACAAATTCATGGAAACTGAACAGTCAACTACTGAACCATATATGGATTAAGGAAGAAATAAAGAAAGAAATTAAAGTCTTCCTGGAATTCAATGAAAATAAAGAAACAACATACTCAAACTTATGGGACACTATGAAAGCAGTCCTAAGAGCAAAGTGCATAGCACCAAGTGCCCACTTAAATAAAACAGAGAAAGCACATATTGAAGACTTAACAGCCCACCTGAAAGCTCTAGAAAAAAAAGAAGCAGACTCACCTAGGAGGAGTAGAAGACTGGAAATAATCAAACTGAGGGCTGAAATCGACAAAATAGAAACACAGAAAACAATCCAAAGAATCAATGAAACAAAAAGCTGATTCCTGGATAAAATCAACAAGATTGACAAACCCCTATCCAACCTAATCAAACGGAAGAGAGCGAATTTGCAAATTAATAAGATCAGAAATGAAAAGGGGGACATAAACACAGACACAGAGAAAATTCAGAGAATCATTAGATCTTACTACAAAAGCCTATATGCCACAAAACTGGAAAATGTAAAGGAAATGGACACTTTTTTAGATAAATATCATATACCAAAGTTAAATCAGGACCAGGTGAACAATCTAAATAGACCTGTTAGTCGTGAAGTATTAGAAGAGGTTATCAAAAACCTCCCTACCAAAAAAGCCCAGGACCAGATGGTTTCAATGCGGATTTCTACCAGAACTTCCAAGAAGAACTAATACCTATACTCCTTATTGTATTTCACAATATAGAAACAGAAGAGGCAATGCCAAATTCCTTTTATGAAGCTACAGTTACTCTGATACCAAAACCGCACAAAGACTCAACCAATAAAGAGAATTATGGACCAATCTCACTCATGAACATCAATGCAAAAATCCTCAAGGGAATACTGGCAAACCGAATCCAAGGACACATCAGAAAAATTATCCATTATGATCAAGTAGGCTTCATCCCAGGGATGCAGGGCTGGTTCAACATACGAAAATCTATCAATATAATCCAGCATATAAATAAACTGAAAGAAAAAAATCATATGATCATTTCATTAGATGCTGAAAAAGCATTTGACAAAAGTCAACATCCCTTTATGATATAAATATTGGAGCGATTAGGGATACAAGGGTCATACCTACATATAATAAAAGCCGACAGCTAACATCAAATTAAATGGAGAGAAACTCAAAGCCATCCCACTAAACTCAGGAACATGACAAGGCTGTCCACTCTCGCCATACCTCTTCAAAATAGTGCTTGAAGTTCTAGCAATAGCAATAAGACAACATAAGGGGATCAAAGGGATTTGAATTGGAAAGGAAGAAGTGAAACTTTCGTTATTTGCATATGATATGATAGTATACATAAGCGACCCCCAAAACTCCACCAAAGAACTTTTACAGCTGATAAACAGCTTTAGTAATGTGGCAGGATACAAGATCAACTCCAAAAAATCAGTCGCCCTCTTATACACAAAGTATATGGAAGCAGAGAGGGAAATCACAGAAGTTTCACCTTTCACGATAGCCACAAACAGCATAAAATATCTTGGGGTAACTCTAACCAAGGAAGTGAAAGATCTATTTGACAAGAACTTTAAGGCATTGAAGAAAGAAATTGAGGAGTATACCAGAAAATGGAAGGACCTCTCTTGTTCTTGGATTAGGAGGATCAACATAGTAAAAATGGCAATTCTACCAAAGGCAATTTATAGATTCAATGCAATCCCCATCAAGGTCCCATCAAAATTCTTCACAGATCTTGAGAGGACAATAATCAACTTTATATGGAAAAAAAAAAAACCAGGGTAGCCAAAACAATCCTATACAATAAAGGATTGTCTGGAGGCATTATCGTCCCTGACTTCAAACTCTATTACAGAGCTACAGTGATGAAAACAGTGTGGTACTGGCATAAAAACAGAGAAGTCGATGAATGGATTCGTATAGAAGATGCGAATTTTAACCCACAAACCTATGAACACCTCATTTTTGATAAAGGAGCCAAAAGTATAAAATGGAAGAAAGAAAGCATCTTCAACAAATGGTGCTGGCATATCTGGATGTCAACCTGTAGAAGAATGAAAATAGACCCATATCTATCACCATGCACAAAACTCAAGTCCAAATGGATTAAAGACCTCACTATCAGTCAGAACACAATGAGCCTAATAGAAGAGAAAGTGGGAAGTACCCTACAACAGATGGGCACAGGAGATCGCTTCCTATGTGTAACCCAAACAGCACAGACATTAAGGGCAACATTGAATAAATGGGACCTACTAAAATTGAGAAGCTTCTGTAAAGCAAAGGACACTGTGACCAAGACAAAAAGGCAACCTACTGACTGGGAGAAGATCTTCACCAACCCCACAACAGACAAAGGTCTGATCTCCAAAATATATAGAGAACTCAGGAAACTAGACTTTAAAATGCTAATTAACCCAATTAAAAAATGGAACACTGAACTGAACAGAGAATTCTCAGCAGAGGAAGTTCAAATGGCCAAAAGACATTTAAGGTCATGCTCAACCTCCTTAGCGATCAGGGAAATGCAAATCAAAACAACTTTGAGATATCATCTTACACCTGTCAGAATGGCTAAAGTCAAAAACACCAATGATAGCCTTTGCTGGAGAGGTTGTGGAGAAAGGGGTACCCTCATCCATTGCTGGTGGGAATGCAATCTTGTGCAACCTCTTTGGAAAACTGTGTTTCGGTTTCTCAGGAAATTCGGGATCAACCTACCACTGGACCCAGCAATACCACTCCTGGGAATATACCCAAGAGATGCCCTATCATATGAGAAGAGCATTTGTTCAACTATGTTCATAGCAGTATTATTTGTAATAGCCATATCCTGGAAACAACCTAGATGCCCCTCAATGGAAGAATGGATGAAGAAAGTGTGGAATATTTACACATTAGAGTACTAAGCTGCAGTAAAAAAACAATGACTTCTCGAATTTTGCATGCAAATGGATGGAAATAGAAAACACTATTCTGAGTGAGGTAACCCAGAGCCAAAACGATGAATATGGGATGTACTCACTCATAATTGGTTTCTAGCCATAAATAAAGGGTCACGGAGTCTACAATTGGTGATCCTAAAGAAGCTAAGTAAGAAGTTGAACCAAAGGAAAAACATACAGTTATCCTCTTGGATATGGGAAGTAGACAAAATTGCCAGGGAGAAAATTGGGATCTTGGGGGTGGGGTGGGATGTGGGTAAGGGGAGATGGGGAGAGAAAAGGGAGAAGGGGAGGATGGGGGGAACTTGGGGAAAAAGGAAGATTGGAATAAAGGAAGGTAGGATGGGGAGCACGGAAGCACAATTCTTAGTTAAGGGAGCCACCTTAGGGTTGGCAAGAGACTTGAAACTAAAGTGGCTCCCAGGAGCCCAAGCCGAGGTCCCCAGTTAGTTCCTTGGGCAGCTGAGGATAGGGAACCGGAAATGACCCTAGCCTATAGCAATACTGACGAATATCTTGCATATCATTATAGAACCTTCATCTGGTGATGGAAGGAGATAGAGACAGAGACCCACACTGGAGCACTGGACTGAGCTCCCAAGGTCCCAATGAGGAGCAGAAGGAGGGAGAACATGAGCAAAGAAGTCAGGACCACGAGGGGTGCACCCACCCATTGAGACAGTGGAGCTGATCTACTGGGAGCTCACCAAGGCCAGCTGGGCTGTGACTGAAAAAGCATGGGTTAAAACTGGACTCTCTGAACATGGCGAACAATGAGGGCTGATGAGAAGTCAAGGACAATGGCACGGGGTTTTGAACCTACTTCATGTTCTGGCTTTGTGTGAGCCTAGCCAGTTTGGATGTTCACCTTCCTAGATATGGGCAGAGGGTGGAGGACCTAGGACTTACCACAGGGCAGGGAACCCTGACTGCTCTTTGGACTGGAGAGGGAGAGGGAGAGGAGTGGGAGGAGGGAGAGAAGGATGGCAGAAGGGGGAGGGAAATGATAGGCTGGGAGGAGGTGGAAACTTGTTTTTTTTTTCCTTTTCTCAATAAAAAAAAATTAAAAAAAAGAAAAGAAAAAAAATCAGTAACATGTGTGGCCATATACAGCCCTTATAACAATGGTACATGGAACAGTCAAAATTAGTTCTGTACAGAAAAAAAAAAACAAAACAATAGGCCAGGCATTGATAAAAGGTATTTAAGATACTCTCCTAACAAAAGGAAGACAATATTTGGTAGACAGTTTATGCTGTTATAAATTAATAAACTGTTGGATACCTTAGGGTATCCCCCTCTCCATGAAGGCTTACCTAATTTTGCCTTCCAATTGCCACTATCTATATCTCTTAGACTGAGAACCTATGTTGCTGGAGTTCACTCTTGGCTAGCAGCACTAGAAAATGAGCATATATCCTAAAATCCTAAAGTAACACTTGACCTATAAATATTCTGGCTTCCCTTTCCCTTCATTGGATTAGGCAGTTTTCCCTGGGGTAAAAATCCTCAAGCACATTAGCTAATCCCAAATTGCTCACAGTGGTACTTGTTCCACAACATAGCTTTTACTGACTGACTTCCTTTTACCACGTCTTTTGGTGTTTGTGGGGATTACCTAAAACATATTATATATCCTGTCAAATTATTATTTCAGCTGTGTGTTAGGGGGAGCTAATTGACCCTGGTCTCACTCCCTCTCTATCCTGCTATCTTGTTTGAATAATTTCTCTTCTTAGGCTCTACTCTGTATTCGGATTTACTGTTAGGTCCAGCCAAGATCACTGCTATTACTACACTGTAATTTATATACTTTTACCTAATTTTACCAAAACACTGGACCTTGCTTAAATTATGAAGCTATACATCTTTTCCTCCAGATATCTCAGTTGCATAACACTACATCCAGCACATGGGAAATTTCATTATATGGCAACTCTTTATTGATAGATGTTTCTTTCTCGTTTCTTCCCAAGGGATACCTTGCATTTATGATGAAAAATACTTTTCTGAAATCTTCCTCCACTAGCTCACGAGAAGAAGCAATTTATACTATATGGTCTTGCAAAGGCACTTCTCAACTGCGTCATATGATATTGTCAGATGTTACCTGCTCTTCTTTCCTATTTTTATAATAACTGCCTTATAGCTTTGTAAACTATTCAATGGGCAGGGCTGTACTAGATTCCATATTATTTCTTTCAGTTCTAGCTCAAACCTTTACATGCTACTGACATTATTAAGTGAAGGCAAAACAGTAGGTCATTTTGGTTTTATTTTGAGTACGTGGTTCCTGTCATTTCCACAATAAATATTTTTTTCCATTTCTTTTAAGGATAAAAGAGAATCAGAAACTGAAATCTAAAATATATAGTGAGTTGATTATTACCACAAGTTCTGTACCACCACTGCCCTAGGACACTTGTTGTCACCTTTCTGTATGCTGGGACACTTTAATACAATTCATCATTCTCTGATGACCATCAGCCATCAAATTATTTTAATGGCCACCTTCTAACTGTAATTTTGCTACTGTTATGAATTATAATGTGAATATCTGTGTTTTCCGATGGTCTTAGCTGACTCCTGTGAAAGGGTCATTCGACCACTACAGGTGCAACACACATATTGAGATCCGCTGCCCTCGTGCATCTTATGGGGACAGCAGACTGTACATCAAAGGTCTTGTGAATGCTCTGGTGTTTATGCTTCTGTCTTGGTAGCCTCCAGCGTACCTTCCTACAAAAAAAAATACTAGACCATAGGGGTGAAGATTCAATGTAGGCACCAGCTTCACTTTTTCCACATTCAATGAGTTGTATGAGTGCTGTCCCTGACATGGAGGTCTCACTGTCAGTTTACAGATAACAACTCATTGACTAAGCAACAGCCTGGGATGTTAGGGGATGGCCATGGGACCCATTGGACCAACAATGCAATCGAATACAGTCCAGTCCTGCTACTGGAAGCCTGCTTAGTGACAAGAGATGGCCAGTGGGGACTCCATAATCCCCATTAGAAAATGTTGTTAGTAACACCTTCTTATATATACACCATTAAACTTTTATAACATCCCTCAAATGACCCTCAATTCCGTGTCTCTCCCTAAATTCCCTCTCTGAACCTTACCTCCCTTGCCTTACCCACCTTATCCTCCCATTCCTGTCCCCTACTTCCCCTAGTCTAGCTTTAAAATCTATTCTATTCCCCACTCCATTTGTTCTCTCTAGTACCTTCCTCTGTACCTTCCTCTGTGTCTACAGATTGTTGGTTGGTTATCATGTATTTAAAGCTTAATATCCACCTATAAGTGTATACATATGATATTTATCTTTCTGAATCTGGGTTACCTCACTCAGAATGATATTTTTCTGGTTCCACTCAACTTAAATCCCACTGTAAGAGATGGAACCCATATGCAAGACTCCTTGAGCCACTAAGAACCAGAGACTAGATAGCAGAAAGACCTAAAGTAAAACCAAACACTACTGGTCTAAAAAAACATTACTAAAATGACTCAATGAAATTCTGCTGTACTCATGTCATTTCCGTAGTGGGCCGCCATCAAAGAAGCTTCTCCTGCAGCAGATAGGAAAAAATCCAGAGCCCACCATCAGATATTACATGGAGAGAGAGTCTTTGAAAGCCACAGGTCTTAATGGGATGTCTCCATCAAATCCTTCCCCTCAGAACTCAGGGAACCCTGTGGAAGAGAAGCCAGAGGGGATGGAGAACACCAGGAGAACAAGACCCTCTGAATCAACTGGTCAAAGCTCTTATGAACTCACTGAGACTGAAGCAGCAATCACAGGTGCTGCATGAGTCTGTACCTGGTCCTCTACATATATATTAAAACTTTCAGCTTAGTATATTTAGTTGGACTCCTGAGTATGTGAATGAGTGGGTCTCTGATTGTTTGTCTTCTCTCGGAGCTCTTTTCTTTCTGTTGGGTTGCCTTGTCCAGCCTCAGAGCAATGGCTTTTGTTTTATCTTACTATAATTTATTAATAAAATAAAGTAAAATAAAATATATAGTGAGTGAAATCTGACAGACTTAGTGGGACACGTCTTTGATTCCAGCACTTGAGAGGAAAGTAGGCTGATTTCTCTGAATAACTCACTGTTGTGTGGCCTGTCCCTCAGAATTGCAACAATCCCTCCAAATTGGATCTTTTCCTCCAGGAGGTAAGAGCAGCTCAAAGGTCTCCAGACGTAAATAAAAGGTCACACAGGCTTTATACCATCTGCCTGTTAAATTGCTGCTAAAATATAAATCCAGTGTATTCATCTCTATAGGATGTCAGAAAGAAATCTGTATGAAAATAGCAACAACAAAAACAAAATCAATTGTTAACCACAAGTTTAGAATTCTTTTAGTAAATAGATTTTTTGGTCATATGGTATGGTAATGTCCTTCTTCTGTAAGTCTGTCCTTCATACATAGAATTTTTAATGCTGTCTCCACAAAATATTTTTAAATAATATAAAGCAAGTCAGAAATTTGTCTTGAAATAACTGACGACTCATCTCTTCAAGTTTTGCAAGGACATATTTATATTTGGCACAAGCTATAAATAACAGCCAGTAATTTTGTGACAACCATTTTTCCCTCACTTTGCCTTCTCCACACATTTAGGATTTTTCTTAGGTTCAGTATCAGTTGATCTCCAGTGCTGCTTTCCAGTATACACTAGGCCATTCTTAGTAAAGGCTCTTGTATTTTAAATCCCTTTTCTAACTCACTGTTCTACAGCATGTCCCTCAGAATTACAACATTCCCTCCAAATTGAAATATTTCCTCCAGGATGAAGGAGAGGCTCACAAGCTTCAGGAGATAAACAAACGGTCACAAAAGGTCACATGTACCTTTAAACAAAAAGTTAGGAGGATCTTGAGGGTCCCCACCAAGGGTAAAAACCAGAATGAACAGTTACTGAGGGTGGAGGCTCTGACAGCCAAACTGCAGAAACACATGTTAGTACTGGGGGGGGGGTGCGTGCAAGCTGCCCAGAGAGTTCCATGGTTGCAGTTTTCCAGAGTCATCATCCATGCTGGGATGAGTTGTTCGGTGATGCGATTGCTTTTGAGTTATTACTGATCCTTTTAAGTAACCTTTCACCTGTATTTCTCTTAGTAAACCCAACAATAACAATGGAATGCACTGGATCACCAAATTGGGCATTAATATAATTGTTACTCTGGTCTGCCCTGGGATCCCTTTCTGGGGTGAGTAGATGTGTGTCATGTATGTGTACATGTTGCATCTCCCCAGAAAATGTCTGTACGTAACACTTGGTGCCAGAACAGAGACAACAGAGAACCAAGCATGAGTTGGGAAGTAGTGATTATATGGTCCTGGTTATGGGTAGCAAGGCATGCAGATGTAGCTCTGAGGAGGCATTGCAATACACGGCGATACTCTGATACTGCTTACTGTCTCCGTATAGTGTGTGCTAGTGTGCTCTTGTGCTACAGCAGTAGTTGCATAGCTCTTGCTATGACTAGTGAGACATGCTACTAAGGGTGAGCCATCAGACATTGGACAGTCTGTAGGAGGAGTGCCAGGATGAGTCTTAGTCTCTGTATTAAAAGATGGCATTTCTGCTTGCTGAGTGGGATCTACCATGTGACTATGAAGATACCCTGAAAAGAGTAAAGGCTTAGAGAAAATTTTGCAGTCCTTGAGGGATGGAGAGTTGGCTCAATGGTTAAGAGCACTGTCTGTTCCTCCAAAGGTCCTGAGTTCAATTCTCTGCAAACACATGGTGATGTGGGAGTGTCATATATCAATCTGTTGATTTCATTGGTTAAGCAATAAAGAAACTGCTTGGCCCTCATAGGTTAAAACATAGGTGGGAGGAGTAAACAAAACAGAATGCTGGGAGAAAGAAACTGAGTCAAGGAGTCACCATGATTCTCCCATTCCAGGCAGACGCAGGTTAAGATCATTCCTGGTAAGCCAGCTTGTGGGCTACAGCAGATTATTAGAAATGGGCTAGTCCAGGTGCGAGAGCTAGCCTAGAAGAGGCTAGATAGAAATGGGCCAAGCGGTGTTTAAAAGAATACAGTTTCCGTGTAATTATTTCGGGTAAAGCTAGCCGTGCGGGCGGCAGGGTGCCAGGGACGCAGCCCCGCCACTCATGATACAACAACATGGTGGCTCAGAACCATCTGTAATGAGATCTGATGCCCGCTTAAGGAAGCAACCTGGTCAGTCACACTCATCAACTTAGACCATGAAACCCAATAGTGACAAGTCCAACAGAACTGCCATTTATGGACTGCTCATGCATGCTTCAACATTGCCAAGGCATATTTTTTTGAGATTAGCATGCAAGGGTTTAGATATTGGAAAACAGCAGTAGAGATTGCCTGGCCACTGGTGTATGCAGCTAGAAATGAATCTGAGGCTGAGATGTTGCCCACGTTGTTTGTATGAAGGAGTAATTACAATTAGGAAGGGAGATATACATAGCATCCTATATGTTAGCCTCTGATAAGGCAAGGAGATTAGATAAACAAGAGGATGAGACAGAGGTATTGGCTTGCTGTGTCTTACAACTTGGGAGCTGAAAGACAAGGAAAATGCAAGTTCGATCCAAATTTGAAAGGCCCTTCCTAGGTTCAAAGAACTTGGAACACAGAGAAAGAACCAGAGTAAAAAGCAGGACAAGGTGGAAATGACAAAAGATACCCCTCTGGTCTAACCTTTAAGACAATAAAAAAGAAAACTCTGTGATTCAACATGCAGATAGGGGCCAAGAAGTTATGGTAATCAAGGAATACTGAGCATTTAAACTGCTGTAATTGGTGACAACTAAAGATGCAATGGAAGAGCTTGTCATAACCTGAATTGTTAGGCTATGGGACATGAGAACAAATGGGATCAATTTGATTACTGTGGAAGCAGAAAAACTGAGCAATATAGCTACCCAAATCTCCTTAAAGTAAAAGCTGCATAACTTGGGAATATTAGGGAAATCAGTCCCACCCTGATGAACTGACTTATCAGAGCCATTAGGGATAATTTAGTACCTCCAGCTGATGGCTCCATAGATATCGGGGACTGGAAGACTATGAAAGAGTGATTATAGAGGATGTTAATGAGGCAATTAAGTATGAAAAAAGCAATATGTGATGCTCAGCTCACTGGACCAGATAGGACTCTGTTCACCAGAGACTTAAGGGAGATATTGAACAGCCAAACTGGGCAAAGAAAGAGATGTTTGGACCAGGGAATTATCTTCAAGCTGCACAGGGAGCTTCAGTGTTGCAGGCTTTCAGGATATTTCACCCACATAGTGATGAGATTTCTGGGGATCCAGAGGCTTTTTGAATTATCTCTTCTCCATGTAAGTAATGGCTTACCCACTCTTATTAGTAACTCCAATAAAGCTGGAGATTCTAAATTTCTCCAAATTGGACAATGGTGCACTTTACTTTACTCTGTAATGAGCTCCCTTTCTGCGGTGAAGAGAAATGTATGTTGCATCTCTCCAGGAAATGCAATCACCATTAAGGATGTTTTTAATGCTACTTATGTGTAATATTAACATTATATATGAATATAGATATTCCTGCACAAAACACAGATAGATTGCAGTGATGTAAGTAGATTAGTATAAGGTTTTAAGAAAACATTGGTGCAGATGTAGCAGCAGACACCTTGGCATTAACCCACAGCTTTCTAATTAAATTTAAAATCTGTTCAGCAACAGGGAAACCACTGGAAATCTAGTTAACTAATCAGTACTAGTGAAGTCATGGTTATTGGATGTGAAACAGGAGGCCATGGATTTATAGGAGAGTGAGAAGTGGGAAAAACTTGGAGGGAGGAAAGGAGGGGGGCAGAAATGTTATAATTTTATTATAAGTTCCAAAATAAAATTTAAAAAAGAAGAAAAAGAAAAAAATAAATAAAAGTGTAAATTATCTTCCAAAAAATAAAAAAGAAAGAAAATATTGAGCTATAGTTCTGGCAAAATCATTTCTGTAGGAACCACAAATATCTTTAGAAGTGAGGACATAAATCTGGCCAGTAAAATTTTGGAATGTAGTCACTGATAATAGAGAAAAGGGTAAAAAATGAATATGAAAGAATGAACTCTTGTAGGAAAAAATAAAAAGGTCAATTAAGTCTTACATAGAAGTTGTATGTATAAGACAGCATTTACCTAGGTTGCTTAGACATCTCTACATGGTAATTTAGAAACCACGGTGGATAGTCATTAAAGGTGTCTGTGATGGACTGGTACACAATAAATTAATTCACCTTTCAAGCCAGAATAAGAATGGTTTGAATACACTGTGACATAAAAAGGTAGCAGTCTGGATAGTTGCCAAGGTATTATTATCTACAGTGTAACTAGAGTATTATCTGTAGAATGAGGCAGTGGGGTTATAGGTCTCCATTTGTAAGAAGTGCTTGTTTGAAAAGGGTGAGTTTATTTGTGTGCAGTTTCCTTGCAAGAAATTTATACCACAAGTATAGTCCTGAATGGGAGGTGTACAGTTCTAGGAGGTTAGCCTGAGCCCTTGTGCAAGTCAGTTCCAGTTGCAGAGTCTTGGTTATGCAAACAAAGGCCATGCAAATTAGTGCAGTTTGCAAGCTCTGTGGTGTCAGGTTGCAGCATTCTGGAGCTAGTAGTTTGGAATTCCTGGGCTGAGTTTGTGAAAATTCCCTAAGGAGTCTAGCTCCATTTTCTTGTCTCTTAATAATAATGGTCTTTGCTCTACAGGCAGGAAAATCCTAAACCCTGGAATCAGGGAAACAAAGGAGAAGGAATGATGGAAAATAGTGCCTGGCTTATTTGTTGCTTTCCTGTTCTCCCTGCTCCTACTATTCCTAGACAAAGTAGGTCTATAAACTGCTTCTTTGTAGGTACAGTAGATAATTATAAATTACTTCAATATGATAGTTAATATAGTTAATACTTTTATCTGAATATATTTTACATCTAGTACTGGTATTTGCTTGTGGATTCCATAATTTCCCCCAGCAATGAATACTCAATTAGTGAATATTGTAACAAGATAAGTAGTATTAAGTTGTGAAGAATGCAATTAAAAAATAGAAAGTTTAGTGGCATAAACCAGAACCTCTGACAGTTAGCCTAATAATAGATGACTCTTATCTAACAGTAGTAGGAAGAAAAGCCAGTAACTGTTCTTGCTAATGTAACAGAATCTTCACAGACATTGTCTCTTTGATTCTCCCCAATCACTCTTCTAGATAGGCATTATTATCTCCAATTTGTATGTTTTGAAACCCAGACTAAAGCAATTAAATGTGGTAACTCTTTTAGTCATTAAGAGACATATAATGGGTTTTTTATTTATTTATTTTTTTTTTTTTGCGAGCTGCCCAACCAGCACGGAGGCCTGATCTTTCGGCGCCAGGAGACCCAGCATTGGGGTGAGTTTCTGGCCCACGGGGCCAGCCTGGGACGGGGAGATCGGGGGTTTCTTGGCCCCCTGTCCTTCTTGGGCTCTCTGCAGGGCCTCTACTCCCTGGGTGCTGCCTCTTTCCTAGCCCCCCCAGCTTCCGTCCAGAGCCCTCCCCACTTCGGCCCCACTGCCCTCTTTTGGCGTGTGGCATCGCCCAGCCCAGCCTATCTGGGCGCTGGGTGCTCCCGGGCGGGCAGCAGTTCCTTTGTTTCTGGGGCCTGCCTGCACCAAGCGGGGTAGGCACTTTGTCTGTGAGCTGCCCAACCAGCACAAAGGCCTGATCTTTCGGCGCCAGGAGACCCAGCATTGGGAGAGCCAACATTGGGAGAGACAGCATTTGGTAGGCAAGGAGACCTGATCCAGTAAAAGAAGATCCATAGGGAGCATTTGGAAGAAGAGATGGGCCAACGTCAAGGCAAGAATTTGCCCAACAAGCTGAAAAGCAACAAGAAGCCACCAGAAAAAAGCGACCTCACAACGGGAGGACAAGAACCCCTTAATCAAGAAGAAGGAGAAAAGATTGACTTCATGAAAGTGATTGACACCCTTAAACAGCATGTAAAAAACGCCCTTATAGAAATGGATAAGAAATATAACAGAAAGTTTGAAGAATTGAATAAATCAGTGAATGATACCCTAGAAAACCAAGGAAAAACAATCAAACAGATAATGGAAACAGTTCAAGACCTAAAAACTGAAATGGAGGCAAAGAAGAAAACACAAACAGAGGGCCGGCTGGACATGGAAAATCTAGGTAAATGAATAGAGACTACAGAAACAAGCATAACCAGCAGAATACAAGAGATGGAAGAAAGACTCTCGGATTCTGAAGATACCATAGAGAAAATAAACACACTGATCAAAGAAAACAGCAAGTCCAACAAACTCTCATCACAAAACATTCAGGAAACTTGGGACACAATAAAAAGACCAAACCTAAGAATAATAGGAGTAGAAGAAGGAGAAGAAGGGCAGCTCAATGGTCCAGAAAATATATTTAATAAAATTATAGAAAGAAACTTTCCCAACCTAAAGAAAGATATTCCTATGAAGGTGCAAGAAGCATACAGAACACCGAATAGGCTGGATCAAAAAAAAAAAATAAAAAATAAAAACATCCCCTCGCCATATAATTATCAAAACACAAAGCATACAGAATAAGGAAAGAATATTAAGAGCTGCAAAGGAAAAAGGCCAAATTACTTATAAAGGTAAACCTATCAGACTTACACCTGACTTCTCCATGGAAACCATGAAAGCCAGAAGGTCCTGGATAGATGTACTGCAGAAATTGAGAGACCATGGATGCAAGCCCAGATTACTATACCCAGCCAAGCTTTCATTCACTATAAATGGAGAAAATAAAATTTTCCAGGATAAAAACAAATTTAAACAATGCACAGCCACAAATCCAGCTTTACAGAAAGTAATAGAAGGAAAATCACTAACCAAGCACTCCAACAATGAACACAATAACTCAGACATCTAGAGACCCTTCACCAACAAAAATCAAAGAAGGGAAACACACAAACTCTACTACTAAAAAAAAAATGACCGGAGTTAACAACCACTGGTCATTAATATCACTTAATGTCAAGGACTCAACTCACCTATAAAAAGGCACAGGCTAAGAGATTGGATAAAAAAAACAGGATCCAACATTCTGCTATTTACAAGAAACACACCTCAACCACAAAGACAGACACCTACTCAGAGTAAAGGGCTGGGAAAAGGCTTATCAAGCAAATGGACCTAAGAAACAAGCAGGAGTGGCCATACTAATCTCTAACAAAGCTGACCTCAAACTTAAATCAATCAGAAGAGATGGAGAGGGACATTTTATATTCATAACAGGAACAGTTCATCAGGATGAAGTCTCAATCCTGAACATCTTTGCCCCTAATATAAAAGCACCCACGTACATAAAAGAAACATTGCTAAAACTCAAGGCAGCCATCAAACCGCACACACTAATAGTAGGAGACTTCAACACTCCTCTCTCACCAATGGACAGGTCAATCAGACAGAAACCTAACAGAGAAATAAGAGCATTAATGGAGGCAATGAATCAAATGAACTTAACAGACATCTATAGAACATTCCATCCAAATAGGAAAGAATATACCTTCTTCTCTGCAGCTCATGGAACCTTCTCGAAAATCAACCACATAGTCGGTAACAAAGCAAACATCCACAGTTACAAAAAAATATTAGTAACCACCTGTGTCTTATCAGACCACCATGGATTAAAGTTAGAATTCAACAATAATGCTACCCCCAGAAAGCATACAAAGTCATGGAAACTGAACAGTCAACTATTGAACCATAGCTGGATTAAGGAAGAAATAAAGAAAGAAATTAAAGTCTTCCTGGAATTCAATGAAAATAAAGAAACAACATACTCAAACTGATGGGACACTATGAAAGCAGTCCTAAGAGCAAAGTTCATAGCACTAAGTGCCCACTTAAAGAAAAGAGAGAAAGCTCACATTGGAGACTTAACAGCCCACCTGAAAGCTCTAGAAAAAAAAAGAAGCAGACTCACCTAGGAGGAGTAGAAGACTGGAAATAATCAAACTGAGGGCTGAAATCAACAAAATAGAAACACAGAAAACAATACAAAAAAATCAATGAAACAAAAAGCTTGTTCCTGGAGAAAATCAACAAGATTGACAAACCACCATCCAAGCTAATCAAACGGCAGAGAGAGAATTTGCAAATTAATAAGATCAGAAATGAAAAGGGGGACATAACCACAGACACAGAGGAAATTCAGAGAATCATTAGATCTTACTACAAAAGCCTATATGGCACAAAATTGGAAAATGTAAAGGAAATGGATACTTTTTTAGATAAATATCATGTACCAAAGTTAAATCAGGACCTGGTGAACAATCTAAATAGACCTGTTAGTCGCGAAGAATTAGAAGAGGTTATCAAAAACCTCCCTACCAAAAAAAGCCCAGGACCAGATGGTTTCAATGCGGACTTCTACCAGATCTTCCAAGAAGATCTAATACCTATACTCCTTAATGTATGCCACAATATAGAAACAGAAGGGTCATTACCAAACTCCTTTTATGAAGCCACAATTACTCCGATACCAAAACCACACAAGTACTCAACCATGAAAGAGAACTACAGGCCAATCTCACTCATGAATATCGACACCAAAATCCTCAACAAAATACTGGCAAATCGAATCCAAGAACACATCCGAAAAATTATCCATTATGATCAAGTAGGCTTCATTCCTCAGATGCAGGGCTGGTTCAACATACGAAAATCTATCAATGTAATCCAGCATATAAATAAACTGAAAGAAAAAAAAAACATATGATCATTTCATTAGATGCTGAAAAAGCATTTGACAAAATTCAACATCCATTTATGTTAAAAGTCGTGGAGAGATTAGGGATACAAGGGTCATACCTAAATATAATAAAAGCTATATACAGCAAGCCGACAGCTAACATCAAATTAAACGGAGAGAAACTCAAAGCCATCCCACTTAACTCAGGAACACGACAAGGCTGTCCACTCTCGCCATACCTCTTCAAAATAGTGCTTGAAGTTCTAGCAATAGCAATAAGACAACATAATGGAATCAAGGGGATTCGAATTGGAAAGGAAGAAGTTAAACTTTCGTTATTTGCAGATGAAATGATAGTGTACATAAGCGACCCCAAAAACTCCACCAAAGAACTTTTACAGCTGATAAACAGCTTTAGTAATGTGGCAGGATACAAGATCAACACCAAAAAACCAGTCGCCCTCTTATACACAAAGGATATGGAAGCAGAGAGGGAAATCAGAGAAGCTTCACCATTCACAATAGCCAAAAACAGCATAAAATATCTTGGGGTACATCTAACCAAGGAAGTGAAAGATCTATTTGACAAGAACTTTAAGGCATTGAAGAAAGAAATTGAAGAGGATACCAAAAAATGGATGGATCTCCCTTGCTCTTGGATTGGGAGGATCAAAATAGTAAAAATGGCAATTCTACCAAAGGCAATTTATAGATTCAATGCAATCCCCATCAAGATCCCATCAAAATTCTTCACAGATCTGGAGAGGACAATAATCAACTTTATATGGAAAAACAAAAAACCCAGGATAGCCAAAACAATCCTATACAATAAAGGATCTTCTGGAGGCATTACCATCCCTGACTTCAAACTCTATTACAGAGCTACAGTAATGAAAACAGTGTGGTACTGGCATAAAAACAGAGAAGTCGACCAATGAAATCGTATAGAAGACCCGGATTTTATCCCACAAACCTATGAACACCTCATTTTTGATAAAGGAGCTAAAAGTATACAATGGAAGAAAGAAAGCATCTTCAACAAACGGTGCTGGCACAACTGGATGTCATCCTGTAGAAGAATGAAAATAGACCCTTATCAATCACCGTGCACAAAACTCAAGTCCAAATCTATTAAAACCTCAATATCAGCCCGAACACACTGAACCTGATAGAAGAGAAAGTGGGAAGTACCCTACAGGAGATGGGCACAGGAGATCGCTTCCTATGTATAACCCCAGAAGCACAGACATTAAGGGCAACATTGAATAAATGGGACCTACTTAAACTGAGAAGCTTCTGTAAAGCAAAGGACATAGTCACTAAGACACAAAGGCAACCTACTGACTGGGAGAAGATCTTAACCAACCCCACAACAGACAAAGGTCTGATCTCCAAAGTATATATAGAGAACTCAAGAAACTAGACTTTAAAATGCTAATTAACCCAATTAAAAAATGGGGCACTGAACTGAACAGAGAATTCTTAGCAGAGGAAGTTCAAATGGCCAAAAGACACTTAAAGTCGTACTCAACTTCCTTTGCAATCAGGGAAATGCAAATCAAAACAACTTTGAGATATCATCTTACACCTGTCAGAATGGCTAATGTCAAAAACACCAAGGATAAACTGTGCTGGAGAGGCTGTGGAGGAACAGGTACCCTCATCCATTGCTGGTGGGAATGCAATCTTGTGCAACCACTGTGGAAGTCAGTGTTTCGGTTTCTCAGGAAATTCGGGATCAGCTTACCCCTGGACCCAGCAATACCACTCCTGGGAATATAACCAAGAGATGCTATTTCATATGACAAAAGCATTTGTTCAACTATGTTCATAGCAGTATTATTTGTAATATCCAGAACCTGGAAACAACCTAGATGCCCTTCAATGGAAGAATGGATGAAGAAAGTATGGAATATATACACGCTAGAGTACTACGCTGCAGTAAAAAACAATGACTTCTCGAATTTTGCATGCAAATGGATGGAAATAGAAAACACTATCCTGAGTGAGGTATCCCAGACCCAAAAAGATGAACATGGGATGTACTCACTCATAATTGGTTTCTAGCCATAAATAAGGGCCACGGAGTCTACAATAGGTGAACCTAAAGAAGCTAAGTAAGAAGGTGAACCCAAGGAAAAACATATAGTTATCCTCTTGGCTAAGGGAAGTAGACCAAATTGCCGGGGAGAAAATTAGGATCTTGGGGGTGGGGTGGGTTGGGGGTAAGGGCAGATGGGGAGAGAAAAGGTAGAAGGGAAGGAGGGGGGACTTGGGGAATCAGGAGAATTGGGATAAAGGATAGGTGGATAGGGGAGCACGGAACCACAATTCTTAGTTAAGGGAGCCTCTTTAGGGTGGGCAAGAGATTTGACCCTAGGCGGGCTCCCAAGTGCCCAAGATGAGGTTCCCAGTTAGTTCCTTGGGCAGCTGAGGATTGGGAACCTGAAATGACCCTATCCTAGAGCAATACTGACGAATATCTTGCATATCATCATACAATCTTCATCTGGTGATGGATAGAGATAGAGACAGAGACCCACACATGAGCACTGGACTGTACTCCCAAGGTCCCAATGAGGAGCAGAAGGAGGGAGAACATGAGCAAAGAAGTCGGGACCACGAGGCGTGCACCCACCCACTGAGACAGTGGAGCTGATCTACTGGGAGCTCACCAAGGCCAGCTGGACTGTGACCGAAAAAGCATGGGATAAAACTGGACTCTCTGAACATGGCGAACAATGAGGGCTGATGAGACGCCAAGGACAATGGCACGGGGTTTTGATCCTACTTAATGTGCTGGCTTTGTGGAAGCCTAGCCAGTTTGGATGTTCACCTTCCTAGATATGGACGGAGGGGGGAGGACCTTGGACTTACCACAGGGCAGGGAACCCTGACTGCTCTGTGGACTGGAGAGGGAGGGGGAGAGGAGTGGGGGGAGGGGGAGAAAGGTGGGAGGAGGGGGAGGGAAATGGGAGGCTGGGAGGAGGTGGAAACTTGTTTTTTGTTTATGTTTTTTTTCTTCTTTTCTTAATAAAAAAAAGGAAAAAAAAAGAGACATATAATGGATGATAGACACTGGTCCACACGCTGTCAAAGACATGCAAGACATTAAAGGTCCAGCAAGACATAAAAAGCTCTCTCTCTCTCTCTCTCTCTCTCTCTCTCTCTCTCTCTCTCCCTCTTTCCCTCTGTCTCTGTCTCTCTGCCTCACCTTTCTCTTCCACCTACCCTCCCAATGCACTCATCCAAAATAAACTCCACACTCAAAAAAAAAAAAACAAACATACAAAGGTCTTTTGCTACCTAAACTTATGCTCTGGTTAAGTAAGATAACCTTAGAAAACTACAAAAAAGTAAAAAATTCTGAACACGGTGGTTTGAAGGCGGGTAAAATAAACAAAATTGATAGTATGAAGGGTGATGTAGAGGACAACCTTTCTTAGTATGCCGCCATATTGCTAGTACAACACTGATTCTGTGTTACTCAGGGGTTCAAAGTAACCACATATGTCATAGAAGGTTATGTAGTGGTTATGTGGTGTTTTATGAAACAGTAGTATTGTTTAAAGAAGAAGAAATTATTATACAAATAGGCTTTGGATGGTAAGTGAACAGAAGCAATTGTTACTAGGGTAAACAATATCATATTCTACAAATAATTAAATGGACTTGATATAAGGAATATGTAGGTGTCCCAGGGACCAAAAGGGATTATGTGATATTATTTATTATAAGAGCAATAATAACATACTTTGTCTTGGTTTTCAATGTATGCTCAAGGTTGTCCAAGGGTCTTTGATGGAATGTTAGTTGTCATCACTCACAATGTTAGGATAACATAGAACTTTCACCACACGGTGTCTAAATTTAGTTGACATGATAACCAAAATAATTTAAGTTGCATTTGGAAAAACTTGAACTATCATAGGAAAACTGCTATTTCCGCTTTAAATTCTTTCAAGTCTCTCTAATTGTGTCAAGAAGAAATTTTCAATTTGAGCTATTTGAGCTGCTTTGACCTAACACCTCTCTAACATTTGCTAATCTCCTTTTTAAAAATGTTTATGTATTTATGTGCATTGGTGATTTGCCTACATGTAAGTCTGTGTGAGGGCATCAGATTCTTTAGAACTGGAGTTATGGATGGACAGTTGTCAGCTGCCACATAGGCTCCGGGAATTGATCCCAGGTCCTCTGGAGGAACAGCCAGTGCTCTTACCTGCTGAACCATCTCTCTAGCCCCCCTATTCTCCTTTGTAAAAGAAAAACTGAGCAGTCCTTATGTTCAGAGCCTTGAGCAGTCAACAGTGTTTAGCTGCAGTCTAAAGATTTATCCTCATCCTAATTTCCTTTTTCAGATACCCTGCATTAATAGTAAATGATACTCACCATTAGAGGTACTAATAATCTTCAATGTTACAATTGATTTAAATAAAACAATGAGTGTTTAAAAATATTAAGCAAATAATTAGTCAAATTGAGCATGTAACAAAAATGTTAAAGTAGACAGATACAAAAGATTTTAAAAATTTTATTATAAGTAAACATGCCACCTTGAATTGAATGAAAGCTCAGAGGTTTTGCATTGCACTTACTGAAAAGATTTTAAGCTCATTTGAAAACTACCAGAAGACTGGTCTCTGGATCAGCTAGTAGGTCAAAGACTTGTTAGATTTTATTTTTGCATGTTGAAATATAGAATCAAATAAGATAAAACTTGTAAGTCTGAAGCTCAAAATGCTTTTCTTCCACAAACTCTATAGCCTATGAAGCCAGCACCATCTGTAAAACCTGTTGACTCATATAATTTTTGAATCCTGAACAATGTTCCAACCCTATAGGATGCCATTCTTAAATTCTCTTGTAAGCATTCTAACATTCAAGTTCACGGTGTAATATGGTATACCGAAATATTAGGAGATTTTATAAACTCAATCATATACCTCTCAGATTCAGGAAAATATGTAAACAAAAGACTCAATCTCTGTTATATGGAATTTTATAATGATAATTCAGATAATCCTTTGTGTGCCTTCAGATTTGGGAAATCCAAGCCTACTTTCACTAATGATACATCTCTCTTTCAATGATAGAAGTATTTTTACTCCAAATTGGGAAGAAAGGGTTCTCAATAATGGCCCCCATAAATACCAGGTCCAAATTTATGGGAATTATGGATGCTACCTCATGATAAGGTTCTTTATTAGTTTAATCTAGTTGAAGATTTTCAGATTATCTGAAAGTATACAAGTGGGCTCTAAATGCAATTGCACCTGATAAAAGACAGACAAGAAGGATATTTACTTCACACAGAAGGGAATAAGGCAATGTTTTTGGAGTGGTGGATGGTAGAAAAAACTCAGAAATTCAGGCAGCTGCCAGAAGACAGATGAAACAAAAGGTTATTGCTTACAATTTTCAGGGATATCATGGCCCTGTTGACAGCTTCAGTTTGATTCAATGATATTAATTTCAGATTTTTAGAATTAAGAATTGTTAAGAAAACAATACTTGTTAGTTTAATCTGTCAAACTTTTGGGGAATTGTTATAGCAGCCACAGGAAATTAATACAGGGATGCAATCTTTCCATGGAATCATTATTTGTTTCTTTTAAAGAATGCCACTACCTATGGACACATCACGGTTCTCTCCTTCTCATGGGTTGTATATTTAGAGATTGCATTAGCTAACCTTAGCTGAGATTTCATATCCATTCGCACATGTCAATAAGTGCCTCTACCGCTCATAGTCTTTCCCACTGGAATAATATCACCTGATTGTAATCACTTAACATCACATTTGATGAGCCTTTGATGTGACTGTGGTCCTTGGTGACTTGCATATTGTGCCATACCAGTATCGTTTTTGAATTTCTTTCATAGCATCAGCACATCATGAGGATACACTATAAGGCTATAGGTGAAAGGAATGGGACAAAAGCCAGTGCAGTGGTAGATGACACAGGAATCTGAACTACTTGTTTATGTAACTTATTGTTTTTTTCTTGGGAAACATCATGAACTAGAGAATTCTTCAGCTTTACATAATGAATCCATTTAAAGAGGCCCAATTCTGTGAGCCTTTTGATGACACTTTCAATATTCTGCCAAGTTATTTCTAGCAATGTCACCTCGTTTCCTATAGACTCTTATTTTTGAGCTTCAAAGAACGATTTCACCTGTGTTTTAAGATTGACTCTAATGTCCTTGCCAGGATACTAAATCCTGTTTCAGAAGAGTGTTTCAATAAAACCTCCTCTAGCTAGCCTTAAATTCAGTAATCCTCACCCCAGTCCAGCAAACACAAGATTCTTTCTCAGGCATGTTCTCAAGTTTCTTACAGGAACTCATTTGCTTGGGTGATGCTGAGCCTTGACTCTAGTTTTGGGCAGAAACAAATAGGAGAAAGCATAACTAATCTGTAGACTCCCTTTTTTTTATGTGCTTCAAGGACCTCATCTCATCTTTTATTTTTAAATGAATATTGGTTTTGAAAGTTAAACCTATGAAGATATTGCATATTTATATTGTGTTGCTAACCTATATAAATTTGTTATGGGCATGCTAACTATTGAAAACAGATTTTCAGCACATTCCTCCCTCTGGCTCTTGTACATGAGAACCTCTTTACTAGCTGCCAAGTAACATTTTGACTTTAGCATCATGCCTTAAACTAACTCATAGTTGTCTGCCCGCTGCCTGCAAATTTCTCTAGGGCTTCTACTGCAGTTAAAAACTGTCACCAAAATACACAATTTATATCATTTACACTGTTCCCGCATATGTATGCTGCTAGAACTACTGCACCTGCATGCCTTTTTACTCCCTCACATGCACAAATCTTACAGGTTGTGATATAGCCTAGAGTTATTAACAACAACACCCTAACCAGCTTTAATGCTTCTCTGAAACCATGTAGGTAGAAAGTGATTCACTATCAGCATTCAGTCCATCACACAATTCTTCCTAAAACCAGTAGAGATGTCAATCCCCATCACTTCACAGTTTCAAAAACTAAATGATGACATTACAACTTGTGAGAAAGCTATTTATTTTGGAAAAGATCCTCTAAAAAACATCAGTAGAATAGAAATTGAAAAAAAAACAACCAAAAAGAATAAAGCCATCAAAAGATTTGTGAGCAGCCAGATAAACACCATGGCAACTATAGCTCAGATCTGAGAGGAATCCTGTGAGAAGCTCAAACTCTCCGATTTTTCCCACTATCCTAGTTTGGGTTTTTATTGCTGAGAAAAGACACCAGGACCACAGCAATTCTTACAAAGAAAACATTTAGTTGGAATTTCAGGGGTTTTGTCCATTATCATTAGATGGGAGGCATGGCTGCATTCAGGCAGACATGGTAATGGAGCTGAGAGGGCTACATTGTGCAGGCAACAGGAAGTCGACTGATTGTTATACTCATAGAAGTATGAACAGAATCACTAACTATAGGCTCAATGTCCTTTGTTTATGGCTAGAAACCAAATATGAGTGAGTACATCCCATGTTCCATTTTTTGGGTCTGGCTTACCTCACTCGGACAGTGTTTTCTATTTCCATCCATTTGCATGCAAAATTCAAGAAGCCCTTGTTTTTTACTGCTGAGTAGTACTCTAATGTGTATATATTCCATACTTTCTTCATCCATTCTTCCATTGAAGGGCATCTAGGTTGTTTCCAGGTTCTGGCTATTACAAACAATGCTGCTATGAACATAGTAGAGCATATATTTTTGTTGTATAAGGCCTCTCTTGGGTATATTCCCAAGAGTGGTATTGCTGGGTCCAGGGGTAAGTTGATCCCGAATTTCCTGAGAAACCGCCACACTGCTTTCCAAAGTGGTTGCACAAGTTTGCATTCCCACCATCAATGGATGAGTGTACCCCTTTCTCCACAACCTCTCCAGCAAAGCATCCTCCTGAATATTAACCTTCATCAGGAGATGAAAGGAGACAGAGACAGAGACCCACATTGGAGCACCAGACAGAAATCTCAAGGTCCAAATCAGGAGCAGAAGGAGAGAGATCATGAGCAAGGAACTCAGGACCGCAAGGGGTGCACCCACACACTGAGACAATGGGGATGTTCTACTGAGAACTCACCAAGGCCAGCTGGCCTGGGTCTGAAAAAGCATGGGATAAAACTGGACTCGCTGAACAAAGCGGACAATGAGGACTACTGAGAACTCAAGAACAATGGCAATGGGTTTCTAATCCTACTGCACGTACTGGCTTTGTGGGAGCCTAGGCAGTTTGGATGCTCACCTTACTAGAACTGGATGGCGGTGGGGGTTCCTTGGACTTCCCACAGGGCAGGGAACCCTGATTGCTCTTTGGGCTGAGGAGGGAGGGGGACTTGATTGGGGGAGGGGGAGGGAAATGGGAGGCGGTGGCGGGGAAGAGACAGAAATCTTAAATAAATAAATAAATAAATAAATAAATAAATAAATAAATAAGTATGAACAGAAGAGACCTTAAAGCCTGTTCCCACAATGACACACTTACTCCAACGAGGCCACACCTCCTAATGTCGCCATATCCTTTGAGGGCAAATGTCATCAAACCACTACACTCACTGAGGTGAGGAAGCTTGGGAGTCTGTCTTCCAATTCTCTTCCATTGTTGGTTGAGGAGTTCTAGAGTCCAAGCATTTCTAGCAAGTCCCTTTAATACACAAACTGAGATAAATCTTCACGTAAAAAAATCATAAGACACCCAGAATATACTGGAATGCCATTAGAATATGATGTTTTCTAACAGGAGTATTAGAAACTGGATTTATTCTTCTGGGGAATATTGCAACAAGATTTTCAAAAGCAGACAATGTTAATTCTAATAGATGATATCATGAAGGGGATGAAATTTCCAAGGAGGAAAGGTATTTTATTAGAAGTCCAGTGGGAAATTTTAGTTGAGAAATGACACAGGAAAGGGGCTAAACCTAAGTACAGTCATAGAGATGACAGTCATTCTTCATAATTTGAGTATATTTCTGACCTCAGAGCTGTTGAACAATTTAATTGTAGGAATTTTTAAGTATATTATCAAATATCATAAAGAAGAGATATTATTAAACAAGGGAGATGATAAAAGAAGCTACAAAGCATTTATCTCTTGTAGCATGCACAATTTTCTTCTGTTCATAAATACTGAAGAAACAGCAAAGTATTCAGAGTGTTGAACCAAGCACAAATTTTATTTTTTATAACTAAAATAACTAAGCAGTTTTTGATTCAGTAGCTATAAATCTTTCTATAAAAACCTATACATTATTTTTATTTTCACATTTCTACCCTCTTTGTGACTTGCAGAATGAGTTATAAGAACAAAGTAATACCCCCCGATACTGGCTGTCTATAGAAGGAAATACTGATGTGTCATAAAAATGTTTTCTATTTTTGTCTACTTTTGCTCATCTTCAAGCTCTTTGCTTCATTCCCTTTCCCCTGGCCCTCTAAATTTATAAGCTAGTAGAACTTGTTTTGCTTTGCTTCTTTGCTGCTGCCTTAGTGCCTGTTTAAAAAGGAATGGCTTGAATTAGAGAGACGTGATTACTTTGCAGAGTTATTGACAGAGATATTAATGGCTGCTGAAATTAACATAATTTTGCACTAATGTTTTGCAGTGTGTTTCTCAAAGAAAAAAATTCAAAGTTATTTCCTGACTCCATTCATCCATATACTGCACATGTTCATTCTTAGGTTTAAGAAATATATTTGGAACAGGGAATGGGACCATGACTTATTCATTAAAGTATTTCTTATCTAAATATAAAGAGTTGAGTTTGATCCTCAGAACCTGAGAAAAAGGCAGGGCATTTTGATGTGCACCTCTAATCTCAGTACTAGGTATGCAGAGATAGGAGATTGCCTAAGGCTTAGCGGCTTGTCAATATAGTGAAATTGAGCTTCGGGATGAATGAGAGTCCATGAGTCTAAAAGTAACATGCAGGCATTAGAAAGATGACTCAGCTTACTGCTCCTACAGAGGAGCTGAGTTTCATTCAAAGACCCACCATAGTGGTTCATAACTTCTGTAACTCCAGTTCCTGCAGATTTGATGCCCTCTTCTAGTCACTGGCACTACACCCATGTGGTACAAAAACATATATGTGGGCAAAAACACTTATACATATATATTTTTTAAAAAATCAATGTGTATAGGACATTTTTATAAAATTTCAAAATTGGAGAAGACAAGAGAAAAATAATAATCAATTATGCTTTTAATACCTGCTGTTACAAGAAGTCATGTGATATTTAATCTGAGTGAATTCCCGAAGCTCATTTAAAAGGGAATTTTAGATTTTCATGCTATGATTGAAAATAAATAAGTTAAAGTGACTATGATAATTATGACTAATGATATGTAGAACTTATTAAATGCTTACTATTGGTTTTATTTTTTTTATTTTTTAACTTTTTTTTTATTGAGAAAAGAAAAAAAAACAAATTTCCTCCTCCTCCCAGCCTCCCATTTCCCTCCCCCTCCTCCCACCCTTCTCCTCCTCCCCCCACTCCTCTCCCCCTCCCTCTCCAGCCCAAAGAGCAGTCAGATTTCCCTGCCCTTTGGTAAGTCCTAGGTCCTCCCCCCTCCGTGCATTTCTAGGAAGGTGAACATCCAAACTGGCTAGGCTCCCACAAAGCCAGAACATGAAGTAGGTTCAAAACTCCTTGGGTTCTCATCAGCCCTCATTGTTCGCCATGCTCATAGAGTCCAGTTTTATCCCATGCTTTTTCAGTCACAGTTCAGCTGGCCTTGGTGAGCTCCCAATAGATCAGCTCCACTGTCTCAGTGGGTGGGTGCTCCCCTCGTTGTCCCGACTTCTTTTCTCATGTTCTCCCTCCTTCTGCTCCTCATCGGGACCTTGGGAGCTCAGTCCAGTGCTCCAGTGTGGGTCTCTGTCTCTGTCTCCATCCATCACCAGATGAAGGTTCTTCTTACTTAGCTTCTTTGGGATCACCAAGTGTAGACTCCGTGACCCTTGTTTATGGCTAGAAACCAATTATGAGTGAGTCCATCCCATGTTCATCTTTTTGGGTCTGGGATACCTCACTCAGGATAGTGTTTCCTATTTCCATCCATTTGCATGCAAAATTTGAGAAGTCATTGTTTTTTAACGCAGCATAGTACTCTAATGTGTACATATTCCACACTTTCTTCATCCATTCTTCCATTGAAGGGCATCTAGGTTGTTTCCAGGTTCTGGCTATTACAAATAATACTGCTATGAACATAGTTGAACAAATGCTCTTGTCATGTGATAGGGCATCTCTTGGGTATATTCCCAGGAGTGGTATTGCTGGGTCCAGGGGTAAGTTGATCACGAATTTCCTGAGAAACCCAAACACCGATTTCCAAAGTGGTTGCACAAGATTGCATTCCCACCAGCAATGGATGAGTGTTCCACTTCCTCCACAGCCTCTCCAGCAAAGGCTATCATTGGAGTTTTTTATTTTAGCCATTCTGACAGGTGTAAGATGATATCTCAAAGTTGTTTTGATTTGCATTTCCCTGATTGCTAAAGAGGTTGAGCATGACCTTAAGTGTCTTTTGGCCATTTGAACTTCCTCTGCTGAGAATTCTCTGTTCAGTTCAGTGCCCCATTTTTTAATTGGGTTAATTAGCATTTTAAAGTCTAGTTTCCTGAGTTCTCTATATATTTTGGAGATCAGACCTTTGTCTGTTGTGGGGTTGGTGAAGATCTTCTCCCAGTCAGTAGGTAGCTTATTTGTCTTGGTGACAGTGTCCTTTGCTTTACAGAAGCTTCTCAGTTTTAGTAGGTCCCATTTATTCAATGTTGCCCTTAAAGTCTGTGCTGTTGGGGTTACACATAGGAAGCTATCTCCTGTGCCCATCTCCTGTAGGGTACTTCCCACTTTCTCTTCTATCAGGTTCACTGTGTTCTGACTGATAGTGAGGTCTTTAATCCATTTGGACTTGAGTTTTGTGAATGGTGATAGATATGGGTCTATTTTCATTCTTCTACAGGTTGACATCCAGTTATGCCAGCACCATTTGTTAAAAATGCTTTCTTTCTTCCATTGTATACTTTTGGCTCCTTTATCAAAAATGAGGTGTTCATAGGTTTGTGGGTTAAAATCCGGGTCTTCTATACGATTCCATTGGTCAACTTCTCTGTTTTTATGCCAGTACTACACTGTTTTCATCACTGTAGCTCTGTAATAGAGTTTGAAGTCAGGGATGGTAATGCCTCCAGACAATCCTTTATTGTATAGGATTGTTTTGGCTATCCTGGGTTTTTTGTTTTTCCATATAAAGTTGATTATTTTCCTCTCAAAAGCTGTGAAGAATTTTGATGGGACCCTGATGGGGATTGCATTGAATCTATAAATTGCCTTTGGTAGAATTGCCATTTTTACTATGTTGATCCTCCCAATCCAAGAGCAAGGAAGGTCCTTCCATTTTCTGGTATACTCCTCAATTTCTTTCTTCAATGCCTTAAAGTTCTTGTCAAATAGATCTTTCACTTCCTTGGTTAGAGTTACCCCAAGATATTTTATGCTGTTTTTGGCTATTGTGAAAGGGGAAGCTTCTCTGATTTCCCTCTCTGCTACCATATCCTTTGTGTATAAGAGGGCGACTGATTTTTTGGAGTTGATCTTGTATCCTGCCACATTACTAAAGCTGTTTATCAGCTGTAAAAGTTCTTTGGTGGAGTTTTTGGGGTCGCTTATGTACACTATCATATCATCTGCAAATAACAAAAGTTTCACTTCTTCCTTTCCAATTCAAATCCCTTTGATCCCCTTATGTTGTCTTATTGCTATTGATAGAACTTCAAGTACTATATTGAAGAGGTATGGCGAGAGTGGACAGCCTTGTCGTGTTCCTGAGTTTAGTGGGATGGCTTTAAGTTTCTCTCCATTTAATTTAATGTTAGCTGTCGGCTTGCTGTATATAGCTTTTATTATATTTAGGTATGATCCTTGTATCCCTAATCTCTCCAATACTTTTATCATAAAGGGGTGTTGAATTTTGTCAAATGCTTTTTCAGCATCTAATGAAATGATCATATGGTTTTTTTCTTTCAGTTTATTTATATGATGGATTACATTGTTAGATTTTCATATGTTGAACCAGCCCTGCATCCCTGGGATGAAGCCTACTTGATCATAATGGATAATTTTCCTAATGTGTTCTTGGATTCGGTTTGCCAGTATTTTGTTGAGGATTTTTGCATCGATGTTCATGAGTGAGATTGGTCTATAATTTTCTTTCTTGGTTGAGTCTTTGTGCGGTTTTGGTATCAGAGTAATTGTAGCTTCATAAAAGGAATTTGGCAATGACTCTTCTGTTTCTATATTGTGAAATACATTAAGGAGTATAGGTATTAGGTCATCTTGGAAGTTCTGGTAGAATTCCGCATTGAAACCATCTGGTCCTGGTCTTTTTTTGGTAGGGAGGTTTTTGATAACCTCTTCTAATTCTTCGCGACTAACAGGTCTATTTAGATTGTTCACCTGGTCCTGGTTTAACTTTGGTATATGATATTTATCTAAAAAAGTGTCCATTTCCTTTACATTTTCCAGTTTTGTGGCATATAGGCTTTTGTAGTAAGATCTAATGATTCTCCGAATTTCCTCTGTGTCTGTGGTTATGTCCCCCTTTTCATTTCTGATCTTATTAATTGGCGTGTTCTCTCTCTGCTGTCTGATTAGTTTGGATAGGGGTTTGTCAATCTTGTTGATTTTCTCCAGAAACCAGCTTTTTGTTTCATTGATTCTTTGGATTTTTTCTGTGTTTCTATTTTGTTGATTTCAGCCCTCAGTTTGATTATTTCCAGTCTTCTACTCCTCCTAGGTGAGTCTGCTTCTTTTTTTTTTCTAGAGCTTTCAGTTGGGCTGCTAAATCTCCAATGTGAGCTTTCTCTGTTTTCTTTAAGTGGGCACTTAGTGCTATGAACTTTCCTCTTAGGACTGCTTTCATAGTGTCCCATAAGTTTAAGTATGTTGTTTCTTTATTTTCATTGAATTCCAGGAAGACTTTAATTTCTTTCTTTATTTCTTCCTTAATCCAGGTATGGTTCAGTAGTTGACTGTTCAGTTTCCATGAATTTGTAGGCTTTTGGGGGTAGCATTGTTGTTGAATTCTAACTTTAATCCATGGTGATCTGATAAGACACAGGTGGTTACTAATATTTTTTTGTAACTGTGGATGTTTGCTTTGTTACCGACTATGTGGTCGATTTTTGAGAAGGTTCCATGAGCTGCAGAGAAGAAGGTATATTCTTTCCCATTTGGGTGGAATGTTCTATAGATGTCTGTTAAGTCCATTTGATTCATTACCTCCATTAATTCTCTAATTTCTCTGTTAGGTTTCTGTCTGATTGACCTGTCCATTGGTGAGAGAGGAGTGTTGAAGTCTCCTACTATTAGTGTGTGCGGTTTGATGGCTGCCTTGAGTTTTAGCAATGTTTCTTTTATGTACGTGGGTGCTTTTAAATTAGGGGCATAGATGTTCAGAATTGAGACTTCATCCTGACAAATTGTTCCTGTTATGAGTATAAAATGCCCCTCTCCATCTCTTCTGATTGATTTAAGTTTAAAGTCAACTTTGTTAGAGATTAGTATGGCCACACCTGTTTGTTTCTTAGGTCCATTTGCTTGATAGGCCTTTTCCCAGCCCTTTACTCTGAGTAGGTGCCTGTCTTTGTGGTTGAGGTGTGTTTCTTGTAAACAGCAGAATGTTGGATCCTGTTTTCTTATCCAATCTCTTAGCCTGTGCCTTTTAATAGGTGAGTTGAGTCCATTGACATTAAGTGATATTAATGACCAGTGGATATTAACTCCGGTCATTTTTTTAGTCGTAGAGTTTGTGTGTTTCCCTTCTTTGATTTGTGTTGGTGAAGGGTCTCTAGATGTCTGAGTTATTGTGGTCATTGTTGGACTCCTTGGTTAGTGATTTTCCTTTTATTACTTTCTGTAAAGCTGGATTTGTTGCTCCGTATTGTTTAAATTTGTTTTTATCCTGGAAAATTTTATTTTCTCCATTTATAGTGAATGAAAGCTTGGCTGGGTATAGTAATCTGGGCTTGCATCCATGGTCTCTCAGTTTCTGCAGTACATCTATCCAGGACCTACTGGCTTTCATGGTTTCCATGGAGAAATCAGGTGTAAGTCTGATAGGTTTACCTTTATAAGTAATTTGGCCTTTTTCCTTTGCAGCTCTTAATATTCTTTCCTTATTCTGTATGCTTTGTGTTTTGATAATTATATGCCGAGGGGATGTTCTTTTTTGATCCAGCCTATTCGGTGTTCTGTATGCTTCTTGAACCTTCATACGTATATCTTTCTTTAGGTTGGGAAAGTTATCTTCTATAATTTTATTAAATATATTTTCTGGACCATTGAGCTGCACTTCTTCTCCTTCTTCTACTCCTATTATTCTTAGGTTTGGTCTTTTTATTGTGTCCCATATTTCCTGAATATTTTGTGATGAGAGTTTGTTGGACTTGCTGTTTTCTTTGATCAGTGTGTTTATTTTCTCTATGGTATCTTCAGAATCTGAGATTCTTTCTTCTATCTCTTGTATTCTGTTGGTTATGCTTGTTTCTGTAGACTTTGTTTACTTAAATTTTCCATGTCCAGCCAGCCCTCTGTTTGTGTTTTCTTCTTTGCCTCCATTTCAGTTTTCAAGTCTTGCACTGTTTCCATTATCTGTTTGATTGTTTTTCCTTGGTTTTCTAGGGTATCATTCACTGATTTATTCAGTTCTTCAAACTTTCTGTTATATTTCTCATCCATTTCTATAAGCGCATTTTTTACATGCTGTTTAAGGGTGTCAATCACTTTCATGAAGTCAACCTTTTCTACTTCTTCTTTTTTTTTATGATTTAACTTTATTTATTTTTTTTCTGTTTTTTTTAATAATTTTTTATTAAGAGAAGAAGAAAAAAAACATAAACAAAAAACAAGTGTCCACCTCCTCCCAGCCTCCCATTTCCCTCCCCCTCCTCCCACTCTTCTCCCCCTCCTCCCACCCTTCTACCCCTCCCCCCACTCCTCTCCCCCTCCCTCTCCAGTCCACAGAGCAGTCCAGGTTCCCTGCCCTGTGGTAAGTCCAAGGTCCTCCCCCCTCCGTCCATATCTAGGAAGGTAAACATCCAAACTGGCTAGGCTTCCACAAAGCCAGCACATTAAGTAGGATCAAAACCCCATGCCATTGTCCTTGGCGTCTCATCAGCCCTCATTGTTCGCCATGTTCAGAGAGTCCGGTTTTATCCCATGCTTTTTCGGTCACAGTCCAGCTGGCCTTGGTGAGCTCCCAGTAGATCAGCTCCACTGTCTCAGTGGGTGGGTGCACGCCTCGTGGTCCCGACTTCTTTGCTCATGTTCTCCCTCCTTCTGCTCCTCATTGGGACCTTGGGAGCACAGTCCAGTGCTCCAGTGTGGGTCTCTGTCTCTGTCTCCATCCATCACCAGATGAAGGTTCTATGATGATATGCAAGATATTCGTCAGTATTGCTCTCGGATAGGGTCATTTCAGGTTCCCAATCCTCAGCTACCCAAGGAACTAACTGGGAACCTCATGTTGGGCACTCGGGAGCCCCTCTAGGGTCAAATCTCTTGCTCACCCTAAAGTGGTTCCCTTAACTAAGAATTGTGGTTCCGTGCTCCCCTATCCACCTTTCCTTTATCCCAATTCTCCTGATTCCCCAAATCCCCCCTCCTTCCCTTCTACCTTTTCTCTCCCCATCTCCCCTTACCCCCATCCCACCCCACCCCCAAGATCCTAATTTTCTCCCCGGCAGTTGGGTCTACTTCCCTTAGCCAAGAGGATAACTATATGTTTTTCCTTGGGTTCACTTTCTTACTTAGCTTCTTTAGGTTCGCCTATTGTAGACTCCGTGGCCCTAATTTATGGCTAGAAACCAATTATGAGCGAGTACATCCCATGTTCATCTTTTTGGGTCTGGGACACCTCACTCAGGATAGTGTTTTCTATTTCCATCCATTTGCCTGCAAAATTCGAGAAGTCATTGTTTTTTACTGCAGCGTAGTACTCTAGCGTGTATATATTCCATACTTTCTTCATCCATTCTTCCATTGAAGGGCATCTAGGTTGTTTCCAGGTTCTGGCTATTACAAATAATACTGCTATGAACATAGTTGAACAAATGCTTTTGTCATATGATAGAGCATCTCTTGGGTATATTCCCAGGAGTGGTATTGCTGGGTCCAGGGCTAAGTTGATCCTGAATTTCCTGAGAAACCGAAACACTGACTTCCACAGTGGTTGCACAAGAAGGCTTTCCCACCAGCAATGGATGAGGGTACCCGTTCCTCCACATCCTCTCCAGCAAAGATTATCCTTGGTGTTTTTGACTTTAACCATTCTGACAGGTGTAAGATGATATCTCAAAGTTGTTTTGATTTGCATTTCCCTGATTGCTAAGGAAGTTGAGCAGGACTTTAAGTGTCTTTTGGCCATTTGAACTTCCTCTGCTGAGAATTCTCTGTTCAGTTCAGTGCCCCATTTTTTAATTGGGTTAATTAGCATTTTAAAGTCTAGTTTCTTGAGTTCTTTATATATTTTGGAGATCAGACCTTTGTCTGTTGTGGGGTTGGTGAAGATCTTCTCCCAATCAGTAGGTTGCCTTTGTGTCTTATTGACTATGTCCTTTGCTTTACAGAAGCTTCTCAGTTTAAGTAGGTCCCATTTATTCAATGTTGCCCTTAATGTCTGTGCTTCTGGGGTTATACATAGGAAGCGATCTCCTGTGCCCATCTCCTGTAGGGTACTTCCCACTTTCTCTTCTATCAGGTTCAGTGTGTTCGGGCTGATATTGAGGTCTTTAATCCATTTGGACTTGAGTTTTGTGCACGGTGATAGATAAGGGTCTATTTTCATTCTTCTACAAGATGACATCCAGTTGTGCCAGCACCATTTGTTGAAGATGCTTTCTTTCTTCCATTTTATACTTTTAGCTCCTTTATCGAAAAACAGGTGTTCATAGGTTTGTGGGATAAAATCCGGGTCTTCTATACGATTCCATTGGTCGACTTCTCTGTTTTTATGCCAGTACCACACTGTTTTCATTACTGTAGCTCTGTAATAGAGTTTGAAGTCAGGGATGGTAATGCCTCCAGAAGATCCTTTATTGTATAGGATTGTTTTGGCTATCCTGGGTTTTTTGTTTTTCCATATAAAGTTGATTATTGTCCTCTCCAGATCTGTGAAGAATTTTGATGGGATCTTGATGGGGATTGCATTGAATCTATAAATAGCTTTTGGTAGAATTGCCATTTTTACTATGTTGATCCTCCCAATCCAAGAGCAAGGGAGGTCCATCCATTTTTTGGTATCCTCTTCAATTTCTTTCTTCAATGCCTTAAAGTTCTTGTCAAATAGATCTTTCACTTCCTTGGTTAGATGTACCCCAAGATATTTTATGCTGTTTTTGGCTATTGTGAAAGGGGAAGCTTCTCTGATTTCCCTCTCTGCTTCCATATCCTTTGTGTATAAGAGGGCGACTGATTTTTTGGAGTTGATCTTGTATCCTGCCACATTACTAAAGCTGTTTATCAGCTGTAAAAGTTCTTTGGTGGAGTTTTTGGGGTCGCTTATGTACACTATCATATCATCTGCAAATAACGAAAGTTTAACTTCTTCCTTTCCAATTCGAATCCCTTTGATCCCCTTATGTTGTCTTATTGCTATTGCTAGAACTTCAAGCACTATATTGAAGAGGTATGGCGAGAGTGGACAGCCTTGCCGTGTTCCTGAGTTAAGTGGGATGGCTTTGAGTTTCTCTCCGTTTAATTTGATGTTAGCTGTCGGCTTGCTGTATATAGCTTTTATTATATTTAGGTATGACCCTTGTTTCCCTAATCTCTCCAAGACTTTTAACATAAATGGATGTTGAATTTTGTCAAATGCTTTTTCAGCATCTAATGAAATGATCATATGGTTTTTTTCTTTCAGTTTATTTATATGCTGGATTACATTGATAGATTTTCGTATGTTGAACCAGCCCTGCATCTCAGGAATGAAGCCTACTTGATCATAATTGATAATTTTTCGGATGTGTTCTTGGATTCGATTTTCCAGTATTTTGTTGAGGATTTTTGCGTCAATATTCATGAGTGAGATTGGCCTGTAGTTCTCTTTCCTGGTTGAGTCTTTGAGTGCTTTTGTTATCAGAGTAATTGTGGCTACATAAAAGGAGTTTGGTAATGACCCTTCTGTTTCTATCTTGTGGAATACATTAAGGAGTATAGGTATTAGATCTTCTTGGAAGATCTGGTAGAATTCCGCATTGAAACCATCTGGTCCTGGGCTTTTTTTTGGTAGGGAGGTTTTTGATAACAGCTTCTAATTCTTCGCGACTAACAGGTCTATTTAGATTGTTCACCAGGTCCTGATTTAACTTTGGTATATGATATTTATCTAAAAAAGTATCCATTTCCTTTACATTTTCCAGTTTTGTGGCATATAGGCTTTTGTAGTAAGATCTAATGATTCTCTGAATTTCCTCTGTGTCTGTGGTTATGTCCCCCTTTTCATTTCTGATCTTATTAATTTGCAAATTCTCTCTCTGCCATTTGATTAGCTTGGATAGTGGTTTGTCAATCTTGTTGATTTTCTCCAGGAACCAGCTTTTTGTTTCATTGATTTTTTGTATTGTTTTCTGTGTTTCTATTTTGTTGATTTCAGCCCTCATTTTGATTATTTCCAGTCTTCTACTCCTCCTAGGTGAGTCTGCTTCTTTTTTTTCTAGAGCTTTCAGGTGGGCTGTTAAGTCTCCAATGTGAGCTTTCTCTGTTTTCTTTAAGTGGGCACTTAGTGCTATGAACTTTCCTCTTAGGACTGCTTTCATAGTGTCCCATAAGTTTGAGTATGTTGTTTCTTTATTTTCATTGAATTCCAGGAAGACTTTAATTTCTTTCTTTATTTCTTCCTTAATCCAGCTATGGTTCAATAGTTGACTGTTCAGTTTCCATGACTTTGTATGCTTTCTGGGGGTAGCATTATTGTTGAATTCTAACTTTAATCCATGGTGATCTGATAAGACACAGGTGGTTACTAATATTTTTTTGTAACTGTGGATGTTTGCTTTGTTACCGACTATGTGGTCGATTTTCGAGAAGGTTCCATGAGCTGCAGAGAAGAAGGTATATTCTTTCCTATTTGGATGGAATGTTCTATAGATGTCTGTTAAGTCCATTTGATTCATTACCTCCATTAATTCTCTAATTTCTCTGTTAGGTTTCTGTCTGATTGACCTGTCCATTGGTGAGAGAGGAGTGTTGAAGTCTCCTACTATTAGTGTGTGCGGTTTGATGGCTGCCTTGAGTTTTAGCAATGTTTCTTTTATGTACGTGGGTGCTTTTGTATTAGGGGCATAGATGTTCAGGATTGAGACTTCATCCTGATGAATTGTTCCTGTTATGAGTATAAAATGTCCCTCTCCATAGCAAGATTACATATAACAAAACAGGTATCGAGCAAGAATCATGGTTATAATATTTATATCTACTTTATATTTTATCATTATAAAGAAAAACTATACCTATAACTACTCTTCAAATTCATCAAAGACTCCAGAAGTATATAATATTACCTAAGTAAACAAGATGTGCATTGTAAGCTACTTCCAAAACTCTAGAACTGACATGGACATCTCGTTGTCTAGACGGTCACACAAAGTTCTTATGAAACATTGCAGGATCTGGCAGACTTTTCCATGAAGCAGGAAATTTCAAAGACATTTCCGCCTATATTGGCAGTTTGTCAGTCATTTTCTTCTGTGTCCTGCAGTCTCTTTCATGATCCAGGAACCCCAAAGGACTGCCTCACCTTTATGCAAGTTCAGCAGTAATTTTTCTGTGGGTTATGCTTGTCTAGTTCATACAGCAAAACATCAAGCAGTCCAGGCAAGAGCAGTTTCTTGCCCAAATGGCTAGCCAATTCCATAAGGAGCTGCTTTATTGCCCAACTTCTTCTTGAAGTTATTGGTGCTCCCAGAAGCAGATGTGTCTCATTGTCATAAAAAATTAAGTTCTTAAGACATTTTAAGTGCCATACTCGGTAGGTCTTTGAAAGGTTTGAATATTATTATCAAAGAAAAATATATTTCTTTTTTTTATTATTTTTCGAGACAGGGTTTCTCCATAGCTTTTGGTTCCTGTCCTGGAACTAGCTCTTGTAGACCAGGCTGGCCTCGAACTCACAGAGATCTGCCTGCCTCTGCCTCCCGAGTGCTGGGATTAAAGGCGTGCGCCACCACCACCCGGCACAAATATATTTCTATATATCTAGAAAAGCTAACTAACATGACTAGAAGCTTGACTCTTATAGATGACTATCTATTAACCTATATTTCTTAATTATACATTACACTTTTAAATGAGTTGCACAAAAAATACCTTAAGAGCAGGAATATATGTATAACAAAATTGACCTTAAATTTGTACCAATAAACCAAGATCGGTACCAATGCAAATTATTCATATCTATATCATATCACCATTTAAATGTAAATAAACATTTATAAACAATCATTTTGGGAGTTTGGGCATAGTTCTCTCCAAACTTCTTCTTGCTTTTTGTTGGGCAAAGTAATTTTTAGGGGTGTTCAGTACAACCTTCCTCAGGTTTTGATTCATTAAACCATATTAGTCTGGAAGGATTCCAAAGATTCTCATTCTTTGTGGAAACAAAAGAAGAACCTCTTTTCCAAAGGAACATATTCTTAGACCCAAATTTTGTAATAAAGATACCTCTAAAACATATATGTTGGTTTAGCTGAGCAGCCCACACAATGAAATGTCTCTCTGTACTTAGCTCATTCACAGTTAAAAATTCAAAGAATATACAATAACATACACAATCCAGACTCTGTGTATTTTTCATCTTTACATGGCTTAGTTTTTCTTTATTCCTTTTATTCTATGACTATCTGTTCTCTGTCTCTTTAAAGATTTTTTTTAACAATTTCTCATACAACAAAAGTATATGCTCTACTATGTTCATAGCAGCATTGTTTGTCATAGCCAGAACCTGGAAACAACCTAGATGCCCTTCAATGGAGGAATGGATGAAGAAAGTATGGGATATATACATATTAGAGTATTACTCAGCAGTAAGAAACAAGGACTTCTTGAATTTTGCATACAAATGGATGGAAATAGAAAACACTATCCTGAGTGAGGTAAGCCAGACACAAAAAGAGGAACATGGGATGTACTCACTTATATTTGGTTTCTAGCCATAAACCAAGGACATTGAGCCTATAATTAGTGATCCTAGAGAAGCTAAATAAGGAGAACCCAAAGAAAAACATATAGGCATCCTCCTGAATATTAACCTTCAGCAAGCGATGAAAGGAGACAGAGACAGAGACCCACATTGGAGCACAGGACTGAATTCTCAAGGTCCAAATCATGAGCAGAAGGAGAGAGAGCACGAGCAAGGAACTCAGGACCATGAGGGGTGCACCCACACACTGAGACAATGGGGATGTTCTACTGGGAACTCACCAAGACCAGCTGGCCTGGGTCTGGAAAAGCCTGGGATAAAACCAGACTCTCTGAACATAACAGACAATGAGGACTACTGAGAACTCAAGAACAATGGCACTGGGTTTCTGATCCTACTGCACGTACTGGCTTTGTGGGAGCCTAGGCAGTTTGGATGCTCAACTTACTAGACCTGGATGGAGGTGGGGGGTTCCTTGGACTTCCCACAGGACAGGGAACTCTGATTGCTTTTCGGGCTGAGGGGGGGGGGGACTTAATTAGGGGAGGGGGAGGGAAATGGGAGGCGGTGGCTGGGAAGAGACAGAAATCTTTAATAAATAAATAAATTTAAAAAAAATAAAATAAAAAAAAATAAAACTCTATACTTTTTCTTCTCTCTCCCAAGCCTACGTACATTTTTAAAACACACTATATCTCTTTTAGAAATCTTTTATGTCTGAATTTGTCCTGTTGTGTATCTGAAATCCTTTTCTGTCCAGGAGCTTCTTAAAATGCTAAGCAGCCTTACTAGGACTAAGGCTGCTTTGCCTTTCGGCCCCACCCAATCAACATGGTGGAGGCATATTTACCACTTCTGTGAGCCATGCACACCACCCTAGTTCCAGGCATGCAACAAGTCTATGTTGTGCCATTAAGCAGATTGTAACATGCTGTTCACAAACCCCATCCTGAAAGAGCCAGAGTTAGTGCTGGCAGCACTAACCAGAAAGCCACTGTTTCAAACCACACATTTTTGTTTGTTTGTTTTGCTACCACCACTGAATCAGGACGACCTTTCTTAAAGGACAAACAGAGCTCATCCAGAAAAAAATGTAGCTAAACAGCTAAATTTAGTTTTTTCTTGTCTAGAATTTCTTTCCAAACCCTCTCGTTTTTTTGTTTTGTTTTGTTTTTGGTTTTTTTTTTTTTTTTGGATTTAACTAGCACACAAACTAGGTGTGCTAGTTACACACTTGGTGTGCCAGTTTTTTGGAGAGGCTGTTAGTTCCAAGCAGTCCAGAACCGAAAAAAAAAAAAAACAAACCCACACAATACTGTATTAATTAAATCACTTATTGACCTATTAGCTCTAGCTTCTTATTAGCTAGCTCTTACATCCTAAAATAACCCATCTCCATTAATCTGTTCTTCAACATAATGTTGTGGCCTATTGGCAAAGTTTTGGTGGGCTCCAGCAAAGATATCTGTCCTTGGCAGCTATGTGGCTTCTCGCAACTCTGCCTTCTTTCTCCCAGAATTCAGGCCTAGCCTTACTCTGCCTTATCACAGGCCAAGGCAGCTTCTTTACTCATTAATCAAGAAAAGCAACACATATACAGAAAGACTTCCTACCAAGCATGGGAGATCTTTTTGTATTCTGATACCTTCTTAAATTTCTATCTTCAAACACTTAAAGTTCTTGTAATACAGGTCTTTCACTTGCTTATTTAGAGTTACTCCAATATATTTTATATTTGCCCACTATTGTGAGGGTGTTTTTAATTGGTTTCTCTCTCAGCCCAATTATCATTTGTATACAGGAGGGATATTGATGTTTTTGAGTCAATCCTCATTTTTATTAATTTTTATTGGGCTCTACATTTTTCTTTGCTCCCCTTCCTACCTCTCCCATTCCCCTCAACCCTCTCCCAAGGTCCCCATGCTCCCAATTTACTCAGGAGATCTTGTCTTTTTCTATTTCCCACATAGATTAGATCTGTGTATGTCTCTTTTAGGATCCTCATTTATCTTAGGGTCTAGGTTCTCTGGGATTGTGAATTGTAGGTCTAGGATAAAACAGTGAGTTGGGTGAAGGAGGTTAGAAGGGATACACAGGAGATGGGAACAGGGGCAGGAAAGGCTGGCAAAAATGTTCTGCTGCAATGTTCTGGATTAAATTGAGGAAGTGGATAAGAGGCAACAGAGGGAGACTATCTGCAAAAAGCCTACCTGTTTCTCTAGTTTGTGTGGTCTGTGTATTAGCAATGGGATCCTACTGGAGTTGGGGGATGGAATAAAAAGATGAGTGGCATGAGGTTAGGAGGGGACAGTCATGAGACCTACAGGAGATATGAACAGGGGACAACGAAAGGTTGCACAGATCTAGCGATAATGTTGTCAACGTTTAAACACAAAGTGAAAGCTGCCCAATCGATGTTCGATTTACAGAAAAAATAGTGATTACCATTTAGTATAAGTATACTCAGAATATTTAATTAAATTTAATTTACACTAACTTGGTTAGTTATGCCTTGTTCATTTGACAATCTAATACAGTGTAACTGTGTTGTATCAACAATTCCTACATGCAAATAAATTAAATATTAAAGACCTAGTGTTTTCTGCAAATGCGTTCTTTTATTTTCCTGATTCTCTGTAATCCCTAAACATTGGAGATATAGGCATGTATGTTCAATGCATTTTACTTCCAAATTATACTCTTGATTGCATTGGCCTTTTTTCTTGGTATATTTGTGTTTTCTTGATAAGTAGAGCATGTGGTCCTTTGGTGAGCCTTTTTATTTACCATATTCTAGGCTCCTAATTAGTAATGTTTATTGATCACTTTACCAACAACAACTGCCACACAGATTAAGAACATTTTGTAAGAAACTTCTAAGCTGTAAATTAAATGGTTGACATTAAGCATAGTGCTTATTTACTTAATGCTTTATCATACATGCAATTAATTTACATGGTTTAAAGTCTCAAAGATATGAAAGATTATATAATGTGAATGATCCCCCAACCACATAAGCTTTCTTTCTTTCTAAAGTACTTCATCACTTTTCTCTACAGGAAACACTTATGCTTACAAGTTAATGTCTATATTTTAAAACTCATTTTGAAAATTAAAAATTTACCGTGCACTGACTTTCATAACAGATACTTTGTTGAATGTCTTACATTCAATCCTCCCAACAACTCAGTGAGGTGCATCGTCCTAATTATTCCCATTTGTCATGTGAGGAAACTGAGTTTTGCAGTATTTGTACTATATCTTTAATGGAAATTAAATAAATAAAGCCAAGACTCTGATTACACAGCTTACATCAGCAAGATTTACCTCCCCAGCTCATGAAAGAATAAGATATACTTTTTTGGTGTTTGATTAAAGTAGTGTAGTTGCGAAGCATGAAGATTTCAAGCACAGAGCCTATATCCTAAGTCAGAGACAAGTGTAGGAGCCAGGAGAACTTGTGGAAGAAAAGGCAACAGTGTGTAGGGAGGGGGAAGGAGGAAAACTATAGAGGAACCACACAGGATTCTTCTTTCCTCTTGCTTTGTGCTTATTCTTTTGTCTATTCATGACTTGGGTTTTCAAAGCTAAACAAACCTGGCAACTGAGGAGGTGGACTGGGTATTCAGTATTCACTTCTGTAAGGGAAACGGCTGGGCGCAATTATGATTTGTTCAGAAGTGGCTGCTCTCTTACAGAAAAGACAAAGGTAGTGGAGAGAAAACCTTGACAGCAGGTTTAGTAGAGTAAGAAGTGTGAAAAAATTACAAAAGCTGGTTGATAACATGTTTCCTCGATGAATTATAGAATTGGCTCTGGTGTCTGTTCATTGACTTTTATGAAGGTTAGCCTATGACCACTTCACAGATTCTTGGAGATGGAAGCCCTTCCTATTATTACATTTCAAGGAAATGATTTCTGGAGTCTATAAGAAGCAAACCGCATGGTTGCAAGAGATATATACACATCTCAAGGTGGCATATGAAGTAGTTATAAGCTTTTTGTTTGTTTACTTGCTTGTGACGAATACAGTACGCTAAGAAAAGATGTCAAAACTTTATCATAGGATGGTGAGGACAGGTAAATTCTTTAGCTAATTTTGACTTTTCCAGACTGAAGGAGCTGAGGCATTGGAATAAGCCTTTTCAAGCACATAGCTTTACACAGCTGGAAGCAATTGCAAAGTTTCAGAAGTCTTTTGACTCAGAGACTTGGATAGAGTTATTCATGTGGAAAGGCTTTTAAGATATTCTTTATGTTTAACTCTCTCTCTCCCTCTAGCCTCTCTCTCTCTCTCTCTCTCTCTCTCTCTCTCTCTCTCTCTGTGTGTGTGTGTGTGTGTGTGTGTGAGAGAGAGAGAGAGAGAGAGAGAGAGAGAGAGAGAGTTTGTGTACAGAAGAGTGAGGTATCTATGATCAGAAGAGAGCTGGAATTACTGATAGTTTTTTGTTTAGTCTCAAATCCTGGACAAACAGCTGAGGTGCCTATTTAACATATCAATGTCAACTGGCTGCTATGTTCTCCCAGCATTCCGCATTCCCTACCTGTTACAGGGTTTATGGGTGGCATATCTCTTACACTTCTCCAGCCCTGAGGCTGAGCTGCCTTTCCCTCAGCTTCCCTTCCCCATATAATCCAGCCATTTTGTCAATGCAAGCCTCTTTGTCAATCTCTTGGCCCAGGCAGCCCCTTTTGATTGGCGACCCACTCTTGCTCTCCCTCCCCTCTCTCTTCACATCCTTCAAAGTAGCTCAGCCTGGCTCCTTTCACTCTGAACTCTGGCAGATGTCACTGCCTCTGGCTATGCTCTTGCTCTTATCTACAACAAACTTTCTCCTCCACATACCTATGAGCAGTTATGTCCTTTCTTTTCTTATTTTTTCTTTTTCAATTCAGTCATGAGCTAGAAACTGGACTCAGGTCCTCTGCAAGTGCAGTATCCTCTTTTAACTGTTGGTTTATCTCTCTAGTTCATCTTATGGAAAGTTTTCCAGTCTGCAAGGATAAAAGTCAAACCATTCAAACTGCCTTTGTGGGGCTGGACTAGTGCAAATATTAGGAAAGAAAGATGCTTCACTGTTCACTTCAGTCTATTTGTCTAAGCCCTCAAGCTAGGAGTGTTTCCTAAAACAACACCTCTGAGAGTAGCAATGAAAATGCAAATTGTAACAGAGGCCTGTAGAAGCACTTGACTTTGGCTGTGATGGCATCATCTACCTGCAGACTTTCCTACTCACCTCTGCTGAATTCATAGGGCCCGAGGCTGAAGGCAGGGTGATGCCCACTCTTTGTGTTACTTGACAAACTTGTCAGTAAGGATTGATCTACAAGTCAAAATAAAAGAATTCTGAGAAACACAGGTAGTTTAAAAGTGAATTAAGTCTTGGATTATAGATTCCCAAAGAAGCAAAGAAATATGAAGGAATAAAAGAAAAAATAGAATTATCCCCAAAATGTGTGCAAAAATGTTTGAACTAATAAATGCTGTGATAAAGAGCACAGAACGCGGTGGGGGTGGGATTCAATTTGTATACCAGTTTGAGAAAGATAAAAGAGAGAGAAAAAAACAAGACAAACTGACAGTGCAAACAGAAGTGTTTTCCGGGAAAAAATAGAAACGGCAGAGAAGAAATATTTGAGGACAAAAGGCTTTTTGTAAGGCTTCAAATTACAAAGACCTCGAAAGTCCTAAATGGAAAAAAAAAGAGTCTAGGATTCTGGGTCTGGTGGTACAGCCATGTAATCCAAACACTTGAGAGGTGGGCATAGAAAGATCAGAAATTTCTTATCAGTCTTAGCTACATAAGGAGTTCCAATATAACATGAGCTACAAAAAAAAATAGCCTCCCAAATCTTAATCCAAAACCAACAAAAAAATAGAATCTGAGAAGTAGGTGTATAGCTTTGTGGTAGACTCCTTTTTATTACGAACAAGATACTCTACTCAGTTCAGTCCCTACACACACAGAAATATACAGGTGAGAGAGAGGGAGATACAAAGATAGACCAAGAGAGATGGAGAGACAGAAAAAAATTACACTTGAACATATTATAGTGTAGTACAAGAAGTCAAAGACAAAGAGAAAAGTATAAGCATTTAAAAAAGGAAAAGAACTTGTGACATACCAAGTAAGAAAAATCAGGTTGATGTCAAGCTTTTTAACAGTACCAGATGCAAAATGATGCTTTTCAAAAGACTGGAATAAAATTAATTTTGAACATAGTATTTCATATCTGAAAAATGTTTTTTTAAATAAGAAGGCAAGGTAAAAATATTCTCAAGTATACAATATTTCAAAAGCTATGCCACACAAATATTTATTTAAAATGCATTTAGGTAAATATTAATGGCAAATGAATCTATAAACTTTACAAAAGATGTATGAACTGAATGTGAATAAGTACTTTTATAATTGTCACTGATTTAAGAATAGTAAATAGAAAATAAAAATGGAAAATGTATTTACAGAGCCCAAGGATTTATACTCTAGTTTAGTGACTCTCCAAGTTCATTTTGCATATGAACACCTGGAGCTCTTGTTTAACCTGCAAATTCTGATTCACTAGGTTGGAAATTGAGACCAAAGTTCTGCAATTTTTATAATTCTCCAGGTGCTTCTAGTTCGTGAACCACCTTTCAAGTAAAATCCAGGGTTCCAGTTTTATTAGCATGATTGGTGCTGGAAAGTGGGGTAGACAAGTTCTGAGAGAACCCTAAGTGAGACACAGTGTCTCTTAAAAACATTCAAGATACAAAATTGGGAGCATTGGGGTGGGAAGAGAAGGGAAGGCATAAGGGGAAGAGAAGGGGAGAAGGGGAGGGGGAGAAGAACTTGGAGCAAATAATAAAATAAATAAATACAATAAAAACATTCAAGAAAATAATAAAATAAGATACTGGGCGAAAGAACAGATAACACTGTCATAAGAAAAAAAGAAATCAACATTATAGAAATTAAGATGATAAACAAATATAAAAGATAAAAACATAAAACTTTAAAAGCACATATACACAAATTAAATCAAAATTGTACACAGATTTCAGTTTTAGAAGACACAAAGTGTTCAGATATCCAAAAGTTAAAACAAGAAATTGGGGTATTGCTGAGTGATAAAGTACTCAATATACACTACACTTGCTGGCCTGTTCTCACACACACACACACACACACACACACACATACACACACACACACGAACATACACAGGACTTGAAAGGGGAAAGTATCTTGAAATAAGAATATTAGCAATATCCTAATCAGAATGATGCTCATAGTTATATTATGAAAAAAATAAAACTTTAACTAAAATTTGCAGTAAGAGAACTGTGACCTAAAAAAGGTTCAAGTGACCAAGTGGATCAGAGAACTAAACATAACACCAAATATGCTGAAGTTGATAAAAAGAAAAGTGGGGAATAGCGTTGAATGCATTGGCATAGGAGACAATTTCCTGAACAGAAGATGAATCACACAGGTACAAATATCAACAATTAATAAATGGGACCTCATGAAACTGAAAAGCTTTTGTAAGGCTAAGGAAACCACCAAAAGTACCAAACAGTATCCTTCAGAATGGGAAAAGATGTTCACAAGCTCTATAGCTGATAAAGTGCTAATTTCCAAAATATAAAAAGAAGTCACAAAACTGTAATAATTAGGAGCGGTGGGGCTGCGTCCCCAGCACCCCGGCCACCTACATGGCTAGCTCTATGCCCCGAAATAATTACATGGAAACTGTATTCTTTAAAACACTGCTTGGCCCATTTCTATTTAGCCTCTTCTAGGCTAATTCTCACATATTAATTTAGCCCATTTCTAATCATCTGTGTGTAGCACCCCAAGGTGCACTTACCAGGAAGATTCTAGCCTGGGTCCGAGCTGAATCGTGTGTGTCTGCCCAGGAGCCGGGAGCATGGCGTCTCTCTGAGGTGTCTGCTCCCGAGAGGAGAGCTGTAGAGTCTGAGCTCACTTCCTCTTCCTCCCAGCATTCTGTTCTGTTTACTCCACCCACCTATGTTCTAAGCTATGAGCCCAAGCAGTTTGTTTATTACTTAGCCAATGAAATCAACAGATTGATATATGACACTCCCACATCACAAAACTTTATATTAAAAAATAAAATAATCCAATTAAAATGGGATATATCTAAACGTATAATTCTCAATAGAGGAACTCAAATGGCTGAAAAATACGTAATGTTCAATATCCTTAGCCATCAGGGGAATGCAAATCAATACTGCTTTGAGATTCCATCTTACACCTATAAGAATGGCTATGATCAATAACATAAGGGGCAGCTCATGCTGGCCAGGATGTGGAACAAGAGGAATACTCCTCCAATGCTGGTGGGAGTGCAAACTTGTATGGCCACTTTGTAAATCAATACGGTGGTTTCTCAGAAAGTTGGTAATCCATCTTCCTCAAGACCCAGCTATACGGTTCCTAGGCATAATCTCAAAGGATTTTTCCATCCTACCACATGGATACTCACTCAAATATGTTCATAGCAGCAGGTTTATTTATAATAGGCAACTGATTAGTGTGACTGCTTTGCATTCTGATCTTCAGGCAAGCTTTATTTATTAAAACACAAATACTAAACCACCATATTACCCTTTTTGTCTAAAATAAAAGTAGGCTATAACTAATATAAGAAAATGATATATAGTAAGTACAATAACTATATACAGGCAATAAATACACCAACAATGTCTAGTCCATTTGCATTTGACAAATACTCCATATCTAACCTATCTTAATGAGTCCAAAAGATTGTACCTAATTCTCTTTCTATTCTAAGTTGCATTATCAAATTATCTTTTAATCTCTCTCAACCTTTTACAATTTACAACTCTTTAATGAGTTTCTTTTCTGAGTCAGTAATCTAGGAAAACTAAGTAGAACTATGTAGTCTTCAACTCCTTTAGAGATGTGAGAAGGAAATATTAATTTAGCAAGCAAGAATTGCAACCAAATGACTTCCATATAATGTAAGAAAGGAAAGAAAAAGATGGATGCCTGGATAACCACCCAAAGTTCCTCTGCAATGTTGGGTCATCCATCTTTGGCCTACAGAACTAGAATATTTGATAGATCAGAATCATCTGAAGCAGGATATTCTGAAGGGTTGTCACTCCTTGTCTTGACAATGTTTGGCAGTCACTCTCCTTTGTGTCCTGCTTGTCCAATTAGGACAACATATTGGTAGTTGTTCAAGCAAGGACATTTTCTTTTTCAGTGGCTTACTTTTGCCACAAAGAAAGTAAAATCCATGTGGATTTTCTTTAATGCCTATTATCTACTCTGAAGTAGGTTGGTCCTACCAGGAGAAAACATGTGTCATTGTCATTAAAAAATAATAACAGAATTAAAACATCTTAAATTCCATATTCTGTAGATCTCTGGAGTGTTTGAAGATGATCTATTAAAAATATCTGTTTGACCTTGAAAACATAACTAATGTGACTACAAGTTCATTTGTAAGTGGTGACTAATTATTAACTTGTATTTCTTATTATCATAAACAATTGGTAATAATAAGTTTCGTCAACTAGAAATTTGCATTACATTGTTACTTGAGCTGTATAGGTACGATACCTTGAAAACATTAGAAACATGCACAGTTTATTTTGACAAAATTAATCTCAATTTGTATTAATATACAAAATTTGCATATAATATACATGAGTCAAGTCCAAAGTAACATATTGAAAACTAATAGTTGCTTTTTAAATGTAGATTCAATAATCTACTTTTTAGTTTCATTATATTTATGTCTTCCTTTTTTTCTTAGATTCAATAATCTTCCATTTTATGCAATCCTATCATTATCCCCCTTTTTTCTTGTCAAAACAAAAACTCTGAATCTAATCTCCTTTGTGCAAGTTCCCTCCTAACTGTAAGCAATAATACCTTGTAACCAACTCCCCCTATACAATGACAAATACCTATAACCCACTGAATGACCAAAAACCACCCACCCAACCTCTTGGGAATGTGGACATTGTATTCATATTTTTTAATTTACTTCCTGCTGTCTGGGGTTAAGGGCATCTTTAGGGGATTCTGAAAAGACTAATTTGGATTAATTCTCAAATTCTGAAAGAGGTAGCTATATTGTTTGTTTCCCAGGCTCTACATAATGGAAAAGTGCAGGGCTTCTCTCAGGTCCTGGCTGGAATGGTCTGGTAGGCAAGATCATCTCAGGAATCCCCCTCAAAATTGTCCTGGGCCATTTGTAGTCCAAAGTCGATCTTTAGGTGGCATTTTTCAGCTTAGTGCTATTATCATAGTCCTGGAAGAATCGTCGTTGTGGGACCCCATCCTTCTTTTGGGACCCTCAAAGTGTCCTATTAGGCAAGCTCATGGTTCACTCCAGAAAACTGATAGGGACTCAAACCTGAAATCATATACAGAAAGGTAGATGAAACCTTTTTCTAGAATTAGTACACTATATGACCATTAATATTGTGACAAAAGTTTAAAACTTACACACACACACACACACACACACACATATATATATATATATATATATATATATATATATATGTATTTATCTTTTAAAGAGAATTGTTATAAAGTCAATATAAAACTGAAGGATTATTAAGATTAGTGGCAATAAAGTAGTTCTTAAGTATTTTTCTTCTGTGTCATATCTGGTGGCTCTTCTGACATGAGAGGGATACTTTGGATCTCACTTTAAAAAGCATGCTTGTTTTTAGAGAAGGAGAGAGCCACACTTCAACTACAATGCCAGCTTTAATATTTAACTATACTGGGATGACAAAAAGATCATTTGCATTATATGCCTGTAGAAAATAGCAGAAACAAACATTTGAGATGTATGAAATTTTATCATGTAGGAAATATAATATACCAATAGGTGGCCAATTTTCTCTTTTCCTACGGGTAATTTTTCTGGATCATTTGTCTTTTTTGTTCAGATGTCCCATTTGTACAGTGGTCTTCAGACTCCTTAACTGGATACCTTTGTTCTTCTGAAAACAAACAAACAAACAAACAAAATCTTTCTCCAATCATAATTTTGGGGAGATTCTCTTATGCCAAATGGCATTTCTGATCAAATGGAAAGCACTTGTTAGTATTTTATAGGTCAGTTTAGATTAAACAACCACGTGCCTTGATGAACTACAAACTCTTCTAATTAAGAGATATCTCTTATTCAAATTAAATCTTTATCCTTTTTGATGGTATTCATTGCTTTTCTTCTCTTGCGGAAACAAAAGCAAAATCCCTTCTCCAATGTAACACATGCTTCGCTTTCCATTCTGAGGTCAGTACATCTTTAAAATATGCTGGCTGATTCGATTCATTAGGGTTTTTTTTCCTATTATTCAATATCTCTCTCCACAGCTGTTGTTCCTTTCTCATAAGCAATTAGAAAATTCAAAGTTATTAAAGCATTATACAATCTATTTCAGGGGTTCTTTATCATTCCTTTGTGTTTATTTAACATATCCTTTAGAGTTAAATTTGATCTTTCTATAACTGTCTGCCCTATAGGATTGTGTGGTATACCGGTAATAAGCTTTATATTATAATAAACAAAAAACTGTTTCATTTTCTTAGATATATATGCTGAACCATTTTCTATCTTTATTTGTCAAGGCATAACCATGATGTCCATAACTTCTAGCAAATGTGTGATTACTGAATCATCCTTTTCTGAACTCAAAGCATTTGTCTGTGCTTGAGACCCTTTTTCCTTCAATTTGATTGCCTTGTTCAACCCTGATAAGAGGATTCGTGCCTAGCCTTGTATCTTGTTATGTAGTGTTCACTGGATATCTCAGGGTAACCTGCACTATTTTGAAGGGAAACTAAGAAGGAGTAGATCTTGGGCAGAGTGGAGGGAGAGGGAGTGGGATGAAGTGGAGGGAGGGGAGGCTGCTATAGGGATATTTTGTAAGAAAAAGCAATTTTAAAAAGTTCCTAAATTTAACCATAACAAAACCATTTTCTATAAATTTAGGGGAAATTACAACTGAAACATCATGCTCAATTAGATCAAAAACATATTAAATCTACCAGAAAAGAAATGCTAGAGAAAAGAGTGGACAATAGAGCCTGGCAGAGATATTAGAAAGCCACAATCCCTGAAATTAAAATAGAGGAAACCATTTAAAACTAATGATGTTGATATCCCCTTTCTTTTAAAAAAATAATTCTTTTTATTTTATGTTTGTGCCTTTTCGGCCTGAATATATGTACCTACACTACCTGAGGGCATGCCTGGTGTGAGCCTAGGCCAATATAGGGTGTTAACTCTTCTGAAACTGGAATTATGTTGTGAGCTATCAAGTGGGTGCTACATACCAAACCCAGGTCTTCTGCAAGAACAGTGGTCCTAACTGCTGAGATGTCATTCCAGCTCTCTAAGTATGCATCAAAGATGCTAGAATATGTAGTAAGCTGAGAATGTAGTCAATAGGAGAGCTTAGAAGACATGAGGCCCAGAGTTTTCTATCTCCAACACTGAAGAGGCACTAGCCCACCTGAACATGTGACTCTGGCAGGCCTCTTTCTTTTCCCCCATTCCCTCTGCCTTAGTAAAATCCAGTAGACTATATTGCTAAAGCTAGCCACAAACATCTATTCCCTTATTTGGCCACCTCTTCCTCCTGAGGCTGACTACCATAGTTCAGCAACCAGAAGCTCCTGTGGGTCACCTAATTAACATACATAATTAAAATTAAACACCTCATCCTAACACAGAGTTTCTCCTTTTACCTTTATAAACCATTTACCTTTGTACCACGTCTATCTCCTCTCTATCCAGAGACATTCTTCTGTCCCTTTTGGAAAAAATATTCTTTCCCCTTTTCCTGTCCCTTTCTCCTTCTCCCTCATCCTCTATCTCCTTTATCATTGCATCCTAACCCATTCTAACACAGAACCCCCTGTTTTCTCTTCTTAAGAATGACATCTGCAAGGTCATTTGTTGTTGTTTTTCTGCCTGATTGAAAGCAGCCACTTTAACTTTTCCCCTCCACCAAATAAAGGACCTCTTTGTGAAAATAGGCATTTGGTCATGTTTTGTACCTAATCCAGGGTCTGTAAGGGAGACCCCAGTGTGCATAAGTCCCCTTCAAACTCCAGAAAATAAAGAAAAACAAAAATTTATCCAGATATTGCATCACCAAAAATGGAAGGATATATATATATATATATATATATATATATATATATATATATATATCAAAAATACCAGAAATAGACAACAAAATATAAATCTAAAAAGGTGTTATTATTTATATGGAAGATAAATTTAGAGATAAGTAAAATTATTAACATGAAAGCAGTATTTGTATATGTATCTTTGGGGTAAATGTTGTGGTTCATAAACAAATATGGGAAATCGATTTTCTGTTCTTCTTTCTTAAATTTCCCCTGTATTTTTCTATTATTATTTTTCTTTATTTTTTCTGGTTCACTTATCAGAAACTTGTGTTCTAATTATTCTGCTCTGGAATGTTCTATTGTGGAATACTGTGATCAAATTAATGTCTTTTTTCAAAATGGAAGGGATAAAGAATGTACTAACCAATATTGAACTAGATTTTATGATCCCCTACAAATTGTAGTCCCATAGAACAAGTAAGTGCATTACCTGCTTAGAGTTGTCTCCCTTGCTAGGCCCTGTTGCAACTGCCTCTTGCATCCCCACCACAGATCTGACTAGCTACTGGGGCAGAAGAGAATTAAGAATCAGGCAAGTTATGTTAGGGGTTTATCTCTGCACTTTCTCCTGACTATTAAGAGTTTCTTTTCTGAGGGGGCTAGGTGGCTCACTTCATAAAAAAACAGAGGACCTAGGTTTGCATCCCCACATTCATGCACAAAGCTAAGCAAAGACACAACATTGGGGCTTAGAAAGAAGAAAACCCCAAAAGTTCCAGATAGCTAAAAGAGTAAGCTTTCCATTCATTGAGAAATTTGGCTAAAAGACAACAAATAAAGAAGAAAACAAGAGAGGAAGGCACATGGCATCTGGCTCTGGCCTTTGCATGAGTAAGGGAGATTCACACACTCATGTATATTCACAACACATCAGAAATGAACACATAGTGATGGATAGACACACAGAGGAGAGACAGTGAGACAGAGAGAAGGTGAAAGAAAAAAGAAAAGAAGAAAGAAAAAAAGAAGGAAGGAAGGAAGGAACGAAGGAAGGAAGGAACGAAGGAAGGAAGGAAAGGAAAAAAAATAATTGTTTTTTTTTCCTAGTCTTCAGAGCCACAGGAAGATACTACTTGGTGCTCTATAAGTCTGGCCTTTAGTGCTAACTTCCAGGTTTTCTTGTTTCAAGTTGGGCAAATATAAAATCTAAAATTGTTAAACTGAGAGTAAACTTTGTGCTACCTCAGGTTCCAGCATTCATTATTCTCTGCTTCCTACAACTTCATTTTCAGTGCTTGAAAATACTAGCTCCCTACATCTATACAGGTTGTAAACTTATGTTCAGAAGAAGAGAAAATATCAAATACATCTACTGCATTTTATCCAGAACTGGAACTAATGATATTTTATGAAGTTAAAATATTTGAATTTGAAAATGTATATTTATATTAATATCCATAAATGCAGTGAAAGTATCTTTCTTTAGAATGCAAAGTAAAAATGCATGTACTATTCAGGAAGATGATTAGGTGAAGAGAGGCAGATAAATAGGTAATTATAAGGACCATTCCATATGTTTAGTATAGATTATTATAAAGATGCTTGCTTTTGCTTTGGTTGGTGTTTTCTAAAGCATTTATAACCTCATACAAATAGTTTCATAATGAAATTAGTATGTGTATTGACAAAATCCACTATTTACAGAGAAATGTGATCAAGATAATTTCATTTATCTGAAATATAGAAAGAAACGGAAAAGAAAAAAATTTCTCTGACTCTGACTGGTTATGAGTAGAGGCTATAAATCAGCATTATCTAAACTCTGCTGTGCTAACAAAGAGATTGGAATTCTGGGTAGCTTAGTATAATGAAAGTTTTTTTCCAGGCTGTTGCTCCTGGCTACACATTACTCCTCTTAGCAATGATTTAGGAATTTCAATCCTTCCCACATGATTCACCATCTTTCAGCCAGTTCCTTCAGGCCACCAATATGCAGAAAAACTAACAAAATAAAGATCGTCAGAACTAAGTCCCTAGAGAGGTTATGGACGAGGTCTGGAAGAGTTAACACATCTGTCCACAATTCACTGTGGATCCAACTAGATATAAAAGGCCTGGGAAATTTGATAGCCTATATTGTTTAATAAAGAAATTTAAACACTTTGTGTCCTTTTCTTTTTGTCATTGCTCTGTTATAGAAATTTTTTGATAATTTTATTTTTAGAAGTTATCACCTATATTGTAATATTCTATAATCCCCTGTAGTATTTAATACCCATTATAGTATAATATCATCACAGAATATTGTAATAGCCCTGTAGCATAGAATAAGCACATGTACAATAATTGAGTTTCGATGTTCCCATAATTTTTGCATCCATATGACAAACTACAAAAACTAATTCTGAGTGCCATACTTTCTTTCATTTACATAATATTAACAAACCCTTCATCATACTATTTCCTAGTTATCTATAAAGTTGAAATAGTCCTATTTTGCCCTTGAAGTTATAATTTTATCATATGTTTATGAATTCATCAGAAATATGATGATTCTCTTAAATATTTTGTAAGTGAAAGACAAGAGAGCAAATATGGAAACAAGAGTCACAGACTCTGCTAGGCAAACACACTAGTAGAGATTGTGTTGAATTTTACTAATTCGTTTCTGTACAGATTGATATACTTGCAATTGAAAGGCAGTAAAAAAACATGCAAGTCGTAGAAAACAAATTCATGGCATGAGATAAATTTAATATGGAAGAAGAAATCAGATGTTGAAAACATCAGATAATAAGGCTAGTAATTTAGAGACACTGCAATTTCCAACTTTATCACTGTGAAATATTGAAAAAAACTTGCTTATTCTCATCTATAAACTGGCCATGTTTTTAGAAGCAATTCCGTTAACACAATAAGGTACTTTTCAAAGATACCTAATGTGTACATTCTGAAAAAAAGTGTTTTCTAGGGTCATTTCTAAATAAAGTTCTGGTTGGTATTTAAAATCCAAAGATAGCATCTTATTGTATTTCTCTTCTATGTTGAATTACATAAAGTTGATTATTAAGAAATCACAGTCAAAAAAAAAACAAAAAGAAAGCACAGTTATTTCCTAAAAATGTATGTTATTTATTTTTGGATGTCTGTGATGTTTATACGTGTTTATGTGGGTATGTGCATGTCTGGATTTGTGTGGATTTGTGTATGTGTGCATATATGTAGAGGCCAGAGTTTGAAGTTACCTTCCACCTTGATTTTTGTTATGAGGTTGCTCTCTGAACCTATAGCTCTTCAATTTAGCTACACTGACTAGCTATGCTGACTGGCCAATAAGCTCCATGGATCTCCGTGTTTGCACTCCCCTACCACAGTTCTGTGTTACAGACACTTGCTACTACTGTACTTTGCTTCCATGTGGGTGATGGGACTCTGAACTCACATCCATGGCTTCTATGGCAGGAACTTTACCAGTGGGACCATTTCTTTAGTTGCTAAAAACAAATCTGACATTAACAATATTTGCTTTTCATGTCACTTTCATGGGCACATTCTCCCCAACTTTTTAACATGCAACCTTGGCACTCCTGTGCTTAAGATTATACAGTGTAATACATTAGTGGTTTTTTTAATCATGCATATTGATTAGTATTTACATATATTTTCATGTATTAAAACACATTTCTTTGCATTATATTCATTTATTTATTTGTCAGGAGGTGTATAGGATAGCTTGTGAGAAAACCAGCTCTCCTCCATTCCAATGATGTTAGTTAGGCTTTTGAGTAATTTCTAACTTTGAACTTTGTTAAATAGACTGTTCTAAATTTTCTTGTACAGGCTTTATGTAGACATATGTTTGTATTTGTTTTAGATATATACTTGAGAATTTCTGATTTTGTGTATCTGAATGTTTAGATATAATACAATGTGCTAATTCTCTCAAAGTTGTTAACAGGATTTTCAGTTGCATAATTAGATTATGTGATCTCAAACCTTCACTCACATTTTCTACTGTCCATGATTTATATTAAAATATTCTAGAGAATATATTATTATATTACATTATATTTTAAATTTGTATCACCTTCATATATCTGGAATCACTTGCCTATTTACTTGTTCATTTGCCTACTCAAATGTGTTCATTTGCTGTGTGATTGTTCTCTTTTTTGCCTTAAGTAGAACAGACTTTTTAATCTGTAAATACAATTTCAGTAATAAGTCCTCATTATTGTTACAAATCAGATTCATCTATTTGACTTGTGTTTCACAAGGAATATCAAACTAATCTTGAGACCATGTAATAAGAATACCCATAGGCTGGAATCACGAAACAGTCTAAAAGAAACCCCAACAATGTCTTAAGTAAGAGCCATCTTACTTGGGAATCTGATTCTCTTCCTTCTTTAGCTTAATATAACAAAAATAACACAAAATTTTAATCACCTTTTGCTGCATTTCTTTCATTTTCAATTACCGTCTCTAACAGATAAAAGAAGAAATGAAAAAGAAAACCTAAAACCCATCACGAAGCAAACACACTCTATGCTGTAACCACTCCAATGAATAGATGTGCTACAGTATTCTCCAAAGAAGTTTGAACTAGTAACTTTATTTTTTTTACTTCGGAGAAGGCAAGAAATTTTCTCAAGGCCATAGTAAGAGTCATATGCCAGGAATGATCCCAGATCTTGTTGCAGCCAGTATCTTGATTATGTCCCAAACTTATCTTGGAAAAGAAAAGGCTGACAAACACTATGGCTGAGCCATGCCAGGAGAGACCTCTTACCACTTTCTTGCTGTGTAAGCTTAAATAACTATGTCATTTGGTCGAGTGACACTCAATTTCCTCTGTCTAAAAGAAAAAAGATTACTCAAGGTTGTCTCTAGAGCCACCTTCAAGGTAGATTCTATGATTATAAACACTTTGAATTCTACTCTCAGAACTAATGTGATGGCCTTCTAGGTATCAGTAAACTGATCTGTTTCAGTGTTTCTCTTTATTCCTGATCTTCAATCATTTCTGCTTTTTATTTTGCTTATGCTTGAAGGTCACTGTACTAACACCTTCTCTTAGAGAATTTATCATATTATAACATCCATGTGTGTCTAAAATTGTATATGAGCTACTTAGGTACAAAGATTACCCCACTTATCCCTTGAATGCCAACAGCTCGCAATGCACTTTAAAACAGGTACTAGGTGGGCAAACAGCTACTAGGACAAATATTACTGTCTTTAGTCACACAAGATAAATATCTGAAAGCAAGACATAAAATCTATGATTATTACTTGTTACCCTGAATCAAAGCAAGCATGTGACTAAAAACACAGGTCCAGTCTCAGCTTGATCCTGTGGGAGAGCTTGCAGCATACACCACATGTTTTTTTCTGAGCTATAGTAAACAGAGCCATGGTATCTGAATCAACACCAGTTAGTCAATAGCCAAGGTACAGTTTTCTGGCCTTTGGAAGCAAATCTTAAAGAAGCAGCTGGTGGTTGTCACCACATAGAGCTGGAACCTCAGTGAATCTGGGCTGAACTTCAACAATGCATGCTTTCCCTTCTTTTCCTGTTCTATTTTCACTTGAGAAATATTAATCATCTAGTTAATTGAGACAACACTGAAATTTGACTCTGTATTTCATGCTCTGGAATACTAGTTCACATTGTTCCCTTCCTTACGCAAACTGCATTTTCTGCCTTAGTTACCTCAAGGTACTCTGCAGCATGTCACAAGAAGCCATCTTCCACATGCTTACATTGATATATTTTCATTGAATTTCCCAAACCACGTAGAATAGTGTTTCTCAGCTTTCATAATGCTGCAGCCCTTTTATACAGCTTCTCAGGTTGTGGTGATTCCCCCAACTATACATTTATTTCCTTGCTACTTCATAACTGTAATTTTGCTCCTGTTATAAATCATAGTGTGATTGTTTTCCGATAGTCTTAGATAACTCTCGTGAAAGGGTGATTCAACCCTCCCCACCCAATTGGATCACAACCCAAAAGTTGAGAACCACTGCTGTAAAGGTTGAATTCTGCCCAATCACCTTCCAAATCATTCAACCTAGGAAGTGTTAGTACGACTTTGTCTACTTAAACCATCTTATCAGAAGTCTTTCTCTCCCCCTCCCTCCCTCCTTCTTCTTCTTCCTCTCTCTCTCTCTCTCTCTTTCTCTCTCTCTCTCTCTTTCTCTCTCTTTTCTTTCTGGTGTGTATTAAGACTAAAGTGGAAAATATCGCAATAGGTCATGTGTCCTAAATACCATGAAGTAATATATAAATAAACACAAAAGTAGCGAGAGTTCTATTTCTGTGGAACTATTTGCAGAGATCAGACATTTACCAGGAAACGGAGCTTTTAATTCCGAAGTTCCAGTCAGATTGCAATTATGTATAAGCTTTGGGAAAATGAAAAAGTTGACCACACATACCCACAAAGAATACTCTTCAAATCTCAAGCAGAACCCAGCACATAATGGGTATTCCGTGATTATTTCCAGAACTGATTATGATTTGAGTATTTTGCCCACCTGAACTCCTGTTCTGTGGTTTTTTAAAACTGGTTGTCAGTATGGAATGACTTCTGCATTCTCTCCTGGAAGTGGGTGAATTTCCATGGTGAGCATTTCCTCTATATACAGTTTGCAAATCATTTTGGGAACCTTCCAAATGAAAGGCACTGTATAAATATACCCTCCCACCAGCAGCCAGCCGGCTTTCCACCGGGGATGCATTTGCATCGCTTATGTACATAGTGTTTCATTTGGGGCATTGCTTTTATTTTTATGACCATAAAAGAAATATGCACAGTATGAACAATAATGTAAACTGCATTCACAAAGATATATATTTGTGTATTTTTATGATTCAAAACTTAGAAATCTGAAAGAAAAGCAGGCATGGTATTTTTCTTTCCTGTTGCTGTTTGCTTTCTTCATAGCATTCTTTATTATTTCCTAACATTATGGTGGAATTTTGCTGAAATGCTCAAGTCTTTGTCTGTACCTCATTTGAGAATATGTGGTGGTGGGTTCAAATGAATGTTGCTGGCAAAAGGACTGAAAATGGAGGGCACGTGATTGTGCATTTATTCATGTCTGTAATAATAGTTTCCTTTACTGCCATGTTTTTGTGCATGGAGGCCTCTTTAAGGAGAAAAAGAGAGAAGGAAGCAACCTTAGGTATGAAGTACTTTCTAAGTAACTTAGCATGATAATGGTGACTTTCACAGGCTATAAAGAGCTGTATTTTAGTCTGTATAATAAAAGGGGAGTTGATTTCATCCAGCATTACTGGGAAGTTAGACTGTGACTTCCTATCATACAGAAAATGCTTATTGAATTTGAAATAAAATGGTGATGGATTAAATAAAAACCTCTGTGAATTGTGTATTTATATATGTAGCATCACTTACATACAAAATGAGCTGAATTATAATTTTTATTTATAAATTACCATAATTAATTAAATGTGGACTGAGTGAAATAACTCCAAAAAACTGAGGAAATACTCTGAATATGCAAAGTAGTTTTATATAATAAAATACCTAAAAGGGGGTCAATGAAACTGTTCTCCACATATCTGAGGTATGATAAAAAGAGTAGAAAATAACACTTCAGATACCAATAGGTAAGATAGAATCAAGAAGAATTAGAATTATTTTCCACTGTTCACTAATTTCTTCCATAGACAGTAAGCTTAGCATTTTATTACATATTACCACCAAAAATAAATGTGATTGTGCTTTTTAAAATCTCAGCTATAACATATGAATATCAAAAACCTGCTCTCTCAGGTTGTTTTTGGGCTGAGAAAGTAGATCTTATTGTATTCTCCTCAGTCACAGTACTATTGTACCTAAACCCTAATTTCATCATTCTAGTACTATTAAACTTTATTTCATTAATGTTATAAAGTACCTTAATGCTCTTTTTTCCCAGTATCAGAAAATAGAACAGCAGTTTCTTCCACTGAGAAAAGCTAAGAGTATGGATTAATCTGCAGTCAGTTTTTACTACAAACCCCACAATGCTTTGCATTCTAGCCTACAATTCCCATAATACAGCACCAAACTTACTGTTAACTATCCTGTTACTGGCAAAGACAAGAGCATTTGAGAACTATGTACAAAGCAAGTACTCTACTCAAATAGTGAAATACTTTTTCAGTGTTTTGAGATTTCCTTTGTTAAAATAAAATTAAAAAATCCCTTCATGGTTATGCACACTATTACCCCATCCTGAATATATCATCCCATATTTGCAGTTTATCAGGGTATATACCTTTCATGTCAAAGCACTTTTGAAAAGAAATATCTTACTGTGCTACCCACTAACCTTGAACTCAGTGTGTGACTCAAACGACTTTGGAATTCACGTCCTCTGTCCTCAGCCTCCTGAATGCTAAAATTTTAGATATGTTGTATCACTCCTGGTATAAAGTCTTCTTTTTCACACCCACCATGGATCCAGGGTTCGTTTCATTTCCAACATGGAGAGAGGTCAGCCGTTTCCAGATTTTAAAAGAAAATCACAATATATTGTTTAATGCTTCAAACATCTGCAAACGAGAATTCAGTGAAGTAATTAAATTTCTTAATTAGATGCACCTTGCAGCTGCTGTTAGTCTTAATTGGCAATAATGCAGCTACATTTTGTTCTGACACTTATCTTCAGAAGAGTTAGAGAAAGAACTGAAGGGAGGCAAGAGGAAAATGTTCCCACACAGTTCAAGACAGTTCGCACAAAGAGGATCCCATGGCAACAAACAGTGAGGCCCACAGTTGGCTCTGTAAGATCCAGGAATAGACAATGCTTCACCCCAGATTCAAACAAACACTTCCCGTTCTTGATCTGAAGAGAAAGCTTTTAAAATCATCCTTTTCAATAGGTTTGTAATGATCCAACACTCACCTGTGTCTTTAAGCCTTAATCCAAGCTTCCTGATCCTCCCTGTAACCCATGTGGAGGTAATATTTCAAGTTGTTCCCTGTGAAGGTAACAAACTGATTTGCAGAAACATTGCATAAGGGATTTGAATTGTCTCTCATGCGGACCTGGGTCACACGTTGGTAACAGGTTCATTTTAACTGCCATTTTACAGATAAAGAAATTGAGGTCAAGAAAGTTTTGTGATTCCTTGGATAATTATGCCAATTTAGGAATCGAATTTTAGTTCCGGTCTGAGCCTGTGGCCTAAACTTTTACTTCTAAACATCGCTTGAAGCAACAAAGTGTGTTAATTGTACCCCCCCCCCCAGTACATTGGAAGTCTAGTTCTTCACTTAAGTGGGTCAGCAAAAGGACTGTGCGACAAGGGATAGGAAAATGTATCATTCACTAGTAGGTACTGGTAGAATTTTTTTTTCAAACTCTGGCCTTGAGATTTTTCCAAATTGTAGCATGTGGGGAGGGTGTACAGAGAAGAGAGCCACATCCATACCAGAGGTTAACCTGGATTAAATCCCTTCAGAAAAACCATGCAAGTCTTGAAAATGCACTAGCAATTTAACGCATCTTTCCTCACCTTGGTTTATGGTTTATAATTTCAATTTTATGGACAGTCCATCAAAATATAGATTTACCTCCCCCTTCTGGCTCCCAGCTCTCATTCGCACTCACCTGTGCCCTGATTTAGTAGTCTAGCTTCCAATTAATTTACCCCCTCCCACTTCATCTCATTTTTCTCTACTTCCAATTTGTGCTTTAGTCCCTGAATTACATGAAGATCTAGCTCTCAAGGTACAAGGTTGTTTTGCCTGTTTACTTTTCTACCTTTGGTGTATCTCATGAAGTCTTCCAGTTACAAAGCTTAAGGAAAACCTTGTTCAGCAAGTTAAGGTTTTCAGAGTTGCCACTGCAGTGGGTGTATGGGAAAAGCTGAAGTGTGAGGAGGGAAGGGGGGATGGTGGCAGGAAAGCATTTATCCATCCTCTTTCCCTGTTTACTCCGTTGTCAGAACCTATGCTGCGGCTGCAGTGTAAATATGCTCACTTCCCCAGGGGCTTGCTACTCTAAGTGCAGTATGTAATCCGACAGCATTATTATAGTCCACACACCAGTTTATTAGAGACTCGGGCTCTCAGGCCTCTCACTACATCTCCAGAATGAAAGTGCGTACATTAAAATCTGGGAATCACAGAAGTAAGAGTTTCATAACATCTCAAGGTAAAAAGGCAAGGAACTGTAAAGTAACTCCCTTATTTATCTACAAGTACCTGCTTTTGTCCGTCGTTCCTCAGCACAAATCCGTTTCCCGAAAAATGAAGCGAACTCTAATGAAGTAAGGAAATCTTGCCTGCTTGAGAAGAGGATCCTCTTCGATCCCGCCCTGACAGTTTCTCTTCCCACTCCCCTACTCCCTTCCCCACCCCCTCTGCTCAAGGGGTGCCCGTCACAAGCATTCTTTTCCCAAACCCCTTTCTCTAAGGGAAGATTTAGCTTCTCCACAAACCGAGGGAACACCTGCTGAGAGGGTAAGTGCCTGAAGGACTTACCATTTACAGACCAATACACACACACACACACACACACACACACACACACACACACACACGCAGGAGCACTTTGCTAAACTGCCTTTAGGACCTATTATCACCTGGCCACCTGAGACATTGAGCTGTGTTTTCATGTCAATACCACCCACTTTTTTTAACTGGGGGGGGCAGAGAGGGAGGGAGGGAGGGAGGGAGGGAGGGAGAGAGAGAGAGAGAGAGAGAGAGAGAGAGAGATCGCGCGCTATAATAAATCTTCAAAGGGAAAAGACAAAAGGAGGATATTATGAGTGTGTCAGACCAGGCATCGCTTTCTGTACCTTTCAGCTGCCTATAAAAATGTAACCACAATTCTAAGGTGGCGAAGGCAAGCCTGGGTAAACGTCAAATTGGCTGGGACACTTTTGCCGGTTAGGACGGATTCCCATTATTCCTTCCAGGGTCTTTTCCGAAAGATTCCCAGGCTAAGGTCCTTCCTCTTCGGGTCTTCTGCAAACTAAAACTCGCAAAGCGGTGGCTGTCTGTGGATTGGCTAGTACTAAAATATCCATTGGGTGGCAGTAATACTATCCTCTTTATGACTTGCAGCAAACCAGAGAATGCATTCAATCAAATGAACCGATCTTGTAGAAACACTGGAATCATTTATGCATTGCAGTTTCTCTTTCTTGTTTTCGCTCCTTCTTCCCTGGGATATTTTAAGTGGATTCTGGCTATTAATCAAGATCTCGTGCTGTTCGCGGTTTGCTTGTCGTTTTCGCTCAGGATTAGCATCATTCAAGATAAACGCAAAGCTGCTTCCCCCCACCCACTCTCTTTTGAAAAATCATTTTTGGGGTCTGCTGAAGAGAGCTAGGACCCAGGAGACACCTTCCCAAACAGCAGGGGTTGTGTGCTTTCACATAGCAGTACTGTACAAGGAAAACCCCGTCGGATCTGTTATTGCGGGATACTTGTGAAATACACATAGGATTCTTTCTTATGGCTGCATCCCGGATCTGGAAATTTTACTTGGGGACCAGGAAGATTTGAAAGGCTACATGTATTCAGAAGATTTGCAAGCAAGACTCCGATTCTTGTCATAGAGCTCACAGACTTCTTCACTTATCGTCCGTTTTCCTTCCTTCTTAAAAAAATACCAAAAAACAAAAACAAAAAACAAAAGAACAAAAAACCACACGTTTAAATTTTTTTCCTCTTTTTCTGATCTTTCCTCCTTCAGTGTCTCCTTTTTTTTTATTCTGCCGTTTCTTTTTTCCTCATAGTATTTTTTTTCCCTTCCCTGCTCTGCACCTGGATTGTATCGTCACTAAACAATCGGGCACTTTGAGAACTAACTGGAGACAGTCTTGTAGGGAAGATCTGTATGGAATTATCTGCTTTTATGGTGAACTTGGCATTTGTGAATGGGAATCTTGTTCACAATATTAATTGCTAGCCAAAACAAGAAAAAGAACACAGGAGTAAAACGTGGATTTTTCTGAATACGCATTGTGATGACCAGCAATTACCTTACCGACTGATATCCAGAGGAGAATAATTCGGAAGACTCTTGTGGGTAAGGTCATTTTTATATTAGACCCATCAGTGGCGTGAGCAAACTTGGGCGTCTGTAATGGGAATGGGTGACTTGGGTGATTGCTGCATCGCATTGATGGCTGTGATGTGGCCGTTATTGGCACTGAATGGAATAACTGCAGTTGGGTGTGTGTGTGTGTGTGTGTGTGTGTGTGTGTGTGTGTGTGTGCATTCTGAGTATAACTGGAAATAAATCAAAGAATCACTTCCTAATTATTTCAGTGTGGAAGAGAGTGTTGGATTAATTCTGGATAGACACTCTTTGTTTGAAGGCAATATTTGTGGTTCATGCATTCTGGACGGATAGCATTGGTAAAAGGAGCACTTACTGAAGAGCCCATTTAAAATAAAATAAGCAACTCTTTATTCTTTAAAAGAAATATGTTTTCAACTCAGTGCAGCATTCTGCTGCATTTCCCAGCCGCAATGGGACCGGGGATATCCCACTTGTCAAGTTGCTAAACTTTAAGGTGATAATCATTGTTAATTGTTCTCCAGGTTGTGGTTATTGGAGATAATTAAGTGCTGTGGACTACTTTTCTGCCTATTTTAGTGGATTATCATTCAGAGTGAAAAGAGAAAAGGCTGAAATAATCAGTAAAACAGAGAATAATATAGTAATATTATCTTAAATATCACCATCGTACATTCTTTTCTAAGTTTGCTTACCCAATAATAGAATTATTTACCCAATACCCTAAATAGCTGAAGCTACGACCCACGTGCTGGGGAGTCAAAGGTCTGGAAGTGGAGATGATCCTTTTATTGTAATGCAGCTAGCTTGGGAAATGCAGTCAATTGCACTCCTCTCTTAACCTTAAGTTGAAGATGTGTTCTATCTGTTATTTTAGCCTTTTGCTAAAAAGTTAGAGACTACAGCACTCAGGATTCTTTAAACATATTCTGCCTGGGAAATGGGATAAAAAAATCGATATTGATGACGTGGTTCAGTGCACGGTACTGCAATGCTAAAGTCCCATATTCAGTTCCTATGATGAGAGAATGAAGCATTTGCATGTGTTATAAATCTCACCTGGTAGATTGATCTGAAGGGGAGGGGAGACAAGATGTGGATATGTAGGAAGATGGATGGAAGTCGTGCATAATCGGTGATTATGTAACTTCATTACATCAGTGAGCTTCAGTCAACGATAGTGAGATGGAATGATTGTATAGAGAGAGCCTCCATCATCCTCTTAACTTTTGAAGGCGTCTAAGAGCTAACAGAGGAGGAGGACAGACAGAGATTAGCTCCAAGGGTCCTGTAAACCTTGATCTCTGCGGCGAATTTAACATGAGTTTTCTCACAGTGAGTTTCTGAGGGCTAGCAGCAGATCATGTAAGCTTTAGGGCTGGATGGGAGCAATTTTAGCCACACCCGTGGAGAGTCAAAATGTGTCTGCAATGTTTCACAAGTGCCCCATTGAGTCTCTGGAGCTAATGATTCCAGCCAAGGTCATAGTTCTCTTCCCTAAGGTTGAAATATGTGACCTCAACTGAGTGGAAAGTTAAATCCACTGAAATGACTGAGAGAGACTGAAGGGAAGGACCATTTAGTGTCCCCTCTTGCATTTTTCCTGGTAGAGCTTGATGCAGATTTCAGTCTGGTGGTTCCCTTGTAAAAAAAAAATAAAAAAGATGATTGCTTCCATGGTGTGTCAGAAATGAGTGCTTCTTACCTTTATCTTTCCCATGACAACCTTGTTCTGGGCCATTTTAACCCTCAGGGAAAAAGAGAAGCAAAAATCTTTAAAGGTAGCTGCATCATGTTAAATTAAAAAGAAAGAAAGAAACAAACAAACAAAAAGAAAAACACAACCCACAATGGTTTCGAACTCATTGCTAACACAAATCCTAGATATCAAGAGCCATCTATTTTCAAGTTTTACTTAATGAATGCCTTAAAAGACATGTTGCAGTCGTTGGAGACTTTCACCATGAGATGAGATAAATCCACTGTGCTCACTATACAGAGGAGGGAACACTGCAGAATAAAATGTCATTTTCCTTCATGCTTTATTTGAAGCTGTGCTTTTTTCTTTTCTTTTTTCCTTTCTTTGTTTCGTTTCTTTTCTCCTTTTTTTTTGAAGCAGATGCACATCAGCTACTTAGGCCTTCCACTGTTTCAGAATTTGCTCCCCATAAGTAGATCATACACACACACACACACACACACACACACACACACACACCACAAACATGAAAGCTGCTAATATTCTAACCCTGATTATTTGAGTCTTATGTAGTAGTCCTAGTTCTAATTTTCCTTTGCATTTATTTTGAGAGGTAGATAAAAGACTTTATTTCTGAATGCTGAGATGATTCTTTCTGTTTTTGTTTGATTTCTTACATTTCATTTTTGTAGAGTCAGGGGTAGGAAGGATCTAGAGACTCCCTAAGTAACTTTGAAAAGTTTTTTCTCACCTCAAATCAGATGGTGGGATTGTGGAATGAAATTTTGAGGTCTGATATTTGAGGTGACTTTCTTATTTCTGCAGGACATGCCCAAACATTGATATATTGTGCCAGTGAATTTGGAGGTTTGGTGTTCATATTGTGTAGGAAATTGAATGTGAAGTTAACTCCTGATTCCTTCCTTCAGGGGTCAGGGTAACACTAAGGCTGCTCCCAGGCTGTTAGTTTCTATCTACGTGCAGAAATAGAGCCTGCAATGATTTTTCCCCTATATCCTCAATTTTCCCATTGTATAAATGACTTCCTTAGTTGTTTTCTGGCTTACAGCATACATATGTTGCCCAATAGGGCAACTTATTGAGGTTTTCTAATCCTAATAAAGAATAGAAATAGATATAGATGGGAAAGAAGTCTATTTCAAAAGACACTGAGTGTGAAACCAGTACATACATGTAATTGCTATCTATTTGCTTAAAGACCAAATATACTCACATCAGGATAGATAGTTTCAGACATTTTAATAGCTACTTGTAACCTGTTACTTTCTTTAGGAAGATTATGTAATGAAGACACTTCATAGCACTGATATTAAGTATCCTACAAATCAATAATAAATAGTTTTGCTTAATAAGAAAGCATTTAAAGATACAATCAGTTAGTGGTGTAAAATATAACATGAATTTTTCTATTTTATTGCTTTTTTAAAGGTAAAGTAATGTGTTTTATTGCTTTTTCAAAGCTAAAATCATGTATTTGTATTAGAAAATTTTAGGGAGAACAACTACCATTTATGATATGAATATGTAAGGTACTGATTTCTTTCCTGATAAATTACTTCAGTAAAATTCGGTGATTTAGAAAACAGATAATCATAATAGTCCCATAAGTAGGGAAAATTTAAAAGACATTTTTATTGCAGTGTACGTGAACAAATCAACGTTATTTTAAAGAGACTGATACGTAAAGCATTTTCTGGAACTGAAATGGAAAAAGAATATTTCTATTTTGAAATCTTTTAGACTCTTGTATATTTACTGAAATGTTTTATATATAGTTAGTATTAAAATGGACATTATCTTGACAGTTGAGAAATCTCATGTTTTCATAAGGAGGGCTACTTTATAATTTTTGGCAACTAAAGACGTATTGATTATTAAGATTTAAAAGTAGCAAGCTTTCTGGTAATGCTGAGGTATTGGAGCAAAAATATAATTTCACTATTTGAGCAGATATAGATAAGGTCATGTCAGCATTTTTCTTATTAAATTCCAGTCCAATTTTCATTAGTCAAATCGAGAATCTCAAAAAGAAAGTAATTCAGCTGTAGAATACCGAATTGACCAAGGTTTCCTGACTTGTATTTCAGGCTCTGTTACTTAGGACACTTGTAGACTCTGACACTACATTTGACCTGCAAGACTTCCAGATAGCCATAAAAAAATAGAATAGTTACTTGTTGCACTGAACAAAAGGTAACAGTGTGTCTAAATGCTTATCAATATGCTTTACCTTAGAAACATATGCAAAATTAGAATTCCCCTATCTTATGAATTTTTCAGAATATCGTTTTCGTGGCCTAATTTTAAACTTTATAAACATTTCCTCGTATCTATTCCAATTCCCTTGTAGATAATATCATTTGTTGATTAAACAACATAGACAAATGAAAAGCTTCTGATATAAGATTTCACTCACCACACAGTTTTGTTTTTCAGGGGTACCCATAAGGGAATATAGTTGTTTTAAGTAATTCAAAAAGAGCTGCATTTGAATGATATTCAAAAATTTTTGTGTGGCTACTTTAAGGAGATCATTTTCTCCCCCTTAATGTCCCTGAGGACATAGGATCTGTTTCTGGCAGGAGGACTACACAAACAAATGCTTACAAACTTGATGCTACCACCTGAATTAGGTCAACTAACCACAAAGCCACTCTCAAGGATCATTTTATTTACCAAAGTATATGGGCTTGAGTACCCAGAGTAATAGAGAAAATGAGAATGTAAAGGCTCCGATGCTGTTTGTAATTTTCTAGTTGCAATAATTACTAACGTTCTTTAGGGGGAGGCAATCCCCCATGTGTGTCACTGGTAAAGCTGCATTGCTTTAGTGCTTGCATTTTTAACACCAGCATATTCACATAAATGAGGACATAGTTCATTATCTGAGTTTCTGTACATGCTTTATGTGGATGAATAAAGAGGCTAAGAAGTGGGGTTTTATGTTTTGGCTAAGATAGAATTAGAAACTGTAAAAATCTTGTAAAAATAAATTAATGTTCATAAACTTAAATAGCTCTTGTGTTAAAATATGACCTCCTCTAATTCCAAGTCTCTTGGTTTTTATATTAAAGATCCTCAAAATTTCTTTATTTTGGATGAATCTTGTCATGTATATTTATCTTACTTTGTTGGTGCCTATAAATAGCAAGTATTTCTTTGCTATCCTGTATTTAAAATACATGTCTGTGTCATGACAATACTTCAGCTATGATCTAGTAGGTTTGCAAAGGAATATCATAGAAATGTAAATAGGTTTGTTTATTTGACAAATTCAGTTAATCACCTTACAAATATGCTTTTAATTTTCACCCAGAGAATGCCACCCTGGAGAGTCTTACAATGTGTATAGCATACCATTACAGTCCAACCACATGGCTCAATGGACATACCCCTTGCTGCTTACCCTGGCCATTGGCTCACAATGACAAATCCTCAGTTGGCATGTTTTTCTGGTTCTGCTGTGCAGATACACTATTTAAGTGCCAAAAGCTTAAGATTCCTAAAGCTTATAGCTACGGAAAAGGGATGACTGAGTGGCTTAGTATTGCCTTCCAATCATATAATCTGAAATTGCCAAGCAGTGAGCTGTGGATGAAGCAAAGGGAGAAAGCAAAGCTCTTTAGTATTTTTTTTTTCGAATTATAACATTAAGAGGATCATTTTTCATGGTAAGATATTCAAAAGGTTTGTTATAGTTACCTGCATGTACACACACATGCACACACATTACAATAAATAGAATTAAATTTACGACGTTGTTTCTACCTAAATTTGAGAGTAAAATTAAACAGTATTAAAAATACTGTCAGGATATAGTATGTGGTGTGTAAATTCACTGAAAAACTGAAAATCTTTCCCTGGCCTTGTTAAGGTTAATTAATTGATACAATCTTATTGTACCAATATTTACATGCAATATCCATTTTGTTAGTATATTGGTAATTATGGACTTATTTATTAATTTAAATGAAACTAAGCATTAATTGGGCTTGGTAGGTGATTCAGCCGTTAAGAGCACTGGATGCTCTTCTAGAGAACCTGGGATTGGTTCCCAGCACCCACACAGTGGTGCACACCTTCAACTCCACTTCCAAAAGATCTGATGCTTTCTAGCGGCACCATGCAGGCACATGGTGTACAGACATACATGCTCACCAAAGATCCATAGACATAAAATAAGATGAAATAAAAATTACTTTAAAATGTTGAAAGCCATTTAATCAGTTTTACCTTCAATATCACTTGATAAAGAAAATGTATAATAACAAAAATATTTAAATGTATTAGGGAGGGTACAACTGAGTGAATAAATGTCTTCAGAATGCATTGTTCATCTACGTACAAAGTGTAGTGAAGAACAAAGGTTCTAGAATGAACTAAATAAAATGTTCGCATACTCACAGTCAAAATACTAAACATTGTATCTGCACATGAGCCATGTTTATCAAATATTGAAAAAGAAAAGTAAGCTTTTACTGTGGATCTTGAATCCACAGAATTAAGTTAGTGGGTTTTGTAGTGTATAACCTCCAGAAGTTTCACCATTTTCAAACTGAATTTCAAATTTATCTTATACAGATTATTATAAGACCATTATGTATGCATCACAAAATAATAACTTTAAAAAAGATTATATTGCTGCCACAATAAAATTCATTTTAATAGATCTATCCAGAGGTAACTAGGGTAGTGTCATAAGAATCTAATGGAAGTGTACAAAGTTGATGGGTAAAAGATGCCCATTATGTCATTTTACATAAGAAAATTGTGAGCCAGTGAAATGAAATTGAGTGCCTGAGATCTGATCGTTTGTTGTCCTGCTCATTGTTTATGATTCTGATTTCTTGATAAGGTTTAATCCCACAACTTAGTATTTTATTTACATTGCAATATGCCCTGACATATTGTCTTCTTAGTAGACAGTAAGGAAACAAAGTTTCTTTGTTGGGGTTAATGTTACTAAATGTAATACTTTAAACTCTAACTCGCTTTAGTGACTTAGGATAACTCTCCTCCTGCCCCACTTGTACTATATGGGCTGAAGTCTTATCTTTATGCCTATTGTGCTATTCTTGACTTTATTTGATGTCTGTGGACATCATACAAGGGAAGAGTTGGGAAAAATAGGTCACTGGTGAGTCTCCTTGCTTTTTCTGAACAGTTCTTTCCCCAATAGTTGTATATCTCCTCTCATGCAGAGAGAATTGCTCTTGTATAGAATTCTTCCCTTTCTGTCAAAAAAAGTGACCCAGAAATGACGTCTGTAAACATTTCACTCTCTGGCCTTTAGGACAGTCTGCTTTGTCTCTATAGTGCACGCTACCCGCTTGCTTCCAAGGGATTCCACTGAGGACCCTTTTCTAAATGTATTTTAGTCACTCACTCCACTTTAAAGACAGAACCTCTTTTTAAATGTCTCCAATAATAGGATCACTCTCTTATATAGGCAACTTATGGAGTAATTTTTGGAAAATAAAGAGCAATATTTATAGAGCTTGCTAGCCTACAATAACATAGCTATAATCAAAAGCTATCAGTTCATAGATCTATTTATCTAGTATCTTTGAATTATCTCTCTGTATTAAGTGTACTTACATATTCTAGTGTCTACACAGAGACCTCTGTATACATAAACACCATTAAGCATGCTAATTTTTAAATTGTAGTTAAATTACAATACAAAATTTGATCCCCTTTTCTTTCTTCCCTCCAGCACCCCCTGTTTCCCTTCCCTCCAGGTCTTTCCCTGTCCTACCCATTTCTCCTTCTAAAGTAATGGCATCTTTTTCTTGGATTATTTTCATCATATATATGCATAAATAAGTATAACCTTCTGAGTGCATTTAGTGTTTATATGTACATGATCTCAAGATTGACCACTTAGTATTGTGTATCTTGTTAAGGCCTTTTTATTTTTTTGTTACAATATTTGGCATATGAATCCCTGTTAATATGCTAAATGGAAATACTGTAATGGCAAGCGTCACTCCTTTGGACTGCAATAGTAACACTTACAGAAAAGATGATATTAGCTTTTTTTCCTCATTCAAAGCTGCCTTCAGAGGAGTGTATTCGAGATGATAAGGTGAGAGAAGATTGTGAAGGGCATATTTTCATTCAGGATAGATGCTGCAGTGTACTCCAGACATACTAGGTAGGCAGCTGTTAACGTTTTCCTGTATGGAGAAATGACACTGACTAGGAACACTCTGATGTTTACAGCGTCATGGTGAACTTTATTTCCGAAGAGACATAGCCAGGGGAGATAAACACAGCAGTAAAGAATGGGAAAGATGAAGACTTAGAGTATTTTGTGTAAACAAAGCTTCATATAGCCAAGGGAGAAAATTTGAATATAAAAAATGAATCTGGTGGCTCTCAGTGTTTAGTTTTTGAATATCCCTGTTAAAGCTCCTAATTGTTCTCACCATGACAAAACTCCTGAATAGTACTCAAGAGGAACACAGCTCCACAGTGTGCAAAATAAATTCATTCAGGGGATCTCTGGGGAGTTTGGACTGCTGCTCTTCCTTCTTGGGATTTTCCTACAGGCCCTTAATAACAATCTCCGAGTAAGTCGCTCTTGTCAGTGGGTGTGCTCTTCTCAATGACTGAATGGTTTAGTTTAGCTCCAGGGAGCAAATGCTTGTCAGTCTCATACTTCTAGAGACTACAAGAATCATGCAAGACATGTAGAAGTATGTCAGTAAACAATTGCACAATAATGCTTAAATAGTCACTAATTACAAATAGTTTTAGATTTATGTTCACCAAAGCATGTGCTGCATTTTAAGTTGAGAATAAAGCTTCTAATGGAAGAAAGTAATAAAAGGAACTTGTAAAATAAAGGAGAGAGGATGAATAGTAGTTTATATTTTACAAGTGGCAGAAGAAGATGAAATTACTGGCCTACACTGGTCCTCTCCTTTCATCCTTTCCTTTCCTTTCACCCCAACTATAGTTTTTTTAAAAATTATTATTATTATTCTGATATAGAGTGTTACTATGAAGCTCATGCTGAATTTGAACAGGGGGACCTCCTGCCTCACTTTTCTGAGTGCTGCAGTTCCAGGTGTGTGCCACCCCAGTCAGCTACCAACTTAATCATTTAAGCTAATTCACTGTTCAGAAGCAAGAAATAAAAAAAAGAGAGTGATATTAGATAGCCGAATATAGAGACAGTTACTTAGAGGAAGGTGGGACTAAGAAACAGAACCCCATGGAACTGGAATTCGAGGCAGCTTTCCATTCAGACTTCTAAGAGTCGGATCAAGTAGAGTGAAAATTTAGAAAAAGGCCGGAACTCATGAATAGAGAGCAATCAGGGAGGACTTACTAAAAAAGAAAGGCTTCATGTTAGACTTTGAATAAACTAATATTGGTATGTATGCATGTAACATTCCAAGTATGGGAGAGGTTTAACACACACACACACACACACACACACACACACACACACACACATTGAAAGCAGGACCAAATAGAGCATGATTAGACAAAAGGAAATACCCTAGCTTCCCTAAAGCATCAGATTTATGATGTGAAATGTATGAATATAAGGCTAAAGTCCCAGAGCTCCAGTTCTGATTGTGAGTAGGTAGTAAAATAAGCTTGTGTGAACATAAGAAGAAAGAACATGGAACAACCTACCCACATTTAGGCTTTGGAAAAACAGGAACAAGATGAGAGCCTGTATCTCCCAAGTACCTTTCATTTTCCATTTTGTTAACTTCCAAACAGCTCCTTAGTATTATCTTTACTGCAATTGTATTACATTGAACACTAAAGCTCCAGTTGCCATCATTGTCTGTCTTCATTTCCTTTTTGTGTTCCTCCTTGCTGAGACATACGATATAGATAAAAATAATACAAATATATTACACTATATATAAAAACTGTACATAAAACTATATAAATAACTATATATATATAGTTTTACAAAATGTAGATGGGCTCTTATGTAACGAAACCAATGTATTTAAATAATATTTTCATAGTGGGCTTAGATATTTGTCATGCACACTATTAAAACTTTGCAGTTCAAGTATAATTATTCAATGAATAAATGGGAATATTGAAACTATATTAATTTACAGTAATGATAAGAGCAAAGTGTCAATTCGATTAAAAGGAATGGAGAAATTGAAGAAAACAAGGGAAGAAAAAAGAAACAGGAAACATTTTATATAATATAGAAATATAATTTCCAAAATGGTTTCATTCTAAATCATGTGGGAAAGAATATTGTTTTAGAGTCGAGTGTGCACTCAATTTCAATAAGATTTTAGGCTTTACTACTAGCCAGTGTGAACCCTTTTCTAACTGGTAATAATTATAATAATTTGAATAGTAGATGTTAAAGAGAGTAAGCCTCTTTTTTTATTTTTTATTGGAAAGAAAAAAAAATTCCGCCTCCTCCCAGGCTCCCATTTCCCTCCCCCTCCGCCTGTCCCTCCCCCCTCCCCCCACTCCTCTCCCCCTCCTTCTCCAGTCCAAAGAGCAGTTAGGGTTCCCTGCCCCGTGGAAAATCCAAGGTCCTCCACCCTCCATCCGGGTCTAGGAAGGTGAGCATCCAAACTGGTTAGGCTCCCACAAACCCAGAACATGAAGTAGGATCAAAACCCCGTGCCATTGTCCTTGGCTTCTCATCAGCCCTCATTGTTCACCATGTTCAGAGAGTCCGGTTTTATCCCATGCTTTTTCAGTCACAGACCCGCTGGCCTTGGTGAGCTCCCAATAGATCAGCCCCACTGTCTCAGTGGGTGGGTGCATCCCTCGTGGTCCTGACTTCCTTGCTCATGTTCTCCCTCCTTCTGCTCCCCATTGGGATCTTGGGAGGTCAGTCTTGTGCTCCAGTGTGGGTCTCTGTCTCTATTTCCATCCATCTCCAGATGAAAGTTCTATGGTGATATCCAAGATATTCATCAGTATGGCTATAGGATAGGGTCATTTCAGGTTCCCTATCCTCATCTGCCCAAGGAACTAACTGGGGACATCGCCTTGGGCTCCTGGGAGCCACTCTAGGTTTAAGTCTCTTGCCAGCCCTAAGGTGGCTCCCTTAACTAAGATATGTACTTACCTGCTCCCCTATCCAACCTTCCTATATCCCAATCATCCCGTTTCCCCAAGTTCACCCCCATTCTCCCCTTCTCACTTTTCTCTCCCCCTCTCCCCTTACCCCCATCCCGCCCTACCCCCAAGATCCCAGTTTTTTGCCCGGCAATCTTGTCTACTTCCCATAGCCAGGAGGATAACTATATGTTTCTCTTTGGGTTCACCTTCTTATTTAGCTTCTTTAGGATCACAAATTACAGACTCACTCATTCAAGCTTGATTTAAAGTATTTCCTTGATTAGATACTTTGCCCCTACTTCTAATAAGTAGAAAAAAAGACTCACATTGAGTCCACCTAAAACATTTGGCCTTTTCTTTATATGGACTGGAGATTCAGCCTTCTCTTTTCTCAGTAAGATGCCGCTGAGCCAGTAGCTCTTCTATGTGATTCTTGGCTTTGCTCTCTCAGAGGACGTGGTGCTCTTTTGCCTAATGATGGCCTTTTTGAAATTCATGTGCATGTGCATCAGCAGTCTCCACTTCCATGTCCCATAGTTCTTTCTTTGGTGTCTCATTTGCCCTGCATGCTCCTTTTTACGTACCTTCCATATTTCTAGTAACCAGAGTCACACAGGCTTTGTAGTAGCATGTCAGTAAATCATTGCATGTTTAAATATTTGCTGATGAAAGCATGAAGAAGAGTGGGCTTTATTTAGGCACAAACTACATGTAATATGCATCATCACTAAAATTTACACAAAAGAGGAACTGACTGCCATGTGGTTGCAAATGTGCCCTAAGCAGTTTCTTTAGTAAGTTCTCCACTCTTGATGGTCCTTAAATTTGTTTAAAAAACAGTCAAGGAGCTGAAACTTGTAATCCCATCCCCAACAGTTTCTATATAGAGCGTAGACACTGTCTTGCACAGTGATGTTCTCAGTTGCAGGATATGCATATAGACCATGGAGAGAGAAATGGTTGGTCTTTGGAAGCTCCAACAAGCTTGTAGGATTCTCTTAGTCCTGGATGTACATTTTACCAATACAGCAGGAACCTACTGGAGTAGTATAAGGAAAGGGGTAAGGAAAAATATATATTTTATTACAAGGAATTAACATATACAAGTCTTGTTTCAGAGGATTTTTCTGAGGAATGGAGTGATGCATTTCCAGGGCACAAGTACATAAGGAACACCTCATATGTCCCTCAAACTTCCATGCACAGTGAGAATGTCTAGTGAGTTAACATGAAACATTTGTTTTTCTTTAGCAGTTCAGTTTGATTTTAAAGTTTAGGAGAAGATGATCTTGGAGGTCAACGAAGGAACAAGGCCATGGAGTAATGTGGGCCAAGTTTTCTGAATTGCAAGGATAGTATAACGGTTCTTTAATTTGTAAGGGATAATAAAAGTCCATAGATGGTACAAAGACTGACTTGAACTGAGTGGCAATGAATGTAGATTTACTGGCTGGTTAGGAGCAGAGAAAGCTGTATTTCAGTAATCTTTGCTCAGCAGACATATTTAGTAGGTAGGTGAGGAGGGGACTAAATATGAATTGATGAATTTAAAATCATAGAGATAATTTATTGCAGAGTTCAAATTTTATATTATTTTCATATAATACTATTCATTTTATATTATGCAGATATATTAATTTTATTATTGAGTGTGAGGGAACTGCTATTACTTTAGTTTTAAAATGCTTTCTTCAACTCCAGTAAGGTGATAGGAACACCTTTTGTCTTACTGTGAAGATTTTCAATCAGGTTGAATATGCTGATACCATTTTTCTCAGTAATTTTTTTAAAAGTAGTTGCTTTTTTAATAACCATTCATTAAATCATAGAGAATTTTAATAGAAATGAACTCAGTGTACACTCTTGAAGACCAAATCAAATTATCCATGACCTAATGTTCATTTTAATAAACAAGCCCTTTGACTATTTTGCTTCTCAAGTTATCTGACATCTGACTAGATGTCTAACCCATTTTAGTTAAAAAAAAAAACAGATTTTGTGTCTACCTACTGCGTGCTTATTAGTAAGAACAAAACTAGAAATAGCAATTTGCTTACTGATGATTGAGAAAGTGCACTGTTAAGCATTTTTAAACATTTGTTTTCTAAAATAAATTCAGTCCTCTCTATCACCCCCAGATACGCTTAAATAATTCCATCTTTTCTTTTCTAATCTTGGATTGTCACTGGAATTAAATATAGTTGGTGGTATTTTCAAAAGATCAAATATTCAATGAAAGTAGTACTTCTTTTTTCCATTGCAATAATGAATATATGTTTTTATTTTTAATATAAATTATAATGGTTAGAAAAGAGACCCCGACATCATTATTTTTCTGTATGTTTGATTAAATATAATGTTGAGGGTCCAGTATTAGAATTATTCTATTTTTACAGATTGCATTATGCTGTTTGTGCACAGCATTCATTTCTTTGTGTTTTCACAAATTTATGATAGAAAATTTTGTGCTAGCACAGAGTGTTGCATCCATTATAGTAGGTAAGTCATGTTATTTTAAGTTTCTTACTCAAAAGAGTTATGTAGGTGGTATGAGAAATGAGTGATGGCTACTGTAACAGGCTGTATGCATCAGAACCTCATCTATTTAAACCTCATCTATACTTGGAAATAAAAAAGAGAATTATTATTTCCTGTTTCTAAAATTACAATTGTCTTTAATTTCTAAAGATTATAATAATTAAAATGTGGGTTTTTCTATGAGCATATTCCTTGTAATATTAATTTCCTAGAATCAAAAATTCAAATACTAGTAGATTTAGTTCACCCTTTATTGATTTTTGGAACTTCTGCTTGCCCAGTCTCACTAGATGTGAAGTTATTATTAATTATAAATTCAAAAGAATAAAAGTACATTTAATAAAGCTTCACCATAGTCTGAGTTTGGCAAACTGAAAGATACTGAGAAAATTTAAATTGTTTAACTTCACTGAATGATTTCTGAAGTCACAGGTGCTTACTATTCCTAGGTATTACAATCAAATGTTCAACACTTCAAAAAGGAAGGAATCACAGCACCCAAAGTGTATATCTTTTCAATTGTATAAGAATTTAAGTGGAAATTATTTTATGCTTAAAGATAGTCTCTGAAATTACTTGTGTGAAAAACTATCCTATCTACTCTTATGCTGCGAGTACTATAGTGTGGAATAAGATAGGGCAATAAAAAAGTACTAATTTCAATACCAATAGTATCATCATCACTATCACCACAATTATTTTGTCATCATTGTACAAGTGCTGATATTAATTCAGCAGCTAGTACTTAACCAAAATGAACAGAACAGATAAGGACAGTGGCCCCAGATTTAATGAGATTCAAAGTTTCCATGCCCCTTGAAACTAACGCCAATTACAAGAGGGAGTCTTTGCCCGTGACAGACTTCTGCCTTTGGTCTTTGTTAATCCAACAGCTAATATAAATAGCTTTGATGTCTGAATGTTTAAAAGTTCCTCGCCCAAAGAACACTGTGAGGTACCAATTCACTAGTAGATATATGCTTTCCTTTTTAAATCTGCTATTTTAAATGTATTTTTTTTCAAAAAATCCTCATATTTTTATTTATTCTCTGTGTATGTGTTTGAATACACATCCATGTGCCACAACATGTGAAGTCAGAGGAAAACTTGCTGTAGTCATTTTTCCCCTTCCATCATATAGTTTCTAATAGTCAAACTTGGATCCAGAGATTTGGCAGCAAGCAACCTTACACATTGAGCCATCTCATGAGCCCTTAATGTGATTGTTGTTTCTCTGTAGCTTTGGAGCCTGTCTTGGAGCCCGCTCTTATAGACCAGGCTGGCCTTGAACTCACAGAAATCTGCCTGCCTCCGCCTCCCAAGTGCTGGGATTAAAGGCATGTGCCACCACTGCCCGGCTAATGTGACTCTTTATGTCTATCCCAACTTGAATGTAAGGATGAAAAGATATCCCTAATCAATTTGATTTAGAATATGGCTCTGTTGACTCAGAGAGTCCTGGTTAACAGTACAGCCTAGTGGAATGAGAGAAGGTATGTATGGGGAAATCACTCTCTGTGTCTTCTTTTCAGTAATCTAATAAAAGAGGAAGTGTAATTAAAACACACACCATTTTGCTCCTTATATGTCATTAGCATTTTACAGATTTAATCCATGATATAGTACACTTGTATAGTGAAAAGCTGTTTTCATTCAAGGGACTGAGTGAAGGCCACAAACAGGCTCTAAATTGCTAGGTCATTTGATAAAATAGCTTGCAGTGCCAAATTGAGAGCATAGTATGAACCCACAACTAGAAATTTGCAGCACATCAGTAGTGAAGAAAAGAATGTTTGAGGGCTAACAAAATCTAATCTAACAAAAATTTCATGTGAAGAAAACAAAAATAGCCTTCAGCCTGCAGTTAGGTAGTACTCTTTCATTATAGACTGTAAGATAATAAAGCCCCTAATAGGTTTTGTTAGCTTTTGCTTCCTATGATTTCTGCTATATGTAAATATCCACTAAGAGGAAACTTTAAAAATAGCATTGATTTCCATTTTATCACTTTCGTAATATTAATAAATCCTGTGCTGGTTATAAAACATATTATGGTTTGCTATTTGTTTACATTCAGATCTAGGCAAGTGTGAGTTTCTCTTTTGACTTCATTGTTTATTAGCTGGATAATATTAAACAAGTGACTTATTTGATGTTTTGTTTTCACAATACCCAAAGAGAAAAGAATATATGCTTTTGGAATTTGGGGGGGAAAATACAGCATTTGTAAGACATATATAGTGGGCAGTGCTTGACAAATATATGTATGTAATAATATGAATCTACTACAGTGTTTGAGGATACCCTATACTGCAAGAATATAACAGCTAATACATCCTTTAGCCTTGCTACTGTACTTCAGAGGGGATTTTCTGGCCTCATCTCATTTGACCTGTGATTAACGTTTGTGCGTTAGATAACGCCTTGTCCTTGCCATATTTACTTTACCTGGTGTTCACATTTTCTTTCTATCATAAAATCTGTGACCACAAACAACTTGAGAAGAAAGGGGTTTGTTTGTATTTCACTTCTACATCACAATCCACCATTGTGGAAAATCAAGGCAGGAACTCGAGAAAGGAAACTGGGAGTAAGCAACATTTCATTATAGTACAGAACCACCTGACTAGGAAATGGTGTTATTCACAGTGGGCCCTTCAACGACAATTAGAGAATTGACAAACATGCCCAAATTAACTTAATAAAGATAATCATTCAAATGAGACTTTTCTTTTAGGTAATTCAAGGCTGTGTCAAATTGACTGTTAATGTAGGATATCTGACGTTCATGATAGCGCAATGTCATGGCTTTATTTGTGCTTCAGTTTTTGTGCCTTTTCAGTCTCTTTTTCGCTGCTTTTGGCTCACTTCTTGATTTGTCCTCACCTTTGTGTCTTCACGCACTCTTGCCTCACTTTGATTTCTCTGCTGATCTTCAAACAAATGTATTCAATTGCCCATTTCATACCCTTTCTCAGTTAAAAGCAACTTGTCCAAATCAGAACTTTTAAAAAATCAACTTTATCCAGTTTCTCCATTTAAAACTATTTTAATTTTAGTTTTCCATTCTGTATGACAAAATCCCTTGAAACCAACCATCAAAATGCCCCTTCTTTGCACATTATACCAATTGTGCTATTGGTATTACCTTTATCCCTCCAGAATTTAACCACTTTTCCCCACTTCTATTGGTATCATGCTTGTTGGACCCTGTTATCTCTTTTACAAATTATAGTAACATGTGATCTGACTGAATGACTCTGTCATTGCTCTAGAGAGTCTAATCTAACTACAATTGTAGTTGTCCTTTGAAAAGAAAGCCAAATCATGCCATTTTACTGTTCAAAGTCCTATAGAGCTTGGCTCACTTGGCTTGTGATTTTTCTTGACGTGAGAGCAAAATTCCTATAATTGTCTAGAGCTATTGGCTTACATTTCTTGACTTCATTTTTCTAGCTCATTGATGTTTTACATACTTTCTCATTTCTTCCTGGCTTCAGTTGACTGTTGTTTGAACATGACAGATAACTTATTGACTTAGAATCTTTGTATTGTCTAGTATCACTGCCTGGAACAACCATTTCCACATAATTTGAAACTTACCAAACTCCTTCATTATTGTCATATCTGGCTGACTCTGGGACTTGCTGTCTAGCTCACCTAGCTGAATCTGTAAGTCTCAGACCCAGTGAGAGACCTTGTATTAAAATATAAGTTGGATGATTACAGGTGCCCAACACCCAAGGCTAAAATATGACCTCTACAAACACCCACACGTGTGCATATGCACCTGCACATAAATACATCCACACACATAAGAATATGTTCCCGCATCCAAAAATGCACACGTATAAGCAAAAAAGTAAAAATGAAAGTTATTGCAGTGTGAACACTTTTAAAACAAACTTTCATTTTCTCATACCATAAGAAGAGTATATATACCTGACGTGTAAGAAGCATATTCCATTTAATTAAATTCACCTAATGTAAAGCTATATAAATACTCATCAGCTGTAATAACTAGCATATCAGTTAAATAAATTGAGGCTGTCCTTTCTTTTCATTTTTACCAATTAGACTTAATATATATTTTAAACTGGTATGAGATCCTTAAATATTCCTTAATATGGATTAACACCTATTGTGATTTAGCAGATGATGGTTTCACTCTGCAATGTATTACATAGCAAAGTTTTTCTCTTTCTTTTCTTTCTTTCTTTCTTTCTTATCTAGTGACAATTTGGATTATATAACATATATTTCTTTTTTCTTTTCCATGTTTTATAAAGAGAAAGTATTAATAATTGTAAAACATTCCCCTTTGCATTGCAAATGTAAGTTTAATCTGTAAGCTTCAATAGAAAACACATTTTATTTTTCTACCATTATTTGTAAACACATAAAAAATAGTTATAATGAAAGTCTTTTGTTAACCAGAACAAAGAGTATTATTTCTAAATATCAAATAAATAGTCCTTTTGTTTCCTGCTTAATCATTAGTCATCTATACTAATAAAAAAATTTATTCTTTATTTCATTCATGCACTTTTGTATTTTTCACAGAATATTCAAACACTTGAATGTTTACCAAGCCCAGCCTGACTAAAGTAGATGGTTGGATTTTGGGAAAAGCTTTGATCCATGATTGTGGGACAGAGATTAATATTAATACTTTAAAATAAATCCATGTTGATACACACATATGCATTTGTGTGTGTGTGTGCATGTGAATGTTTGTGTATTTATACAACATCACCATATTGCTTATAGAATTTACTGAACAGTTAATTTACCACTACATCTATCACCATCTTTTCTTGTTTTTTCATTGTCTTGGGTGTCCACCATATCCTTATTTTCTCTCCTCCAAGTGTGAAATGTTCTGATAACTACCTGTTTCTGCTAAAGTTTAATGGTTTTTCTGCAACCGGAATGAGGATAAGAAATAGAAAGAGAGAAAATAGAATGAAAAACTCGTCGAAATCTCTGGATGCTATCATAGATTTATCTAGATGTTGTAAGTTTTCTTCTAACTATTTTAGAAAGAATCACTTTTCCCAGCAGTTTTATTGCCACTCATGCCTGCTTTACTTTGTTACTCCTCTGCTGCTTGTGGGTGGATGGAGTTCGACTGTTTCAGAATAGTTACTAGTGGGTGGGTTCAAGAATCTCTAGTGGGTTGAGAAAAAAGCCATGTTTATATAGATAGTGATCCTTCTATTAAAATCCCAAGAGTGAGTAATATTTAATAGCTGTGTTTACCACGCACACAGCAGAGTCCATCTGTACAGAAAATTCCAGGGTACTTTGCATTCATGTACAGGATTTTTTTGAGCAGTTCTTATCCCCTAAATTTGTTTCTTGGTGGACAAGGATTTCCTCCTGAGGGTATGACATGAGCCTGGATGCCTATGGATCTGTACAAATCTAAGATGCTATGAATCTGTCAAGACCTAGCTGTTCTACTGCAGCGGATCATAGCACACAGCTTTAGGGCCTTGTGTGCATTGCTTTGATGACAGATGTAATACCTTTAGGTTCACTGGCTTTAAATTGTGGCTAGCTGGGGTAAAGGCACTCACATGATATACTTAGCTGCCAAGTGAGTGCATTCACTATTTTGATTTGAAGTCCAGTTCTTTTATACTTTAAATATAGAACTAGCAGCAGCCAGGATACATGCCAGGATACCTTGTATATTGTGAAAGCTATACTAAATCTAGAGAACAATTTCTGTGTGTCCAGGACACTGCAAATAATGAAATTTTCAAAATGTAGAAGTTTCAACTGGTTGTTATATAAACAAAATAAAGCAACAACAAAACACTTAATTTAATGTGATATTTAGATGATTATGGATTCTTAATAGACATCATTGATTCTCATTTTCTGTTTCTTATTCTAGGGAAAATACTTTACCTTAATCTGCAGAGACTGAGTAGCCATTGATGTTCACGACTCACTTTATTACAACAATGCTACCATCAAAACTTGAGGTTTGGGTAGCTACAAATGTACAACTCAATTACAATTTTTGCAAGTGGAGTCCCTGTAGTAAAATTACATATATTGTTTTGTAATTATCATTCCAAAATTCAATACTAGGACAATTAAGGACTAAATGGTTTGAGATACAGAGCCCTTAAAAGCACATTTTACTTTCATTTTATTGGCAAGTTTTAAAACCAAAATTTAAAAAGACCAAAAATGGACATAATTTAGATGTGCATTTTAATGAAGAAAGCAGAGAAAATGTGAAATTATTTTGAAAAAAAGGATACTTAGAGTGATACGACTTCTATAAATGATGATTGCCCCCCACCCTGTTATTTAAAGAATGAAATAAAGTTACATGTAATGGGCACTACTAAATTCAGGCTGACATTAAGATGCGAACATTTTAAATAAGTGACAAATTTTAATTTAAAATTTGAATCTAATATAAAATGCAAATTGCTGTAGCCCTTAATGTAGAAAAAGGGAAAATGTCATGATTGAGTTTGGAGAAAATGTAACTTGGACAGATCTAGCCAGCTGCAATGATGAACAGGGCTTCCTTTATTATTGCTTCAAGAAAAGCTATTGAGTGGGTAGCACAAAGTAGCTACTTGAGTACGGGAATATCCAATATCCCTTTGAGAGGGGTATTTGATTATAGATCTTCTATTTACCCTCTTGTTTCTTTCTAACTCTCCAAGTGCCACAAAAAGACCCCAAGATCAGTGTTGTTGTCCTTGTTGTTCTTTTTTTTCCCTTTTTTGACGCTTGGGACATATCACTGAAAACAATTGTTGTCTATTTACAGTGATCTTTAGCAATCTCTAGCTTTATACCTAATCATTTGAAATCTTCCCATAAGTCCCATAAATCTTTAGTACTTACAGGATTCACTGTGAGAAGGTTAGTAATAGCACCCTCTATATTTCCCCCATCCTGTACAAGAAATATTTCTCAGCTTCATTTTTCACTTTGACACAAAAAAATTTCTTGCTATACCTAATCATGTCCATAGACACACATAACATTTAAACATCACTGATAAGTGATCCTAGTATATTTTTGCCAAGAAAACTCATAATTATTCTTCAGTACTCATCTCGGATATCTGCTCCTTATAAGTTTTCTTTGCTTTCCTGATAGAGAATGTCCCTCACCACTATTTTTACCCTCTCTTACCCCAATGATCTGAATACATATTTCTGATAAAATGATTGTTTGGTATCAGTATTTAGGATGTTTCTGTCCCTGAATGTTGGAGCTTAGTATGGACCAAGATGCCATTTATTCATCCTAGAAAAATATCAATCCATCATACAGGATTTAACATAAGATGTCTCAAGGGATAGTTGATTGACTGAATGAACAGACCTTCACTTGTGGATTTTGCTCAACCTAGAATTGTGGGTTCCAACTCAATATGCAGAGTTAGAAACTGTTTGCAGCTCTGCCAGTCAGTTTTATGTTCTGCCAGCAAATTCTTGGTTGTTGTACATTCCCCACTGATAGGATTTTTCCCAACAGTACTTGGCTTGATTACAATATTCACTTAAAAAAAATCTGAGTTTTTTCCTTGTCTTTACCTCACTTCATTCTCTCAGTTTCCGTACAGCAGGTTTCTGGGGCATCCTGTTGTTACCCATTCCCTCCTGTGTCTCACCCATCCATGTAACTTTGTTATGAGAGACTGGGAAGCTGGCCAGTTTCCATCATTTTGTTTCTGGTGATCCTGTAATACTTTAGTCATTTGAGTGGTGAACCTGGGCATGCTGCCACAACCAGCAGTGAAGGTGAATGCAGTGCCGTGCAAATAAAGACTAAGGCACAGAAATAAATCTATACAGAATTGACTTAGTTGGTGCTTTCTAGTAAAGGAGGAGATTATACATGTAGAATGCCTTAGTAGTGATGAGTGTTATTGTCTTATCTGTAGTTCTAGATGAAAGAACACTAATATTTTTTCCACTTTAACTGCTGTTTTAGCAAGATGATGCTGTTAATGGCAAGTACTATGCACTCATTGCATTTCTTGCCCACTTTGGCTGAGGCTAAAGAACTGGATGGTATGCATTACTACAGATTCATGTTTCTCAAACTTGGATTACATATGGATCCCCTGGGAATTTTGATTCACTAGGTATGCGGTGAAGCTGACAGACTACATTACTAACAAGCTCTCAGAGGACCTCACTTTGGGCAGAATAAACTCTTCAAAAAGCAGTGATGGCTAATGGGGTATTCTTTCATCTTCCTGTTTGTTTGTCTGACTGTCTGTCTATCCTTTATCAATCTATTAATCAATGTATCTATAATTTATTTATCTACAATTTTCTATCTACCCACTGATCATCGATCAACTTATTCAACCTAATTAATCCGTCGACCTATTTATAATATATGTATATCAACCATCACCCATCTATCTGTCTGTCTGTCTATCTATCTACCTACTTACTTATATTCTTTCATGCCTCAACAATGTCACAGAATGACAGAAGATGCCCTGGCTCAAGGTGAATGAACTGTATATACAATCCTGTGCTTTATGTTAGTGCAGCTTATGACTGATGGTAGTCACATCTCTGAGTTATTGGTACTTTTCCTCCTGCACACATATCGGAGAGGTTAGCATTGCTTACTAAATCTTTTGATGAAAATGATTACGTGCATCAAAACTGCAAATTACTCTTATAAGGTTAATACCGTTAGCTATAAAGGAAGTGAGGTTCAATTGCCAAGGATTTAGACATGTGCTGATTTCCATCAGGCTTTTTTTTTTTTGCACTGGATTCTCCAAAAGAGTGGTAATAGTGCTATCAATTGTATTATTCATGATGTATGTGGTTAATCATGTGTTAGGTTCCAGAGGTAAAAAATAAAATGTGTTAAATTTGATACCTTTTGGAGTATTATATAGTTGATTCCCTCAAAAAAAATAGTGTTTGTTTTGGCATAGATAATTCTTACTTTTCACCAAATTTCCAAAATATATATAATAAGCTCATTAAACATTATCCCTGCCATAAAAAGTTCAAAGATAAGTATAAGAGTATTTTTTCTTGCAGTGCTAGGGATCAAACTCAGAACTTTATATATGTTAAACAAGCCCTCTACTCATGAGCTATATATTCCTAGCTCTTGAGTTTTTGAGATAGGATCTTACTCATGACCAAACCAAAACATTTCCTTAATTAATTGGTGGTCTTCCTGCTTCTTTCTCCTGTATCCTAGAATTGCTGGGCTATTTGATCCTACCCAGTAAACATGTTGCATTTTAAAGTTAACTTATGATTTACATTATTAATATGATTAGTAGGGTTACAAGTGATGCATGCAGTCCATCTCCAGAGAGTATATTATAGCTTCATAATTTTACTTTAAACACAGAATGTGGCCTTGGGCTAAGTGCTATATGTATTATCATAATTAATGTCTTATTTGTCAATCTTAAATGATTATACCAGAGTTATTATTATGATGCCAGGTATAAGATTGTATGGTAAATGGGTAGTCTCCCGAGTGTGCATGCAGCTATACTTTTACAAGTATATTTCTTACAAGAGAGATGAGTAAAAGGAGCAAATATCTGGAGTATTAGATGAAATATACTGAAAGTCAGGAAAATCAACCAAATGTAATGTAGCTATTGACAAAGTTCTATTAATGTTCTGCATATGGCCTGCTATTTTTTTTTACTTTAAATAAAATTTAATTGGAGCACAACCATGCCCATTCACCAGTAAATTATCCATAGCTGCTTTTATTGAGATGGTGGTGTCCAGGAGTTGCAACAGACACTTGTTGCGGGAGGTCCTTCTGCTCCTTGGTCTCTCAGTGGCTATTGGCTGGAGGAGCAGAAGGACCTCCCGCAACAGACACTTGTTAGCCTACAGAGTCTAAAATCTGTGCCTGTGAGAAAATAATTGGTGAGCCCTTAGCAAAGTGTGTTTCTGATATTTCAGGGTAAGAAAAGAAACGATGCTTTCCCAGTCATCAGCTACTTTATTTTGACTTTTGCCAACTTGCGCCTGCGTTGCAAGGTAATGCAAACACATTCTTCCCATATCTGTGTTCTACTTTTGTTCTTCTTACCTTCTGAACATTCTTGCTTTCTAAAACATTTTGACTATGATCTTCCTTTGAGGGTGCAGGCATACACAGAAGCACTGAAATTTCCTTAGAAATCAAGATAGAAAAATGATACAGTAGTGGACCCAGTGCCTTTTTGGACAAAACATTTTAAATTTGTGTGTGCTTGGTTTTGGTCTGAAAGGCAGTGGGCAATAGCTTTGGGAGTACACACATTCTTGGTTCCTCAAAAGTTTGCCCCGTGAACAGATGCATTGTAGAAGTAAGTTTAGAACAGAGCAGAAATATCTTCTACTAGAGGGGTAATACAAAGGAGTCTTGCTTTTATCCCATGCTTTTTCAGACCCAGGCCAGCTGGCCTTGGTGAGTTCCCGATAGAACATCCCCATTATCTCAGTGTGTGGGTGCACACCTCGCGGTCCTGAGTTCCTTGCTTGTGCTCTCTCTCCTTCTGGTCTTGATTTGGACCTTGAGATTTCAGTCCAGTGCTCCAATGTGGGTCTCTGTCTCCTTTCATGGCCTGATGAAGGTTAATATTCAGGAGGATGCCTATATGTTTTTCTTTGGGTTCACCTTCTTATTTAGCTTCTCTAGGATCACGAATTATAGGCTCAATGTCCTTTATTTATGGCTAGAAACCAAATATGAGTGAGTACATCCCATGTTCCTCTTTTTGGGTCTGGCTTACCTCACTCAGGATATGCTGAACATAGTGAACAATGAGGACTACTGAGAACACAAGAACAATGGCAATGGGTTTTTTACCCTACTGCACATACTGGCTTAGGGGGAGCCTAGGCAGTTTGGATGCTCACCTTACTAGACCTGGATGGAGGGGGGTGGTCCTTGGACTTCCCACAGGGCAGGGAACCCTGATTGCTCTTTGGGCTGACGAGGGAGGGGGACTTGATTGGGAGAGGGGGAGGGAAAAGGGAGGCGATGGCGGGGAGGAGGCAGAAATTTTTAATAAATAAATAAATAAATAAATAACAAAGGAGTCTTGCTTAATTTGGATGTCGGGTAAAGTGATTATTAAGAAAATATATTTAACTAGTCATTGATGATCATGGAGATTTTTTGATACGAATGTTAGAAAGTTATTCCAAGGAGAGAAAATATAATGAGCAGAGCCAGGGTGATGATAAAACTTTAAATACTCAGAGAGAATTACTAAAATTTATGGATATATTATACATTTTAAAATACATATAGCCTAACTTTATCTTTGTAGCAAACCCTTAGGGTCAGTATGGAAAATGCTCTGTCCAGTGAGGGAGAAATTAGGCCATATATCAGCTAAGAATTTGGAAAGCAGAATGCTCATTTTAATGTCAGTATTGTTAATAACACAATGAGCTCTGGGGATTTCTTTTGTCACTTTTGAGGATAGAGCTAATCTATTTGTCTGTTGCTGTTGAGGTAAAGCAGGAACTTGCTCAGCAGGCCAGACTACTCTGGAATTCTCACTGGTCTCTCCTCAGCCTCCTTAGTGTTGAATTTCAGACATGTGCTGCTATGAAGGGCCATGCCTGTTCTTATGCTGTCTATTGTCCTTAACCATGTGAAGTTTCCCTCTGTTAGTAATAGTAATGGTTATATGTTATTAAGGTGTTGGAGTGCAATTTGAGAGAGAGAAGGAAAAGAAGAATCAGCTTTAAGCTAAAAAGAAATGATCAGTGTAGACACTGGTTTACATTGCCCTTATTTTATTTTTAGATTTTCTTTTTTAATTTTTATGAATATAAGTGCTTTGTCTGCATATTTATATGTTTACAATATCTGTACCTGGTACCCATGAAAGTCAGAAGAGGGTCTCAGATTCCCTGGAACTTGAGTTACAGATGATTGTGAGCTACCACATGGGTGCTTGGAACAGAACCTGAATGGTTCCTCTGCAAGAGCAAATGCTCCTTAATCTCTAAACTGTTTCTTACTCTCCGGTTCCCTTTATATTAAGATTAGGCTTAAACAAAATGACAATTAGTGGACAAACTAGAATTAGAAACTGCCCACTGTGACATTTGGGCTCCTGTTGTTTTCCATCTATGCTACATTTGATTAGCGGCAACAAAGAGTCAGGTATGGCCAAGAAATCAATTTAGCACTTGGTAATAGAACATGGACTAGACCAATGTTTCCAAAAACTTGGTAAAAACAGGATGTTTTCGCTGGGCCTGTGCAAAGGAATTTGAAAAGAACCTGTAGAAATTTAAATAAAGGTGATGGTTGTGACTCACTTTGAAAAGCTGTGGAATACAATGTGTTTCCTCCTCTTTTGAATGCAGCTCTTTGCTGAAAAGCTTTTGGAATGTAAAAAGCCTAATTTATCTCTCTTCAAACTATAACAGTCTTGCATGGACCCATTTGCCTTATATATTTCTATCAGGTCTATGTTTGAGCCCCTATTTGAGCCTGGAGTTGGAGAGTCACCTACTTCCGAGGAGGAAAAGACAGCTTTCTGACCTTATCTGATTTTTATCATTGCCATGCTCTAACTCGCTGAGCTAACCAGCCAGTTTTGTTGGAACTCACCATGGAGACAGCTTAATTTTAACTCTGAGAGAACATGGGCTTTTCAACACAAGTTAAATATAGGCTGGCACAGAACATTACAGAAGCATTAGGTCCTCAGAAAATTTATTTAGCTCCCAAACTTTGAGCTGCTGCTACTCATGTATGATACTCATACTTTCCTCCTGGTCACTCTCACATTTTCTTCTTCCTTTGATCACAGAAATAGAGAAGGCAGGGCTTTAGCTGCCCATATTAGAGGCCATTTATGAGTATCTTTCTCTTAAACGTTATCTTGAAAATTAATATAAAGAAGTCATACATGTTAGGATCTTATGTTGCCCAAAAGCTTTTGGTGTTTGTGTTCACTTTGACGGGAACATTTGAAGTAAAGAAATACCAAATATGTTTTGTAATAAATTGTATAAAATAAAAGCTTTAAATTTGACAAAATGGAAAGATTTGGTGATAAAACTATTGCATAGTCCTATATGTTACAGTTTTTTTTCTGATGAATTTGCGCATACATATAAAACTCCACTTTGAACAAGTATTGTATTAAGAAACACAATTTGAATGTTGAGTTGTTTTCAAATAATGGAATTAAAATGCTACCTACTTCTCCTTCATGTGTGACTACCAGTTGGCAGTAAATTTGTACTTCTGAAGAGGGTACAGAATTTAGAAGATCTTAATGATTTTCTTATATAATTATAATTTATATGTAACTAAATTTTATATTGTATAAAATGCAAGATAATCATAATTTTATTATTGATAACTTACAAGAAAAAATCAGCACACAGTAATATTAACTAGACCCCAAATACTTAAAATCTCAGTGTATATCTATAAAATTACAATAGCCATTCTAAAGGTGTGAAGCTTTATGTTTGATTTTACACACTCACTAGCAAATATATTTTTATGTACTCACTTACCCCCAGAAAATAAGATACAACTAGAGAAATAGTTAGCTTTCTTTCCTCCTTAATGACTGAAGCATCCATTACCTGCATTCAGTTCTTCCTCATCACCCAATATTTACCCTTTCTTGGCTAAATTCTGTCCAGTTCAGTGAGAAGCAAATTTTAAAAACATTTTAAAATGCTAGTTGTAATAACAATCTGGCATTATAAGTTACTGTTTCGTAATAGGAATAAAGCAATTAGAAAGAGATTAGTAATGTGAAAAATTCAAAGGTAATTTTAAAATTATTTTATAGGTGGTTTAAGTATTTGAAATGAATATTTCATGAATATCTTTATACAAGCATGTACATTAATTTATTGAAGTCTATGAATAAAAAATAAGTATAAGAGAAAATTTTAAAGATAGGCCTATAAATTATGAACATGCTTCCAAGTTCTCAACAGGAGGATAAAAGCCACAAACTGTTCCTTGCCCTGCTGAGTTTCCATGTGAAGCCAACAGATCGTCTATCTTCTCAAAGGCCATGGAGACTTGAAAGTCAGACACTGAACATAGAAGTCACCATCAGATTTAATTCTCTTTTATTCTTAAGTATTTCTTTTATTTTTGAGATTATGATATGGTTAGATAATTTCCTGTCTCCAAACCCTTCCTGGATCCCTCCTTGCTCTCTTTCAAATTTAATTTTTCTTTTTTCATTAATTGTGTTTACATACATATATAGTCCTTAATTATTAAAGATAATTGGCTCACATCTGTGACTGAATCCATTTCTGCGAGATACAAGATATTTCTACATTTAACATTGAAAGTAAGGAAACCTGACCACACCCAAGAATCATACAATATTATGATCTTTTAAAAACATTAAAAGCTGAAAAAGAAGGCAGAGAGTACACTGAGACCCTCAGCAAAGCCTCTTCTTCCTCCTGGCTTCAAGCTGCAAAATACAGGAGTTCAAATATGTACAACAATAGTGATGATTGTAGATCTGTTTGAGGTACTATTTATCTAATGCTTTATTGTTTTAGCACTCTCAGAATTATATTTAGTCTCTAAAACCCTTATGTTTACTGTTTGAGAAATACATACACATTTTGGGCATTTGACAGGGTAATCTGGGGAATTTTAAGTGATTATCATTTTTAAAATGGAAACACATCAGGTATATTAATACTCAGACAGATGACATTTATAGTTTTCCTGATGTCTATTAGTCCTATCAGCTTGCCATAAAATGGAATTGAAGTGGTCTTGTAAGATAGACTCTTCATAGGCTTTATTGGAGACCTCTCACCACCTTCCTGTTCTCGCAAGTGCTTTACAAATTGGGTTTGGCCTAGATCTTTGTACAGCTCACTAAAACCTGGTTAATTTGTTATGTCCTAGAATTTAAAGTTTCTCATTGAGTAGTTTTCATTACTCTTCTCTCCTGTGTCACTATAGATCAATATTGCCTTTTATTAGAATGGATTTAATGGATTTCTGTATAAATTAACAATTGTAATATACAAGATGGATATCTATAACTGAGGGTATAATAGAGAGCCATTAGCAAGAATGCAGAGTTGAAGAAAGGAGAATTGGTTATAAGAGTGTTCAAAAATAAACGCCTGTGATGATTTTTTTCTTTTCTTGCCATATAAACTGCATTGCTTCTCTCACTCAAGTAATTTCAAGAATTGCTTCAGAAAACTTTAAATCTCCCTATAATATTTAAAATACCTACTGAATGAAATAGTTAAATAAGCTAAAAATTGATAATGTTTATGACAAGCCAATGGAAAGGAAGAGAATAGGAGAAAAATGAAAAACAAACTAAGGTGACAGGACCAAAAGGTTAATATTCTTAGGTGTTAACTTAGTTTGTTTTCATTCCTATTGTAAAAACCATGGGCACAGATAAGTTGGAGGGGAAAGGTTTATTTCATCTTATAACTTACAACCCATCATTGAAGTTAATGATTCAGCTGTGGTCTGGGAGTAATACCTACACCTCTCTTAACACTAAGTCTATGAATGATTGCTATTACAAGTAGTACTATTCACAATAGTGTTACATATATTCACTGTTTAAATTCTATCATATGAATAATAATATATAATATCACTCTAAATTTTTTAATCCTGGAAATATTCTCACTATATTATATATGTATATATTATATTAATATCATTTATCTTTAAAATGAGAAAAATAAAAGTGCCTATGACAAAGTTAAATTTACAAATTGAAAGAACAGATGCAAATAAATTACCTCAAGTTTAGACTAACTCATAGAGCATTTTCAATAAATGGTAGTTGCTGTTGATAAAGTGTGTTTGGTAGATTCCTTCACATTAAAACTGTTCTTTGATATGTTCTTTTTTTGCCTACATTTATTTATTTATTTATTTATTTATTTGCATCTTTTTTATTATTATTATTACAACTTTTCACCTCCTCCCATTTCACTCCCCTCCCCCACTCCCTTTACCCCTCTCCCCATTCCCCCTTCCCCTCCCTCTCCAGTCCAAAGGGCAGTCAGGGTTCCCTGCCCTATGGGAAGTCCAAGGTCCTTCCCCCTCCATCCAGGTCTAGGAAGGTGAACATCCAAATAGACTAGATTCCCACACAGCCAGTACATGTAGTAGAATCAAAATCCACTGCCATTTTCCTTGGCTTCTCAATCAGCCCTCCTTGTTAGCCACCTTCAGAGAGTCCAGTTTGATCACATCACATGCTCCATCAGTCCCAGTCCAGCTGGCCTTGGTGAGTTCCTATTAGATCAGTCTCACCGTCTCCATGGGTGGATGCACCCCTCCCGGTCCTGACTTCCTTGCTCATGTTCTCCCTCCTTCTGCTCCTCATTTGGACCTTGGGAGTTCAATCCAGTGCTCCAGTGTGGGTCTCTGTCTCTATCTCCATCCATCGCCAGATGAAGGTTCTATGGTGATATGCAAGATATTCATCAGTGTGGCTATAGTATTGGGCCAGTTCAGGCGCCCTCTCCTCAGCTGCTCAAGGAAAAAGCTGGGGACATCTTGGAAACCTGGGAACAGCTCTAGAGTCCAGTTTCTTGCCAACCCTAAAATGGTTCCCTTAATTAAGATATATACTTCCCTGCTACCATATCCACTCTTCCTCCATACCAAACCGTCCCATTCCCCCAAGCTCTCCCCATCCTCCCCTTCTCACTTCTCTCTCCCCATCTCCCCTTACTCCCACACCCCCAAGTGTCAGCTTGAACCTGAGAAAACAACTTGAACATTAATGTGGCTTTTCTTAAGCTTTGTATGAAACTGTCATACAAAGGGACTATTATTTTCAGTTTTCACATATCAATAGATACCAGTAATTTGCATATGAAGAAGGCAAGTGAGGGAAGAAATGACTTTCCACTTACTTATTCTTTTCAAAGTGCTCTACCAGAGTTACCAAGCTGAGAAGGCAGCTTAGATTCATGTTTATCAGTTCTCTGTACACATTGCTGTACCACTAGCATTTTTATCCCATTCAAGCATATAGTTCACTTGGGAGGCCACTCAAAAGACGTCAGATTAAAAAATGGTTTATGTCACTCTTCTATGTCTTTGACATCTCCATTTTTTCTCCTGAAACCTACAGGGATAGGGAAGCACTCCATGCCAGCACTCCACGAATAGATGTCTTTTCTTCTCTACACCTGTCTCTTCTAGTATACTATCCTGCTTATCTCCTTGAGGCATTTTTAGTAGCATAGTTTCTGCAAATGTGATTTTATCAAGAATTTTCTTTTTGCTTTATAAATGAAACTCTTACTTCTCTGGGAATAGTTATATCTTACTTGTTCAAGGTTTGGAATATATATCACTGTATCTGATATTTCAAAGCTTCACTGATACACAATGGTTCTGGAATGAAGTAATATAGTGCTGTTGTTTCCAAATGTTATCTTGACCAGTGGGGGGAAAATGGATGGAATATTTGGGTTAAGTTAATATAGGTAGTATATTTATTACTAAAGTTACAGTATGCCCATTGTATCATGTGTAGTATATAATAAATACTAATGCTTTTATCAAAGTACAATGCTACCTTTCTATTAATCAACATTGAATAATCCTCTAACATTATTTCATTTAATTTTACATGTCTGTAGTCAGGATGCCAAAAGTCATTGTAATTATGTTGCATCAATTTTTTAATAAAGAGCATGATTCATTTCAAGAAAAAAGTTCAAAATTTGTAGGCAAACATGATTATGAAATTTTTCCATTATATTTTATTTGATATTCTGAAATTATCAACTTAACTTTAAATACAATGGTTATTTGGATAATATTTGGAAGGCAGATTTCAAATTAAGCTAGGAAAAGACTTCAGAAGTAGACTTCAACAGGAATTTGGAAAGTTCATATGTTCCATAAGATAGAGTTGAAAGTGTCGGTCATAAAGGTATGGGTATTTCCTGTGCAATCAGAGACCCATCTAAAATGCAAAGTTTTGATCATAGACATGATTGAGCAGTAAAGAATACTTACTGTTTTTTTTTCCAGAGGACCTGATTTCACTTCTTAGAACCCACCTGTAACTCCAGCTGCAGGGAGACTCAATCCCTGTTCCAGCCTTCTCAGGTATTGCACACAGATGTGCATACCCAGACACAAATAATTAAAAATATTAAAAATAAATCTTAAAAATAAGAATGCAATGCAGTTGGCTATACCATATTTTCTTTAAAGGGAATCCTATTGAGTTTTAAAAAAGGGAAAGTTGGTTGAGAAGGACTAGTGTCAGAATTCTGTGAATCCTGGTTCTACTAAATAAACAAAATGAAACAAAACAAAACTTTGCAGTCCCTGAATAGACCTCAATATTTCATTTTACTTACTTAGATGAAAGTATTATTTACTTGAATTTATTAAATGCAGAATTTATTTATTAGTTATTTAAATGAATTCCATGTGGTTCTTATCTTTTATATTATATACATCTTATAACTTGTATTAGTGGTCTGGAGCTATGGTTCAGTGCAACCCTGTGGATCTAAATTTAAATTTTCAGAACTCATATAAAAAGTTAGGAATGGCTCTGTGTATGTGTAATACCAATGCTTTTGGGGGAAGAGACATTAGGATCATTGGTACTTGATAGCCATTAGCCTAGATCCTTTTTCTTTTTTCTTTTTTTCTTTCTTTCTTTCTTTCTTTTCTTTTCATTTTTTTTTTTATTTTTCGAGACAGGGTTTCTCCGCAGCTTTTGGTTCCTGTCCTGGAACTAGCTCTTGTAGACCAGGCTGGCCTCAAATTCACAGAGATCAGCCTGTCTCTGCCTCCCGAGTGCTGGGATTAAAGGCGTGCGCCACCACTGCCCGGCTCCTAGATCCTTTTTTAATGAGAGATCTTGTCTCAATTCTAAGCCAGACAGATATTGATAGAGCAATATTCCAGCATCCTTCTCTGTCATTGGCTTGCACACAGATATACTTAAACACACATCTATCACACACACACAAAAAAAAAAAACATAAAATGATAGTGACCGAGAACACAATGTAAAACAACAATTCTAAAATCCTAATATTACACCAAATGTGGTTGATTACTCCTTTATAATTTATATAATATAGTAGTACAACATTAATACTGACACTTAAGTGTATCATATATTTGTGAATTATTTCTGATTATAAAACCTTAGTTTGTGTACATAGTTTCATTTATGTAATAATACATAGATATCTCAGTTATTTTTCTATTACTATGATAAGATATCATGAATAAGGTAACTTACAAAAGAGAACATTTATTGGGGCTCTTAGTTTCAGAAGGCTGAATCCTTGATCATGATAGAAAGCATGGCATGAGTCAGACAAGTTTGGTGTTTGAGCAGTAGCTGTAAGTTTATATCATGATCCCCAAGCACAAGGGAGGGAGAGAGAGAGGAGAAAGGAGTTAAGGGAGAGAGAGAGAGAGAGAGAGAGAGAGAGAGAGAGAGAGAGAGAGCACTAACAGGGAATGGTATGGGCTTTTGAAATCTCAAAGCCCAAAGAAGTACCACACTTTCTCTAACAAGGCCAAACCTCTTAATCCTTCCCAAAATTTTCTACTGGAAGACTGTAGTACTGTAGTAGGAGGCCACTTGTTCATTCCTGGCTTCCCTGACCTGAAATATCCACATGGAAATTGTATTAATTACAACACCGTGTGGCCTATTAACTTATGCATATTTCTAGTACACTCTTATATTTTAAATTAACCCATTTCTATTATATTTTATTTTATCGTGAGGCTTTTCATTTTCCAGCAAGGTCCCACTGCATCTGTCCCTGTCATCTGCTACATGGCTTCTCAATGACTCTGACTTCTTTCTCCCAGCATTCAGTTTAGTTTTCCCCACTTAGCTCTATTCTGCCTTGCTATAGGGCCAAAGCAGTTTCTTTATTAATCAATAATAATCACAGCATACAGAAGGGAATCAGACATCAGAAGACAAGCATTCAAATATACAAACTCATGGGAGAATTCTCAGTCAAACCACCACAATCTATTCCCTGGCCCCATAGACTTGGAACCATATTATACTTTAAAGTGCACTTAGTCAAGTTAAGCTATAGACAAGGAGGGGAACCAGCCAAAGACAGAGAAGTATGTTGCAGTCACAAAACCAGAAGGAAAGGTTTATATAAATTCTTGAACTGCAGAATTTGAAGTTTGCCCTGCTGGACTTTGGTCTTTCTTTGTTCCAATGTGTCCTCTCTGTGCCATTATATGCTATCAGTATTTAATTTCTTTTTTTCATTCTAAACTGATTACAATTAAGAGACTTCCTTGAGTCTCAAAAGAGACACTTGTCTTTGAAATGCATTGAGACTGTAAATTATCATAGGGATTTTTGAAGTTGGACTAAGTGCACTGGGACCTTGTCTTGGTCATCGTGTCTTAGTAAAGCAATAGAAAAATAACTAGAACAGAAATTTGTTGGAGAAAGGTAAAAGACTTTGGGATTTTGGACAAGAAAGGTGATTAAATGCTGTAAACAGGGAAGAATAGGTCATCATAATAGGAGCTTGAAAGGCAATGGTTCTCAGAGAAATATGTGCTACAAAGTCCAGGTTCAATAGATTTCAGTGGGGAAAAAATTAGCAACTATGCTAGACACCATTTTGTGATATTCTGGATGCTTTTTGCCCTTATCATAAGGATCTGCCTAAGGCTAAATTGAAGAGTTTTGGACTAATTTCAATAGCAGAGGAGATTTCAAGACATCCTGATTCTGATTCTGTCACATGATTCTTAGTGATCATTCTTATGAAGGTCTACAATTAAAAAGAGAAAAAAGAATCACAAAATACACAGATGACAGGGACAATGTAGAAAAGAAAACCTTTACTGGGGAGTATGATTGCAGAGGATTAGAATCGTGATTTTCATGGCATGTAGCATGGAAGAAGGAAGAGTAGAAGAGAGCTAATGGCCTGATCAAAGGCATGAGTCATGGAGAATTAACTGGCTATGGTGTAGGCTGTAGCAGTATGTTTTTATTATTTTTAAGCCCATAAATAATGACATGGGGACTTACTTCTTAATAAATGAGAAAGTTTGGCCTTTAGCTTAGACTTGTCTCAACTAGCTATTATAACTTAAATTGAACCTATTATATTAATCTATATTATATCATGTGATGTCACTTCTCTTCCATCTTCCATCTACTGTTTCTTTGATATGTCTTCTAACTTCTCCTGTGTGACTAGATCCCTTCTCCTCTCTGGAAATCCCACCTATCGATCCTACATAGCTATTGGCTATTCATCATTTTATTACACTAGTCATAGAAAATACATCATTATACAGTGTACAAGTATGCCACATTTCCCCCAATTTGTCTAAATAAAGAGAATATGTTTTAACTCTAACATAGAAAAACTATATACAATTAGAACAATTATCTGGTAAGAATTACATTCACAATGTCCAGTACAGTTGTATTTGGCAAATTTGATGAAAGCACTGTATTATTTATCCAATCCGAGTGAGTAAAAAGTTTATACCTAAGCCACTTTTATCATAACTTTTATTACAATCATAGAAATGCTTTTTAGACCTTAAAACATCTTCTTGGATAAGCAACTTAACATTTTATGTTTCTCATCATTATAAACTTTAAATCTCTTATCTATGTTTTAAATTTGTAGCAAGGAAAACTGCAATTTTAACTATCTCATCTCAACTTCATCAGAAACTCCAGAAGGACATAATATTACCTGAGTACAGAGCAATCAACTTCCAAATTTATAAAAGTGACAGAATCATATGGGTGCCTAGACAGTCCCACAAAGTTCCTCTGTAATGATAGGACATCCGTATTTAGCCTACAGGCTTAGAATAGCTGGTAAACGTTTCTGTGAAGCAGGAATTTTGAAGGACTCTCCTACCTTGTCTTAGCCAAGTTTAGTAGTTTCTTTCTTTTGTGTCCTGCTTGTTCAATTTAAACAGCATGTTGTCAGCAGCTGTTGCCAGAGCAGTTTTTTTTCCCAAATGGCTAGCTTTGCAACACTGAACATAAACTCCTCATGGAGGTTCTTTGATGATCATCATTATCATCATCCTTTTTTTTTCAGTAATTGGTGCTGGCAGAACAGAAATGTCTCACTATTATGAGAATCCAAATGTAATTAAAACATCTTAAATGCAATATTCTGTAGGACTCTGAAGTGTTTGAAGACCACCTATCTAAAATATATCTGCTTAACCCTGAAAACATACCAAACAAGAATATAAGTCTGATTATTATAGATGACTAACTATAAGCCCGTATTTCTTAATCAGAAATTACATTTTAAATGAGCTAGTAGGTAGAATACCTTGAGCAAGAGTAGAAACATATATATTTAACAAAAGTAGTCTTATAATTATATCAATGTATAAAAATCCATGCCAGTGAAAAATGAAAAATATTTGAGGCTGTTGGTTGTTCAAAAGTAGACTCAACCACCCATTCTTTCATCCTATCACTTCTATACTATATATCCCTTTCCCCAGCCTTGAGAAAGAGATCCTTTAATATAATTTCATTTGTTTAACTTTTCCCTGATCATTACAAATAGCAACTTTTAACTAATCCTCCTAAATGATGACAAATATCCATAGCCCACCAAATGTCCAGAAACCACTTACCTCAACTCCTGAGATTGTAAGTGTTATGCTGTCCAGACTGCTTTATGTTGGCTGGGTGTGATAGCATCTTTGGGAGTCACTGAGAATATTGGTTTAAGTGCCAAGTTTTAGGAAAGCTAGCTATATCATTTATTGTTTAGTATGTGTAATAAGAAAGTGAATAGCTTATCTAATGTCTGCCTGGAGTAGTTTGGGAGGTTTGACCATCTTAGCTAGCAGCTTTGAAATTAATTTGGATGTAGAATTTTGAGGAAAGTGCAACAGAGGCATTCTAGTGGCTGGATCATTTGGGCTACTTGTATTTATTGGGTTTTGGTATTTCTCTTTCTTTCTGAAAACACATAAACCTTAAAAGTTAACATATATACCTGCATTAACACAAGTTTGGAATATGCGGCTTGCACAAGTAAGTTATAGATGATTTTTTTGATTTATGTTTGAGAAAGTAAAAGATATTTGTTAACTTTTTAAGTTCATTTCAACTGTATAACCAAATCTCCATCCATTCCATATGAAAAGATGACAGGCAATAATAAGTCACGAGAACTCTGTAACCATAAAGATTTATCATGTGCCATCTAGTTTCAGAGCTGTTCCCATACAAAGGAATCAGAATGTACATTACCTGTCCTGTAGTCTTCCTTAGTTTTTATTTATATATGTAGCCAAGATTTTCAGGAGTTCTCCAGGACTCAAATCTGCTTTTTTTTTTTTAATTTTGAAGAGAACCATGAACCTGTCCCTCAACACAGAGTATTTTCTGACTTTCATTCTGAAGTTAAGACATTCTTAAAATATGTAGGTTGGTTTAATTTATCAATTACCATAATGAAACGTCTTTCAGAAGCTATTGTTTTATGTTCATTAACATTTAAAAATTCGTGGTTAACAATGCATCATATAGGATCCAGACATTCTGTCAATTTCCCGTCTTACATTGCTTATTGTTTTTAAATTAGTTTATTCTTCCTTTAAAGACTTTATTGTTTCTAAGCTAATTTCTCTATGACTGTCCATACCCATTTTCCCTTTATTATATAAGCACACATTTAACAGTACTACATTTGATCAGAGGTTTTCTTGGTCTGGACATAACTTTCTGTGCTGCTGCAGCATTCTCTGATTGTGATACAAACCTTGAACTGCCATGCCAGCCTTGGTGCAGCTCTCGTGGTACAGAAGCGATGTTTACTACTCTGGCTATGGGAATTTTCTGACTGTAAGGTGCAGGCATTTTTGCCTAGTGGGCCGGCTGTTCAAATACTCTGAAGTACAGCAAGGCCTCTTAAAAGAGTCATGCCTTTGTATGCTAAGCCTACCCAAGTGCTGCAAACTTTCTCTCTCTCTCTCTCTCTCTCTCTCTCTCTCTCTCTCCCTCTCAACTTTATAGGCCTTATGTGAATATACAGAGCCAAATATTGGGTGCCATATGTAGCAAGCTTTTTTTGTCAGGACCACCAGCCTGCACATAAAGATACAGAAACTTCTTAATAAATAATAAAACCTTGGTGTTCAGCTTAGGCTTATCTCAACTAGATCTTATAATGTAAATTAATCCATTTATATTAATCTACATGTTATCACATGGCATTTCTTCTCTTCCATCTTACAACACCTACTTTTGCTCTGTGTCTCCTGGCTTCTACTGTGTGCCTAGATTCCTTCTCCTCTTCCTTTCTCTCTCCAGAAATCCCACTTATACCTCCTGCCTAGTTATTGACCATTTAGCTTTTTGTCACACTAAGCATAGAAAATACACCTTTGCACAGTGTACAAATACCCCACAACAGTAGACTTTTGAAACCTCAAAGCCTACCCCCAATGACCCACCTTTTCCACCAAGGCCACATGTCCTCATCCTTCTCCCAAAGTTCCACCAACAAGGGACCGAACACTAAAGTATATGAGTTTATGGGTGCTATTCTCATCCAAGGCACTACAATAAGAAAACTTAAGTTTAGCCGGGCGGTGGTGGTGCACGCCTTTAATCCCAGCACTTGGGAGGCAAAGGCAGGCGGATCTCTGTGAGTTCGAGACCAGCCTGGTCTACAGAGCTAGTTCCAGGACAGGATCCAAAGCCGCAGAGAAACCCTGTCTCAAAAAAAAAAAAAAAACAAAAAAAAGAAAGAAAAAGAAAACTTAAGTTTATACCATCTTGTTGAATGTTTAAAGAGGCATTGCTCAAAATTCAGTGGGATGCAACAGGAAATGTGGAAAAGAATATCTTTGATCAAATATACCTATTTGATATAACTTATGATACAAGTTTTGAAATAAGAAAGCTTACTATTTTTGAAATGTTCTTATGCAGTTATAACCTGAGTTCTGAAATTATTTTACATTGTAGTTGTCAATATCATCTCTATCGTCAAAGTCTTTTGCCACTCCCCACCCCCAAGATTTATCAATTTTGGTCTTTGTGTAAATGTGTATGCTTGGATGTATAAAGGTGTAACAAATGTGTGCCATGCCCATGGATGACTGAAGTTGTGAGTCACTATGTGGGTGCTGAGAATGAACTTGAGTCCTCTTCAAGAGCAGCCAGTCCTTTTATTTATGGTTGTCTTTCTATTCTCTTCTTATCACATTTTAATTGTTTGTATGGTATCATCTTGTGCTTAAATATTGGTTTATTTCCTTTAGAAGAATAATTCTATAAAAACTTCTTGGGAAAAACAATATTGCTCTTCAAATACCTTTAGTAAAGCATAATATTAATAGATTCAAGCATAATTAAGGAGTTTGAGAGGACTTGAAATAATAAAAGCACGAGCTAGTGGCTGAAGAGTTGGCTCAGTATTTAAGAGTTGCTTACTGCCTTTGCAAAATATCAGTGGATCAAGCCCTGTTCTCGCCTCAACAGCATACTTACACACACAAACACATACACACACACACACAAACACATACAGATAGGGGGAGGGGATATATGTACAAGTAGATTTTTAATCCAGTGTCTTATATTAGATTTGACCAAAAGCAGTCTTTTCTACATTGCTTTGATACATCCCACTGAACTTTACAAAATGCTTTTAGGTGCCCAAGAAGATGGAATAAACTTTTCTTTGTCTATGTATTTTTACAGAAATGAATCTAACAACTATATTTTCCCAGGAATATACCACATTTAACATCTCCTATAGCTGTCATCTCACTTGAGAGCATCTCTTGTTCCTGTGCTGTAACCATCAGACAACTTCGTCTCTGGAATTAAGCTTTTACCAGTGATTGACACACATCTTTGTTTTTAATTTTCTGCCTCACCAGAAGGTCTTGATGTTAGAGTTAATTTTACTTCTCTAGTTTGATAGTGTTAAATATATGAGATATGATGAGGTCTATTTACATCAAGCTTATAGGTGTTCTTGCCTTTTAAAGATATTCCAACAATTCCTTCAAACCTTCCTTCTATTTCTTTCATTGTGGATTTTGATGGAACCCAAAGACCAATTCATCCTATTGTGCTTTACTTTGTGTTCAACAAGGCAGTAATCCTCAAATAGATTTAGTAGATGAGTGACAGCTTTTTATTCCACACAAGAAAAAATAGAAAATTTGGCTTATACAATCAAAGAGTCTGAAATAGTTAGACCATGATACAGTTGAGACTGTATCATCTTTGCTTAACTTTGATTTTATATGATTTATCCTGAATCTATCTCTATCTGCCATTACATATCATTTCCCATCTTGTCCATTAATCTCTAGCCACACTGTCTGAAATTTTTCTTCTTTCAATTTGAGTGTTCTTTGCAAACAAGAAGTAGAAAAAGACAAGATCTCATGAGTAAATTGGAAACACAGGGACCTTGGGGGAGGGTTGAAGGGGATGGGAGAGACAAAGAGGGAGCAGAGAAAAATGTAGAGCTCAATAAAAATCAATAAAAAAGATATAAATATCCTCTCTATCACCTTTATTTTGGAGGAGAAGCAAGGTCTTTGCCCAGGTGTATATGAACGACATTCATTGGACTTACTAGATTATTAAAAAATGAAGTTAAAAGATAGATGGGAAATATGTTTGGGGAGTCTGAGGGAGAGAATTGAGTAAAGATATGACCAAGAGTCATTGTATAAATGCATCGAATGAAAGTAAATAATTTTTTAAAAAATCCTGTTCTTGCATAAGTCTTCCCTGAATAACAGAGTGTATCATCTGAATATTTGTTTAATATAATTGGATCGTATTTTAGTCGATACATAGTACTTAGTTATTTGATATTAGTTATTTGATATTGTGATGCTTATACATCAGTTTATGTTTTCATCGAGGGTCAAAGGTATAAAAGAGATAGGACAGTATCTTGTTTCCAGCACTTCCAAAATACAGTGCCAAGGAAATAATACAGTTCCAGAAATATCTGCTGAGTAGATGAATGAACACACACTGTATTTTACATGTTTCTCAAGTCCTCGGTTATTTCTGGGCCAATTTTTCCATTCTTTGTTTGTGGAAACTGCAGTTATCCTTTGGATCCATCCATTTTAATTTTTCAACACCCTCCCACTGCACTTAACCACTTTCATGCCATCCTATTGCACCTTTCCTTTTCTTACCTGTACTTCTGAACAGCTTCTGAGGTCCTCAGTTAGGCTTTCATGTGTCCTGTTAGCATACTACCTCGAAGACTACATTCCTTTCCAGACTTAAATTTGTTACTTCCATAGCAAAACCCTTCTATATAATCTTTTTGAAATTATACTATAATTCCGTAACTGGCTTTTCAGTTTTTATGTTTCTGAGGAATAGATGTTGGTAAGTCATCATCCTCTCCTTCCTTATTATCACTTCTCCTTGTTCCTTATTATCTCCTTGATTTAATATGATTTAACAGTTTTTAAAAGCTCTCTTAACATTTCCTCATTTGCTGCCTGTGCATGCCATTGCATACACATGGAGGACACAGAGGACAACATCTAAGCATGGTTTCTCCCCCTTTCCTATGTGAGATGAAATTCAGGTTCTTAGATTTCCAGGCAGAACCTTTTATTTGATGAGCCACATTATCATTCCAGATTTACTTTCTATTTCTCATTTACTTTCTTTTGAAAACAAAAATTCCATATGTCTGCTATACCTAGTTGTTAAAATTTTAAAATATAGATGTGGAAACCTTGAGTAAATCTTCTTTTGGAATATTCTTATATTTAGTCAAACATAAGAATGTGTGACTTATATAATCCAGGCAGAAATAATCTCCTTAAAATGTTTTATATATAGTATTATTTCCTTATCTCAAATATTGTATTCTTTCGTATTGCTATGACCTAGGAAATTCATTTTGGTGTTAATAAATTTAAACTATACAAAATTATACTGAGTAAACACACTAAATAATTTACCTGCTTAGGTTGTACTAGTAACACATTTATTTTTCTAATGTAAAATTTTATTAGTGAGTTAAAAAGAAGCCAAATCAAACACAACAATGGTATTCTACAGTCACCTACTAAATTATTTTCTTCTGTGATCATAAATCCATTTGTGATTTTATTACTCAGTCAGTAAAGAAGTTCTGTCAACAAAAGTAAGTTATATCTCTATCACAATGTTTATGAAAAGGTCCAAAGAACTAGTGGAATTCTTATATCATGAGGCAAAATGCTACTGCATAACAAAGAAAATTGGTTTTAGTCACAACTGTTTTCTGTGAATTAAATCACTACCAAAATGAAATTTTTATCCACAGAATTTTAAACTGTAAAACTGTATTTTCTTTCGAGATCCAACTAAAAGGCAAGCTACTATATACCCAGATATTCTCTCATATTTATGTTTTCTAGTCTGATTTGGGTTTTGTAAAGAAACAAAAACTTAGATCCTCCTCAAAACCAGTATCTACTCTGTGGTAGTGGCCTTATACCTAAGAGTTGAGAATTAAATTTTTATTCATAGAAAAAAATGGGATTCATGCTGTCTAGTTTTATGCCAACTTGACAAAAGCTAGAATCATCTGAGAGGAGGGAGCCTCAACTGAGAAAATGTCTTCATAAACTACAACCTTCGGTAAGCTTGTGAGACATTTTCTTAGTGATCAGTGTCAGAGGGACCAGTCTATTGCAGGTGATACCTTCCATGGACTGGTGGTCCTGGGTGCTATAAGAATGCAGTCTGAGCAAGGCACAGGAAGCAAACCAGTAAGCCACACCTCTCCATGGCCTCTTCGTCAGCTCCTTCCTCCAGGTTCCTGCCCTGTTTGAGGTCCTGTCCTGACGTCCTTTGAAGATGAGCAGTGATATATAAGTGTAAACCAAATAAATCTTTTCTCCCCAACTTTATCTTTGGTCATGGTGTTTTATCTCGGCAATAAAAGCCCTAACGAAGATAAGATGTAAGATAATGTTTTCAGTCCATGAAAAATGTTAGAAAAAAATCTACCTATTTGCCAGTTTTTATCTCTTCCTATTGCAGAAACAAGCATTTGTGACTTCAAGTGTAATTCTTAATTCACCAGTGGAGTCTGTCTATCTATCTATCTATCTATCTATCTATCTATCTATCTATCTATCCTCTTCCTTTTAGGTGGTGGCCCTTATGCTAAACTTATTATCTGTGTTTTCTTATATGGGTCATGTCATAAAAATATCTATTTGAGGACTTGTCAGGTCAGATTCTCTGAGAGAGCCATTATACTGTTTATGCATCTTTTGTCCTTGTCAACTTAGGATATTTTCTCTCATTGTCCTCATACAATCATGGAAAAATTGTTATGTATGGATAAAGTTATGGATTTTGTTGTACCAGCTCCTAAATTTGGAGAATATATTGCAAGGATGTTTCATAATGGCCTGGCACTAGGTAGGAAGCTGTTATCAGTAAATCAATTTATGTTACTTGGTGTATCTCCTGCAACAAGACAAACAGCAGCTTTGAGAAAGCTAAAAGTTTCTCAGACGCTAGTGATATTTAATGTGTATTTTTATTGCCTGCCTACATTGCACTGTAGAAGTAGAAATGAGAATAGAAAAAAAAACAGAGAGTTGGATTACTGGTTAAGAAATGGCTTTTTACTCTTTCATACTTTTTATCTCAAAATTGAAAATCTGGCTTTGGTGAATGAAGCCTTGATTGTCTAAAGGAGAAAGTAGAACAGCACCTGCAAAGTCCTGTGTTCAAATATGTCCTGAATGCATATCAATTTCTTTATTGTGATCATTCACCAACTCTAGCAATAGTTTTACATATCATTTAAGTTAGTAAGCAGTACAGGGAGAATGGAAAAGGTAAGACCTTTGATGCTATGCTTTAGAAACTCTTAGTGTCAACTAGAAATAAAAACGTTTGGTACTTCTTTTGTTTCTTACTGAGATGCTCTGTTACCACAAAGTCCCAGGCTTTAGCCTTTTCCCTTTAACTATACAAAAAGAAAAATCATTTGAACACTGTATGCATTCTAGGAAGACTTCAAAAAATAAGGTCAAGTTTTTTAAATGTGTCCATGTCACTTTCTGCTTATCCTCTCTTTTTTCTGTTCTCAAATTTGCTCTCCTTTAGATGGGAATTACTTGTGAATATTTACAGTAGGATTAGATTTAAATTGCCTCTCTTCCTTTTAAAAATTCTTGTCTGAAACAATTGGAAGCCTCACTTTCTACCTTCTAATGGGCTATGTGTGATTCCTGTCCTTTTCAGTTATCAATTTTCTTTGAGAAGGCACTCTTCCAAAATAGGCTCCTGATTTCCCATGACATTATTACTGGTAAAAGTCATTATATTTTAGACAAAACTTCCTCAGACAAATGTTTACTAAGTCATGTTGAAATAGTGACAATTGTATTCCTGCCCCAGCCTACTAATAGACTCTTGTAAATATTTCCCTACACACCAAGGGCATTGCATCACTGCACAAGCATCTAGTAACACCCTGTTGCCCTTCCTTCATGGTGTTTCTTTTTCTCACCATTAGACCTATTCTAATCTTCTTGAAACCTTTGTAATACTCATGTCACATAAAACTTAAAATCCTCTATCAACAACACAATGCTGCCTTAATCTATATAATCCTCCACCACTTTTCTCTTATTTTTACCGTGCATTTGTAATTTATACAACAAGATGAAGTAATAGATTGTATTATTATCCATTCAATTGTTTTTTTTATTATTTTCCTTTTATTCCTAACAGATTTAATAGTCCTCAATGAATCCAATCTAAGATAATGTTTCAGTTTTAAATATTGTATTGTACCTTCTCACCTTTCTTTGGAATAATTACGCCACTGTGAAGGAGGCGAGGTTACTCATCTCTATGGAGCTTGCCATGCATACTACTTCGGTTTGAACATAAATAAATTCCCTGAATCATAGGACTGTGAAATTCTACCTGCATGTGAGCAAGAAACACAGTCTTTACAAGGTAACCTGTTACTTGGATAGATCTGAGGATATTAATGATGAAAAGGAGTGGCCAGAGGAACGACTTTTCCCTTCTCAATTGGAGCACTGTAAGTAAGTGACTTCTGCTAGATCAAATAGACTATTTTGGGGATTCCTGCTCACCCATCTCCTCTGTGTTTTCAGAGCTGCTGTAGAGCTGTTAGAACAGTGAACTGACGCTTTTTGACTTGCCAAACAGTGGGAGCTTTCTATTTAAATAGTTATCCCTTAGAAGAGCTATATTAGGGAGCTCAAAGGAAAGGATTTAAGGGCCCACACAGAGTAGAGAGGCAGCAGATCAGCCACCTACTGAGTCCTTGTTCTTTCCAATGCTTCAAACTACATATTTGTAAGGCAGATGACCTCCTGCTCACCCAACTGTGTGCTCCTCGCCTGCCCTTTTGTGTTTAGCAAACACATGGGAAGGGCAGGTCTTTGCTGCTAATGTGTCTTTCCTTGTTGTTTGTGGTGACACCATACAGCCAAGTGGGCAGAGATCCAAGTGTGTTGCTGGTACCTAAGGATGTGACCATCAGAAGAAATGCTTTCAGGGGGATGATGCTCAAATATACATATTTTAAAAATTTGTAAAATGACACTTGATTAAGAACTCAAAGAAAATAATTGAAAAAAAATTAAAGCAACCTTTCTTGTCCTTTGTTAAATGGAGTGATTTAACTCCCAATTAGTAATCACGTTTACCATTTAATGATGGGAATATTCTTTGTCTTTTATTGTGACCACAAGTGCAGTAGTTCCCTAGTTTTTAAAGCTATTAGAACTTTAATAACATCTTTGAGAATCAATCACATTCTCACGTCCAATTTACTTTTCTTGTACCCATTCCATTCTCTACAGTAAGGGCACAGAGAAAATGTGTTAACATCAGGAAACTCATTGTCCTAACAGATGAAGGCTTCTTTTCAAATCTCATTGAATCCTGACATTCAGAAGTAGGTCAAAAAAATAGGCCTTGATATCCATTCATATATTTCTTTTTGTTTTATCATTAAACATCTCTTGGAAGTAGCTGGTTCCTTGGTAGGTACTATACATTTTCATACTATGTTTTTGTTTGTTTGTTTTATTTTTGCCATTCTATGCATATTATTATGAGTTCCTTTAAAATAAAGAAAATATATCTAAACTATTTCAAGATCCAGTTCTAACAGATATTACTATGACATCAACTATTCTCCAACTTCCTCTCTTCTTTGTAAATGAAAAAGTTTCTCTTTTCAGTCCGCTCTGCCCTGCTTTTCTCAGTAATTATTATACACCAAGACTTGTAATTCTATCAAGAGGTAATTTCTTCCTTCTGCTGGCTGCTGTAGTTTAAAAAGGGGATAGTTCTGAGCTTTGCTCTTTTGCTATTCCTTTCTAGTACTTCCCTAATTTAGTGTGTCAAACTTAACCCACCCTCTCATCTGGTGTCATTGGTGTGTAAATATTGTCCTTCTTTGGAAGTATTCACAGGATGACTCATTTTTAAAGCCAGTAATGTGAAGCTTAAGAGCTTTCAAAGTACTGGGGACATTTCTATACACTACCTGAAGCCACGCACAGCTGCTCTTCAGATTTTAGCATTTTGTCCTTAGCTGCCCTAAAGACTAATGATCCCTCCTTTTGTACTCAGTTTTGTTTTAATCACTGCACTGCTGGTACCTCAAGTCTTGTGGTGACTAGACCTAAGGGAAAATTTAACACAGTTAGGTGAGGTGGCTTACTGAGATGGCAGCATACACTTTTGGTTAGCCTGAATTTGTATGGTATGCTTTCCCACTGCTAGGGGTACATCATATTTTCTCGACTTTGTATCCTCCAAAATCAAAATCCATACCACAAGTGAAGAAGCAGAAATTGTCAGCTATGTGGTTTGTGGATTCAATTGTTCCTACATCAAAAGATTTATGAGCTGTGCATTTTAAACAGTTCTTGGTTCATGACTCCCTTTAACAGAATCAAGAGAAAGAAAAAGGTGAGGGAAATGTGAAAGAAAATGGCCTAGGCTGTTCAATCTTGTGTTACAGATAAAAATTTAACCAAGATAAGTTGAAGAGGTATAATCTTAAGACTTGAAAACTCCAATTTGAAAGGACAAATTAGAAAGGTCGGGAGTAAATTCAAAGCAGCAAGTTTACGGAGACCTTCTCCTTTGCTGCTCGCTGATGCAGCTCTTCTGTGGAATAGAAATTTAAATAGAAAACTCACACTGCTTGGGAAGCAAAAACATTAAGACATTGCTTTAACAGCTTTACAGATTTTGCCATTTTCATCCTGCCTACAGTGCTAAGAAGTGAGCAGTAATCTCTGAGGTGGGAGCACGGCCCACGGTCAACACCTATGCTCAGTCTGTGCTTTTTGCACTTTCACTTTTCATTTTCCTTAATCAATATTTACCATGTGACAATCACAGCTTCAGTGGCTTCTGTTTTCTACTGATCTTTCTGTTGCCAGTATTTTAAAATTTCGGTCATTTCCTTGTGTATAATAATTTCTATGCAAATTCTTCTTTTATCAATAGCCACATCAATTATACCTAATTTTTAGGATCAGGTGCACATTTAAGAAACTGAGGTTTATTTACCTGGGATTTATATATTGATTATTAACAAGTAAAAATATACTCCAATATACTTTTCATTTACCAGGTCATGGCATTTTCTTTCTTGCTTATTTTAAGCAACACTCTCTCAGGTAATTGTCATTTACAAGGTTAACTACTGCTGTGTAACAAACCACTATACGATGTAATCTATTAAATGCTAAGCTCACCAGTTCTGGCTTGTATGGGCTCAATAATTTCACTGGAGCTTGGCTCTGGCAGTTTTGTGTTGGCTAAGGATGAGTGATCTGGGATGGTTTCAGTCACATGTCTTTGAGAGTTGGCTGGATGTCAGCTAGGCCATGTGTCTCTAGTGATCTAGCAGGTTTGATTGAGCTTGTTTTCTCACAGTGTTCATACGGTTCTGATGGAAAGAGGACAAAGAACACATGTGTTTGCTTGAGCCTAGACTCAGAGTTAGTGTGTCATGACTTCTGTTGATTAAAGTGAGCCACAGGCCTACCAGAGTCAAAGGAAAGGCCAATTAGCTCTGTCGCTGTACTGACAGGAATTACAGTACTGCGTTCCAAAAGTGCATGGTTGTGGAGATAAGTAAAGAGTTTAGGTCCTTCTGTCATTTCCTGCATGCACTTAAGCTTTCCCCACGGCATAGCTGTAACAAGCATTTCCTTTTGCGGAACAATTGTTTTGATATGCAGCAAATATTGATCCATCACACTTAGGAAGAAAATTACAAGACAGAAAGGATTATTTGGGCATCATAATTCTTCAGAAGAATGAAATCCGCCTTAAGCAGAGTGACTTAAGGCACCAGTTTCATTTCTTAAGTGAGAGAATTTTACTCTTCCCACTCTGGACTCCAGTGTTACTTTAATAAATATGACTCCAATGAAATGTGTGCAATTGCATTAAAATTTGATACAATTTTTTACTTTGCATCAAGCACCATTCTCTGATATAGGCATACAAAACACTGTTCTTTGCTCGATTAAGGTTCCTTCATATCATGGACTGTGTTGCCCATGAATTTGGTATGGTCTGGATCACAAACCATTCTATTCTTTTTAAGAAATCTTACTCATCAGAGGAATCTGATTCATTAGAGAATTTTGAGTGTTTACTAGTCAGCCTCTTCAGGGTGACCATTTTATCCTAAAGAGCACCAAAACATACATATTTTAAATAATTCTTATTTTCATTTTACAAAATCAAAATGCCTTGCACAAGATTACTAATAGCAATGCGTTATATTTGAGAGAAGTTGACATTACCAAAAATTATTTCATACCACAAGTTCGGTGAGTTTACATCATAAGTGTAAGTGTACTTTGTAGTATACAGTGAATAGATAGGCAGAAAAACTAATAAATGAAAAATAGAAGCATGCATTCTTTTTTTTTTTTTTGGTTTTTCGAGACAGGGTTTCTCTGTGGTTTTTGTTCCTGTCCTGGAACTAGCTCTTGTAGACCAGGCTGGTCTCAAACTCACAGAGATCCGCCTGCCTCTGCCTCCGGAGTGCTGGGATTAAAGGCGTGCGCCACCACCGCCCGGCTAGAAGCATGCATTCTTATTTTTAACTTTGTTTTAATAATAAATTTAATAATAATTAAGATTGTAAATAACAATATATTTAATAATATATAAAATATATGGTTTGTGACTTGGAAATTCTTTAATGGCTTTGTGGCATAGTCCTGTTTGAAGGTTCTAATGATGAAAACCTATCTATATTGAAAAATTGCTAGTCCATTACTGAGTGGCATGTTAAGTAGTCATTACTGGAGGTATTTGAGAAAAAGCTGATAAAGAGTAAGAGAACTTACTGCCTGACAACACTTTCATTTTCAGGAAAGACATAGTCTACTTCAGATAAAAATAATTATAATGAACTATGAACTATGCAGAAATATACAAATATAGTTGGAGGATTGGCCCAATTACTTTATTCATTATTGTGTTAAAATACATAGAAAACAATAGCTTGATGGGGGTAGAATTTAATTTAGCTTACAGTTTTAAGGGATGTAGTCCATTACAATGAGATATCATGGCTGTATTGGCTTAAAGTATCTGATCATATTGTATATCATAGTCAGGAAACAAAAAGCAACAAATACTTGTTCTAAGTTTGGCTTCTCCTTTTTCAGTCAGTTCAGAACCTGAGCCCGTAGAACAGTGCCATCCAACTTGGACAAATCTTGCTTTAGTTCACCTAATCTACATAATCCCTCATGAGCACATCTATAGGCTTTTCTCCTCGACAATTCTAGACGCTATTGATTTGACAATCCAGATTAACCAGCACAAGGACACAGAGAAAAGTCAATTTGTTTTTCAGTATACTGGCAAGAACCTGGTAATTATCTCCATAGGGAAAAGAGCTAAACATGATGTTATCACCTAAAACTGGGAAGAGCTAGGAATCACAATTCCTGCAATACCAGAACACTCTGGGCCACAGCATTCAAGGGCTCATGCAACATTTTTTTTATTCTGAAATGAAATCCTATTCCAGGTCCATTACTGAAATATAATTTGGACATCAAATGAGCAACTGCCAGGACAGTTTTAAGTGATTGGCATCCACGGCAAAGAGAGGCTTTAAATCGGCTAACATGTTTTCTTTGCAGCCATCCTCTTCATCTTGTGACAGGTTTGAGCAGTGTAGCAAATTAGTATTTTAATATTACACATAAATTTGATTCTCCTCAGCAAATTTCTTCCTAAATTTCTCCAGTTATCTGATGTGTCAAAAAACAAACAAACAAAGAAACAAACAACAACAACAACAAAAAAAAACAGGCAAAACTCAGTTTGTTAATTCTGGGAAAATTATTGTTACAGTAAGAGGCCATAGTAAGAAATTAACAACAAATTTAAAACAATACCAATACCAGAGACTGAAGACAGAGAAATCAGTATCAAGACACACTTTTCTATCTTTTGTATCATTGGCTGATTTGCAGTCAGTGATATACCTTTTTTGTTCTCATCCTCTGGCTGATCTTGGCTTCATTTTTGTTTCAATTTTCCCTAGCTTTCTGTCCAGATAGTATCTATTTCCTTTCCCTAAACCTTAATTCACCCTTTATCATTCTCTTACTCGAGAAACTAAGACAACAATCCAGCCAGGGTATATCTATCTAATCAGTTTCTTCCAAGGACTTATTTGAGGCTTATTTGATCATCATCAAGAAGATAATTGTCTATCCTTAGAGCTGGGTTAAAAGGCAAAGCAGGTAACATACAGAATTGGAAACCATTCTGTTTCATTCTCACAACCAACCTCTCAAGCATATCAGTTGCATCTGGGAAATTTTTTTTTGTCTCCATAATCGTAGAGACAACACCAGGCACTTCAGAAACTTGAAAGTATTCCTACTTATAACTTATCTCTCTTCCCCCTTCTTAATCCTTTTTTTCCAATTCGTTTCCCATTCATATATTGCAGTTCATCTGTTCTATGAATTTTAAATAAGATAAAAATAATTCTTGAGTCAGATAATTTATACTAGTGAGTGATCTGAGATCTACAGAAGATGTGTTATGAAAAGATTTTTGCATATGAAGATATTTCTAATGGAAATATACATGGAATCATTATGTAAGGGTCATAGGTGCTTCTGTGAATTAATTCCTTCACAGTGGTTGACTAAATGCCGGTTCCTTGATGGCTTGTTTAATAGATCTTGTATTCAAAGAGATGAAATCACATTTTAGTTAAGCTTGTCTAGTAATCAGGATTGAGACTTGAGTTTAGATGTGGATTCACTTGGAAACTAGGAACTCATGAATCAATATGTTCTCTTTGACCCTAACTCTGTCACCTAGCCCAAACATTATTTTTAAATTCTGTACCTTCACTATTTGAATGGGGTCTGATAGTTCCTGAAATTGTCCCAATAATGATAGCAGAGAATATAATAGATATCATGGGAATGGCATTTGCATGAATTCTCTTTCCATAAATCTTATAAATTTAAACATAAATAAAATGTCATCAGAAAAAAAGAACATGGCGTCACATGTCTTTAATCTCAATAATATGGAGAGAGAGGCAGAGGCATCTCATGTTAAAGGAAGCTAGCTATATAACAGGCTTAAGATCAGTTTTTGCCACAAGAGACCCTATCTCAAAATAGTGTCATTAATTATGTTTACTTGTCAAACTAGATATATAGTAACCTCTCATTCATGATATTTGAACTTTTACAGTTGAGTCTCTCTCTCTCTCTCTCTCTCTCTCTCTCTCTCTCTCTCTCTCTCTCTCTCTTGCATTTTTATTTTCCCTGCCCCCAGAAGAATGTGAAGGCTTCATGTACTCAAATAGAGTCAGGTACTTTCTATCATGGCCCATGGTTTAGGAAATGTGGGCCATCAGTGTGACATAGAACATAAGGATTGTCTGTACATCATCTTAGACATTCTGGACTTACTTCTTTTCTCCAAGAACATAACTTTTAAGAATATTATGTCAATAAGAAATTAGACATTTTCAGGAATAAATGTCATAAGAGATATATGTTTGGGAGATCAGCATACAATTTCTCAACCTAAATGTCTGTGCTCTGCTTTTTCTTGTACAAATTTAGTTTTGAGTGCTTCTGTGAATGTGAGATGATGAATAGTAGACAATTATATTTCAGAAACATTTTGATCACATTCTAACCAATAATTAACTTTATGCCAGGCTTTCACCTTTCTCTGTTTGCTTGCAGGCTACTATTTTAGTGTTTATTCTCTCAGTCATGTTATTTGAACCTGTAAATTAGGGTTTGATGACTTAGGAAAAAATATTTAGTGGAGGGCTAAATGGACATGAACCTTATTATATGTATCTTGAGATATTATGTGTAGAACACAACTAAAATAACCTAGTTCAATGAAAGGAAGAGATTTCCATGCCAACAATTTTGTAATTCTTAACATTTCATATTATTTCACTTTATATTTACTTATTTCTCTCTCTCTCTCTCTCTCTCTCTCTCTCTCTCACACACACACACACACATACACACACACACACACACACACACACAGAGAGAGAGAGAGAGAGAGAGAGAGAGAGAGAGAGAGAGAGAGAATGTGTATTGAGGTCAGAGCCACTTTTCTCCTCCTATAATATGGGGCCCAGTGATAAACATCCAGTAGACAGCCTATTGGTAAGTGCCTTTACCCAATGAGCCATCTTACTGCCCTCAATTTGATAACACGAATGAAGTAATACAGAGGAAGTGGAAAATTTTGACGAAAGGTTTTCCCCATCACTTCCCCTATATTAAATCCTTTTTGTGTATATTATAAAATGTGACAAATAGTCCAAATTCAATATCCAAAATGCTATAAAGTAGAAAATACAGGATACCAGCAATAGAGAAAATCCTCATGAGTTAGGAAGTGAGGCATGGCATTATGGATATTCTTGATGAAGAGAGTCCTCCATCAAAATAATTCAAACTTGCTTTGGCTTCCCAAGAACATGTTCATAATTCATAGCTCATGTGAAATTTCTACCTTGTCTTGTCTTGATCTTTCTACATTACTTATTCTCTTAATAGGTTCTCCTGAAAGCCTATTGAATGGAAACCTGCTGCTGTGGGAATATAGCTACGAATGGACTTAAATGAAAATACTTTGGGCAACAATACAGATAGAGATACGGTGGATTGTTTATTTTCTCTCTACATTTAAGAAAATTAGATGATCAATTTAGGATGGAAAATGGCATTCTTGCAAAGAAAGCTGAAAACGTTAACATATTGATATTGCATGCCTCAGCAGTGGGATCAACTGGGGATCATTTAAAACAACAGTATTTCATTGGCTGGTGATGCCCTGAATCCATATTGTCTTTAACATACGGGGAGTGTGGGGAAACTTGGTTTAGCTAATACACTAACAAAAGTCCTTCATGAATCCAAATGTCCCACATAGTGTGATAGATAGGCAGCAAAAGTGACTCTAATCAATACTTTCTTACTGACATCATATCATCATGTGTCAGAACAGTCTAGTTTTGGTGACCATACAGACAGAGGCTTAAAGTTTTTCTTTTCTTTTTTTCTGTTTTGAACCAAAATTTTATCTTGCAACTCCAGCTGATGTGGAACTATATATGTAGCTCATGCTGTCCTTGAATTCACAGAGATTTACCTGCCTCTTTGTCTTGGCTTCTGAGTTTTGAATTAGGGACTTGTAACCCCACAGCCAGTTCTTTAATCTGTATTTTTTTAATATAAAGTTTTCTGTAATCATGTAAACATTATGACCCTCAGAGGTTTTTGTCTGTGAAGGACTCTTTTTCTCTAAGAAAGTGAGTGTGAAGATTGAGAAACTACATCAAACGCCTTTACACACACTCTGGCATTAAATGAGAACTCATTATATACTAATTGCCTTCTAATTTCCCCCATGAGAGAAAAGAATGATTCAGAGTTTGTAATTCAGTTGAGAAGAAATCTCAGAATTGAATAAAATGCATTATTGCTTATATATTAATTTGCTAGTCCCTTTATTATCACTGACTAAGTTACTTGCATTATACAGTTCAGCAGCGGTGTATATAATTTGAATGTAACTAGAAACAATATTAGTACCATCATTGTTGCTTCCAATTTAATTACCTGGCCTCCAGCTAGGTGGAAAACAATACCATTTTTTTCCAATTATGGAATTAAAATGAGAAATAATCCTCATTTTCTATGATAATTACCAAATAATCAGATCAACAGTTGAATTGGATGCTTGGCCATATTTGTTGCCAAAGACAGGTGATGGAAATGTCTGTAAGATTGAAAGATGAAAGAAGCTGACTTAGATTCTAATGCAAGTTTTCTGCTAAGGAATTACCTCCAGGAGTAAGATAAGTGACATGAAAACAGGAAAGAAGCCAGCAAGTTTCAATTGTGGTGAAATAGCAGCCTTAGCAGCTATGAGCAAGTCCGAGAAGAAACACTTCACTTCTGAGTTGTCTTGTGTTAAGGCATAGGTACTGTCATCTAGTAAGCATAGAACAGTCAGTCTTACACTGTTGCCTGCAACAAGGAGCAAAAATCCCCTAGAAACTTCTGATCCTCAGGGTGAAGAAGTTACCATTGTCCATAGTCAGTGTTCAGAAAGAGAAGGCGTTTCTACAAAGCACAGAAGAATTATGGAACAGAAACAACACAGGAAAAAGAAATGAAATGTATTATGACACAGAACTAATTGTGCCCAGTTTACCTTTAATGGTTCCTAGCATTTTATGTTTAAAAAATATTCAAGAAGCATCAGGACATCATTATTTCCCAGTATGGATTTTTTTTTAATTGGACAGCACCCAAACATCAAAAGAATTAGCAGAATTGAATGTTGTATAGCAGGGAAAGTTGATTTTATTGTGCCTTAAGGATTTTTGATAGCACTGCAAAAATATAAATAATTGTTGCTTTGGTTATCAATATTATTAAAGTATAGAATATGCAAAGGCACAGATTAGTGGTTTATGATCTTTACTATTTTATGAAATATAAAAAGCCCCCTTTTAGTTATTAATAAGTTGATACAGTTAATGTTTAGAAATTCCACATTTCGTAATGGTTAAACTAGCATCCTTGTGCAAATCTGAAACCCTCATTGCTTCCTTCCCATAAACAAGTTTCCTATTGAATATCACTAATAGACTCCATCATATAGTAGGATGCTTTTGGTGTTAGATACCCATTTCTGTGTAGTAAATACATTGTTGAACCCTAAAAGACTTATAACCATCTATCATCCTCACATTTTCCATGGGTTGGGGACCCAGAAAGACCTTATCTTGTAGCTGGACATTTGTGTCATACAGGCGGTTGTCAGGGATATGGAAGTTAAGACGCAATCTGCTGAAGGCTTGACTAGAGCTAGAGGATCTCCTGTGCAGGTCGATCCCTGAGACAATTGTCAGATTAATGTTGGTTCTTGGAAGGAAGCCTCAGTTTCTTGGTACATGTTCCTCATCACAGAAGTGCTTAAAGAGCCTCACAAAACAGAAAAGGTTTCTTCCAGAAAGAATGAGTCAACAATGACCAAGTTGGAAGATAAAATACAGTTGGTCACTGTGCCTTACATGTTATGTTATGTGCACAATGTCCTATTATTATATGATCAGCTGTATTCACTGACTGAGCAAACTGTGGAGGGGCATAGAAACATAGAGCTATGGATTATTGAACCTTATATGGGAGGTAGATTTTTAGGCAGTGATATGATGCTTTTTTTAGTATCCCAAGTGTAAACAGTTTTGTTTTCTCCTCCAAGGATTTGCTATGTACTTTGATTTTGCCACCCAGGAAAATTTCAATTAAAAGTGTTAAAGTACAATCCACCATCCCATTAATAAAAAATCGGGAAGTTACTGAATATTTAGAAGGGCGATCAACATGAGGATTTACATCACACAACTCTCAATGGCCACAAGATTAAAATTTCCTTTATTTCTGCCTGCTTTCCTTTCCTAAATCTCTCTCATCTGCTTCCATCTGTCTCAAATTTCTTTATCTCTTTTCCACATAGCTTCAAAAACCTTGTTTGTTGTGCCAAATACTCAGATCTAGTCATGAGTTTAAAAACACATTCTCATCAGAACAAAATACTGACATCCACTCTCACTTAGGAGTATAAGGAACATTCTGCCCTATTATGAAAGACTTTGGAGATGGGTGGGTCAAGTAGTTTACTCATAATATTCATGCAACAAAAAAAGTTTATCTCCAAGGATGCAAGGATAGAGAACAATGTACTCTCTTGTTTATATAATAATGCTTTTCTCCTATTTTTTTGTCTTTTTATTAAGCTCTTCTGGCTTTTATATGCAGGGAGAACAGTGATCCTTAAGTTTTATGGCAATTGTATTCCTGTTTAAGGGTACAGCTCTTAAAATTTTGCCATTGTGTTTCTCACAGCATTATTAGTGAGCACTTAGCCATCTAGTCAACATCCCGTCTTATTTAGAAGTAGTCTCATGATCTGTGTTTCACTTCATCTGATTATGCAAGCCACATGAAAATATTGATGCTTAAGGACCCAAGCTAGTCCAAGTGACATCTATAACGTATGGTTTCTAGCTTGGTCATCCTCCCTAATACATACCCCATTCAGCACCCTGTACTTAGCAGAAATGGTTCACATTTGTGTTAATTGCCTCTAATTGAGGTTCTCAGGATAAGAGAAAGCATGAAAACAGAGGCTTGTCTGCCACCATAAACTCTACTAATGACCTCCACATTCCTTTGATGATCATGATTTTCCTAAACATAAAATAAGAAAAGAAAAGCAGTCTCTTAGTTTTTAAGGGTGACCATCATTGTAATTTTACTACAATAATACAAAATATAATTTTGTTAACATTAAACAATCACAAGCAGTATTTTTGCCTCTCAGTTTTATTTAAAGCATAACAAAATTTATAACTCCTGAACATTGACAGCAGGTTTGAGAAACTAGATTTAATTAAGGATATTTTATGTTTGTTCCTCATTTTTACAATCATTCATAAAATATGAGATATATTGATTATGTAGTAATTGAAGGCTGAAAACATGAATCTAAAAAACATGGCAAGGAATTTACTTTTATAGGTAATACAATATCGTTGGAAAAATATAAGTAAAAGAGAGAGGTGGAAATGGGAGAGTTAATTAAGAGATAATTACAGAGATAAATCTGGAAGTCATGTTTGAGAAAACCTTTCATGGTTTCTTCTGAATGTAGTGAAAATTGAGAAGCAGGGAAGTTTATATTAGAGGCAGGAGGGAGGTATAGATGAGCTAAGGAGATGCATGCTGAAATGTTTCTTTCTGGAAAATTAAGCTCACTTGCCATATATAAGTTAGGTAAACAAAAGAGAAAGTGGAATCTTTTTTTTTTAAATTTGGTAAGGTTGTTTGTTTATTTATTTATTTATTTAATTGAAAAAATTTCCGCCTCCTCCCTGCCCCCCATTTCCCTCCCCCTCCTCCGACTCCTCACCCCCTCCCCCACTCCATTCATCCTCCCTCTCCAGTCTGAAGAGCAATTGGATTCCCTGCCCTGTGGGAAGTCCAAGGTCCTCTCCTCCTCCATCCAGGTCCAGGAAGGTGAGCATACAAACAGGCTAGGCTCCCACAAAGCCAGTTCACGCAGTAGGATCAAAACCCAGTGCCATTGTCCTTGGCTTCTCATCAGCCCTCATTGTTCGCCATATTCAAAGAGTCCGGTTTTATCCCATGCTTTTTCAGTCACAGTCCAGCTGGCCTTGGTGAGCTCCCAATAGATCACCCCCACTGTCTCCGTGGGTGGGTGCACCCCTCGTGGTCCTGACTTCCTTGCTCATGTTCTCCCTCCTTCTGTTCTTCATTGGGACCTTGGGAGCTCAGTCCGGTGCTCCAATGTCGGTCTCTGTCTCTATCTCCATCCATCGCCAAATGATGGTTCATATCCAGGAGGATGACTATATGTTTTTCTTTGGGTTCACCTTCTTATTTAGCTTCTCTAGGATCACAAATTATAGGCTCAATGTCCTTTATGGCTAGAAACCAATTATGAGTGTTCATAATTATCCCATGTTCATCTTTTTGGAGAAAGAAGAATCTTAATAACTTAAAAATATGGAAATGTGAGTTGAGATGAATAGACAAATGTAACTTAAGATTTTTTTTGGTTTTATTCATTATTTTTGATAGTTTAATATATGTATATGAAACATTCTAGTCATACTCATCGGCCCCCTCTCTTAGCCCCTGCTGTTTCTCACATGCTCCTCATTTCTCCAATTCCTCATCCTACCTTCACATGTGGAGCTATTTTTTTGTGGTTTTTAAATCTAGGCTTCCTGAGCTATTCATTAAAGGCATGATGGTTACATTGATTTCTTGATTCACTAATTCCTTTTTCTAATTTACTTATGTTTGTATGACATACTCTGAAAATTTCATTTAGCTGTAGGTCTCTGATAACTTGGCAAAAGTATTGAAGTTTTAAAATGGCCTTGGTAAATGTATATCATCTTGTGAATACATTGTATTTGAAATTGTTATCAGAATGATTTTTACAGGGGTTTTATTTAGTGGCAACAAATAAAAATAAGAATTCTAAATGTTACTTCCAGACATATTAGTATACATGTATCATTTTATGCTCATACTTTGATATATTTGGACTAAGATGATAACATAGTCATACTCTCAAACTCATGTTTTCTAAAGTAATTCTCATGGTAGATTTGTTCAGTGCAATGCTGTATGTTTTACCTTTCTAAAGAGCAGAACGGTGTGCCAGTACTGAATATACATCTGTTTGCTGAAAGCAATAAATTGGTGATTTCCTCCTCTGTGGGACAGAAACAAGTCAGATGGATATGAAGAAAAAAAATCCAACAAGTAATACTTTTAGAGCACTTCTTAGTAGCAATTTCAATTTGTCACCAGCACTACATGTATTCCCAACTGTTACTCCTTTCATTCCATAATTTTTATTCTCAGATATTTCCATTTCATATCCCAAAGATAACATTTGCTCAAACATAAAAATAACATTTAACTGCTTTTACACGGCTCTTGCAAATTTATCTCCCAGCTCTTTTTCCCTTTAGTTTCCCAGTAACTTTGAAAAATACCCAAGTTGGCTGAATTCTAAACTGAATGACTCTGACATCCTCACAATAGCATCGTTCCCAATGCCTGTTTGCTAGTTCCAATTGATGGCAAATCAACCTTTCGAAGTTAACGTTACTAACATGGAATTCTTGCATATCCCTTTACATACTTAATGAATCTCTTATTTTAGTTAGTTCATTGTTCTATCCAAACATGGGTGCCCAATTTAAACCTAATAAGTTTAACAATTAAAAATGAATGTCATGGGGATGTTCTATCGGGAACCCACCAAGGCCAGCTGGCCTGGGTCTGAAAACGCATGGGATAAAACCGGACTTGCTGAACATAGCGGACAATGAGGACTACTGAGAACTCAAGAACAATGGCAATGGGTTTTTGATCCTACTGCACGTACTGACTTTGGGGGAGCCTAGGCAGTTTGAATGCTCACCTTACTAGACCTGGTTGGAGGTGGGTGGTCCTTGGACTTCCCACAGGTCAGGGAACCCTGATTGCTCTTTGAGCTGATGAGGGAGGGGGAGTTGATCGGGGGAGGGGGGGAAATGGGAGGCGGTGGCAGGGAGGAGGCAGAAATCTTTAATAAATAAATAAATTTAAAAAAATGAATACACATCTATTGTTGCTAATAACTTCTTGAAATCAAGTTAGTACTACCATGTGGTTGTATGGCCATCAACTGGGACATGAGATATCTACCACTAACCACATCTACCATCAAATGGATATCACTCTAGATTTTTCTCATTGCCCAAGTACATAAGTATATAATTTTCCAGAAAGCCCTGGTTGAAAAAAGGTTCATTTAAGTATTTGAAAATGTTAATCTTTTATCTGGCCAATCTATTCTGTATCGGTTTTTGAATATGCAAATTTAAACTTCTAAATCTATTCTCTGAATGGAATTTCAACATGGAAAATATAGTGTAGATATTTATTTCAATTGAGGTCATGAATGGCAAGAATGAAGGATTTTGGTGTGAGTCTGGCCAGAGAGGGATAGTTAAAGAGCAGACAGATTTTATTATCTGGATTTGTCTGTTGGATACATTTGGGTGAATGGCTTTGGAGTGGTTGGATTAGAAGATGTGATTCTGAGGTGAATTTTTTAGTTAAAATTATATGTTGTGTCTGGGTTTGTGTGTACTGTAGCGCATGTATGAAGGTCAGAGGATAACTTGCAGGAGTTGATTCTTCCCTCTTCTCTGTGTGGGTCCCAGTGATGAAATTCAGTTGGTGAGGCTGGGCTGTACATATCCACACATTTACCTCCTGGAGTATTTTCTTTCTCTTTCTTTCCTTCCTTCCTTTCTTTCTCCTTACCTCCCTCCTTTTTTTCTTTTTGTTTCTTGAGACAGGGTTTTTCTGTGTAGCCTTGGGTATCCCAGAACTTGCTCTGTCAACCAAGCTGGACTAGAAACCAGGGATCCACCTGTCTCTGCCTCCCGAATATTGGGATTAAAGGCATGCACTAGCATGTCCAGCTTCCTGAAGTGATTTTTGACAAGAATCTTCCTAGGTTTGTTTACAAGTAATAATTTACGGAAAAGTCTTTTATCATGTACCTAGGCTAGTTTTGCAACACATTATTTAACATAGCTCTAGTTTCACAGAGGATGGAATTACATTTCTTAAATATTTAAATTGTTTATAATCACTATGCACTCCCCTGTTGCCCCCAAACTCAGAAGATTGAAGATAACCTCACCGTTGTCTCCTCATTCACTTCAATTCTTTCCATTCTTGTGCTTTCTCTGTGTAATCCAATCTGCACTAACCTTTCCCCCTTGAATAACTCAGGCCTCTTCCTCCACTTGCTGTTTGCTTCGGTTTAGAGTGCTTCTATTGTTCTTTCCCATCAACCAGTTCTGCCACAAATATTATTTCTCAGGGAAGACTTCCTAGAATACCCATAAAAATTAGCTTGTGATTCCAACATCCTTTTCTTCTGGAATTCATGTCATTTACTTCTACTGCTATTACTATACAGCTCAAGTTCAGCTTCTTGTTCTGGTACTTATTAGCCTTCAGATCTTTTGCATGTTACGTTGACATGCTATGCCTTATCCACAGAGTGTTTCCCCATCCATTAAAATCTAATAGTGACAATATCTTTAATAAGGTTGTCAGAATTTATAAATGAACTGAGCTTTGTAAAATCCTGAGTCCCCAAACATCAATCACAAAATACATTCGTAAAAGAATTATGGCAAAATCTTGGACTGTCTTTCTGAAGGGAAAAGGAAGGGTAAGAACTGATTGAGAATTGTAAGTTTCATTTAAGTAAGTATATTTTAAATAATGGAAACTTTACCCTGCATGCCCTATATCCTGGGTTTGAGCCCAAAGTGTTACTAAAATGAGGGTGGAATTTAATATGGTTGGGTAACTAAGTGCCAATAAGATTGAACACTCTAAGATTAGTAAAAACCTCAAAACTTTGATACTAAAAGAGAAATTTAAAAGGTATAATTATTAAAACTGTTTTGCACTGTGGAAAAGCTGATGGGTCTTTGGGGAAGTCACTATGAAGAATAGTGAAATAATTTGTGTTCCTAAGATTCAGTAAAATAAATAATGTTAGAAGAAAATGCTACATCATTACAGAGGGATACAGATAGACAGCTTTGGTCCTTGGTGTCCAAAATTAAAGCAGCTTTAGTTTTCAACCTAACAATTACATAGAATAATGTCTGGCACATGATAACAGCTTTGAAAAGTTTCCTTTATTATCCACATGTAAGCCATAGGTTAGGCATTTTTAAAATTCATAAATACCTGGCAAAAATAGTGTCTGGCCTGAAGGAGGTATTCAGTAACTATGACAGAATTGGTGAATGTGTTTACTTGTATATATGGTGTTACACTAAGCTGAAAACTGTATTAGGACAAAATCTCTTTCATTCACAGCAGCATTCAAGGGCATGTATGTATATGTATAAATCATACAGTACCTAACACACAGAAAGTACATATTGTATCTTTCCTCACTAAATTGGTGAACTCTAGTATCAAAAAAAAAAAACCCAACCCAGAATGTAAATTTAGACTGGGATTGTTATTAAATCTATAGACATAGAAAAAAGGAAAAGAAAAGGATTATAAAAATTCTAATTTGAAAAAATTGAATAAACACTTTTAAGTAGAGTTTTAAACATTTCATTTTAGATTCTTTCTGAAAAAATGTGTTTAGTGAATAGCTGATTGTTGAATCAAGTGTATATTTACTTGATCATGGAAAGTTATTTTTCTCTTTTAGTATAGGTGAGTTATTTGTGGCTCAGGAATTAACTGGTGTTATTCATGTTGAAGTTTTGGAAATGATACACTCAGCTATTTTATCCCCCTCTCCCCCCCTGCCTCCAAAGTCAGTCACCATAATTGAAAACCAAATGGGACTTGGTGGCAGTGCTCTTATATCATCACTTGATGTTGATGAAAGAAGCACATATGAAGATTGCACAATCTTAATAAGTACAGGGCTGCTCTAGAGTCTGTGCATAAATCGGCTGTTTCTACACAACTCTCTTGGTTATGAGGGAGTAAGTGCTATGACGCCTCTCTACTTGTTGAACATTTTCCAGTATCACTCTTCAGTTCTGTGTGTATTTGATGTGAGAGAATTGTTTTCTATAGACATTCAAGGTAAAATTGTTCTTCTAGTTGACTATGACATATGACTTCAACTTGACTTGTTACCCAAAAGTTTGTATTGTCTTACTCCCCAAACCAAACCAGAATATGTGAAGGAAATTATGCCTTGGAGCCTCCTGTCTTCCCTTGACATACAAGCAATAGCCTACTTATTTCAACTTCATGTTGCTCCTGTACTTCAGGGGCAATTTAAGTGCCATGAATTATAGTTTGAGATTCATAATTATAAACAGCATTAATGTGGGTTGAGTCCAGGTGTGTCTAAACTGACATCTGGGGCCAGCAAATCACTAACTATTCTTAGAGGCATGAAGTTAAAAACAATCCTGTTCTGATTTGCTTTATCTTTATAATTTCATTGGATGAGGCAAAACTCCAAACTAAAACTACTAAAAGTAGTTTTATTGTTTTTCATTGTTTTATGTGTATAATATAAAGAATATTTCACCTGTAATATACTGTGAAGCTAGCCTTAGACATTTAATCAATCAACTGAATCTTCTTTCTTCAGTGAATTGAAGATACTATACCAGTAATGTGCAGAAGAATCTGCTATAACAAAATAGTTTTAAAATGACAATATTAAAAATCAAATCAAGCCCACCTCATGTTTTTGGAGCAACTGCAAACCAATATATTTTTGCTGTTTCGAATGCTTTGAAAGGAACTTAAAACATGACTACGTCATCAGGCACAATAATTATATAATATTCAACTTTCACTGTCCATAAATAAGGTGTTAAGGAATAAAAAAGGCACCTATTTATTTATGGATTATCTGACTCTATGGAGCTTCAACAGCAACTATTTCCTCAGACTGTGTACTATCTGTCCCTTTACAGCAAAAATGTGCTGACCCATGACCTAAAACATCATTCAGCTCCTTTCTTATCAACAACATCTAATTGCTTTTGTTCATCTTTGTTGCATCACATTTTATAGTTGCGTAGTGTGGTGATATTTTGTTTGTGTTGTAACCAATAAAGCTTGCCTAAAGATCAGAGTGTGGAGCTAGCCACACTAGTTAACCATAGAGGCCAGGCAGTGGTGGCACACACTTTTTATCCCAGCACTCAGGAGACAGATCTCTGTGAGTTCTAGGCCAATCTGGGCTACACAACATTGAATCAGTCTAAAAGAGAAACAGAATTCACCCCTTTGATCCTAGCACTTGGGATCATGCACCTTTAATCACAGCACTAGGGAAGTGAAGAAAGAAGTGATATGGATGGTCAGAGAAAGAAATATAAGACGGTAGGCCATAGAAGCTTAAGGCACTCAGTCTGAGGACTTGTAGAGACAGAATACCCCATTAGGTCTGAGGATTTCATAGAGGTAAGAACTAATGGCTGGCTGCTCTGCTTCTCTGATCTTTCAGCTTTCAGCCCCTAATATCTGACTCCAGGTTTTTATTATTAAGGCCAATTAAAATTGTGCTACACTATAGTTCTGCGGAAGGAGCCTCGACAGATGGTTCAATGGTTAAGAGCACATTGTGTTTTTCAAAGGGTCCGAGTTTAATATCAAACACCCAAATCAAGTGCCTTACTATGTCGATGTAACTCCAGCTCCAGATCTCAATCCTCTGGACTCTGTAGGCAGCAGCAATTATGTGCACATCCCACCTCTCTAGACTCACATACATACACATAGTTAATAGTAATAAATGAAATCTTTAAAAAAAATCCTGGAAACATAATCTTCTCAGATGGGGCCACGATTAAGGGTCAGAATGTACATAATTTACTTCCCCTGTGGGCTGTGAAACTCCTGTGTGTAAGAACTGGATTCTTTCCTTGTGAAGTTACATAGCACACAGAGAACATGCTGAAAAATGTTCTGCCTAGCCACTTTTTGAGCATCTTTCTTTAAAAAAAATAAAAGGAAGGAGGGTGCATCTAATTGACTACTTTCTATTGGAAAGCAATCAAGTTTCTCTGTGCATGCACTTCCCTGTATGATCAATAATAAATTAGCATTTTATTTATACTGTATAATGCGCTTCTTTTCAGAAGTCTGATTGAAAAGCCAACTATTGTTGTGTTCTCCAAAGTGACTTTTGATGGAGTGCTAATTGTATTCTACCTCAAGAGCAGTGCTAAGGGGGAACTGCAATCACCTTACAGTAGAAAGAAGATCCAGTAGATGAATTTTCCAGGCTAGCTTCATGCTATATTATAAGAGGCAAGGAAATGTGAAATATTTTTGACCAAAGAAATAATACTGTTTACATATCATTAACATAGTTTTCCCTTTGTAAAACAACTGTATAACCAGGGCATGATTTTTTTTTTTCAGTAGAGGGAAAATGAACACAGAAGAAAATGTATATGAACTCACAGCAATGGTGAAATACGGGGTTAACTGGTGCGTGGATGACTAGGTTTTAAGTAAATGTATCTTGCATGAGTTTTTGTTCCAGACAGAATAGCAAGTTAGTAAATTTGTCCTAGAAAAGCTATATGTCACATTCAGCAAAGAGGACAATAAATGCAAGTAAAGGCAATCTTTTTCACTTCCGGAAAACAAATCTTACATACTTCTACTCTCACAAAGATGTGTATGAATCTCACCTTGTTAATCATAGCACTAAATTCAAAATTTTAAATCAGTCAACTAAACTCATTTAATAACTAGTTATTTTAACAAATCTCACAGGTACTTCAGTATATAATGCATAGTTCATTTTTATAGCCACCATCATATCAAGGATTACTACCATGCTATGCAGTCCATAAACACAGGGGTTAAGAAAAATTAATTTGGACTTATAAAAATTCACTTGCCCAAGGTCAGTATGCTGGTATAGTATATGGCACAAGTTATTAGTCTGCTTCAGGAAGTTAAAAATGGAAATTTACACTCTCCACCCATATCTTCTCTCTCCCACTCTTTCCCCCACCCTCCATTTCTTAAAGTGTGATCTCCTTTTAAAAACCTGTTTCAGCAGTCTATAATTTGGTGTACTTCCTCAGTAAAATAAACTCTTTAAAATGTAATAGTAGTTACTTGTTATGGAAGATTTAATTTCCCACAACACACTGTAAGCAATTTTTTTTCGCTTATTGACCTCCTTATTTTTAGCAATAAATCTACATCATAGGGGTTATTATGTTCACTTATAAAGTACATTATATAAAAATATCACCAGTGACTTTTATTATGGTCATAAAAAGCTTGTGGAACAGATTATGTAATATATGTATATACATATATTACATATACATATATTACATATAATTTTAATTTTTTGATTAATATAAAATAAAGCACTTTGGATTCAAATGTGTTTGGGGAAGACAGCTTTTCATTTTTTTGTAAGTAAAATATATTAAGACAGCTTTTCTTTATGGAACTTAATTGATTGTTTTAAACAGTATGTCTGTTATTTATGGCTCTAACTATTTCCCTGTTCCATAAAATCATAAGAAATATCACACTCAGGGAAAGAAAGCATTAATATGTCTTTAACAACTGTTATGCATTAGGAAAAGTATTTGGTGCTTGACACACTTATATGTCACAAAAATCTTTTGAGACTCTTTTAAACATTCTTTAATTTAAAATGAGGCAATTAGAGTTCATAGATTTAAGAAATTTATCCAAATATTTTATTTTGTCACTGAAGAAAACACAGCCTGATAACACTGTAAGAATACTTAAATTGAGGGATGTAGAGGAAGTATGTTTTAAAGTAAAACCATTTAAATGGGTCTTGAGTCCATAAAAAAAAAAATAGGGAGTCTTTTTCGTGTGACCTGGGAAAGAGGTAGAGGAAGTGGAGATGGAAAATCAGGTCTGTTTGGGACCAAATTTAGTTCTGTTTAAAACACTGAAGTTCTTTCAAAGAAATTAAACTCATGACCTTGGTCTACATGAAATGAAGCCAGACAAATTAACCTGACATGCACACTTATATAAGAAATCATTGAAAATGAGGAGCTGATAAAAACAAGGAACCATCGTTCCTGTGGGAAAATTCAAGTGGTAAAAGTACATATTTGAGAGGTTGTTTGGTATACCATATAACGTGCTATCAATAACACAAAAACCCACATGAAATTGTGAAAATTTGTTCTAACGTCATGTAATCTACAAATCGTGGAACTATTCTTTATATTTATTACATCTATAACTCTAAACTTTGAAGAAAAAAAAAACTTCTTTGATGTTGCATCGGGGATTGGGAGACACCACCACCAAACAAACACACCAGAAACTTCTTAAGAATGATGTGTGGATTATAAGAAGTGCATCACAGTTCATTAAAACATATACCATAAATAGAATGTGATTAAATAAAAATTTCTACTGGGAGTAGGCAAGTTGTCAGCAATCTATCATGGTAAGTGCTTCATCTTTAACAAGGGTCCATGAAGGCGTGAGTGTACAATAAGCTCTGAAACAGGTAACTCCAAAGATGCTAATGATTCTCCCTCAGCAGAACAGTCAGATACATGATGTATGTATATGAAAGTGAATAAAAAAAAAAGAACATAAAAACTCAGTGAATTTCCCTTGGGTTATAACTATATGGAAAAGAGAATAGGCATTTAGCAAATAAAATTGTAGAATAAGAAGTCAGGCTAGTTATTAGATCTGTTGTTTCTAAGTGACAAATTCTTTCTTCTTTCTCATTGATATACTTATTATGACTTTTCTTTTATGAACCTAGCATTCTGAAGCATCTAAGTTAGACTTTACAGGCCTGGGCTGAGCCCTCTCTTGATCTATTCTTCTGACTACTATCCCCTTTTGCTGCCTCTCGATTGACTGCAAAACATACTGAATTGGCAGTTCAAATGGAGGTTGGCACCGCCTTATGAGTTATAGAGGAGTGGAACTAGAAATCATTTACACACACACACACACACACACACACACACACACACTCCACCCAATACCTTATCAGTGCTTATTCCCAAGCATGCAGCTATTACCTACCTTACTCCTCTCTCAGTTTCAGATCTTTTAGCTTTCTTGATGTGCCTAACCAGTTGATTCTCTATGTGGAGGCTGCTTCTAGAAGTTTCTCTCTCTTTTTCTCTATGTCTCATGTTGGCCTCTAACTTTCTATGCAGTTGTAACTGGCCTTGAACTTTCAATCCTCCTTTATCTACATCTTGCATGCTGCCCTGAAGCCCTGTTAATGTCTCATTGGAATAGAAGCCAGAGTTTCATGCATGCTAGGTGATCCGTCTACCAACTGAGCTAAATTCTCACCCCACATTCTTGTCATATTTCTTTAACATACTTCCAACTTTGTCTCCATATCCAATCTCTAGGACTGTTTATTAAACTGTCCACATAGTTGAAATCTCCTCATAACTATAGTGCATAATGGGTATTTTGTTCAATTATCCCTTTAGAATTCATTTACTAAAGTCCTTAACATCTCAGAGATTATAAATTCCACAGGGCATGTTTTACACCTGTATTTTTCTTCTTACTCTATCTTTAGCACATTGTATTGGATTTTGCATTTAGTCAATAATAAAGACTTATTGAACAAATAATATTGGATATGTAATATTTCTATGTTTAGAACTATTTCACTACTAAAAATAGAAACCAATTATCAGTAGTTTACACTTCAGACTAGTGCTCACCATTTTTACAGTGTAACAGTGATAGATGTTGAAATTTTCCTTTTGGCATTGTTCCTCACATTTTGCCTTGAGTGAAATTGTGATTGTGGAACTTTTACCAGTATAGTATTGCTATCAAATTATTCTAGGAACATTTAAATACGATGTCTGATAGTGGTGAAGAAGAAACAAAACCTCAGGAAAATCAAAAGATATTCCTGATGTAAAGAATCTAAATGTGTTGACCAAATTAAGCAATAAGAGGATTAGATTAAAGATGTAATAGATAAATGAATATTTCCAGATTGATATTCAAATTTCAAGGACATATTCTTTATCAATTAGTCAAGTGTATAGTGGCAATTCATTTATATTTTAATAAATAAAGCTTGCCTGAAGATCAGAGAGTAAAACAGCTCCACTGGTCAGCCTTACAAACCATGGTAACACACACCTTTAACCCCAGTAGCTAGAACTAGTTACCATAGAAACCGGGCAGTGCAGGCCTTTAATCCCAGTGGTACCCGCCTTTAACCTCAGAACTAGAGAGGAATATAGAATGGGAGGACACAGCTCACAGTTTTAGTCTCATTCTGAGATTCCTGGAGGCAGGATCACAATTTTCAGACTGAGGTTGAGGTGAGAACTAGAGGTTGGCTCTTTTGCTTTTTGGATCTTCAATTTAAACCCCAATTTCTCTCTCTGAGATTTTATTAATCATGTTTCACAAGTGCTTAACAATCTGTTAGTGGTGCAACCCAAGTAGGAACATCAGAAAACCCAGAAATCTCTCTTGATAATTTGTATGATTGTAAATCTGACACTTAAAGTACATTTAAAATGGCACTGATAGATCACCCATGAGGTAAAGTTCAAGGTCACAGAACTTTGTCTTTATAACAGGTCACAGTATTTTTGTGTAAGTTTTTGACGTAGTCACCATCAGTAAGGGCTTAAAAATGAAATACTCAAATTCAAATTTATTTTAATGTTTTATTTTTGAAATACTAGATAGGATATTGAGTTAAAACTAGCAATATACTTTCCTTAACATGGTTTTTCTGAAAAAACATGTTAAATTTCCTAAGTAATTACTTGGAAAGTGATACAATTTAAAACTGGATTATTACCTGTCTACACAGTTCTTAATTTTTTTTTAAATATTTGTGTACACTCTAAAGATGTGTCTCTGCCTAAGGTGTCTTTTGATTGGTTTGCAAAAGATCTGAATGACCAATAACTAAGCAGGAGAAAATAGGTGAACTTCAAGGGAGAGAGAGGACACTGGGAGGAAGAGAGGCAGAGATGCCAAGAGACACTGAAGAAGTCAGACATACAGTACAAAGAAAAGGTAATCATGGTACATGGCAGAATGTAGATTAATATAAACATGTTAATTTAAATTATAAGAGTTAGTTGGGAAAAAGCCTAAGCCAAAGCCAAGTTTCATAATTAATAATAAGTCTCCATGTCATTCTTTGCAGACTGGTGTCTCCGAGAGAAAGTATTACTACACTTAGGGAACAGTTGAAGGGTGATCTTAACTATTTGAGCAAACGACAAGTGCCTGTAGACACTAGCATATTATACTGAAGAAAACTCACAAGGAAATATAGAGATACATCACCCTGAGAATGGATAGCACAGAATAAGCCAGCAAGGCTAATGAAAGAAGGAAGTATTGCAAGTATAGTTATAAAATAATTTTGGCATGAGAAGGTTGGGAGAAAGCAGAGTAAGCTATAATAATATTTATAACCTAAAGATGGGCCAGATCTAAATGTATATTTTGGCCTCTTTCCATCTTAAGATATTCTTGTATTACTAAAAGGTGTTATGATTTATACTCATTTCTAGGTCTAGACTGGTCCTTGTTTTTCTTTAAGATTTATTTTTGTCATTTTTAAGAGAGACAGGGGAGGGAGAGAGAGAGAGAGAATGATGTTTGTATATATATATATATATATATATATATATATATATGTGTGTGTGTGTGTGTGTGTGTGTGTGTGTGTGTATAGTCAGAGTTTTCTAGAGGAGAAGGACCAATGGGATGGAGATTTTATGTATACATAAAGAATTTATTGCACCATCTTATGTTGAAAGAGTAACAACAGTTGTCATACACTGGGGAGGTTGGAAATTCAGTAGTTGCATGGTCCTTGAGGCTGGGTGTCTAAGCAGTCATAGTAGTCTCAGAGTGGATGTCTCACACTGGAGACAACTTCTGTGTCTTGGTATTCCCAATCTACTGACAAAAAAAAACAGAAGATTCCTGGAGAGTTGCTGTACTTTTGTCAAAAACTTAAGCTGGGAAATGCTGCTTCTGACATTAGCGAAGGAATCAGCAGCAGCAAAGGGGTCAATCAATTCTGCAGCAATAGTGAAAACCAGGCCAACAGGAGAAATGGCCAAGTAAGCAAAGGGTATGAATTATTTTCCTTCTGCCATGCCTTTTTTTTCCCTTTAATCTGGTAAGCTTCCAGAAGGTGCTGCCCTTACTCTGGGTGAGTTGTCCCACATCAATTAAGACAGTCAGGTCTACTCACTTGAATCTAAAATTTGGCAAGTTGATATTAAAACCAACCATCACAGTGTATGTGGGAGGTCAGCAGGCATCAGATCTTCTAGAGCTGGAGTTAGAGGCAGTTGTGAGCCCTTCAGTGTGGATGTTGAGAACTGAATTTGGGTAATATACAAGATCAGTAAGTGAGCTTATCCCCCGATACATCTTTCCAGCCTAAAGATCCCTGTATTTACACCTGCTTCTTTTTTACAGGAAAATGAGCCATCTAAAACACAAGTGGTATACGTAATTACTTCATGAAATTTAATTTTGTCCAAGGAGGCAAGTTTGTTACAAAAATGAAATAAAAATACTAGCATTTCTGATGACACCTTACAGAATTATGTATACTACCATAGGTATCTTCAAGATAAATATGAATTTGATTCAGGAGATTAAAATTCAGTTGAAGGTAGTTACTGTATCATTAGAAAATAGAAAAAAGCATTTATGTAAAAGTTTAGCTAATAATATAAAAAGATCAAGCAAATGTGCACTGACAATTACATACTGATGGACTTATTAAGTGGTTGGTTGCGGTCACATTTGAATTTAAATGTTTTTGAATAGTCAGAATTTGTTGTGTTAAGTAATTTGCAATGTATTGCAGGAAAAGATTAGTAATTTATACTAAATTAATATCTCAGTGAACACATTCTTTGAAATGTACTTGTTTTTATAATTATAATGTTCTGAGTTTAAGAATAAAGCAATCTGTTTTCTGAAGAGTTGGCACTAACTGAAATATAGACTGTATAATCATCAATTTTTCTATCTTAAAACTCTAACCATTAGTAAGGGGGCAAATATAAATGGAATGAATTCGTGATAATCAAGGACAACTAATTGTCACATAATAACCCCTGGATGTATTACTACAAAACATTTTTATGTTTAGAGAATACTCTGTATTTTACAATGAATGTTATTATCTGTTCTGCCTGTGCCTTTTTGAATATGGTACATGTCTTCAAATATCTGCTCCATATTTTTGTCAAGTAGTGCTATATACACTTGTTCCTGTCTAAAAGTAACAGCTGGCTCAATTACAGGGAAAGGAATAATGCGAGATCTCTATGCAGGAGAGATATCCTGCCCCCCCCCCCAAGTTTTTGCGGGCTGGGAGATTTATAGAAGAGACTTTAGAGTGGGAAGGCCCCTATCCTCTGTTATATCAAGGGTTATCCATTTAGATGCAAGTTGATGGAAGGAATAGAAGAGTAGTTTTGTACGTAACCTGTAAAGTCTGAGTATGGGTAAGATGCCATTTGCCAAACAATTAGGAAAAGTTTTAAATATTTAAGACCTGGGACAGCTTTTAGCCTTTTGAATTCTTGTCTTCCTTAATTGTACCATAGGTCAGAGTGACCGAACCTTGGAGTGAATCTCTAAGGAAGCTTTCAAGCAGGAGCCTGACTAATGGTTTGTGTTTTAGAAAGTCTTCTCTTAAAAATGTTTAACAATTAGTTGATTAATTGGATGAATTTGAGGACAGATGCAGAGCAATTTATTACAAAACTCTGAAAAATAATTGAGTTAGTAGGTAAAGTGCAGAAGTGAATAAGACAATGTGAAATCTATTTAGGAGAAATGATTTTATGGAGTCTTTGAAAGCTAGAAAGGGGTATGCCCACAACTGGCATTGGAGAATGATTTAGACTCCCAGGATTCCAGCTTAAACCGCTATGGAAGAGAACCGTTTCGTATGAGAGGAGGTAAGGTATAATGGTGTTTGTAGATAACTTGCTTTGATGCTTTATTAACGAGCTTTCTTTAATTAATAATTGAATGCAGTTATATTTATAAGCAGAAAGCAAAATTGCTAATGCATTCATCATAAACATTGCACATGTATCACCTTTATTATTTAGACACACAGAAACCTGATAATTGAAGAGATGGAGGGGGTGAGCAGGAATGCAGTCATACCTGATAAAGCCCTTTGTTTTATTTTTGAATCACATTCATACTAAGTAGAAGATAATACCATCACCATTTAACAAATAAAAAGACCCAGCTTACAAAAACCTCCCGACTTAGCAGGAAGCATGAGGCCCATTTTCTCCGTGCCAGAAATTGGCAGCATTGCAGTCCAAACCTGGCTCTATGTCAGAGGGATTGGTCTTTGAACTACATGTAAGTTAAAATGAAAAAAAGCAAAAGAATCGATGGCAAGGCAAAGGAAATGGTGTAAATTTTAAAAAGTGGGATCATCATTAGCAAAAAGAAAAAAAGGAAGGAAGGAAGGAAGGAAGGAGGGAAGGAAGGAAGGAAAGTCCAGTGGAAGGCAAGGGAAAGCCTTATCTGCAAGTAGTTCCTACCCTCAGCTAGACAAGTTCAGCATACTCACTAACACAAGTGAGAGGTTTCAACAGGATGTGGGCTCCTCACAGAAGTCAGTAGCTTGCAAGTGACCTCTATTTAGCCAGGAAGTGAATCAGTGTCAATTTTGAACTAAAACACGCTTTCAGAGTGCTATTTCATAATGTAGGCTGCTGTAGGTCCTCACATGATTTCCGGCCCAGGTGGGTAACAGAGAGTAGGCTGTCAGAAGCTTTTATAGAAGTACCACTGCATAATGTTACAACTGCTGGATCCACCACTTTAAAATGGGCTTGGCTCGTTTTTCAAGTAAATGGTATTGCATTTGACAAAAAGAATCTGCCTGTGCTAGACTGGGTACAGACGCACAAAAACTGGCCCTTCCCTGCAGATCATTTGAGAAGTAATGTACAACATCAAAAGTGGGGAGAAAGGTGAGACCCTCAGAGGTGTTTTACTTCTCTGGGTCACATAGACTATTTTTTTTAATAAAGAAATGTGAATATTTATATAACTGTGTCCACATGGACATCTAGTGATTCCATCTACAAATATAATCAAATGATTTTTATCATTCAGAGTTATACAATAGATAAATCCGTTTTTTGTCATTTAACAAAAATATCCAATTTATGTAACACATTAAAAGAAGAATTATCAACTTGTTTTCTTCTCAAAAGTCTGTAGCTATTAAACTCCTTAATTACTTCATTATCACTCTCAGTATAACATTAGCACTTCAAGTACAAAATGATTAATGAGCCTGATAATTCATTCGCATATATATTACTTTGCAGCTTGACATCACCCTGAAGCCTATTCTCTGGTTCTAGCCATAGATATACCTTCCAAGTAAATTATTTTATTGCACATAAAATGCATAGTTATTATAAAAAGATACATAGTTATAACCACCCCCTGATTTTTCTATGCAAATGGAAAGACAATGCATCAAATGTATTCAAATGTTGATAACTTTTAAAACAAAAGTATAAATCCCTAGGGAATATCTTGACGTTTGTGCCATTACTATGATGGGAAAATCAATTATACTTTGTCACCTATTTCAAAATGTATCTTCCTTAAAAGTTTGAGTGTGAAGGAAAACACTTTTAATTTCTATATTATACCCATGTGAATTGTGTTAACTTGGTGGAAAGAACATGTAAGACGATATTTGGATTCAAGGAGTAAGAGTTTGTTTGAAGTGACTGGAAAACATCTGTAGGGGAACTAGCTCTGTTTAATAATCCTTGACTTTCCTTGGTGGCATGACTCTTTTAGCTGTACTGAATTTAAATTTTTTCTATCCCCAAAATTCAGATTTGTACAGCTATTTCTAGAGCTCAATCTCTTTAAGTGTGATCACAGGTACTAATTTTTTGTTCCTTCAGTCTTCCTGCAGTACTTGCCTGATAACTCTCTTATCTCTACATGCTTTTAACCTTAAAGCTGAGTTCTATCCTGACTCAGGACCACATCTGGAAGGACAGACGAACTTTTGCTCAGAACTCAGAGCTGTGCTTGTTAAGCCTGTTGCCATGACAGCACATCATAGCCAATGAAAGGTGAAGCGGGCAGTTCACTTGGGCCTCCCTTTGTGCAAGGGAAAAGCAGAACTGTAGACCATTTTGTGGGCTCTAAATCATGACTCTCAGCTATTTTGTTCAAGTAAGTTAAAGGACAGCATAAATATGTATTGACTTCCATTTGCTTATGTGAGGGAGACATTAATTTTTGGAATAAAACGTAATTTGTTCCACTGAAATGGGCATGGTCAAATTAACGCCATGAAAAATTTAAAACTATAAATAGACTCTACGAAGGCACAGGTGATATTATTTTACTGACTAAATCTAAAATGTAAATGCAATGATATGATTTTATGTTGTTGACTGAGTCTTTCCTTTTGGATATTGTAAAGAAAAACAGTCATTTTTTAAAAAAAATCTGAGTAGAATAAAATTGGGAGTCTAGAACTACATTCTCACTTGATCAACTTGTTCAAACGCAGGACTAGCACATAAGGAAAATTTTAGTGTAAGTCTGTCCCACGAATTATATGAAGCATACTTATATTTTAAAAATCTAGTTTTTTTATATGAAATATCAACTCCATCAAGGGTTCTATATTTTTATTTACTAAATATGGAAAACTTACTTATAAGTGGCATCTCATAAGTTGCATCAATAATTTGAGATGGTGAATTTCCAGAGGTTAGTGACTAATGAAATTATTCTCCTGTCCCCAAATGTCATGGAAGTGGGTAGGAATGTGGAAAAAAAGAAAATCATGAGATGAGTGGGAGCCCCTTCTGGAGCATGCATAGTCTCCAGAACTTGCGTATAATGCCTTGGCCTCTGAGGGCCTAAACTAGCCTGCTTCATGCCTACACCAGTCTACTGTGGCCTACGCAATGTCACACTGGCCTACACAGTAAGTATCACACTAGCCCACATAGGCCTACAGTCTCCTGTACTTGCCTGGTTAGAGTACTTCCCCAGCAGATGGTGCTTCTCTGTGGAGGTATTAGGGTAGTCTTGATATATATCTTGGTCATGTGGAAACTGATGATATATACATTTGGATCCTTCTATAAAACAGGAAGCTCAAAAAGAAAATGTGTCAAAAAAATAAGAATTCTATTGCTTCAAAAATACTTAAACACCTCCAATGTAAAACGGCTTAGCTCCAAAGGATAAAACAAAGTGCGTTACTTTTCTGTGTGCACAGTAGATTAAACACAGGGTCTAAAGTATTAGTGTTCAATCTACTACTCAGCTACATACTGAATGGTTTTGATATAAAAATATCCTTTGTCGTTTAGAAATGTATCTATTTTTCTGTATCTAGGTCCATATTAGAGTAAAAAAATGAATAGTGGTATGGGAGAGTACACAGAAAAACATATAAAATTTTTTTAGTTAGCACAAAATCAGACAACTTTGTATCTTTTCTTAAAGTACCTGTAAGAAAAAAATATACCTGGTATAAATGAAATCTTTCTATCAGGCAAGTGTTATTTTTTTCTGTTAGTTGGTTTCTATGGCTATCTAAAAATAATTTAGTATTAGTTAATACTGGCAAAGAGATTTCTCATGTTCTTTAGTCAGTATACTTTCACAAAAAGAAGAAAGTATAATTTAGCAATGTATTTATAGCTACATTTTATTAATACTTCTCTGCATCCAGCAGTGGTTTACTTCATGTGCTCTGTCCTACAGACATAGCTAAGGCCTGAGGCTAGAAAATTATAATTTTCAGATGTTTTGATTATGTGGACTTGATGCAAAAGTAAGAGATACTTCTCAAACACAAGAAGAGAATCATTGCTTTATTCCCGTGGCCTTTCAGAATTGGTGTTATTTTATATTTCCAGGAATACCTCCAATCTATATCATAAAACTTTTCTTTTCTTTTTTTTTTCTTTTTTTTTTTTTAAGTTTTCGAGACAGAGTTTCTCCGTGGCTTTTGGTTCCTGTCCTGGAACTAGCTCTTGTAGACCAGGCTGGCCTCAAAAACACAGAGATCCTCCTGCCTCTGTCTCCCGAGTGCTGGGATTAAAGGCGTGCGCCACCACTGCACGGCCCATAAACCTTTTCTAAGAGGAGAGTTCAACCATCGCATTACCAGGAATGGGTCTGAGAAAATACGGATTTCTATGCTGAAACAAGGAATGCACTGTGTGGGTTGGGATCACTTGTAGTTTCTTGTATTTTGAACAGACCTAACAAAATATATAAGGTGACCACTGAAAGGCTTGTGATTTTTTGATACATGTTCAATTAGAATATACTCTAGTTCCTTAAACTTGACAAAGGATAAAATACAGAGTTACTGGCTTAAAACAAATGTAGGAAGGAAAGTAGTCTAAACTACAACATTAGAGAAAACTGGCTTCTGTCTTTAGTTCACACCTATAGTTTTATCCTTTAGTTTTACTTCAATTCTCAAAGTTTTCACAGGAAGGTTTCTCTTACACATAAGTGTAGTGAAATCACAGTAGAGGATGAAACTGAGTCTCAGCTACAGCTTCACTACTCTCTCATGTAAATCTGAATTAATCACTTAAATTCTTTAAATAGTCTTACCTTCAACCAAAACCTTGTACATTAGAACAACATCCTGACAGGACACAACTTCATATAAACTTTATAAGATACATTCATAAACATTTAAGGACAGTAGAAACTGTAATTATTCTATTTATTAATTAAGATACGGTGTTATGTGTTGACATACATGATTAAATTACTTTAATCATCACGTGGCACCGAGAAGGCCTAAACTATGAAAGTTTCCATGTTCACCTTTAAAGGAAAGTAACTGTAAGAATCTACCACACACCTCCACAGTCACAACCCAGTAGTGACTTGTAAAATTAAATTTGTGTGAAATTTAAAGCTGTGGCCTCTTAAAATGCCCACACTGTCTCTAAATTCACATTAAATTTAGCTCCCCAAATTTCCCACCTTGACTCCTTTACTTGTGAGTTATAATTAATGATATTACTCCAATCCTTAAAAAGACTATTTAAAAACATCATCCAATCAAAGGACAAGTTAGTCCTTGAATAAAAACAAACACGTAATGTCAGGGTCCAACACATAACTAATGAGCAAAAGAACTAGCTAGTTATATTTTTATATATAAACATAATCACCTTTGTAAAATCTGTTCTAACAAACATGCCAGCTTGAAGAATAGAGCATATTTAATAATCAAACCAATGCATTTACTGTTTTGGGTTGCAGTCCTTCTATTGTGAATTTAGACTTCATTGGTCATCCAGTATCCACATGGCACTTACCAATTATGTTGAAGTTTATTTCAGTTTTCCCCCCAATTGTCTACATTGTCTGATGAGGAACTATGATGACAAAGATGTCTGGATTTCTTGTCCAGCTGGGCAGCATAGTAATAAGGGTCATTTAGCAGCCATGTCTGCACTAAATTTCTTAAACAAGAGGAGAATGTGCACGAACCAAGCACACAAGCTTAACAAATCCGGTCAGAAAAAAAATCATTTTGGCAACAGAAATTAAAAAAATCATGCTTTCCAATAACTTATGCCAGAGGTATTAGACCAGAATCTGAGCCATTCTGTTGATCCTTAATATGTGCGGGATTTTTAGCAGAAGGAGCTATGAAGTTACTGAACTGTTTCTCTGCCTATCCAATTTAATACAAAACATTATTGAAACCAGTAAGTCTGCACTGGTATTTATTTATTTTCCACTGCTTTTCTAAATGAGTTCTTTAGTATTCAGAGCATAGTGTTAAATTGATTCACCTATCTCAGAATGAGAATTGTAAGCAATTTTGATTAGCTTTTCTTTAAATTCATCTTCTGACATATTCTGTTATAACTAATAAAAATCAAAGCCTTATGTTTCTACTGAAAATAATTTGTATTCAGTAGCATTTTTGTGCCTTCACAGAACATAATCTCTGCAGGCTTGAGTATCAACATTTATAACTATATGGATATAACAGTATTAAGCAGAGTTCAAAAGACATTTTACACTTCTCATAATAGTAAGTTTATACCTCAGATCCTATAATTGAACTTTACAAACCAGACTCATTTTTGTGTGTTTATGTGGTGAAGCAAAGAAGAAATGTTAAAGAAAAGAATAAAATTATGTTTTTTATATCAATACTGAACTAGGTAAATTAAAGTTATCATGCTACCGTGACAGACATAATTCTATTGATTGCTCAGGTAAAGGCTGCTAAATGAGTAAATGAGAAGACAAACCTTGGTATTATTCCTCAGGGAAAGAATCTTGTTCTAACAAGGTCATAATGTCCACCAACATAGGGTGCATTGTAGACTCTTTCCCTGTTTTTATTGGGGGAGTCTTCTCACACTGTTCAACATTAGTTTCACCTTCCTTACTTTCTGTTTAGCTCACTCTTGGGAATAAGATCATGGAATCTAATCTAACTTATATTAATAATATGATTTTTCTCTGGTTTATGGTCATCATATAACTAACTACCTTTCTAATAGTAAGAGCAAAATTAAAGGTACTTGCATGCCCTCTTAAACTCAAACACAATGTATCCATTATTTCTAATGTCCTACTTGAAGCTTTTTCCTCCCCTTCTCCCCATTTCATTCTCTTTCTCTGTCTCTCTCTGCCTTTCTCTGTCTCTCTCTGTCTCTCTCTCTCTTACACACACACACACACACACACACACACACACACACACACACACATTATACAAGCCAGCAGTACCTCTTCCTTATCCCCATCCACGTAAACAATCTAAATTAAATGTCTCCTATGTTTCAGGAATGGTTATAGACTCTGAGGATTCCATGAGCAGAACAAATACATCGTTATATTTCCATTATTAATTTTATGCCAGGAAAAATTTTTGAAGGATAAATTTTAGATATTAGTTACTTTCACTTGTATAATAGACTTTTATCCTAGATTTCTTCAACTGTCCTAATTTTGAAATAGTCTGAATTATTTACCTGTATTTCATGTGGGTGACCTAATTTGGTTTTGAAAAATACGGTCCCCTGAAGACATATTTATTTTGGAAAAATAATTACTTCAGAATTTTTATTTTTATTTTCCCTGAGTAAAGATAGATTTATGTTTTAATAGCTAGAAGAAAAGAACCTTCAAAATTGTTAAAGCCTTTTAAAGTTGGAAAATAAATGTACTATGTATAGGCATAATTTATTTAAAATTTAACTTATAGACCAATCAATAGCACAATGTGAATATCTAGTTCTATTTTATAGCATGTATGCAATATATGTTCATTTTATAAACATAACATTTGGATTATGGTTTCTTAAAATATTACTTTAAAACAAGAAATAAGTATTTCCTATTAATTTTGATGAAAAACACAAATACTACAAAAGAACAGCCTGCTTAGTGTAGTGTGATGGCTAATCTTGTTTGTCAACCTGACATATCTGGGATTAAGGACTCTCAATTGAGTATTTGCATCCACTGTATTGGCCTGAGGGCGCGTATGTGAGGCATTTTACTGATTGCTAATTGATGTAGGAAAGCCGAGACTGCTGTGGGTGGTACCATCAGATAGCATATTGGCCTGGGCTGTGTGAGAAGGGTAGCAGAACACCGAGTTCGGAAACAAGCCAGTAAGGAGCATTCTACTATGGGCTCTGCTTCCGTGTCTTTCTCCAGGTTCCTGCCTTCACTTCTCTGAGAGATGGACTGCAACCCATGACTCAAGTACACCCCTTTTCACTGCTGGTTGATTTTGGTCAGTATTTTATCACAGTAACAGAAATTCAAACTAGAACATGAACATGAAGGAAATTATGGGAGGATGGGTATATAATGCTTTGCAGTGAGTATGCATCTCACCATAATAATATGCCAACATTTTTGACAGATAATTTTTTAGCTATAGCAGGAGCAATATGCAGTTATTTTTAATCTCTTCTTTTTATACTTATAGGCATAGGCTTGGTTTTAGTTACTTTTATATGACTATGAAAAGACACCGTGAGCAAAACCACTTGGAGAAGAGTTTATTGGAGTCTTGCTTCCAGTTTCAGAGGGTTAGTCCATGGTCATCACGTTATGGAGCATGGCAGCATGTATGTAAGAATGGTACTGGAGCATTGTTTAGACAACAATGACAAGGCTGAGAGAGAAGAAAAAGGAGGAGGGGGAAGTGCCATGGGCTTCTGAAATTTGAAATTTCAAACCCAGTGACACACCTCCCCCAACAAGTATATATCTACTATGTCTTCCCAAACAGTTCCATCAGCTGTGAACCAAAAGTTCAAGAATATGAGCCTATGGGACAAGTCTTATTCAAACCACCACAGGCTTCAAGTGCTTAAATATGTTTGCTCATTCCTCCTATCTAATAGTCTAGTCCTTGCTCATGGGTACATCTCACAGCATCCTTAATGAATGATTTTGATCATCATTGTATCTCTGACATTTTAGGTGATGGTTGCTTGAGCTTTCCAATCACTTTGTGTGTGTTTGCCAAGTCTCATTTGGGTTGGTAAGAGTAAACACTGCTGTTAGTTTAAGATGATTCATCTTAACCACAGGATTTTCAACATGAGATGAATATGTGTATGGTAATATAATATATCCTTAATTTTAAAATGAAAACCTTTAGCATTTTGATCTTAAAATAGCTGTGCAATTACTGATCTTATTATTGCTACAATATTGAATGTTCATAGATTTTAAAATCTAAGTCTTAAAGCCAAAAAATTCCTGAAATTTGATATTATACTTAAAATGTATTTAAGAGTTGCAGAATATGCCAATACACTTTAGCTGTTGTCTGTTGCATTCTGTAGTTCGAAGTTGAATATGCCAGTGATCTTATGCAAAGAAAGCACAGATTCTTGTACACTTCTTCATTTATAATTAGGAATAATAAATTCATGAATTTTTAAAATCTTTGAGCTGAAGACAGTCTGTACAAGAATCATCCTGATGAGGACATTTTTACATGAAATTGCCCAGGAAACTATTCTTTAGAAACCTTGAGTTCATAGTGAATCCCTATATGACTTCTGCCTATATATTTTGAGACTTGGAAATAGAATTCAAGAGAAAATTGCAGTGGGCAAGAGAAGTTACCTACTTAGTGCCAGTGAAGTAAAGAAACTGACATGACTTGTCACAGTAAGTGGGCCTCATTATCCCTCAGTAGTTTCTTCCAGACTACTTAGGGGAAGGAATTATCTTCTTCCTGAAGCATAACATATAAGTAAAGGAAAGTAACTCTTTTTGCTCCAAAGGGGCAGGGGGTAGGGGTGATTAAATTGAGAATGAAAAAGAAAATACACTTAATTATGATAGTTTTGATAGGAAGGATGCTAGACGGATTGTTATCAGAAAGTCTAGCACCAAAGGCCTGGACTTCTAAAGCAGTCTCAACAAGCTGGGCTTGGCAATCCTTCAGTGTTTGCCAATTAAAGAGATAAGCAATGGTAAATCCAGAAGAAGTAGATTTCTTTACTGTGGCTGCATTGGGAAGAGGAACAAATGAAAGGATCTGGTGATGCTTGAATCTTCTTCTAAGGTACTACATTAGGTTGAGGGTTAAGTAGAGGACAGGAAGGATGGATTTAGTATTTCTAGTCAAGGTGTGGTCCTCTCCCTTCACTGACCTGCAGTTGTGAGAAGTAAATTCCTTTTGACATAAGCAACTTCTAAATTCCTGTTTTATGATCACTGTAGTTCTGCTTCCTTGTTTGATAAAGGAAGGTACTAATTTAAAGTCAGTCTCAAATAGGGCTAGAATACAGCTATAACATTTCCCATGACATTTATATTTTTTTCAGTAACCACTTTTCATGGACGTAGTATTGCAAAGAATACAGCTATATTATTTTTACATCATAGGTGTCATAAGTCCGGTGACATTGGGCTAAAATCACGGTTGACAGAGATTCATGTTTTCCTGTATGCTTAAAAGAGAATCTATTTCCTTCCACGTTTTCATCATCTAGGAGCTTTTTTGGATCCTGAGTCCTTTCCAGCAGTAAACACATCAGTGGTATTACTATACTTGCATTGTTACATGTTTTTCATGAATCTGACTCTCCTACTACCTTTTTGCACTTATAAGAATTTTAATAACTTCAAGATAATGCACAATAATTTTCCAATCTCATGATCCATAGTTTATGATCTGTTTTATCATTTATGTAAGGCAACATGATCACATGTACAAGATATTTTATCATATACATTTTTCTTCTGTCTAATACAGTTTGGCGATTCTTCCTTTAAGAAAAAATATGGAGGAAAACAAAATACACTCATTTATTTTCAAAGTATTGTAATAGTTTATTAACAAATACTTTCTCTTCAAAGTATCATAATATTTTATTGACACATACTTAAGCTCATTGAAAGGTGAAAATTATACTTGTGACATTTACTGCTGCTTTCCTATATATTATTTGTTCTTACTGTGTACCTTTGTGAATGGGCAACTAAAACTTATAAAGAGGGGTAAATTTTGAAAATAAAATATGCTTCTTGGATATGAATTTCACATAAGTTCAGTTATAATTTCAGTGTGGGCAACATCCTACACACTGAATGATTGAATAGGTTATTGACATTTTCTCTAAGCCCTTGAGGTTTGGTTGAAGGGTTTAAAGGATATTGCAACACATGAAAGTCAATTTGCAACTATTATTCACCCAGTTAAACTTCTTTAAAGCCTCTCTTGTGAACCAATACCGTATCTTTTGAATATATCTTGCAAAGTACTGTAAATTTTTGTTTTTTAAACTCTGTTACAATTTTACCTATTTTAATGTACTCTGAATAAAATTTAATTATAGGACTTGATATCTTGTTTTATTTAAAAAACAAGAATTTGTGTGTTTTGTGTGTAGGAGTGCTTTGCTTATATGTATGTTTGTGTACCACATGTATGTCTTGTTCCTGGAGGTTTAGAAGAGGGCATAAGAATACCTAGAACGAGAGTTGTAAACGGTTGTGAGCCAGTCACCATGTGGGTGATAAATGCAAAATCTGAGCCTTCTGTAAGAGCAGTGAGTACTCTTTACCACTGATCTATTTCTTCAATGTTTCCACCTTATTTTCTAATCTATCTAGAAAAGAAGAAAGTCATTTCTTTTTCTACATAACTGTAATGCATAAGAAGTCAAATAATAAGGGGTGCCAATACCACATTTATTGTTGTTGACTAATTCACAAATGTGAAATTATCAGATTATCATTTTTATTATTATCACCCTGTAAAACATGCTGTCTTGAAACTTGTTATATAGCTCAAGATGGCCTTGAACACATGTCTTTTTGCTTCTACCTCCTGAATGCTGGAATTACAGGAGTGAGCAACTATCAAGCCTGGCATATATTTGAAATAATTATCAAAGGTAGGAATCATGCTTTATTTTCTTAATAGTATTTTTATTTGAAGTACTAATAAGTTTTTAATAAACTTAGGCTGGACTACCACATTCTGAAATAGTAGAGTTAAAAGAGGGAAGAATTTATTGTGAAACTTTAAGGTAGTTATTACTTGTCTTTTAAACATTTTAGTTATTTATTTTCAAGTCTCTTTACCATCATATGATGAAATAAAAGCGTCTTTGTTGAAATCAACTTATATATTTTGCTTTGAATATTTGTTACTTTAACCACAAATGTAGACATTTTACACATTTTATAATTAATTCTTTACTTCTTACAAATATCATAAATCTTTTTAAGTTTTTTCCTATTATGATTATCCAGTCTAAGGGTATCCATACTTTTTAATAAATAGCACAATAACAGCAAAAGAAGTTTGAAAAATTCTTTATTTTAACTAATTTTCCAGTTTACATTTTACAAATTTACTTCTCTTTCTGTTTCTTTTTTTGTTGTTCATTTGTTTTTCAAGACAGGGTTTCTCTGTGTAGCTTTGGAGCCTATCATGGAACTCACTTTATAGACCAGGCTGGCCTCAAAATCATAGAGATCTACCTGCCTCTGCCTCAGAAGTACTGAGATTAAAGGTATGCATCACTAAATTTAAATTATTTGATTTTATGTTTCAACTACACTTCTTTTATTAGAAAAGTTGATACTTTATTAAACACTTGTCATATATAAGATCTAAAGACAGCACAAAATTTTTCATGACCTAAAGCTAGAACATAGTTTAACAAGATACACAATTGTAGAAATAAGATATTCACTGTATTAATTACACTTTATAAAGCATCTATCATGTTGCAATGTGTTAAATATTTATTTAACTTGACATTAATACTTGCATGGTGCTTTTACACTTTAGTTTTCTCTTAACTTTGTGAATCAGGCATATTATTTGAAAACAGGGAAATAGAATTTAGAAGGGCTCCTAAGTTTGTCAAAAACACATTTTTGCATTACCAGTAAATTAATTCTCACCTGTTAATTTTAAAAGTGCAGCCATTTCCTATGAATCCATTCACTTGGGCTGTCCTTAAAGGTTTTAAGTATGTGTACGTGTTTGTGTTTGTGTTTTTGTGTCTGTGTCCATACATATGTATTGTGTTTGCATAATGTATGTGGTTTTTCCTGTGTGTATATGCAGAAGTCATAGAAATGCAGAATGTCTTCCTCTACCACTCTACCTTATTCCTTTGAGTCAGGGTCTCTCCTGAATCTGGTGCTGTACTTTTTTCATAACATTGGATGCCAAAAAGGCTCCATAATCTCGTTTCCTTCCCATTCCCAGCACTGGGGATACAAAAACTCTCATGAGATCACACCCTACTTGTTATATGGGTATTGGAATCTAAACTTGGTTCAAATGATTATTCAACAAGTGCTCTTAACCACTGGAGTCATCCATCTCCTTATTCCCTAGTTCTTAAACTTGCAAACATCCATTAAATGATACATCTATAAATTTTCCAGATTCTATGAAAGTACTTAAAAACTTTAAATTTCTGAGGATATTAATCCATTGATGAATTTTGGCAAAATTATATATATATATATATATATATATATATATATATATATATATATATATAATTTTAGTAGTCAGGTCCATGTTGAGAGAATTATTTTTTAAATATTTATTTTATTTATTTATTTATTATGTATACAATATTCTGTCTGTGTGTATGCCTGAAGGCCAGAAGAGGGCACCAGACCTCTTTACAGATGGTTGTAAGCCACCATGTGGTTGCCGGGAATTGAACTCAGGACCTTTGGAATAGCAGGCAATGCTCTTGATCACTGAGCCATCTCTCCAGCCCCAAGAGAGAATTATTAATAAAGCTATAACATCAACCACACTATGGTCAAGATCTATTTAATTAAAGAATTTAATTAATGTATCATTATATATGTCATCATGAGGAAGAAAATAGGAGTCTTTAGTTATGAATATCATATATACAAATGTGAGACAAATTGTCTTACACTTATATTTATCAAGAAAATAGGTGCATGCCTTTAATCCTAGCACTTGGGAGGCATAGGCAGGCATATCTCTATAAGTTCAAGGCCAGCCTGGTGTACAAGATCTAGTTCCAGGACAGAACATGCTCCAAAGATACAGAGAAACATGTCGTGAAAAAAAGAAAGAAAGAAAGAAAGAAAGAAAGAAAGAAAGAAAGAAAAAACAAAGAAAGAAAGAAAAAAAAGTGGTTATTTTAAAATATTTAATTTGTGATGAAGAATAGGTATTAATAAGTCATGCCTGGTATTACTATCCCATAATCTCAACTACTTGAAGGAGATGCAGGTAGATTACCTGCCTTACCTACAAAGGGAGTATGAAGTAAGTCTGGGTAACTTGTGGGGCCTAATTTTTTTTAAAAAAAATATATAAATGATTAAAATTGTAGTGGTAGAGCTCTTTCGTAGCATGTACAACTTGCTGTGTCTTCTCTCCAATGCCAGTAAAAACTGATCTGAAGAGGAAAATGATAAAAGTTTTCCAGACCCATTTATTGTGGTTATTATGAAAGTTATTTAAATTATTTTTAATGTTCTATTTGCCAGGATGAGAAAACTCAAAACCTCCTTTCAAATATTTCTAAAACTAATGTTTATTACCTGTACATTTATTTTTTACAATTCCAACAAAGTCAAGCTCTATTTCAGGATCTTAATACCAATTTTTATTAGTCTCCTTAAAAGCAATTCCTGTCTTTAAAGTAGAACATAGACTGTCCATAAGATAATGCCTTTGTTCTCATAAAACTCAGTGAAACTTTGATTGTTTTGGCTGTGTCATGAATTTTTGCAAATTTCTAAGCAACCCTTTGTTGCCATGGGACACCAGTTGCCATCTTAAGTTAAGCCATCTGCTTTGTGTATTGGCTTTTCTATTTGTGTATAATGTTAATTATAACATTTATGAAGTGTAAACTTTTAAAAATATTTGAAGATCAACTAATACAGCACATATGAAACAGATAATAATAGTGATAACAGTAGCAATAATAATAATAATAATAATAATAATAATAATCTATTTCCCTTTCTGCCCTTAACTACAAATGTACATACTGCAAGACATACTTGGAACAAAGTATATGCTAAGTCTTTCTCTTGAATAATGGCTTTTATTTGGTGCCTATGCAAAATTTCTTTGTATATGAAATCTCCTTAAATGTTAATGATTAACTGTTCATCAGCAACTAAAAGTAACAATATATTTTTATTATAAAAATAATAATTAAAAGTTGTTAATTACTTCTATCACAGACTTTTTGCCTGAAATTCATTCCCAGAAAATATGAGACTTTCCATTGGATTATTTGTGACCATCTAGGTACTTAACATTAGGCACTGGGAGGAAAATTAAAAGTAAAAATCTCTCACACATATATTATTTTTTAATATACCAGCTGCAGTTTTTTTTTCTAGAAAATATATGTTTCGATAGGTCAATGCATTTATACTCCTAGAACCAACTTAAAAATATAATATTATTACTAATTTAAGTGTTTGTGTTTGTATGTGTGCATGAGAGAGAGAAAGAGGGGAGATAAAGAGAATACTTGTGGAGGTCTGAAGGCAGCTTTAAGAAGTTCGGTTTTTTGTTCTATAATGAGTTCTAGAGATTGAACTCAAATCATGAGGTCATCAGCGTTGTGGAATAATTGTTTTTACCTGCTCTAGCATTTTATTGGTTCAATACCAAATTTAATAATGACACAAGCATACTGAATTATAATTGATAATCTGATGGTATGGCAAGTCACTGTTGTAGTCAAATTCACATGTAAACTTAGGTCTTCATGATTCTCTTCCTAAAGAATAATCAAATACAGAATAGGTTTCTTTTCTTCTTTCTTTTTTGAGATAACACATAGAAAGTACCTCATGTTTCATGTTGATGATGTTTACTATCTATCCTTATCAATTGACATCCTTAATAATTGCACTTGGTGAGCTGCAATATATCATTACTATAAAGTTTGCAAACATGTGTCTTCAAATTTGTTTTTGAAATTATTACTGTTGGACTGTCTTATGTTAACTGAAATTCATCTCCATTGTGCTTTACTCACCTTCGCCTCACTCCTTCAAAATCTTACTCCCCCCCCCCCAACCCAGACTATTTTGGTCCCTTCTTCATTATGAAAGTCTTCTGGCTGAGATCATAATAAACAGTTTGTTGTCAAATCCACTGCAAAGTTTTCATTAATTTTTCATATTTGATCTTCTTTGCAGCAATACACAGTTGACCATTCTCTTCTTGAAGTACTTGCTTCAGATTTTTGTCTGTGATACAAAATTATCTTAGTTTCTGCTCCCCCTATTTCCTTTCATTTTGTTTCTGTTGAAGGTGTTTTCTTTCAGAGAGCAATTGATTCTCTTCCTAGGCAATCTTGTTCACTTTTCATGTGTAGCTCTCATTATTATATCTTTGATAATCCACCAAAGGCTACATTTCAGTTGAAACATGTTGCTACATACCGATGAATCAAAATAATCTAGACTTTATCACATATCCTTAGTGGCCCAAGTAGGAGGTCTGTCTCATGTCCTATGCTATCTATATAAACTGCATATGATGTTTGCTCTTCACTGTCAACTTGCCCAGGTTCATAATCATCTAATCACCTGTTGAGTAGCAATATTCCCCTTTCTCTGCTTCCTGGTTGCTTGGAATGCAGGCAAGTGAAAAATCCTAGCCATATGCTGTCACCACTATAGAACCATCTGACTCTACGCCTTTTCTGTCATGATTGAATATATTCAGACAAACTGTAAGCTGAAATAAGTACTTATTCCTTAAACACTATAAGATGTTTTTTTCACAACAGGAAGACCAGTTATTAATACATGGGATAATTAGTGTTTGACTTATTGTCCACCTGTGTGTCAGAAAGAATAAGAGTTTTAATATCAGCTATTACATTTTCCATACAAACTTACATGCCTCACTTCCTTTATACTACTCGCTAAACAAAGCTCATCATATAATTCATTCTAAAATAAAACCTTTTTTGGAAACAGAATTAAGAATAATTTAAAACACTGAGTGACTCCCCTATTTATTTTTTATGGTTTACAAATATTTGACTCACTAGTAGAAATAACCTTATTAACTCCCAAATGTGGGATTTTATTAATCTTATCTAAAGCAAACAATTTCTAGGTAATGTTTTAGATATCATTTCTGATGTTCAGGCATAAATCATAAATATAGGGAAGTATGTGCCAACTATAGTTAACTTTTAAAAAGAAGACCATTTGACGAGTAAGCAAAACATATGCCAAATATAAGAATGGTGTATAGAAAGTTACTTATCCCTAAGATATATTATTGGTCTTCAAAACTATAGTTGGCAGGTGATTTAGCCAACAATTTTCCATGGAATGATGGAGGTTATAATCCTTCTAGATTGGAATTTAATTAGTTATACTGAACCAAATAACCAAGGATAAGAAGATTGTAGTAAAGAGGCCACTTGTTTGTTTCTTTCCCTGCTGCCCAGCAGCTCAGAACTGAAATAATCACACAGAAACTGTATTAATTAAATCACTGCTTGGTCCATTAGCTCTAGCTTATTATTTGCTAACTCTTACATCTTAATTTAACCCATCTCCATTAATCTGTGCATCACCACAAGATCGTGACCTACCAGCAAAGTTTCAGTACATTTGTCTCAGACAGTGGCTCCATGGCTTCTCCAGATTCCACCCTTCATTCTCCCAGCATTTTCTTTAGTTTTCCCCACCTAGCTCTACTCTATCTCATCAGACAAGGCCAGTTTCTTTGTTAACCAATGGTATTCACAACATACAGAGGGGAATTCCACATCAGACGATTTCTCACCCTACTTATCAATTCTCATTTTCATATCTCTTAGGATAGACTAAGTTATTTTTTTATTTAAAAAATTTCTGCCTCCTCCCCACTTCCCATTTTCCTCCCCTCCCCCACTCCTCTCCCCCTCCCCCTACTCCTCTCCCCCTTCCCCACTCCTCTCCCCCTCCCTCTCCAGTTCAAAGAGCAGTCAGGGTTCCCTGACCTGTGGGAAGTCCAAAGTCCTCCCCCCTCCATCCAGGTCTAGGAAGGTGAGCATCCAAACAGGCTAGGCTCCCACAAAGTCAGTACATGCAGTAGGATCAAAACCCAGTGCCATTGTCCTTGGCTTCTCATCAGCCCTCATAAGTAGCAAACAATTCTCAAATCTCAAAAGATCCAGTGCTCTAAAGAGAAAAGAGTCAGAGTATTTTTCACATAGGCTGCATGATTTTCTTCTTTGTGCATCAACTGTGGATGCCACTCCATGTGGTATTCACTCTGTGCACCTGGTTGTCTGAGTGGTCACTATTCAGAATGGAACTGATCATTATGTCAAAAGAAAGAGGACAACTGAGAGTTTTCTGCTGGTAATTAAATGTCCTCTCTACCAATGTTATCCTTTTTCTTTATTCTGCTCATCAGTCAGAACTACTTAAAGGCCCACTGTGCTAGTTTGTTCTCAGAACATTTACTTACACTTATCAACCCTGACTCTGGTTCACAAAGACTACATTTCTCTAATTTTCTTCTTGTGTGTTACATGTAGTATTGGCTATTTGGAGGTATTCATGAGAGAATGGAGGGTAAGAGGCATGGAGAAATAAGATTATTCAACCCATTCATCTTTCTCTTTGAGATGGCATCAGTGGCTGCTTGGGCTCAGCTCCCCAGAAGATAGTTCTCATGAAACATGAGCTTCTGCATGCGGCTTTGAAAGTTTTATAATAAAAGTCTCATTGGGATTCTTCTCTTCGGAAGATTCCCTCATAGTTCTTTCTTCTCATTTTGGCCTTGCATGCCCTGACACACATGTGCAAACAATTTCCTGTATTAAATACCCTGGGTTGGGGGATGTAGAGATGACACAGAACCCTAAGAGTGTATACTGCTTTTGCAATGGACTAAAATCAATTCTGGCACTCATGTGAGCTCTGCGTAACTCCAGCTCTAGGAATATCTGATGCCTCTAATCTCTGTACACAAGAACACTTTATATACATGTCCACACATATACATATAATTGAAAATAAAATTTAAAATTTCTTCACTAAGTTAATGTGGCCTTATTTGTTTTAGTTTGAGATGGGGTCTTTTTTGATTAGCTCTGGATATCTGGGAACTCACTATGTACACAAAGTTATCCTTGGACTCAGAGCTATCTCCAGCTTTATTTCCACTGTCTTTCTACTCTGTATCACTCTTTACTTCCTTGTCTCACCAGCATCTTTATGCATTTTATCCTTCTTTGTGCTTTGTAACCCAAATAAACTCATTGTGCCTATATCAGTCATTGTTAACATGTTAGCATCTATTTAGTAGTCTTATTTTCATCAGTGTAATTTCCTCAGCAAAGTCTTCCTAATCAACTTAATTATTCATCCTGTTGCACACATGAGGTAATGCCTTGTGCTTCATGCAATGCAGCCATATTGAGACTTTTTACACTTACTTCTACACTATAGAATGAGGAACAGTAACTTTTTTGTTAACTTTTATCTCAAGCTCTTTGGAGAGTCTGATACATAATTAGTGACCAGCAAATGAATAAAGACACTTTTCTTCCTGTCTCATTTCTCTCCTTTCTTTCCACCTCTCTCTCCTTGAAGATTTTTTCTGTGTACCTAATATTGAGGAGTGGTTCCCAGAGTCTCACTTTGTAGTTGATGTATGTGCCAAGAATGCTAAGAGCTCATCAGTCTTTTTTATGTCAAAGGAGTTCTTTATAATAGTAAAGACAGAGGATGCAGATCATGAAAGAAAAGGTATACGTATTTTTACTCCCAGCCTTGCCATTTCCTTGCTGCATGACTCTGAACTATTCCAGTGATCCCTGTAAAGCCAGTTCTTCCTTGGTGTAACACATGTCTTAGGTAGTAATGGTATGGATAATGAAAGAACTTGACATTTAGGAACTCAATAAATAGGAGTCACTTTGACTTTTGTTGAAAGCATTAAGTAATTACCAATTTTAATAAGGATTGTTAAGCAGCACAGAGTATTGAAAATCCATAAAATATTCATATTAAATGTTTAAATCAGAAAATGTGATCATTGATAATTACAAGGTAAGATTTTGAAGGATTAAGATACACTTAGTAAATACTTTGAGAAGCAGTGTTTATGTGGCAATTAATAACTATATAAATGTATGTGTGTCAACTATTTTTTTTTGTCTATGAATACATTTTAGCCATGTTTATATTTTAATTGGTGCTACTTAAGTTGTAAAATCATATCTGTATTTATTAGGTACTGCATGATATTTTAAAATAGATAATTGACGTGGAATAAACAGAGAGATATGAATATATCTATATAATCAAGTGATCTTATTGTAACTTTATCAATTACTTTAAATTTTTATTAACTTACTGCTTTAAAAAAATCATGAAGTACAAAAGGCACTGTAACTTATTTTTAACTCTCTGGAAAGATAACCCCACTGGGATGAGTGCCTTGATCTCTTACTTTCATAGCAGAAACGTGGAGGAAGAAAAAGTGTGTGCTTTATTAATCATACCCTTAAGAATGACTGTCTTTGTGGAGTAGGGATTGAAGTCATTTTTGGCAGCTACACAGCTGATACTGTTCTGTGACATTGCATCATACCAGTACATTTCTGATACCCTTTCCAAGTGGTAAACAACCCTTCTCAAGGCAGCATTGCCAGAATTCTATTTTACTATCCAACAGGAAATCACCAAGACAGTCTTTTTCTCTTTACTTAAAAAGTATATGCCTTTAATGATTATTTCTTGTGTGAGCCGTCTGTAGATGTGCTGTCTATTCAAATTCACCAGAGTTAGATTGTTGATTCTTATAAATTATTGCCATTATCTCATTATGCTTTTGTCAAAAGATGGTTATTTCATATAACAACTCTAGGAAAATATGTTTCAAAACTTAAATGGAACCCTGATTTTTGACAAAGCCTTCTTTTAAAATAGTGGCAATGTACATTTTGCATATTTACAGGTATTTGGAGTATCAAAGTGGGTGAATTTTTTAATTTTCTTCATCTGAATTTAGTTCAAGTGAATTTAATAGAATTATTGGGGCTTCCAGTGCCTGGAAAAGCAGTGATGACCTTACAGAAGGAACAAGCAGGGCTGATACTGTTGATGAAGGGATACTTTAGACTCCTCATTTTTCAGCAGGAAACCATGTTCTGTGATCCATCTCTTGAGTCCTTCCCAGTGCAGTGCTAGCACGCTTTACTTAGAAGGCACAAAATGTATCTATTCAGTCAATATTCAATTATGCATAACTAGAAATTCTGGTGAAGTAACTGTTTACCTGTTAAAAAAATGTATTTTCAAAATGAGTTGTTAAGATTTCTGTCTTGTTACACGTATTGAACATATATGATTACCTTCTAGCTTAGGGTCTCCTGTGATGGCATGTTTTCTGATTTTCTTTTGGCACCACCTCTCTCAGTCATGTTCACTGCAGTTGTTGGCCTTTGTTACCCAGGAAACCAGAAAACTTTCTCTGTTTATAATTTACTTTCCATTCTCTACTTATAGACCATTAATAATCAGATGGTTTGCATTATTGTACAGTGTATTCTTATTCCAATCAGTATGATTTCACTGTAAATTTGGAGAATATGGATCAAGTCCTTGTGCAAGGAGGTTGATGAGGCATTTTAATTTAAGAAATTAACCATCACCCTGTTTTGTTCCACTGGAAATTGACTTAACATATTATACACTCTGGCCTAATCTGCCAGGCAGGCATAAGGATATTGCTTTTTAAGCCACCTACTAATTTAAAAATATGAAGATTTCACAGGTCAACACATAGGCAGTATGAACTGGGAAGTTTTAGCATATTAATTGGGCTCCGAAGAATTCACTACAGTTAATGAAAGTTGTGCTTGTTATCTAAGATAAATGGAGAGTGCTGCTGAACCTTTCTTAGGACAATTAAAAAAAACAGAATCAAATATTAATGTGAAATAGTTAAGCAATCAATAGATGAGTTGTAATTCATATTATGATAGGTATTAATCCATTTAATTTAATTTGTTTACTTACCAACCAATTCAGGGATATTCACAGTTTGGTTTAATTGGCAGACTTAGAGAGTTTCTTGCTGGCTAGTAGGAAAAACAGATTTCTGACGATGCTGCATTTTCCATAAAATTTTCTTTCATTACTATTATACACAGTTATTATTTTCTTTTTATTCTGTTTTGTCTTCCTATATTCTATTTTTTTATCTTACTTGATTTAACCAACTTTTCCTCTTGATCTTTAATGTTTGCTTTCTATTAATTTTTATTGACAGCTCTAAAATAAATATGTGGCTTTAGATTGTATGTCTTCTGGTGTTTTGCCATTCCAACTTGGTCACGATCCTGGTCCCAGGCTTCAAATCTGTTAGTCGGAGATTCTTTGGGTAAACACAACGCTCTACACAACATTCCTACTAAGATTAAAGACTACATTGTTATTGGGAAGCAGGTAATAAAGAATATATTACTTTGTCCTTAAGAATACCTCATTATTAACAGTATTAGAAAACAAATTTCTGCCACATGCTGAGAGTTTTGTGTACCATTCCTCCTATAAGGCTGATAGTAAAAAAAGAAAGCCAAAGGGGGTATGTGCTACCTCTCTGGATCACACAGTTACTAGAGAAACAAGAATTTGAATCCTATCAATCTGATTGCACAGACCATATTTTTTAATTGTTGAGACTATACTAGAATAAACTACAAGGTATGGATTTATTCCTAACCAACTAGTCAACATTCACCAATTTTCAGTTTGTAAATACTGCCCTCTAAGTCTGAATTTTCTTTACTTTCTTGCAGTTCTGAGGATCAAATCTAGGTCCTTGACTATGCTAGATAAGCACCATACCACTAAGTTACATTATTGACCACAAATCATAATTTAAATGACCTTGGCCTCTGTTTCCTTTTCAAAGCTGTAATTTAAGTATATAGATGTGTGTGCATAGCAATAATAATTAAAGAGGAGGTCATGAAGATGGATTACAGTGCAGAGTGATGAAAAAAGAAAGCACACGGTAAAAATTATGTAAGTTCAGTTCTTATGTAGGAAATTCTCACAATAATAAGATACATATTTAAAAAGAATTAAAATTATTTCAGTGAAAACAAAATTGACAAACGTTGAAAACATAATGTGATGTTTCAATGTATGTATCTATTGTGTAATGCTGAAATCAGGTTAATTGACTTTTGTTTCTTTTAAATGATGGCTATTTCTGACTTATTAGTATAAAATTAAAGTAGTATAAAATCTGAGGTGAACCTTAGTATACCTTAAATCTATTCAGAAACCAGATTTTTGATAATCATTTAAAATCGTATTTAGACATTGATTCGACACATTCAACAGCTATTTCTTCAGTTTTTATTTTGCTTCGCAATTACTAAAGATTATGGGGTTTTTTTTGTTTATTTTATATTTTTAGTTGTTGCAAAAAAAAAATTTCCCATTTCCTTCCCCCCTCCTCGCACCCATCGCCCCCTCACCCCACTCCCCTCCCCCTCTCCCCCTCCTCCCCACTCCATACCCCCTCCCTCTAGAAAATGAAGAGCAGTCCAGATTCCCTGCCCTGCGGGAAGTCCAAGGTCCTCCCACTTCTATCCAGGACCAGGAAAGTGAGCATCCAAACAGGCTAGGCTCCCACAAAGCCAGTTCATGTATTAGCATCGAAACCTAGTGCCATTGTCCGTGGCTTCTAATCAGCTTTCATTGTCCACCACGTTCAGAAAGTCCGGTTTCATCCCATGCTTATTCAGTCCCAGTCCTGCTGTCCTTGGTGAGCTCCCAATAGATCAGTTCCACCGTCACAGTGGGTGGGTGTACCCCTCATAGTCCTGACTTCCTTGCTCATGTTCTCCCTCCTTCTGCTCCTCATTTGGATCTTAAGAGCTCAGTCTGGTGCTCCAATTTGGGTCTCTGTTTCTATCTCGATCCATCGCCAGATGAAGGTTCTAAGGTGATATGCAAGATATTCATCAGTATGGCTATAGGATAGGGTCATTTCAGGTTCCCTCTCTTCAGTTGCTCAAGGTACTAGCTGGGGACATCTCCCTGGACACCTGCGAGCCCCTCTAGAGTCCAGTCTCTTGCCAACCCTAAGATGGCTCCCTTAATTAGGCTATATATTTCTCTGCTCCCGTGTCCACCCTTCCTTTATCCCAGCCATCCTGGATGGAAATAGGAAACACTATCCTAAGTGAGGTATTCCAGTCCCAAAAAGATGAACATGGGATGTACTCACTCATAATTGATTTCTAGCCATAAATTAAGGACATTGAGCATATAAATTGTGATCCTAGAAAAGCTAAATAAGAAGGTGAACCCAAAGAAAAACATATAGTCATCCGCCTGGATATGGGAAGTAGACAAGATTGCAGGGCAAAACCTGGGAACTTGGGGATGAGGTGAGAAATGTGAGAAGGGGAGAATGGGGGGAGCTTGGGGGATGATGGGGGTTTTGCTAGATATAAAGAGAATTCTTCCTTTATAAATTTACATATTTAAATTATGTACCTGACCAATTATGAAAGGAAGAACCCCTTACAGGAATTTATAGAGTATTAAGCTCAACCTATTTAAAAACAAACTAGTAATATATGCTTATATGTTTCTATTTGTTTATATATATTATAATTCATATATAGCATATATTATATACACACACACACACATATATATATATATACATATACATACAAAAAACATATAGGTATGTGTAAGGTGTGTGTGTATGAAAGTATACATATTGTCTTCTGCAGCATCCAGTAAATGAAAGTAATTTCATTTAATATCCTAAAGACATTAACAAAGTTACTTGCAAACAAATAAAAAAGAACAATGAAAAAAGAATAGTACAATTTTCTATGAATAGTATTTAAATTTAGATTTAAATATTTTGGTAGTTTCTTTTGTAGTTGTATCATCTCACACAAATACCTAACTTTAATCAAAACATAATCATTTTCCTTTCCTTGCTTTCATTATATTCTGTTTATATCTTTATTTTCCTCTTGATACACATCTACTGCTCCTTACAGCCATGCCACTTAAAGTCAGAACACATTAGTAACTGAGTGTGTATACTTGTATTTTCCTCCTATGTGATCTTTTATTCATATCTAAGCATCAGAGGCCCATTCTCAAATAGAAAGTTTTATCTCCTTTTAGAAATATGATGAAATATCGGCTTTTCTACTTCCTGCTTTTAGCACTCAATATTAGCACATGGGAATCTGTATATGTTAACAGAGATGGCACAGATTTCTTGTTTTTTTTCTTCTATAGCCACACTTTTGCCTTAAAAGGTTCATAATATCCCTTAATGAAAGGCCACATTTCATTTTGTTTTTATATTATTTCTATAGGCATGCCTTAGACTTTTACAATATAAATATTGGTAAAGGTAAACATCTTTAAACATGTGTGTTTAAATAATTCTATATCTTTGGGAGAGATTCCAAAGTGTGCCAATGTTTGGATAAAGATTATGACTCCTTTAAACAAAAATCATACCATTTCTGTTTCTACAAATATGTGGAGACATTTCCTTGCATGGCATACAAACAAGATGTGAGAGATTTATAATTTTTATCCTTGTGAGATTGTTATTTTGAATTTGGCTCATATCTTATACATAAACATATTTAATGATAAATCTCTTGTACTTTAATTTTTTCTCTTCTATAAATGATGTGCTTGAGATATTTTTCCCATTTTTTAAAAATTTCTTATTGTTTCCTTATCAATTTGCAAATGCATTTTGTATGTCACAGACATAAACAGTATGTGTTTTCATTATCTAAAATTATTTTTCAATTCTTTCATTTAATTCCACACTGTTTGGCCTTTTAACTCGGGCTTATTATTAACTAGCTCTTAAAACTTAAATGAAACTAATTCTATTATTTTATATTCTACCACTAGGCTTGTGACTTGTTACCTCACACCTTGCTTCTCAGGCAGCTGCTGACATCCTCCCTGACTCCACTTTCTTTTCCACTGTATCCAGTTTGACTTTCACATCTAGATATATTCTGTCTTATAACAGACCAAAACAGGTTCTTCATTAACCAGAGGTAACAAAACATATTCATAACCCACAGATGGGTATCTCACATCATCTCTTCTTTTCTTTCTAATTACAAAAGAAGGTTTTAACTTTAACATAGTAAAATTACATATAGAAAAACAGGTATAAAGCAGAAATTACAGTTACAATCTTTAATATATTTGTACTTGGTAAAATTTAAAAAATACTCTATCATTTATCCTATCTTTGTGAGTCTATTTTTTATTTTTTTTTAAATTTATTCAAACTTTTTTTTTCCAAACTCCCACTCCCTCCCATCTTCCCATGTCCCTCCCTCTCCCTCCACAGACCTTCTCACCCCACCACCTCCAATCCTAAGAGAGGGCCATGCACCCCACCCTGTAGAAAGTCCCAGGCCCTCCCTACTACATCTAGGTTGAGCAAAGTTTACATCCATAGGTAATAGGATCCCAAGAAGCTGGTACATGCAGTAGAGACAAATCCCAGTGCCATTATCAGTGGCCCCTCAGTCTGCCCCAACTGTCAACTCTCTTCAAAGAGGCTTGGTTGTTCCCATGCTCATTCACTCCCAGTCCTGTTGGAGTTGGTGAGCTACCATTAGCTCAAGCAAACTGTCTCAGTGGATGAATCCCTCATCGTCTCACTCTTCCACTCTTCAACTGGTACTTGGGAGCTTAGTCCAGTGCTCCAATGTAGGTCATTGCCTCTGTTATTTAGTGGACAAAGGTTCTATGGTGATATGTAAAGTAATCAGTCTAACTAGAGGTTAAGGCCAGTTCAGACACACTCTCCTCTATTGCTGAGGGTCCTAGCTGGAGTCATCCCTGTGGATTCTTGAGCATTTTTCTGGATCCAGAATTCTTTTGTGGATTCTTGGGCATTTTTCTAGATCCAGGGTTCTTTCTAACTCCATAATGGCTTTCTCAATCAAGATATCTCTTTTCTTGCACTCATATCTTCATATCTAATTGATCTTTTATCATATCTAAGAAAATCTATAATTATAACTATCTAGTCTTCAACTCCATCAAAGACCACAGAAGGATGCAATATTACCTTAGGAAGCAGGAAGTGCATTGTAAGCAACTTCCAAAACTCTAACATGACAGAGATATTTGGCTGCCTGGATAGTCACCCAAAATTCTGTAATTTTGGTGCATCTATTTCATCCTATATGCCGAGAGTTTATGGAAGATTTTTCAATGAAACAGGAACTCTGAAGGACTGTTCCACCTATTTTGGTAAATTTCATCAATTGTTTTCTTTAGTGTCCTGCAAAATGTCTGACAGACTTTTTCATGAAAAAGAAACGCTGAAGAATTGCCTCACCTTTTTTTTGTAAAGTTTGGTAGTCATTTTCCTGTGGGTCCTGCATGTTCAGTTTAATATGTTTTGATCAAGTAAGATCCCCGAGAGGTCTCCATGGTAAGTAATGCCCTAGGTAATCGAATATCAGCTTCACGGCAATTGCTGAGACTATGTAGCTTCACAGACTACTACAGCCAATATTTAATGATAATTTTAATTTTTTTCAGCATCCCTATATTACCAGTGCTCCCAATCACTAGGAACTAGTATAGAAAAACAGAACCAAATTCCCCAAATATTGCTCATTGTAGCAGAGCCTGCACATTCATTCCCTAGCCATGCAGATCTGGTTAATCATGCAGAAACTATATTAATTACAACACTGCTTAGTTTTTTTTTTAGCTCAGGCTTCTTATTAAGTAATTTTTACATCTTAATGCTGGAGCTTACCTTTGGCAGCTACATGGCATTTGCTTGACTCCACCTATTCTCTCTCTCTCTCTCTCTCTCTCTCTCTCTCCTCTCTCTCCATATATATATATATATATATATATATATATATATATATGTGTGTGTGTGTGTGTGTGTGTGTGTGTGTGTGTGTGTGTGTGTATCTGCCCGGCTTTACTCTGCTAAGCCATTGGCTAAAACAACTTTTTTATTAACCAATAGTACTGAAATATATTCACAGCATACAGAGGGGAATCCCACATTAGTTCATAAGTGCTTCTTTTCATTTAAAGGGGGTTAGATATAAATGGTTAATGGTCATAATCAACCTCTTTTTAAAGAAAAAAAAAGAGGGATGTAATATAGAAAGGATATAATGGTAGATTATTAAATCTTTCATTTAAAAAATAGCTGTAAGTCTCAATATACTTTAAATTGATATGAATTTTGGTTTATTGATACAAACTTAAGGTGAATTTATTACACTATATGTATATTGATACTCTAGATTAATTTATAATGTTTATGCATTCATTTTACAATGTAATGTATAGTTAAGAAATCTAAATTAAGAGTCATATGTAGTAGTCAAACATAATCATATTAGTTAGGATAATTCTAGGTATTCAGAGATCTATTTCAGAGGGCTTGGTAATCTTCAAACACTTCAAAGATGTGCAGAATATGGCATTCAAAATATACTAAGAACTTAGACTTTTCCCAACAGTGAGACATGTCTGCTCCTGGCATCACCACTTTACTTCAAGAGGGTGATGGGCATAGAAGAAGATCCTTATAGAGTTTGCTTTCAATGTGGCAAGACTAACCATTGGGGCAAGAAACTGCTCTTCCCTGGACTTCTCATGATAACATTTTGAGATTACTGCTGCTTGATAGAGATGTGGCATTCAATTGTGAATACCCCCAAATCAGAAAGCCTGGCATCTGCTAATGAGTCTCTAAGTTAGAATTTAATAGATTCTAACAGTCAGCAGTTCTTGGCTTCAATTTTCTTAAAAATCAAATAAGGAAGATTAATCCAATTTTCTCCAATGCCCTTTCTAGTCCTCATGTATGGCAACACACTGTCAAATCTACTGTCCTAGGCAGTTGTGTATCATTGTGTTCTGTCGAAGTGATAAAATCTTTCTTGCAGAATAGGGTGGAAGGGATTGAGGGAAGGATGCAATGAATATGAATAGCTAGGAATGTTTGATGTAGTCAATCAGAGATAAAAGTAAAAGGTATTATTTTTCATATTGTGTCATTTCTGTGCCTTCATGTTTTTCTCGTCCAATTACTAACAAGGTATTTTGTCACTATTGCACCATTATGTGTCATGCAGGTACTTCCTGTGGTTCCTATAAATAGGTGTTGTAGCTTGGTAGGACTATTACTTGCTTCCTTCCCATGAAAGCTTGCATAGCACCTTCAGGTACTGTGCAAGCTAGTCATCAGCAGGATGCTAGCAAGTCATAACTAGCACAGGTGCTCTGGCTCTTTTTTTATTTTTTTTATTTATTGATTGATTGATTTTAATTGAGCTCTACATTTTTCTTTGCTTTTCGTCCTGCCTCCCCTTTCCTCTTTAACCCTCTCCCAAGGTCCCCATGTTCCCAATTTATTCAGTAGATCTTGTCTTTTTCGACTACCCATGTAGATTAGATCTATGCATGTCTCTCTTAGGGTCCTCTTTGTTGCTGGGGCTCTTTTGTTCAAAGTGCATGGTGTCTTCAGTTGTAAGGACATAACCTTCAGGCCCTGGGAGGCAATATAGGCCAAGAGTAATAGCTTATATTGTTCTGAGAGTTAACTTGGACTCTCCTGATAATGTGCTCAAAAGGGTTTTTTTTTTTTTTAATTCCTGATATTTGGAATTTTGTTAGACAGTTGATGGCTCTTGGGAGGAGTTTTCTAAACCCAAGTTTTATAACTTCACTTGTAATATATATATGTATATGTATACATATTACCTTCTATGTATTGTAAATAATTTGGGATAAATATATAATAATATGATTCTATATAGCTTTTTCAAAATCCTTAGGGTAATTTTACTTTCCCTCTTCTCTGTCTGTATTGAACATCTCCCTCCCATATTAAAGCACAGCTTCATTTTATCCAATTTTCCTTATAGATCTCTTATGTGCTGCTCTTTACTTATAGTGCACCACTATGTTGTTGGTCTCTTTTTAATTTCCTGGTTTCTACGATTGCTCCAAGCTATGTTTATCTATGTCTCAGGAGTTGGATCCAGAAATCACAGAAAAGAGATAACATGCACTGTTGGATCCAGGAATCACAGATAAGAGATAACATGCACTGTTGGATCCAGGAATCACAGATAAGAGATAACATGCACTGTTGGATCCAGGAATCACAGATAAGAGATAACATGCACTGTTGGATCCAGGAATCACAGATAAGAGATAACATGCACTGTTGGATCCAGGAATCACAGATAAGAGATAACATGCACTGTTGGATCCAGGAATCACAGATTAGAGATAACATGCACTGTTGGATCCAGGAATCACAGATAAGAGATAACATGCACTGTTTTTCTTTCTGAGTCTGAGTTACCTCACTCACTATGAACTTTCTACCTCCATATTTCATTATTTATTTTTTTCTTTACAGCTGAATAGTGTTTCATAGTGTGTAAGCATCACATTTTCATTATGCATACATTGGTTGAAGCACCTTTAGGTTGTTCCTATTTCCTAGCTATAAATAATAAACTAGCAATAAACTAGAGAGTAGCAATAAACATGGCTGAGCAAGTATCTGTGGAATAGGATATCAAGCTCTTTGAGCACATAAGCAATGACTGATGTATCTGAGTCATATGGTAAGTCTATTTTTAGTTTTCAAGAATTCTCCAGACTGATTTCTAGAGAGACTGGATCACTTTGCATTCCCACCATTAACAAATGAGGGTTCCCTTTCCCATATATTCTCTTACACTTGTTATTAGCTGTTTTGTTGATCTTTGCCATTCTCATGGTGCTTAGATGGAATCTCAAAGTTGTTTTGATTTGAATTTCCCAAATTTATACGAATGAAAAATATTTTGAGGTATTCTTAGCCAGTTTAAATTCCTCTTTTGGGAATTCTTTGTTCCAACCTATGGGGCATTTTCTGAATGGACCATTTTTCTTCTGGACTCTATTTTTTGAGTTCTTTATAAATTTTATAATTAATAATTTGTCAGATACAAAGCCAGTGATGATTTCCTTCCCTTGTGTGGACTTTCTCCTTCCATTGAATGTTTCTTTATCCATGCAGAAGCTGAGTTTTGTTAGGCTGAATGTGGAAATTGTTGACTTTAATTTTTGTACAAAAGGAGTCTTATATTTTCTCCTAGCAGCATCAATGTTTCAGGTTTTAGATTTAAGTCTGATTGATCCATTTGAAGATTGTTTTTGTGATAAGTGACAGATACGGTTTTAATTGCATTCATCCACTTGTGGATACAGGGTTTCTGAGCACTATTTGTTGAAGGCGCTGTCTTTTCTTCAGTGTTTATTTTTGAAATCTTTATCAAATATCAGAGGGTTATAGTTATGTGTACTCAGGTTATGTTTTACTATTTTGCTCCACTGATCCACATATCAGTTTTTGTGCCATTACTATGCTGTTTTTATCATCACTATTATTATTAATAGTATTAGTATTATTACAGTTCTTTACTATATCTTAGGGTCTGATATGGTTATCCCCCCAGTATCACTTTTTTTGCTAAGTATTATTTCAGCTATCTGAAAATATCTGAGGTCTTTTGTAGTTCCAAATAAATGTTAAAGTACTTTTCTCTATTTCAATGAAGAATAAGATAGGGATTTTCATTGGATTTCAATAAATCTGTAGATTACTTTTAGTGGAAACTTTATTTTTATAATTTTAATCCAACCAATCAATGATCATAGGATGCCTGTCTATTTTCTATTTTTCTCTATTTCTTTTTTAAAACTTTGAAGTTTTCATTGTAAAGGTCTTTTACCTCCTTTGTTAGGTTTATTCCAAGATAATTTGTTTATCTTCTGCCTATTGTAAATGGAAGTAGGTCCATGATCTCTTTATCAGAGTGATTGTTGCTGGTTAATAGTAAGGCTGTTGATTTTTATAAGTTGATTTTATATCCTGCCACTTTGCTGAAATTGCTGATCACTTCTAAAAAATTTCTGGAAGAATTTTTGGGACCTCCTGTACACAATATATCAACTGCAAAGGTGGATAGTTTGAGTTCTTTTCCTACTTTTATAACTGTAATTTCCTTTTCTTGCTTTATTTTTCAAGCTAGTGCTTCAAGCCCAGTATAGAAATGGAGTGGGGATAGTGGGAATTCCTATCTTATTCCTGATTTCAATGAGATTTCTTCATGCATTTTTTTCTCCATTTATGATGATGTTCTCTGTATGTGGAGTTCCTGAAGCCCGTAGGGATGTGACCCAATGGAGATCTTCAATTTGGGCTCACTATGGCTGATGTTTGCTCCCAATGGCTGCCAGATGAAGCCTCTCTGATAAAAATTGGGCTAGGCACCGATCTATGTATAAATCAGAATATCAATAAGAATCATTTTATTGTTGTCATTTTAAATCCTAGGTTTCTTGACTATCCATCCTCCAGTCCCTGGTCATCCAGGCAATGTTCAGTGCAGATTTCCTTTCATGACATGTGCCTCAAATTAGACCAGTTATTGATTGGCTACTGTCACAAGTTCGGCACCTCAATTGCCCCTGTATATCTTACAGGAAGGATAGATTGTGCGTCAAAGTTTTACGGTTGGTGTCCCAGTCTCAACACTGGACGCCTTGCCTGATTACAGAAGATAGGTAGTTCAAACTCCATACCCTCCATTAGTAGGAGTCCTCACTAGGGATACCCTCATAGGGTCCCAGAGATTTCCACCACAATAGGCTTTAACATCATTCCCTCCAAATGCCCCCCAATATTCATTGTTTCTCCCTGTACTCTTGCCCTCTGATCCTCTCTTCCCAACTGATTCCTCCTGTCACAATCCCTGCCCACCCACTGCCCACCCACATCATATATTCTATTTCTCCCAGGGGGATCCATTTTTCCCCCTTGAACCTTCCTAGACACTTAACCTCTCTCGGTCTGTAGATAATAGCATTATTATCTTTTTCTTTATAACTAATATCCACTCATAAGGGAGGACATACCATGTTAGTCTTTCTGGGTTTCTTCCCTCAGGATATTTTTTTCTAGTCCTACTCGTTTGCCTACAAATTTTATTATGCCATTTTTAAAGATCAATTGTATAAATGTACCACATTTTCTTTATCCATTACTCTATTGAAAGGCATCTAGGTTATTTCCAGGTTCTGGCTATTATGAATAAAGCTGCTATGAACATAGTTGTGCAAGTATCCTTATGGTACAATGGGATACCTTTTGACTATATGCCTAAGAGTTGTATAGATGGATCTTGAGGTAGGTCAATTCTCAATTTTCTGAGAAGCCACCATATTGATTTCCATAGTGGCAATAAACATTTGCACTCCCACCAATCATGAAGGAGTGTTCCTCCTGCTCCACATTCTTGACAGCATGAGCTATCACTTTTGTTATTGATCTTAGATATTCTGACAGATGTAAGATGGAATCTGAAAGTTGTTTTGATTTGCAATCCCTTGATGAATAAAGGTGTTGAGCATTTCCCTTTTTTTTGAGCATTTCCTTAAGTGTTTCTGCGCTATTTGAGATTTCTCTATTGAGAATTCTGTTTAGATCTGTATCCTATTTTTTAATGCGATTAATTAGTTTGTTGATGACTAGTTTCTTGAGTTCTTTATAGTTTTGTTATATTAGTCCTCTATTAGATATGTCATTGGTGAAAATATTTTCCCATTCTATAGGCTACTGTTTTGTTTTACTGACAGTTTCTTTTGTCTTCCAGAAGTGTTTCCATTCCCTTTAAGTAATTGTCAATCTTCATGCCTCAGCTATTGGTGTTCTATACAGGAAGTTTTCTTCTGTTTCAATGTGTTCAAGGCTATTGACTACTTCCTCTTTATTAGGTTCAGTGTGTCTGGTTGTATGTTGAAGTTTTTGATCCATTTGGGTAGAGTTTTTTGGGTTTTTTTTGTTTTTTTTTTACATTTCAGTAATTGAGTGTTTGTTTAATACGGTAGAGTTTTGTGCTGGGTTATAAATTTGGGTCTAATGCATTCATCTAATACAGACATCCAGTTATAGCAGTATAAATTTTAAGACAATTTTTTATTGAGTATTTCTGGCTTCTTTATCAAAAATACAATGTCCGTAAGTGTATGGATTTATGTCTGTGTCTTCAATTCAATTCTGTATGTCTGTATAATGTCATGTGGGATTTTGTTAGTATTGCCATGTAGTGCAGCTTGAAATCAGGGATGGTGGTCCATCTGGAAATTCTCATACTGATCTGGATTGTTTTAAATATCATGTTTTTCCCCCCATATGAAGCTGAGTATTGCTCTTTCAAGGTCTGTAATGAATTGTGTTAGAATTTTGATGGAATTTCATTGAATCTGTAGACTACTTTTGGTAAAATGTCCATTTTTACTATGTTGATTTAACTCCTTAAATAAGCATGGGAGATCGTTCCTTCTTCTGATATATTCTTCAGTTTCATTCTTTAAATAGTTAAAATTTTGTCATGCAAGTCTTTCACTTGCTTTGTTATTGTTACTCCTAAATATTTCTTATAGTTTGTCAGTATTGAGAAAGGTGGTTTTTCCCTGATTTCTTTTTCAGCCCATTTAATTTTTGTATGTAGAAGAACTACAGATTTTTCTTTTAGATAGTATTGTATCCAGCCACTTCAATAAAGGTTTTAATTATCTGTAGGAGCTCTTGATAGAATTTTTGGAGTACCTTATGTTTGCTATTGTATCATCTGAAAATAGTGATACTTTGATTTCTTTTTCAAATTGTATCCCCTTGATGTCTTTCAATTGTCCTATTGCTTCCACTATAACTTCAAGAATTATATTGAGTAGGTATGGAGAGAATGGATAACCTTGTCTTGTTCCTGACTTTGGTGGGAATTGTTTTGAGATTCTCACCATTTAGTTTGATGTATACTATAACCTTGCTGTAAATTGCCATTATTATATTTCAGTATGTCCCTAATTTCTTCAAGAATTTTATTATGAAGGGATGTTGGATTTTCTCAGAGGGTATTTACGCACCTAATGAGATGATCATGATTTTTGTCTTTCAGTTTGTTTGTATTTTGGATTACATTGACTGAATTTTGTATGTTTTATCATCCTTGCATCTCTGGGATAAAGGCTACTCGATCATGATCAATGATCTTTTATGAGTTCTTGGATTCAGTTTTAAAATATTTTGTTCAGAATTTTTGCATCTATGCTCATGAGGGATTTTTATTTAAAAATCTTCCAATGTTATCTTCATAAAGTTAGTTTTCAGGTATTTTTTCTTGTGTTTCAAAAGTTTTGGGATATTCAGGTTTTACTGGAGTAAGACAATTGTCCTTTGGTTGTTACATATTGTCCAAGCAGTTGTTGATTGTGTTTTTATGCTGGCGTCTAGGAACCTAGGTTTTTGGTGATGATATATCTAGGAGCATATTTCTGAACTTTTTTATTTGTTGGATGGTTATTTTGTTTTTCGGTTTCTGTTTCTTCTGTGATCTTCTGGCCAATGTGGCCTGTGTTTGAGCAGGGGTCTTCTCCTGAATTGGAGGCCAGGCTTCTGCTGCCTGACATAGCCTCTTGTTGATCAGGGGTGGTGGGTATCTGCCCAAGTTAGGGGATAAAGTTCTTTTGGCCTGCATGGCCTCTGATTCAGCACAGGGTCTCTGCCAGAATTGGGGATTGGTCTTCTGACAAGTGTGGCTTGAGTTTGGACAGTGTGTATCTGCTAGAGTTGGGGACTGTTCTTCTGGTAGGTGTCACCTGTCATTGGGTATGGAGTGTTTGCTTGAGAAAACCAAGAGAATGGGAACGTATGAGGGTGGGCTACCTATCTGCTCTTCTAGAAGGAGTGTCATGTATTTGGCCAAAGGGTATCTGCTGAAGTTGGGAGATGCTGGGGCTCTCTTTTAAATGTATGTGTTCTTTGCAATTTGTATTTTATTCCTTAGAATTTGTTTGTTATCTAACCTATGTTTATTCATCTCTTCTTTTTATAAGTATCACTTCTTGAATTGTTTCTAGGGTTGGTATGTTGGTTATCAAATATTTTAGGTAGTTTTTGTCATGTTTTTCTTTCCCCATCAACTATTGCAGCAAATTTTGTGGGCACAGCAGTCTAAGTTGACAGATATTTAGTCTGCTTTTAGAACCTGAGCTATATTATCCTAGATGCTTCATGCTTTCAGAGTTCCCATTCCGAAATTAGTGGCTTTTCTGTTGAATTTTACTTCATTTATGACATATGAATTTTCTTTTGCAGCTCTCGATACTATTCTGTTGTTCAGCATGTTTACCGTTTAAACAGTGATGTGCCATGGGGAGTTTTTTCCCTGTTGTTGTCTTTTGGTGTTCTTTTCCTTTACTTCTTTGTGTAGATACACCTTTCATTTGTTTGGGTAAGTTTTCTTTCTCTGTTCTTGCCTAAGAATTGGACTATGCCATTGACCTGGGATTCTTATCTCTTATCTATGACTATAATTTAAAGATTTGATATTTTCATGGTGTTCCACGGTTCCTGTATGTTCTTTTTAAATATTTTTTTTAAAACTCTTAGCTTATATTGCCTAGTCTCTCTACTTTATCTTGTATTCCTGGTATTTCATCTGTTTGAGCCACTATACTTGTAAGGCTACTCTTGAGTTTTCTAGTTGAGTTGTCGAGTTTTTCAATTCCATGTTTATGTTTGAGTTATATTACATACTTCTATTCTTTATTGAATTTGGTTTTCATATCCTCTATCATGTTTGCCATTTCATTCAACCTTAATGCTTGTATTTGGGGGGAGGCATTACTAAAGCATTTATATTTTTATTTTTTTATTTTATTGAAAAAAGGAAAAGAAAAGTTTCCACCTCCTCCCAGCCTCCCTTTTCCCTCCCCCTCCTCCCACCCTTCTCCCCTTCCCCCCACTCCTCTCCCCCTCCCTCTCCAGTCCAAAGAGCAGTCAGGGTTCCCTGCCCTCTGGAAAGTCCAAGGTCCTCCCCACTCGGTCCATATCTAGGAAGGTGAACATCCAAACTGGCTAGGCTCCCACAAAGCCAGATCATTAAGTAGGATCAAAACCCTGTGCCATTGTCCTTGGCTTCTCATCAGCCCTCATTGTTCACCATGTTCAGAGAGTCCGGTTTTATCCCATGCTTTTTCAGTCACAGTCCAGCTGCCCTTGGAGAGCTCCCAATAGATCAGTCCCACTGTCTCAGTGGGTGGGTTCACCCCTCGTGGTCCTGACTTCTTTGCTCATGTTCTCCCTCCTTCTGCTCCTCATTGGGACCTTGGGAGCTCAGTCCAGTGCTCCAGTGTGGGTCTCTGTCTCTATCTCCATCTATTGCCAGATGAAGGTTCTATGGTTATATGCAAGATATTCATCAGTATTGCTATAGGATAGGGTCATTTCAGGTTCCCTATCCTCAGCTGCCCAAGGAACTAACTGGGGACATCGCCTTGGGCTCCTGGAAGCCACTCTAGGTTCAAGTCTCTTGCCAACCCTAAGTTGGCTCCCTTAACTAAGAATTGTGCTTCCGTGCTCCCCTATCCAACCTTCCTTTATACCAGTCATCCTTTTTCCCCAAGTTCCCCCCATCCTCCCCTTCTCCCCTTTCTCTCCCCATCTCCCCTTACCCCCATCCCACCCCACCCCCAAGATCCCAATTTTCTCCCCGGCAATTTTGTCTACTTCCCAAAGCCAAGAGGATAACTATATGTTTTTCCTTGGGTTCATCTTCTTACTTAGCTTCTTTAGGTTCAACAATTGTAGACTCCGTGACCCTTTATTTATGGCTAGAAACCAATTATGAGTGAGTACATCCCATGTTCATCTTTTTGGGTCTGGGATACCTCACTCAGTATAGTGTTTTCTATTTCTGTCCATTTGCATGTAAAATTCGAGAAGTCATTGTTTTTTACCGCAGCATAGTACTCTAATGTGTATATATTCCTCACTTTCTTCATCCATTCTTCCATTGCAGGGCATCTAGATTGTTTCCCGGTTCTGGGTATTACAAATAATACTGCTATGAACATAGTTGAACAAATGCTCTTGTCATATGATAGGGCCTCTCTTGGGTATATTCCCAAGAGTGGTATTGCTGGGTCCAGGGGTAGGTTGATCCTGAATTTCCCAAGAAACCGCCACACTGCTTTCCAGAGTGGTTGCACAAGATTGCATTCCCACCTGCAATGGATGAGGGTACCCTTTCCTCCACAGCCTCTCCAGCAAAGGTATCATTGGAGTTTTTGATTTTAGCTATGCTTGCATTTGGGGGGAGGCATTACTTTATTTTATTTATTGTCTTTGAGTCCATTCATTAAATTTCTTGAGCTGTTCATTTGTTCATTTGTGTCTACTTTAAATTTCTTGAATTATTTGATGAAGTTTATTACTGCTTTTTTATAGTTCTACATCCTGGGTTCCATCTACATATTTCTCAGCCGAGAATATTTCTACAGAACTGGTGAATTTGCATGTATGTATGAGAGACATACTGCATTGTCTTTTAATAGTGTTTGGGTTTTTTTTTTGACACCTGGACATGTGGGCTTCTTATTTTGTTGTCTAAGGTAGACATAGCTAGCTGGATTGGAGATACAGGAGCTAGGTCTAGTCAGAGTACAAGATGTATGCTTCTGGCTGGGTTTGGAGGATGAATCTGGTACAAGAAGCAAAGAGGTTGATGGTAGCAAGTAGCTATGCATAAAGTAGTTTGTAGGAAGCTATGATGAGGAGTAGCTATATTTCTGCCTCACATGGGCTGGGAAGAGGATCTCTAATAAATACTGACACAGAGTCTGGTGAGTTCAATAACTGTGGGAAATGGTTATAATCCCTCAGCTGTAATTTTTTTCTTGGGCTTTCATCATTATACAGACATTTCTTACTGATACATTATATGAATTATGATGATGGAACACAAGTTTGAAAATTCATGAAAAAGTTGACTTATTCAAAGTTTATTATTACAATATGTGCAGGTTGTCTAATTCTAGTGGTAATTTTTAAGTATTTGAAATCATCATTTTTTAACTTTTATTCAATTTACATACTAAACACAGTTCCCCTCCCTCCTGTCCTCCTGTTCTCCTCCCCTTCTCCCTCCTTCATCCATTCCCCAGAAAGAGTAAGGACTGCCATGAGGAGTCAACAAAGCCTGCCACATCAAGATGAGGCAGGATCAATCTTCCCCACCATACCTGCATCAAGGCTGGGTAAGGCATCCCACTATAGGGAATGGGTTACAAAAAGCCAGCTCATGCATCAGGAATATATTCTTGTCTCACTGTCAGGGGCCCCACAAACAGTCCAAGCCACACAACTGTCACCCACATGCAGGAAGCCTAGTTTGGTCCCATGCAGGCTTCACACGTGTCGGTTCAGGGTTCATGAGGTTCCATGAGCTCAGGTCAACTGTCCTTGTCATGATCTTGAATCCCCTTGCTCCTAAAATCCCTCCTCTCTCTCATCAACTGGACTCTCAGTGATTAGTCCGGTGCTTGACTATGGATCTCTGCATCTGCTTCCATCAGTTACTGGATGGAGGTTCTATGAAACAATTAGAGTAGTTAGCAATCTGATTACAGGAGGTCAATTCAGGTACTCTCTTCACTATTGCTTTGAGAAATCAGTGTGGTGGTTTCTCAGAAAATTGGGAATCAATCTACCTCAGGACCCAGCAATACCACTCTTGGACAAACGTGTTATGTACTCACTCACAAGTGGATATTAGACATAAAGCAAAGGATAACTAGCCTATAATTCACAATCCCAAAGAAGCTAGGTAACAGTGAGAGTCCTAAATGAGATATTCCTGGATACTCCTGGGAAGGGGAAACAGACAAGCTCTTCTTAAAAAACAAATGAGAGAGAGGGGGAAAGACGGGACGGTGGAAGAAGAAAGAGAACGTGAGGGAACAGGATGCTCAAGAAGGGGGGAAGGGCAGTGAGGGAGAGAAAAGAAAGAGATATCTTGATGGGGGAGCCATTAGAGGGCTAGTGGGAAACATGACACTGGAACATTTCAGGAATTCACAAGGATGACCCCAGCTAAGACTCTAAGCAACAGTGGGGATGATGCCTTAACTGGCCTTTCCCTATAATCAGATTGATGACTACCTTAATTATCATCATAGAACCTTCAACCAGAAACTGATAGAAGCAGATACAGAGATCTCCAGCAAAGCACTGGGCCAAGCTACCTGAGACCAGTGCAAAAGACAGGAGCGATATATGAGCAAGGGGATCAAGATCATGTTGGTGATACCCACAGACCTGAGCTAGTGAGAACTGACTGACTGGTCTGATAGCGCGGGAACCTGCATAGAACCAAGCTAGGCCCACTGAATGAGGGAGACAGTTGTGAGGCTTGGGCAGTCTATGAGACCAATGGAAGTCGCACCAGGATTTATGCTTAGTGCTTGAACTGGCATCTAGGAACACATTCTCTTTGAAGGGATACCTTGATCAGCCTAGATATAGTGGGCAGGGCCTTTGTCTTGCCTTCAAGTGGGGCAGGGCCTTTGTCTTGCCTTCAAGTGAAGTGTCAGACATTGTTGACTCCCCATGGGAAGCCTTACCCTTTCAGAGGAGTGCAAGGAGGTAGAGTGGGGGAAAGGGTAGGGTAGGAGGAGGGTAGAGCAGGAGGAAGTAAGGGAGTGGGAAGAGGGATAGCTTTGTAAAATGAGACAAGATTGTATTTAAAAATCTTAACAAAAACGGAAAGAAAAACTGAAGAGGAAATTAGAGGGCTGGGGGTATAAGTCAGTGATGAAGTGTTGCTGTAGTGTGTGTAAGGTCCTAAGTTTAATCACCAATACTATAATAAAAAATAAATTATCAAATAATAAGTCAGTTTTAGACGTTGGTCATATTGTTTTTGGAGATTCTCATTTCCCTTGTATTTTCATAATCTTGTTTCTCATTAGCATAATCTGTGGAGTCATTCTTCTATCTTTTGTCATTATTCATAAGGGCACACACAGGTCTATATCTGACCATACAACCCACTGAACCAGAGAATTGGTTGCTATCTGAGTTTTATTAGAAATCAGCTACCTCAAAGCTAATAGAACTGTAATTTGGTGACTGTGGTCTTTGAACGTTTCAACAGAAAATGCTTATGTTTCCTTTGGTAATATAAAATATCCCTTCATCACTCTCATCAGAATACTGAGTACAAGTTTTCTAGTCAGTGTGTCTGCTACCAATTTAAGCTTGGGCATTCGGCTCTCTTAGCTTCATTGATAAGGGTATTCTTTCTAATTCTTGCCACACTAAAAACATTTATCCAGAGCAGCAATATTCTTAATATACAAATATTTCTTAATAGCTTGATTTGTTTAGGTAGACATTTCATCCAAATATTTTCTTTGAACTGAATTGTCTTCACTGAATCAGAGGAGGACTGCAGCCAAGTAAGGTAATTCTTGCCAGACAAAAATGACCCTGGCAGCTGGTCACTTCGTATTCCCTCTTCCTTCTGTTTATTGACACCTCACAACTGAAAAAGGACTTGAGTAACCTTGTCTTGCTGATTGCTATCTACTGTGAGTGAAACATATTTAGTGATGGTAACGTTGTCACCAGCTATCTATAAGCCATATGCAAATGATGAACAGAGCGATAGATGAGTCAAGCCAAGTTCATGATTCTACTAGGAGTCCGAAACTTAAAATTGTTTGAAGGCAATGCAGTTAAAAATATGTTAATTATATTAGGTCACCATAATCTTACCTGCATTCACTTTATCCTTTCTCACCAAGTTGAGGGATCTAATACAACTATGCAAATGGAAAGATGAGTGTCTTGGGTCTCTAAAATTCAGATCTGGAATAGTTTTTATTGGGAGTGATATTAATTTTCCAATTTTATCAATGAAATGGAAATTAATACTATTTCATTTATTGCTAAGGGTAGATATCTTGAGAAAAGTAAGTTTTATTTAAAAGAAGACTGAAGTTCTGGATTTACTTAATTGACTATCAAAGGAAGAGCATGAGATTTTTTAATGGTTAATTTTATGGGATTCTATTTACTGATTAATAACAATATAATGTTCCTCTAAGCATGGTGGTATATGCCTTTATTCCCAGCACTCAGGAGGCAGAGGCAGGCACATCTCTGTAAGTTTGAGGACAGCCTGATTTACAAAGAGTTCCAGGACAGCCACAATTACATAAAGAGATCTTTTCTTAAAACAACACAATCCAATATACTGTTCTACAATCGAGATACTGACACAGAACTACTTAATTTACAGAATATAGTGTAAAGTTTATATCTAGACTATTATACTTTTAAAGTAATGTATAGTAATGATACTTATAGTTTTCAGATACTTTACACATGAAAGTCATTTTGTTCTTACATCATTTGTGTGATGTAGGTAGTGTCATTATCCTTATTTTATAGATAAATAAAATAAAACCTAAGGAAAGTAAAGCATAAAGAGATTAAGTAGCTTATGATAAGATAGTTGAGAATTTTATCTCCAATCTTCTTGTGGGTTGCTACTCAAACATTAAGTGCTAATCCAGATAAGATCAGGCTAGTAGTGAATTTATTTTATGTAATTTAGAACTTATTTCCAGTGAATGCCCTGATGAGCAGGTGGCACTCATGAAAATGGTGTGTACTTGCTAAATAGTTATTTGATCTAAGAATAAATTAATGGATGGAACATATGTACAAAATGGCCACCATTGCTTTAATATTCTGTAGGAGGCAGTTATATTCTGTAATATACAGATTATAGATCAATTGTCATATTTGAAAATGATTAATTATGAGAGTACTGTAAAGCTGCTTTGGAAAATACATCTAGCAACATATTTCAAGTGTCTTGATCTAAGAGGAAAATTAAATGAATTTTATTGAGTTTTTTTTTTTTTTAAGAATAGAGGTGTATATGCCTAAGGAGAAAAGTCCATGTGTCTATGAATGACTTAGAACTTTTGTTGATACCTTGTCCAACAGATGGTTCATGTGAGCAGAGACTTACCACCAAACTATTTAATCCTTATAACTTTATCTGTGTCTTTTAATGTACAAAACCCAGTTCCCAAATCTGGTGATATCATTGAGAGAATTTTCTACAGAAATCATGCACAATGGGAAATGTGGGAGGAGAATTTTAGGAGAGTTGGAAAAGAAAGAAGATTAAAGAAAAAAATGTCATACTCCAATGAATATGAAATTCATAGAATGTTTTGAACATTTTAAGTAAGTCAAGCACATAAATCAGTGTTCCTGCTTAAACAAATACCCCATGCTTATGTTTGCCTTAGGAGCATATGACTTTGAGGACCGGTGCTGGAGAAGTTCTAACTTCAGGGATGATCTTTGTGATGTGCTATATTTTTATCAGCACTTAGATTGTAGATAATTCCTCTAAGTAATATTGGCTTAGATTCCATGCTATTTCCCTTTGTCTTTTTTTGGGATGTTGTGTACTTTATACTGTTCAAATTATGATTCACAGCGAGTATTTTCTTCATATACGTACTTTCTAGATTGTTGTAAGCAAAGATTGTATTCATAGGTTATACATAATAGAAAATAAAATAGAATTAAAAACAATTTTAAAACCTCTAAAATGTTTATCACAAAATTGCTTTAGAAGGTTATCATAGTACAGTTGCACAGATGTGAAGACATGTAATTGGTACTTCAAACTTTAAGAAAACTTTCAATACAACTGACAGATTTTCAAAAGGAAGAAAGTCCAACACATCAAGAAACCATTGACCTTTTCAAGTAATCATTTCTGTGGAGCTCTAACAAAGAAACTATTTCAAATGCAATAGTTTCATCATGTAGAGAATAGATGCCTCCCTAAATCGTTGTTAATGAAAAGAAAGTTAGAAGGCTTTCTACTTTATGCTGAAATGCAATGAATTTCAGTAAATTAAAAAGACATCTCCTTTTCATTATTAGTTTAGAAGTGGTAATCAGAGGCACACTGTCCATCATTTTGAAAGCATTTGATATTTTTGTATCACATTAAACTTATTTATTTTTTTCTAGTTATGTATAGTGATTTTCTTACCAAAAATAAAAAAAAATAGCTTCACATATTCAAATTGGTGTTTATGTGTTCCCTTTTTAAGAAAATGTTGAAAGGATGTCTAGATTTTTGTCTAGGTAAATAAATATCATTACCACTAGCTTTACAATCATTTAAATTCTCCCAGAATCCCCCTATCTACCTCCCATCTATGTTATTTAGCAGTTTGGATTTGCCATCAATTAAATTGTTACATTGTTTATAGACACGTAGTTTCTAGGAGCTATGAAACTTGTTCTAATATCAGAAGGAGGGAAATGAAGTAAATATTGGATATCCTGAAATAATTTTGGATTAAACTCTGTGTTCATGAAACAATAGGCAATGATTTAGTGAAAAGTATCCTAATACCAAATAATTTGCACATACAAAATTTGCATATTGTTTAATCCTTATTTATAAATGTGAGATGACTAAGATTTCTTCATACTAAACTAATAGTTCAAATAATATTACCTATATTTTTATTCAGGGAATTATGTAATTTATCACAGCATTCCTGTTTTCTATTCATTTTTATTTATTGTGAGAATTCTTCATTTATTTTTATTTTTTTTACTAAAAAATTCTATTTCTTCTCTCAGAAAAGTATCAATTACATATTTATACCATTGTTCAGTTACTCATTCAGAAGATATATGCACTTGTGTACACACACACACACACACACACACGACTTCTCCAGATCTGGGACTAAAATACAAAGGCAAATCCAACAAAAAGATAATTCTTCCATGGCACTTTTGTCTAAGTGGAAAAGTAGAACATACAAAATTAAAATCTCACAATAAGTCCAAAATAAAAATAGTAAGTTCACATTAAATATGGTTAAGTAGGGGAGAGTAGTTAGTAACTCTGATGAGGTCATAATTCCCCCTACATGAATGAGAGGATAAAAGTAGAAGCAGGGAAGACATGCAAGGATCTCATGGCAGGATCAAGTTTTCATGTCTGAATAAGTGTAAAGACTGTGTGACCATAACATGACTTGTAAGTGCAAGCACAGGACAAGACTAGAGAAAGATTCATAGGCCAGTTCTTGTTCAGCACTGGCAGTAAGGTACCATTTTGCTGTAGATACAATAGATCCATTAGATAATTATAGCTCTAATCATAGAATTATTTTGCATTCAAATTTGCCTGTGTGATTGCTTTTGGAAAATGTTTTGTGGCAAAATAAAGAGGGTATTGTGATCTGTTTTGGGATGTCATTACAATTTTCTCAGATCGATCTACAATTGTGAGACTTAATTAGTGAAAATTGATAAATTTAAGACAATTTTAGTGACAGAGACAATGGGACAATCTGGTAGTTCTGTCTGTATTCCAATAGAAGTGCCCTGATTATATTTGATAAATCAAACCACAGTGTACATGATGAGTGTAAAGCTGAGGTAAGAAAATTAAACATTGAATAAAATCTCAATCCATAAAAAACACTATAAACAAAACAGGCACAATCAACTTTAAAAAATTTAAATTTCATCTTTAATCCCCTTTCAAATGTGCATAAGTTTTATTTAGATTTATCAGTTTTTCTTAATTGTATAAGATTTCCTGTAAAAAGATGCTCTACTCTGATGGAAAATGATTCCAATGAATCATACATCTTAAAAGATAATGTTTTATATATAACTGCAATGAAAGCACAAATATATACACCGTAGCTGGGTACTATAATGCATATCATGATATAAAAGTGAATGATACACATTATCATCACCCAAGGATCCCATATTCCAATGGTACAGCCAATATGGTCATAAAATAATTGCTCCAAGGTGCTTCAAATGGCAGAGACATTTTTTTCATGAGGGCCTGCTCAATGGATGTCCTTTATAAACAGGTCCCCCCAAATGATATTTTTGTGGTTCTTATATGACGGGATTCATACAGACAAACAACTATTGCATTGGGTGTGGTCACTGTCATATCAGTACTCATTCCTCCGTCATAACAAAAAATGATTAGTTCCTTCCTTTTTATATTTTTCATAACCAGTGTAGGCTGAATTGCTTACCTTTTTTCTTGATTTTTATAGCATGGGTCTGTCATCTTGTAAAATTTATTGGAATTAAAAAAATATAGGGTTAGATATATTTTATAGAAAAAATATATATTCTAAAATCCACATATACATGTACATATATACACACATGTGTGTATTTTCTTCTGTTGAAGATAACTTATAGAAACATAATGTAATGTCCTGTGTGATATTTTTTATGTCTATTAGCATTTGCACATCCTATAGTTACTAATAAGTCTGCACATCAATTACATGATTTCCAAATAAATGAACACTTCTGAAATATCTTTTAAAACTTTGGAATGAAGTCTTAAAGTTTATAAAGAGTTATCTGGTATAAATAAACCAGACATCAGGCCTCTAATTAATCTCCTTAACAGCTGTAACAGAAACTTGAACTTTTATTTTTGTCTACCTAATGACATTAAAAGAGTATACTTAAAAAAACCCACTAGTAATTTGAGGTGTGGTGCCCTGGATGGAGGTTTTTGTAGCACATTGACTTTAATGAGATGTGTGTGGCCAAATGTGTGAGTGCAGTTAGCAGGGTCTCTCTTTTCATAACATCAAAGTTTTACCTAGAGTCTCAGTGAATATTTCAAATGGAATTGACATTTAGGATAGAGAGAAGTATTGTTGTCCAGCAAAGTCATTGAATCATGGAGGACAACTATCAGTATCCTGTTTCAAATAGACTTAGACCTTTAAGTAAAATTAATTAAATACAGCAAGTTGCTGGAGGAATGCACACTTACAAACAAGTACAAATGTAATAACTGTGAAGCAATAGTAGCTTTTCATTTGATTTTTTTTTCTAGATCAAACCTTAGTATCTCCAAATTTTCATATTTAATTATAAGACTTTCCTTTCCAGAGGAAAAAAAAAGATTTACCTGTATCTTTAAGTCGATATCCTTAATATACTTAAGGCAAGACTCAAAAGTTAAAACAGAATAAATCAGTTTGTGAACAATTTTGATTGTCCCCCATGTATAATGAAAAGTGCTAGGTGTTTTCAAGCATTGTAATTGTAATGAATAATCCCCATCCTTGAGGAATTGATGTTATTTGAGAAGATTGAAAATATGAGCAAATGAAGCTGGTAATATGCAAGTAGTGAATAATCTAATTCAGCGGATCTCATACTCTGGGGAGTGATTCTTTGGGTATCAAACAACCCTTTCACGGGGGTCGCATATCAAATATCCTATATATCATATACTACAATTCCTATTAGCAAAATTACATGTACAGAGTAGCAATGAAAATATTTTAATTATTGAACAACACCACAGTATGAGGAACTGTATTAAAGGGTTGCAGCATTAGGAAGCTAAAAACCACTGATATAATATGAGTAAAGATTTAGGAAGCATATCTAGAAAAAAGGATTCCAAATGCTGCATTTATTGCAATACAACTAATCATCACTGGAAAGTTAGTGAAAAATATTGTTTGTTATTGTCACTTTTTTCCAGTGAAGAAAAGAGGGACATAGAGAGGTTAGTGAATAAATGAATGCCACTGTATTTAACAGTGGAGTGGGAATTTAACCCCCAAATTCGGATGCCTAATAATTATCAATCAGTCATATGCACAATAGTGCTTAACAGAAGAGATTTGACAGAGAAGCAGAAATTTGCCTAACTTTAAGTGGAAGTCCAGCTGAAGATGAATAGAAAAGAAATGGAGAGAATTTGTGGGGGTGTATGGATCTAGAAGTATGGCTGTAAGAGAGAAAGACGTGGCAATGCTGCAAACACCAGCTTGAAGGTAAAATAAAAATGGAGCACTGTGAGTGTACACATGGGTGGAAGAATGAATAGCAACTTCTATCTAGGTGCTTTTGTATAAGAGGCTAGTAGATAGTCAAGAGGAATGCAAATTGTTTCATTTTTGTTTGCAGGTAATTGTGAAGCATCTCAAAATGTAAAATTATATGATTTATTTGTGTACAGGATTTTCACAACATAGTAAAACATTTCACAGCAAGACTTGTACTTTGTTGTTTTTGTATTATAGGGGTGTACTTTCAGAGGCATGGATAAATGTACCTTAGTCTAGGCTCAAACTTGTTATGTAGCTGAGATTAGCTAACCTTGAATTTGTGGTTCTCTTGCTTCTACTTTCCAAGTATTGGTATCAAAGTGAAAACACCTGGCTCATTGTTTATAAAACTAGAATAAAAATGTGATGAAACAGATGGTCCTGTTAAAATTAAATGGATCATAAAATCAACCAAAAAGTCCTGAATGTGGGAAAGGGACTGGTACAAATGAGTGACAGTGAGGATTAATATGGATGGCAGGAAAACTCATGATAATAGGACAGATAGTAATTGGAACATATATATATATATATATATATATATATATATATATATATGAAATTGTCAAAGAACAAATTTAATTACTAAAAATGACCTCCAGAAGATAATTATTGTGGTGCACTGAATAGTACCATGGGATATTTAAAAATTTAAAGGTCATTAATTTTTGATACTGAGATGTGGTTGCTATTAAATAGGAAATTATGATGATAAATGTGTATAATTTGATTTTAATTCCCTAAATTGGGAGGAAAATAATTGCCAGAATCAGAACTTTCCCTATTGGCTAGATACCAGTCCAAGTAGATGGAATGCAGTAGGTAATCAAACAGAAAACCAGAAGCAACCAATCAGAATCCTGGATGGAATCAGGAAATGTCATTCTAGAGAAGAGACAACACACAAAAATAATAAGAATAATAAGTATGTTAAAAATGGGAAGTAAATAGCATGTATAAAAAAACAAAACCAAAGAAAATCCGATGAGGATCTAGAGGGAAATAACTTGTAAAAGATATGTAGAAGAAAGGCAGCCAATCACTTCAAAAATGGACTATATACTACAAAAGATAGAGATATCAGTGAATTTTTCAAGTTCCCTAGAAATTCCTACTGATATGAAGAGGAATATTGATTGAGATGTAACGTTTCAACTTTCAAGAAGCTAAATAACACACACAGCAGGAAATGAGAATATCACCTTAATAGACACATCTTGTAAAGGTGAATCTCAATGAGTTTTCACAGCTTTCAGAACACTATTATCACACATTTTAAGTAAGTAGGTCAATGTTATCATTTATGCATGATTTTATTGCTTTGGTGCTGTATTTTTATGATAATCTTACAAGTGCTTCACTAAGAATACACCCAAGTCCCTGGTTTGATTTATCTTCATTCCTGTTTTACCTGAGATGTCTTAATTTCAGTCCTCATTTAATGACCTGAATAGTTTTCCCTCCTTTCCAACTCACACTGCTCACTGCTCATGATCTCTTTTTCCTTTGAGTCCTGACAAGTTTTTTGGATAAGGTGCATTTTCATGAAAATATAAGAAGTAATATTATTCTTTGTTATTTAATTATTTCCTTGTAAATTTTAACAATAGCATTACCATAGCAACTGTATTTCTATCCCAAACACATGTAAAACTGGAGAAAACTTTGGACTTCTAACATTCATTGCAAAAAGGAAAGGAAGGAAGGCAAAAATGGTGAAAGAAAGGTTGTGAAGCAGGAAAGAGGAAGGAAGGAAGGAAGGAACGAAGGAACGAAGGAACGAAGGAAAGAAGGAAGGAAAAAATTTAGGGTTACTATAATAACAGGTAAGTCTACAAAAATGGTCATGCTTTTACATGTTGCAATAAGTGTGAAGAATTATTAGTGGTGTGGGTGCCTGAACTTTTCAAGAAAGATAAGGATATTTTGCAAATATGCCTCAGGTCCCATTTATGATTGTGCTCATGTAGCTGTCAGTAGAGAGAACTATATCATATTGAAATCATTTGTGAACATTGTACCATGTATTGGTACCCAATTATCACTCTTTTTTTTTTTTATTAAGAAAACCCTTATCTACTCTAAAGGATGCACTGTATCACCATGGATGGCCTCAAAGAGCAAGAGTGATAATTGGTCATATGAAATAGCATCTCTTGGGTATATTCCCAGGAGTGGTATTGCTGGGTCCAGGGGTAGGTTGATCCCGAATTTCCTGAGAAACCGAAACACTGACTTCCACAGTGGTTGCACAAGATTGCATTCCCACCAGCAATGGATGAGGGTACCCGTTCCTCCACAGCCTCTCCAGCAAAGGTTATTCTTGGTGTTTTTGACTTTAGCCATTCTGACAGGTGTAAGATGATATCTCAAAGTTGTTTTGATTTGCATTTCCCTGATTGCTAAGGAAGTTGAGCACGACTTTAAGTGTCTTTTGGCCATTTGAACTTCCTCTGCTGAGAATTCTCTGTTCAGTTCAGTGCCCCATTTTTTAATTGGGTTAATTAGCATTTTAAAGTCTAGTTTCTTGAGTTCTCTATATATTTTGGAGATCAGACCTTTGTCTGTTGTGGGGTTGGTGAAGATCTTCTCCCAGTCAGTAGGTTGCCTTTGTGTCTTAGTGACTATGTCCTTTGCTTTACAGAAGCTTCTCAGTTTAAGTAGGTCCCATTTATTCAATGTTGCCCTTAATGTCTGTGCTTCTGGGGTTATACATAGGAAGCGATCTCCTGTGCCCATCTCCTGTAGGGTACTTCCCACTTTCTCTTCTATCAGGTTCAGTGTGTTCGGGCTGATATTGAGGTCTTTAATCCATTTGGACTTGAGTTTTGTGCACGGTGATAGATAAGGGTCTATTTTCATTCTTCTACAGGATGACATCCAGTTGTGCCAGCACCATTTGTTGAAGATGCTTTCTTTCTTCCATTGTATACTTTTAGCTCCTTTATCAAAAATGAGGTGTTCATAGGTTTGTGGGATAAAATCCGGGTCTTCTATACGATTCCATTGGTCGACTTCTCTGTTTTTATGCCAGTACCACACTGTTTTCATTACTGTAGCTCTGTAATAGAGTTTGAAGTCAGGGATGGTAATGCCTCCAGAAGATCCTTTATTGTATAGGATTGTTTTGGCTATCCTGGGTTTTTTGTTTTTCCATATAAAGTTGATTATTGTCTTCTCCAGATCTGTGAAGAATTTTGATGGGATCTTGATGGGGATTGCATTGAATCTATAAATTGCCTTAGGTAGAATTGCCATTTTTACTATGTTGATCCTCCCAATCCAAGAGCAAGGGAGGTCCATCCATTTTTTGGTATCCTCTTCAATTTCTTTCTTCAATGCCTTAAACTTCTTGTCAAATAGATCTTTCACTTCCTTGGTTAGATTTACCCCAAGATATTTTATGCTGTTTGTGGCTATCATGAATGGTGAAGCTTCTCTGATTTCCCTCTCTGCTTCCATATCCTTTGTGTATAAGAGGGCGACTGATTTTTTGGAGTTGATCTTGTATCCTGCCACATTACTAAAGCTGTTTATCAGCTGTATAAGTTCTTTGGTGGAGTTTTTGGGGTCGCTTATGTACACTATCATATCATCTGCAAATAACGAAAGTTTAACTTCTTCCTTTCCAATTCGTATTCACTTTTTAAAGACACATCAAAGCTGACCACTCAATATTTAAATAACCAATTGGTGTGCTTTTCCCTGGGGAAGACTATTTCTCCCACTCTTAGCATTCCTATATATACATAAGTAACATTATGCTTACTTGAGTAGGATATATATGCATGCATGTTTATATAAGTATATAATTGCTTGTTTATCAACGATTAAAAGGAAGCTATGAATTTGAAAGAGTAAGAGGTGAGCATACAGGACAGAATGGAGGAAGGAAAAGGAAGGAAGAATGATGGCTCAGACTAAAGGGAATGACAAGGCCTTCCCCTCATCTGAGTAGATAGAATACAGATGTTGACGGTGTTCAGAAATTCAATGATAAGTCAAAAAATTCCCAGAAGAATAGTGAAAAATAATTCATTATGTACATTAGTAAATATTTTTGAGCACATACTATATATTGCTAGTACAGTTAAAGTCAACTGGGATATACCACTGAAAACAATAAATATATAAGTTACAATATGTATTCTCTATTCATATATTCCTTCTTCATTTGAAAGATTCTGTTTTATTCCTTCTGTTATTATTACTATCTTTTCATCTATTGATTACTTTTCATAAGTAAAATAACTATTACAGTTTAAGTCACCTTATTTCTATATGAAGTATTTATGTGACTATTTCTTTCAGCATTTACTGTATCATTTTCTTCTTTTGCTATGAAATACAAAACGGAATTACTCTGAAACTAAATATTTTAATGAATATTAATTAAAACTAAATTGTAAATGGCAAGTGGCCAAACCATGTGAGCTTTTCTAAGCCACATGTCTGTTATGTAGTTCTTCTGAAACCCTCTTACTATGGGAAATATGGAGCAAATTTTTAAACAAAATAAAGTTTCCCTTTGAAAATCACATAATTTGTGGAAATTTTACAAAGGTGACTATGACATTTCATGCTTGACTTGCAGTCTGTGGCAAAGTAAATTGTGGTAGATCTTTGCAAATAAATTAAAAATATAAAAGTGAATAGATATGGACCTAGGTAAGTCTACAAGACAAACTTGCTTTTATTTGCTTCAACAAATTAAGATTTCATGGATGTTCAAGAATCAGGAAGATTCCAGGAAAAAATGGTGAGATTTTCACCAATGCTTGGGTGCAGAATAAAAGCATAAAAAACTCCATATAAATTTCATAAAGGTCATCTACGCTTTTCTTCATTGTTTTAATGACACTTGATTGAAACACCGTTTCCCATAAAAATATATGGTTATAGGAATTTGGATAGTATTATAAGAGCTTTAAATAACATTGATTTGCACTAACTTAGGTATGTACCATCAGTGGGAATGTTCAAGCCTGATTATTCTTTTTTACATTGTTTTACCAATATTACAGATATATTAATATTTAATTCATAGGGTTGTTAGAAATTAATATCATAAAACTGCAGTGTACCTCATAGTGAGACCACGTTGGATTTTGTTAAAAAGCATCTATTTAAAGTTTAAGATAATATGCAGAATATTGTATTTCAAGCCCAGCATATTGTTAAGCATCTAAAGACTAAAACTTGAGGCACTATTGAGCATCCTTTGGATATATACCCAGAAGTGATATTACTGGGTCTTTAGAAAGGTTGTTTCCTAATTTTCTGAGAAATCACCACACTGACATCCAAAGGGGCTGTACTAGCTTGCATTCGCATCAGTAATGCAGAAATCTTTCCTTTTTCCCTACAACCTCTCCAACGTAAGTTGTCGTCAGTGTTTTAGATCTTAGATATTCTTACAATTGAAAGATGGAATCTCAGATTTGTTTTGATTTGCATTTCTCTGATGACTAAGGATGTTGAACATTTCTTTAAGTGTCTTTAAGCCATTTTAGATTCAAACACATGTGCTCCCACAAAGCCAGTACGTGCAGTAGGATCAAAAACCCATTGCCATTATTCTTGAGTTCTCAGTAGTCCTCATTGTCCACTATGTTCAGCGAGTCCTGTTTTATCTCAGGCTTTTTCAGACCCAGGCTAGCTGGCCTTGGTGAGTTTCCTATAGAACATCCCCATTGTCTCAGTGTGTGGGTGCACCCCTCGTGGTCCTGAGTTCCTTGCTCGTGCTCTCTCTCCATCTGCTCCTGATTTGAACCTTGAGATTTCAGTCTGGTGCTCCAATGTGGGTTTCTGTCTCTGTTTCCTTTCATTGCCTGATGAAGGTTAATATTCAGGAGGATGCCTATATGTTTTTCTTTGGGTTCTCCTTATTTAGCTTCTCTAGGCTCACTAATTATAGGCTCAATGTCCTTTATTTATGGCTAGAAACCAAATATGAGTGAGTACATCCCATGTTCCTCTTTTTGGGTCTGGCTTGGAGCCTAGGCAGTTTGGATGCTCACCTTACTAGACCTGGGTGGAGGTGGGTGGTCCTTGGACTTCCCACAGGCCAGGGAACCCTGGATTGCTCTTTGGGCTGACGAGGGAGGGGGACTTGATTGGGGGAGGGGGAGGGAATGGGAGGCGGTGGCGGGGAAGAGACAGAAATCTTTAATAAATTAATAAATTATAAAATCTTAAATAAATAAGTTGAACATATGTGCTCAACTATGCTCATAGCAACATTGTTTGTCATAGCCAGAAACTCAAAACAACCTAAATGCCCTTTGACCGAAGAATGGATAAAGAAAATGTAGTACATTTACACAATGGAATACTATAAAGCAGAAGAAAATAACATCTTGAACTTTGCTGGCAAATGGATGGATCTAGAAAATATCATTTTGAGAGAGGTAACCCACACCCAGAAAGACAATTATGAAATGTACTCACTCACAAATGGTTTTTAAACATAAAGCAAAGAAAACCAGCCCGCAAATAACAATCCCAGAGAACCTAGACAACAATGAGAACCCTAAGAGAGACATACATAGAGAGATTTACATGGGAAGTAGAAAAAGACAAGAATTCCTAAGTAAATTGGAAACATGAGACCTTGGTAGAGGGTTGAAAAGGAGAGGCAGGGAGGGGAGCCAAGCAAAATGTAGAGCTCAATAAAAAAAATAAAAATGAAAAAAATAAAATTTGAAATAAGGAAAATAAAATAGTTCCTAGAGATGAGAATAGAGTCTATAAGATCCAAGCACTGAATTTCTTTTTACAACGGTATTGTAAATTTCCCTTAAACATCTTAATGTGTTCATGTGTGCTACCCATTTCTAATGTTTCTTAAGAAGAAACCCTCTCATTGATGAGCTGCAATAAATACTGTTTGACTATTAGCATTTTGAGGAAACAAACAAGAGGCAAGTTAGTTTTTTCCAGTGTATTACTCTCTGAATAATAGAAAGGTGTTGCACCTTGTTGCTGTCAAGTGGATCAAATTAAAGGTTATTGCAGCATGGAAGTACTACTCCATGAGCACTACTCAGTTGATGTGAGAAGTGTATGGGGGTAAAATTTCGGTCATTCTTCTCAGGAGGGTAAAGATGGCATAATATCTGGAAAAAAATGCTTTGGGTAAAAATATTATTGAGTGAATGTAGTCATATTATCCCCTAAAATGAATATGTGCTAGTGGAAAAAGTATGAGAAACAAGATATTATTTAGAAAAATTCAAATAATACCTTTTCACATGCACAATTACTTGTGATTTTTCTTTTTTCCAAATCCCTTAAAACTACTCATTTATAATAAAAAACAATCTGACATGCAATTTCAAGATTCGTCTTTATGAATATTTGAGAAGAACCAGAATTAAATTGTCTTGTCTAACTTGAACATCTGCCAATGTCTGTCTCTAAGATAGCTAACTTGCTCACATATGTTTCTGATTATTTCTATTATAAGATAGTCAGGGAGTGTCATTCTGTCAACATAAGTGGCACTATTGAAATTAACAACACTAGGAACAATGCAACTCTGGTGATAGTCATTGCTATACATATTTGCTGATTTTGGATAAATGGAATGTTTTAGTAGCATATTTTCAGTGAAATGCTATTGTTTCCTCCAACCATTCTCCACTTTTTATTTTTGAGATATTTTATTTATTATTTAAACATTTGCATATGTATAAAAAACATATTGACTATGTCATCCAAGAACCTCCAAATACACAACATTCCCAAATTCATTTTTGTTTTATTTTTACCACAATGTTTAAATTAGTTTCCAAGTAGCACACAAGCTACTGGTTTCATTTTGGCATTTTTCACAACTGACTTAAAAATCAAACACAGTTTAGAGACAAAGCGAGTCTGGATGAAAATCACCAGTTCAAGCCACTTATAGCACAAAACAAAAAAACAAAACAAAAAAAAAACAGAGTTTTATATTGGGGTTCCACCTGATAACCAGAAAAGCAAAGCAGCCAAGCTACTAGAGATGTCTTACCTCTACCAAGGTTAGGTGACCACAGACTAAACAGACCCTAAAAAGCCTAAGCAGACCAATCCATTAAGCAGCACCCCTCCATGGACACTACATCCACTCTTGCCTTCGGAAGCTGCCCTGTTTGAGTTCTTATCCTGACTTTCTTTGGTGAGGAACAGTAATATGGACCTGTAAGCCAACTAATCCCTTTTCTCCCTAACTTGCTTTTTAGTCATGGTGTTTTGTTGCAGCAAAAGAAACCCCAAATAAGATAATTTGAACTCAGGCACAAAGATAAATCATTGTCCTAAACTTTTTCCTTTTGAATCACTTTGGATCCTGGAACAGCAGAAACATACAAGGCAGACAGCACATCCCCATACAAGATGAGGGAAACCAACCATGATGGTGAGACTGTACCCTATATCAGCAGTGATCATCCTTTAGGTACTAGATTGGTTCCTCAAGGATCACTGGGATAACATACTTAGTGATCTTTCTCTTTCATTTGGTTAGTTCAGTTAGAATTATGTCAGTCTTGTTTTTATTATCAAAAATTCAACTGAATGATTGACTCTACCTACTGCTGTTTAGTCTTCATTTTATTAATTTCTGCCTTATCCCTTATTATTTCTTACCATGTGCTGAATTTGAATATGGTTTATTTTAGTAGAACATTGATGTATATCATTTATTTGCTTGAGAACTCTTGAAATTAAAGCTTATATTTATTAATTTACTATTATTGGTGTGTGTGTGTGTGTGTGTGTGTGTGTGTGTGTGTGTGCTTGTATGTGTGTATATAGGCCAGAAAGCAAATTGCAGGAATTAGCTGTCATTATATCATAGAGACTGAACTCTAATCATTAAGCCTGTGGATTGATAACTTTCTGAGTGAATAGAGCATCCCTTCAAGATGTAATGTTTCATTTCCCCTTAAAACATCTTTTTGTTTTACCTTCTTTCCAACATCCTGTGCATTAATGAGATTCCCTCAAGAGATGGAAGGTAATCATCTTGAAGAAAATTGCAAAGTAACACATGAATCACTCTGTGGAACCCGTTCCCTTTAGCTCACTTATTGCTTCAGGGAACTGATAGCTGATATGGAGGCTGTTAACACTCACAATTCCTAAGACACCAAATTCCTCAGTGAAGAAGAATTTGGACAGCCTACCACTGTTTACCAAAGACTGTAATAGTTTCTTTCAGACAGTATGCTCCAATTGGGGAAATGTAATTATCTGGAATCAACGATCCAATGCATGACTGTGTTCATAATCATCTACTCAGATCAATATATGTCTTTGAGTGGAATGTTGAAGCAAAGTCTGAACAAAATACTGTTTCTTGGGAAACTGAACAATTATTACAATTTGTTAGAAAAGAGCTGGAGTTTATTTGACACTATTTTGTGCATTTTGTTTCACCTGTTTAACTGATTATTGTATAAGATTTTTATTATTTTTAACTGAAGATTTGTTTGCAACAAAAATATGTATTTGATGTTAGTAATGTGCTATACAAAGTGCCAAAGACTAAATATATTCACTTTCTCTTCTATTACCATATTTGTCATATCTATAAATGTACTTTGGTATACAATACATAATGAGTCGTGGAAAACTGAAAAATTAGTGATCACACATTCAAATTGTGAAGTTGTAAGTAATCAGTACATAACAAAAATTTGTATTAATGACTAAGACTTCTTTGCAATGGGCATCATCAATAATGCCTCGGTTGCTATGGACTGCTCAATATCTGACAGCTTATGGACCACAACAAATATACATTTACAGTCTGTACTGCCCCAGAGTCTTGATGAAGATGAACATCCTTTAACAACTTTGGAAGCTGTTATCTTATTTTAAATTGGGACTTCTGACTCCTGCAGACCTTAGGGATTTAGGAAGCAAAATTATTTCATGTAACCTAGCACACTTACTAACAGTATAGAAATTTTATTTATTTATTTATTTTAAATTTATTTATTTATTAGAGATTTCTGCCTCCTCCCCGCCACCGCCTCCCATTTTCCTCCCCTCCCCCGATCAAAACCCCTCCCTCATCAGCTGAAAGAGCAATCAGAGTTCCCTGACCTGTGGGAAGTCCAAAGACCACCCACCTCCATACAGGTCTAGTAAGGTGAGCATCCAAACTGCCTAGGCTCCCCCAAAGCCAGTACGTGCAGTAGGATCAAAAACCCATTGCCATTGTTCTTGAGTTCTCAGTAGTCCTCATTGTCCGCTATGTTCAGAGAGTCCGGTTTTATCCCATGCTTTTTCAGACCCGGGCCAGCTGGCCTTGGTGAGTTCCCAATAGAACATCCCCATTGTCTCAGTGTGTGGGTACACCCCTCGCGGTCCTGAGTTCCTTGCTCGTGCTCTCTCTCCATCTGCTCCTGATTTGGAACTTGAGATTTCAGTTCGGTGCTCCAATGTGGGTCTCTGTCTCTGTCTCCTTTCATCAACTGATGAAGGTTAATATTCAGGAGGATGCCTATATGTATTTCTTTGGGTTCACCTTCTTATTTAGCTTCTCTAGGATCACGAATTATAGGCTCAATGTCCTTTATTAATGGCTAGAAACCAAATATGAGTGAGTACATCCCATGTTCCTCTTTTTGGGTCTGGCCTACCTCACTCAGGATAGTGTTTTCCATTTTCATCAATTTGTATGCAAAATTCAAGAAGTCCTTGGTTTTTTACTGCTGAGTAGTACTCTAATATGTATATATTCCATACTTTCTTCATCCATTCTTCCATTGAAGGACATCTAAGTTGTTTCCAGGTTCTGGCTATTACAAACAATGCTGCTATGAACATAGTTGAGCATGTTATGAACATGTTGTATGATAGGGCCTCTCTTGGGTATATTCCCAAGAGTGGTAATGCTTGGTCCAGGGGTAGGTTGATCCTAAATTTCCTCAGAAACCGCCACACTGCTTTCCAGAGTGGTTGCACAAGTTTGCATTCCCACAAGCAATGGATGAGTGTACCCCTTTCTCCACAACCTCTCCAGCAAAGGCTATCATTGGTGTTTTTATTTTAGCCATTCTGACAGGTGTAAGATGGTTTCTTAAAGTTGTCTTGATTTGCATTTCCCTGATCAATAAGGAAGTTGAGCATGACCTTAAGTGTCTTTTGGCCATTTGAACTTCTTCTGTTGAGAATTCTCTGTTCAGCTCAGTGCCCCATTTTATAATTGGGTTGATTAGCCTTTTACGGTCTAGTTTCTTGAGTTCTTTATATTTTTTGGAGATCAGACCTTTGTCAGTTGCAGGGTTGGTGAAGATCTTCTCCCAGTCAGTGGGTTGCCTTTTTGTCTTAGTGACAGTGTCCTTTGCTTTACAGAAGCTTCTCAGTCTCAGGAGGTCCCATTTATTCAATGAGACCCTTAATGTCTGTGCTGCTGGGGTTATATGTAGGAAGTGGTCTCCTGTGCCCATGTGTTGTAGAGTACTTCCCACTTTCTCTTCTATCTGGTTCAGTGTGTTCAGACTGATAGTGAGGTTTTTAATCCATTTGGACTTGAGTTTTGTGCATGGTGATAGACATGGATCTATTTTCATTATTCTACAGATTGACATCAGTTTTGCCAGCACAATTTTTGAAGATGCTCTCTTTTTTCCATTGTATACTTTTAGCTCCTTTATCGAAAATCAGGTGTTCATAGGTTTGTGGGTTAAAATCAGGGTCTTCTGTTTGATTCCATTGGTCGACTTCTCTGTTTTTATGTCAATACCAAGCTGTTTTCAACTCTGTAGCTCTGTAATAGAGTTTGAAGTCAGGGATGGCAATGCCTCAAGACAATCCCTTGTTGTATAAGATTGTTTTGGCTATCCTGGGTTTTTGTTTTTCCATATAAAGTTGATTATTGTCTTCTCCATATCTGTGAAGAATTTTGATGGGGATTGCATTGAATCTATAGGTTGCTTTTTGTATAAATAAAGATTAAACCAATCAGTGAATGAGTTGCATCAAATTTATAAGACATACATCTTATAACAGGATCACTTTCCATATTCTTCTTAACTTTTTAAAAGATGAGAAAATTCAACACACATAAGCCAGTCATTTTTGCGTCTAATTTATTCCTTCCTTCTTTTCTACCCACCCTTACATCTTATTTTCTTTCTTTTTCAAAATTACTTTATGAAATAAAAGGTTTCCATGTGGGACTGTCATGTGTTTTTCAGTTTAGTTGATTCTATTTCCCATTTATGCTGTTCTTCTTTGTCTTCTTGCCAGCACTTTCTTCCTTCTAGTTCCCCCCTGGATAATCCCCATTCCACTTAATTATATGTTCTCTCCACCTCCAGAGAACCTCCAATTCACCCACCCCGTCTTATGACCCCCTTTCCAGCATTATCTGCATTTACACCCACTTGGATATTTAACTGAAGCTAAGATCCAAATGTGAGGAACCCAGCAAGCAGTACCAATCCTGAGAGTGCACTCAAGGGACTCTGCATTGTACTAAAGAAATAAACATTTATATTTATCATGGCTCTTTTCACAATGATAAGGAAATAAAATCAGCCAGGTTGTACATAAACAGGTGAATGGATAACAAAATGAAATAAAATGACATCTTTTTCAGCTGCAAAGAAGAAAGAGTTATGAAACTTATAGGAAAATCAATAGAGCTTAGAGACATGTTGTCAAATGATATAACCCAGCTTCGGGAAAACAAATACCTTATGCCCTTTCTTTCATTTTCAACTCTAGTTAAGTCATCCTTTTCTTCCTTCCTCACAACCCCTACTTCTCCCTATATCATTTCCTCATTTTACTTCTTTCTTTTCTTTATTCAAGACACTCAGATTATTCCCTCCATCCTCTAAGAAAAGACATGTCAGAATCAAAGGAAGTCATACAGATAAAAGAGGCCATGTTATTTTTCAAAGGTTTGTAAGTCTTTAACTCAATTTTCACTCAATTCTAATAGTGAATTTCATAGCTCAGTATGCATATACACAGCTTGGAAACTACTAAACTAAAATAATCTAGCATTTGGAAGTTACAACTTTCCAATTAAAGAGGACAATCATAGCAACAAAACTCTGAGCCATAGCTTGAAATACTTGTTTTTCAGCTGTCATAGGGAAGTCTAAATAAGGCACAAGTTGTGATTACATAATGCACAAGTGTGCAGGTTCTTTGAAAGTCAAACATGTGAAAGGCAACTAGTTAATGGCCCAGTAGGCAATCTTATTGTTTATTTTCAGTGATTATACTCAGTAAGTTTATTCTAAAAATATATAGTATTAAAAATCAGAATTTGGAAAAATAAATAGATCTAAAATAAGGACTGGTCTGCTGGAAAATTAAAGAAGGACTAAATGTAGGAGTTGTCTTATAACACAGAAGTGAAGCCAGTGCTTAATCTTATTCTATTGTCTACAAGAAAAAAAGAATATTATCAATTGTTTATAGACTTCCTTGAATTATGTAACATTCAAGTTTTCTCAGTCTTCCATATACCTCATCTCTAAAAACATAAAAGAAAATAATTCTGCAGAGAATCAAGATATTCTACTCTCTCCCAGACTCAAATCAACTTTGATATCTTACCTATTGCATGTATGCTTTGCAACACTTTCCTTTTTAAGGTAAGAAAGCTAGTCATCCATGACAGATCAGAAGTGTGATGGACCTCTTTTTAGAATGTCACAGTTCTAGATTTAATAGGTCTGCGAATGATAGGTAGCCATATATACTTTTTAAATAACAATGAATGTTTGAAATGTAGCTGTCATACTCTTGCATAATATCTAAGTACTTTTACATTTTTCCTGTACTTTTTTAATATAATTCTTTTTCATTTCACATACCAGCTCCAGTTACCACTCCCGCCCCCCTCCCTCACCCCCCCATCTTCCCCATCACACTCCATATCCATTCCACAGAGGGAGTAAGGCTTCCCATGGAGAGTCAACAAAGTCTGGCATACCAAGTTGGGGCAGGAAAAAGCCCCACTCACATCCCAGCTTTGATACCTTAACATTTTTTGAACCAAAAACCATGTGCTTTATATATAAAATATGTAGTATATAACATTATAATATACTTGAAATATAAATTCAATATAATTTTTTATTTATTAAAAATGTTCACCTCCTCCCCTCCTCCCATTTCCCTCCCACTTCCCCCACTCCCTCTCCCCTCCCTCTCCAGTCCTAAGAGCAGTCAACTTTTCCTGCCCTGCGGGAAGTCCAAGGTCCTCCCTGCTCCATCTAGGTCTAGGAAGGTTAGCATCCAAACAGACTAGTCTCCCACAAGGCCAGTCCATGCAGTAGAATCAACACTCAGTATCATTGTCCTTGGCTTCTCAGTCAGCCCTCATTGTCAGGCACATTCAGAGAGTCCAGTTTGATCACATGCTCCATCAGTCCCAGTCAAGCTGGCCTTGGTGTGCTCCCATTAGATCAGTCCCATTGTCTCAGTGGGTGGATGCACCCCTCACGGTTCTGACTTCCTTGCTCATGTTCTCCATCATTCTCCTCCTCATTTGGACTTTAGGAGCTCAGCCCAGTGCTCCAATGTGAGTCTCTTGTCTCTATCTCCCTCTATCTCCAGATGAAGTTTCTATGGTGATATGCAAGATATTCATCAGTGTGGCTATAGGATAAGGCCAGTACAGGCACCCTCTCCTCTACTGCCCACAAAACTAGTTGGGGAAATCCCCTTGGACACTTGGGAACCCCTCTAGAGCCAAGACTCTAGCCAACCCTAAAATGGCTCCCTTGGTTAGGATAACTTCTTCCCTACTCCCATATCCATGCTTCCTCCATCTCAATTATCCCATTCCCCCAAGCTCTTCCCAATCCTCCCCCTCTCCCTTCTCTCTCCCCATCTCCCCTTCCCCCCCAATCCACCCCATGCCCAAGCTCCCAACTTTTGCCTGACAATCTTGTCAACTTCCAATATCCAGGAGGATAACTATATGTTTTTCTTTGAGTTCACATTCTTATTTAGCTTCTCTAGGATCACTAACTATAGGCTCAATGTCCTTTGTTTATGGCTAGAATCCACTAATGAGTGAGTACATCCCATGTTCCTCTTTTTGGGTCTGGGTTACCTCACTCAGTAAAGTGTTTTCTATTTCCATCCATTTGCATGCAAAGTCCAAGAAATCATTGTTTTTTTACCACTGAGTAGAACTCTAAAGTGTATATGTGCCACACCTTCTTTATCCATTCCTCTATTGAGGGGCACCTAAGTTGTTTCCAGGTTCTGGCTATTACAAATAGTGCTGCTATGAACATAGTTGAACAAATGTTTTGTAGTATGATTGGGCATGTCTTGGGTATATTCCTAAGAGTGGTATTGCTGGATCCTGAGGTAGGTTGACTCCCAGTTTCCTGAGAAACCGCCACACTGATTTCCAAAGTGGTTGCACAAGTTTGCATTCCCATCAACAATGGATGAGTGTTCCCCTTACTCCACAACCTCTCCAGCATAGGCTATCATTGGTGTTTTTGATTTTAGCTCTTCTGACAGGTGTAAGATTGTATCTCAGAGTTGTTTTGATTTGCATTTTCCTCATTGCTAAGGAGGTTGAGCATGATCTGAAGTGTCTTTTGGCCTTTTGAACTTCTTCTGTTGAGACTTCTCTGTTCAGTTCAGTACCCCATTGTTTAATTGGGTTAATTGGAGTTTTAATGTCTAGTTTCTTGAGTTCTTTATATTTTTTGGAGATCAGACCTCTGTCTGTCCGATGCTGGGCTGGTGAAGATCTTCCCCCATTCAGTAGGTTGCCTTTTTGTCTTAATGACAGTATCCTTTGCATTACAGAAGCTTCTCAGTTTCAGGAGGTCCCATTTATTCATTGTTGCTCTTATTGGCGGTGCTACTGGGGTTAAATATAGGAATTGGTCTCCTGTGCCCATGTGTTGCAGACTGCTTCCCACTTTCTCTTCTATCAGTTTCAGCGCGGTCAGATTTATATTGAGGTCTTTAATCCATTTGGACTTGAGTTTTGTGCATGGTGATAGATATGGATCTATTTTCATTCTTCTAGATGTTGAAATCCAGTTATGCCAGCACCATTTATTAAAGTAGGAAGGAAAGATGAAAGAAAAGAAGGATGGAGGGAAGAAAGAAAGAAAGAAAGAAAGAAAAAGCAAAGAAAATGAAACAAAGATAGCTAGGGATGATGGGAGAGAGGAAAAAGAAAGAGAATAAAAGAACAGAAGAAATTTTTGTGGTGTGTTTTTGTTAGATTACCATTTCAAAAATAAATAGACATATTCTTTCACTTAAAGAATATCAATGTAATTTTAACCAATTTTCTTAAGTGACATTTGGTGCAATAAATATTTTGAATTTACCTCAAGAAAATAAAATAAGGGTCTTTTTCTTCTGAGAATATATTATAGCTCATGTAAAATATATGACTTTCTAATATATAAAATATGCTATTTTAATATAGGTCACATCCAATGACAAATTGATTCATAAATTGATTCATGAGCATCATTCTATTCTTTTAAATAATTGTTTGTCCAGGAAATCCTTGATAGTTATGACTTTTAATTGTCCAATAGTAGTTTTTAATAAATGTTTTTTATTTGTTTTAATTATAAATGTTAAGAATTGTTTTGATAGATAAAGAGCATTTCTAAAACTATTAAAATCCTCACGCTTTGGAAAGTAATCCATTTGTTGAACTTTATATTGCTGTACCAGCTATTACTTTGAGAAATTCATGACTGAAACAAAACAATGACAATTTTTGAGACTGAAAATTTTTCCTGCTTGTCTTAAGATTAAACAACACTTAGTGACCTAGAAAATTTGGGTGACCTGTATTACTAGTCCTTGAATATAGTTTTCTTGAAAACATATTATATTGGTTGTAGTTATAATGAACAAAGGCAATTTCATATTTAAATAATACAGTAATTTTCTTTTTCATTTTTACAAAGGCTTGTAACTGTTATATATTCAGGGGACAGGTTCAGAGTAATGTGAGTAGAATGTTTTGGCCACATATTCTCCTAAGCCATCAAAAATAAAATACATTTACCCCATAGCTTCTACATCTTTTCCCAACTATCTTATAAGTAAAATGAACAACAAGCACTATTTTTCCATTTTTCATATAATGAATTGTGCTTCTCAAAGTGTAATTTTTGGTGTGTATGTTAAGGTTATGTTTTTATTCCATAATAAATATTTATTATCTATTAACACATTAATTACATACACACTTCTATTCATGTACATGTGGTTTATGCTGATTCAATCCAACCGACCTTTATCTACTCCCCTTCTGAAACATATTCCTTAGTGTTCTTTGTGAATGAGTACTTATGGTAGTTGTCTCTAGATGTTTACTTGTTGTGTAGTTCTAGACCTGATGCTTAAAAATACATGTGAACTTTGAAACCAAAGGCATGAAGTGCTTGTGATAGATGGCTTTAATGGATGCTTAATAACTCACTTAAACCAAACAAATAATTAGTCTCAATTATAGTAGTGTAAATCTGACACTAATTAATGAATGTGCCAGGCTTTACACATGCGTTTAAGTGGAATTGATCTTAGGGCCCCTGAGATCAATTTAAGTGTTGGCAAAATGACAACAAGTAGGAAATGACTAAGATGTAAGAATGCTCACTACTAGAAAGATTAATTGGTATATTAGTGATAAAGTATTAGTTGGGTGATGCAATAATGATATCCTCATATTAAGAGGCCTCAAAATAGGATCGTGAACTCTAAAGCTTTTAATTGTATATAATTACTATGTCAGATACACAGGTTTAAAAGAATATAACATTTGCTTTTGCTCCCTTTCCTTTTACTTTCTTATTCATTAGTTGAAAGGAAAACAATCTAATGGAGGCACACAATTGTTTTACATTATATTTGGAAATCATCTTACAAAACTTAGTTAGTTAGCCTGAATGTTGAAAATCAAAGGGTTGTCTTCTTAAAAGACAATGGTTACTGGCTAATATTTTTCCATTTCCTTTGATGTTTTCCCAAATCTGTTTTTCATGCCCTCTTAACTTGTCCCCCACTTTGAAGGTGAAATCTAGAAAGGAATAATAACAATGAAAAAGGGCATTTTTATTATTCTATCGCATTTTTTCTTCTTTAAAGAGCACCTAACACTGAATGATGAGTTAAAAGTTAAGATTATACAATGAAACTTAATGGTGTGAAAAAGTCAAAAATGATGAAACCCTCATTTCAGCTCAGTATGTGAAGGGTCACTAGGGGAGAGAGAGAGAGAGAGAGAGAAAGAGAGAGAGAGAGAGAGAGAGAGAAAGAAAGAGAGGAGAGAGAGAGCTCAGTAGTTTGCTATGAAGAGAGGGTAAGTGTAGTGGTTATTAAGTAGAAAGTTGAGATAATAAAAATACTATAGAGACTTTGTTTTGCTTTTACCATGAATATTTTGTGTCTACGTTCTTTTTTCCCTTCCTCTGTGCACCCACTGCCTAGCGCCAGACAACCCTCCTAATAAAAAACAGTTTATAAGAAAGATGCCAAAGAAAATAGAATTTCTCAAGAAAAGATGTTAAAGGAAATTGTTTAATGAGGCACAGGGGCAGTGGAACAGAGTGGAGGAAAATAATAAAGGTCCCATTCAGATGTTCAACCCAGAAAAGTGGGGCAAGAATCAAAGCAACACTACAAACATAAATGAAGTAACCAGCGTGCTGAAGATAATCAGAAGGAGCTGGAGTCTGAAGCAGGAGAAAAAGGTAAGGCCCGGTTAAGAGGTTTAAGGCAGAGGTTGACCTACTTAGAAAAAGATCTTTGTAAACAACCTGTCTTTGGACTGGAAGGAAAATAGCTCAAGAGGCCTATGTCTAGGTTACTCTGTCTGAGAGCAAGTTCTTCTGAGTGAACAAAATATTCTAAATGTGTTGCAAGGATATTAGTAAAATAAATAATAACATGAAAGAATATTCCTACTTTAAATTGCTTAAAATGTTACTTTTGGCAAAGATGTTAATCATATATAGAATATTAATTTTCACTGTTGTTGCAATGAATCCTCATATAGACTATTGGAAGAAAATTTTAAATTCATGAATTTTCTAACAATGCGGAATTTTACTGTGTGCCAATATATAAAGTTGAGGAAGCTCACCTTTTCTGCTCTGTAATCTCCTTTGCCATGTATCTAAAAAAAAGACTGTTAAATAACAGAATAATCTATGTGAATGATAGTTTATAGACTGGTTTTAATTCATGTAAATGGAACACTTTGATGCCCTAAATAGTTTGAGCTTCATTTGATACCTTGTTTATATTCATAATTTGCTTCATAGTTGTTTTATAGCTGTTTCTTTTTTTCCTTTATTTTTGATATCATTCCCCCTTCCATTTCTTTCTTTTAACCCCTCCCAAATTACCCTCATTGCTCTCGTTCATGTTCATGGCCTATTTTTCATTAATAGTTATTACATGCATATACACATATTTATATGTGTATCTATTCCTAAATATAACCTGCTCAGTCTGTTTGTTGGAATTCAGTGCTGCAAATGTCTGGTAGAATCTTAGCCAAATACCTAGGACTAGTGAAGTCACTGGTTTTGAAGGAGAATTTAAATGAAACTACCATATAATGGGATAGACAGTACCCCAACTAGACATCAAATGCTGCCAAATAAAATCCCTAGTACCAAGAAACGGTTCTATCTTTTGGAGTCCTTGTCCAAAGGAGTACTATGCCATAAACACCACAGGCTATTGGCAATGCTATTCATTATCCACCACAATCTGTCAGTAAGACCCTATTGCTGAAGACATCACATGCTTTATGTCATCAATCATGGAGAAAACAAGCTGGTGCTCAACTAGATGATTTACCTCCAGCATTCATAGTGCTGAAATGGATTATAGAAGCTCCTGAAGGGAAAAGGGAATCATGATTGTCACCCAGCTAAGGCCCCTAAAAGCTGTAATAGTGACATTCCTTCAAGAAACACCCTGTGGCGTAATAGTGACACAAATGTTAGGGAAGGAACAAATCATCTTTTCATTGGCTTTAGGGCCCATATCTGCTATTGTAAATGAGGCCAAGAATTAGAAACTAAACAGATCATGGGCCTTTGGGGAAAACCTGCTTCTATTATTCTGCTAAATGAAAATAGCAATGAACTAATGCTTGGTGACATATTGCGATGTCCATAGATCAGTGAATTTCTTAACCTTCACCAGAGAAGCCCCATTTTGTAGTAGATTACAAGTAAAAAAGAGACCCACAATTGAGCAACATGCAGGTAACGAGATGCTTTGGAGTGCTCAGCTCTAAATGGGGTGTTCTTATCACACTCCTTTCCACATAGCTCAGGATCTATGTGGAAGTGTGGGGGAGAAAGATTTCAGGATCCACAGGTGGTAGACAAGTTTGAAATTAACATTTTCCAGACACAAATGGGACATATATTTTACTTTTGCTCTGCTTTCTCCTGCTACATGTAATTTCCATTCTCTCTAGGAACACTTAATTTCTTGGTTTGATCAGTATTTGTAATGCATGAGGCACTAAATATATGAACAAATGAATGGAGGGAATTCTGTTCAATTTTACTTTGACCTACAAATATTATGGTGAAGGAAGTTTTCCATTAATGCAATTTAACCCATGAAAACACAGACAATAGATAATCTTATACTGGCAAAACCCAAAGAAGTAAAACACACACACACACACCACCACCACCACCACCACCACCACTACCACCATCACCACCACGACCACCACCACCAACAACAAAATAACAGGAATTAAGAATTATTGGTCATTAATATTCCTCAGTATCAATGGACTCACAATGATTTTCAGTTCCTCAGAATTGGTATTGTTTAGTTCTTTATTAAAAAATGAAGAGATTACATATGTTTTCTACCTAGTCTCAATGGTTCATAAGAATGTAGTTTTTCAACTAGATAGCTAAATCTTGAAGTACAGTAGCTATATATTATATTTTCTGGCAAATCAATAACAGCATCCACACTCCAGTGCATTTATAGGGTTTTTTTTTCAATAATTTTTCTTGTAATCTTTGTGGTGACATAGATTAAAACAAGAAGTGCTGAAATAACCATTCATATCAATAAAAGATACGTAATCAGAGATTATCAGAAACAAATGAGTTTTCAATAATTAATTAATTAATATATTTCTCATTTATGTGTCCCTTATGGATAAGAAATGTCTTTCTCTCTGATTATATACATATAAATAATCTATTATTCATAACACAATATGCCCATTTAGGAACTTAAGCATACATGGTATTTTACATGAAGATGAATATTTAAGTGCTTGTTAAAATCAAATGTTCAAACTGGAAAGAAAATGATGGTTGTCAGAATGCATAAAGTCCTATTTATTTAAATGATGGCTTTTTGATGATATTCATGACAAGGGTACTTGTGTTCTATAGCCTCTTTTGCTGATTGGCTAATTTCACAGTTTATTTCTTGAAACTGCATAGAATAGATTTACAAAAAACATTAAAATGATTTGGATATATCCGAAACTTAGAAAGCCTTCTTCTAGTCTTCTCTAGTAGAGACTTTAACATTCTTCATTGTGTTTAATGAAAATTAATAGTAATAAGCCTATATAATTATGCATACTCCCAGGAGCAGAAACTATTCTAGTGAGAATGCAAAACAACTTCTATAGATTGGCATAGAAAAAGCAATAGTAACATCTTATTTCATAAATTTGAAAAAAAATTCAAGTATTTATGATTAAGTTATGTATAGATAGATAGTATGTTGTGGTAAACTGTGCAATATGATATTTTATTAATTCTAGTTTTACAAAATATCTTGAATATTTCAATCTCATTAGCTCATTTAAATATTATGAAAATTTATTGGAATGAAATGTCTAACACAGTAGATTTGAGTTTCAAGGAGCTTGTGTGGGTTTACAATAGGTCCTCTGCATACATGTTAGGGTTACATAGCTTGATGTTCTTGTGGGACTCCTTACAGTGGGCACTGGGCCTATCTCTGACTCTTTTGCCTGCTTTTAGGACTTCTTTCCTCCCACTCAATTGCTTCATCCAGCCTTGATATGAGGGTATGTGCCTAGTCTTACTGTAACTTGTTATGCCATCTTTGGTTGATATCCCTGGGAGGCCTTGCATTTTCAGATGGTAAAGGAGCACGGGTAGAACTAGGAGAGAGGGGAGATTGTGTGTGTGAGAGGGGGTAGGATTGCAATGGAAAGAGGGAGGAGAAACTGTTATATGATGTAATATATGAAAAAAGAACAAACAAATAAATAAGAAGGGAAAGAAAAAAATGGAAGAAAATAAAAACATTATGAATTATTTAGTTGGATGGTGGTGGTGCAGGCCTTTAATCTCAGCACTTGGGAGGCAGAGTCTGGCCAATCTCTGTGAATTTGAGACCATCCTGATCTACAGAGCAAATTCCAGGATAACCAGGGCTACACAGAGACACCCTGTCTCAGAAAACCAATATGAAAACCAAAATAAAAAAAGTAATTTAGACAATTGTTAAAGCAAAAATAATAAAGGTATTCATAGTATTGCATAGCTACTTTATATCATTTTTGTGCTATATCTTTCTATATGCCTAGCTATTGCAAAACTCTGTTATAAAGTTTAAAACATCACTGGGAGTTTGTGTATAGAATCACAATGATAAAACATAAAAATTGGCCAAATAAATCCCCAGTCTTAGAAATTTGATTCACATTGTCGTTATTTAACTTACTTCAAAAATGTAATAAGACCTGCTAGGAACCAGACATTCTTTTTGACATGTGGTGGAGGACAAACTTTTGTCTCCCCATGGGTCTTACATAAATCATAAGTAATGATTTTAGCAGACCACTAGTTGTGGAGTGCTATGGAAAGAAAGTAGGGTTGTGTGAAAAGAAGGGAAAGTGATTTTCCAGAAGAACTAAACAGGACCAAACTGGGAAGTCCTCATCCCACCCAAATCTTGAAACAGCGGGAGTGATAGAAGGAGAGTCTGCTCAAGGCCAAAACTCAGCTAACTTACTTGGTGTTTTCAAGAGATAAGAAAACGCTCTTTGTGGCTGGCCTGAAATAAAGGGAGGAAGAGATAGTGTTATGGGTAGTTTGTAAGGATTTAGGGATCAAGAATTTTTTTTTAAATGGTTGTCTAATGGCAGGGGTCAGCAGATGCTAAACTGTTTGCCAGTGTGTGTCTATGTGGCTTGTGTCATTCTCAGGCAATTATTGCCATTTGTTAATAGGATTGTTATCCTTTTAATTAGCATTCTAATTAGTCTTTCCAGCTCTGCTGCTTGTTCTCCAATTGATCTTTCCATAATGTATGCTCTGTCTCATTATCCCCAATTTGAAATTCTATGGTGACACTCCATTAAGCTTGCAAAACTGCAAAGGTCTAAAGTGGTAGTAAAGGTTCTTTGTAATTTGACCCTTGCAAGATATGTAGATGTCACTCCTCTCTAGGCCATAACATTTGTAGTTTACCAAAAATTTACTTTCCTATCTGTTTTCACCTGGACTTCTATTTAATCCTTTAAAATCCTGTGAATTTGCTGGGAAGTGGTGGCGCATGCCTATGCTTTTAAGCCCAGCATTAGGGAAGTAGAAGCAGGCACATCTCTTTGAGTTTGGGGCCAGTCTGGTAAACAGAGTGAGTTCCAGGACAGTCAAGGCTAAACTAATAAACCCTACCTTAAATCACCCCCCACAAATCCTGTGAATTCTATTTTCATGGATACACTTCTATTTTCTTCACCTCTGTTTAAAGTCGGCAGTACAAAATTGGCATTCTATATGTTTTTATAATCTTTCTTTTTACCTTACAACGAATGCAAATTAAATTATTTTGTTTTATATTTTGATAACTGTTTTTCTTATAGTTTGAAATCCTATGAAGGAAGAAACCTTATTTAACTTGACACATTTTTATCAATACTAAATGCTCCAAGATACCCTTATCAGAACAGTAAATGTATCAATTCATTGATTAGTTAACCATGTGAGGAAGGTATATTTTTAATCATTGAGGCCAAATACAGGCTAATCTAGTATATACCTCATGACACATAATTCTATGGCTACCATAGTTGAATAGATGTGGTCTTTTTGTTTGTTTGTTTTGGTTTTTAGAGACAGGGTTTTTCTGACACTTTGGAGCCTGTCTTGGAACTAAGTTTTGTAAACCAGGCTGGCTTCAAACTCACAGATTATCTGCCTGCCTATGCCTCCCAAATGCTGGGATTAAAGGCGTGCACTACCACGGCCCACCTGAATAGATTGGGCCTTAATGTATTGCTGTTGACCTCCATAGATGCTTCTTTACAGATTAAATTCTACTGCTTCCCTGTAGCCCTCAGTGTCATACACAATGGGTGAAGTTATGTACTCAGAGAGTAGTATTTAAAAGAAGAGAACTATCTCATCTTCTTATTTGTGTATATTGTACCCCAGACAAAATCAACTATTTGCTTTCAGTACAGCACACTTTTTCTAAGCTTTTGATCTACTTCCTGTGCCAGCAGTTCTCATTTTTCTTTTCTGAACCATGTGTTATTAGTCTTTTTTTTAAATTTATTTATTAAAGATTTCTGCCTCCTAATTTTTAACCACTATTCATCTCATTTCTAATTTTTTTCCAGATGTGAAACTTAAGAGATTTATTTTCATTGACATTCAAATGCTAAGTAGATTCTTGGCTGTATCAGATTGGAATTTAGGAATGTAGCTCATTTTAGACATAAAAACTTGTGTCATTAGCATAAGTAAGCAATTAAAGAAAACAAGAAACACCATAGAGTCAAAGTGGGGAGCATGAGTTACTTATGTCAGAATAATACATTTCTACATTTGCAATTAAAATTAAGACCAGACTTAAAAATCATCCACTAAAAAATAGGGGTTAATAAACTTTCCAGGAGAAAAAAATATTGCAGGATACAGTCTCTAAAAACACTTTTAAAAAATTATAGGGGGCAGAAAGAAAGTATTATCAATTTTTCTAACTAGGATCAACCCATCCTTATTTACCAAAATTAAAATATCATAGTTATGAGGCACTCCTAGAAGATTAATAACTTCTTTGAGGCTACAATATAACAATTTCTATTTTGTATAGAAAATATTTTTATATAGTGTCTGATCAAGGTTTCTCTTCTCTTGTCTCCTCTCAGATCCTCCCCATCCCCGAATTCATCCAAGACTGCACCTTTCTCTTTCTCTTTAGGAAACAATTAGTCCAATAAAACAAACTAACAAACCTAAAGGCAATGGAGGGAAAAAACAAACAAAAATAAAGTACAGGAAACACAAACACAACTCATAAAAAAAATACTCAACCCATCATAGACAAGTACAGATAAGATAAAAATGCCTGAACAAAGTTCTATTTTAACACTAGGAAGTAAACTAAGGAAAATCTTCACCATAAGTGGTAAAATATGTTGAAAGTAGTTTCCAAGATGAGTTCAGTGAATGAACATGTGTGTGTGTGTGTGTGTGTATGTGTGTGCACTTTCAAACACATTTTTTTAAGAAAATGCAAAAATAGATGGGAATTTTTCTCATATTTTGCTTGTTGAGTTTCTTTCATCTGTGAGTTAATGATTATAGATCTGTTATTAGTCTTGTGTTACCATATTACAGATATACATACTTGGAAGTCTTTTAAGGATTTCAAAAACATAGATGTGATACTATTTGTAATTCCAAAAATGGAAGGAGCAAGACTACTGACCCAAATCATCATGGATGAATTATTTAAAGCAAACAATTAATTAAAGCAAGCTATTTATTTGTTTACACAGGCTGCCTCCCCATATAGTGGGATTTCAGAAGTCAGCATTAAATATAAATAAAACAAGGTTTTCATAGCTCAGGGGTAGGCAGTTTCCAAATGGGTGTTTTGGTGGAGAAAACAGGTAGGATTACAGGAACAGAAAATCTTAACAAGTTACTCCTAAGGACCTCCTGAAACAAAGCCATGGTTTCAAGGTGGGCATAACAAGATAGTCAAAGCAAAAAGTAATCAAAACAAGGTGTCCATATAACCTTCTGAAACAAAGGTAGGGTCCAAGATGGTTAGAAAAAAACATCTTTTTAAAACAAAAGGCAAGGTTGCCATTCCTGGAACAGGCAATACAGAACCATTGTAATTGAGATTACAGGTGGGGCATATTACAATCCTTGAAAATTAGAGGTTTAACCACAAACAAGAATTAACCTAGTTTGTCTTTACTATAAGATGACTTTGAAGCCTAAGATGAAGATAGACTGGTTTTCCCCTATCAGAAAAACAAAGGCCATTAAATCAGAACATATTATATTCTAAATCAGTATGTTTTGTACTTTGTGATTTCAATTACTTTTTTCCAAACATCATCTTTCTAATAGTTTTCTATATCATATTGATTCCACATGCTCTTCTGTTCCCAAGGGAGCTAAATTATTTCTCAAATTTTAGTTACTGATTGTAACTATTTTTATTGGATTCATAAACCTTCTTTTTCTTAATAATGAACATACAGCTGTGAGGTGCTTAGGTCTGTTTTTCTCTCTCATCCTTCCTTCTCATTAGTCTTCAAACCTCATTAACAAATTCTATTGTGTCATTAACTCTTGAGCCTTGAACACCTGTGAAGTCAAATCTTCTTGATATGTTCCTCATTGGCATCTTTCTCTCTTATAGTTCTGATTGTTTCCTGTTTTTGAAGACATTGTTTTAGAGGAAAGAATGGAGGGACTATGGAAGGGAGAGAAAGAGAGAGGCCTGAAGCCCTTTCATGTTACTCAATTACTGCTTCTTAAAGTCATGTTCAGCCACTTTACTTTCAGCATCAGATTCAGCTTCTTTTTTGATCTTATCTAAAGAATTGCTTTTTTTCTTGGGCATTTTAACTTTTCTCTGGTTAGTGCTTTGTTCTTGTACGACCTGTATCTTTGCCTGTCATGTTTGCACTTATTTCATAAGGTACTCTCACTTGTTCTTTGATATCTACTTCTTTTTACTTTGGTCTCTGCCATATCTTAACCTCTACTTCGAATGCCTCATTGGAAACAAATATGCAGTTTATTCTTTTCGACATTTCAATATTTTCTTTCCCTTGAGGCTATTTCCTTTGCTCTTTTGGCTTGTTCCTTCATGATATGAATTGTTTACACAAGAATAGATCATTCTTGTGCATGTGTGTGTGTGTGTATTTTAAAAATCTTCAGTATTAAACAAGAGTCTATTAGCGTTCATGCTCTTAAAATACAATAATTTTTGAGATATTAACTGCCATGAAGACATAAGCATTGTCCTCTGCCAAATTTCACTTAGCCATGAATCCAACAATTCTGAAAGCTACTCCAATGGATCTTTGCTTTACATTGATTTACAAATATCTCAAAAGAAGTGATTCTAAATGTATTGAAATATGAACGTGAATCACTTCAAGTTTCTTCTTGCCTGTTTATCCTTTTCTGGAACACATGAGAAGCCCTTCCTAAGACATAGAATCCCTTATTTGCCATTGAACTTTCTTTCTGGCATTCTTTTTTAAACATCATTTATTAGTTGTATAAAATAAAGGGTTTCATTATGTCCTTTTAATAAATGTATATCATGCCCTTTGATTCTATTCACCCACATTAACCTTCTTCTCCAATTTGTTCCCTTCCTTCCTCTTTCCAAATAGTTCCATTGTATTTTGATATCTCAAAAATTAAATCTAGGGTTCCCTGCCCTGTGAAAAGTCCAAGGAACCCCACCTCCATCCAGTTCTAGTAAGGTGAGCAGGGAGGCAGTGGCAGGGAAGAGACAGAAATCTTTAATAAATAAATAAATTTTAAAAAAATTGGTAACAAACTACCTTACACAAAAAAATAAATCTATATTATGCATATGAAAAAATTGTGCTATATGTGTGTTTCTGAGGCTGACTTATTTTACTTAACTCAGGAATCTCCTGGTCTAACCATTTTCACAAACATGACATAATTTGATTTTTTTATTTCTTCCTCTACTTATTTTCAACCAAGTATTTCTCTCATAACTTTAAATCTACCTCCTGTAACTTTATCTGAGTAGCCTGTATGTACTTTTTGGTGACCTGTCTTTCCTTTGTCTTCCACAGGAAATATTTCTTGTTCTCTTTCTTTTTCCTTTATCTTGCTGAATTGTGAAGATGACCCAATTGTATTTGCTTTTCTTTTCCTGTGACATGTCCTTGATCATTTCCTTTTTATTTTTGTTAGTGTGTCTCTTATCAGGAAACACTGCTGAATCTGTTCCTATATACAAAGCTAAGTTTTCCAACTGCTCCTATTCTTAAATGGTCTAGTGAGAATTATATCATGTTTTAGCTCTCTTCCAGATAGCAGCAATAATATTTCTCTGTAACTTAACACTAATATATTGACAGGTGGTCAACACACTTCACACTTTTTCAGATTTGTAATTAATCATTTCTGTCTGCAGCACCAGTTTCCAAATATCTCCAACTTTTACTGAGCTGCTTTGTACTTAATTGCAATTTTCAAAACCAATATCTTAATCTTTCTCTTTTGATTCTTAAGGCTTGACCAACCTTTTTTTCTTCTTTTATATTATCTAGAAACATTTTGTTTGAAACTCATGGAAAGAAAAATGATAATTGTTACGTGAGAAATGCATTAACCCTATATTCTATAGTGTGACTAATATAAGTAGGATGATATAATTGATGGGTCTTCTTTATGAGATAGAGAAATTGAAGTTGAAAATACTCAGGCTATTGCAGGAGTCCTAGCAGAAAGATATGAAAAAGTCTGAGCTAGCATACAATGGAGTCATGAAAGAGAAGATTGACTTTTATAAAAGACTTGGTAAGATTGCTAAAAAAAATGGCATTAAATACTGCTGTTTCTATATAAATAGAAATAGGAGAAATAGAGGTTGTGAGGAATCAGGTAACAAAAAAATTAACATAAAGTAGGTACTTTGTATTTCATTTGCATTTCTCATTTATAAAGTTTCAATGACTAGTATAGAAACATATAATAAAATATACCACAAAAAAAGATTGCTAATGGAGAAATTTTGTAGACGGTTGACTACCAGAAACACAAGGGGAATAAAACTGACAGAAAATTTCTTAAGCTGAATAGCCAGGATGATGTTGATATGATATGGAAAGTGAAAACTACCTACTTTAATAGGCAAAATAAAAGAAACTTCAAGTTTCATGGGAAAATATATTATTTATTTTGAAAAAATGGTAGAATTCTATTAGACATTTCCAACAGTTGAGAGGAGGATGAGTCTAGAAATAATGTGCAGAATTAGAGATGGATCAAGATATCACAAATTAAAGTATTTTTGAAAGATGTTATGTTACTCAGTTCTTCAAGTCCAAGGATTACACTACTGTTGTCAAAGTTCCAATGTTCAAGATCCATTTACAGGTAAAATACAACAATCATGGAGTGCAAAGTCATAATTTGGACATAAAGCTTCTCAAGAAAAGAGGATAAGTGGAATTGATTAATGCTTCTAAGATATTAAAATGAGGCCACTGAAAATACTGTTTATATATTCTTTTGGTATAATTTATAAAAATTACACCTTTTGTCAGTTAAAATGCCTGTGACAATAGCCCATTTTGTGGGTACTCACCAAAATTATACTTTAATGCCTGTTCTTTCATCTTTGACTCTCAAAAATCTTCTTTTGCTGTTATACTTTTGCTCTCTCTATAAAATAGAAAAGACTGATTTAAAATAAAGCTTTTCATATTAAGAAGAATACACACAAACATTATTCAACGGGGTAGATTTTTGTTTTGTTTTGTTTACTTAGAGTATGACTGGGACTCAGCATCTTATTATCTTCTGCAGGTTAGGAACACTAAATCCAGTGCTGTGGGTCTTCAATTAAAAGTGGAAACAGAGCATAAGTTTGCACAATTTGTACTTTTACAAGAATAACAACTACAATGAATTGGGGCACATGAAATATAAGTCCATAACATATTACAACAAAAAATTCATTAATAATCATTTGGCATTACTAAGAGCCCAACCTGTTACTCGAGAGAAACAAAGGGAAAGGAGCATTTATTTGCTTTGAGTTTTCCTGTTCAATCATGTTTTATGTTAATGACATTGGTGGTGGTGCATGGGTGCGATCCAGGGCCTGAGCCAAGACATGTACTCTAGTACTAAGCCACATTGCAGACTCCAGAAAAACTCTTTCTGAAGAATAATTTCACATATTAAGTGAAAAAGACCTGGGTGAATATTTTTATAACCCTTTAATGTTGTGATCATCAAACCATTAAATTAAAAGTTCCTGGGAACATTAAGTGTGGGTAAATAGGACTGTTTCCTTCTGAAATACTGGTAAGTCTTGACATCACCAAGCCAAAATCAGAAACCATATGAGGTCTTTTACATAGGAACTATTTTTAAATTTTAATTAAATATATTTAAGGTGCCTATCTATCACATATATCTATATATTCAGTGCCCATAAAGACCAGAAAAGGAATTGTATTACCTGGAACAGGAGCTGTTGACAAGTGTCAACCTTCAGGTAGTTTCTGGAAATCAAACTCAAGTCCTCAGCAAGAGCTGTAGGTACTGTTAACTGATGAGCTGTATTCCCAAACTTTAATTTATGCTTTTACTTTTTACATTTTCAAAGTGCGAGATCAGTTTACATGGCAGTGCATTCCATCAGGAAAATTTCATAGAAGTATTTGGCCTATCTCCTGTTTTTGTTCCTTTTTAAAGAATTTTTCCAAAAAGACATAAAATAATATTTCTACAACTCAAATTGTTACACTATTTTCTGAATTTTAGAGGGAAACTTCTCTCCTTAATTTATGGCCAGAAGATGAGTTGTTGATATTTTGTTCACTAGTTTTCATGGTTTGTTATTAAATACATCCATTTCTATTTATATTTCCCATACACTCCTGGATGGGGGTCCATCCAATGGGGAATATTCAACCTCTTAGGGATCACAACCTTAAAGAAAACCATCCTCCTCTTAGGTGTTATCAGTTGCCAATAGCTCCTTCCCTTTGCGTCTACCTCTCACTTCCATGATGGGATTTTGTGGGGCCTGATCTTGCTTAGTTCTTGTGTATCATATCAAAACCTCTGTGAGTTCACCTGATGTGTCTGAAAAACAGAGTTTCAGTGTAGTCATCTATAACCTCTGTTCCTATGATCATTCTTTTCTCTCTTCTGTGATGATCCCTATAACTTGGGAGCAGGAAGAGAGATACAGATGTCCAATTTAGGCATGAACACCCCATAGACTCTTAGGCTCTGCACAGGACTACTTCTTCTACTCTGGATTAGTTGCTACCTACTGCAGAAAGAAACTTTTTTGATGAGAATTGACAGATGCTAAAAGTAGTCAGATGAAACATTTTTGAGTTTGTGCTTTAAATCTCACATCTTTTATATCCACTTTATATGGCTTTATATCAATATAACCTTCGTATTTAGTGAAAACCTAAGATAAAATGCTATATTCATGGGATATTGGTGTAATCAATCTTTTTGTGTTAGAAATGATTAATCATTGGAAACATATATCTTTGGGCAATTAGCTCTATATCATGTTGACTTTTAAAATATTCATTTTTGAAAATTTCACAAAGGTATGCAATGTACGTCAATCATATCCATTTCCTGCTTCTCCTTCCTACTCTCCCAAGATCCCCTGATCACATCTCCATTTCACAAACTTATGTCCTCTTTTTAATATGCTATTACTTTATTTTTTAACTCACCAATCCTGTTCATAGACACATAGGTATGGGGTCATCCAGTAGGGCATCAACAACCTTCTAGTACCAACAACCCCAAATGAAAGTGAGTCTCCTTCCCCCACATCCATCAATTCCCAGTAGCTCCTAAGATGTGGGTGGAGCTTGGGAACCCTTCTTCTCTCCATGCTTAATTTTTTACCTGTTTAATCTTATGTGCGTAGCTACAGATTACTATAGGTTTAGGAGTGCAATAACCATAGCACATCCAGAAAACAGCATTTAATAGTCCTCCTCCCCATTCTCCAGGCCTTATATTCTTTCCACTCTTATCAATGTCCCTACAATATTTGAGGACACATCATAAGATGTCCTATCACAGTTGTTTCTTCTCATCACTTTGGAATTTGTGATTCCCTTTGTTGGCTACTATCTTCTGTAATAAGAACCTTTTTTTGACCAAAATTGAAAAAAAAGTTCAACTCTGTGTATATGAACATAAATAATTAGAAGATAGTTTGACAATATTACCATTTAGAGAAAAAAATCAAGAATTCTTCTCTGGAGTCTATAATTTCATTAGCCATGACCTTTGGCTGTGTTTACAGGGCCAGGTTTGAATTTCCTCCTATGAAGCTGGCCTCAAATCCAATTAACAGAGCAGTTGGTTACCTACATAAACAGTCTTGCCACCATCAGTGGGCACAATTTTCCTGGAAAGTTGGTATTGTAGCATTCACAGCTCAGTACTAGATAAGACCCTGGATGTCTCTAATACCCCAGCAGCCTGCATAACACCTTCCAGCAGTTTGGAAACTAGACAGCAGGGAATTTAGTGTCCTGATTATTATTTTCTGTATTGCAACCAAAGTGTGTATCTTCAGCAATAAGGTCTTATGATCTAGTTATGGCAGGCAACCAAGAGTAATGGTGATAGCCTGTATTGTTTTGGATACCTCTGGACTTCCCTAGCGAAGAACTAACAGGGAGACAATCCATGCTTCAAACTTTTATTTTCATTTCATACCATATGTCTTCTGGAAGCAACACTGTTCTAAAATGTGTAGTACCTCTGTTCAGACTCCTTTTTTACAATTATATTTTTACTTGTATTATAAATTAGAGAGGTTTTGTAAGGATTCATCATACATTCTTAAAATTGGTAACTTCACTCTGCATCCTTCTTTTCCACCAAGCCCTTGCTCTCATCCTTGCTTAAACTTTTACTATTAATAGTTTCTCCTGTTCTGTTTTCTCACATATGTTTGACTATCTCCATCTATTATAGTATTTTGCTTGGGTTACAAAATCATAGCCTCCAACGTGGTTTCTTCATGTACCTTCATTTTGCTTACGTCTATCCCTGGCAACTGGTTTTCCCACCCACATTACACCATCACATGCTCAAACTCTTCTGCCTATAGGTTTCTGTCTCTCTACCTTTATTTCACCAATTTTCCAATTTCTTCCCCACCCGAATGCATCACTCCTTCCATTGACCCAATTCTAGTTTCCTAGTTTTCATATGTACTACAAGTCAAACAGAAGTTTTGAAGCTAAGGCTTTTAAATGTGTACTGGGTAACATTAATAAGTATAATGTTTTCCTTGGATTTTATGAAATAATACGAAACCATGTAAAGTAACAAAGCAGTGAATAGGAAAAAAAAAGCATTGTTGAAAATTGCATTGTGAAGTGGCTCAACACTTAAAAGTACCTGCTGCCAAACTGTATGTCCTATGTTCAATTCTGGAACTCACAGTAGAAGGTGGTAATAGATTACTTAAGGTATTCCTGTGACATCCATTAAGCATGACATGTCACATTGTGCACCTGTACATGCATTAGTAATGCACATATATTAGTAGTTTTTCTTAGTTTTTATTTTTGTTATGCAATTTTAAACTTTTTCTTTTCATTGAATATATTTGTACTGTATTTACATCATTTTCCCCCATTCTCACTAATTCTTATCATATTATCCCTGCTTACTCTCAAATTAATAGCTTCTTTTTCTTTGTATATACATAACATATTCATATGTAGATAAATATATAAATACTGCCATTGATATATATATGTGTGTGTGTGTGTGTGTGTGTGTGTGTGTGTGTGTGTGTGTCTGTTTTCAGTGCAGAGTACTTAGGCTTGGACAACCTATCAGGGGTTCATTCACCTTTCGAGAAGACTGACTCTCCGTCACAAGCAAATATTAACTGCCTGTAGCTCTACCTCAAGGAGTAGAACCTTTGGAGGTTTCCTTCATCCATATCGGCATGCCAATTGTTGGTACCATTTTCAGGTTTTCTTTAAGAAACTGTATTGTTTTGATTTCATGAGTGCAGCACCCTTGGCACATATAGAGATCACAATCTTACATCAGATGCCCTGGTTCTCTGGCTCTTACAATCTTTTCTTTTTTTTCCCTAATATTTCCTGACTTTAAGGTGTAAAGGTTGTGTTGTAGATGGACTCTTTGGGGGCTGGAAACCCCAAGTTTAATTGTTTTCTGTATTTTGACCAGTTGGGGATTTTTCTAATGTTCTACTTACTCTGTTAAAAGAAGTTTATCAGATGAGGGAAGAGAACTACAGTTATCTGTAGGTATAAGGATAAGTAAAGAAGAATAAATATTTCTTTTTTACTTACATGTACATATACATTAACAATAAGGCAATTCTTTATCATTTAAAAATAAGAATTTTGTAAATACAACCAATATGTTTGGATCATATCTAAGAATATGTAGTATGACTAATTATTAATTAAGTTTAAGTCCTGGCTTCTGTGCTTGCTAAAACAGATAATGGTGCGACCCTTTAGTACACTTACTCATATTGTGGTGACCTTCAATCATTAAACATTATCCCACATATTCTTACTTCTATTTCACTTTTACAATATGAGTTTAATAAAAGCTGTAACACTTAGGTAAGTACAAGAGTGGGAAAAAGTTACATTTAATCATTTTACCACAGAGTCCAGTATACTCTGTTAATAACAGTAATTGCCATGAATAGCATCTATATTCATAATGAATTTCAGGTAAATTCCAACTTAAATCTACAGAGTTAAAGATAACAAGGTGTGAGGGAGATAGCTCAGTAGTTAAGTGCACTGACTGCTCTTCTCTAGAACCATGACTTGATTCCCAGCACCCACTTGGCATTTCACAGCTCTCCATATCTCCAGTCCCAGGGCATTAAATGCTCTCTTCTGGTCTTTGCAGGCACCAGGCTTCAACATATTGCACAGATATATGTTCAGGCAAATCATCTTCACAAATGAAACAATTGTTTTAATATTTAAAATCTAAACAATCAAGGACTGAAAAAAATGAATTAGTAGTTAAGATCACTTGCTACTTTTTCTGAGGACGGAAGTTTAGTTCTCAGTACTCACATGTAAAAATCATCTGTAATTCCAGTTCCAGACAATCCAATGCCCTCTTCTGACCTCCTCCAGACATCTCTTATTTACATTTCTATTGATGTGGCAAAACAGCATTAATTTGGGGCATATGGTTCCAGAGTGTTTGAATCCATGACCATCCTAATGAAGAGCATGTCTATAGGTAGGCAGGCATGTTGTTAGAACAGAGACTGATAACTGACAACTAATCTCAGGTGAGAGACAGAGAAAGAGAACTTGGAATGGTATTGGGATTTTGAAACCACAAAGCCCACTTCCAAGTGACACACCACCTCCATCAAGGTTATACCTCTTAATTATGAGGAAACAGTTCCACCAACTGGAGAGCAAACATTGAAGTATAGGGGCCTATAAGAGCCATTCTCATATAAACAACCACAAATCAACAAACTATATTTATGTATTTGTGCTTTAAATGTTTTTTCAAGGCAGATTTTAAATATGCCCATTTGGCCAACTTTAACTTTCAACACCAACTCCATTGTTCATCTCCAAGTAAAATCCTACAGTGTTTTTAGTTAAATTCATATTATTATAAATACTTTAACCCAACTTACCCTACTAGGAGAGGATGTGAGAATGATTACGTCACTTTATTGTGTCTTGGAGGCTAGAGTTCTCTGATATTAATGAGGTAAATTTCTAGTACATAAAGAAATTAGTTATTTTCATGAAAAATATCAAGTTAGTCACATTTTCATTTTTATTAAATACAACATCAAGACTGCCAGTAAATCATAACAACTTCTATAAGTAAATGGAAAATAAATTTCTAATATTTTCTCATTTAGAGGCCTAGAAAGTTGATAACAACAACAAAACTAATTTATTTTCACAGGTATCAGATTCTGGGAAATATAACGTCCACTCAGAGTGTTTTGCTAATGTGGCTTAAAAAATCTAGAAGGATATAATTCTTTAGTGAATATATTCTACTAATGTACCCAACTTAGATAATGTTCATCAAGGCACTTAAAAGTGTACTAAAAGATACTCTATAACATAATTTTCAAAGTCAAATCTGATTGCAGTATAATTTCTCCCAAATTAATAAACCTCAGAAATGTAATTATATAAAATTACTTATGCATCAATCAGAAACATATCACTTATAAAAATCCTGCATAAATTAGTGGACATAAAAACAGCCATCTTTTCTATCTTTTGATGGCATGGTGAATTGGTCTTTTTGTAAAATTCTATATAGGGCTTATGGTATATACTTTTTTTATAAATAGAATACCGGGTTATATTTTCCTTATGTTGGGACAGAATAATAATGGAAGCAGACATTCCCATACAGAGCTATGCTGTTTTCCATTAACGTCATCCTAAGAAATGATATTTGTGTAAAACAAAATAATTTGCTGGTGCAAAGTAGATGAGCTAATTAGCAAAAAGCAAGGAACATGGAGTTTTCATTGCTGAGGCAATATGTTGCTACCAGAGACATTGGTAAAGTAAAACAACAGTAGGAAAACTTGTTATTCCTTACAAGAAAATAATAAATGTCACTAGCCCCTAGTCTGTTTGTCTTAAATAGGTAGTGCTCAAAAGTGTTTCACATATAGCTATAGAGAAAGTTCAATGGTTTGTAGAACTGACTACTCTTCTAGAATACCCTTGTTGATTCTCAACACCCACATAGCCAGTCAACACCATCTGTAACTCCGGTGCTACAAACCTGTTTCTTGCTACACACGCAACAGTCACACTTGTGGCCCACAGATGCACATGAAGGCAAAGCAACTATAATATGCAAATACTATAAAATAATAATAATAAACACTAATAATAATAAAAATTGTTTTGCAATTCAGGATTTCCCTTTTTAAAGTATTTTGTGTACTTGGGTCTGCTCATTTAATTTGTCAACATCCTTATGTAGTAGAGTCCACTATTGCTTCATTTCACTTAGGAGGATATTGAAATTCTTGGGACATAAGATAATCATCTTTTTTTTGATAAATTTGATCTTAGGCTCTGACTGAATCCACTCAAGCAGTAACTTCTTGCTATAACAAGAAAGAAAAAGATGATTTCTAATAGTCAATTTTTATTTGGTTGTTAACAATGGGAAGGGATATTTTAAATCAGAGCTGGGCTGACTTTGACATTTGTAAACAAGTGAGATAAGCCACATCTTCCTATGGGAGAAGAGAGGAGCAGGTATAAGGCAAGGGTAACTGTTTTGTATTGTTGTGAGAAACTACTGTGTCTCAGGAGCTGTAGATTGAAGGATATATATATATATATATATATATATATATATATATATATATATATAATCAGTTCTTTTTCCTGATAGAGTTGTGGCTTCATACAAAAAGACAAATATATTTTTGTAAAGATTTAAGTTGTTGATACACAGAGTGGCAATTTTTCACTCTTAACAGCTATTTAATGAGAGGCATTTCAGTACTATGTTGTAAGTTCTTTCAAATTAAGATAAAATCAAAACTGTCACATACATTCTTATTCTTTGTAGAAATAATTGAGGTAAAAGCAAGTAAGAACACATCAGTTGTATGTCTGATACCAAATGGTCAGCTGTGAAAACATACATACAAGTAACATTATACAGACTGAGCAGGCTTTATTTTTGTATTTAGGAATATGTATATACCTATACAGCAATAATTAATGACAAAAGAGACTGTGAATTAAATAGAGAGCAAGAAAGGATATATGGAAGTGTTTTGAGGGAGAAAAGGGGAGAGGGAGATGATGTTATATTATAATCTGACAAAAAATCACTTGTAAAAAGAAATAATTGTGGGTCTAGCAAGATAGTTTGTTGAATGAAGTGCTTGTTATATAAGCAAGAGGATCTGGGATTGAATCTCTAGAACCCACACGAATACCAGCCTGAAATTCCACTGCTATGGAAGTGGAGGCAGTCAGATCCCCAGTCTAAACAAATTTGTGAACTCCGTTTCAATGATGTTTCCTGTCTCTAAGCCTAAAGTGGAGAAATTATTGAGAATGATATCCTGGAGTCACGCTCTAGGATCCCCATGTACAGGTATAGCTGAGCTAACACACATACCCACTCACACACCAACCAAACAATCTAGTTTTCCTAATCATTTTAATCAAGCAGAGCCAAACCTCTGAACTAGACCACTCTGTGGGTAGAAAAACAGTGATTGAGGGCTAAATTTCTGGACCAATTCAGAGAATAGAGAACAACAGCTCAGTGGGAAAGTAAGGAGATTTTTACATGGTAGTCAAAAGGGTGTGATTTTCTGAGCTGATTTTGACTGTTCAGGTTAACTCAATTCAGGGCACTTTGCCCTAGCTAGTTAGTGACCATTGTCGAGGGAAAAGGGATGCAGCATCTTTCCCGACAAAAAGAAACCCATATTACAAGATTTTTGAGGAATTCTGCTTTTAGACTTCTTCTGTTTACAGTTGAAGAATCTGGCCTGGGCTGAGCCGGGTCATTATGTTAGAACATTTTCAGCAGCTGTGGTGATTTGAAGGAAAATGGCCGCCATAGGCCTATAGGGAGTGACACTGTTAGGAAGTGTGGCCTTGTTGGAACACTGTGGTACTGTTCAAGGAAGTGTGGTAGGCTTTGAGGCTCAAAAGCTCAAGCCAAGCCTAGTGTGTCTCAGTTTCCCTGCTGCCTGCAGATCAAGATGTAGCGCCCTCAGCTTCTTCTCCAGCACCAAATCTGTATGCATGCTGCCATGCTTCCCATGATGATGATAATGGACTAAACCTCTGAACTATAAGCCAGTTCCACTTAAATGTTTTCCTTATAAGCAATACCATGGTCATAGTGTCTCTTCACTGCATTAAAAGCCTAGCTGAGGCAGAAGTACTCATATTTTGAGGCCCACATAGAGACCTAACAATTGTCACACTCTTCTTGATTTGAAATGTGGTCATTTGGGAAGCTACAGAAAATACTCAATAATTAATTCATCTCATATTGCACAGCTTTAAAGAATTCTATTTCAGAAGAGATTTATCATTTTAAATATCCAAATATATTGAGAATTTTTCTCAGTGGTGTAGCTATGGAATATGGCATTTTATTTATTTACTTATATATTTAGTGTCTCATACAAGGCATCCTGATCTTAGCCTCCCTATAGCAGGCTTTTTCTTTTACGCCACCAACCAGCTCCCAAATTAGGACACAGAGACTTCTTATTAGTTATGAATGCTCAGCCTTATCTTCTTCTTGCTCCCCTAGCTCTTATAACTTAAATTAACCTGTTTCTCTTAATCTACATTTTGCCTCAGGGCTTTTTACATTTCCTTTCTGTATGTCCTACTTTTACTGCTTCTTCCCTGTCTGTCTGCCTGCTGCATGACTGACTTACCCAGAGTGCCTCCCACTTGTTTTCCCTTGATAGCTCCGCCTCTATTTCTCCTCTCTTTTCTAGATTCCTTTTCCTATATATTTTCTCTGATAGCCAGACTAGTTTATCCTTCTACTGCCCAGCTATTGACCTTTTAGCTTTTTTTTATTAGACCAATTAGGTGCCTTACGAAGGCAAACAAAAGCAACAACACTTATTTTCATAAACAAAGGCAGCAGAAACAAAAGTAACAGATCTTTACACAGAGTAATAGTCTGGGGCTTAAACAAATGTAACACACCCTTACATATTTAAAATAATATACCACAAACTTGTCCTCCCTCCTCTCCTCCCAGTCCCTTCCTCTCATCTCCTTTCTCCCCCAGACCCACTCCTCCTCTGTGTTTCTCTTCAGAAAAGGGCCGAATTCCCAAGGATATCAACTGTACATGACATAACAAGATGCAATAAGCTTAGACACAAACCCTTATATCAAGGCTAGACAAGGCAACCCAGTAGGAGGAAAATGATCCCAAGAGCAGGCAAAAGAATCAGAGACACCACCTCCCATTTCCACTGCTAGGAATTCCACAAAGACCCCAAGCAGTAAATGGATGTGGAGCTTTTCTTTTGTTCCAACTGTCCGGTCATAAATAGCTATGCAAAAGTTTACATTAATTACAAAATATTCAGCCTATAACTCCGGCTTATTATTAACTAGCTATTACAACTTAACTCATTTTTATTGATCTAGATTTTGTCACATAGCTTATGGATTTACCTGTTTTTTAGCATCTTCCTTCCCCAGGAGCTGGTTCATCTTTCTCTCTCAATTCCCCCTCTGCATCTCTGTATTTTCAGTTTTACATTCCCATATAGCCTTATTCTGCCTTGCTATAGACCAAATCACCTTTTTTTTTATTAACCAATGAGAGCAATATGTATTTATGGTGTAAAGAAGGATTTTCTCACAGCACCAAGCTAAACAACTACAATGTATATTCAGAGGACAAAGCACAGACCCATGTAGGCTCCATTTTTTCCATGAAGGGTAACAAGACAGAGTTATTGTTTTTGGAAAGAATTGTCTAAAGAGAAATTTAAAGGAAAAGGACATTTGGAAATAGGCCAAGTTCAAGGATCTGGACTTACATGTCTGCTAATTCTGAGTACTCATTGTGCCTAGAAAAATTTTCACCAAGTCAATTGAAAATCAGTCAGGTAAGTGACTCAGTGGGTAACAGTGTTTTATGTAAAATTTCTGAATTCAAATTCTCAGAATACACATTAAAAGGTACATGCCTATGCATGTCTATAACTCCAGCATTAGGAGTCAGAGACAGGTGGAGCTTAAGAACTGTGTGGACAGTGAGTTTGTCTGACATGGCAAACTTCTGGTTCAGTGAGAGACACTGTCTCAGGATTATAGGCTGTAGGGCTAGACATAGTGGAGCCTGGGAGCCAGAAGTAGGGGAATCTCTGTGTGCTTGAGGCCAGCCTGATCTACAGAACAAGTTCCAGGACATCCAGGACTATACAGAGAGACACTGTATCAGAAAAAAAAGTTTATGTTATATTTTTATAATATGTGTGTGTAGGGGGGGGTGAGTGTGGGTGTGTACTGGAGAGTGATTGAGGAGGATGCCTAAAGCCCTCCTCTATTCTCTGCATTAGTATTGGTGGGGGTTTATGTCTTGCCTGGTCCGAGAATAAACACACAGAAACTATATTATTTGCAATAGTGGTTGGCCAATAGCTTAAGCGTTTATGTGTGTGTGTGTGTGTGTGTATGTTTGTACATATGAAATAAGCACAAATGTTTGTGTATAAATACATATCTGTTAAATTACTGCTCCTTTGAATTTTACTAATTATGTGTTTACTGTGTGTCCATGTTTAAAAAATCTAAATATGGATTTTATTCAATGACTTCTGAAATTCTTTAGAATTCAGAGAATTTCTAAACCATAGGACAGATATGTTTATTAATAATCACTAATCATAAGCTGACTTAATATTTGAGAATTCTTGGGAGTTAGATTCATTGTACTTTTGAATTAAATGAATAGTGCTAATCTGTATCATGCAAACTTATGTGTATGTGAGTGTATACATATGTGTGTAAATGTGTGTGTATCTGTGTATTAATTACACAGGATATGTAAATGTTGAATTGTGAATCCTTTGTAGTATTTTTGCTTATCATATTTATAAATACATGCTAAAGTCTGATTTTTCTAGTACCCTTTGCATTAAACAAGTTATGTGTATTTCAATTTCTTACCTATGTTTGTAGGTGGACAAAATGAAACACATTTTATTTGGAATTCTTACTACAGGTCTAGTTCTATAAAATTCTGGTTTTTATCAACTTGACTTCATTGATTTTATGCACTTTGATCTTTACTTTGTATTATATAGAAGTTGATATGTTGATACGCAAACACATCTGCTGCTTGGATAGTAGTTATTTTAGAACTGACTCTTTCCAAGTCAGTAATGACATCAAAAATTGGTACTGTGTGCTCCTGTCAGAATTTCCATATTATGCAATGGAAAAAAGGAAGCATCTTCAACAAATGGTGTAGGCATAATGGGATGTCAACATGTAGAAGAATGAAAGTAGATCCATATCTATCACTATGCACGAAACTCAAGTCCAAATGGATGAAAGGCTTCAATATAAATCTGACCACAGTGAACCTGATAGAAGAGAAATTGGGAAGTAGCCTTAAATGTAGGGCCACAGGAGACCACTTCGTAAATATAACCCCAGTAGCTCAGACACTGAGAGCACCAATTAATAAATGGAACCTCTTGAAACTGAAAAACTTCTGCAAAGCAAAGGATACAGTCAATAAGACAAAAAGGCATCCTACTGAATGACAGAAGTTCTTCACCAACCCCACATCAGATGAAGGATTGATCTCCAAAATATATAAAAAACTCAAGAAATTAGATATCAAAATTCCAAATAATCCAATTAAAAAAATGGGGTACAAATCGACACAGATAATTAAGGAAATGTTCAGTGGGGAGGAGTCAGGGTCAGGGTCAGGACCTGGCATGCTGGGATTTGGAGTCCAGACCAATGCAACTCCCAGGCCAGGGGGAGCTGGGATGGATGTGAGGGACTGGGATGATGCTCCCAACTTAACGTCAAAATAATATTTTTAAAAAATCCAATTATGACAGGATGAAAGTCCTATTCTGTCTAATTCAATATTAAATTCAAGTTGTTTATGAAAAAATATATAAAAGCTCATTGTTTATTTTGTTTGTATGTTTCCTGAAATTTTAGTGTTAGTGTTGGTGTTATAATTAAAATTTATGATGAGGATTTTGAACCTACTGAATAGATTTTCTTTATCTATATGGCAATGTAGCATAGAAACCAAGTTTTTGTCCTACAAATTTTCTATTCATGTGTTGATGAGATCTCTAAAATCAAATTGTTGTCCCTAAGAAGTGTTAAAAGACAAAATTTTTTTAAAAAGATGCTAAGTGTTATAGTTTGAAAAAACAGCCTTTGCATTGCTTTCTACTTATAACATGAGCCAGAACAGCATACCATATTCAAGATGAGTAGAGCAATCACATGTCCATGTGGAAGGGATGGAAATGCTGAACCATATTTGAGAAATCTAAGAAAGAAGTACTTGTTATTTTTTCACATTATTTGGCACACTGAATATCACACAGATCCATGTGAAGCTTTGCACCTTTCTCTACAATTAAAAATTGATACACATTTATTCATTCAATAAAGCATTGTGTAATGCCATATTGTCCTCTTAGGTTTCAAACTAATAGTAAACCAAAACAGTTGTCATTTGATGGAACACTTTCCAGTTTGCAGTCCTGAGTATAGGAAGATATCAGTAAGAAAGTTTTTCACTTTTATCACATGAATTTATAACTATATAAAAAACCATGACTGAGGAATATCACTAGATTATATTATTTTAAATGTTCTAAGACCACATTGTAATGTTCCTGTCCAAGTGTTTCATCAGAAAGAGATTTAGGCGTATAGTGCTTAAGTATTTTGGGAAATACCTTAATAATAATGGCTACTGTGGATGATGTGAACCTGAATTTAGCAATAAGTTCTTGTTCCACATATTAACATGCTATCTCAGAAGTCTGTAGTATAAATCACTATTCTCTCAATCCACAAAGGAATGCTGTCTTCATCCAGTTTTCAAGAAACATGGTTATTTCCTCATAATCTCAATGTTTTCAGATCTCTGAAAGAGTGAAAATGTTTAGTCAACTTGAGAGAAAGTATGATAGTGAGTCACTTCTGTGCATATGGTGAGCTGGGGAGGATGTAGTTTTTATTGCTTCTAAAGCTTACACAATTTTGGATCTAATCTGTAAGCAAAAATGACACACAATTGCAGCCACCAAATTCAGAATAATTTTTTTTCAAAAGAAGCCTGTATAATATAAGGACCCTCAAACTCATGCCCCATTCAGTTGACTGAGTCAACTGAAATTATGTACTTTCACTTGTACTTTTTGGATGAAAGTGTTCTTTCTCTATATAAAATTGTATTGCTGAATGCAACCAAAGAGTAGCCTTTTCTTTCGATTCAAAATTGTATCATTCTAGTGTATATAAGGAATTTTAATTTTAACATCATATTTTTACATGTGTAGATATGAGTAAGGAAACACTGGCTATATTTATCAGTGCAGCCATTCATTATAAAACACTATTCAGAAAGATCTACATAGACAGAAGAACTATTTTAAAATTTTAATTTATAAATGATTTAGGTATTAGATATAGTCTGATATGTTGTATCCATATAGATAAAATATAATGATCAAATCTAACTTTATGTATTAGCTAAAACATTTATTATTTCCTTGAGGTAGTAATATTCAGATTTCCTTTACTGAGTACTTTGAAATATTCATTAAGTTATTGTGAATTAAATTCAGTCTACTGTGCTCTGTAACAGCAGAGTATACTAATCTTACCTAATTGTAACTCTATATGTGTTACCCAATTTTTATTGCCCATTCTTCAATTCTTTCCCAGATGCTAGTAACCAATGTCTTGGCCTCAATATATACACAATGATATTTTGTTTTGAATATGTATCCATTATGCATTCATATTTACAGATGCAAGTGTGCATACACATATACATGTTTGTGTAGGCCTAATGTTGATGTTTTATGTATTTCTTAATGATTTATACTTTATTTATTGAGATATAGTGTCTATATTTTCATCTAGAGCAGATAATCTTCTCTCTCTCTCTCTCTCTCTCTCTCTCTCTTCCTCTCTCTCTCAATCAATCTATCTATTTATCTTCACTGCTGAGATTACAGTTGGTCATCATATCTGCTCAGTTTTCATGTGAGTTGTAGGGATCAAAACATTGATCCTCATACATGTGTGACAAATGTACATTGATCCATTTCCACAGTCTGAGATAAATTAATACTATTGATTCTGAAAGGCTAAAAAATGTCATTTAATGCATTTGACTCTTATGTTAAGGAAATCTGTGTATCTATATATTTTTGAAAATTACTGGATTATAAATTATTTAACCTCACTTTCTCCATTTACAAATTTAAGTCAAGTGAGAATGTGTTATTATTGAATTTTTATAAAGTTATCAGTGCTAATATTAAGAAAAACAATGCATATGCAAAAATATTATTTTTCCATAGATGTTCACTCTTAGTATGCCACATATAGAATGCATGATGAACATAGGAGAAATAAAAGTAATATTTCACATTCATTACATAGTGTTTTGAGAAAGGCCAGGTTGTTATTTCATTTCCTACGTTTCTGAAGACTATCAGTTGCAGGATATGACCTTATTTCCCTGAAGTAACATATCTGGGATTGAAAGTCTGGATTTCGAACACAGACTGTCACAGGTTTTCATTATACCACCATGTCTTTCCCAAAGGCCTGTGGAAGTTTACACCATACCCACTGTCTTCCCCAACCTACAAATGACCACATGCTGAAGTTCTTAAAATTTAGCTTCTTTTTTTTTTTTTACAACTTAGAATTCTTAGCTTTTGGCAGGATAATTGTCAACCCAGCATATTTCAAATAAGCAATGTGTTATTGAAATGAGCAGATAGAAGACAACAGACGCAGGCATGATTGTAGCTTCTAGAATATATTACTTACAGACCAATTTCAGAGAGGGTGCCAGTCATCATGAATTAATTTTTCAGGTGAATTTGCTGAATAAAAAAAGCAGGAATGCAATGAAACAAAAGCAAATGCAACATAATAAAAATTTGGAATTATCCCCAATCTGACATTCTTTTAGAACTGGGGACACCTTTCAACATCTCTCCTCAGACTTGAGGTTCAGAAAGTAGAATTTATTTTCTAATCATAAGATTTTTAAAACAGTGATAAAAGCAAAGTTAATTTTGAATAAACATGACATTATATTACAGTTTAATATATGAGAAAATATGTCTCTGCTGAGGATATTATCTAACTTTTATATAATATTAATATATATGTTAGCATTATATAATGTCCATGGCAAAACACATTTTATGATATTTTATACTGTCAGTACAATGCTATATATCATATATACACATATATGTGTGTGAGTGAACAATTTATTTGTACAGTTTCATTATCTACCAATATGTTTACCCAATGAACCTTAAAACTTGTGACTTTTGCTTTTCAATTCTATTCATACAATATATCAATTGGAATTAAATTCACCTACCTACCTTCTCTCAGTTTTTTTCTAGTTGAGCATTACCAAAATAAAACATTTCCATCTACATTCTTATTATTTTTCAGACAATATAATGTATCGTGTTTCACCCTCCCCCAGCTTCTCCCAGAGCCTACACACATCCTTATTCACCCAAATTCATGCATTTTCTCTCTGTGTCTCTTTGTCTCTCTGTCTGTCTCTCTCTCTCTGCCTGCTCCCCTCTCTAAAAGAACTCCAAGTCAAGATAAACAAGACAACAAAAAGTACCAAAATGTGACAAAACTCCCCAACAAATCATTTAACCAGAGTAGGCATGATATGGTATCTCAGAATTTATTTTCTTTGGGTTATATATTTTATTACACTATTACATATTATTTTGCTTTTTCTTTTGTATCTTTAAAATTCTGATGTCTGCACCTTCACACTCAGCTATGACACACTGAGCTTGCTTTCCTTCTACTTGATACTTTAAAACTTAGTGAAATAAAATATGTTCACACACTTATCACTAAATTTATCATTTAATTTCTCTTCCATTTATAGTAGATGAATTGTGATCCAAAACCAATTCCAACATTTATATTTTCCAGCTGTCTCAGAACACTTTTATGAATATATGAATATAACCTTTTGTCACATGGTTAGGAAACTGTCACCTCATTTGACAGCCTTATGGATTCTACACAGTATTATATAATGGAGGACTCGAGGGGAACATGGCCCACCAAATGAACTAGGCAGGGCTCACATTTGCTCACAGAGACAGAAGCATGAAGCATGAGGCCTGTATCAGTCTGCAACCATCCTCCTCTGCATGTATATTATGGCTGTTAGCTTGGCATTCTTGTGAGACTCCTAACAGTGGGAGCTGGTGTACTTCTGACCCTTTTGTCTGCTCTTGAGACATTTTTCCTCCTACGGATTGGCTTGTCCTGTCTTTACATGAGGATTTTGCCTTGTATTATTATATTTTGTCTTGTCCTATCTGGCTGTCATCTCTTGGAGACCTCTTTCATGAAGAGGAAATGGGGAGGAGTGCATCTAGGGGAGCAGGGAGGTAAAGGGGAGCTGGGAGGAGCGGAGTGGGGGAAAACTGTGGTTGGAATGTATTGTATGAGAGAAGAAAGTATTTTCCATAAAAAGTTCACACACACACACACACACACACACACACACACACACACACAGATTGTCTGCACTTAGTTTGTTTGCCATCACATTTTTTATTGTCTCCATATCCAAACCTAACTGTATGTTTATTCATTGCAAAATGTTTATGTTAATGTTGCTAATGAATTTGGTATTACCAATTCTAGTGGTCATTTCTTCCTTCTCATTTGACTTGCTCCTTTGTGTAATTTGACCCAACTGATCACTTCATGTCAAAACAATTTTCTTTTCGGATTTTCTTACTTTCTGATTCTTACTTCCTACTTTGCTTTACAGATTCCCCAAAGTGCACCCCTACTCTCCAGGTTTTTCCTCTGAGTTAGTGAATTCTCTCCTTGCTGTGATAAAATACCTAACAAAAGATGCTAGAGAAATAGCTCAGTGGTTAGGAGTGCTGACTATTCTTACAGAGGTCCTGGCTTCAGTTCCCAACGCCCACATGACAGCTCGCTGCTATCTATAACTCAAGTTCTGGTTCCATTCTCACACTGACATACATGTAGTAGAACGCCAAAGCACATAAAATAAGAATAAATAAGTTTTAAAAAATGCCCAACTAAAGTACTGAAGGAAGGAAGGAAGGAAGGAAGGAAGGAAGGAAGAAAGGAAGGAAGGTGGGCTTATTTAAAGGTTCTGTAACCTTCTCTAGCTGGGGCCCAAGGGTACAAACATATGAGCTTGTGATGAACATTTCATATTTAAATTACATATCATATTATATTGGACTGTCAGATCTTAAATCTGAATCTGCCTGACTTACTTTCCTTCCTGTGGCAACATTTAGATCTTAGGCTTTTAATAAAGCATACCTGTGGATGACATGAAATACATGTCTACAATTCAGATTATTTCACTTCCTAACTACATCACTTATGTATTGAAAACAAAATCTATTTATCTTACAAACTTTGCACGCACAAATGCAAGCACAAAGTAACTGTGTTATGTGGCTCAGGGTTTCTTATACAACTTTATAAATGGCTTTTGCACCAGTCATCTCAAAGTTCCTAGTCTACCCAATTTTTTATTCATTTAACTCTTTAAAACTTATTTTTTTTTTTTTTTTTTTTTTTTTTTTTTTTTATGTGTTGTCAATACTATCTTTGTTTTTTTTTTTTTTTTTTTTTTTATTTTAATTTATTTATTTATTAAGAATTTCTGCCTCGTCCCCACAACCGCTAAGGTTTTGTTTGCTATTTGCTGGAAGTCACACACACACACACACACACACTCACACATGCACACACCACACACACACCACACACACACACCACACACACGCACCACACACACACCACACGCACACACACATTGCCATATGGCCATATGGGCTTTCTTACAAGGCACATATCAGTATGGCAGCTGGCTTCATCAAAAAGTGCAAGCGAGAAAGTATCAACAATACTAATGTATTTTATAACTTCATCTTAAAAATGGTATTCCATTACTCTTTCTTCTTTATTAGAAATGAGGTATATTTCACACTTAAAAAGAGGAAAATCAGTTAGTCACTCTCATAATTTCTACACCATCAGATGGCTAGCAGAGCTCGAGACCCATACCCTGAGGGGGCGATCCCCTCTGAGGGCCAAGACCCACAGAGAGATTACCCTGGAGACCCAGAATAGAATCAAACACTAATGACAATAAGAGGAACAGAGCTTCGTCCAATAACTGATGGGAACAGTTATAGAGATCTACACTCAAACAGTAGGCTGACCTTGTGGAATCCTGTAGAAGAGGGGAAAGAAAAATTGTAGCAGCCAGTTGGGTTAAGGGCACCACAAGGAAAGCCAGACAATGACTCGTCCTCATTGGGGCTCACAGAGACTGAACCAACAACCAGGGAGTCTGCATAGTACTGAAATAGGCCCTCTGCATATGTAAAAGTTGTCTAACTTAGTCTTCATGTACGACTAAGAGTGAGAGTTGGGTATGTCTCTGACTCTGTTGCTTGCTTCTGCGACCTGTTCCACCTACTGGAGTGATTCACCCAACATTAATAGAAGAGGTTTTTAGTCTTACTACAGCTTGATATACCATGGCTGACTGATAGCTATGGGATTCCCCCATCTATCTGAAGAAAAACAGTGGAAGAATGGATGGGGCACAGTGGGGTGGGGGTGCGAAGGAGAAAGTGATAAGAGGGGGAAAATTTAGCTGGTGTGTAAAAACAAAGAAGCAGATCTATTTGGGTGATGTTTGTGCACCCCTTTAATCCAAACACTTAGGAAGCAGAGGCAAGAGGATCTCTTTGAATTTGAGGTCAGGCTACAAAGAGTAAGCCTATTTTTAAAAACTAAAAAAGAAGAATTAAGAAACAAAGAAACAGAAGATCACATGAGGCATAGATAATAAGAGAATGTTATTATTAGAGGCTTGTCATACTAACTCAGCTTGACTATCCTTTATCCCGAACTATTTACCATTTTAAAATATTTTCGAATCTTAAATATTGTTATATACACAGCAATGTATGTGAGGGATAAGACCATTTTCTAAATAGAAAATTATTTCATTTTCACATATAGCCATATTCTCAATTCAAAGGAAATTTCCTGTATTATCTGTATTATCCTGTATGAGTATTTTGATTGTGAGTTATATGAGAACACAATTAAATTTTTGTGTTTCCACAATTATGTAACTCTTAAGATTTCCCCAATTTAGAACATTTTAAATTTTGGGGTTTTGGGGTGCGGAAAGTTTAACTAGCATATCTAATTGACCCTGGAATTATAAAATAATCTCAAATTATCCAAAACCCAACATATATTTCTAGAATGTTTTTATACTTATGATTTTCCAGTTTTTTTACCTACATTAATGTTAACACAGAACACTAATATTCTTCAGCCATATCTACTCATAACCTATGCCTATTGTTTTACTAAATAAATTCTATTATTATTTCCAAACTATGAACCAAGTTTAATGAATTTAGATAATTGCTTTGTTAAAATCTAGAATGAACTAGTATCCATTCTTGTGTTCTTAAATTAGACATCACCTTCTAGAATCATTTTACCTTTTCTGTTCTGTTATTTTTCATAGTCTACATGGTGGTCAAGCAAACATTAAAAAATGCACAAGAAGTATTTGCTCTTGAACTCAATAATTTAAAGCTGCCATGACTACATATGATCACAACCTGGGTGTATTCAAACATAGAAATTTATTCAACAATGTTTCTAAAGGTTAGAAATAAAGAATCATTGTTTTGGCATAAGAAATGATCCTTCTTGAGGCTGAGAGATGGCTCAGAGGTTAAGGGCACTGCCTGCTCTTCCAAAGGTCCTGAGTTCAATTCCCAGCAACCACATGGTGGCTCACAACCATCTGTAATGAGATCTGGTGCCCTCTTCTGGCCTGCAGGCATACACGCAGAAAGAATACTGTATACCTAATAAATAAATAAATATTTTTTTTTAAAAAAAAGAAATGATCCTTCTTGATTTGTGCTTGGATTCAGGTGGTCTTAGCATTCTTTGGCTTTCTTGACTTACAGTTGTATTACTCATCTCTTTCTCTCTTGCTAGTTGGCTTTCCTTCCTATGAATATTCTTTCCTGTAACGCTAGTAACTGGACCTAAGAACAGCCATAATCTGCTAGGACATTGGTGAAATTATATCTGAAAGTATTCTATTTTTAGATAAAAGCATCTATATAGTTTTTCAAGGCCAGAACTTCAACATACCTTTTGAGTGACACAATTCAGTCTATTGGTCAATGGATTTTGATTTTCATCACAAATTCAAGGAGCAACATGTTATACAAAATGCTAACATACATTTTGGGAAGTAGTGGTGACCAAATGATGACTTATATGTTATCTTCTAAAGCATGGATGTAATACTAATAGATATATAGGATTTTCAGATATGATATCAAGAAGAACTCTCAGTCACAGAAGTCAATTCTTAGAAAGAGCTCAAGGAAAGAAAAGCTGTATTTTAAAAGTTAGGAAGTTAAGAAGCAACCAGATCAAATAGGTATTAAGTAACTGATATTCTCTTTGATGAGACCGTGCAGATAGTGCAATAAAGAAGCAGAAGCCTCAGATAGGGAAAGCCTTTGAGCTGAGTGACTCTAGCTAGTACCTAGCTGCAAATCACATAAATGTCACATGGAAAGAAGTTTAGTTCATGCACAAACTTTGCAAGCACATTTTCTCCAGAGAAAATGTTATATATAAATATATAATCAAAACCTCAGATGTTACTCCGTTTATTGATAATTGACTAACACTTTGTCAGTACTAAACAGAACCTAAATTTCTCATTATATTATCTGGAAATAGATACTCCATTTAGACAAAAATAGCAAGTGCCCGATTTACAAGTAAAAATTAAGAATATTCTTCTTGTAAAATACATATATATCTGCCTAGCACTTCACCCATACTTAGTATAGATGTTATTAATAAGCATTGGAAGCAAATAAGATCACATACAAAATGACATAAAATACTACAGTTATCTTTAGGCTACAAAGAATAATGTTCTTGTTTTTCAGCCTCTGACATATACTAGGTTCCTTTCACTGCTATAATAAATTATCAAACAGTTTTTCCTAAATAGTTGTTTCTAAAGAGTTTTTTATAATAATTTTTCCCCATTTATAGCTCCGAATGTGTTATGTATGAAATGAAATTTGTGGGGCTAAAATCAGGGTATTGACAGTGCTTTTTTTAAACTCCAGAGAAGTACCTTGCATAAATCATCCAGTTCCTGATAGTTGTTGGTGGCAAACCTTGGCTAAAAGCTTCATCCCTACCATATCTACTTTCATTGCCATATGGCCTTTGCCTTGACTTGATTTTTTTCTGTGCAAAATAAGATGTCTAGTGATTCTTGGGGTGAGAACATGGACACATCTGATGGATATCATACTGTTTAATAAAAAAAATCCAGTCTTAATTTTAATGATCACTTTTATAGAAACAGGGGACTGTCTATTTTTATCATTCTGTTTCTTTAAAAAATGTTGTTGACACATAGGACAAATCCTCAAATTGCATTATGTGGTAGCTTCAGTTATAGTCTCATTGAGTAACTCCAGGTGACGTTTTCAAAAGGTTATCATCTTTGCAGTGTTACATGCTCCCAGGACTGGTTTTCGTTTTAATAAAGCATATTACTCTGTGTATTGATTATACCTGTGATCATGTGAGACAAGACACGCCACAAATCATTTGCCAACATTTTAGGACATAGTTACTTGTGGAAACTGTGTAAAACCTCTGCCAAATCTCATTTGAATGTAGAGGCAGCTGATGCACCTAAGCATCCTATAATGTGAAAGACTGTTCTTAAGAGCAAAGAATTATCCATAAAGTTTTGATGTAGCTATAGATGGAAAAACCGCACGTCTTACTGAGGACTTTAATTTGAATGGCAGTACATAGACCAGTAGCTTTCAGAACACTTGGGATATTGATCTCCTTGAAAACTCCTTATGTGATCCCAGTGGAGACTGAGAACTGAGAGACAATTCCCTTTGCTCCCATGTCCAGTTTTGTCATCTCAAAAACTAATATTGTTGCAGATAGATTTTTGCTGATAAAAAGGATAGTTTTGTCATATTCAACAATACTCATACATCTTGAATAAGCATAAGGTCACTTTTTATCCAATTTACAGTGTTTTCTCGATGTATTGAAATTCTAACACAGAGAAATGTGATAAAGGTTGGCAGATTTAATCAGCGATCTGTTAAACATATTGGTAAGAGGAACTCACAACAGAGGGCAAATTCAACCTGCTAGGGTTACGTTTGCTGCCCAGAAGAATGATGTTGGAATACATTTGCTTTTCTTCTCTGATTTTTGTCATCTGTCTCATCCAATCTGCTGATTTCAAAGCCCCAAAATTTTCTTTGATATGAGTGTTTGTAGCTGAATTACAGTGGAGGGAATGCTGAATACCAAAAGAATAAGTAAGATGAATTTTAAAAAAGTGGCAAATGAAAATTGTGTGCTGTTTTTTCTTTATGTTTCCAGTTCTTGTTCATGGTGCCCTTACCGTTTTATCTAGTCAGCTTTGTCCACTTACTGGATTTTCTCCTATCACTGACAAAGTATTATTTTTATTGAATTTCTGAGAAATTTTTGGCAGTGTATGAAATAGTTCAATTTCTTCAATAGTTTCCAGAAACTTAAATTTTGAATTAATATGAATGGTTAATTCAGATAAAACTATAGCTATCACACACTCCTGTAACAATTTTGTGTCCTATAACAATAAAGATAATGCAGACTCAATCATGGCACATATATTTAATGGTAAATGCATGTGGTTATGTTTGTTTTTCACAGTAATCCTATGACTTGGAACCTCTTTACCTGCCTATTTTGCAGATAAAGGAAGTGAAAGATAAATATGGCAGTGATAACTATTATTACTTTGTCTATCTTCCAACCAACAGTAAGATTAAGCTAGGCTTCCTTGCATGTTTATTCTGAAGTGTCTGTAAAAAAGCATTATCTAGGGATAAGGATTTTCTCAGCTATATAAGAATATATTAAATGACTGAATATTCCAGAATATAATCCTATTAATTCCAAACTTTGTGATTGTAGACTCCCCCTATGAAGGTGTATCAAAGTCACCAACGATTCCATCCCTTCATTGGAAGAAAGTTCTACTACCTCAGAACAGTATTTAGTTGCTATGGCAGTTGTTGATGTTGACAGGAAAATTATTTTCTAAACATCTATGAGATTTCTGTCATTGATCTCTATTATGTGTGTTTGAGTTGTATGTGTGTACATGAGTGCTGTAATTTGTTTTCTAATGGCTTTAAAATGTTTTAAAGACAATTTTGTTATTTTTACTTCATCTGCCTATGTGTGCTTGTTTGTGTTAACAATGCATGTGTAGAGTTCCGGGAATCTCCCGTGAGTTTGTTTTCCCCTTTGATACAACTAAGATCATCAGGCCTTGCAGCAACTGCCTTTACCCACCAAGCTATGTCATCAGTCCTTCTGTATCTTCAAATATTTGATCTTTGAAAATTTTATGCAATATGATTCATCACATTTACTCCCCCACAACTTCTTGGAGATCCAATTCTTCCACACCTACTAAACTTTTTATCCCCCCTTTCCCACCCCGTAAATGTGATTTGTGATGTCTATATATTCTTTGATGTGTACCTTTCCACTGGATTATCATTGACTTATCAGAGACTCTCTTTCCTAGAAGCTATGAATTGCTAAATATCCTTGCTAAGATGTGGAATACATAACTCTGATCATTTGTATACAAATGTGCATATGTGTTTAATATTTTTCAAAATACTGGTTAAAATTTCTTGTTAGAAATGACATTTTCCCAAGACTAATTTGAAATATTATGCCGTTTAGTAACTTGCAGGTGGGGAGTATGGAAGAGTGTCTACTTTTTCTCTCCATAGGAAGTCAAGCTCACAACATTCATTGCTTGGTGTAAATGAGCTCTTGGGAAAAATACTTTATCTGTGTCATGCACAAATGGATACTTAATTTTCTTATGAGACTGAAAAAGTAGTTACTTTAATCTTGCGTAGAGTAATGTCAAAATGTTAAGGATTAAATAAACCTTAGTGGAGCATTTCTAGCTTAGTTAATTATTGCATTAGGAGAAAACACGGGAAAAGAGCATTTAAAAATGTCTGGCGTTAAGTGTCATTATTAAACAGTCACTTCAAAGACAATGTTTTTGTTTAATCCTTGCCAAACTTTGAAGTGTTTGTACTTCAGTATGTTGACAAAGTGGGTAAAAGATGAAATAAGCATTGCCAGTCCTTGTATCAGTGCTAAGAGAATGCTTGAACTTACAACTGTGAGATAGCGTGCTGATCCAAATGTGAAATTAAGACTCAATCCTTATCCAGTTCATTCTCGTTCATAAATTTCTTCTCTAAAACAAACAAATGCAATGTCTCTCCATTTTCCCAGTAAATTACCTTTCTATTAAATTCCTTGTACTTTTCTGCTTGTGAAAAAAAGATGTATTCCAGTTCTCCAACACTGACAACTTTCTAATTGCTTTTAAATTTCACTGCCTCCCTTTGGCTATGTTCACACTCTGCCTCATTTTACATGGATGTCTTGATCTTCCCCATACTTAAATAATGGTGAACCTCAAATTCTGTACTTTCAGATATGCCCTTCATATCCCACCTCCCAGGGCACAGAAAAGTAAACTGATTTTGAACTAGCATTTTCTAATCATGACTGGAGTCAAATAAAACAATTGGGCGTTATCACAAAGACCCTTTTTAACTTTGGAGATCCTTTTAATTCTCAAATTATATGTGTACTCCCAATGGTGCCATTAATTTTTATTTTTATTTTTTTCGTTCTTTTGAGACAGGGTTTCGCTGTAGTTTTAGAGCCTGCCCTGGAACTAGCTCTTGCTGACCAGATTGGCCTTGAACTCACAGAGATCCACCTGCCTCTGCTTCCCGAGTGCTGGGACTAAAGGCATGTACCACCACTGCCTGGCTTGGTGTCATTAATTTTTTATTGATTTATTGTCCCAAATACATCCAGATTCAGCCACACTCTCCATTGACTTCTTTTGCCTCTCTCATAAATATAGGCAGACCCCTGTAGTGAAAGTATAAAATTCCTCCTAGTTTTTTTTTATTTCTTCTATCCTAATTTATATATTTAAGGCCAGCTATAATTATAATGTTACTATCTTCCATCACCCTACTAAAGCTTTGGAAAATATCCTTAATTAAATATATGGAAAATTTACCAGGATATTCGTTAGGCTATTTTATTTATCATAACTCAAATACATTTTCATTGAATGTTTTATTGTTACTGTGAATTTTTCCATATACTTCCAATATAAAAACTTGATATCATAACAGACCTTATTTGTGTAGCCATGTTATAATTAATCTCTACTATTTTGTATTTTCTATTTTTTAATTTATTAGATTTAAAAAGAACACCAATCCAAGTTCCCACTCCTTTCCCTTCTCCCATTCCCTCCACACACTCTTCCACCCCACCCCCATCTAATACTCAGAGAGGGTAAGGCACATTGCCTTGTGGAAGGTCCAAGGCCCTCCCTACTATATCTAGGCTGAGCAAGGTATACATTCAAAGAGAGCAGGATCCCAAAAAGCCAGTACATGCAGTAAGGATAAATTCTGGTGTCACTGCGAGTGGCCACTCAGCCTGCCCCAGCCATGCAACTATCAATGACATTCAGAGGGACTAGTTTGGTCATATGCTTGTTCCTTCCCAGTGTGGCTGGAGTTGGTAAACTACAATTCGCTCAGGCAAACTGTTCCAGTGGGTGAACCCTTCATGGTCTTGACTTCCTTACTCATATTCTCAGCCCTTCCACTCTTCAACTGGACTTTAGGAGCTCATTCCAGTGATCCAATGTGGGTTTCTGCCTCTGTCTCCATCCGTTGCTAGATAAAGCTCTATGGTGATATTTAAGATAATCATAAGTCATACTATAGGGCAAGTCAAGATTGGACACCCTCTCCTCTATTGCCCAGGGTCCTAGGTGGGGGTCATCCTTTTGGATTCCTGGGAATTTCTCTAGAGCCAGTTACTGCTAACCCTATAATGGCTCCCTCAATCAAGATATTTCTCTCCTTGTTCTCATCTCTGTCCTCCATCCTTCGCGACCATTCCATTCCCTCAAGTTCTCCTCTCCTCTCTCCCTCTCTCCTTCTCTTCCCCTCCCATGCTCCCATCTCCCCCCACTCCTACGCTTCCAACCCTGCCAGTCAATCCTGTCTTTTTCCAGTTTCCAGGTGGATCTATATATGTTTTTCATTGGGCTCACCTTACTACTTAGCTTCTCTAGAATCATGAACTATAGGCTCAATGTCCCTTTTTATAGCTAACAGTCAATTATGAGTGAGTACATACCATATTCATCTTTTGGAGTCTGGATTACCTCACTCAGGATAGTGTTTTCTAATTCCATTCATTTGTATGCAAAATTAAATATGTTATTGTTTTTACTGTAGCACTCTAATGTGCAAATATGCTACATTTTCTGTATTCATTCTTCAGTTGAGGGGCCATCCAGATTGTTTCTAGGTTCTGGCTATTACAAATAATGATGCTATAAACATAGTTGAACAAATGCTTTTGTAGTATTATTGAACATATTTTGGATATACGCCCAAAAGTGGTATTGTTGGATCCTGAGGTAAGTAGATTCCCAATTTTCTGAGAAACTGCCACACTGATTTCCAAAGTGTTTGTAGAAGTTTGCATTCCCACCAGCAATGGATGAATGTTCCCCTTACTCCACAGTCTCTCCAGCATAAGCTATCATTAATGTTTTTGATCTTAGCCATTCTGACAGATGTAAGATGGTATCTCAGTGTTGTTTTGATTTGCATTTCCCTGATAGCTAAGGATGTTGAACACATCCTTAAGTATCTTTTGGCCATTAGATATTCTTTTGTTGAGAATTCTTAAGAAGGATACTTAAAAGAAATCTCACACTAGCTCAGAATTGAGAAACAAAATGTTATTTATTTAGGGGTAGACTCACAAATCAGAATCCTTTGCTGGAATGCAGAACAGAAACCAAATCCTGCAGCTGGAAAAGAGGCTGTTCATTGGCATAAATAGTATAAGAGGCCACACCCCAGTGGGCGGGTAACTACTGGCTGTAGGATTTCCTACAGCAAATTTTCTATTTAGTTCAGTACCCCATTTTTAAATTGGGTTATTTAATTTTTTTTCTTTAATTTCTTGAGTTCTTCATATATTTTGGAAATCAGTCCTTTGTCTGATGTGGGGTTGGTGAACATCGTTTCCCATTCAGTAGGCTGTCTTTTTGTCTTATTTTGACTGTATCCTTTGCTTTACAGAAGCTTCACAGTTTCAGAAGGTCCAATTTATTTATTGTTGCTCTCAGTGTCTGTGCTACTGGGGTTATATTTAGGAAGTGGTCTCTTGTGCCCATGCATTGAAGACTACATCCCACTTTCTCTTCTATCAGGTTCAGTGTGGTCAAATTTATATTGAGGTCTTTGATACATTTGCCTTGAGTTTTGTACGTGGTGATAAATATTTTCATTTTTCTACATGTTGACATCCAGTTATACCAACACCATTTTCTGAAGATACTTTCTTTTTTCCATTGTCTAGTTTTAGCTTCTTTGTCAAAAATCATGTGTTCATAGGTGTTTGGATTAATACCAGGGTCTCTATTGAATTCCATTGGTCAATCTTGTTGTTATTATGCCAATATCAAGCTGATTTCATTACTGTAACTCTGTAATACAGCTTAATGTCTGGGATGGTGACGCCTCTCTAAATTCTTTTATTGTGTAAGATTGTTTTAGCTATCCTGGGTTTTTTGTTTTTCCATACAAAGTTGATTATTTTTCTTTCAAGACCTGTGAAGAATTGTGTTGAGATTTTGATGGGGATTGCATTGAATCTGTAGATTGCTTTTGGTCTGCCAAATTCTGATTGCCATTTTTCTATGTTGAACCAAGAGCATGGGAGATCTGTCCATTTTCTGGTAACTTCTTCAATTTCTTTCTTCAAAAAAGTAAAGTTCTTGTCAAAGAGGTCTTTCACTTCTTTGCTTAGTATTACTCCATGAAATTTTATGCTGTGGCTATTATAAATGCTGATGTTTCTCTGATTTCCCTCTCAGCTTCTTTATCATTTGTGTATAGGAAGGCTACTTTTTTTTTGAGTTGATTTTGTATCCTGCCACAGCACTGAAGGTATTTTTCAGCTGTGGGAGTTCTCTAATAGAGTTTTTTAAGTCACTTATATACACTATCAAATCGTCTGCAAAGAACAAAAGTTTGACTTTTTCCTCTCCAATTTGAATCCCCTTGATCTCCTTGTGTTGTTTTATTGCTATTGGCATTCCAAACCATAGATAAAGTTACTACAGGTCCCAAAGAAAGATGTGTTTGTCTGTAAAGGGAAAATCCCTATCTTTTGGAAATTCCTACTTGGTCTATTAGCAAAGGTAATTGTGGAGAGACTGACTTTATGTAAATTTGACTGTTGGAACAAAGAGTGAATGTTATTTCTCTATGGCCTCATGGAAGTTCATTCTGTGAACTGTTTCTTTCACCTGTTTGATTTTTTTCTTGGGTTCCTTTGAGGGATTTATTAATTTTTTTCCATTTTTTTGTCTTCTCTATTTCTTTAAGGGAGTTTTTCATTTCTTCTTTAAATGTCTCCATCATTTTCATAAAGTTACATTTAAAGTCATTCTACTGCTTCTTCTGAGTTAAGATGATCTCGTTTTCCTGTTGAAGAACCACTGAGTTCTGGTGTTATCATGTTGCTGTTTAGCTTGTTAAAAGAATTCTTGCATTGGCGCCTACTCATCTCTTTTTTCAAATGAGGCTGGCAGTGTCTTTGTGTCTTGGTCTAATACTTGCTGTGGCTGTCTGGGTGTGTGGGACTTTTTCTTGATTTGCTCTGTACTGTCAATGTCTGTATCAGAAAGACTTTGAGGTCTCTATATGCCTGCTCTCTTGGTCTTCTCTCCTGGTTTGTTATCTTGGTGCACTCTCTTAATCCCCTCAGTGTTGTAGAAAGCTCTTGGCTGTTTTTAAGTCTCCTCCATATTGGAGCAAGCTGTGTTTCAGAGTTCCACCAAGGTGGTAGGAGGATAGGTGTGTTTGGGCGTGGGATGTGGCTAGTAGTTTGGATGGTGGCTGAATGATTATGGGTTTGGAGGGATCCTAGCCTCAGGAAACTCCCTGCTGGCTGGCTAGAAAATCCAAGGGAGTTGGTAGAGGTTCCCAGGGTTTTGTCACACTGGGGAGGTCCTAGAGTGTGTGGTGTCCCTCTGTGTGGCTTTTCACTCATCTCTTAAGCCCCCTCAGTATTAGAGCATGCTGTGTTTCAGAGTTCTACCCAGATAGTAGGAGGATAGGGCATCTGTCACTCTCTTAAGTCTGACCCTATCTCTCTCTTTTAGTCACTACTTGGGAAACTCTTTTCTTCAACCTCAACCTATGGTTAAGAATATAATTCTGATTATTCTCTGAGAAGATGCCCTGATAATAAAGAACAAGACCCCAAGGTATTTCCTAGCATAGTTTGCTATTCATACTTGAGCGGTTTGTCTCCTTGATGATTCCTAGGTCCTGTCAAGTTGATAATCATTATGTACTTTCACTTTATCCATCTTTAGAAACTTTCTATGCCCACTACAACAAATTATTACCAAATTTAGTCCCTTTAAATAAACATCTTCTGTTTTGGGTGGAGAAGTTTCTTAAGATGAGGTCTAATATAGCCAAGGATGACAGTAAATTCCTCCTATTCTTCTAATCTCCACCTCTCAAGTACTGGATTATTACAAGAAAACACTCTTACTTTTACAATTTTACAGTTCAGGAGTCCAAAATAAGTCTTGTTATCTTTAAATGCAAATGTTAGCATACATGTATTTCTTCTGGAAGAGCTGCAAAAGAATTGTTTCCTTGCCTTTTCTAGTTTTTAACGCCTTGGGTCATTTTTGGCACATGGTCATTCAATCATCTCTTTGGGTTCTGTAAAAATATTTTCTCCGTCTGTTTCTGTTTTCTACTATCCCTCTCATAAAAGAATCCATAGTTTCCTACGATATACCTGAATGATCATTTTCCATCTCAAAATGCTTAAATTAACAATACTTCCATATTCCCTTTACTATGTAAGGTAAAATAATAATACCTTTGGCTGGATAGTTTGTTTTTTTTAATTAATTTATTTATTTATTAAAGATTTCTGTCTCTTCCCCGCCACCGCCTCCCATTTCCCTCCCCTTCCCCCAATCAAGTCCCCCTCCTTCCTCAGCCCGAAGAGCAATCAGGGTTCCCTGACCCTACAGCTGATAAACACCGTTAGTAATGTGGCTGGATAGTTTGTTTTTGGTGGAGGAAATTATTTTGCTTATTAGATCAATAATTTTGCTTATTTTTATGCTAACCCACAAACTCCCTTTCTCCAAGAATGTCTCTCTTCACATCCTTCATAAAATTTTATTACTTTTAAAGCACTTTCCTATGGCTTTACCACACCCAACTTGAAGTGAAAGTAATAGGTTTTCCCATCTTCTCCCTCATCACATCTCACTCACCATATGGCAATAGGACCAGTCTAATTAAGTAGGTAAGCATTTGTCTCCTTTATTGCCTTTTTTATTAGACAGCCTTGTACTGTCCTTGAAATAGCATTTTGTAAGTAGTTTATGCTCATTATGTGTTTATCCAATAACAAATGGGAGTAAGAAAAGCGAACTGCAGATACTATCAATCACATTCATTTTTTTCATTCATTGTTCTTTTTATTCAGTTATCGTTTCTTGGTCACTGGAAATGAAAGCTGAATAAAACATATATTGATGCTATATTATCAATTCTACTAGAATATAAAATAAACAAATAAATATACATACAGTATCCAGTAGGATTCAAAATAAGCCAATGTGTATAGAAAGTTTGAACAAAAAAGTATGCTAATGAAAAACAGTAGATATTGACCAAAGAGAGTTAAGTTATTTGCTTAAAATGACACAGCTGATACATGGAAAACCAGGGATAGGAACATAGATTGATTTGGTTCTCTTATCTATGGTGATGTATTCATTTTACATATGATTGAATTCTGGTGTATAAGAAGCCAAGACATGGATGCTATCCTTAACATGGAAGAGGTGAGTAAGTGTATATGAATTCATCCAGAAATAGAAGCCATTTAAAATCTGTTTACTCATTGTCATGATTAGTCTTTATTGTCATTCTGGCAGAGTTAAAGGTCATCTAAGAGGAGACGCCTTCTTTAGGCATTTGAATAGGTCACATTTACCTGTGGGTATGTCTGTAAAGGGTCTTTTTTATATTTTTATTAAAAATTTCCACCTCCTTCCCTCCTCACATTTCATTTCCCTCTCCCTCCCCCCCTCCCCCCTCCCCCTCCCTCTCCAGTCCAAAGAGCAGTCAGTGTTCCCTGACCTGTGGGAAGTCCAAGATCCTCCCCGTTCCATCCAGGTCTAAAAAGGTGAGCATCCAAACAGACTAGACTCCCACAAAGCCAATACAGTAGAATCAAAACCCAGTGCCATTGTCCTTGGCTTCTCAGTCAGCCCTCATTGTCAGCCACGTTCAGAGAGTCTGGTTTAATCACACGCTCCATCAGTCCCAGTCCAGCTGGCCTTGGTGAGCTCCCATTAGATCTGTCCCATTGTCTCAGTGGGTGGACGCACCCCTCGCTGTCCTGACTTCCTTGCTCATGTTATCCCTCTTCTGCTCTTCATTTGGACCTTGGGAGCTCAGTCCAGTGCTCCAACGTGGGTCTCTGTCTCTATCTCCATTCATCGCCAGATGAAGGTTCTATGGTGATATGCAAGATATTCATCAGTGTGGCTATAGGATAGGGCCAGTTCAAGAGCCCTCTCCTCAGCTGCCCAAGGAACAAGCTGGGGACATCTCCTTGGACACCTGGGAATCCCTCTAGAGCCAAGTCTCTTGCCAACCATATAATGGCTCCCTTATTTAAGATATATACTTCCCTGCTCCCATATCCACCCTTCCTCCATTCTAACCGTCCCATTCCCCCAAGCTCTTCCCATCCCCCCTTCTCACTTTTTTCTCCCCCATCTCCCCTTACCCCACCCCACCCCCAAGCTCCCAATTTTTGCTTGGCAATCTTGTCTACTTCCAATATCCAGGAGGATAACTATATGTTTTTCTTTGGGTTCACCTTCTTATTTAGCTTCTCTAGGATAGCGAATTATAGGCTCAATGTCTAAAGGGTCATTTTGATTACTAATTGACAAAAGATGGATGAATCCATGCTCAGAAAGATACTCCTGGGAAGTATTTTTAAAAACTGTCTAAGTATGAAACCTCTAGCGAGCCAGAGAATGAGCTAGTAAGTACCATTCGTACATTGTTCCTCCCAGATCTCTATCTTGAGTTCTGGCTCATCTTCCCTGAGTGATGGTTTGTGATGCAGAAATATAAACCCAACAAACTCCATTACCTTCTCTCCCCTAAGTTACTAAGGGTATTTTATCATACCAACAGAAAGGAAATAGAGCAGAAAATTGTAGCAGGCATGTGGGTGATGTCACAATGAACCTGGATATGTAGCTTTTTAAGCTTTTGGAATATTTTATTACAGGATTGTGTAAGACTTTTGAGCTTTGGGCTTTGAAAGCTATTGAGTGCTCAGAAATAAATGAGCTGCTGTGAGATCTTGGAAGATTCTGTGGACTGTGGAGGACTGGCTTGTGAGTTTCCAGATGGGAATAAGGACTTAATTACAAACAGTACCAGGGACCATTTATGTGATATTTTAGTTGAGAATTTGTGTGAACATGTCATGCTGGAGCTGAAAAGTCATCTTTGACTAATGATTGATCAGCATCATTGAGTTGAAATTTTCTGTGGATAAGAATGAATATCCTCAGATTATGCACACAGAAGCTGTGGTCCAAGGAAGCTATGCATATATTTTAAATTGAAAGCTAATCTTTGCAACACCAAAGAGACTCACATATTAGTGGTTTGGAAGGCATGAGAATTACAGGATTGAAAGGGTCATAAAAAGAATTTGATGCTTGCACCTCGTGGCCATGGTGAAGTCCCTGGAGAGATACCACTAGTGAAAGTGAAGAAGCCTCAGCTGTAGCAAATATATCAGAATTATGGAGATACCAGGATCGTGAGATGCCCAACACCACCAGCAACAAATATAGAAGGGAGTCAATCTGGGCCTTTATAAGACACATGGTGTGGGTTGTGGATGGCAGAGATGAAGTATCTGGCTTTTCAAGCCCTTTAGAGCCCATAAGATCATGAGTGAATCTCTGATGAGACTTTGGGCTAAATTGCTGAACGTCTTTGTTTTGCTTAAGTGTGTTAGCTTTATGTTATAGTTCTTCCCATTTGGAATAAAAAACTCTATGTAACTTGTTTTTGATTTTATAGCCCCCCCCCAAAGTTGGGAGATTTTGTAGCTTTAAACCTTCTTCTTCTTGTTCCCAAGATCTCATGTAAATATAATATAAAAAACACTCCAAGGTACAAAAATCTCACATGTTTGTGGGTCACATTGACAAAGAGTGAGTGCCCTGGTTAGTCTTGGTTATTAATTTAACATATCCTAGTTTCACCTGATAGGAGAAGCCATAATTAAGGAATTGCCTATATAAAGTTAGTCTGTCGGTGTGGATATGAGGGATTGTCTTTATTAGTAATTGATGTAAGAGAGGCAACAAACTGCCCAGCACCATGACTTGGCCAGAAAATCCTGGATATATATACAAACTTGCTAAGCATGAACCTTTGACTGAGCCAGTGAACAGCATTCTTCTATGATTTTTGCTTTCAGGTTTTTTCCATGTTTCAGGTTGCTTCTCATGATTCTTTTAATTATAATATCAGAAAGGCAACCAGAACATTCAAAATATGAGCTTCAGTGAATCAATAAGAAAAAAATGAGAGTCTCAATAAATATTCATACAGTAAGAACATTTTTCACGATTTTAGTTTTTATACTTATAATACCTCACAGTCATCTGTGATCCAAAACTATGAACTATAAAATTTCATGAATCAACAATATACAAGATCCAAATTGCATCCTATTCTGAGTGGTTGATGAAATATCATGCTGTCATGTTCTGCCTCCCCTGAAATTTGAATAATTCTTCTCTTCATTGTATTCATGTTGTGTATGCCACTTAGCTTTTAGCCATTTTATAGTCATCATTGTCATTATATAGACTGAGGTGGAATCACAATACTTAAAAGCAAATAACCCTTATGTAGTAGCCTAAGTATGTGCCACAATGTTTTTTACCATTCGACTCACTTTCTTTCATCACTTGGAACTGTATCTTCCAGACAATACATCAGCTGTGAGTACAGTTTTACGAAGTATTGAGACAGAGAAGATAAAAACATGTTATAGCATAATCTATGATTTTTATCAACCTCTAACTACATCTAATTTATAAATTGAAATCAATTGTAGGAATATACAGCAAGAAAAAAGTACACATAGGTATTTGTACTATTTATGCTTTAAACATTAAATGAAGGTCTTGGATCTTATTCCCTGCTGATATAGGAAACTATTAGATATATTTTCGTTGCTATTTCTGGGTAAGAAATTTAATTTTCCGACAGCACAGCAAGTCATAGATATCTTTGGTTGGTCATATTTAATTTATCTTTTCAGTTCAAGATACAATAAAATTTCTCAAAGACATTTGTAAAATTATTATAGATTAACCAAGATGTGAAACCTATGAAACACATATAAATCATTCTTTTCTAATACACGATTTAAAGAGATTCAATTAAGGATCTTGATGTACAAAATTGATGCTTTCTAAACCAATTAGAACTTCAGAAATAGAATTGCAAACTAGACTGTGTGTCTCATAGAAATGAAACAGGTAAGAAACCGGTACTTTGAGCAAGAGTAAAGGAATATGGTAGTTACACTGGAAGGAATTGTAGTTTATAGTTTGATCCTGGAGTTTCTTGGGCAGTGTAGATTAAACTCCCACTGAAGAAGGAACTGACTGTTATTGCTAACCTGAGGGCTGAAGATAACAACTTTAAGATTTCCTGCAGCTCCAGTTAGTGTGGTGGCTGGGAAATGAAATTTGGGTTCTAGGAATGCATGACTTAGCCTTGCGATATAATGTGGCATTTATTTGGATAGGCCTGATAAATTGACTCTTTTGAAGAACAGTATTTATATCTTTATGTGAACTCTAGGTCCTTGCTTTAAAAAATGTAAACGTGCACTAATGTTAAAATAGCTTATTTTTGATGCTATTTTTTAATTTTTTTCTGATTTTGAGACTATAATGATTATGATACATCAAGTGAATAGATTTTGACTTTGATGTGTAAGATGGAATATACTTTAGTAGAATTTTATTAAATGTCTTTTGGAAATCCAAACAGTGTGCTAATATTTTTCCTAGTAGCCTAAACAGACCTTTATAGTAGATGATGTCATATATTTTATACCTTTCATTGACAATGTACCTTTTATCAGTCATTAGTGGCAAATGCCTTATTTTTTCCTGAAGTATGTTTTTCAGTTTTTTTGCAAGATGCTTGCAGTATCACAGATCTTTAGAGACATACAACTGATACAATTTTGTTTGTAAAGAAAATCACTGAATAAATCAGCGTGTCGCAGCAACAGATATTTTAAAATGTTTGCAATGACAGATATTTTAAAATGTTAATTTCAGTAATGTGTAGTAAAATAAATTGTGAGGAAAATGAAGAGATTGTTTTCTATATTTAAAGAAAAGTAGGGTCTATACATTTAGAGATATTCTAAACCCTAAATGAATATATGATCTGAAATTATTCTGAGAAGCTTATGGAACATAATTTGGGCATTTCTGATTTTGATTTAACTTACAAAGTACAATTTATTGGAAAATATAATATAGATCCTGCTTGTGGTATTCTTTCCTTATGAGTAATTTATTGCCTCAAATGGATATGATAAAAATGTATATAAGAACCAGGTACATTAGTTTATACCTGTCACCCCAATACTAGGGAGGCTAAGGCTGGAGGGTGCCATGAGTTCAAGGTAAGTCAAGGATGTATGGTAGAACTCTATCCAGAAACAGATGTACAAAAAATTCTTATAATGTGTTAATAAATCTTCTAAATTATGTTTTTCTTCTTATCTTTCCTTGAAAGAACAGCCTTTAAGAACTGGAAGATGAAAGCTCCCATTCCACATTTGATTCTCTTATATGCTACTTTCACTCAGAGTCTGAAGGTTGTGACCAAAAGAGGTTCTGGTAAGATGTGCCTCTTTTAGTTTTCATTTTTTTTTCATTTAAAGTGATTGTGACCTGTACATATGTGTTATTTGTGAGAGGTTGAAAAGGGTTAAGAATTCATGCTCTATAGATATCATAGAGATACAGGGATACAGTGAAGAATATTAATAGGCAATTACAAAAGTACTAGTGTGTGGAAATTAATTTGGCTTATCTTATTTATTTCCACAAATGTAGAACTTGGATAGGTGCTATAACAAAAGTTTGGATTTAGATTCTGTTAAACAATGTGAGTTTTTATGTTCTTTTACTGAGTATCTTCATTTTATAGAATATTATTGTTTATTATTTTAACTTACTTTATAATACTATTATTTCCTAATTAGTTATGTCCATAGTGGATTCTTTTAAGGATTGTATTTCAGCTGTTTTGCTGAATTACTTGGAAGGATTTAAATTAAAAATAGTTTCATTTAAAAAGAGGACGTGGCATTTACCGTAATATTTTAGAAAAAGGAAGAGAGTAGAATGATAAAGAAACACAATGGTGACTCAATTATTGTTGAAACCCAGACTGTTATTAGGCATCTTTAGTGTCCAGTTGCCACTTCATAGTTGGAGTTAGGGAATCATATAACACTCTAATGAATACATACATATTATTGTGAAATTCTTCTGTTTATAAGGTATTGATATGATTTATCATTGCCATTTTCCCATTTCACATGGGGTTATTCTAGTTTTGAAAATAAAACTTTCAGGCATAAAGGAAGAATAGAGAAATTGAGATGAGCTGCTCCAGCTACAGTGTGTTCTCTCTAAGGTCTTAAGAGTCAAAAACAAAGATTGAGTTGAATCTCAAAAGGTTGTAGTGTTGTGATACCGTTATTTGGCTAATAGAGCATCTGCCTCATGTTGATGGGATAGTAGAAACTACCATATCAAGAAAGAGTGGACAGCACTTCAACTTTTAGGAAGCCCCTTCTGCAGATAAGGTGTGTGGAGAAATTGGGAAAAGATTTGTGTGCGGGTTCAGTGCAAGGTTGTTTTACTGAACCTATTAGTGACCCTGGAACATCTTGATTATGCTACTTAGACGTCATTGCTGTGGTTGTAGGACCTGAAAAATAGTGTTTGTGGTTTTTTACATTATTCCATCTACTTTTGGGGATATTTTTAAATGCAAGAAAATAATAAACTGAGATTATGATTGTTGATTAAATCTAAAATCTTCATTTATCCTTGTTATTATAGCTTATTACATAAAATACGTTTTTTTCGTTCTTTGTGCGTATGTCAGATGTATGATTTATTGAAATGCAAATGTGACCTTTTTCTCATCATAAAATAGTGGTGACAGGTCTATTCTATATAAGTTCTGCTTTTGCAGCAAATATTACTTTGGTTTTTAATCAAAGTGGTACTTACTGTATTTGAGAACTATGGTACAGAACTAAAAATGTGAGACAACTAGACAGTTCATATCTCTTGCTCTGGAGACTTAGACAAAGCTCAATTACTTGTTTCAAATGTAAACCAAATTTTATTGATATGAATCCATATTAGGAAAATATTATTAACATGGTATCCTAAATTAGACTGGAATTCTAATATTTTGTACTCTTCAGTTTATGAATACAATTGTCACATACCTACTTCTCATCTCTCAAACTAAATATGTCTTTATTTACTTATACAAAAGCAAAGAAGGTAAGTGAAACATTTGCCTTGCTAATTCTTATCTGTGATTTGAATTGTGACTGATTCGTCTCAATGTGTATGTTAAGATTCAGATGAATGTTAGGTGATTTTTGGGTAATAAGTGTAAAAATTGAGATTCAATATTTTTTTCATAAACTGTCCTAGCATTCACTCATTTTAAATATGTTTGTTACCATGGCTGCTATCTTTGAGAGAAACAGGTATATGTAACTTACTGAATAGAATCATTACCGATCTCCATAGATCAAAAAGAGCATGCTTTGGCATCTTCACCTTAAAAGATAAATGGCTTAATGTTTACACCCATCCCGACTGATAAAACCAGAAGGACCAAGGCCAGAGAATCATAATCAATTTTGATGTTTGATATTGCACATTAACTAAGGGGGATGTGTATTTATATTATTCTTATTTATTTTTCTTATGATTTTATGAATCTTTAGAAGGTTTAACAAACAAAATTCAAAATATAATGCATTTCAAGTGTATTATGCTAGAATATTTTTTTTTACTTTACTGTGACCACAAGGAACAGAAGTAGATACTTCAATAATTAATAACATAAAAACATGACTAAAATACACAATGTAATTGTTGAGTTTTATGGCATGTGGATTATGTGTAATTTTTTTTTCTGACTAACACATACAGTCATTCCATAAAAATTTAGAAGGAAGTATTTGTTTCTCATTAGTAAAACTAATTGGAAAGTAATAGGAGCTCTTATATAAACAGAGGTGCATTATTTTTATTGCCTTGGCTTACACCCCTATTGCTATTAATTTAAAGGGCAAATTAAAACTAATAAGGCATTTACATTATTATATCTTCCTGAATTCAAATGTTCAAAATGCAAATTCATGTTTCATTTAACTAATAATTTCTGATATGTGTATGATATGAAAATTGAAGATTGAATTTGGTCACTCAAGTAATGATCGAACATTGTGCATACCTCGAGAATTGAGAATTTTAATGGGAGCAATTGTTACTGTACAATTGATTGTTTTATAAAACAATTTTACATGTAAAATCTAAGCAATCCTTGAAGGGACATACTACTATTTTTGCTACTCCCCACAAATGTGTAAAATGTCACAATTTAGTAACTAAGCATTTGAGTTTATTAAATTATTGAATTTTTTGCAAAAGCATAAAAACAAATATTTCCTTTAAATTTTTTTGTGTCTCAACCAAAATATACAGTCTAGCTTAATATTCCTGTTTGATTTTCCCTTGCTTTTTTCTAGTCTGTTCACCACCTTTCCTACTCTCCTCTCCATTCTTCACTTCCTTATTTTACGTTCCACTTCTCCTCTCCTATCCCTTCCTGGGATCCTTCCCCCTCATTTCTAAGTCCCAAATTCTTTATCTCCATGACTTCTTTTTTTTTGTACAGTTTTTCAAAAAAAAAAAACAACTCACATTGATGTTGCTACTGTGTCTTTGTAGAAATGATTTAATCTGTCTGTCTTGTGCATGCTAGGCAAGTGATCTATCACAGAAACATATCCCATATTTCCATAATTAAAAATTTGATCCTCTCTTGTGCTAAGATTGCAAGTGTACACCAACATATACAACTAGTACTTTTGAACTATAAAAATATAATTATTTTTTCAGAAAGATAAATTCCAGCATCTTCTTTTCTAATATACAAAACAACTATAAGAAATCAACCAGGGCTCATTGATATATCTTTTTTGTTTTGTTTTTCAATCAGTTGGTTTTTGTTATTTTATTAGTTCTTTGAGAATTTCATATGATGTATTTATATAATATTTACATGTTATCCAACTCCTCCTCGATCCACCCCTCATTTCTTGCCCACATAACCTTCTGTCCTTTTTTTTTATTTTCTGAGCCCCTATAATCATGGAAATACCTTAATAAGTGAATGATTAAGTACATTAGTATGTGATGTGTGGATTAGTATCCAATAAAAATGATACAAGGCAAGCACACATAATAGTTTAAAAAAACAATAGAGACATTTACTGTAGTTGACTGTGCTTCTAGACACTCATATTAATCTTAGCGCAAACCTGATATGCAGAGTGAGTTCTAGGCTTTATGAGGTCTATCCAGAGAACCTGCATTGGAAAAGAGAGAGAGAGAGAGAGAGAGAGAGAGAGAAGAAAGAAAAAGAGTAAGCTTGTTCATATTTCTTAAAGTTTATATCTTAAAAGGAGATCATTGTATTGCTTGAGACTAGTGAAAAGGAAAAGAGCAACTCAGGATAAACAACACCTAGGACATGTTAGGGGTTTAAATGAAGACAAAGAACTTTTACAAACCATAAGTGTTTTTGAAGTTTTGGAATATAGTCCACAATCTGTTAGAAAGAGAAGTGGCTCTTCAGATATTTCTGTAATGGAATTTTACTGGAGCAATGCTGGCTTAAAGTGGTATTAGTATTTCTGTGCAGAGAGTTTGCTTTTGATCATATTGATCAGAAATTGCCATCTTGTGGAGTATAACTCTTGATAGACATATGTAAAGTTGAGGATATAAAAAAAGTTTTCATATTTATTAGAGCCTATAGAGAGGAATGAGTGGACATGTTACATAAATCATAAAGTTCATATTTTTCTACAGAAGATTAATGATACATAAAAATTCCCTAGAGCAGTAAGCTGGTACACAGTAAGGGGATTGCTACAGGGAGTTTGTCTTCTCTTTATTCTAGGACCTGACAAGAGACACCTGTTTGTGTTAAATGATTTAGAAGAAATTCTTCCTGACAGCAAGAGAAAGACAAGCCTCGAGAGGTTTATTAAAACCACAGTTTGGGCTCTGACAATTTCTAAATGTAAACAGTAGATAAATATTGAAAGACACAGTTTAGTTCCTAGGTTTTCTTTATTTACGGGTCTTTGTTTCTTTAAGTAATAGACATTATACTACAAAACAAGTGGAATTTAACTGTATAGAAAGGAAAAAGGCATATGTAGTACTTGTACCTCATGCCAATGTTATTCGTGTTTATCAGTTCTTTTAGGCATTTCTGGAAGTCAATGAACTCAATTCTACATGATTACGAGACAATGTAGTCTCTCTTCCTTTGCCTTTAGTTCACTGCCATGTGTTTATTTTTCTTCATTTGCTTTTGGGATAGTTTATAAATCCAAACTTCTGAGACTTTTCTTACATTTTAAAGTTAAAAATGCAGAATGTTTATTTATTGAAACAATTATCTTACACTTTTGTATTTTTAAAAAAATCAAAGCTTGAAATGAGATATATCATAAGCTCCATTATATGTGAGATAATGCCTTTAGTTATAGTAAGTCTGACAAATATAGAAGCCAGTACCTAACCACCAAAAATCCATTCAGTTTCTTTTTCTAATAATCATCTATGGTATACCTTTGAATTTCACTGCCAAATTAATTTTCTTTGTCAATGCAATTTTATATAATTGTTATAGATTAATGCCAAATGTGGATAATTATGATTGTTAATGGTCAGTTTGCATGGATAAGTTAAAACTTAACATGTATAATACTTTCAAGAAGACTCTCATGGGATGTACTATTTCAAGTTAATAAATACAGCAGAATGACACTACATGAGGATAATAAAAAAACAAAAATATATTATCCTATATATGTAATGTTAAGATGGTTTTTTTCTCCTTTTCTCAATAAAAAAAATAACCTTCAATCATGAAAACAAAAAACAAAACAAAAAAAAAAAGATGAAGGACTGAGATAGTACCATTAATCAGTACGCTACCAATGTTTTTTTTAACAGATTAGCACAGTTATGACGCTTTAGTTTTTAATCTTATATTTATTGAAGATAACAGTTCAAATCAGTTGGAATTTGGGAGATTATAGAAAAGACTCCATCTTTTTGTTTCCTTGGCCTTTGGTTGTTTTGTGGTTGCACATCTCTCTAAATGTGCTTCCAGTGTCACATATCTTTCTCTGACTCAGACTACCTTGACTCCTTTCCATTTTATAAGCGCTTGGGATTATTGTGGGTATTCTGAAACAAGCCAGGATGAGCCCTCTAGTAAATAAGTCCTTAATTTAATCAAATTTGCAAAGTCCCCCTTTTTAGGTAATATATCATAGTCACAGGTTTTAGGGATAAAAATGGAAGCATATTTCCACTGACAGTACTTAGCTTACCCCAACTTGATTTTCCAATTCAAATACCAATCTTACTGAACTGGATTGGAGACTGCTGAAAGAATGGTCATTCAGAGACCAGACAGAAATAGGAGAAAGAAGAAAAAATAAATTGTATGGTTTTGTTAAATGGGCCAGAAGATCCCTGAGGTCACTGCAGCGAAAAAGGAGATATATAGAATGAAAAGGAACAAGAAATGAAGGTCAGAGGAAAGAGAAGAAAGTGAGACCGTGAGTGAGAAAAGCAGCAATGAGACTTAAGGAGACTTTAAAATAACTACTGCTCACTAGAAGAACTCATGCTGACCTTACAGGTTTCTATGTCCTGTGAAGTTCTCATAGATAAGATATGACTGAAATTACATAGGAGGGCTATTTATTTTGAGAACACAAGCTTCCTGAGCAAGACAGTATATATTGCATATACTATACTACAGTAATTAAGGAAAATACTAATATTCACGCATACAATATCTTCTTGAGATCTTTGTCCTGCCAAACATGCATTATAAAATGCCAAGAAAACATTCATAAGTATGTGCACGAGAGAGGAGTACAAGTATAAATCAAGTTTGCAAGTATATGCAAATACAGGTATGAGTACCAGACAATGAGTATTGTTTTCTTAAATATTTATTTATTCTTTTACTATTTCTATGTTAATTTTGGCATGTTGTGTGGGTTGGGGTGACGAACATATCATGGAGCATATGTGGAGCTAGAGAACAACTTAGTGAGTATGGTTTTCTCCTTCTACCTTTATGTGAGTTCCCAATGATTGGACTCATGTAACTATAGTTACACAGTAAGCACCTTTACCACTAAGTCATCTCCTGGCCCTTGTCTTTATATATTTATGGTACTTTCATTACCCACCTTTTTTTATCTGGTGAAAAGTTACTAGAGCTACTTCCAATAGATATTTTCCCTGCAAAGACTCAGATGTTGTACCAAGAAGACTATGAATAAATGTACAACACCAACAGCAAATGGACCTAATTGTGAGGCCATAAGCCATAGGTCAAATCATATTTCTCCATACAGTCTATAAGCCTTGACAATCTCATTAACAGTATTATTAACTTCAGAGGATTCGGGTGAAGATGAACATCTGTAAGCTGTCCAGTGTTACTGTTTGTATATGATTCCAGGGATGACCACTTAGTGTCAGACATATTATACAGATATGTACATATCAGCAGGTTGTATTATATATGTAGGAATTAAAGAAAATGTATTATTATATGAGGCCAGAAGCTATGAATTTGAGAGAGACTGATGGAGTATATTGGAGGGATTGAGAGAGGTAAGGGATAGTTGGAAATGATGTACTAATATTTTAATTTAAAAAATATTGAAAAATCGTAAGCACTATGGATGCAGGGTATTTTAACTGTGGTTCCTCAACCCCAAGATTTAAGATGCAAGTGCCTTACACGTGACATTCATTGAAAGAATAAGTAAAGCAATGGAAAATATAGCACAGTTCACTTTGAGGTTAATCAAAGTTGTAAGTAATATTATTGTTGTTTTGTTTCAAACATGGTTGGATGAATTTGGATCATTATTTAATTGTAATGTCACGCAAACAGCAGAAGTGGAATATGTCCACTGTCAGTAGTGCTCATTAACAAAAATATTTAACTTTTAAAGTAAGTCACAAATGTTTTTCCATAGTATTATAACCATTTCACATTTTAAAAATATTGTTTGCATTATTTGTTACTACAAAAATTAGGACTACCATTAACTCTTCTTACCTGTGTGTTAAGAAAAACTGCATTCATCACTGTATTTCAAATGTCTTATTTTCAATAGACATAGTTTGCTGTCTAACCCCACATAGTTTTAGCTTACGTATATGAAGCATTCCAAGAAAGGCTCTATAGCCAACAAAAGAGGTTCGTTTTTCTTTCTCACATGCACATTATATTGATAACCTATGATTTATATTGCAATTATATGTCTGCCGTTGTTTGCTTTATCTTCCTTACTAGAAGCTATAAATAGCAAAAAGGAAGTGGTCCTTGTTTTAGGACTTATGTCGGGGACCATTTTCAGTTCCTATATAAAGCATGTGAAATCAGATCATGCACAATTAAAGAGATTTATTTTGTCTTACGGTCATATAAATTGAAGAACATGGTTCCAGCATTGTTTTCTTTCTTTCTATCCCATGCATGGTGGCAAAGATGAACAGTATTCAAACAGGTGCATCAAAAATGTATACACTAAGGCATATCTTTGCCTCAGAACAAGCTCCTCCTGTTAGAAGTGATCCAGTTCTACAAGAGTGGAAATTTCGTACTACAAGAGGACATTAGGCTCTTCATGAAGGACCACAAGTCAAATACTAGAATATCCAGTAGAAATTCTTGTAATGGGTGTTAATTAAATTAAACTGAATTAAAGCCTTAAAATGTGGGCAAGTTTTCAGACAGAGATTTGAAGAACTCCTTCAATCTTCAGTAACATGAAACTCAGGCTCAATATTTCCCATCATAGAATTTAAATTTGAGATGTATTTTATGGTTATTGCTCCAAGTATATATTTTAGTGTATGTGAGCAAAGACATGTACTACAAGGTGAAAATGAGCCCTCAACATGGCTCTCAAAATCTCATACCAAAAGTTCTAATTCTTCAGAAGGAGACAAAGGTTTTCTGTAGCTTTGGGTTCTATAATTTTTACTCAGTTAAGAATAAGGAAGAGGGCAGGTAAGATTGCTCAGTGGATAACATTGCTTGCTGCAATCTCCATTCCTTAGTTAAATTCCCTGGAGACAACCATCTCCTACCAGTTGTCCTCTGAATTTCATATACCCACAGTGGCACACATGCTCCCAAATACATATGTGCATATATGCATAAGATGCATAACCAAATAAATGCATGCAGTAAAACAATTTTAAATGTACAAAAGTAATGGAATTTTTATATACATTTTGCTCCTTTGATCCTTGTTCCCACTCCAGCCTCCTTTCCTTATCATAGTTTGGTCCCCAGGCAGTGGAACTATTTGGAAAGGATTAGAAAGTGTGGCTGTTGGAGTAGGTATGGCCTTTTTGGTGAGGGTGTTTCACTGTAGATGGGCTTTTATGTTACAAAAGCCTGAGCCATTCTCAGATAGCTCTCTCCTTGCCTTACTTGCAGATAAAGGTGTAAGCTCTCTGTTCCTGCTCCAGTGCCATACTTTCCTGCCTACAGCCATGTTTCCCATAACTATGATCATACACTCTAATCCTCTGGAATCTCAAACATTAATTAAATTATTTCTTTTGTAAGCAGCTTTAGCAATGGTGTTTTATCACAATGATAGAAAAATAACTAAGACACACATGGCCATGTACAAGTAAGAATTATATGATTATGTATTGGAAAGATATTGATGTCATGACTAAAATCCGTTTTCTTTCCTTTTAATATTAGTAAATATCATGGCATAGAAGTAGACTTAGAGATATGTAGCTGTTGTTCAGCCTTTGTGGTGTATTCATTTCTAAGTGGTGTGTAAAGGATGATATCAGGAACCTGTATTTTACAGTGCTTTTAATTTTTAAATTGAAAACAATAAATGACAGACATAAACATATGTTACTTCAGAATACACTTTGAAAGGGTGCTCAGTTAAGCACAAAACAAACTAATCAGGTAATTGAAATAGAAATGCCTTTTCATTATAATATCATTAAATTCAGTGGTGCTTATCTAACATTTCCGTGTTCCATGTTCCATGTCTGTTTTATTTTTATTCACGCCCTATTAAGCACTAGCAAGTTGTGATCAATGTTATTGTCCACAGTAGTGCTTCTCATTTTATTGGGTGCTGAGGCAATTGGGAATTGTGCTATAATATGGCTATCAATTAATTGTTGGGACTGAGGATCTTGTGAAAAATGACAACAACCCAGTAAATCAGGCAAATTAAATATTATCAAGATTACTAACGTAGGGAACAGACACTATTTCAATACTGAAGAAAGATTCAAGTTCATTGAAACATAAGGTGGGAAGATTTTTAAATGCTGGAGTAAGCTAATGATAAAACACAAGAGAGTACAGATAAGTATGGAGAAGGATGTTTAGTGTGTTTGGGCCATTAGAGGTACTAATAGCTGCTTTAACATGTTAGACTTAACATGTCGTGCCACAGAGATGAAACTGGTACCCTAATATTCTTGATGATTCCATTTTCAAATGATGGACTGAAGATCTTTGAGAAAGACATTTTTGGGTTGTACAAAATTTACATTTCACAGGATTCAGTGTTTTTACAATTGAATGTTTTCTAAAATAAATCATAAAATGATGCTTCTTTCAGGAAGAAGCTGTCTAATGTCTAATCCAGTTGAGTTAATCATGAAGGCACTCTCATTGAGTCAATATTTTAATGAGTTCCTAGGGGCTGTGGATATTTTTGACCTGTAAACCACACTAAGTAGCAGTATATATGCCTGCATTCGTATTCAGGAAACACTGGAATTAGGAAGATCCTAGTGTTCAGGACATTTGGTGTTTACTTCTCTTTACTATGGAAAATATGCTTATGATAAGGCATTATTATTGTAGTTTGTTTTCATTGTTTTCTTCATATCTCTAACAGATTGCTTCACCCACTTTTAGCAATTGAATAAAACAGGTTTGTTGATGAGATCACAAAAATATAATTTAGTGCTACAGTTATTGCATGATAACATCAATGACTTTTATAATCAGGTGAACCAGAGCAAATGTGCCAGAACCATAGAAAATCATAAAAGTTACAGTAATAACATTCTAAAAACCTTTTTGCAAATTGAATTTTTCTAAAGATGTTGTTATAGACTAATTTTTCTAATTATAGAGGAATGGAGGAACACTTGCTTTCATAAATTAGTTGATAGACTTTCAAAACATTTGAGTCACCTGTGTGGACAGTGGCTCTTATTCTATTAAATTACTGTGATACTTTAAAGTGGTCTTATTGGAATTATTAATATTTGAAAATAAATTCATCTATATATTTTCATTGAAAATAGTGGGTTTTTTTTTTTTTGGTCAGGGTCTCACTTGGTACCCCAGGCTAAATTGGATCTTACTTTGAAGGCCAGATTTGCCTCACACTCTTAAGCAACCCTTCTTAGGCTCTCAATGTTAGAATTATGGGTACAAGCTATCACACCTATCAAAAGAAAAGATTTTAAGTGTTTTCACCACACAAAATAGTAGGCAATCATAGATTTGCTTTCTTCTTTTCTTTTCTTTTTTATTATACTTTTTATTGTTTTTATTAAGCTATATATTTTTTCTCTGCTCCCCTCCCTCCTTTCCACCTCCCCTTCACCCTCTCCCATGGTCCCCATGCTCTCAATTTACTCAGAATATCTTGTCTTTTTCTACTTTCCATGTAGATTAGATCCATGTATGTATCTCATAGGGTCCTCGTTGTCTAGGTTCTCTGGGATTGTGATTTGTAGGCTGATTTTCTTTGCTTTATGTTTAAAAGTCAATTATGAGTGAATACATATGACATTTGTCTTTCTCAGTCTGGGTTACCCCATTCATTATGATGTTTTCGAGATCTACCCATTTGTCTCTAAATTTCAAGATGTCTTTTTTTTCTGCTGTGTAAATGTACCACATTTTCCTTATCCATTCTTTGGTCGAGGGGCATTTAGGTTGTTTCCAGGTTTTGGCTATGACAAAGAGTGCTGCTATAAACATAGCTGAGCACATGTCCATGTGGTATGATTGAACATCCTTTCAGTATATACTTAAAAGTGATATTGCTAGGTCTCAAAGTAGATTGTTTCCTAATTTTCTGAGAATCACCACAATGATATCCAAAGGGGTGTACCAGTTTGCACTCCCACCAGCAATGGAGAAGTGTTCCCTTTATGTCACAGCCTCTCCAGCATAAGTTTGTCATCAGTGTTTTCAATCTCGGCCATTCTTACAGGTATAAGATGAAATCTCATAGTTGTTTTGAATTGCATTTTTCTGATGGCTAAGGATGGTGAGCGTTTTCTTAAGTGTCTTTCAACCATTTTAGATTACTCTGTTGAGGGTTCTCTGTTTAGGTCTATACCCCATTTCTTTATTGGATTATTTGTTCTTTTGATGACCAATTTCTTGAATTCTTTGTATATTTTGGGGATCAGACCTCTGTATATGTGGAGTTAGTGAAGTTCTTTTCCCATTCTGTAGGCTGTCATTTTGTCTTGTTGACCATGTCCTTTTCTTTACAGAAGCTTCTCAGTTTCAGGAAGTGAAAATGAAGTATTTTTAAGATGATGGTTCTAAAATAATGAAATTCTGGTTTATTTCTTAAAACCAGAAACATGAGACGAATTTTGCAAAAACAAAGCATCAATAATGTCAACCTTCATTTTCTTTATATTATACTGACTTACAAAATTGAAAAGTTTCAGAAACACCACTTTTGGCAAGAAATTCTTGCTAACATTAATTTTTATTTTTACAAAAGAAATTATGGTTCTTAATCAATTTTGTCTGATAATTTTTTAAGAATCTCATCCAAGTTTTTTAAGAATCTCATCCAAGTCTACTATGATGAAAAGTAGCTACAATTTCATTATGCTTTTTAAATAAAACTCCTTCTATTTCAAGTGAATTTTTGCCATTAAAACTGTCATCTTACTTTGTAGAAAGGAAAAAGGTATATTTTTCTTCTTTCCTTCCTTCCTTCCTTCCTTCCTTCCTTTCTTCCTCCCTTCTTTCCTTCCTTCCTTTCTTTCTTCTGTTCTCAAAAAGTTTATCAAATGTAAGTCAGAAAGTGAAAATACTCTCCGGACATTTTGGGGTCTGTTCTTCCATCAGATTATTTCTATTTACTTTGCCTTCTATCCAGAAACCTGTATTTCACATGTAATGGCAGACAAATTATTAGCTGAGGAATAACTCTGCTTCCCCAGAACTATGCTTTGAATGATCCTTTTTGTTCATTAACCACTTGTATTCTCTTCTCTCAGACTATATATTAGAGAAACCTGGAGCATTTTTATATTAATAAAGTAAAAGAGTAAGGTAACCCCGACCCAAAAAGATGAACGTTGGATGTACTCACTCATAATTGGTTTTTAGTCATAAATGTAGGACACTGAGCCTATAATTCGTGATCCTAGAGAAGCTAAATAAGAAGGTGAACCCAAAGAAAAACATATAGTTATCCTCCTGGATATTGGAAGTAGACAAGATTGCTAGGCAAAAATTGGGAAATGGGGGGTGGGGTGGGATGGGGGAAAGGGGAGATGGGGAGAGACAAGTGAGAAGGGGAGGATGGGGAAAGCTTGGGGGAATGGGATGGTTGGGATAATGGAAGGATGGATATACGAGCAGGAAAGTATATATCTTAATTAATGGAGCCATTTTAGGGTTGGCAAGAGCCTTGATTCTAGAGGGGTTTCCAGGCGTCCAGAGAGATGTCCCCAACTAGGTACTTGGGTAGCTGAGGAGAGAGAGCCTGAAATGGCCCTACCCTATAGCCATACTAATGAATATCTTGCATATCATCATAGAACCTTCATCTGGCAATGGATGGAGATAGAGACAGAGACCCTGGTTGGATTTTACCTTCTTCACTTGCTACCTTGTGGTACATAATAAGCCTCAACAGTCTACTATTTACTTTGTATACATTGCCACTGACTGACATGACATTGACTGAAATGTTATATTGTTGTTCTAAGCCTTCCTAGAATTGTGCTAAATGATTCAACCAATCAAAAGAAATTTACAATGGACATTTAACTAACCTATTAGTCTATAAGAGGTTGATTTGTTGTGAAGTTACTGGCTACAATTTATGAAAACGTAGACCTTCATTTCAAATAGTGACAGCTCTTATCCAAATGACTTTAAGGCATGTCTCTACACTGTAAGTTTGTATTAATATAATAGGATAATTTGAATAGTTTTTTTGAAATGAGAAATATTTGTGTTGGTTACTTACTGTATTATACAAATATATTAATTGGGAGCTTTAGAGTATGCTGCAGGTTTGTGCTTCATTTTTGTTTTAATGTTCAAAGTTTTATAGAAAAAAATCCATTAAAAATGATGTGATTTTAATTTCCTAGGCTTTTGGCTTCCTGCTCATTTAGAACCTTTTCCCCAAGCTCACTTGCTTTCTTGTGGACCCCAAATGATATTACAAATATTTCTGTTAGAATCTGTTAGACATTAGGAGAATCTTGTTAGATGTCCTCACTTCCTTATTCTTCTCGACATTTATTTTGACTACTGAGCATTTGAAAGTTCACATTGTTGTCATCCTTCAGACCTCGAGGTATGCCAAACTTTGTTTCTACAACCATCAAATTACCACAAGGTAATCAGATAACGTGTTCATACTGAATTCTTAATGAAAAGCGATCACCTGTAGGAAATGCCATTTTTCTTCCATTCAGTTTCTACTTGTAATTGATCAGTGGCCCTTCACAAGCAATGCAGGTGACTTCTGTTGGAATTTAAAATTATCTGAGATGGTAGACCCATGACTTATACCTGATACTTTGGTTAGCAGGCAATTCAAAGCCTAGAATTCTGGAAAGTGTGAAATAAATATAAAGACGGCTATTTTGACATTTTAAAAGAGAATTATTGCAAAGAGTAGAGCACTACAAGTTCAATGGAAGTTTGCCTTACAGTGATTGAGAGAGAGGGGAGAGAATCTGTTGCTGTGATATATTAAAATCTCTGATCTTTTAAACAACATGTTTAAATTTCCCTGCCTGGATTCCTGCCTTTGCAGATGGAATTGTTGAGAAGGCCAGAGAACAGTTGAAGAGGTAGCTGGTTTGTGCGGGTGCTGGTTGCTTTTGTTTATTTTCTGACTGACCTGGCACAGCGTAGGCGGAGGCAATGCATGTTTCCTGACATTAGGCCAGTGATGTATGGCCTGACCTTCAAAATGAGGAACATCTTCTCTGTGGGTGAGAGTATAGCCGTGCAAATGCTTTTATCCCATATTGCTTGGCAGTTTGCTACCAGTTCTAACAAAAAGTATTCACCCCGCTGAGTTCGCTGAAGCTTGTATATTGGTTTTAGTCTGAGCATTTTGGCAAATTAAGGGCTGAGTGAAACCATAAAATTGATTTTATTTACAACAAAGCCTTGTGGTGTTTGTTGTTTGCTCTCACATTTTTCTTAGTTTTTGAAGTTGTTTCTGCAGGTGGTTGATCTAACTTTATATTGAATCTGCATCTGTTTCGGGATTTTACTTCTGCTGGGTTTCTTCTTAATTGTTTTTTTTTGTGCATGTCCTCCTTTTCTTTAGTCTGCCTCTTCTGAGAACTGTGGACATTTCTCTTACACCTCCCTAACTCAGTTGCAGCATATACAAAAAAAATGATTTGTGGTGAACAGATTATGTAGCTTCTCTCTGTTCTTAAATTGCTACAGATTTTGTGGAAATTTCCTCCTCAAATGCTGCAAAGGAAGGGGAGCATAGAAATACATTTTAATTAGGGCATCATTCAACTGATCAAGGTCATTATAATATTTGGAAGTATTTTCTTTCTAAAAATGCCTTTGACATATTAACAGCAACTATACTGACCCCAGATTCAATTCAGTTTTTAACTGAATAGGAGTTTGTAGGGAGATGAATGATTCACAAACCAGGAGACTTGAATTTTAGTCTTAACACTGACAGCAGCTTGTATGATTTATGGCATCTTCCTTAATTTCTTTATGATTTTAGTTTTTTACGTTTAAAATGAAGAGTCTGTTGTAGATCAATGATTCTCAACCTTGGCATAATCATTAAAATAATCTGGGTACCTTTTTGAAATATATAAGTAGCAGATAACTATCATACACATACTTGAAAAGTAATCTCTACAGAGGAGACCAATGCATAAGTATAATTTTGTAGTTTCCTAGGTGGTTTTAACATAAAATCAGGGTTAAGAGGAGAACAGGTCATTCCTTTACCATTTAAAATTGCATTATTCTAATGTCTCAGAGACTAATTTGTTTCTTTGTTCATTTGTTTGTTTTGAACAGAGTGTGTCTTAGTTAGGATTTCTATTGCTTTGTAAAAAAGCATCTTGACCACTACAGCTCTTATAAAGAAAAAATATTTCAGTGGGGCTTGCTTAGAAGTTTAGTCTATCATTGCAGGCAGACATGATGCTGGAGAGAGAGTTGAGAATTCTATATCCATGTCAGCAGGCAGCAGGACGAGACTGTGACACAGTGGCCAGTCTTGAGCATCTGCAATGTCAAAGCTCATGCCAGTGACACACTTCCTCCAATGAAGCTATACATGCTACAGGAAGACTACACCTCCTAATAGCACCGTTCTCTGTGAGCCTACAGGAGTCATTTTCTTTCAGATCATCACAAGATTTGACTATGTAGCTTTGGCTGGCCTATAACTCACTATGTAGATTGGGCTAACATTGAATTCACAGAAATCTGTTTGCCTAGGTCTCTTGATTGTTTGGACTAAAGGTGTGTACTACCTTGCGCAATAGGTCAGAAAGTCTTTTAGCTGCCATATTTTATGCCTTTGGAAATAAAAGTACTCATGGAGTCTATTTGCATTTCAGTTTACATAGTTTTAACAGGGACAGTCACAATCTATTTTTTTTACTTAGTTCATTTTTAATTCCATCTTTCCTAGTATTGTAGCCAGTGATGTCAGTGTTACAGATCCAAATTGACTCTTGATTTAGGTGTTTCTGATGCAAGAAGAGGTGAGGAATTGCACATTGTTAAAAACGTCTTAAGTGTCTGCCACTCCTCATTCAAATCCTGTTGTTTGGAAATGTCCAATACCCTGCCGGGTAGTCATTTTCAAATGCTTCTCCAAATGATTAATATAAATAAGCCTTAAATTCCATGCTTTACTATAATCTGATTTGAGCTTTTCTTCATGAGTGCTGAAACATTGCTATAGAAAGCTTTAGAAATAGATGTTACGATGATGTACAGAATAGTTGGAGTGAACTTTGAGTTTTCCTTAGAAAAGAGGCTAAGATAGAATTATAGGAGAGCCACCTAGTGGTTATGCATATAGGCCTGTTTTATTTTCAGGTTTGTCGTTGTGGAATTTAATAGAATATAGATGCAATTATGCATGTAATTAAGTGTAATATAAACCTTGAATATATGTTTAAAGATTTATTTCCTATTAATGAACTTTTATTTAAAATTTCAGAGTTGCTCATTCTGCTCAAAATTATCTACCTTAAGCTCCTCTTACTTTATTTTTAGTGTACTTTCAGCAGTATTTTTTCGTTGTCTTTTTTTTTAAAGCATAAATGTACACACATAAGCATATATACACTGACATATAACCTTATCATCTGCAAATGTTTTGGAATGTATTAGAGCTGTCCTACACCATATACAGTTTATGGGCCACAGGTTTGGCAGGCCTGTTTTAAATCTTTTTTTTTTTCAAAAATGACTTAACATCATTTCATATTTGGCAGTGTATGCTGTTTATCATAGATTCTTAGATGTGTTTTGTTTGTAATTATGTGTATATGTATTTATGTCTGTGATACATGCAACTAAAGAATAGAGATGCAATGCAAAGAAATCATAGTCTAAGAATTATTGCCGTTTTCATATGATCTGAAGGGTGTTGTTTATTTAATTTCTTTCTTTTTGTTGTGTTTTCTGAGACAGGGTTTTGCTGCAGTTTTGGAGCTTGTCCTGGAACTAGCTCTTGTAGACCAGGCTGGTCTCAAACTCACAGAGATCCTCCTGCCTCTGCCTCCCGAGGGCTGGGATGGGATTTAAGGCATGCACTGCTTTTTGGAAGCTTTTAACAGTCTCTGACAAATTGATTAGGTTGACTAGGGCACTGTCAAAAATATTAATCATACTCCTAATATTACACATGTCTCTGATATTTATCCCTCAAATGAATACTCTCCTAAGTCCCTTCATGTTGCGTTCACAATGTTATAAACGTGAGTTGCAAATTTAAGTTGTAGTGTTATTTGTAATACACAAAAAAATCTGTATGTAGGAGGAAAAGATGCCTAAATACTCATTTAGCTAGGAGCATATTTTAAATAATATGTGTTATCACAAACTATATCCATACAATTTTACATGCAAAGTGTTCTAGTCTAACTTACGTTTTATAAATTTATATGTTGGTTTATTCTTCCTCCATTTGCAGTCATGGGAATCATCCATTTATACCTGCTAGTACTAGTCAAATGACTCCCATGTTTTCTTGTTTGCTAACTTTGCCCCACCCCCACACTTGTCTAGGCTTTCCAATGTCCTCTGGCCATCACTTGCTGATATTCTTCTACAGCACAGTATATTCCATCATCTGCTATTCTTTCTTGATAAATCTCAGTTAAACTTTCTACACTTCCCTCAGAAACACAAAGACAGTAATTTGTCTTAATATCTTCACAGTTTTATCACCCCCCCCCCACACACACACAGTGTCTGCTGGTTTTATGTCTACATGCTTTTGAGAATCATTTATTTGGAACAAATTCATAATGGAGATTATGAAGGCAATGAATATGGAAAGAAAAATGACCCCCAAGGATTGTTCCTTACCATAGAAAACATGCCCAGCACCAGAACCTCCTGGTCTACATTGGTTAAACTGTGAACAAGAAGAGTTGTCCTTCTCGTACTAGGTCACATTTTACAACAGACGCAAAAGGAATTGTACCTAGATAATTAAGGTACTAATTGATTTTGTGCTAATCAAAAGGACACTTATCCAGGGTAGGCCTGATAAAATCATGTGAAAGACCCTGAAGTAGGAACTGGGCAATTACAAAAAAGAGAACTTTCTGCTAAAAATCATGTATCACCTTGTGAGAGGGGCTATAAGTGGTTTATGTGAAAATAGTTTGATGAGGCTTTTAGAAGCGGCTCTGAACAGACAAATAGCACAAATACAAAGATCTAAAACACCAATGAAATGAATTTTTACAGAAACTGCACAAAGTGTACAGCGCCACAAGTGAAAGTAGCTTAGAAGCTTCCTTAGGACAGTCATAAGATTCAAAGCATAGAGCCTGTTCCTGAATGCCAATATTCATACAAGTTATGAAATAATAAGTCTAGGCTGATTGAAGTCCACCAGACTTGTGTTTTAAATGCATCTGTAGAAAACTTATGAAAGTGGTTTTTGGTTTTGGGTTTTTTTTTGTTTGATTTTTTTTTGTTTTTTTTTTTTGCTATGGATTAATGTAGTAACCTTGAAACAACACTCTCACATCTCTGCCAAATCCATATGCTGGAGCCCCAGTTTATTTTTCTTAAAATATTAAACATTCTATAGTGTTATCTCTGTGAGGTAAGGGTTTTGTCTTATTGAAAGGCTTCTAGAGGAAGGCTAGCATATAATGTATATCCTAGAAAGACAATGCATGTTGGCAAAGGCTTACTATATTGTATATGTGTTAAAAATTTTGACTGCCATACTGTCTTCTCTTCACTTGTGCACACACCAAAATATCTATCGCTCCCCCCATTATGCACAGAGGTGCCCCCTGATAAAAAAAAGGAGTCTTTGCTGCAAATAACTCTACCATTCGGCCTTTACAGTTAAAAGAATATCAGGTGCTAATTTTAGCTCCTAGCCTTGTAGCCCCTGAAGTTTCTAGGATCACATTAATCCCTACTTTTTCAGATATTAAGCATGAACAGGGTTATGGATTTAGCTCAATAATACAAGACTTTGGGCTTAGTCCTCAGCACATAAAGGCTAAAAAATTTCTTGCCATTGAAGTTATTTTTGAACATTATACAAAAAAAATCATTTTGCATATTTTATCATAATTGGCTTATGCAGTAGATCAACAAATTCAGTTATGATCATAGCACATAATATACATTATTTTTGCCAATTTCTTCTTTTCACAGTCATATAGAGCACGCCTACCTTTCCCTAATGAAAACAAAGTAAAATACAGGAATTCTGGCAGTTTCAAGTTCTACCTCTTCCTTTCTAGACAACTGTTACAAATGTCTTTGCAAGTTCGACTATCTGTGAAAATTACCTCATGGTTAATACATAGCTCTCCATTCTGTATTTACACTAATACTACATAAAATAGTTACATGGACAATTCGCAAAAAATATTGATTAATAAGAACACATCCCAAAAGTGCAATATTATTGATAGTGTGCATAGTATTATAAAGACATGTGGAGAACACTATTAATGTTTTCAGATGTTTGGGTAATTTGTTGTTCCTGCAGATATCTAACTAGATTCTTTTCTTTCAGTTATTCACAGATTGAAACAATTTGTGCATTGCTTTCTTACTCAAAATTTGAACTTTATGCTTGCACTACTATTTAGTGCATCAATTTCTAACTTAGGCATCCTTCTTATAGTTATAATGTAATATCTGAAATTGTAAGTAAATCTAGAAAAGCCTGGAAGACACACACACACACACACACACACACAGAGAGAGAGAGAGAGAGAGAGAGAGAGAGAGAGAGAGAGAGAGAGAAGGAATAGGAATATGTGTGTTTGACTTTGACTGTCCATTATGTTAGTATATAGGTGGCCGTTTGAAGTAGTGGGGTTATAAAATAAAAAAAAAATCACTTTAAGGTGTTGTTCCACAGGTTATACTTCTTATCAATGAATGTAACATAGTTGCAATATATGAAGGTTAAATATATTGAGTCTCATATGCCTGTTTAGTTGAATTATCCCCCAAACAATGGAATCGATGTTCTGGCAGCCTATACTTTAATGAACCAATATTTATAGTAATGCTTGTGCTTTCTTCTACTCTGGAAGTATTAATGAATCTCTATTAATTTTCAAAATGAAATTCAGTTTGGGATTCAAATAGTATAACATTCTCTATGCCTCATTGTGCAGAATTTTGTGCTCTAATGATACATTTCAGCACTATCCCACAATTAGACTTTCCAATGAAAATATTGGTCAAATCATTTGCAACACTCTTTAAAGACAATAGTTGATCATAATATTCACAATTTTTCATCTGTTCATATTACTATATTCAAATAAAACATGCTTCTGTATACATGGCAACCCTTCCCTATGGGAAAATAATCAGAGGTCTTAAATGAAAGAAACTCATAAATGTAGTTATAGTTCAATATATTTCAACATTCCTTCAATTTTCAGACTTCTAATTAAATAACTTATTTATGACTTTATTTAGCAAGGGTATGGTAAATATTAGCAAAGTCACACTACTTTTTTTAGGTTGGGGAATGACCCTGCTGACAGCTCTTTAGTGTAAAGATGGTTCTCACTCCCTTTCACTTAGAAAGGATGTCTTATGTTACAACAATCACTAACATGAATCAAAAGAATTAAAAAGAGATATATTATAAATGTAAGCAACAAAGACCAATAAGTGTTTGGAGTTTTATCTTCCTATTACTCTTTTACCTTAATTTTTCCAGTTCAAAGTCAAGGCTGTAATACTTTATATAACCAATAAAAAAGGATAAAATTGTGTTGTACTGATATTGTTCAGTTGGTATTCAGTAAAATAAAGCTTTGCTTGCAGTAAGGGGTGAGAACTTGCCTTTCACCTAAAGCCAAATTCATCAGAAATTCATGTTCACAGCCCAGAGAAAAAAATGGCGTTTTTTATGAGGTTCCAACAAGTAATATATCTGCATGATGGGTTGTTCCAAAGAACTAAGCAAATGAAAATGTCAATTTGCAGAAACTGTCAAAACCAGCCCATAACTTAATTTAGAATTGCTGCTTATTTAATAAACCACCAGTAGCCCTATCAGAGAGAGCTCTGTCACTATTTTAAAAAAAAGACTGCTTTTTCTTCCACTTAACTTAGTTTTATAGGTACCCTGGGCTCTGCTATGGGGAAAAGAACATTAATTAAATATAACACCCTATCGCCATACAACCACAAATATAGTCAATGTTTTAAACATATAAAATTGTAGAAACTTTGATCTGAATATATCCTGATACGTTAAATTGGGACCCGAGTTTGTAAGTGGTTATAAATCAGTGTGCTTTGCTCTATGTGTTCCATGTGGCATTCTCAAAACATAGAAATCGAAATGTACTCTTATCAATGTACATTTCATATTGTACCCATTTATAAATGTACATTGTATAGTTTTAATTTAAAACAAGGCTTTTATCCAGTTTCTTTATCAAAACACTAAGGGCACTATTAGTCTTGTACATACCAGTGTGCCTTCAGAGACATCACCTCAGGCTTCATCTTTTGAAGTTACTAGCTATTGGGAAACAGACATGTTAGACTGGCAATAGATAATAACAATTCAGGAGAACATATGAACTAAGTTGACTACACTGTAAGCTAGTAACATAGGAACACTGAAAGGGTAGGGCAGCATATGACAAGTGTAGGGTGTGAAGAAACACATTACAAAGGGAGGAAATAATTGTGCTCTTTTAATTGCACAGAATAACTTGATTGTAAGTTTCAAAGACAGGCTGAGAAGGAATGTAATCAATTCTCCACATGTTGGCACAATAGAAATTTCTGGGGAGACTGTGTAAGAAAGAATATGAAAACAGCTAAATGAACTCACATACTATGATGTGGAGCTTTCCCTTTTGTCAAGAATGGAAAAGAGCTAATGCACAGTGCATCAGATTTGGCAGCAAGCTGTATTTTCTCAGTATGGCAGATCCCTATTGTGCGTGAGTATTTGAGAAAGACCTACACACCTGCTTCAGTTATTCTCAAGATGAATGATGATTACAGAGTTTAAAAATGGCCTTTCTTTCCTCTCTGTTAACATTTCCTCATATGTGCGAGAAAGTAGTTCATCCAACTATCTAAATGTCACTTGGAATTGTTATATCATGCAATGAGCGTTAAAAAAAATTGAGGAAAGTGGTTTTGGATGAAGATTGTAGATAATGTTTTAACAACTTTTAACTATTTTTTTCCAGGCTATTTTTCCTTCAGCATCATTTTTATTATTGTAAACTCAGCTCTGCAGGCCTGTAACAGAGATATCATGATGCTTTTTTCTCATTGTGTTTTATTACTTCCAGCCAATTTTATAATGGGGCAATTTCTTTCCACGTGCTACTTTCAAGCCTGCCTTTGATTTACTGTTTATGCGATTTTATGCAAATCGGGGAATCACCCTCTCATCCCACAAACAAAAGGTTCTCATATCATTTCTTTCTCCTATTGCTTTAATTTATTTCTGGTCTTGATACATCATAAAAATCTAATTTGAACACCCACTGTGTTTGAAAGAACAGAAACATCATTAAGTTATATCTTCAGTGGCTCTGGCTCGTTGTTTTTCATCATGAGCTTAAAACTACCTATAATAATATGTAGATTTGTTGGTAGGTGAATTGTCAGGCCATGGGCAATCTGCAGAACAAAATGTCAAAGATATCAAAGGCTGATGTGACTTTCTTCAGTAGCAGAACCATTCCAAGTTGTTTAGAAGTTCGTTTCAAATCAAACATACGGAAAGGAATAAAACTATTTTTTTAAAATGGACAAAGTTTTAGTATCTATTTAATTAGTGCTGTGAATTATGATTTGTTCTTCCTTTTATTTTATTTTTAAAAAATAGCATGGGATCAAACTGGACCCTCTGAATGTGGCTGATAATTGGGGCAGAGTGAGAAGCCAATGATAATGGCTCTGGGATTTGTCTTTACTGCGTGTACTGGCTTTTAGGGAGCCTATTCTATTTGAATGCATACCTTCCGAAGCCTGGATGGAGTAGGGAGGGCCTTGGATTTCCCACAAGGCAGGGTACCCTGACTTCAATTAGGACTGGAGGAGGGAGGGTGAGTGGGGGAGCCGAAGGGGAGTGGGAGGAGGGGAGGAAGTAGAAATTTTGAATGGTATTATTTATAAAGTAATAATAAATATAAAAATATTACATAAAAATAACTAGATTTTTTTATTTTACATACCAATCCCAGTTCCCACTCCCTTCCCTCCTCCAGTTCTCTCCATCTTCCCCTCCACCCCATACCCCATCCAGTTTCTAGCAAGGGTAAGGCATATAGCTTTGAGGAAGGCCCAAAGTTCTTCTCCCTGCTATATCTAAGCTTATCAAGGTAGCCCTCTAAAGAGAATGGGTTCCAAAAACCCAGTACAAGCATTAGGGATAAATTCTGGTCTCACTGTCAGTGGTCCCATAGATTGCCCCAGCCGTACAACTGTCAACCACATTCAGAGGGCCCAGTTTGGTCCCATGCTGGTTTCCCGCTGTCAAGACTAGAATCAGTAAGTGCCCATTAGCTCAGGCCAGCTGTTTCAGTGCATATTCCCAACATGTTCTTAATCCCTTTGCTCATATTATTGTTCCTCTCTTTTGACTGGGATTTGGGAGCTCAGTCCAGTACGCCACTGTGGCCAAATGAAGGTTCTATGGTGGCATTTAACATAGACACCAATCTGACTACACGGCCAGGCCAGTTCAGGTAACCTCTCTACAACTGCTTAGAGTCTTAGCTGGGCTCATACTTGTGGATTCCTGAGAATTTCTCTAGTGCCAGATTTCTTGCAAGCCCCATAATAGCTCCCTCAATCATGATATCTCTTTCCTTGCCCTCCATCTTTGTCCTTCCCCCATATTGACTATCCCATTCCCTCAAGTTCACTTCCCCCCTCATGAATTGTGATTTGTAAGGATACAAAACTCTGAATTTAAATCAACTTCCCATTTAACAGAGGACATCTTTTACTATGTCCTCTGTTAAACATATAACAAAGATGACCATTTAAAATGGAAATCACAATAATAAAATATCTTCTTTTATATTCTTTGATAAAGCTCATAGTCATTTATATACAACCATCAATGTAGACTTTATCTTGGGTAGTATAATATTTGTTATTGAATAAGAATTTTTATAATATATCATGCATATATACATATATAATGAATACTTGTCAAAATTATATTATTTTACCAATTAAGTCAATATCTTACACAAATTAAGAGCATATAATATTCAGTTAACTTATAATAAAATTCTAAATTAAAGACAAAAGAAAAAAAAAGAGTCTTCTTTGGGGATCTATTACAGATAGAACAAACTATAAAATTATAGTGTCTTAAAACAGCATGATAATTTATTTTCATACACTTTTCGAGATTAGGAATCTGTAAGACAAAAGACATCATCAATAGGACAAAACAACAGCCTACCGAACGGGAAAAGATTTTAACCAACTCCACAACCAATAGAGAGCTAATATCTAAAATACATAAAGAACTTGAAAAACTAGACATCAGCAAACCAAATAACCCAATAAAAATGGGATACAAATCTAAATAGCATTCTCAACAGAAAAATTTCAAGTGGCTAAGAAACACTTAAAGAAATGTTCAACATCCTTAATTATCAGGGAAATGCAAATAAAAACTATATTGATATCCATTCTTAAGCTTATCAAAATGGCTAAGGTCAATAACACAGTGACAGCTCATGTTGTTGAGGATGTGGAGCAAGGGGAGGGGGCACTCTTTCATTCCTGGTGGGAGTGCAAACTTGTACAGCCACTTTTGGAATAAACATGTTTTGTCAGAAAATTGGGAATCAATCTACATCAAGACACATCACTATTGGGCATATATCCAAAGGATGTTTCATCCTACCACAAGGACATTTCCTCAAATATATTAATAGGAGCCTTATTCACAATAGCCAGAACATGTAAATAACCTAGATGTTTCTCAGAAGAATGAATGAAGAATTATGGTACATTATACTATGGAATATTATTCATCTGTCAAAAATGGCATCTTGAAATTTTCAGGAAAGTGGATGGAACTAGAAAATAATCATCCGTAGTGAAGTAACCCAGACTCAGAATGACAAACATAGTGTGCACTACTTGTAAGTGGGTTTTAGCTGTTAAGTAAATGATAGTCATGATAGGACCTACAGACCCAAAAAGGCTAAGTTACAAAGAAGGCTACAAGGTAAGATGGGATGTCCTTCTCTATGCTATGAGTATGTGTTTCTCTCATTGGTTGATGAATAAAGCTGTTTTCACTAATGAGCCAGGTGGAAAATCCAAAGATACACATGGAGAGAAAGAAGGCAGAGTCAGGGAGATGCCATGTAACCATCTAAGGAATAACATTCTAGTGCATCACTGGTAAGCCACGACAGTGTAGTGATACACAGATTAGTAGAAATGGCTTCATTTAAATGTGAGAGCTAGTCAGTAATAAGCCAGAGCTAATAGACAAGACAGTTTGTAATTAATATTAGTCCTCAGAGTATTTGATTTATAAGCAGCTGCAGGGATGGGAAGAATGCACAAAAGGCTTCCAAGTACACTAAAAGAAATGCATGAATCTCCCTGAAAAGGGGAAATAGAATAGATTTTTATGGGGGAGAAGAGCATTGTGTAAACCTAGTGCAATAGAAACCCCAAGGATTCTACAATGATGATCCTAGGGAGCATTCTGTATAATGGAGAATACTGGAGCCTAAACCAGCCATCTTCTGTAATGAGGCAAGGCAGCCAGTATTGGGACACGGACACCAACCCTGCCACAAAATTTGACTGACATTCTATCCAGTCTGTAAGATGTATGGGGGCAATGGAAGAATAGAAGTTGTGGAAATAGCCAACCAAAAACTGGTCTAATTTGAGACCCATGGAATAAAGGAGAATCCATGCTTAGCATTGCTTGGATGACCAGGAAATAAAGGCTGGACATCCCAGAGACCTAGAATTTAAAATACCTATGAAGAGATTCCTAATGATATTCTGCTGAACTAATAGAACAGTGATTAGTCCAGTTGTCATTAGAGATGTTTCTCCTCCAGCAGCTGAGGTGAACTGATGCAGAGACCCACAGCCAAATAGTAGGGAAAGAGAGAGAGACCCCAAATTGGAGATCTTTGTTGAGTCCCTTCTCTTGGAGATCAGGACCCCACAGAACAGGTTGGGGGAATAATTGTAGGAGCCAGAAAGGATGGAGGAAACAAGGGGAGCATCACCCACCAAATTAATTAAGCAAGGCTCTTAGGGGCTCACAAAACAATCACAAAGCCTACATGGATCTACACTGGGACCCCTGCAAGTATGTTATGGTTGTTAACTTTGTGTTTTTTGTAGGACTACTAACTGTAGAAGTAGGGGTGTCTCTGACTCTTTCACCTGCCCTGGATACTCTTATGCTTACTGGTTGCATCATCCAGCTTTGATATAAGGATTTATGCCTAGTTTTATTACATCTTGTTATGGCCATGTTCGGTTGATATCCCTGGGAAACCTGCTCCTTTCTGAAGGGAAATGTAGCAGAATAGATTTAGGGGAAAGAGGATGTGAAGTTGGGGATATGAGAGGAGTGAAGAAATAGGCAGCATTGGATAATTGCATTATATAAGAGAAGAACAATAAAGAACTCTTACCAGTTTCCTGTTCAAGATATGGAAGAGTTTGCATTTCTTTATGGAAGCTCTGGGGAAAAATTCATTTCTTTGTTTTACCAGCTTCTAGAGCAGTGGTTCTAAGGTGTCCTAATGCTGTGACCCTTTAATATAGTTCCTCATATTGGGGTAATGCCCAACCATAACATTATTTCATTGCTACTTCATAACTATAATTTTTGATAGTTATGAATCTTAGCATAAATATTTTTGAGGATAGAAGTTTGTCAAAGGGGTCACAACCCATAGGTTGAGAACCACTGTCAGGAGACAGCCTCCTATTCTGGTCTTCTTTAATGCCCCTTTCATATTTGAAGCTAAAAATATATATCTTTATAGTCATTCTTCCAAACGTATCTCTCTGACTGTCCTGTTTTACCTTCCTCTTCTCCTGCCTAATGATTAAGTAGATTTAATTAATTTCATCTTTTTAACAATATTAATTCCACATGATACCTCAGCTCCCATTTATCCTGGAAACTAACATATTTGTGGAGTCTAGAAATAAAAATGAAGATTTTCTCTTTGAAAAGGTGCGTTATTCTGCCCACCACCCAGGGAAATATGCTTCAGTATGTCCATTAAATCCATGGTAAACTAAACAAATTAAATACATTATAACTTTCAAATTTACAATTGTGCATTTTCTTAGGGTATAGAAAGGAAGTCAATAAGATTTTGTAATGTACAGTTTTGATTTTGTGAAAGTCCAGAAATATATAAAAATTTGAGGGCATTAAAGATTCTTCAATCAGAAGTAATGAGCCATGGCACTAATATATAAAAGTAGCTCCAGAATAAAGAATAAAGTTAAGAAACTGCTATTACCTTTAAACTTACTCTTGAGAGCTACTGGCCATCGTTAATTTCTTCTCTACTCTAAGTTTCAGAAAGAAAAAAGTATTTTAAATATTAAATTACTTTGTATTTTCACTTAAGTAGTTATACTTGAGGTGATTATTGTGGAAATAGAAAGTAGTAAGATAAGGGATACACTCTTCAGGCAAATTCATCACATAATAACCGTGAATTACACGAGACACGGAGTGAAGGAAGTGTTTTACAAAGACACTATAATGCAGTAGGGAGAATGGTGGGTAAGGAGCAAGGTGTCAGATTCTGCTTTGTCTCTAATTAGCACGTCATTTTGAGTCAGCTGAATGGCAGTTTATGGGCTCATTTTCCCCTTTGAAAAATGACTTTATAGAGAATTATAACTGAAGTTTTGTATCATTCACAATTTAACATCACACTGCAGCTCTACTTCATACCTGCTGGGTCAAGTGCTCTGCTGCTTTTTTTTCTTTGTGACTTCACTGGCCTATCCAGTAGAACTAATGGTTATAATACACTTCTTTCAAGTCTCTCTCTCTCTCTCTCTCTCTCTCTCTCTCTCTCTCTCTCTCTCTCTTTTTTCGAGACAGGGTTTCTCTGTGGCTTTGGATCCTGTCCTGGAACTAGCTCTTGTAGAACAGGCTGGCCTCGAACTCACAGAGATCCGCCTGCCTCTGCCTCCCGCGTGCTGGGATTAAAGGTGTGCGCCACCATAGCCCAGCTCTTTCAAGTCTCTTTATCTCCTATGACTATACCAACATCTACATTAGTTGAACAGATGGAATGAATGAAAATAATGACAAGCCATTAACATTCTAAATACATTAGTTTGACCGCATAACTAATGACTCTTGACCCTACTTCATTTTGAACTTCATTTCCCATTTTTCTCATATGTACCTGAAAAGAGCCAGTAGTCAGTGCATCTCTCTAAAAGCCACTGCTTTCATTCGGTTACCCACTTAGTGGCTAAACTTTCTTTCCTCATAACAAATAATGATGTGATTTCAGTTTCCAGGATGTTGAGTGACATTAATGGAAAGAACAGGATTGTATTCCTGTCTTTAAAGGGACTTTAATCATAGACCCTTTTTTTGTTTTGCATATTAAGAATTAAACCCAAGGGTTCAGATGGAAGGTAGGAAAGTGTTTTACCACTGAGCTACGTTTGCAATTCAGGCTCTGAATTATGAAGCAGTGTTTTCTTGTCCTTGCCATTCATTTGTAAATATTATGCAATAACATGCGTACATCTATTGTTTGTTTCTGGTGTTATAATAACAGTATAATGAAATGAAATATAATAAAACTGGAACATAATGAGAATATAATAACACACCTCACAGTTTAGGCTATAGCTGTATTATATTCAGAAAGTGACTTGACAAGACAAATACACTCTCCCTGTCATTGATGCTTGCAATCAACACTGGATGGAGCAGAGAGTTGATAGCAGCATTAATATTTTGCAAATGCTGCCATAGAAACCAATGGAAAAGTGACTTTGTACTGAAATGTGACATCTCTGAGATCTATCTAGTGAATCATTGACATAGAAAGTGAAATAAATTAGAAAATAATTTTACATAGAGTCTCATAAATTTTCAAAATGTGCCTCTCAAAGAATTTGAACAAACTAATGCTTTAGGAAAAGAAAAGGCATTTGTCCTTGGCCTATTAAACACACAAGAAAGGTTTTCTTTATGTGTTAATAGTATGTTTATTGAAGAATCATCCTGTCCATGACATTTAACTGATCTCAGGAATAATTTAAAGTTTTTATTTTAAACCTTTTAGATAATAAAGGTCTCATTTTCCAATCCTAAATCAAACCTTTCATAAAATTCAGAAGTTGGGTTTTAATAGGCATCAAATACATGTGTTTACAAAATTAATAACTATTATTTTGCAGTTCATTTGTAATTGCATCTACACTTTATATGTTTAGTATTGTCTATTCAGTTCTTTATATTTTTCAATAAATATAATTTCACTGCTTATATTTAAAAAATAAGATTAATAATTAAAATCTTAACAATTTATTGGTGTGGTCACCTGTAATCATTACTGTTAAAATATCAGTTAATTACTTTTCTCATTGTTCTGATGAAATATCTGACAAAGGAAGCTTAATCAAGGGCCTCTTTTGACTTACAGTTTGAGGGTACAGTCATAGTAGTAGAGGCATAGTGGAATGTCACACTTTGCCAACATTCAGGAAAGAGAAAGCAATGGATGCTGACATTCAGTTAGTTCATAGTTTCCATTTTCATTCTGTCCAGAAAATCAGAGCATGGAATAGTGTTCATCACTAGGGCTGGTCTTCCCACCTCAGTTCATCCAGTCTAGAAAAGCATCAGAGACCAGTCCAGTTGTCTCCTGAATTATTCTTCATTCTGCCAATTTGACAATTGATCATAGCCATTACACCTTTATGTATTTTTCTTCCTTTCCAGTTCTCCATATTTTTCGTACTTTTGCCCTGAGCTGCAACTCCAGACTTTTTTGTACAGCCTTACTTATGTATAAAGTGGTAACCTACCAGAGAATAAAACTCCTTGAAAGTGAAAAACTAAGTAACCTCAGCACACTGAATACTAAGTCTAATGGTACTTTCATCCATGATATTGATTTATGTGTTCGATCCACATGGGTTCCATTCTTTTCTAAGAGGGGAAGTTTGCAGCCACTCCTGTAACTGCGTTTGGGGAAATCTAGATCTCTTGTTCATGTTTGAAAGATCTGTATGTTTTGTCTCTAGAGGAGAGAACCAAATTTGACAATATCTTTATTTCATATATAGCGAAGCATAGGAAAGACTTTGACCCGAAATATGTCTAAAATATAGTTTTTAAATTAACAACTAGTTTTGTACTCATCTCATTTATGATTATATGTTCTGTCTTAAATGGAGCATGCAAATTATAACAAGTTGTTCTGGATACCTAGATATTTATTGTAATATATACCTTTAAAAACAACTGCTTTTATTCATATTCCTTTTGTGTCTGACTGCCTGTTTCTCTCTCTCTCTCTTTCTCTCTCTCTCTCTCTCTCTCTCTCTCTCTGTGTGTGTGTGTGTGTGTGCGTGTGGTTATGTGTGTGTGTGTGTATGATTACAGCCACGTGCATCACAGAGTGTGTGGAGAGGACAGAAGACAACTTTCATGTACTTAATTCTCTTATTCCTCCCTTACCTGTGTTCTGAGGAATAAACTCATTTTGTTCAGTACCTGATTACTGTAAAATTAATGATTCTCTTGCCAAAATAGACATTAAGTATTAACATATACTCATAAAATGGAGGACATACACAGACAATTTGTATTGTCTTATTTACTCATTTCATTTTGATTAAATACAGGGGATAGGTTGTATAAATATTTTATATGATGTAAATTCTGGTTACAGGTTAATTCTCATACATATTAAAACACTATAGAACATATATGAAAATGAACACCAATTCAAATGTCATCACCTGGGAGGCTAAACTTAAAGATTTCTAGGGTTTGTGCCCAGCCAATAATATATAACAATAACCTGTTTCATAAAGAAGACAGAGAAAGAGAAGGAAGAATAGGAGGAAGAGAAGAAAGAGGAGAAGGAAAAACAAGTATCAGAATAACAGAGAAGAAAACTAAAGAATGAAGCCAAATATTAAAAAGATTAAATAGCGGTAAATGGTAAAAGTCATTTCCTGGTGGAAGCATGGGAAATGTTTAAGAACACAATTTTTCATGATGGCTCAATGAGTAAGGGGGCCTCCCACCAAAACTGAGTTCAATTTTCAGAGCTAGCAAAGAAGCAGCAGAGAATCCATGTTGAAACGTTCTGACCTGTACACGTGTGCTGTGGTTTGTGCAAATGCAAAGACACAAGTGTTTAAAACACAACGGGAGTCAAGAACAGAATTAAAACCATGGATATTTTGGTGTGGCACTTTGAGAATTTAGTAGAACATGCTAGGGTTCTAAGCACATTCCAATTTGGGAAATGTACTTAACAGTTGTAGGAGGTAGAAAAATAAGCTCAAGTGTGATGAAAGTATGCATTTCTTGATGATTTTAGTTTGAAAATATTCAAAAGAATAAGGCACAAATGAAATTTGTATGAAATTAATGCCACAGATAATAAACAAATCATATTAAATCCTATAAACTATGAAGTAAAAACGAACAAAATATTTTCATGTAATATGAATAGTTCATAAGAAAGGGCATTGCATTTTCCTTATCCATTCTTTGGTCGAGGGACATTTAGGTTGTTTCCAGGTTCTGGTTATGACAAACAATGCTGCTGTGAACGTAGTTGAGTACGTGTCCTTGTGGCACGATTGAGCATCTTTTGGATATATACCCCAAAGTGGTGTTACTGGGTCTTGAGGAAGGTTGTTTCCTAATGCAGGAGTGTTCCCTTTATCCCACAACCTCTCCAGGATAAGTTGTCATCGGTGTTTTTGATCTTGGCCATTTTTACAAGTGTAAGATGGAATCTCAGAATTGCTTTGATTCGCATTTCTCTGATGACAAAGGATGTTGGACATTTCCTTAAGTGTCTTTCAGCCATTTTAAATTCCTATGCTGAGAGGTCTCTAGGTCTGTACTCCATTTTTTTTAAAGGAATATGTGGTACATTTACACAATGGAATATACACAGAAGAAAAAAAAAATAAGGAGCTTGAAAACATCATTTTGAGTGAGGTAACACAGACCTAGAAAGACAATTATCACATATACTCACTCATAAGTGATTTTCTATACATAAAGCAAAGAAAGCCAGTCCACAAACCACAATCCCAGAGAACCTAGACAACAAGAACCCAAAGATAGACATACATAGATCTAATCTACATGGGAAGTAGAAAAAGACAAGATTTCCTGAGTAAATAGGAAGCATGGGGACTTTGGGAGAGGGTTTGAAGGGGAGGGGAGAGGCAGGGAAGGGAGTAGAGAAAAAGGTAGAGCTCAATAAAAATCAATAAAAAAGGGGAAAAAGAACAATTAGAAAAAAAAGAAAGGACATTCGCTGGGTGGTGATGGCACAGACCATTAATCCAAGCACTTGTGAGGCAGAGGCAGGGGGATCTCATTGAGTTTGAGGCTAATGTAGTCTACAACATAAGTTCCAGGACAGCCAGGGTTGTTACTCAGAGAAACCCTGTCTCAAAAAACAAATAAAAATAAACAGAAAGGAAGAAAAAAAGAAAGGACATTCAATTGCATTTGAAATATATGAGTATACATTAACATTTTTGTTATAAACAAACTATAAAAGAAAATGCACTTTTGCTCATTAGATTTTTAATACCTAAAGTAGCAGGAGTTTAGAAAATCAGATATCTTTGTTTTGCTGATGAGAATTTAAATGAAATAATTTATACGTTGCATAATTTAGCAGTATTCTTTCACACCAAACTGTGCTTACTATGTGAAATTCTCAAATTTATTTTTATGATACCCTCTTCCATAACACTTGTCCAGTGTGTAGATTTAAATGTTTTATGTGTATATATTGTCATTCTTGTTTTATTAACATAACCTTCAGCCCTTCTTCAATATATGTCAATAAGAATATCATTAATTTATGGATAAGAAAGAAAATTTTACATGTGATAGTATTGAAAGATGCTGAAAAATATTGTTTTCATAAAAGTAAAAGTATCAAAACTATGATATGCTATGCTATTTCTAGATGGAAAGAATATGGATATCTCTAAACAAACACATATGCTCTTACGTTCATTGAATATCTCTGACCTATTTGTACTTGAATTTGGCCCTCAAAGTTATGCATAGGAAACAACACTTTTCTGTAGAGACTGGAGTAGAACATACAATTTTTTTCAATTTGTATATTTTCATAAAATTAATATTTTTATTTAGTATATGGTCCACACATCCAGTTAAAAAGCAAAAAGGATTTGAGCAAAAATTTTCTACGAAGAAAATCCCATTCAGTTAGAGTTATTTCTGCTTTATTAAGAACACTAATAATGAACATGAAACATGAGAGAGAAATATTTCCCTGATATTTTGACACCAACCTGAGATTTTTTGATAGGTTTTGCCCAATTAATATTCTTAACTGATTGGGGAGATCATGTTTTGACCCAAAAGTGCAATAAACCTTTAAAGCTTCTCCTTTACAACCCATTAACAATGACAGGACTCTATGTTACCTTTTAAAATTTTTACACCAGAGTCTCAGTTATTTAACCATTTTCCAATCATTAAAACCATATATGAATCTGACTCACATTTTGCAGTCAGAATGATGAAAATAAAAACAGGCATTTCTCATGACAGTATAGAATATTAAATGGAAGGGGTGGAGCCTAAACCAAATAGAGACAATAAAAATTTCACATGAACATGAGAGTATTTCATGGCAATTAGAAGACTCCAGTGGTTTAATTTTCATCCTGGTTTCAGTTGCTGTTGCTCTAATGAAAGGACATAACCAAAAGCAAGTTGTGGAGGAAAGCATTTATTTGATATACCCTTCAGTCTTGCTGTTTATCACTGAAGGAAGTCAGCACAGAGACTCAAACAGGACAGGAACCTGGAAACAGGAAGTGATGCAGAGGCCCTGGAGGAATACTACTTACTGGCTTGCTCCTCATGCCCTGCTTTCTTACAGACTTTAGGACCATAAGCCCAGGAATGACACCACTCACAATTGTCTGGGCTATCCCTCATCAATCACTAAATAAAAAAAATGCACTACAGGCTTGATACACCCTGATCTTATGGAGGCATTTTCTCACATGAGAATCCCTCGTCCCTAATGACTCTAGTTTGTGTAAAGTTGGCATAAAACTCGGCCGTATAATTTTCTTTATTACTAGTCAATTACTGACGGCTTTAGCAAATATATATAGCAGTTGCTAAAATGGTGAAATAAAAAAGAAGCAAAAGAATTACAGATATAGTGGTTCTCATTTATTACTCATTTCACATTGATGCGTTTTTTCCTAATGAGCAAAGTAAACAGTTGCATAGGAAATCTTACACATCATTTTATATAAGTATCCCTTTAGATTTTAAAGTAATTGTTTTTATATAGTAATTTAGGAGGCCATATTTATGCAAGAGTAACAGTGTTTGTAGAATCGTTTTCAAAAAGAACTGATGATTGAAATCACTGTTCAGTATACATATCATACTCACCTGGAATTTAACATTCTTTTACATCACTTCATTTCCTTGTTATATGTTCTACTAACAATCACTGTGACGGTTAATGAGAAAGAAGTAATAAATGGAGTAACTAGGAAAACCACAATTTAGAAATGAGAATGACCACAAAAAGTTTAGCCAAATAATTAAAGATATTTGATGAAGATTCCAGTGAAGTGTAAGTTAATTAACTTGAGCCGGAATAGGATGAACATTAAACAGTACTGCTCAACTTTCAGAAAACTGATGACACTATTAAACAAAAGCTTAGGAAAAAGAATTCTGAAGGTCAATTTACTAAGTGCAAAGTCTGCTATTTTTAAACACTTCCCATTTTCTTCTGGTATATATAGAAACTGAGGCAGAGAGTTTACCCTTAAATAATACTGGAGGCCAGTTTCTCATCCCCAAGGTCGCTTTTAAACAGTGTGCACTTATTACTTTTGCTACCTGATATCTAAATTACTGATGTCTTATTTTTATTTATTTCTCTTTGTCTTATTATTTTAAAAATATCATCGTGGAAAACGAAGGCTATTTATTTAACATCAGGCACTTCCTTTGATTACTTCATGTAAACATCTGCTGGTATCAGCAGTGGTAGCTTGGCCATTGTCCAGCATCTTTAATTGGCTCTTGTTTGCCTAATCTGTTATAACAGATAATGTTATCATAGAATCATAGGATTCTAAAACAAAGTAAGCCTTTTAATAAGAAACTCTGCATTTGGCTTGCTTTGAGACATGTCAGTTTCATTTTACTTGTGATGAAGATATTATTTTTCTTAACAAACATGCTAATTCTAAACCAGGAAACATTTAGATTGTGTCATTTCTTTTGTGGAATGATTAAAAGTTCAAACAAGAAAATTGGAATGAAATTTAAATTGAACTAAGATAGGAAGGAGGCAAAATTAAATTGGGCTCAATAACCTCTGATTGCAACACACTCTGATGCTCGTTTGCATCTAGAATGATAAAGCACTAAAATATTTACTATTTTTAAGTATGCACTGTTTTATTCTGCAATAATAAATGGTGATTTATTTGCCCAGATTTGGTATTGGTTTTTCACCTATTTTGTATTGCTTATAACCAGAATTCATTTGATGAGTGTGTCCTAAGTTTAATTTAATCTTCTTCACACTCCTAACACAGTGGATCAAAACAAATCAGGGAAAATAAAAATACATTTTAACTATCATTTATAATTCAGCAGTGAAAAATTATGTAGAGAAAAATAATGCATAAAATAATAGGAATAGACTATGTATGTGACAATCAATAAGGAACAAACACACACATATATAAAATTTCATTTAAGGAGGCATACATTTAAGTAGGCAATCATATTATAGATAATTGAATCATATCACAGAATATTAAAAATAACACTGCCTCTGGAATGATATTTGAGAAAATTGAGACAAAGTAAAGGCACAATCAACATACCCATGTTCAGAAAAGAAAATCACAGGAAGTAAAAAGAATATGCAAATGCCCAGGTAAAAGTTGGCATTATAAGAACAACAAAGAGTCCTATAGTTTGAGGGAAGTGCTAAATATAAACAGGGAGAGGTATGGTGAGTTTGGAAAAGGTAAAGAAGGATATTTGTGAGAAGACATGTTTAAGAATGGATTTACATTAGATAACATATATACAATGTAATGAATACATTAGAGAATCAGAGCAACAAGGAAAAAATGGAAGAGAAACAGGGGTGCAGGTAGGTGTATCCACCCTGCAGTCCACAGGCTGCCGGTGGCTCTATGTATACAAGGATATAAACGTGGCCCATCACACAATCTTAACTCACTTAAAACATGGTTTGATTTTCTTTCATAATTTTTGTAAGTCGTAAGTTGGATAGTTCTTGAACCTGAAATTGGCACAGCATAATACCCAACTGCTGTCAGAGGTTGGAGACCCATGACAGGGATGTTAATATCAATTCTATACTTTCGGACAAGATTTCTCCTTTTGTTAGTTTCCAAGAGATGTAAGGAAATACAATTTCATACATCTGTTTAAATAATGTTTTAAACATGAATACTAATTAAAATGAATTAAGAAAAAAGTGGCAATACACTTTTCCTCACTTGGCTTCTTTTCTGTCAAGCAAATACATTAGTTTATTTCCTTTCACGCATCTGTTCTCATTAAATAAATTTCTTCACTTGAGACATTATTTTGTTCCATCAAGATATATACAGACTTGTAGTTTATTAAATTGGTCATCTTAATGTTTATTACATGTATTTATTTCTTGGTGGGTTGTGGTGCCCAAAAGCCACAGCATGCCTGTGGAGGTCAAAAGATACCTTACTGAGTTGGTTTTCTCCTCCCACTATGTGGGCTCTGGGACACAAACTCAGGTCAACAAACAGCAGAAACTGCTTCAACTTGCTGAGCCATGGCAGCTGCCCTCCTTTTTTCTATTCTCCATTACATGCTGAAATTTTCATGATGTGCTTGCATCGCATATATGATGAACATGTTTTTAATTTCAATCTCAAGATTCAAGTAGCCAAGTAGAATGTACATATTAAATATTCATGCAAAGAAATAATGTCCTTCACTTAGAATGCTATTATCTCTTTTTATCTACTCAATCTAAGATAGTTTTATGAAGTATTAAAGAGAAATTAATGTTGTTTCTTACCTAGCTGTACTTCCTCATGTCCTGTAAGATCCCATGTTAAAGTACAGTGTAATCAGTAGAAATGAACTGTATCTTCTAGTACTAATTCAAGGAATCTAAGAGATAATGTCTATCTACTGTTACTCATCTTTTGCTCATATATCTCTTTACGGAACAAGAAATGAGCTAATATATCTAAGACAATAGCCACATAATGCTTATAAAAGTGAGTGAACATTAAGAAGAGTCCAAAAAAGTGTGAATTATTTGAATGAATTAACAAAATGAAACTATTTTGATTATGATAAAAGTTAGTCATGTTGATTAGAAACACCAACATATCAATGATAATCCTGCCATAGTATTTTAAAATGAACAGGTAATTGTTCAAGCAGATTAAAAACAGACTGATGTAACACAATAGTGAACGAAATGTGGTTTTAGGAATAGTTAAATTAAACCAAACAATATGAAACTGAAAGATTTAGATTCCACTGAAATTTGAAGTCCAATGTGGTTGGTATCATAATTTTGATTTTTCACACAAAGAAACTGAGAGAACTGAGTAGACCATAATGCTCTAAGGCATTGAGATCTAAAGTTTTAAGTTATTGAAATGTTTGGTGTGGTTGGAAGTTTGGGGCACATTATTTTGTATCAACTATAATAGGCAAAACCTGACAAAAAGACCAAGAAAGGAATAATTAGAAAATGCAGATGAGAGCAACTTAAGACCTTTATTTAGGAACTAAAGACGAGGTGATCGTTTGATAGCTACAAGTAAGCAAATGTTACCATCTTTTCCCATTTAATCTATTCATTCTATAATTTGCATTCATGGTTTACATTTGTGAATATGATGTTATACAGAGGCAGCTTATAAACACAATTTTCATTTACATTGAAAATTGGATATGCTTATACATATTAATTTTTCTGTGTCCATGTGTACATAGACTTGTGTGTGGCAGACACAGAGAAAGAGCAATTTAAGGCTGTTTAAGCTAGCAAAAAATCATGATATCCATACATAAAAAGATATGTTCCAGGTGATGGTGTATGCATTTATATACTAGTATGATGAGACTGAAGAACAAGTCAAAGCACTCAAATGAAAGCAGAATGATCATATGTGAGACATGAAAAATCTCAATGTCACCTTGAAATAAATACAAAATTGATGTTGACAGCTCAACAGTGACAGGAGGCAAGAGACTGCCATGCTCGGAAGCCACAAAAGATACAATTGATATTTTAATCTCAAATATCATGTCTGACTAGACAGTCTGAAACCGGGAATTGTTATTAAAAATAAAAGGGTATCTGCTGATACATGTCAGACTTCACTTTTCCTTTTCTAACCCTCATTCTCGTAGCTGAAGTCAAAGAATTTATATTTCCTAGTTCAAATGTTTGTTTAATTGTATTTCTTGGAATGAATTGTTAAAAGACAAGAATCTAATGCAATCTATGGTTCGTCCCTTTCTTTAAGAAATTTCCATTAAGGTTGGTTTTGTCAGTCCACTTTCATTTTACTTATTCAAGCATTTTTGATTTTCTTAATAAAGATGTGTGCATGTTGTATATGCACATATTATATAACTGTATTCATTTTCCTATCACGAAAAATATAAACCAGTTGTATGTGTAGCAATAATGACATTTGCCTTCTCTAAAAACAGGAGAAAAGCACCCTTAAAATAGAATTGTTTTCAAATGTAATTGTGCTTCAAGCTAGGAAACGTAGAACTGAAGAAAATAGCTTCAGAAGATAAAGTGTAATTACTATTCATCAAACTGTGTATACCAAGGTATATGTCATTTACTTATGACACAGAGTTCTATCTGTCTATCCCATTTATTGTAAAGTTTGTTTTTGAATCTGTGAAGTGAATCTAAGGACACCATTACAGAACAAGTGAAGGCACTCTAATACTGATGTCCCAAACATTTCGATGTACTCATTATTGGATCTTGTATATACAAATGAATAACAGTAGTAGAGAAGATAATAATGGTGCTAATTTTGATGCTGCAGCTAATTATGACAGTTAACATATTTTGTAAATTAAAAGATTGAAAATTCTGCTTCTTTTTTTACTTACATCACAGAATCTTGAAAGCAAATCTATTTTAAGGGTACTTTTCTCCTATTTTTAGAGAAGGCAAATGTCGTTATTGCTACACATCCAACTGATTTATATATCATGTATGTCATACTGAAAATCATAAGTATGAGGAAATCCCTCTGTGTCCCTTGCACAAGTTATTAGCTAAATGAAACATGAAAGCAATAAATTTAGAAGAGGCAAAGAGTTACATTTTTCACATTGTAAATTCTAAATGGTTCAGAAACATACATTGAGAAAATGAGAAAAGCATTTTCATTTCCTCTTTCATCTTATGTCTAGAAGAATAAGCAAAGTTTGTTCCTGAAAATTATTCCAAAGTATGTAGTTTTAATACTGGCATCTGTATAGCCAGAAATAAAATTTTGGGCAAAGCTTGCCTGAAAATACTGCACCATTCAAATCCAAAGGAAGATATTAGAACTGATAAGAAATGTTAGTAAATTTCTCTCCAGTTTTATAGGCTGCATTGCACAGTTACTACATTTACAATTTACATCTTTCTGTTCTGCACAAAACAAGCATCTTAAACAGTGCAGAAAAATAATGATGACATTTTAGCTTTCATTGTAAAGTTGAACTCCAGAAGGTAGGAAATATCCTTTCATGCTTACATTACCATGACAAACAGAAAGAGATAAATCCTTATGGAATGGGATATGATATAGGAACTAGGGGATTAATGCTTAGATGCTTCTTCCAATTTATTTCTCCTCTTATAAGTGTTAAAAATATATACCATATGTCATGCAGCCTGTTTTAATCGCATCAAAATTTCTCATACAATTCCTCAAGGGATATATTTTTCGCTGCCAAGTTTTCACTGTGCGAACGCTGACTTCCTATTCCTTTATGGAATTCTCCATGTTTTATTTTATGATAACATGTTTTTATGCCTTTTCGAGCAGTGTTTTATAAGGAAAATAGTCCCAGGGGTGTTTCTTTTGATAGTCATACACTTCACAGTGACAGAAAAGGATAGAAATATTTCCAGAAAGTAATGTATCCATTGGTTGTTTTCATAGAACAAAAATTCCTTTGATGACACTTGTGAAAGGCTTTCATTACAGCCAGAATTTAAATTCAGTCCTTGAACTGTGCTTTTCCTGGATAATTGAGGGTCAGTTTAGAATTAGTTCTTGTTGCTATGCAGCTTTTCAGTGACAGCGCATTACACATAGGAGCAAATTCCAGGCCGACTCTTTTAGTAGTATTAAGTACATATGACTTTTAGTGAGAAAGCCTGCATATGATAGCCCTGGAAGTAATTTTTGCCTTTGGATCAAGTTTTCCCCTTTAAAGTAATGAATAACATTGAATGCTAGTAAGTAAAGAAGGAAAGTATAGACTAATTTTCAATCCAGACAGAAAAGCACACTGAAACTTTATCCCAAGAAGATCATGCTTCTTTATGCTTCCTCTATGTGGGACTTTGGTTTTAAATGGCAGTAATGTCCCTAAGGTTTCCATTTCCTTGAGGCAGCATTGTTCAGTTGAAGAAGCTGTGATCCTCTCTGGCTCTCAGGTATCAATTATTAATAGTCAGGGTTCATAACAAACTTTACTTGACTTTAGTGCTCACATATGACAAAGCTGAAGTTATTTTTTTAAGTTGTTCTTGAATCTATGCATCCTTTGTCCAAACAAGTACTCTAATTATGATTTCACCATCCCATCACAGAGTCAGCTGATGGGTCATATGAAAGAAGAAATAGCAAATACATGTGTGAATGAGTTTCAGAGGTGCATATTGGGCTTTTCGATTCTTATAATTTTGTAATGCAACTAGGTGTCAGGTGAGCAAATAACATTATATTTTAATGAAGGAATTCTCCTGCCCACAGGTGCAATCCTGTCTTTTAAGTTATTTGAAGGAATTTAATAAATGGGCGAGGGGGGAGGAAACTGATGGGTTATGTGACATCATAACAATATTGGCAATATATTGGTAGTCAATATCAAGTAGCTTGTTCCTCCCTTCCCTCTCCCTCCACCTAATATGGTTTATACACATAAGCACTCAGTTTCTCTTTGTCAAAGTCAAATTGGATTTTCTTTGCTATCAACTGGAGGCTCAAACTTCTTTGACCCTAATTTGGCAGACCTTCAAGGAGTTTATGGTGAATGCCTTTTCTATTTCTAACAAAAAAGCAAGGTTCAAATCCATTTTACAGAAGTGGATTCTGTTTGAAGTTTTATGTTCCAAAAGTGATATCATACTTCCTGAGCTCAATTCAAAAAATTATTTCTATATTTAATGACCAGTAAAGTTTAAATTCAAGTGAAAATAAATTGTATTGAGTAAAAGTAACATATTTCACTTCTTAAACTGACTTCAAAGTCAGATTTACAAAAGAAACAAAGCCAATACCATAAATACCTAAAGAAAAATAATAAGATTTATTAGTTTAGTTATAATTGAGCCTAATAAAACTTAGAATTACAATTAACTTCCAAATTATATTTCTACTCGAATTATCATTATATCTATATGTCCAAATGTGGTCAAATAATTTTCAGTGGTTGCCTTTACTTTAATTTCAATTTTTACTCAGAAAAATGACCAATTATTGGAGTTTATTTTTTTATGAAATATAACCTCCATATGGTACCATGGACTTTTTAGTTTGTCTTCGTTTGTCTTATTTACACTTAAAAGAATTTCAGAGAAAGAACCAATTGATTAATAGCCGGGCAGTGGTGGTGCATACCTTTAATCCCAACACTCTGGAAACAGTGACAGACAGATCTCTGTGATTTCAAGGTCAGCCTTGAGTCCCCAAACAGACTCTAAAGCTGCAGAGAAAGCCTGTCTTGAAACACAAAACAACAAAAAAGCAAAAACAAAAAGTATTGACTCGGTTAGGTATGTAAAATGAGAAAAGATCCTTTAAAAATATGTAAATAACTGTTGTGGTAAAAACACGTGGTTTTAAGTATAATATAATTAGACTGACTGCATCTGCTAGAAAAATTAGCATTTCATTGATTATTATAGGATGAAGAGCGCATTTTCACATTTATTCCTTCAAAGTAGAAACTCATTCTTTTTTTGAAAACATTTTTATATACTATATTCTGATTATGGTTTCTCCTCCTCCAATTCCTCTTAGATCTTTCCAACCAACTCTAAAGCTTTTCTTTCTCTCTTTCTTTAGAAAACAAACAAAACAAAACCAAAATAAAAAACTAACAAAAAACACCTGCATACACATAAACATGTTAAGATATGAGGATACCATCACTGTGTGACACCCACATTTAAGGTGGGTCTTTACACTTGGGTTAATCCAATGTAGAAACTTCCTCACAAACATTCCTAGAAGTGTGTTTTGCAGATGGCTCTAGATCTGGTCCAATTGATAATTGCATTAATGACCCTAGAAGGTAATGGCCTTTTTTTTTCTTTAGCATGAAGTTGTCTTTAAGGGTCAATGATTTTATTGAGATTTGCACTTTTTTCCTGTAGACATGTGCTTTAGTTTATATAGTTATGATAATACATGGCAGTTTTATATTGATTTATTTTGTTTTCCTTAAAAATTCTTCCTGCATAAAATAAACAGAGCAACCACACGAAACACCAACACCCCTGAACTGTTTCTTCCTATTTTTATATCTTTGAGGAGAGTTTTTATTTCTTTCCCTTAAAAGCAATGTATCCATTGAGGGGTAGTGGTGCATGTCTGTATTCCCAGCATTAAGAGATTAAAGTTCAACTCCTAACTCTGCTACATAGAAAATTTGAAACCAGCCTGTACTATATGAGACCCTGTCTCAAAAATATGCTCTGTATCTAGCATTTTACTGTGTTGATTTATAAAATGTTACTTCCATTCTCAATCTTCTATGTAGCTAAATTGTATGCTGTGATAAAAATTTAATGATGTCAAAACTAATTAAGTAATAAATCAATGTTGTAAACAATAAATACATAAAACTAAACTAATAAAATAACCTTCATTAAAATATCTTAAACTTTTCTTTGCAGCTTGAAATATACCTTCCTTGCTAAGGTTTAATGGTTATACAATGCCATTTTTATGATTCCCTCTTATTGTCTTTCAGATTCGATTCTTTAACTATTCTCATCAAAATGCAGATAGCATTTTCAGTGTTCAAACAATTATTGGTGATAAACAACCACACAAAAATAAGTCTTTAGTTCTTAATAAATTTTATTTAACTTTTAAAATCTTCCATTTTATTAAATTCTATATTTGTCTTCTTGGAGAATTTCATACAATTTATTTTGATCAAATTCACCTCCCCATTCTTGTCCCCCACTCCTCCAAACTTCATTCCTCCTCTTCTCTCCACAGCATTTTGTGTCATCTTTTTGTCTTTCAAAAATAGCTTATTTTCTTACACAATGTATCCTAATTTCAGTTTCTCTTCCCTCTACTCTGCTCATTTCCTACCTCCTCCTCCTCCCATCCAGATCCACTCCCTTTCTCTTCATTAGAAAAGAACGGGCTTTGAAACAAATAGGATAACCGCAGATTGTTCTCTTCCTCACCTTTCTTGGGACAAACCTGAGGCCTAACACCTGCTAAGTAAGCATTCTACCACTGAGCTACACCCTCAACTCAGGACTGATACCTTAATATGCACAAACTGATATGGACCATGCCAAAAACTTAATTCGACATTGGGTAAAATAAATGAAAGGATAACTTAGAGCCGACGAGATATTAATGTTGAACAAACATAGGAAACATGCTCAAGTTCACTAAAAAAAATACAAACATGCAAAAAATAAAAATAAAAAAAGAAAAGAACGGGCTTTTAAGAGATAACAAGCATGACAAATTAAATACAAAACCGTTGCATCAAAGTTAGACAAGACAAATCTAATAGAAGAAAAGGAGCTTAATAGAAGACACAAGTGTCCAGACCCATTTATTCACACACTCAGGAGTCCCATGAAATACTAAACTGAAAGCTCTAATATATGCAGAGAACACAGACCTATGTGAGCCCTCTGCTTATTGCTTCAGTGAAAAAAGACATTGAAAAGAGTTGTTAAGTTCCACCTCTAATTCAGAAATCTCAGATGTGAATAGAAGACAGAGAGACTCGAGGTATATTGTTTTGTGCAATTTTAATGCAAGAATAGACAACATGGCATAGCCACAAAATCAGTTAATGTATATAATACAATATTCAGAACATACAAATTTATAATTTAAAATATAAGTACACTGTGTGATTGATATAACATTTATATAAAAATTGAAAATATGTTGTCAATTCCTGTTTCATAGTTGGATCTATGAAAATGATATCCATTTGAATGATCTTTTCAAACAATTACTTTATTCTTTTACCATCTTTCTCTATTGTAGAATGCTTGTGTCATCATTATTGAACTATATTTAATTTGAGTACAAGCTGCATGGTTTTGAGAGCAGTTGAGATAACCAGCATGCAAATAGGTTATGTAAAGAGCTGTACTTTATATCGAAGAACATAGTTGTGAAAGGTATCTTGAGCAAACAATTATGCTTGAATGCTATGATTGGAATTATACTTCACTTACAGATAAATATGGAAAACTTTTATCATATGCCAAGCACCGAGCCCCCGTGTATGCGCTCTGTGCCCTGGCACCCAGTTTGCGAGCTTCGGGCAAGGGGGTTGGAGGTTAAAATACACAGACACACACAGACAGAGAGACAGCGATAGGGGTCATCCTTGAATTCCCCAAGAATGCCCCCTTTATTGTGTTCAGGGGCAGATTATATAGAGATAGCCACACCCCATACAAACCAACCAGAAAATATATATATATATATATATATATATATATATATATATATATATATATATTTCCAGTTCTTTTATCATGTATATACCAAATTTCACTGAGGATTCAGTTTCCTTTGCTCATAATAGCTACATTTAAAAAATACTATTTAATCTCATTTCTTTTGCTTCATAAGAGTTAAGTCAAAATTACACTATCATGTTCAAACTTGCTCATGTGAGTGTGAAATAAATGTAAACAAACATTCCAGAAGAAGTTATCTAATGCCTGCAGAATTAAGCTACCTACTTAACAATTATATTTATATTCATGACTCATGTATTTGTCTGTTTGTCTAAGTCTGTGCTGCAATTACAGGTGATTAGTGGACATGAATTTACTATAACTGAGGTACTAAAGTTGTGAGTCTCTCATGAGGATATTCAAATTGTGATATCTTTGTTTATGGTACATTTTAAGGCTGGCACCAGTTGAACTTTCCAGTATTAAACTCAGTCAAGTTGGTAATGCCTATAGCTCCAAGCTACAGGCCTGCTAGTCAGAAACTGTGCAAAACAACTAGGAAGGAAGCTAATCACTCAAATAGTTTTGAGGAATTGACTCTTCCTTCTTTTCAGAATAATTCAGAGCCTGTAAGAGTGTAACATTGAACTGAAACCCCACGTACACACAAGGCAATTCCTTCTGACAAAGAAAGTACTTGAGGTATTTCTGGGAGGAAATAGTATATGAGTAAAGGCACTGATGAACTTAGCCAAATCTGATCTCAACTCTGAGAATAGAAAATGGAAACCTGACTAAGGTGGCAAAGGAATTAAGAAAATGCAGACATACATACCAAAGTGCTAGGATCAAGAAGACCATGAACTCTGAAACAGTGTGGAAATTGTCTTTATTATACACCGCTGAGAAAAGAAGACAAGTTTATTGTATACAATAGAAAGAGTGGGTCGATTTACTAAATAAATACAACTGAAGAAGGAAGGGAACTAGTTAATTCAGGAACAAGGTCTCTGTAGGGGTAGCCATTTGGGAGGAGGAAGCTATCTGGGAGGAGGAAGCTGTGGTTGATAGTTTCTGCAAACACTGGTATTAGCTAGAGGCCAATCATTTATGGCATCTATGCTTGGACCAGGGAAAGGTTCTTTTCCATGGCTTGGGGAAGGCTTTGGAATTTCTGGAGATCTGAAGCACGAGGGTTCTTGACATGACTGTGGTAATGTCAATAATACACATTCACTTAGGAATTCATCCTCTCCCCACAGGTTTATTCACTGTTGGTTTTATTATAATTGAAAATGTTTGATTAGTCTATGTGATAATGGAGCAAATACATGCATCATGGCCTAACTCCGTAATCTTACTGTCAGTGTTTTTTTTTTATGTAAAATAATTGGACTTGATACCGTATATTGTCTCAAGCTAGATAAACTACAGATATATGAATGACGTTTTAGAGTGATAGAAAAATAATCAACAGTTATATCCAACTAATTGTTTTCTTATCATTGAATAATCTTGGTATAGATTGAATTCATTTTTAACATGTAAATTTTGATTAGATGTTAGAATTAAACATCTAGAAAAGGAAAAATACAGAATTCCATATTTTATGCTTTTTATTGAAGATTTAGAACTGCTTATCAGTGTATAGTAATGGATCATAACAGATATCAAAATGATGTTTTAATTAGTATCAAAGGTTAATTATAATAAAATAGAGCACCTACCTGACAAGATAGAAAAAATATTATACTATGTCAAACAAAATATGAGTAAAGAATTGATCTCGTATCAGTAACTGACATTAATAATAATAAATTCCTGCTTGTAGGGCTTACAAAGACCCACAACAAATTTCCTCTTCCTCTAATTCCCCAAGATCATTTAAATATAGGCATTATCTTTTCTCTATCCTGGTAGTTAGCTCACTTTTCTCACATCTTAGAATTTCCAAAAATGAATTAATGACTAATTTTGTCCCTTGCATGGCTCTTTAAAAGCTTTGAATGACTCACCAGGACAAGCTAGATTACTCATAATTCTCTGGCCATCTTTGTTTGTAAATATTTATGATATTGTATTTCATTCTACAGAGTAACTGAATGAATAGAATGTATTTGATAGTTTTATATTGTATCACTTATGAAAAAAGCTATGATGCCTTAGGGTTATTAACAAATCTTGGGCGTTCTTGTAAGAAAACACATATACAAACAAACACACACAATCAGAACTTTGATTTCTAACATCTCTGAAAATAAGAACTATCAAATTATTGTCCTTGGCTATGTTGTTTTTCTCCTATATGAGCACTTTTTTTAAGGTGGAATGTTCTCTAAAGCAAAACTGTCATCTTTCAAACAATGGACTAAAAAAGTTTCCATTTTCTGTGTGAGTCCATTTTTTCAGTGAATATTCTCAGCAAATGAACAAGCACTGCATTAACTCCAAGCTCTGTTTCAGTGATTTCGTCAGTCAGACTAATTTCTCTGAATGCTGTGTGAAAATTGGTCAGATAGAGGAAGAATGTATATTTCCACGATTTTATTGGGAAGTTTCAAACTTCTATTATCTCACAGGACCCAGAAATTGAATTGAGGCTTTGTTACTAAGCCAGGTTGTAGTAATGGACCCAGGAGTCAGTAGCTCAATTTTCTACTTCTTTGCATCACATTTTCTCTTGAAAATGATGCATGCAATACTAAAGAATGACAGGGAGGAGCCTCTCTAACGTGTTAAATATTTGGTTCACTGGGTCCTATCAGCAGGTAGGGCCTGCGGGGAGCTTGTTTATCCAGCAGAATGATCTCATTATGAGGACAGTGATATAGTATAGTTTATTTCATACCCTGAAGCCATTCAAGAAAACAACTGAGTGAATGATATTCATCCAGGCTCTGAATTGTGCTATTAGGAGTTGCAATAACTGGCAGCGTATTAAAATAGAGATCAGGGACTTCAGCTACTCTGCCGAATGAAGTTTTGAAATTCAAAGCTATTGAATTATTCAGTATTTTCCAATTTATAGAATAAAAGAATATGTAATTGACTTTTCACAGCACAGTAATGGAAATAAAGAGAATCCATAGAGTTTATAAATCTCTCAGTAAATATTTTTCATAATTGTTTGGTACCCAAAGGAATCATCTTATAGGCCAGGATAGACCTTGCTATTAAATAGGAAGAAGAGAAATTCCCTTCAACAAATAAACATGTTCGAGAATGTGGCTCAGCTGTAAATGACTATCTAGCATACATACATGAGACCTGAGGACAAAAATGTAAGTAATAATAAAGGAAGAAATATATCTCTAGTGATCAACTCTACTTGACTATATATACTAATCAATAAGTATAACCCGTTTTATTACACTTACTTATATTGTAAAACATCCATAAATATTACTAGTCTGAGAAAAAGTAAATGATTCTGAGAAACTACTATGAGGAAATAAAGTCAGCTGTAAGTTTGTCTTAAGAGAAACTTGTGGGATGTGCTATGCAATAAATTCATTAATACCTTAGTCCTACCATATCCATTGTCTTCAATACAGCAAGAGTTCTGTACAGAGTTGGCAGAAGATAGAGTTAAACAATGTATGCCCCCTTCCACAAGTAGAACATATTGTATATTGTAAAATTGTTCCTCTTCTTAACACTTCCCAATTCCTCTATTCATATAACTTTTTATAATTATGATATGACTACTAAAATTAGTTTTCAGCTTTGGGATTGTCAAGAAATATTGCTACAGTTTGTTTTGTTTTAGAGTAATCAAAGAGAACATATTGTATTAGATGAGCCATAAAATGTCGTATGCTCCTCTTTATTATCAGTCAACGAGAGATATGCAAGATTCTCATTAGTGATCATTTAAACTTCTTATTTAAATAATAATCACAAATATTTTCATGAAATAGTGTTACTAATGTACTTCCAGTTCTGAGTATAGTCAATACTAATGGACATATTATAAAGATAATCTTGCTTAATTCAACACTTGAGGATCATTTAATTGCTAAATAACACAAAATTTAACCAGAATTTGTTTTGACTTTAATCATATGAACAAATGTTCAGCATAGATTTTCAAATGAAACTTGCCTTCAAATTTAATAACCATCTGAAATGTATATGTATTTGACCCCCAGCTAAAGGCTCTGTTCCCTCAAAGATAGGAAAAATTAAATCAAAATCAACAAAGCCTGAATTCATGTAATTTTCTGCTATCTACACAAATTCTGGTTTGCCACATTTGTTTAAAAATAATGAAAGAATGTTAGCAAAACCCAGGAAGGTTCATAGCACCTTTCTGCTGCAATTCAATAATTTAGAATTCAAATGCATTGCAAAACACCACATGCCTTAAGAATACTTTAAGCAAATATAATTTTATTTACCAAATCTATATATCTCAGTTAATCTCAAGAAAAACAAAGGAAAACAAAAAATTAAAACTTTTTCTTAACTTTGCTGATTTTCTTCTTAAGTTCAACAATATCAATGAAAATGGTTTGTAAATAAAGAAATACACAAAATAAATTGTTTTATGATTCATGATAAATCATAACCTTAGAAATTTATAGATGTTTTTGTAATATACTCAACAAAATTACGTAAATCAGTATGTTCACATCATAATAGGTATACATGTGCATATGTTAAAATACATTTTCCTAATATGAATATGTTAAATATACATTTAAATGTTATTATGTTTTTATGGGATTATTTCCACCATAATAAAAGTAAACAGTACCATTTAAAATGGATGTATTCCTTTTTTAATTCTTCGAATATTATTTGTAAAATTATATACAAATTGTGTCTAATTTTTTCAATAACTTCTTGATATTTTGAACATGTAGACATGCACATTAAAATACAAAACAAACTTTATACCTTTCTCTTTCCTTGAAATTTTCTCTATTGTAAGTGTTTTGAATGCTCAGCAGAGCCCATGATGTGAATATTGTGCATTCTGGTCTTTTGCTGCACAGACCAAACATCTCAAGACATAACATTTTGCTGTTTAAAAAATACACTTGTTATAAAGACAGAAAATGCGGTACGAGCTGAAAGTGAGACTTTCATGCTGGCCTCAGTCATCATCTGCTTCTTGATATGGACTTATGCTCCTATTCATTGGTGATGTCACAGTTCAGGAATCTGTTTGGAATTCTTAGTTATTATGAATTCCTTCTTCCTCATAACTGCATCCAGATCTGCATCCTGGGCATTATGTCTCACAGTTTCCCTTTCTTTTTCCTCTTAACCTCTCTTTTTTTTTAATTAAAAATTTCTGCTTCCTCCCCGTCTCCCCCCAATCCCCGTGCCCCACTCCCCTCCCCCTCCCTCTCCAGTCCAAAGAGCAGTCAGGGTTCCCTGCCCTGTGGGCAGTCCAAGGTCCTCCCCCCTGCATCCAGGTCTAGGAAGGTGAACATCCAAACAGGCTAGGCTTCCACAAAGCCAGTACATGCAGTAGGATCTAAACTCAGTGCCATTGTCCTTGGCTTCTCAGCAGCCCTCATTGTCCACCATATTCTGAGAGTCCGGTTTTATTCCATGCATTTTCAGTCCCAGTCCAGCTGGCCTTGTTGAGCTCCCAATAGATCAGCCCCACCATCTCAGTGGGTGGGTGCACCCCTCGCGGTCTTGACTTCCTTGCTCATGTTCTCCCTCCTGCTCCTCATTTGGACCTTGGAATCTCAGTCCAGTGTTCCAGTGTGGCTCTCTGTCTCTATCTCCATCCATCACCAGATGAAGTTTCTATTGTGATATGCAAGATATTCATTAGTATGGCTATAGGATAGGGCCATTTCAGGCTCTCTCTCCTCAGCTGCCCAAGGACCTAGTTGGGTACATCTTTCTGAACCCCTGGGAACTCCTCTAGAGTCAAGGCTCTTGCCAACCCTAAAATGGCTCCGTTAATAGAAGAGAAAGTGGGAAGCACTCTACAACATCTGGGCACAGGATTCCACTTCCTACATATAACCCCAGCAGCACAAACATTAAGGGCATCATTGAATAAATGCGACCTCCTGAAACTGAGAAGCTTCTGTAAAGCAAAGGACACTTTCATTAAGACAAAAAAGCACCCCACTGACTGGGAGATGATCTTCACCAACCCCGCAACAGACAAAGGTCTGATCTCCAAAATATATAAAGAACTCAATAAACTAGACTTTAAAATGCTGATTAACCCAATTAAAAAATGGGGCACTGAACTGAACAGAGAATTCTCAACAAAAGAATTTCAAATGGCCAAAAGACACTTAAGGGCATACTCAACCTCCTTAGAGATTAGGGAAATGCAAATCAAAACAACTTTGAGATACCATCTTTCACCTGTCAGAATGGCTAAAATCAAAAACACCAATGAGAGCCTTTGCTGGAGAGGATGTGGAGCAAGGGGTACCCTCATCCATCGCTGGTGGGAATGCAATCTTGTGCAACCACTGTGGATGTCAGTGTTTCGGTTTCTCAGGAAATTCGGGATCAACCTACCCCAGGACCCAGCAATACCACTCTTGGGAATATACCCAAGAGATGCCCTATCATACTGCAAAAGCATTTGTTCAACTATGTTTATAGCAGTATTATGTGTAATAGCCAGAACCTGGAAACAACCTAGATGCCCTTCCATGGAAGAATAGATGAAGAAAGTGTGGAATATATACATATTAGAGTACTACTCAGCGGTAAAAAACAATGACTTCTTGAATTTTGCATGCAAATGGGTGGAAATAGAGTGAGGTAACCCAGACCCAAAAAGATGAACATGGTATATACTCACTCATAATTGGTTTTTAGCCATAAATATAAGACATTGAGCCTATAATTCACGATCCTAGAGAAGCTAAATAAGAATGTGAACCCAAAGAAAAACATACAGTTATCCTCCTGGATATTGGAAGTAGACAATATTGCTAGGCAAAAATTGGGAACTGGGGAGGGGGGTGGGGTGGGATGTGGGAAAGGGAGATGGGGAGAGACAAGTGAGAAGGGGAGCATGGGGAGAGCTTGGGGGAATGGGATGGTTGGGATAATGGAAGGATGGATATGGGAGCAGGGAAGTATAGATCTCTTAACCTCTCTTATAAAAAGAAGAAGAAGAAGAAGAAGAAGAAGAAGAAGAAGAAGAAGAAGAAGAAGAAGAAGAGGAAGAGGAAGAGGAGAAAGAGAGAAAAAGAAAAAGAGAGAGAGAGAGAGAGAGAGAGAGAGAGAGAGAGAAATCTCCCTTTTGGCTCCAAGCTGTCCAATTCCAATTTATCTTCTATATTGAAACTGTAGTGATCCTTCTAAAGCTGAGCTGATAATACCACTCCCTTTGCACACCTTCTTTGGGGCAGTGGTCCATAAATTGTCACCTGTGAAACTCAAGCATTACCTGGAGATATTTTAGAAATTCAAGTTATCAGTTCCCTCCCATTTCTGATCTTTATCCTTTACTTGCCTACATACCTGAACTATTAAATTGACTTGAAATTTCTTCTTCTCAAGTATTACAATGAGAATTTCAGATACTCTTTAAATTCCAGTTCATTCTTTAATCATTCTTTTATCTTTCTGAACAGACTTCATTCCCTGTTATTTCATTTTGAGAAAATGAAAGGCAGTTACCTAGCAAAAGGATAGAATAAAACATTTATTCTGTTTCTCCAACATTGCTGGCTCTACTACTGAAATGCCTCCATTTATGTTTTTATTCAATGTGGGTATGCACAGAACAGTCCCTTGTAAAAGACAGTTTCCCCGAATTAAAAAAAAAAAAGTACTAGTTGCAGTAATTGTCGGAAATCAGCAAGCTTCAAGTAGTAAATAGTAGATAGTATATGTGGAGTTACATTAAATATGATTTTAACTGTAATGCATGATTATATGTTCATTGCTGAAAACAACAGTCTACTTGGGAATTTTATAAAATTTAAAGACCTTTTATAACTTGCAATCTTTAAAAATGTAATTCTGTTCTGTTACTTGCTTTAAAGCAACATTGAGATAAAAGTAAGTCTGTGCCTTGAGCCCTGTTATTGGTCTATAAAGGACCAATTTGCAGGGCAAATATCTTGCGATACAACAGGCCTTTCCCTGGGAGGAACCTGTAAATTGAGGAAAGGATTAAATTTGATCAGTGTTTGTTTTGTCTGTTGCTCATCATGTTCTTATTGAACTCAGTGTCTAACAAGTATCCCAGGGGTTCAAAAGACTCAAGACTAACAATGCCTTCATTCCTATCTATATGTCTATACCTGTTTTCTCATCCAACTAGAGTTTTGTAGAGACAGACACGAATAAACAACACATCTTAGGAACACAAAACAATGTGTTATTTAATAGATCATAAAGGATTTACTGAAATTTTATGTGTATTTTGACCTGTATAATCAAACTGCTCTGATTAAAAAGTTGCAGCCTGTAATATTATAAATATTATTATTGTTACTTTATCCAAATTAGCAAACATAAAATATCTAAAAAAATAGTCATTTTTGAATGTTCTAACATAAGCTACTGGATGTCTGTACCAATAGAAATGAATATTTACTTCAGTAACCGCTCATTTATTGAAAACACTAATTGCATTATATGCCCCAACAATGCTATAACAGATACGTATAGATATGTAGGTAATTCTAGTTATTTAATTAGAGTTAAGCAAGCTTCAGATACAATGCTAACAAAGAGGATTGATTTCTAATTCTTGAAAATGAATACAAAGATGCAAATAATTATTCAATATTTTACATAAGTATAGATTCAATAAAGAATCCAAAATAAATAATTAAATGCATTTAAAAAATAAGGTGATGAGATGGTTCACTTTTAAAGCACTTGCCATTCAGTTTAATAATCTGAGTTTAATCTTAGTACCTATATGGTAGAAAAATTTGTGTCCTAGTTTCCACATGCATGTTGTGGAATGATATGTATGCCTTCTCCAAATAAATGACTAAATATATAAAGAGACTTAAAATTCAGAAAAATATTAAAATATATAATTAAAGTAATAGTATTGTTTTATTATTTTTCACATGTCCATATCTGTGGTGTGCACGGGTATTTGCATGTTTGCATATGTATAGGCACATACGTTTGTAATGGAGTCTACTTACTCATGTGTATGCTGGCTCATGTAGAAAACCAAGGGTGACAATGGTACTGAGATGAACCCAGAGCTTTCTGCTTATCCTTGTCTCTGCCTTGCAAATGCTGAAACTACAGTCAGGCTACCACACTCACTAAGCCTTTTCATTGGTACTGAGAGTCTAAACTCCAGTCCTTCCTTCCTGGCAATTACTTTTATCTCTTTCTCCAGCCCATGTCTTACTCTTAATACATGGACCTTATACAACAAAATAGTACATATTTTTTATCAAATCTTTATTTATGCTCACAGTAACATAACAAAGTAAATCATTTTTTTTTTGCAGTACAATCTACATCTGCTTGTATTTGCCCAAATAATGTAGTGGGGTTTGACTCAGTTTATCTGAAAGAATGCAACAAAGAACATCAACTTTATTATAGTCATTGTTTTAGGCACTTCTTTTTTCATTTTAAATGCTGATAACAGAAGAATAGAGGTTCAAAGAAGACAGCTCTCCAGTTGAATTAGCATAGAACAAGGAGAGAATAATAATATTAAACAGGAGAAATTCCTTCATATTATCTATGAGTGGCTAGAGGAATGAAACCTTCAAAAAGAAGAAGGAACATCGAGATGGTCATAAGTATATATAGAATTTTAAAATTCAAAGTCAAGGCAATTTTGAAGTAAAAGTGTTTGGTAAACTTCAATAATTATTGAGGATGGTCCAGGGTGTTTGAAGAACTCCTACTCAGGCTGTTTAGTCTAGAGACTACAAATGAATCATAGACAGCACACAGGCCAATGTCAATCTCTTGTTATTTTTCTAACCAATTATCTGAGAAGCTCTTACACTTACTCTGAACCTTTATTCTGTCTTTCTGAAGGCTGTCATCATTGACTTTCTCTTGGTTCACGGGAAAGGTACACAAATAAACAAGCTCCCAAGGCAACGTGATTTCCTTATCATCAGGAAAATACTTATGATGATCAGTGTTGTCAACTTTACAGGCTTTAGAAGGGCTTCTAGCACACCTGTGGGGATTATCTGAACTGCCATGAGTTGGAAAATTCTGTCCACTGTAAGTGGCATCCTTTTCTTGCCAGATTCTGGAATGTACAAATAGTAAAAGAAAAATTAGTGGAAGGAAACACGAAGTTCTTTCTACTTCTTTAACGTGGATGTGAAATGACTAGCTGCAAGACTTATAGTATAAGAGAGCATGCCCAAGTGGACAAGTAACTTAAAGGCTACTGGTGGTAGGAATTCCTACAGCACCTCCCCCTTTTGTTTAAATAAGAGCATTCTAAGTCTAATACAAAATTATATACAATAAGAACAAATATGTCAAGCAAGAAACATGTGATAAATGTTTCAATAATTATCCTATCCTAATTAGTTTTTGTCTTGTATAATAAATAACTTGACCAAGTCATGAGAGGAAAGTAGCTACAACTATCTAGTCTTCAATCCCATTGAAGATCCGAGTAGGGAAATAACACTACTTGTGGAATGGACGCTTAAAAGAAATCTCACACTTTCTCAGAATTGAGAAATAGCTGGTTATTTATTTAGGGGTAAACTCACAAATCAGAAACCTCTGCTGGAATGGAGATCAGAATTTAAATCTGCAATTGGAACAGAGAGAGAGAGGCCGGGAAAAGAGGCTGGATGTATGCTTTACCTCAGCGTATATAGTATAAGAGGCTATGCCCCAGTAGGTGGGTAACCACAAGCTGCAAGACTTCCTACAGAAATTACTTGAGTAAGCAGGAAGTGTAATCAAGCAACTTCTAAAATGTGCAACAGATGACAGAGACAACTGGCTAACTGGGCAATCACCCAAAGTCTCATTTTCAATGTTAGAGCAACCAGCTTTGGCTAAGGCCTAGAGTAACTGACAGATCATTTTCCGAGGCAAGACATTTTTCAAAACCATCTTACCTTGTCTTGCAAGATTTGGCAGTCTTTTTTCTTGTATCCTGCTTGCCCTGTCTGGACAGCGTGCATTTTGTCAGTGGTCAATGCATGGGCAGTTCCTTGCCCAAAGGCCAGTTTTGCCAAGAAGAAAACAAGCACCAAGTAGAGTGTCTTTGGTGCTCAACATTGTCTCGGGAATAGATCGGTGCTGCCAGGAAAAATCATGTCTCACTTCAACAGAACCCTAAGTTATTTAAATGCCATATTCTACAGCTCTTGAAATGGTTAAGATTACCTGTCTATGAAGAATATAATTTCTATATGTCTAAAGAACCTGATTAGTCTAACGATAAGTATGACAAACATAAATGACTATTGATCTATAAGTCTTAATACTTATATAACTGAAAGAATAAGACTTAATATTAGAATATTAAATAACAATCATCTGTGCAACAAATAAGCACAATGACCTCAAAATGTAAACAATGTATAAGTATCTTGATCATAGGTAGAAATGTACATTGAAATATGATAAATATATCCTAAAATTGTATGAATATACAAAAATGTTTTAAGCAGAGGTAGAGGCATGAATGCATACAATATGACAAAATAACTTTGCCTAGATATGCAAATATTGTAGATGAAAATAGGAACACATTTAATAGAATTTAAGTTTGTATCAATATACAAGAATCTATGCCAATGTAAATTGCTTGTAAATAATATCTCACAAGTATTCCCTCCATTACTCACTATTATTACTAGTGTGAGTAAGCTCATACTTATCTATTATCCCATTCAATTTCCCCTTTTTTCCCAAAGAGATCCCTGGGCCTTAAAAATTCTCCCCCCATCCCTCAAACCTATACTAATTATAATCAACCCCTAAATGATGTCCCTAACCCTGAGGACAAATGTTGTTGGGAGAGGGGACATCGTCTTCTAAAATTACTTTGAGCTATCATGTGGAGCAATGTTCTTTCCATGGGATCCTATGAAAGTAAAATAATGTTTAAGTTCCCAGATTACAAGTATAATTTTATTTTGTGTTTTTGTATAGTGTGCATGTGTATGGGTGAATGTGTATACATATGTCTGTGCATGTATTGCTCTTCATGGTTCCTCACTACCATCTTCTAAGTATTGAAAATATAGGAAGCTATCATACTTGTCTAGGTTTCACATGATTTTTGAGGCTCCAAACTCATGTTCTGTTGCCTCTGTGACAAGAATTTTACTCACTGAGACATGTCTTCAAAGTCTACAATATTTTTCTTTCCCCCTTCATTTTCTTTTTATTGAAAATAGATTACCACTTTCTCATAAAATATATTCTAATTACAGCTTCCCCCTCTACTTCTACTAGTTCCTCCCTACTTCTTCTCCCATCTGGAGCCACTCTATCTCTGCCTCTCCTTAGATAGGAACAGGCTTCTAAGAGATTAAAAACAAAACATAAAATAAAGTGTAATAAGATAAAACAAAAGTTATCACATTAAGCTTGGACAAAGCAAACCAACAGAAGGGAAAGAGTCCCGAGAGCAGTAATAATAATCAGAGATCCACTTGTTCACACACTCAGGAGACCCATAAAATTACTAAGGTGAGGTTGTAATATATACACAGAGAACTTAGTACAAACTCATTTAGGGATTGTCCTTGTTTTTGTAGTCTCTGTGAGTTTATATGAGTATGAGCCTTATCTATTTGATTTAGAGGGCATTGTTCTTCTGGTATCCTTCATCACATCTGACTCTTACACTTTTTCTGCCTTCTCTTGCAGTTTTCCCAGAACTTTGAGGGGGAGGGATTTGATAGAGACATCACATTTATGTAGTGGTGTTCCAAGGATTCTCTCTCTTCTCTCTCTCTCTCTCTCTCTCTCTCTCTCTCTCTCTCTCTCTCTCTGTCTCTCTCTCTCTCCAGAAGTTATTTTATTATTCAAGATAGACTTAGCGATCCTAGATTTTATGTTATTGTTGTTTTTTATGAAATTGAGAATTGTCCTTTCAAGATTTGGGAAGAATTATTCTTGAAATTTTGAGAGGGAATTGCATTGAATCTGTAGATTGTTTTTGGTAGGATGATAATTTTTACTATATTAATCTTACTGATCCATGGGAATAGGAGATCTTTTTATCTTATTATATTTCTTCAATCTCTTTCTTCAAAGACTTGAGGTATTTGATCGTAGAAGTCTTTCACTTGATTGGTTAGAGTTTCTCCAACATATTTTATAATATTTGTGACTATTATTAAAGGTGTTGTTTCCCTAATTTCTTTCTGAGTCCGTTTGTCATTTCTATATGTGTCTGGGAGGGAGCTTCTGATTTTAGTGAGTTTATCTTGTACCCAGCTACTTTGCTGAAAGTGTTTATCAGTTTTAAGAGTTCCCTGGTGGAATTTTTGGGCTTAGTTATGTATTTTTTCTATCATATCATCTGCACATAAAGATGCATTGACTTAGCATCTGGTTTCTCCCAAACCCCATAATGATTCTCTCAAGATATCTCTTACATTGCTCTCCCTCTCGGTCTTTCCCAAACTTGACCTCCTGTTCATTAGAAGGTTTTAAGGAGTTTTGCTTGTGCTTCAGTTATGTTGGAATATCTAAGACCTGCTGTGGAAGAGTATCTGGGCTCTAGTGGAGACATATTACCCTAACTGTTATTGTGTTCTTACCACGACATATAGGTATCTGGAACTGAAATGATTATAGGTATAGGTGATAATTTCTGGATTTGTCTTTGTTGGATGGATATTTTGTTCCTTGGTTTCTGTTTCCTCTCATGTTTTTTGGAGAGTCTGCTGTTTGTATGGTGCCTGGTAAGAACTTTCTTTGATCTTAAGAATTGTAACTATTGGGGATTCCAATTAAAATGTGTTTTTGGATATTGGGAGCTGACATTGGGGATAGGCTAGAGGTTGCAAGGGGGTTCACATAAGGAAGAAGAACAGAGTGTTCAACAGAATCCATTTATTTCATCTTATTGGAATGAGGAGTGATGGTGAAGAGAGATCACCCTCTATGAGGTCCGGTATTGGACTGGGGATGAGAATGGGAGGTTGGATCCAGAGAACGGAAGAAGAGGGGAGGTCTACTTAAAACCTACATGCTTCCCTTGCAGAAGTGGTCTGTGGGTTATCATGAAGTGCCTGCTGGACTTAGGGGCTGGGATAAAGGAACAAGTGAGTAGAGGGAGTTTCTGGACTTTGTGGGATCTACAAGAAATGGCAACAGATGGGCAGAGAAGGTTGTCGCAGGTTTTCCATTGCAAAGCTAGGAATAAGGCTGGAGAAATGGGTTGGGAGAAGAAGGGAGAGGAGATGGTGGTGAAGATCTTCAGTTAGCTTACCCCTTTCCTTGGCCTGCTCAGCGGGTTTGTTCACAGGGAATGTCTGCTGGTGTTGGAGGCTGGGTTACTGAGATGAGCTTGGGGAAGGAAGGATTTGAAGAAGATCATTGTGATCTGTCGAGGATGGGGTCAGAGAAGAAAGGGGGGCACAGTATGTTTTCAGCTACAGAGCTGAGGATGAGAATGGGGTGGGTGAGTCTGGAGGAGCAGAAGACATGGGAGGATCCACTGCCAGCCTACTTGTTGCCTTGACAGGAGCAGCTCCTGAGTTATCATGGGGTACCTGCTGGAGTTGGAGTCTGGGACAAACCAATGCATGAGGAGGGGCGAATTGTGGAAGACCTGTGGGACCTACAGGAGATGGCATGAGAGGGGCAGGAAAATTTTCTCAAGGTGTCCTGCTGCAGAGCCAATGATGACAATTTTACTTCTTGATACAATGTATTGCGATGATTTTTATCTGACTTCACAAAGAATTGGAAATTTATTATTTTCACCGCAATACCATTAGCATCTATAGCATCCCCTGGACTACAGTGGGGACAGAGTAGGGAATGGCATAACATGATGGACAAACAAGTTACGCATAAAGTTTCCATTAACACATTTAAGTATGCCTGGTAATCGTGATTATTTTCCTTTGAGTCTTTATACAAGATATTGATCAGATAAATTCCAAATTCGAAAAGAAATGACACATGAAAAAACAACCTAAGACTAGAATTGATTTACCTGGATCAAGGAGATAAAAAAAAGCACTACATGTACAGCTCTATATTTCCATTTGCTTTCTCAGGAGAAGATGTCTGGTTAGAGAGGAAAGTAATTTTACATTTTAGTTCAAGAGTTCCTAAGGGGACTTTACAGGACCAATAAAAAAAAAAACCAAGATAGAGTCAAGTGTGTGTGTGTGTGTGTGTGTGTGTGTATGTTTAAAGTTGTAGGGTAGATGAATGATTACTATAGAGAACCAAGTACTTTAGGCAAAAACTAAAGTTATACAAATGTATCAGATTATCAGAAAGATATTTAAGAGATAGGGATACATCTCAGTAGAAGAGTTTATATTTAAAATGAATATAAAAATAGATGTGGGTTTAATCCCCAGCAGGCACACACATGAGTCGGCACACCTGTACCCCCCCCCACACACACACAGGAAAGAAAAAGACAGAGACAGAAACACAGCTAGACAGAGAAAGCAGAGTTTTATTATTTATACGCAGGACAGGGGAGATCAATACCAGGCTGTTACTCCAAACTCCATTGACTTCTCCTCAGTTTGGATGTTCTTGCCTAGGAAGGGTTAAAAAGATAAAATTCCAGCATTAAAGGGAGAAGTAGCCACATAGCCCCACCTCTTCCTGAGGATGTGCTGGTAACTGATAGCTAACAGAAAAGGGAGAATTAGCGGTTTTAAAGGGAGTGGCTCCTGACAGCTCTAAAATGCTCCAGTTGATGGTCACATGTAACATGGGGGCCAGGCTGCTTGTTTGTTGTTGGGGTTTTCTGTCCTGCCCGGTACCCCCAGCTGTTTAGCCGCAAAGAAAATCACACATAGGTCACCATAAATTGTAAGCTGATTAGCCCATTAGCTCTAGCCTCTTACTTGCTAACTCTCACATCTTGATAAACCCATTTTTCTGATCTATGTTAGCCATGTGGCTCACGATCTTTTTTTTTTTCAGTGGGGCAGATCACATCCTGCTGCTTCGGTGGTCTGGGCAGGAGTGGGAAAAATCAACTTCCTCCTTCCCAGAATTCTCCTGTTCTCATTACATCATTTCTACTTCCTGTCTGGTTTTCCCGCCTATACTTCCTGACTGGCCAATCAGCATTTATTTAAAACATGATTGAGAGAATACAGACAATTTTCCCGCACCAGTCACATACTTGAGAGTGTATAGGCAGACCTAATGGTATTCAATATACTTTTTTTTAATTTGGAGTACACAAAGATGTATCATATAGAATAGGAAGTGAACATGAGGGAATTGGGCTGAATATGATAAAAATGTATGATATTCTGGCTGAGTCATCTCTAATTTTTAAAGTCTAGTTCTACTTTCCCTGGATCCCGAAGTCTCCAGAATATTTCCACATTTGTAGTGATCCAACAACAAAGTGGTTGTTTACTATGATAGAGTGGAAACACTAAAGACTGATTTGAAACATGGTTTATGTAATCTCCATGTTGTCATTCTCAGTGACGACTTTATTTTATTTTATACTCAATTATATATACAATTGCTGCATTAACTTCCATATTGTGAATTTGCTTCTCATTGGGGGAATCCTGACATAACTTATAAGTCTAATATATATATATATATATATATATATATATATATATAAATATATATATATATATATTTATATATATATATGTTAGGATAATAGCTTGTGAATGCTTTATTCTCCTCTAGTTTCCCTTCTATTTTATTAACTGTAATCAAATGCTTGTTTGAAGGAAATCCTTACAAAATATATAACATGCAAAGCAATATTGTTGTTTTCAAATTAGCAGTACCTGTTAGAATTTAGAGATTAAATATGACCATGGTAAACTACGTTATTCCACCACCTGGTTTATCTAGGAGCCAGCTTTTCCCTGATCAACAGGGAAGACTATCTTAAAAGGAACACGATTACAGCTAAGCAAGGTCTACACTCACCTAGAGATGACCTACTTTGAAAGGCTGATTGATAATAATTTTTAGGCCTTCTCAGACTAAAGGTTTCTAGAGTCTGTGTTCAGGATAACTGGCAGAGCCTCCTGAGAAGCATCGTATCTTAGAACTTACCAAAATATTTGAAAGCACTCTTCCAAAGATGTTACACTGTATATATTTTTAAAGGGAAAAATCTGGAAGCAATCCACCACCTGTTAAATGTGATTAAGAAAGTAAAGTTGGGTCCAATGCATTTTGTGAATGCAAGTCGAATGCAAAGGTTAGCTATTGGTGGGGTTTGCTGTCCTTAGCACAGATTAACTTGCAGTGGCTTCTGCTTTTCCCTTAAAATGACAACTGTAATTATGCCAAATTTTAATTATGACGTTTATATTTTGAAAGCGAATCTGTCAGTGCCTATTTAAAGCCTACCCTCAGTCTTTTGTTCAGTTTTTGTGATATACTGCACACATGACCTTTATTTATTACTGACAATCATGTCTTCAGCTTTGGGTTACTTCACCTTCAAAGGGTAAAATCTATTGATGCCATTATGCCAGACATTCACTTCTGGTTAGTTCCATTTAGAAAAACAGAAAATACAAGCAAACACTTTAACTCCATCTATTGAGACTTTTAAAATTCTCTGTATGCTCATAGTCTAAAATCTTTTAATGAGAACATGATAAAATGCCTTTCAATGACATTACCACTTGATACATAAGGAACTTTGACTTCCTATTATGAAATTGTTAAGTCTATAACACAACCAAAATCATGAGTTACTAAGTAAATTTATCTTACTTCTCTCTCTTGCTATTTATATTCAGTCAATTGACTACTCCTGACCATTTGTACCTCTGAAATCTTTGACAAACATTACATCTCTACTGTGTCTGCTGAATTCAGGCCTTGTACGTATTACTTCTCTGGTTAAAATCTTCTTCTAATTTATACTTGGACCCAAAATTCTGTATAGTACATTAAGGGGAAAACTATTAAACTGGCTCTACCACTCTCTGATTGAAATGCTTCAAGGTACACCATTGCTCTTACAAGGAATCTAAACACTTTTAAACATCTCTTAAAACCAACAATAGATCCTTCCTTTGTTTACCTCTTTCGTTTTATATCTTGTTATTTTTTTGCCTTAAATTTTAGAGACAACAGAAATTCATTAGTAGTTCTTATAAAACATGCAGTATCATACTTATATGACTTTTTTTTCTTCATGTCTGTATCTGTATTTGTCTGCTTTTTCTTAGTGTGGTCAACTTGCTAAAGTTCCACATATATCTCCAGTATCTCCTTTTCATGAAATATTACCAGAACCATCATTGCAAATTCTCATTACTGCAGCCCTGTTTTAGATTATATATATATCTTCAACAAAACTGTGAACTCAAATGAACCTGGTTCTCCATACATGAATACATAAGGAAATAACTGAGTTGTGAGTGTTAAACAGCAAAAAATAATCTAGAGACAAGAATTATCAGCTCAGTAAAGAAGTTGAATTCATCATTTCTGACAAAATTATTGATGTCTTTTTTTTTAATTCTAACACTTACATTTTGTTTAGTTTAAACACAGTGCCTTATACATGCTCACCACGCACCCTTCCACAAACGATATCACTTTTATAAAGTTTTTTTATTTCATTTTTTTTTAATTGGTGAGATTTAGCTAAGTAATGTGGGCTGACCGTAAATTCATTGTATACCTCAGGCTAGCCTTCATCACCTGATTCTCTTGTCTTCACCTCTTGTGTCTGTGGATTATAGACATGTTCCACCACACCTGACACTTAAATATTCATATTAGGATGCAATATGTGTGAGTTCTATGATTAGATTTTTTTTTAGAATTCAACCTTTAAGCTTGTTACCATGGAAATATTTTGAGCTCTTACATATGTAGGAATAGTGACTTAATTAAAATACTTTTTTCTAATCTCATTTGAATATATTGACATTTTCCAGTGTATATAGCTTTTGTTCATGAAATGATGCTTCAGTATGAACTCTCTAGAAAGCAATTAGTTCTGAGTCCCAATTCCATCACTGTCTTCATCTAAATTCCCTCAAATTTAAGGGTGGTAGAAGAAAGAAATAAGGATACAGTTTCCTTCTTTTATTTTCCCACACAATTTTCTAGCTTCATAAACTCTCATTGATTGTAAAGAAGTATTACTGCGGAGAAATATGGAAAGAGGCTGTTGTCATGGAATCTTCACATTGAAGGTTCAACTTTTTAAATGAGACTTGATAGAAGGATGTTTTATTCTAGAATAAAGAAAATCAGATTTAATACTGTTCTCTACAATTAACTCATAGTAATTTTTAAGAACTAAGAAGAAAAAAATAGAAAATTTGCCTTGTTCTTACATAATCAAAAGTATATAGAAATATGCTTTTTTTTCCTGTGATTTTTCCAAGTAAGCAGAACTTAGACACTGAAATAAGGAAAACCTGAAGGAACTGAATGAATCAATAATAATTTTAGTCAGCAAGAGTACAACTTTAGGTGATCACATATCCTTTTAAAATTTGAGATGTCCTTAAAGTACCATGCTAAAAACTACTTTGTGGTATAATCAAAATGGCTTTTAAGGAGATACTGCTGTGTGTTGGAGTAAAATGTCATCATGCCTCTAAATTATTTTGTACTAATTAATGGAAAAAATGAACACATGGGATGGGAAGGAAAAAGTTGTAAAAATAATGAAAAATATTAGAAATATTGAAAAAGAAAGCAATTTCATAATTTAAATATTTGTTCAAATATTTTGAGTAGACCTTATTGTAATAGATAATTTGTCATATTTTATCTCAGAAGTTACTGATGACTCAGGCATATGGACAGTGTTGGTGTATCAGTAATGTTGGAATCTACTATTTTGTATGTGTATCAGGGAGGGGATATTAAAAGATGCTGTTACCAGATATGTGGGAATATGCCTGCTGTTCTAAGATTCAGCAACTGAGTTAAGTACATAGCAGTTTAGACATATAGAAAGTCCCAGGTCATTATTGCCATGCAATAATAGTTTGTCTGAAATTTGGAAAATGGTCCCTTTGGAAAATATATAAAGAAAAACCATAACCCTTAGCTTCTTTATTTTCACCACGGTTTCTTATTTATATATTTTCCTCAATACTCACAGACATCAGAGCAGTAACTGTTTACCCATGAGTTTGATTTTGAAACTGCTATCAGAGCGCAACTCAATTTTATTTCTTTCTATATATTTTAACTATGACATATTCATTTCTGAAGTTATCGGCATGGGTCTAAAGAGTGAAAGAACTACACTGTAATTTTCACAAATTTTTTTATCATAAATGATAAAATTATAGAGAATTATGAAATGTAAAAAGAGATTGTAATAGTAAAGTGAAATGTGAAATACTATATATACATACATATATATGTATATATATATATATATATATATATATATATATATATATATATATATATTTAACTTGGGCTTCCATAACAAAATATAATAGATGGAGTGGCTTATATAATGTTAGCTTATTTCTCCCAGTACTGGTAGCTGGGAATTCCAATATTAAGGTATCAAGCAGTTCAGTTTTAGTGATGGCTTACTTTACAAGTGGCAACCTTCATTCTGTGTACTTACACTATGATTTTTTTTTGAGCCCCGATGGAAGAAAAAACAAACGTTCATGTCTCTATATCTAAGGGCACTAATCCTATCAGAAGGAGCCACGGCCATCTGACCTCATCTAATTCCAAACACCCATACCTGGTTCCTTCTCCAAACACCAGTGTATTATACTGTTACTGCTTCAATTTGTGCTGGGGAGGGGGCTGCACAAATATTCAGTTCATAGCAAAAGAAAGTTTTAGTTGACAGAATATTGATTACCATTGTCCAAATCAACAAAATTGAACTTCCAAGCAATGGATGCCATTATTTGTCTATCCCCAGGACAGAGATGCAAACATTACTAGGAATGTATTGTCTGGCTTAACTGAATGTGACAAGCCATAGAGTTTCTGCATTAGTAGAACCTGATGGTAATACACCTGCCCCAGAGATTGCCAACAGTCTTTCTGAATTTCTTGGGGGGGGGAGATTGGTTAGAAGATGTCTCACCTGAAGGATTGCTAAAAAATTTACCAAGCTGCTGGGGACCATTCACTTCCCGAGTTAGGTGCTGGGGAGCCATATTTACTGAAAAAAAACCTGCCAAGTAAGCATACTAGAACAGCAACGTCTCTCTGGCCCCCTCTACTGACAAAGCTTCAATTCTACAGAACAAAGGAAAAATATTTTAAAGGCCCAGAATTATTTTTACAGAGCAGCATAAATGGTATATTTAAACCCGAGCAACAATAAATAAATAATGAACTTAGTGATACAAACTAAAGCTAAACATTGGAAGGAGCAAGTAAACAATGCATTGTTTGCCAGTAGAGTAAACTACTTTTATCAAACAATTCTCAGTATTCTTCATCACTGTATGTATTCTATGTCTAGTATAAGTCTGATTCAGTTCATAGACTCTGTAAACAGTTACATAAATGAATGAATGAAAAAGTATGTTGCTAATTCTTTTCTCTAATGATTTTATTCTCTCTCCTCTTTATTATTGCAGCTGATGGATGCACTGATTGGTCTGCTGATATCAAGAAATACCAAGTTTTGGTGGGAGAGCCTGTTAGAATCAAGTGTGCACTCTTTTATGGTTATATCAGAACAAACTACTCCCTTGCCCAAAGCGCTGGACTCAGCTTAATGTGGTATAAAAGCTCTGGTCCTGGAGATTTTGAAGAGCCCATTGCCTTTGATGGAAGTAGAATGAGCAAAGAAGAAGACTCCATTTGGTTCAGACCAACATTACTACAGGACAGTGGGCTTTATGCCTGTGTCATCAGGTACCTTTTAATGAAATTATTATTGACTCAATGAAACTACATAGTGTTTTCTAATACTTAAAGCTTCCTGCTGTCACTTTCAACTGTACATATTGTCTCAATATTTGCATGTGTTGCCATGTACTAAAATTTAGAATCTAAATCATAAAAAGATGGGATTGATGGAATTTATATTGAGACATTATTTCAAACTTATGGAGAAAAGAGATACCATCTGGGTATCTACTTCTGTTGCCAGAAATTACTAAAGACTATGAAATAAAATTTACAGAGGAAGTAAAATGTTGCAAATAAAATGTAAGCAAAGTCTTGCAGAAGAGACACAGTTTATTGCTAAATGGGCAGTAACATTTTGTTATTGACCTTCACAGACGGAGCAGAGACTCCTCTGGTTTATGCACATATGCAAAGATGATTTAGGTAATAGTGGTGTGTTTTATGTGTGTGTGTGTGTATGTGTGCATGTGTGTGTGTGTGTGTGTGTGTGTGTGTGTGTGTGTGTGTATAGTGCCTGTGCACACACAGAAAGAAGGGTAATGTTGACCCATTAGGGAACATAAAGATTTTGTTACAGAACCTTTGTTAATGACAACTACTAGTCAAAACAAAATCTGAGTCTTCATGAACAAGGATCAAAGTTAGTAACAAGTATTTGCTATCATCCATAAAGAAATTAATTGCATATTTATAAATATTTTCATCATAAAATAAAAGATATGCATTTTACTTAATGCATTAAAACAGGATCCATTTAACATATTAACAGTTAAAAATCCCCCTTTAAGCATGTTTAGCCTTTCATGGGCTGTGAATAGCACCTTTCATAAATGATAGTGAATGCCGTTACCAAGCTGATTATAAGGAAGGAAGGTGTGTTCAGTTATAGTTATTGATGTTTCTGAATTTCACTGTTTTGCAATATAATGAAAAGTTTAAAGTAGCTGACTGTGAACTGTGAAAATGTTTTAAAAATTCTTTAATATTTATTGTAATTGTAATTCAGCTTCTACTTCTGAAATTCTGATTAACAGCAAACATTCCTGTGGCCTGTACTTTGGCTTATGCTAGAGCATCACCACAGGCGTGTTGGCATGTTAAAATGCCTCAAAATCACTTAAGAGTTGAACATAAAATAACCTTCCAAAACAAAAAAAAATGTATTAGAAGTTAAAGAAATATACAAGTTGTGAGTATGAGTATTGATGAATGACTGTCATATTAGTATAGGACCACCTGCTCATGTTGAACCATCATTTAATTTCGTATTTTCTATCTCGCATGTAAAATGTCAGGGGACTATATAAGACACATAAATGCAGGGCCATCATTCATCTGAAATTTGTCATGTTCAATTGTATTAAGGGACTCATTTTCTTCATTTGTTGTTGATGGCAAAATAATGTGTCACAGTAGTAATCTGAATTTCAAAAGCACTGACCTGCAATTCTTTTGTATGTTTAAATATAACCTCTGATCCAGTCCTTTCACAACTTTCAACAAAATGACCCCTGCATTTAGAGTTGCAAGGATGAATGAAAAGTTGACAATTTTCCAAAATGATGCCTTTTGCCATCTGTTCATATGTCTACATTTTAATGGAAGGTGAAATTGAAAGGCAAAAAGGCTTAAAGTTTAATGCGTGTCAAGCTGCATTCTAGAGGAAGTGACAAAGTGAGGAAATAGTAACTTTTGCCACTGAAATTCAAGCATGCCATTGATTTGCAGCTCATGATGGTGCGGCTTCCTTTTCCAATTTGGAGAAAGGTTCTCAAAATCTTTATAAAAAAGAAAAGCATTTAAAGCAACATGACTTGCTGTTGACAGTTACAAGTCTAAAATTGTTGAGTCTCTGTAATTTTGGCACATCGTTAGCTATTAGACAGGTCACAAACTGTCATGATTACTTTCTAAATAATTCACTAGCAAAGAATTTTAGAAGTTTCAAAGCATGAGCTTTTAAGATAAGCTTCCAGTTTTTCTCTTAAGTGTATGGTATTAACTTACCAGTGACATAGTTTAACAGGCCTTATCTACATCTAATTCACATATATACCTAAATATATGCAGTGGAGTATTTTAAGTCAAGAAATATCTATATTTACTATTACTATAATGAACTAAAGTTTCCTTATCCTTTTAAAAGAACAACATCACAGAGTTGCTTGAATCATATAAAATATTTTTATTAAATTTTTCCTTGCCGGGCGGTGGTGGCGCATGCCTGTAATCCCAGCACTCGGGAGGCAGAGGCAGGCGGATCTCTGTGAGTTCGAGACCAGCCTGGTCTACAGAGCTAGTTCCAGGACAGGCTCCAAAACCACAGAGAAACCTTGTCTCGAAAAAACCAAAAAAAAAAAAAAATTCCTTATTTTTTATTTCAATGTTTTATAAAATGAATGAAAAACAGTAATGTTTTGTTTCTATCGTTACTAGCTATAGAAATAAGCATACTTTATAAAAGAATACAGATTTTCATGAGTTCTTGACCTCTTAATTTTAACTCATCACTTTAGAGAATTATGCACAATTGGAAGTTTCCTATATAGAGCTGGCCAGTGCCCCACATGGTGGCATATTGTTTGATCTATGATATTTTTATTCAAAAGTAATTCTGAATTAATTATAAAATTGTAATTGGCAAGGAGAATTAATATTCAGAGATATCATGAAGGATTTCCCAAGGTTCAATATTGAGATTTTTCATAGATCTGGTTCAATATCATAATGAGGATAATGTCATGAGGGTAGTCAAGATATAGAATAACACTACCAGTGCAAAGAGCTGTCCTATTCTTTCATAGTAATGTTCTTTCTACGTAATATTATACTCAAAATGGAAGCCATCATATAGTATATCATCATTTGGAATTGGATTTTTCACACAGGATAACTCCTTTGAATTCCATCCAGACAGTTGCATTTCTTTTTATTCCTGAATAGTGTTCATTGGTTTTTTTTTTAGTTCACTGAATGGCATCTGATCTATTTCTGACGTGAATCAGGTAAAGCTAAAGTTTCTCCCCTCAGCAGTAACCCACTCCTACAATCTCAGCACAGTAGGGCTTGTTTATTTAGTGATCAGCCTGGATTTCATAAGGAAATCATATCTCAAAATGGCAAGCAAACTAAGACAGAACAAACAAAAGTATCTAGAAGTTTTAAAAAAGGAAAATTTGTTCTGCTTCTTATGGCATAAATGTACAAGAGTGTGTATATACGTGTGTGTGTGTGTGATAACATTGTTATGGCATCAAATTAAAAAGAATTCTTAAATACTTTTCAATTGCTGTGAGGAGACACCATGACCAACACAACATATAAAGGGAAGCATTTAACTGGGGACTTGCTGACAGTTTCTGAAGTTTTGTCCTTGATCATCATGGTAGAGAGTATGGCAGCAGACAGGCAGGCATGGTACTGAAGCAGTAGCTAGCAGCTTACATTTTATCTGAAAGTTGAGCTTTTGAAACGTCAAGGCCACCCCCAGTGACACACCTTCCTCAACAAAGCCACACCTCCTACTCTTTCTCAAATAGTGCCTCTCTCTGATGACTAAGCATTTAAATAGGGGCCATTCCCATTCAAACCAGCACATTAGCTGACAGAGCAACTTTACTGTGCTCCTACTGGCAATGCAGGTGATAGATTTTACCACTAATTACATCATTTTGTCATTAAAGCCATTCTGGTAGGTTTCTTGTGATATCTCATTATGATTTTAATTTTCATTTCTCTAATAGTTAATGACGGCTAACATCTTTATGTGCTAATTTACCATCTCTGTCTTCTTCAGTAAAGTTTCCATTAATGCATTTGTCTATTATTTTATAATTGAATTGCCTGTCTTCTTTGCTGGGCTTTGAAAATTCTTTGCATGCCTAGATTCCAGTTCCTTTATGAATACGTGATTTGCAAATACTTTCTGCCACATCATGGCTTCATTGCTCATCATTTTAATTTCCTTTGCAGAACAATGTTTTCAGCTATTACAAGGTTTTCTATGTATGGATAATACTATTGTGTGAAGTGAAACTTTTGCTTCTCTGTGTTTTTTCTTGAGTTTTAAATGTGTAATCTTTCAAATTTTGAATGCCAAACATTCTAATGCTACATTTATAATGCTTATGTCTTTGATTCATTTTCAGCCAATATCTAAGATGTGAGCTTATACTATAATGGTTTTAGTGTGTAGATATATAATAGACCTAAATTTCTAATAAAGCAAGTCTTCCTACTTCTCTTCCCAAACCATTCTTTTAAAATATGCTGCAAAGTTATTACAGTTATTTAGCTGTTGTACAGTTTAGTATTGTCCATGAAAATTTTAACACATCTGTCTACAAAAATTAGCCCAATTATAATTTTATGGCAATTGTGTAAAATGTATTGATTTGAAAAAAACTCATGTCTTAAGTAGGAGGAGCCTTGGAACTATGAATCCAATAGGACATTCTATTTATTTAGGTCTTTTACTTTGGTTTCTTTCATCAGCATTTTGTCATTTGAAACATGTCTATTATAAACATCTTAATTACTTTGTACCTAAGTATTTCTGTTCTTTGGAGTATTGGTAAAATACTGTATTTTAATTTTGAATTCAATATGTATATTTTAAAATACATGAAAACGATAACCTTTTTGCTAACAATTTCTAAAATCATGATTTTCTCAGTTGTAATCTGCTCTTTATAGTATCTAACTACTTTTCCCATTTCTTCAGTTTCTATTTGGAGAATCAAATGGTTCTCATTTAGCATTTATGCTACATATTAAATATCTATCAAAAAGTACTTAAAGAAATTCATTTACTTATTCATTCATATAACAAATATCTTCTGACAATTTTGTGATAAATAGTGTGCTGATGTTAAAATACAAAGATTTTAAAACTTTTGTTCATTCAAGTAATTTGCATTAGAGAAAATAAATATTCAATAACTTGCTATAGATACTATGAATATAGTTTACAATACCACATATTTTTCCACTTACAATTAAAAAATGTGGATATAACATTAGGAAAACACCTAAGATATGTCTGAAAAGTTGAAAAGGCTTCTTCAATGACATGAAAATGCAGCATATTCTAATTAATTAATTAAATAATTTTACATCCCAACCTCAGTTTCACCTCCCTTCTCTCCTCCCATTCTTCCCTCCCACCTCCCAACTATGCTTCCATCTACTCCTCTTATGTTTCTGTTCAGAAAGGGGCAGACATTCCACAGGTATCAACAGAGCATGGCATATCAAGTTGTGGCCAAACTAAGCACCTCCGCTTGTATTAAGACTGGGCAAAGCAACCCAGTATGAGGAAGAGGTTCACAAGAGTCAACCAAAGTGTTAGGGACAGCCCTGCTCCCTTTGTTAGGGGTCACACAGAAGACCAAACTACAAGCCACGTGGTGGTGGTGCACGCCTTTAATCCCAGCACTTGGGAGGCAGAGGCAGGTGGATCTCTGTGAGTTCGAGACCAGCCTGGTCTACAAGAGCTAGTTCCAGGACAGGCTCCAAAACCACAGAGAAACCCTGTCTCGAAAAAGAAAAAAAAAAAAAGACCAAACTACACAATTGTCAGATATATGTAGAGGGCCTAGGTCCATCATGCAGGCCCCCCTGGTTGTTGGTTAGGTCTCTGTAAATTCCGTGAGCCAGATTAAATGTTTTTATGGGTTTCCTTGTGATGTCCTTGACAACTCTGACTCATGCAATCCATCCTTCCTCTTTTCAGCAGGATTCTCCAAGTTCAGTCTAATATTTGGCTGAGGGTCTCTGCATCTGTTTCCATTAGTTACTGGATGAAGGCTCTCTAATGGCAATTGGAGACAGTTACCAATCTGATTGCAGGAAATGATCAATTCAGGCTATATATCTACAATTGCTGGGAGTCTTAACTGGGCCATCTTTATAGATTTCTGGGAGTTTCCCTGGCACCAGGTTTCTACCTGATCCCAAAATTTTCTTTCATCCAGAACCATACAACACAGTTTGTTCTATACAGATTAATGTATGATTTTTTTAACCTTTATTTAGTTTCCTGAGATCAATTTTTGTGGTCTACTCAAATAATATATACTGATTTCCTGAAGAAATCTAGTTTTATGTCTGTTTTTACTCTGCCTGTCCCAAATTGCTCAAAGAAATTTTTTAAAATTTTTTATTGGGCTTTACATTTTTCTCTGCTCCCCTCCCTGCCTATCCCCTCCCCTTAAAGCCTCCTCCAAGAACCCCATTCTTCCAATTTACTCAGGAGATCTTGTCTTTTTCTACTTCCCATGTTGATTAGATCTATGTGTGTCTCTCTTAGAGTCCTCATTGTTGTCTAAGTTCTCTGGGATTGTGATTTGTAGGCTGGTTTTATTTGCTTTATATTTAAAAACCATTTATGAGTGAGTACATGTGATTATTGCCTTTCTATATCTGGGTTACTAAACTCAAAATGATGCTTTCTAGTTCCATCCATTTACCTGCAATTTTCAAGATGGAAATAGACCCATATCTATCACCATGCACAAAACTCAAGTCCAAACAGATCAAAGACCCCAACATTAAGCCAGCCACACTGAACCTTATAGAATAGAAAGTAAGAAGTATACTTGAACACATTGGAACAGGAAACTCCTTCCTAAATATAACCACAGCAGCACAGACACTGAGAGAAGCAATTAATAAATGGGACATACTGAAACTGAAAAGCTTCTGTAAAGGACAAGGTCAACAGGACAAAAGGACAGCCTACAGAATGGGAAAAGATCTTCACTAACACTACATCAGACAGAGGTCTGATCTCCAAAATATGCAAAAAAAAAGCACAAGAAACTGATCATCAAAATAACAAATAATCCAATAAAAAATGGACTATAGACCTAAACAGAGAACTCTCAACAGAGGAGTCTAAAATGACTAAAAAACACTTAAGGAAATGCTCAACATTCTTAGTCATCAGAGAAATCAAAACAATTCTGAGATTCCATTGTATACCTCTTAGAATGGCCAAGATCAAAAACACTGATGACAACTTATGCTGGAGAGGTTGTGGGGTAAAGGGAACACTCCTGCATTGCTGGTGGGAAAGCAAGCTGGTATAGCCCCTTTGGATGTCAGTGTGGTGATTTCTCAGAAAATTAAAAAACAACCTCCCTCAAGACTCAGTAATACCAGTTTTGGATATGTATCTAAAGGATGCTCAATCATGCCACAAGGACATGTGCTCAACTATGTTCATAGCAAAATTGTTTGTCATAGCCAGAACCTGGAAACAACCTCCATGCCCCTCAGACCAAAGAATGGATAAGGAAAACATGGATACATTTGCACAATGGACTACTACACAGCAAAACAAACAAACAAACAAAAAAAAAAAAACCCCAACAACAACATCTTTAATTTTGCAGGCAAATGGATGGAGCTAGAAAACATCATTTTGAGTGAGGTAACTCAAAGATAATTATTTTAATGGACAAATGTGAGTATAAGACAATCTGTAACATAATGAGTTAAAACAAAGTGTATTATACTTTAACACTATATGCAATAGAGACTTAACTCACATTGATTGAAGTTCTGCCGTAGTTACTTGTGGCTGGGCCTCCTCCATATATAATTTTAATAACCTTTTTCTTTGTCTTCACATGACCTTTCCAATGGGACAACCATTTTGTCCTCAACCAATAATGAGTGATAAGATATAAACTTTTATGACATGTTTCCTTACCTCACGGTTACATATACCTTGAGCCAAGTCTAAAGCTAACTTGTGAACATCCTTCAGAAGGGATTAGATTCAATGAGATTTGGAAAATTTTTCAATGTCTACAAAATAGCATTGGACTAGAATCTACATTTAAGGTCTTCAAAAAAAAAAAACCACTCATCCTGTTCCTTAGGTGATCTCCCAAGTCATATTATGACATCAGGCTCAGGTTAGAAACCTATGATCACATTTTCTATGTTAGGTCTAGATGTAAATAATTTTTCTATGGTTAGTTCTAACACAATTGTTCAGGAATAGCTGCTCAAAATTCTAAGTCCCAGTAAGAAGACATGTTGTCTTTCTCTCATATCTTGGGCCTGCAAAGATGACACAATAGAGCATACATAAACAAAATTGTTCCATTTGAATTAAAGAGTTGTGACAGGAGTTACCAAATAGTCACATCCCAAAGCTCTTTTATATTTCAATTGGTATATGTCACTGGTTCCTTAATTAGGGCTATTCTGATAAATAGAAGTAGTTCTCACTGACTCTTTTGGTCTACTTCCTTGCTTTCCAGAAAAATGAAGGATGCACAGGATCATTTTCAATCTGAACTTCTTTTCTCAGATCACAATTTGTTATTACTTAAAATACTATGAGGCATCCATGTATTTAAAACAAAAAAAAACATTTCACTTTGATATTGAAGTCATAATTCATCAAAAAAATTTTACACATCTTTGGTCCAGCCCTTCAGTTTGACACATGGACCTTTGTAGCTATCTTCTTTTGGTGATGTGCTATACTCCAAATATGTTACAACTGACATTCTTAGGATTCAAAATCCATTTGAAATTTTTTACAATAAAATATACTTGTTACATATTTTTAAATGAAGTAATGAATGGGATTAAAGTTTCATAATGTACCTTGAATAAAACATTACTTATACAATATTATGATTCTAATAATTATTCACGGAAAAAATAAAACCCAATCCTGGTATCCTTGATTACAGAAAAGCATTTAATCCTACATAAGCTGCACCTTTGAAAAAAGAGCAAAATATAAGTGAAAGTCATAATGAAAGATTTTAAGTCTTTAGTAGCTAATATATTGAAACTGCAAAACTATAAATTAGGCATTCTTCCACCACTTTTTGATGAGAAAAATCTTTCTTGCCATAGTAGGCTTCAATGAGATTTTCTGGTTCCATAACTCTTATGTTTAGAGATGATACCGAATTGATATACCAGTCTTGAGCAGATACAAAGTTTAGCTTTCTTTGTACAAACATGAAGACTTTTCTAAAGGATAGAAGTAGTTTGGGACAAGGCAATTAATTAGGTAAATTAGTTTCTGTCTGCTTAATTCTCTCAAAGAATATATCCAGTTGCTAGGAATAAAACCCAAAACCCATGTGAATTGCTTTTTTATTTACACATTTTTAGCATCCAGGAAATATGTTTTCAACACCATAATCCTATTTCCTTACTAGGAAGATGAAATTAATTCTGCTGGAATGAAATGGAGATAGGTTCTTAGGACACTAGATATTAGGAAAGGAGCATCTAATCTTCTAATCTTTCACTGAGAGAAATCTTTAAAAACTGTTTGAAATTATGATTTAATGTTATGGAGAGACATGCACAGTTTTAAAGACATTTGAAAAATTAATTTGTACTTTCTAGGCTGCTGAAAAGATATATTTTGTAAAATAAACATCTACAAAAAGTTTAATGGAATATAACTTATAAGTATGAAGAATGTTTAATTTAATTAATCAAGTCATTCACTCATTGTCTATTGCATCTCTGAAGAGCTACCAAGAGACCTCATGCATGATAAGTGAGCATTCCTAACCAACAGAGGAAATTAGTAAATTGTAAACATGTGCGAGTCATGACTTCTGTAATGTAGTCAAATTTTATTGGTAGCTGTACTTTTGGTTCTAGTCCTAATATTTTCCTTAATTTATTGAAAATAATGACTGAAAAAGAAACAGCTGAGCAATCAGTGTGTAAAAAAGAGCTTTTCATAAAAGCTGGACAACTTGACTTATGTCACTGGGAACCACAGTAGAAGGAGAAAACCAGCACCCCAAAAGTTGTCCTCTATTATCCAAACATGCATTACGCCACTCTCCAAAACACATATGACACACAAAACACACACACAGAGAGAACATTTGAAAATTAGGAAGTATTAACGTTGGTTTTTCGAGACAGAGTTTCTCTGTGGTTTTGGAGCCTGTCCTGGAACTGGCTCTTGTAGACCAGGCTGGTCTCGAACTCACAGAGATCCACCTGCCTCTGCCTCCCAAGTGCTGGGATTAAAGGCGTGCGCCACCACCTCCCAGCTAACGTTCTAATATTGATGCAGAAACTAAACAGGTAGATTGGCAGGTCTAATAATAGCTACTGACTAAAAAAAACTTCATATAAAAATGAAAAATTAAATCTGAAGCATCTAACAACATGCAAGCTTCTTTGCATCTAACTTTGCATTCTGTTGCTGAATAAACAAAGTAAATAGGATCAATAACCCTAGATAAGGGGGAACTGACTCTTAGCAAGGCTCAGGAAGAGCCTGGATTTGAGTAATTTGGAAGACAAAGCTCTTAGGTAGGGAAAGTCCACAGGAAAAAGAAAGGTTGCTTATCAAATAAAGTCATAGAGCAGAGATTGTATAGCTTTAGCTATAAAAGGTCAGATGGTGAAAATTTTAGTCTTTGCAAGCTGTATAGTCTCTACTGCAAACACTCTATTCTACTGCTGTCATAAGATACCTTCTGCACACAACTTAGGAACAATGAACATGATTCTGTTGTAATAAACAAACTTAAGAACTAAGTTTGCTGCAAGTTTTGATTTTCAACGATAGTTTACTGACCTGCTGATACAGAAATTCTATGAACAGTTAAATCAAGAGTAACAAGTATTGTTAATCTAAAAAAATCAAAGTCAGAACATATTCCTAAAAGGTCAGGGAGAATTTTTATATGTCACGGTTAGAAAGATAGTTTTCAATATTAATGGAGAAGGGAACAAGTGCTAGTATTTAAATGGTAAGCAGTTATCAAGCAGTAAATATTAATCAAAACCAGTTTTGTGAAGTGATACTACAGCCATTGTATGAGCAATTTATAAACATTCTGAAACATGGCAAATGGGCAGTGAGTTTTTACAGTAATAGGGATTGGAAGCAATGGGGACCATGTTTGCATGTTAATGGTAGTAATGGTGAAACAAAAAAAAAACAGATTCTAGATTGTTTTGTTAAAAAGAATCCACCCAAGTTTATGATTTCACAGACATATTTTAAGTGTGATCAGATGCTGTTGTGGGAAAGAAGAAAAAGAGACACTTCATGGTTGCATATTAATGTTTTCCCATACAAACCTAAAGGTTTTCTCCAAAACACTTAAGATCTTGAGAAACAAAATTGCTGAGACCTTCACCTATTACACTAATATAAGTAGGAGTTTGGGTAGAGTTACCTGAGCAGTGTTCTTTCATGCAACCTTTCAATAAATAAAATGGGAGCCTTGGGGGAAATTTAGGTTATCTCTCTATGTGTTGAAGTTTTCTTTTGACTATTAACTTTTAAGGACAGATATTTAATTTGCATCTTTACATGACTGCTGAAACATAGATGACTGATAAGATTTGAACATTGAAAAACTTTGGGGCAACATTCACAGTTTTACCAATTAAAGACAGGCTTTGAATACACAAAGAAACTTCTAAATGAAAATATTATAAACAGGGGCTAAAGAGAATGCGTGGCAGTTAAGAGTCCTTGTTGTTCTTGCAGAGGATCCAAGTTCAATCCCTAACATCCACATGTGGGGGCTAATAACTACCTGTAATTCTAGATGCCAGGGACTAGACACTCTCTTCTGGCCTCTGCAATCACTACATTGATGTGTACAGACCTTCACGCTAACAGACATATACAGATAAGTAAAACAAATTAAATATTAAGGGATGGAGAGATGCCTCAGAAGAGAATTTGCTTCTCTTGTGGGGAACAGATTCAGTTCTTGTACCTATGTGGCACCCTCCAAACCTCCACTTCCAAGAATCTTATACTTCTGGCTTTTGCCAGCACCAGACATGCACACAGGACACATACACACATGTAAACTAAACACCCATACAATTAAAATAAAATATATCTTTTTAATTAAAAAAATCTTTAAAACAAATAGTCTATAAAAAGTTTGCTTCATGAAGTGATATCAATATGTAAGCATTTCAGAGCTGACGTATGGGTTATCCAATTGTTATGGTTCTCTGTTTTTCACTGTTTTCTCTAGGTTATGACTTTTATTCTTATTTTTAAATACGAACGTCAATCAAGCATATCTATGATTCTTAACCTGGAAGGTGCAGAGTAAAAGGAACGAAGAACATGATCATTCCGACCTTAAATAAAAAGTCCCAAAGATTTCTTTCATCATTCCTCCTTCTGTCTCTTCAACTAGAACTTGGCCATATAATTACACCCAGCTGCAGTGCAGATGGAGCAGGTGTTCTCAAGACAAATCTTCAGAGGAAGGAACAAGTCAAAGGTGTTTTTGAAAGTCTAGCTTTAGGCAAATGCTACAGAGCATATACTGTTGCAGAGTTTGTCTTGCCTTTGAGCAACAGGTGTGGGCTTGGAGTATCCAAGCATTTCTGTTTGAGAGGCTTTTGTCATGTTAATGTGATTCTTTACAAAATTAACTGACCAGCCCATATCCACAGCAGGTGGAGGACTGATAAACATTTCATTAGCACTTACTAAATTAGGCAGCTATGTGAACAATTTTCTACTTCTTCAAAATCTATCATAATCTTTCTTCTTTACAAATGCTTCTTCTCCTTTACTGGTGCCTGCTACACTTAGAGCTAATTAGAATTTCGCTGACATTCCTGAATTGACAAAGTTAAAGTCTTGGCTCTTTCAGTGATCTCTAATTCCGTTGTTCTCATTGCCGAGGAAGTAAATAGCTAGCTGGGTTTCAGTGATTAGTACACATACAACCTTATTATGTTCATATTCTATAAAACCACAGACGAGGAACCACCATGGCTATTCTTACCACTTTGCTGTAGCCTAGATTTATTGTATGTTTACAATGGTATTTCTGGCTTTCAGGCAGATCTCCATTTAGTAACAGTTCTATGGTACAGAAACTGTGGTTATAAAATAAAAATATAAAGAGGTCATTGAATAGGAATTTAACTGATTTAATTATCTCTCACAATTATAGATCTGAAACAAGCCATTTGCTTCAAGAAGGTCATAAATGACAGTCCCATAAAAGAGTCCAGGTTATAAAGTGAATGAGTAATGTTTGAAGGCTAGTTTAATGGTTTCAGGAAAATATCATGTGTTGTTCTAAAGCCAGAAAAAACATCATTTCAATGCAATATTATATCACAGAGAATTAGAAGTCATATTTCAGAAATGAGTCTTAAACAAGGTAGTATATTCTCTTCTGGAAAGCAGTTGTAATATAGGTATTCCTGGATTTTCATAATTGCTTCATGACTTTGCATGGGCCAAACTCCAAGACTCTTTATGGTTTTTCATTTTCAGTATCTAGTTTCATTCTCAAGGTCACTCTATGATCAGAGTGCTCTTAGAGAGCAGGAATTTTAATGTTATTTAATTCAAATTATCCATATTTGGACCTTTTAAGAAAAATTCCTCATTTAGTGTGTGTGTGTGTGTGTGTGTGTGTGTGTGTGTGTGTGTGTGCATGCATGTGGATATCAGAACAAGATGTTGGGGTTCATGAAGACGGAATGATGGGCAATTGTGAACTGACTCACATAAGTATTGGGAACTAAACTCTGATCCTTAGAAATAGCAGAAAGAACTTTAGTTAACTTCTGGTTTCCCCAGTACCTTATTACTTGTTATAAGATGACCATTACAGGTATCGCACACCATTCTTACGCATATGTCAGAACAGAAACTTTCCTCAGTGGTTCTTATTTAGCCTCAAATCCTAATGCATTTTTGGAAAGGATTTTTAATTTCTTTATAAAATTACTTAATTTTTCAGATTAATACTACAATGGTGATCCACGGAGGCCAAACAAAACCCTTTTAAAGCTAGCATTTAGATATACTGAAAATCAAACTAGATTTTCATTCTCTAATTAAAGCAACTTAAAATTATTTTAAAATATAATCTATTTTTCTTTCTATAATTCAAACAGAGGTCTTTCTGTTACAAAGAATTGAGTTTTTTATTAAATTATCATTTCACTTACGATAGTTGAGAAATGATAATTAGAATCTTTTCCTAGTATTTTTTAGTAAAACTTGTTAGATTGTTTTTAGTAGATGAATGATTATAATAATCTGGCAACAAATTTTTATTCTATCTATAAATACAAACGATTAATTTATCTTTCTGTGTCTTGATTCTAAACCAATCCACTAAATGATAGGATTGTTGTGATTTTGTAGTAATAATATGAAAACAAGAACGTTATATTCTATTTTAAAGTTTTAGAATTAGTTACTAACAAATTGATGTAATAGACTTACCCAGATGTGTCCATATAATGCATTCCAATTGAGAGTTAAGCATCTTCTCTATATTAGACACTGGAGTAGATGCTGGGAGCACAGTAGTGAATTCGGCCAACCAAAATAAACTATAATTCCTGGAAGTCTATTCTCAAAAAGATCATTTAAAATAGTAATAACTGTGGACTGATTTGTTGTAAGAAAATGAACAGGGTGCCTTCTGACAAGCTATCAAGCTGACCTAATCTACTGGGTGTGCAATATTACTCTAAACACCTCACTCCAGATGAAATCCAAGTACCTCTAAGGTTACATAAAGAATTTTCAACGTTTTTTTTTTAAACCAGAATACGTTAAAGACATTTCATCTTGAAACTTCAACTTCCATATATTCTTCTGTCAAAAGTTGCCCAATGACTCACATTAACACTTCTCCACTGCAGAAAATAAAGGTACCTTTATCTTCCTTCTCGAGCCATTTTATGATAAATTGCCCTGAGGTGGAAGAAGGACTTGGATGATAGACAAAAGATAATACGAAATATATTTTTTTCTTTCTTTTTTTATTATTGAGAAAAGAAGAAAAAAAAAACATAAACAAAAAAACAAGTTTCCAACTCCTCCCAGCCTCCCATTTCCCTCCCCCTCCTCCCACCCTTCTCTCCCTCCTCCCACACTTCTCCCCACCCCCCTCCTCTCCCCCTCCCTCTCCAGTTCACAGAGCAGTCCGGGTTCCCTGCCTGTGGTCCTAGGTCCTCTCCCCTCCGTCCATATCTAGAAAGGTGAACATCCAAACTGGCTAGGCTCCCACAAAGACAGCACATTAAGTAGGATCAAAACCCCATGCCATTGTCCTTGGTGTCTCATCAGCCCTCATTGTTCGCCATGTTCAGAGAGTCCGGTTTTATCCCATGCTTTTTCAGTCACAGTCCAGCTGGCCTTGGTGAGCTCCCCGTAGATCAGCTCCACTGTCTCAGTGGGTGGATGCACGCCTCGTGGTCCCGACTTCTTTGCTCATGTTCTCCCTCCTTCTGCTCCTCATTGGGACCTTGGGAGCTCAGTCCAGTGCTCCTGTGTGGGTCTCTGTCTCTAGCTCTATCCATCACCAGATGAAGATTCTATGATGATATGCAAGATATTCGTCAGTATTGCCCTACGATAGGGTCATTTCAGGTTCCCAATCCTCAGCTGCCCAAGGAACTAACTGGGAACCTCATCTTGGGCACTCGGGAGCCCCTCTAGGGTCAAGTCTCTTGCCCACCCTAAAGTGGCTCCCTTAACTAAGAACTGTGGTTCCGTGCTCCCCTATCCACCTTTCCTTTATCCCAATTCTCCTGTTTCCCCAGGTCCCCCCTCCTTCCCTTCTACCTTTTCTCTCCCCATCTCCCCTTACCCCCATCCCACCCCACCCCCAAGATCCAAAACTCACGTAATGAAGAAATCTTCTTCTGCCTGCTTGCCTTACATGAATTTCAGTTATATGTGAAGCTTATTCTTTCTTCATATTTTTATTAGTTTTATTGAGCTATACATTTTTCTCTGTTCCTCTCCTTCCTCTCCCCTCCCCTTCAATCCTGTCCCATCCCTAACTTCAAACTCAACTACAGGGCTATAGTAGTGAAGCTTATTCTAAGATAGATAGCATATTTCTGATTCAGAAAAATTTAAATGATAGGCAGTCATGATGCTGAATCATTTGAATCTAATTGGAATGTGTTATAGAACTATCAGGTTTTCAAAATGTAGTCGATAAAATCCAGGAATAATTTTTTTTTTGTATTTGATTAGTATTATCCAAAAACACCTTTGAAGCTTATTTCATCAAATCATGACATAAATCATTTATTTACTTATTCAATTCTCATCTTATTCTATTTCCTATAATGTGTAAAGTTTTATTAGATAATGAAATTTATTTACTGAGGGAAACATTGCTTGAAGTTATGGTCAGATACCATTGCATTAAAAAAATCACAAAGGTGCTTGGTTTTAAACCAACATTAAGCTCTCTGGATCCTATCATAAACCTACTGAATCAAACTTTCTAAAAAAAATAGAGATTAGGAAATCTGATTGTTCACATGCATATATGTGATTCTTACTACATTAAGTTTAATTTTTTACATTTATTTCCTTAGTTTGTATAGTGTGTAAAATTTGCCCTCGGATGGCAGTAATCCTTAAATAGTGTTATATTTCACACATATCTAGCTATAAGTACTACTTTGATAACAAACATAATAGAAAGAATCTCTTGATGGTTAACATTTAGTGCCTATTACAGTGTTTGCTTAGCATATTATAGAAGCTGATGAATTGATGTTTGGATGGAATCTACCTGTAATCTCAGTTCTTGGATTGTAGAAGCAAAAGAAATGAGAAGTCAATTAAAAACTGTAGTACATAGTGAGATACTGTCTTAAAAACAGAAACAAATGGCATTTAATGGTGTAGAGCACTTACTTCCCTCCCAGAAGATCTGAGTTCATTTACAAGTTTCCATATCAGACAGCTCACAACTACCAGTAACAGCAGCTCCATGATATCTTATTGTTCTCTTACAGAATTCCCAGGCGTTACACTCATGTGGCATTTATTCAAAACACACACAGAGAGAAATACACATTCACAATGCAATAAAATATTAAAAGCAAAGCAATAGCTGAAAATGAATGTATATATAAGTGCATACCATCTCTCAAAATATCAGAATGTTATCTATAAATGATGCAACTCCTAAACTTTTACAGATGTGTTCTCTAGTAATTGGTGTTTTTGATAGATTTTTTTTCCTTTGACAAATGATGTACATCTTAAGCTAAATTTAATTTACAGATAGAATCATAGGTAGCAAAGTTATAGCAGCGTACCTTTGAGGTATCATTGCTGGGATCTTCAAATGAATTAGCAGTGAAGATTAGTCAACCTTCTGAAAACTTCTTAATTAAGAAAGCCAGTAGCATGCAATATAACAGTCTCTGTGTTAACCTTGTTGACATAATACAAAAAGCTCATTTAGACAGCTTGCACAAAAGAATAAAAATGCTGTTCTAGTCTCTCAATTGGAAATTTCAGTAGTTGTATTTCTAATGAAAATTGCATCTATGGGTGTCTGTTCAAAGGCGTTGACTTACAAAGTAAGGGTTTGAAAATATCAAACTTTCTTATCTCTGAATGTTGTTTTCATTAATTAAGTGAATATGACAGCTCTCTCTTTACACTAATAGCCTCCCTGGAGGACATAACATTTTTTGTTTGTCTAAACAGTACTTAATGACTACTCTAAAATTAGAGATGAAGACCTTTAACTCTAGAGTGTAAAGCTGTATGTCCTTGACTCTTATGTTCATCATGAATATTAATCCGTGATCTTAAAGTGAAGTCATGAAATTCTTATTTATTGTCATGCCGTCCCCTTGGTAATTTTTGTAATTGAAATAATTTCCTCATCAGCAAGAGCTGGCTGTGGTTTCCCTGGTAAAGAAACCTATAAAATTTATAGCTCTGAATCCTGTCTTTATTTCAAAGTCAAGCTACAGACTTGTTTACTCTGAGCAGTAACTAGACCTCTGATCTTAAAAGAATTATAATTTTTATTGGTGCCCTTACATGATAAAGGACTCAATATATTTTTGTCATCATGGGCTTTCACTGTCACCTTTGGGATTACTTTCCTATTAAGGGAGATTTATGTCTGCTGCTTCAGTCACTTTCTCTGTTGCTCACATAAAAATATTTTTTTCTGTAGATATGATATCCTATCATTTTCTTCAAAATTTCCTGATTGGTATTGTCTAATCATCAGATATCAAGATATGCATTTTTATCTATCTATATATATAGAGAGAAAGGTGGGAGGAATTATTCATAACAGGTTGACATTAAAATAATTTAGATCATATACATGTAGATTTAAATATTATGTATATATTTCAGAGGAAACATTTTTCTGTTATTAATTTTGATACACATTTATCAAATACCTACTAAATGTCAAGCTTGAATCATATTCTGAGAAGGAAAAAAGATGATCAATACTCAGATTGTCTCTAAGATGCCACAATCAACCAAAGAAGACAGTCAGGTTCATTAAAAATTATCTGCGTCACTGAATGGCAGATGCTTCTGGAGATATTATAGCAAAGTACTATTGTAAGCATGGCTATTCTAGTTAGTGACTGTTACACAGAATGGGAGGTTCTGTGGTTACGTAAAGTGGATTTTCATTGATAGAGAAGTGGGAATGATATTTTGATTTACACAGTAGGAGTGGCCCATTGTCAGTCATGGTGAGTTTGGAAAAGGGTTATGAGAAGATAGGAACAGCAGATATATGTAATTACAGTTAACAGCACAAAAAAGAACTTTGAACAAGTTGAAAAAAATAAACAGTGATTAGGTTTAGGAACCATCCGACCATGTAATCTCAGGTTCTGCTGTTTGAAATTTTACAGACTAAAAATTTGATCTCTCAGATTACTTCCATAAAGAAAAATGTTACAGATATTTATACAATTATTCAAATAATTTTTAATAAATGATTTAGCAGAATTACAACTGAACAAGAATAGCAAAGAGTCAGAGCTGTGCTCTCCATAATTTATTCTATTCTGAAGGTTAAATTTTCATTTTACAATTAATTTCTGATATAATAAAGAGTATAAAATGTAGAAGTAGTATAATAATGGTAAAAGAAATAAAATAAAATTAAGAATAAGAAATGACAAATAGCAGCTGGGTGGTGGTGACACAGACCTTTAATCCCAGCACTGGAAGGCAGAGGCAGGTAGATCTCTGTGAGTTTGAAGCAAGCCTAGTCTACAAGAGTTAATCTCAGCACAGGTTCCAAAGCTACAGAGAAACCGTAACTCGAAAAACAAACATAAATTATGTAAAGTTTATTGTAGATCCATGTTCAGTTATGGCACAAAAGTATATCTTAAAAATCCAAGGGATGCTATGCATTGCTAACGTGCACAAGGTATGGATTTGATCACCAGCACCAAAAAGCCATCAGACTGAGTATGCCAGGTGTTTGAAGACTTGTAGTTTGAGAGAGACATGAAATTTTATTCCAAAAAGTCAATAATATTTGACAGTTACTTGTAATCAATTCTTATGTTAGTACTGGACATTATGATATGATATTACCACATATCTGGAAGACATTAAGGATAAAGACAAAGCTTGGTGTGAAGAGGCAATTAATAAACCAGGTTCCAAAGCTCTCTTTGAATGAAGCATGGATAAGATTCTTGAAGTCAAAACACTATAGAAATACCTGGTGCATGTCTCTAAATGACAAGGTTTTGAAAAAGAGTGGCGAGCATATTATTAAAAAGTCGTAACAAGAATAAAGCACCTCAGCACCTATCTCTTAAATGCAGAAAATATGAGGAAATAACTAGGGACATCTGAGAATCTAAGGAAGCAATCATCACCAAGCACAACCAGGATATACTTCGCAAATCCCAAGAAGAGACAGGGATGCTGAGGATTTGGAGTAGATACCCAGTTATAAAACCGGGATATTAAGGTATTCATTGATGAGTTAGAGATGAAGGATATATGTGGTAATGGAATTCTAAATAAGTAAAAAGAAAAATTAAATTATCAGGGGGTACTACTGCAATAAAAGGTGTGTTGTAAAGCAAGGAACCATAGCAATTTGAACACTGTTTTGTAGCACTTGGAAGGTCAGGCAAGATGAATTCACTATCACACTCTCTTTAAGAAGACGCTGTGCTTATCTGTAGTGATGACAGAAACCATAAGCTCTATGCGTTTTCTGTTAGGTAGATGGTGACCAGATATTTAGATGTCCAATTTCCATTTTTACTCTTTAATACAATCTCATTAATTCTCACCTGTTTATTTGCTTCTAATCCAGCTGTCAGATATTTTATTTTATACTACTTGAAAAGTTATATTTATGAAATATAAATCAGACTTGTTATTTCCTTTTTAAAAATCCTTCAATAATTCCTTAAGTTTTCAGTAGACGACATCAGCTCTGTTAAAGCAAAAGGCTCATACCCTCTGTGGCAGTCAATTTTACATTTACAATGAAATACTTGAGGAAATCAAATTATGAAGAGAAAAGCATTACTTAGCTTACAGTGGTTGCAGTTCATTATAACTTATCCTCACTGCTTAGTCCTTGCTTGAGAGGACTGGATGCAGCGTTTGTAGTGCATGTTGAGGCAAGCCACTAACATTCTAAATCAGCAAGAAGATGAAAGATCAAGATGTACTAAGTCCTTCATTTTTAGTTAGGACATCATTGGATGATATAAGGCCTTACTCTCTGAATGTTCCATTACATCCCAATACTACTACTCTGGCATTCAAGCTATTTAGGTCTATGAGGATCACTACCTATATTCACAATATCTTGATACATAAAATTCTTTGTCATCATTGGTCCATGTTTTTATTGATAGCAATATTCCTAAGTTCTCTCAAGACATTTAGTATGGTTCATTCAATAGAAGATGTCAATATTATAGGAGACAATGAATATAAGTACCAATAGCTTATACAGTGCTTCAGGTAATGTGCCTCACAGGAGCCTTGTAACAGCAGATCCAAAGAATATGGCACCTCTTTCTGGCCTCTGAGGTTATCTATACAGACACACATGTATACACATGAGTGCTGGACAGTGGTGGCGCACACCTTTAATCCCAGCACTCGGGAGGCAGAGTCAGGTGGATCTTTGTGGGTTCGAGGCCAGCCTGCTCTACAAGAGCTAGTTCCAGAACAGGCACCAAAGCTACATATAAACCCTGTCTCAAAATATCAAAAAAAAAGAATTGAGATATTGTGATATTCATAGAAAAGGCAAATAACAATACAATTAGCTACATCCTCTTAGATTTTTTTTTTGCCCAGAAGAACAAAAGTTATGGTCTTACAAACTTTTGGCAAAAAAATAAAATTCAATGAAACTTCTTGCCCAATAGTTGACAATGTGTTTCTGAAATCTTAAGGGTGTTAATAGAGTTAATTCAAAACAAAATTAAAAATATATGATGGCAATTATTAACCTGGAGTCTGTAAAATGATATTTTAGCTCCCAAAACATTGTTAACTACTAAGTTATTTGTAGGAAAGAAAATTAATTATCTTTAGAAGAAAAAAAGAACACCAAAGTTTACTCTAATGAATTCCCTATGGAATATTAAACAATTTTTATCTAACTTTACAGATTTGATACAGCTAACTCATAGTCAAAGTGATATTGGTAGCATGGAAAATCTTCACAATAAGGTACAATAGTATTGAAACAATGGTGAAAGGGTATACTCTTTCAGTGAACTATAAATAAAAGAAGTTCCAAGCATTTGGATGAGCTATAGGGAAAGTACTGGAAAAAATAGGTTGAAATGAAGTGACTGGGCCCTTTGCAATGCTAATTGTTGGTCATAGAAGTGAACCTCCTACTTCATATTGGACTTGGACAGAGGAACATTATCTTTCTCAGTCACTGAATTTTAACAGGACCATTGAGTGCTTCAGAAAGGTATTCCGAGTTTTAAAACACTAAAATACTCCAAGGGAACATAGAATAAATTTGCATTTTTGTAGAATGAGTGTTTTAAGAGAAAGAGGTATGGGTGCTTATCATCATGAAAAACACTTTGAAAAGTTTAATGAAGCTGAATGAATGAAGGCCAATTGTAAAACACCTATCTTTCTCATTCTTTGTGGGCCAACTTTACCTGTTGATGCTTTCTAAATGATTTGCATGCCTTATTGTGCTATATTTATATGAATTTCATGGTTTTGAGATTTGGAAAAGTGTGTCATGACTATTTTCCTATGATAGTCGAACAGCCAAAACTTTTAAAAGCTGTAACTAGCAAACAAAATACAGTAGAATAATGATGGAGACATACTAAAATACAAATTTAGAAATGCCATGAAAAATCATTTCTGAAATCTGACTAATGACATAGTAGTGGAAAGCTAATGGGGAAAGAAGATTGACTAATGGAAATAACTGGTTTTGGAATATGAACATTAACATAATGGAGAGCAATAAATAAAAAGCCTATAGCAATATTAACTATTTTTGTGTCATTTCCAAAGAGGCCTAAAGTTAAAAAATCATACCAAAATGAAAAAAATTAAAATATTTTGTCAGAAGAAAAGTATGGGATAATATAATAAAGCTCAGAAGAGTCTTGGAGTAAACAGTTTAGTAGTGCCTCTTAACTAACTCCTAATCCTGATGTAAATGTTCAACTATTATTTTAGTTGTTATTTTTGTGTGTTTGTTTTTAACATTAGATTAGGTAGTTTTTATTCTAGGATGAGTGAATTAGGAATAAACTTGTGGTTTTGTACATTCCAAGAAGCTTTTTTTTTAAACCATGAAATTGATTTTTATACTTTGAAGCAGGGTCCTAGTTGGTCTGAAACTCACCACTTAAACCTGGGTAGCCTTGAACTCATAGAACTCCATTTGTCCCTTCGTCTGAAATTTTGAAATTAAAGAGACTACCATTAAATATCCAAAATTTTACTTGAATCCAGATTCAAATAGCTAGTGTTTTGAAGGAAAAAGTCAGGACACCCAGATCCCTTTTGTTACTCTTGGTATTCTGAGGAGTTCTCCTAAACTTTTAGGTTCTTGGATTCAAGACATATCTGAATTTATGACTTTCCCACTTAAAAAAAAAAGTCAACACTATCCTGTAATAGAATTGATGATTAGAGATATTTTAATATAGAGTTAAGCATGAGGGTTAAAAACTGCAGAGACATTTAAGAAGACACACTTAAGGGCATGATATTGGCATCCCTAAAAGGGATTATAACTCCTCATCTTTAAAATTGCCAGGTAACCCATTTTAATAGGTTTGAAGTAACTATCTTCAAAACGTTAATAAGTCAAAATGAGATTAGTGCTTGGTTCCTGAGAGGCAATTTAACTAGATTACAATTAATAAGGTGAAAGTTTAGCTAACAGGGATGCAGAAATTTAAAATATTGCTACTGTAAACAACTTTGTTTGAGATTTTCAAGCAATATGTTGATAAAGAAATGAGGACCTACCCATTGTCCTATAAATTCAGGCATTAGACCTGGTTCATTATTGCTTTCACATGAAATACTGACAGCTGAAAGACTTTTAGCACTATGCCAGTAGCCTTTATAACAAATACATTTAATAGTACTAGAATTCTTGTTTCTCAGATGTGGAGCATTCAGGCTCCCTCTCCCTTCTAATGTCTCCCATATTTTCTGTCTTTCTGTCCTGCCTCAAAACTTAAGTGAAACTTCAAGCATTTCCTTCTGTAATGGCAAGAGAAATATTTATCTTGATCTATTCAAATCCTCCCAGGCATTTCCATTTATTGAAGTTTATAATAGTCGTTTTCTTTGAAGTTACTTTATTTTTTTCATTGTCTATGATACTAAACTGAAAATTCTATTCCCCATTTCTTAAATTACTGCTTTTCCCCAATGAAAAATTTAAGACTACTTAAACGGTTGGAGGAAAATGGAGTATGGCAATTGGCCTTCTACAGGGATGCTTCACAATTAAATATTGCCAAAAGTAGAGATCCAAGTTTTCTTTTCAGCAAACACATGGAGGATGCTCCATGAACATTTTTTGCTTTGATTACTTTGATTTCATAATTAATCTCACCAAATGTCAAATATAAAAGCTTTTTGTACATAATAGGTAGATAATAAATTGACATTAAATTTGGGGAGCAACCACCTGCTTTATTTCCAGTCTATGTGTAATCAACATCATCCAAGCAGTAAAGGATGCAGTATAGTTGCATTATAATGCGTAATCTAAAGATTCACAGATAGAGAAATCTTACTCTACAAGGAACTTCCCAAAGATTGTGTTCAGACAATTACTTTCTTTAGATTGAAGTAATACCTGCTAGCCAATAGAAATATGTATATGATTTCAGAACTACTCTATCTGTTGCTCAAAACACCAACCATTGGCCATATACTTCCTTAAGCATTTAAGATGTGGGTAGAATTACAATGATTGAAGATTTTTATTTTTTGTATAAACTGCCTGGCACTAGTAGCTACATACTAGACAAAACAACTCTAGATTCTTTAGATTCTTTTAAATACAAGAACTCTATCTGAAAATCTGTTGGTGAATAATCTACATTACTTAACCAAGCTTTTTTTTTCAAATTCAATTGATCAAGAAATTTCTTTTTAGAGGGCTGGAAAGATGATACAATTGTTAAGAGCACTTTCTGATCATGCAGGAGACCCAGATTCAATTCACAGTACACACATAACAGATAACAACTGTCAGTTTTGCAATCTGACACCTTCTGGCCTCTAAGTGGACTGTGCAGTTGTGGTGTACATACATACATATATGCACTCATACATAAAAGCATTTATATATATATATATATATATATATATATATATATATATATACATATATATATATATATAAAATAATTAATTCTTTTTTTAAATATTTATTTATTTTGTATACAATATTCTGTCTGTGTGTATGACTGCAGGCCAGAAGAGGGCACCAGATCTCATTCCAGATGGTTGTGAGCCACCATGTGGTTGCTGGGAATTGAACTCAGGACCATTGGAAGAGCAGGCAATGCTCTTAACCTCTGAGCCATCTCTCCAGCTCCCAAATTAATTAATTCTTAAAAATAAATTCATTTTTACATATTAATAAGTGTATTACACCCTTTTTTCAAGTTGTATAGGAATAATAAAAATAAAATGTGTCAAGCCATTTTTACATTATTCCCTATTATTTGTTGCCCACTATTGGACTGCATGCTTAGTAACTAGGAAACTAATATGTTCATTTATTAAGATTTATTTGGCATGTACCAGGGAGATGATTGGACCAGCTCCTGAAGTCTGGCAAAGTCCAAGAAACATAGAATACTATGAGAATATAGAAGTAGCAACATAATCAAGATTTGTCCTAAGGAATCTTCCCAGAGGGAAACAGGAAGACAAGAAAATCTTTGTCTGGCTAAAGATACTCATTCAAAGTGGCGCAACTTTTCTAAGATTCTTGTGGGTTGCTGCCTTATGATCTGAAATCCATTAGATTTTTCTGAGTTTTACATTGTTTGAGAGTATCCTTAACATTGTCTATGTTTATGCTGTCCACTGTCTTTTCAAACCCATCCATACTGAAATACAGCATGAAAAGACCATTCTTACTCTAAAGCATCGCTCCTCCGGGTCAAGTGATTAAAATACAACATACAGGGATTAATCATGCAGATGTTTGAGTATTTCTTCTGTATATTCTACATTATTATAAAAATAAAATAAATAAAATGAAATAAATATCCCATGTTTTAGTTCTTAATAAAACACATATCCACATGAGAATGCATGCATTCACACATACATATACACACTTCAGCTCTCATAGTCTCTATTTTATTCAAACGTTAACAACTGTCCATGTGACTTCATGATACTTTCTTTTTTCTGTAATCCAGTCTCAACAAAATAAGGAGAGGGTATAATAAAATATGAAATCTTTTAGACCCTTCCTCAGATAGAACTAGAGCTCTTTAGTTTCTTCAATGAAAATGTCTCAATGCTCTACACAGTTTTAACTCTTTTGTAAGATCTGCTCCAGCTTCGTTCTTCTAACCTAAGACTTAAGATTCTACAATTATTATTACTCACATAATAAAGGCCCCAAGAATTTAGTATTAATTTAGAAAATGTTTTTCTACCCAGAAACTTTCAAAGGTGGCCAAGTGTAAGATTAGTTAGGTGGCAATTTGTATAGTGACCTTACAAAAGATAAATCTTAAAACTGTTCCTAAAATCTGCCCTTAGGTGACACTAAACTCCTCTGTTGTTTTGCCCTCGACCTCCATTTTCTTCAGGATTCAAATGATGACAGTTTCTGATCTCGTCTTTAAAATATTCATTATGAATTATTAAATGAAAATTTTAAGCAATATTGCAGAATCAGTTTTCTCCTAAACATGTGTTAGCAAACAATTCTATAAAATTGAAAATTCAATGCTGTAATACTAACTGGAATCTTATTAAATTTGTTTTCTTGACTCAGTGTCAGATTGTTATTACAAATACAGATGTTAAAATACAATTCTGACGGAAATGGAATGATGTTAGTGTCAATTTTTACCGTTCCTAAATAGCCTTCAGTATAGCATGCTAATAAAGCACAGCTGAATTTCCTAAATAGCTCAATAAAAGCACAAATAACTTAACAAAATCTTGGCCATTTCTCAGGAAACAAAATCTGAAGATAAATATTTATGTAGTCACGAGTTGGGGTTCAAGTGATTTAAAGTAGGTCTTTGAGTGAAGATGTAAAATTAAAATTAGCCAAAATTCAAGACATACTAAAGTGATGTGAAATGTCCCTATGTATGTTATGAATATGTTTTATTACTATTAGTTAATAAAGAAGCCTCTTGGACCTATGACAGGACAGAATAGAGCTAGGCAGGAAAACTAAGCTGAATACAGAGAGAAACAAGTCAGAGTCAGGTAGATGTCATCTAGCTGCTGAAGGAGAAAGACACAGGAACCTTACCAATAGGCCACAGACTTGTAATGATACACAGATTACTAGAAATGGGTTATTTTAAGATGTAAGAGCTAGCTAGAAATATTACTGAGCCATTGGACAAGTAATTAATATAGTTTCTGTGTGAATATTTGAGTCTGGGCAGCTGAGGAACCAATGTGCAGTCTCTGTTCACACTGCAGGCCAGAAATAGTGGAGTCATGTGGATCTAATTGGTGGGTAACTGAGTGTGTTCATCAATTTACCTAACCCATTGACCCCGAAAAAGGGTCATTCCTCCAGAAAAGCACATTATTGTTTTAAGTTTAATGTCTCTTAACCAAATTGATAAGTAAGTCCTTTAAAATATTAGTTCTATTACTTAGAGATTTTTCTTCATCACAGGAGCCATCAAAGCAGATTTTTTCTTTCTAAGACAGAGCAGTTTGATTATGACATGTTTCAGACAAAGCTTATCTTAATATATTTTCTATTAATGTAAAGAGACAGCATGACCAATAAAACTTATAGCAGAAATAATTTATTAAGGATCACTTACAGTTTCAGAGAGGGTGTCCATAACCATCATGACAGGAATTCTGTCAACATTTAGGCAGTAAGTGATAGCTTACATCTGTTTCACAAGCAGCAAGAAGAGAGAGAGAGAGAAAGACTAGGTGTGTCTTGGGCTTTTTGAAGCCTCACAGTCCATTCTCCAGTGACACTCCTCTGCCAACAAAGCCTCACTTCATCATTGCTTCCAAAACATTTCCACCAACTGGAGACTGAGCACTAAAATATGTAAGCATAAGGGGCTCATTTTCTTTCAAATCATCACAGAACTGTTTTCAGAAATTTCTCAAAATCCCCAGTGAAGACTTACAACATCATTTCACGAGGAATGGTTTCTTGGAACAAGGAGGAAAATTATATTGATTTAAGAACTTTTAAATGTAAGCAGTTTTAGTGATATCAGTTGAACCAGTTCTAGTGTGGTGGTGATACTAGTAACATTTTCTTATTTTGAATGTTTTGATAATGCAATAAGCTAATTTGTCCTTTACAAGATGCTTGTCATTTAGTCCTTGAACTGTATTATTTTTAAATCAACTGCTACTAGTGGAGCAATATTAATGTTATTACTATTATTATGCATTTATTTATTGCAAAGTTTTCATCCAAATGCATGCTGTGTGTAGGATCACAGAGATATAAGAAAGCTGTTTACTCAAAAGCTATGGAGACTAAAGGTTCATTTCCCTGTGTCACAAAGAGTACTCTGGAGAAATAGAAATGACATGCTCAGGCAGCAACAGATCTAAATTTTTCTCCACACTTATATTTGGGAATCTGATATTTGACCCAGGACCTTGATGAATTAGTTATAATCCATGAATCTTCAAAGGATTAGAAACGATCCTTTCCAAGCTAAGGAAAAGGTGTGTCAAAAAGGCTATAATCTATTCATTTCCACTCAAGTAACAGATGAGGATTAGTTAGTGTAATTCCATATAATGGTTCAGCTTGATATGTAAGAGATGAATCTAGATAAGAAAATTGTTATTAAGAATCAGAATTCAACATAAAATAAAAACAAATTTCCGAGTCTAAAGGATATTTGCATCCAGATAATGTGCTTGAGTATCTTTCTTAGAAAGTCTAATGCCTCTCTTTATTACTAAGGTCAAAGGAAAATTAAAATTATCGGTATCCTTTTTAAGCATCACAGAGATGTGATTTAATTGATCTAGCATAGATGAAATCTATATTTATTAATGTTGTATGTGTTTGTAATTGAAATTCTTCTAATGATGTTAATGTATACTCAAGATGTAAAGATGGCTGAAATAGTGGCCACACAAGCCCAGTATTCAGAAGCTTAAGACATGTCATTCTACAATGTTCTTAATAGTGCCATGCATGATTCTGAGAAAAAATAATTAAAGTGGCTGTACTATTGTTGAGGATTAGGTTAGAATTAGTCTTTTGTCTTTCATGCTCATCTGAGACTTCACATATTTCCTGGGAGTTGAAAGTAAAAAGTCAATGCAATGTGTGTGAGATAAGCTAAACTCAAAAAAGTAGATGATAGGATGAGCTAAAATTAAAATATTGGGAGAAATTTGAGAAAGAGAGAGAACTCAAGGAACAGCAGGCAAGAGCAGATATGGTGGATATCGACCAGAGATAAAGATAACAAATTTGAAAACATAGAAAGGAAGGAGTAGTGTAATACATCCTGACTATGCCCTGAGTTCTTATTTCTCTTCCATTCTGCAAGCACGATTGTTGGTTACTGAAGTCCCCACCTCTGAAAATCATTAATGGTTTGCACTTCTTTCCTTTTTTGTGTGTAAAGGCAATTCCCTCAAGCTATCCCCTGACCTCTTTCTCAGTTCCAAAATAGTTCTCTTCTCTTCTGGGTGTTTTTTTTTTCTAGAGTAGATCTTGTTTTTGAAGTGAAAAAGTAATATATTGGGTGTCTCAGCACCACACATAATACCAATATTTCTGACCAAACTGTCTTGGACAAACATTTTAGAATGCCCCTGCTGCATTGTTGCCCAAGGTCACACGTCACATTCCACAAAGAGAAAGTTATAGTCTGGAAGAAACTCTAAACATATGTACTTTAATTTGTTATATTGAATTATAAATGAGAAAAATAATTAGATAGGATTTGCTGAAAATTGTTTTCTATGGAATAAAATTATAATTCTATTATTGCTCTGCAAATACTTGAGCATCCTCAGTCAAAATTGCTGAATGCCTATCTCCATGTTTAAGAGAAGGCTATATGGATGCCAGTTTTTCACAGGTTACAAGAAAATTTCCAGAAAATGCACAAGATGGCTGTCAGAGACTTTAATATTAAAAATAACACAAAGCTTTCTTTTTATTTTCATTCACCAAAGTCTAAGAAACTTATTTTCCTGTAATTCACCTAGAAAATTAATGATAGTTGGTGTTTCATATGCTTTCATTTTAAATAATAGAGATTTATAAATAAGTTTTATTGAAAAATATTTTTAGATACAATGTACATGGGAGAAGGGTAAAATTCATATAGTTGGTGACAGCAAATCATTCAGAAATAGAATATATTGTACAAAACTATGCTTTTGGTTTCATATCCCATGGTTGATAATTATATTTATTCCCTAAGAAAGCAGTAGTTAATATGTAAGTAGAAAAGCATGTGATGACACATTAAATACAATGTTTTCTGGGAAGATAGAACAGTTTCTCATTCATATTTACATACCTCCCTGTGTTGACATTGTGTATTCATTCAAAGATAACGGAGTCACTCTCCTTTGCATAATATTGTAATTTTTCTTTCTAGTATTTATCATATTTTCTCTTTTTTGTTTCCTTATTATTGCTACAAGTTCTCAATAATACATGAGGTACTTCAAACAAATCATTATGACAAGCAGTGAGATTGTGAGCTTGAGAACCAATATTTTATTATAAGTGAAGCAACAATCTTCCGATTAATAAACCACCTTCTAACCAGTAGCCAGATGTTTGGATACAACTAACCCATAAATTAAAACTTATTAATCTACCTTCATGCTTAATTTGTGAAAAGTGTTTAAATGTGAAATTTAAATATAATATATAATATAGTTATATGTGGATACGACATTACTAAAACAAGGAATTTTGTAATTGCTTTATTTTTCTATAATACATACATATATCATATAAATAACAATACATATGTAAATATATCAAAAGTCCTTTTGTAATGCCATTCCTACTGATCTTTCATCACCCCTTTCACTTACGCTGAATACCTTCTTTCCCGGTTTACTTCCTTCTCGAATGACTTTGCATTGTGGCCCACTGTATTTAATTAGGGTTGCCAGCATCAGTATTAAATTATTTAAATGAGTGACTAGAATGTACCAGTGACTATATCAATGAAGAACATAGCATCCTTGCCCTTAAAAATTAAGTAGTTATCATCCCTCAAATAAGGGAGAATCCTTAGGAATCTAGTTCCAATCTGTGATGGGATGTTGATTGGCTCAGTAAATCTTATGCAGATTGTTAATACTGCTGTGAATTCATGATTGCAACAGCCATGTCATATCTTGAAAGCATCATTTTCACAAGCACTCTTTCTCATCCTCCAGCTCATATTTTTCTACTGCCTCTTCTACTGTGTTCCTTGAATCCTGACAGAGAAAGGGGGAGGGAGGGAGGGAGGGAGGGAGGGAGGGAAGGAGAGAAAGAGAGAAAGAGAGAGAGACAGAGACAGAGAGAAAGAGAGAGAAACCCATAGAGAACTGAGCACTAAACAGTAACTTCATTCTTGGCATATTGACCAACTCAAATTCGTATTAACCACCACTTTCTTCAAACAGAGTCTTTTCAGTCTAAGGCTAAGGGATTTACTAATTTGTGGGAATAAACAAATATATTTAGAAAACAGTTTCACATCATGTCCATTTAACATAATGACATTCGAAAACTCCCCCTTAGGATAAATGTCCTCCTTAATCATGAAATTTTGACCAAGTTCATAATTGGCACCGTGCCCTTAAAATCCAACCAGAACATCATAAGTTACCTCTGAACAGTCACATTACTAAGTGAGTACATCTTACCTGGTTGCTTGATATTGTAGATCATATGAATCACAGCTAGGTGAAACCATTGATAATTTTTTCCTGCAACATCCAACATATCACTTTCTGATATTGTGAAACTAGGCAGCAGAGGGAAGTTACCAGCCCAGTTCCAGTATTATTTATCTATACTCCAAGGGAATGGTGTTTACAGCCATCAGGTCTCGTTGTCTACTTTTATTGGGCAATAAAAATCAGTAAAACCAGCCTATATTATTTTGGGGGACCCTGTGGTCTCTGGAGACATAGCTTACAAGAAGGTATCCTTGGCACTAAGATTTTCATTTAATAATCCATGATCCACAAATACAGGGACCTCCTTTCAAACTCTTTTTTTAAAACTAGTTTACAAAACAATAGATTCCCATATGACTTTTTAATAGTTTGGGCATTTGGGAGTGTTTTTTTTTTGGTAATATTTTTTGTGGGTGTTGCTAAACCCTCCCCAATCCTCTTCTCTCACATTCGTCTTCATTGCCACTTAAATCTTTTGACCCCCCAAATTATTTCCCCATATTTTTTCATATCTTGTATGTTCCATTTATCCCATTCCCCTCCCTTAAGGGCCTTTCTGCTCCACATAATGGTCACTTTCTATCTTCTTGGCCTCTAAGGATAGTCCAGCAATCTAAGTGTTCAAAACCAGAAAGCACATATGAGAAAAAACATGCAGCATTCATCATATCTGGCCCTGGACTACTTCATTTAGTATATTATTTTTCAGTTCAATCTATTTAGCTGAAAAGTTAATTACTTGATTTTTATATTTGGATGAATAAAAACCTCATGTGTGTGTGTGTGTATACTACATTTTTATTATCCAGTCATTAGCTGATAGAATTTTGGCTTTTCTGAAAGATAGGCAATTATATTTACAGAGACATAAGGTTTGTAGTTGTATCTTTCTCCCAGAAGAGATTAGTCAACTGATTTTAACCTTTTAGACATTTTCTCAATTTATCAGGAAGTATAGTGTAATATAAGAATAGAGTATAGAAGCTAGAGCTATACATCATGAAGACATACTGTGTGAAATAAAAAGTATACAAAACTCTTCCATATGAACTAAACAGTTTATTGTTCTTATTGTCTTTCAATAACGTCATGGCTATCTCAAATATATATTTGTGGTTGAATATCAAAGTTTCAATTGAAAAGGATAATAATCTTAGCATTCATAGAGTACAGTGCTTGTTTTATTTTATAGACGATGCCTATGCTGCTTTTATAACAAATTGGTAAGCTAAAAGAATAACCTTATGTAAATGTAGAATGTAATTATCATTTTCACAATTTTGGTACATGTTGGAAATGTCATTTCAATCAGGGCTAATCATAATATGACAAGAATAACTGTGATACCATAAGTGATAATGTTATGCTGCTCACTTTTTCTAAATTTGGTGGCAAAATATGCAAAGATAAAACTTTCAAAGAGCCAGTAAAACATGTTCAAGAATTTTCCCACTTTAAAAAAATATTTTCAGGGAAATATTCATCATTATAGAGCAACAACTATTTTGATACTTGAGTTATTTTTAAACAAATCCTTTTTAGCATTTTGTCATCTTCTATGGTCAGTGATAAAAAATAGCATCCGCCTTTAAGGAGTAAAAAGTTTATTTTTATGTAGTTTCCTCCATGCTTATGTGCATTTCATAGGCCATCTATATCTGTATGTATATGTATTCATCTACTAATGTTATCTACATTTACTCTCCATATATTCACAGATAGGTAGATGGATGGAGCGATGGATAGATAGATAGATAGATAGATAGATAGATAGATAGATAGGCAGAACTATAAAGAGCATGCATATATATATATATAAGTTTATAAGTGTGAATTTCTGCATATAAATTTGAATGTAAATTTTTAAAGTTCTCATTAATCTTGCTATATATATATTTCTTATTGGTAATAAAATAAACAAGTTAAAAACAATAAGAAGGTCAAAGAAAAATGAATAATACTATTCATTGCAATATTCATTTGTTATTAATGTGCTTTGATGGTATATTTTTTATTTGAGACATGATACCAAAATTTAATTGCATAACTTCTTTGATTTGTGAATATAATATTCTTAAAATTTCATACAGTTTTAAATAAACTTAAAAATACCCTTAGATGCCAGTCTATCAAAGCCAGAATTGCTAACATCAAAAAAATGACAACAAATGAGCAAACCATTGTTTGTGGGAGTGCAAACTTGTGTAGTAATAATGGAAATCTGTGTGAAAGTTTCTCAAAGAGAAAAATAATAGTCTTAAAATATGTTCCAGCTATAGCACTATTGAGTGTATACCCAAAGGAATCCATATATTACTACAGAGATTATTTGTCCAGCTAATTTTTGCGGGTTTATTCACAATAATCAGGAAATTGAAACAGCCCATATATCTATCAACTAATGAATAAAGAAAATGTGATGCACTTACTAAACAGAATAGTATTCAACTATTAAGAAAAAAATTCTCAGGTAAGTTGTTGCATCTAAAATAAACATTTTGTGTAAGATAACTCAGAAACAGAAAGGCAAACTTCATTCCCTCCTTCCATCTTCCCCAGATCCAGCTCCAATCCCTGCACACCCATACTTGTGTCATTCTTTTTAAAAAATTCATTAAATACAGTTTATGCTGCCCATATATTCTTGAGTATATGGCCATCCTTTGGAGCATGATCAATCTCCTTGAAGAAAATCAAGTCGTCCCTTTTCAGTAGTTTTCTATTGCTAATAGTTTCTTAACTTCAAGAGGGACTTTATGTCAACTTCCAGTCAGAATTAGAGAATTTTGTCTGCGTTGAGCCTCTGGAGGTCTTGTTCATGCTTTTTCAGCAACTGTGAATTTAGATGGGTAACTTCCCTGTCAAGTTCAGACAACACTGTTCTCTGGTAAGTTGTCTATTGCCTATGGCTCTTAGAACATTTCTAGTATCTTTTCTGATATGATCCCTGGCCCTTGAGTATGACAGAATTGTTCCATTTATTGGCCAGGCATTCCAAAGCCAATTGTTCTCTGCACTTTAATCAGTTGTGAGTGTCTGTATTAATTACTGTCTACTGAAAAAAGTTTATCTTCTTGATGAGGGGTTGACTGATGCACTAATCTATGGTTATACTAATCAGTCAATATGAGTCAGTTTAATACTATGATTCATTAGCAGATTAGTAATGTAGTAAGCTCTCCACTGGGGCCTATAATTTGTCTAACCATACATTCTTGGCCCAAGTAAGAGTAACAGATAAAAGTTTCAATTCATGGAGTAGGCCTTTAAGTTCAATCAGAAAGTGGTTGTTTACTCTCATAATATTCATGCTACTGCTATAGCTCGTGGGAAGAACAGTCATTATTGTAGCTCTGCTGGATAACATTGATGATTACTATTCTCCTCCAGATGTGTTCGCAGCACACTCTTGTACTATGAAAGCTAGCCATTAGGGATGAAGCTTCCTAGTGAATACCAGTTTAATATCTCCAATTTTTTTTATGACTCTAGGGTATGATGTCTTCAATGATAAGGTCTTAACATCAAGTTCTGGAAGGTAACCAAAAGTATTGACAATAAATATAATGTCTGGGGGATTATGTTGTCTTGGTGGCCATCAATTCTAAAGTAGGTAAACCATTCCTGGATCTCAGCTTTTAACTTTTAATCCTGTGGTGTTTAGTAAGGTCATTGTAGCCCTGTTATAGGGTAACTCTGTAAAATTTATTGATTAATGTTTTTTATTATATTCTGTTTTCTTTTGCATGCTATTTTTTCACTTGGATAAAAATCTAATTAATGCATCTGGCAGTAATTCTAGACCTACTTGTTGATTAAAAATCTGTCTATATACTCTTTTTTTACACATTCAAAATGTTGATAGCTCTATACTGATAAACAAATGTGCAATAATAATGACTTGATGAACTATTAAAAATAAACCCATGAAGTTGGGAAGTTGATATTTTGGGGAAAATATGAAAGAAATTGGTAGGGGGTTAACATGAAAATATTCAATTGTATAGATGTATGAAGTTTTTATGAATAAGTGGGAAAGTTGTAGTTAATTCAAAATGTTTTTAACACTTGAATTCCAGATAGATTTCTAAAACACGGGTTAAGGTTTCCTTAAGATACTCAAAAGCAATGTACTCATTTATGTTCTGAAGTAATATGATTTTGTGTTTAAGACATGTACACATACATAAGAAAATATACTTCCTTTCTTCTACACCTTTATAACTCACTTGTTTTCTCTATTTTGCACCAATAAACATGAAGTAATGGTTAATTATTTATATTTATTTTAACGTCCTAATTCACACAGACTTTTAAGAACTGATTTGTTGACTAGCCTATAAGAATTACACCAGAAAACTGAAATATAATTAATAATATACGAACTTTGGTTTTTTTATTGATCGATAATCTCATGCATGTATATAATGTATTTTGATCAAGTCCACCTCCTTCTTCTCTCCTCAAATCCTTTCACAAACCCCAACAACTTTTCCCTACCAACTCCATCCACCCTTCCCCACTGAGTCCATTCCTCCAAACTTTCCCATACCTCTAACAAATTTTCCCTACAAACTCTCCAACATCTGCCACTGAATTCACTTAATAGTGCCTGTATGAGTACAACTATTGAACCATTTACTGGAATATGGGTTTGATTATTTTCGTCATAGGTCACATACCTGAAAACAACTAACTCTCCTCTCAGCAAGCATCAAGTACCAATAGCTCCTCAACTGTGGGTAGGACTTCCAGACTTTCTCTCCAGTCCATGGTGAGATTTTGTCTGGCTTAATCTCACCCAAGTCATAGCGACTGTCAGTTTATGTGTGCACTGCCCTGTCTTGTCAAGAAAAGAAAACTGTTGTTTTTTAAATAAGGTTTTCTGATTAATGTTCTAACCTTTAAAAATTGCTGTCTGAAGAATCTTTCCTGTTCCATACATGAAGAAAACGTCATTCTAAGAATACAAGAAACCCTCTAATTTTACAATTACATTAAAAATAAATTATATAATCAATCAAAATGGGGAATTCCGGGTCCCAGTCTCAATGGACACTTCTATAATACAACTACTACACATTGGGTTCAGGGATCATTGAGGAAGAGGGGGCAAATAGATTCTAAGGAGCAGAAGATCAGGGCATTTTCTATAAGATTATGTCTTCTACAAATGTCAGAATCTTCATCAACAAATTGCCTACACATGAACTGAACAAGTACAATACACATGCTAATGAGAATTGGGTCAGATGCAGGTGAGGAGTGATCAGGGGAAGTCCAAGAGGCCTTAATACTGTACAAAAATCTACAAAATCTCCAGGGATGCTGAGAGATCCAGAAATAGACATCCCTAGGGGAGAGAACACTAATTAGCTGTCCAATAACTAGTAGTCATCTATATGAAAACATACTTACAAATAACAGTGTACAGACCGAGCAGGTTGCATTTATATCTTTAAGAATATGTAATGGAAAAAATGTTATGAATTTGGGGAAAGAGTAAGGAATGGTGTATAGAAGACTTTGGATGGAGAAAGGGAAAGTAGACATATTAAAGTTGTATTAAAATCTCAAAATTGATTAAAATTAACAGAATATGTTTCTTTTATTGATTCATTTTCATGTAGTTATTACTCTTAGTCTTTCCTGTCAGAGCATATATTCTTTATTTTAAGATTTTTGGTACAGAAAGGTACTCTACAAGGTACGAAAAGAGAAACATAAACACCAAGTGAACCAAAAACTCTTTGATTGAAAATGATGTGCTACCTGCAAGATATTCTTGAACAATGGTGGCATGAAGCTTGTGGGAAGTAATCAACCAATTTCTGATTTGACTTAAGACCCACTCCACAAGATGGAACCCATGCCTGACAAAACTTGAATGGCAAAAAAAAAAAACTGAGACTAGATAGCAAAGGGACCTGGTGTCCTATTTTAACAAAAAATCTCCAATCAAAAGACTTCTAATGACTCTCTGGTATCTTTACAGAGCAGTTGCCTTGCTCAGTCATCAACAGAGAATCTAATTCCTGCAATAGATGGGAACAAAGACAGAAACCCATAGTCAGATATTATTCCGAATTTGAGTTCAGGAGTACTTAGCCTTAAATGAGATCTCCTCAAATTCTTCCACTCGGGGCTCAGGGAACCCTTTAGAAGAAGATACAGATAGAGTGTAAGAGTCAGCAGAGATGGAACATAACAGGGAAACAAGTCCTTCCAAACCGTGATGATCAAAGCACATATGAACTCACAAACACTGAGGCAGTGTGCACAAGGCCTGGGTTGCACTGCATCAGGTCCTCTGAGAGTATGTTATGGTTTACAGTTTAGTGTTTTTATGAGATTACTGAGTGTGTGAATGAATAGATCTTGGATTCTTGTGCCTTCTATGGGCTATTCTTCATCTGTTTGTCTTCCTCAACTCTAATGTGTTAGTTTTTGTTTTATCTTAATATATTTCATTTTATTTTCTTATAATCCCCTAAAAGCCTTATTTCTCTTAGATATAGAAAGGAAGCAAGTTTGTAGAGGAAAGGAGATGGGAAGGAACTAGGAGGAATAGATGGAGGAAAAAATAGTCAGGATAGACTATGTGAGGGAAAAATTATTTTCAGTAATAAAAGGAAAAATAAATTAAGAAAATCAAATAATGACCATCATCTTTGTTTTATGGTTATCTTATTACATAAATGATATTTGATTAGTATTAATATATGCCATTACATTTTCAACTTATTGTTGCTGCAACAAGGGCAGTGAAAAAAGAATTCCTACAACTTAAGGGCCAGGACCCACATGAGATATGCTGTCTCCAAAGTAAGGTGGAAAGTTCCTGAGTAATGCCAACTGCAGTTGAATTCTACCATCACTCCCCAACACACACACAACACACACGAATAAACACACACATGAGAGAGAGAGAGAGAGAGAGAGAGAGAGAGAGAGAGAGAGAATTTGAAATGTTAGGGTAAGTTAGCATTTTCTTTCTCTGTCACCTGTAATATGAATGTGAATTCTACCTAGTTTTGAGGCGATTAGACGTGGACACCATCTCCAAACCTGAGATAAGCTCAAAGAAGAAATCAAGTCATGGAAAGAAACAAAAATATCCTTTGTAAGGAGCAAAGACATAGTGAAAGAGTTTTTCAAGAGTTCAAAGGATATAGATAACTATTTGCAAGCTATTTTTACATTAATTGCAAGATATTATTTCAGAACACCATTAAGAAAAGGTGTGATAGATATAAGCACAGACCAATGTGATATAGGCAATTTCTCAATGGAGGTTCTCTCTTCCCACGTGACATTGGTTTTGCTGAATTAGCATCTAGAACTAACTAGGATAATAACCATTCTAAGCTATAAGTGTTGAATGTTAGAAAGTTAACATCCAAAACACTGAATCTGACTTAGTATTAAATAAAGTCACCTAATTTGAAAACTTAAATGGGCATATTCTGGGAAAATTAAATTGTTAACTACCTAGTGAACTGAACACACACCACATCATTTAGACGTCACATTTTGCACATGGTCTCATCTTTATTATGCGGCAGTGAAACAACATTTTTTGTTTGTTGTGTGTGTGTGTTTGTGTGTGCACCTCCATGTCTCTCCAACACAAAGAACTCATTAAATAGATTCCAAAACGGTATTATAGATATTTCTTTGCCTGTAGAGGGATGGTGAGTGAGAACCCACAATTCTTTTACAAAGAGACAGACAACAACTGTCTAGGTAAACATCTGAACAAAATATTCCCCTCTTCACTTTTGTAAACCACTTAAATTCTGAAAGTCTGCAATGAATTTAAGATTAGGGCACAGGTGTTATGATGATTTATTTGATTGCCAACTTGACATCATTCAGAAACACTCATGATTAAAACCTCTGGGCATGCTTATGAGAGATTACCTAGATTAGTGAAATTGTGGTTAAGAGATTTACCTTAAAATTAGGTAGTACCATACTTTAGCCTAGAGTCCTTGACTGCTTAGAAAGGAGAAAGCAAATGAGCTGAAAGTTTCCTCTGCCTCTGCCTCCTGACTCTCAATACAATGTGATGATGCCTTCTCAAGTTCCTCATGATATACCCTTCCTGAAATGATGGCTTCCATTCTTGAGCTAAGAGTGCAATAAGCCCTTTATTCTGGAAGTTGCTTTTCTCAGAGTATGTTATTACACCAGTCAGATAAGCAGCTAATCCAGAGATGCTTACCCTTCTTTTGTGAAAAATCTTCATTTAAGTGATTATAACGCACACTATTATTTCACATTAGTTGTAATGTGGTTCCAGAAACTTTCCTTCCTGGACATCATATGGTTCTGGCAACTCTCAGATCTTGGGATATCCATCACAACTTATGTTTCACCATCACAACTTTATTCAGTAGCCTTTTAGGGCCTCCTTGTGGGGATGCAGATCCTGAGCTCTCATTCAAGGATTATCTGGTCTCAGAAGCTATCTGAAACGGGTGCGAAAGTCCATGACCACTCTTGCACTTTTTTATTTTTTTTCAATCTGGATTTGTTTGTTTTTTTTTTTTTTATTTTTTTTTATTTTTTATTTTTTTATTGAGAAAACGAGGAAAAAAAAACAAGTTTCCACCTCCTCCCAGCCTCCCATTTCCCTCCCCCTCCTCCCACCCTTCTCCCCCTCCTCCCACCGTTCCCCCCCCACTCCTTTCCCCCTCCCTCTCCAGTCCAAAGAGCAGTCAGGGTTTTCTGCCCTGTGGAAAGTCCTAGGTCCTCCCCCCACCGTCCATATCTAGGAAGGTGAACATCCAAACTGGCTAGGCTCCCACAAAGCCAGCACATTAAGCAGGATCAAAACCCCGTGCCATTGTCCTTTGCGTCACATCAGCCCTCATTGTTCGCCATGTTCAGAGAGTCCAGTTTTATCCCATGCTTTTTCAGTCACAGTCCAGCTGGCCTTGGTGAGCTGCCAATAGATCAGCTCCACTGTCTCAGTGGGTGGGTGCACCCCAAGTGGTCCCGACTTCTTTGCTCATGTTCTCCCTCCTTCTGCTCCTCATTGGGACCTTGGGAGCTCAGTCCAGTGCTCCAGTGTGGGTCTCTGTCTCTATCTCCATCCATCACCAGATGAAGGTTCTATGATGATATGCAAGATATTCGTCATTATTGCTCTAGGATAGGGTCATTTCAAGTTCTCTATCCTCAGCTGCCCAAGGAACTAACTGGGGACTTCGGCTGGGCACCTGGGAGCCCCTCTAGGGTCAGGTCTCTTGCCAACCCTAAAGTGGCTCCCTTAACTAACAATTGTGGTTCTGTGCTGCCCTGTCCAACCTTCCTTTATCCCAATCCTCCTGTTTCCCAAGGCCCCCCCTCCTTCCCTTCAAACTTTTCTCTCCCCATCACCCCTTACCCCCATCCCACCCCACCCCCAAGATCCCAATTTTCTCCCCGGCAATTTGGTCTACTTCCCTTAGCCAAGAGGATAACTATATGTTTTTCCTTGGGTTCACCTTCTTACTTAGCTTCTTTAGATTCACCTATTGTAGACTCGGTGACCCTTATTTATGGCTAGAAAACAATTATGAGTGAGTACATCCCATGTTCATCTTTTTGGGTCTGGGATACCTCACTCAGGATAGTGTTTTCTATTTCCATCCATTTGCATGCAAAATTCGAGAAGTCATTGTTTTTTACCGCAGCGTAGTACTCTAATGTGTATATATTCCATACATTCTTCATCCATTCTTCCATTGAAGGGCATCTAGGTTGTTTCCAGATTCTGGCTATTACAAATAATACTGCTATGAACATAGTTGAACAAATGCTTTTGTCATATGATAGGGCATCTCTTGGGTATATTCCCAAGAGTGGTATTGCTGGGTCCAGGGGTAGGTTGATCCCGAATTTCCTGAGAAACCGAAACACTGACATCCACAGTGGTTGCACAAGATTGCATTCCCACCAGCAATGGATGAGGGTACCCCTTCCTCCACAGCCTCTCCAGCAAAGGCTATCCTTGGTGTTTTTGACTATAGCCATTCTGACAGGTGTAAGATGAAATCTCAAAGATGTTTTGATTTGCATTTCCCTGATTGCTAAGGAAGTTAAGCACGACTTTAAGTGTCTTTTGGCCATTTGAACTTCCTCTGCTGAGAATTCTCTGTTCAGTTCAGTGCCCCATTTTTTAATTGGGTTAATTAGCATTTTAGAGTCTAGTTTCTTGAGTTCTCTATATATTTTGGAGATCAGACCTTTGTCTGTTGCGGGGTTGGTGAAGATCTTCTCCCAGTCAGTAGGTTGCCTATTTGTCTTGGTGACAGTGTCCTTTGCTTTACAGAAGCTTCTCAGTTTTAGTAGGTCCCATTTATTCAATGTTGCCCTTAAAGTCTGTGCTGTTGGGGTTACACATAGGAAGCGATCTCCTGTGCCCATCTCCTGTAGGGTACTTCCCACTTTCTCTTCTATCAGGTTCACTGTGTTCTGACTGATAGTGAGGTCTTTAATCCATTTGGACTTGAGTTTTGTGCATGGTGATAGATATGGGTCTATTTTCATTCTTCTACAGGTTGACATCCAGTTATGCCAGCACCATTTGTTGAAGATGCTTTCTTTCTTCCATTGTATACTTTTGGCTCCTTTATCGAAAATGAGGTGTTCATAGGTTTGTGGGATAAAATCCGGGTCTTCTATACGATTCCATTGGTCGACTTCTCTGTTTTTATGCCAGTACCACACTGCTTTCATCACTGTAGTTCTGTAATAGAATTTGAAGTCAGGGATGGTAATGCCTCCAGACAATCCTTTATTGTATAGGATTGTTTTGGCTATCCTGGGTTTTTTGTTTTTCCATATAAAGTTGATTATTGTCCTCTCCAGATCTGTGAAGAATTTTGATGGGATCTTGATGGGGATTGCATTGAATCTATAAATTGCCTTTGGTAGAATTGCCATTTTTCCTATGTTGATCCTCCCAATCCAAGAGCAAGGGAGGTCCATCCATTTTTTGGTATCCTCTTCAATTTCTTTCTTCAATGCCTTAAAGTTCTTGTCAAATAGATCTTTCACTTCCTTGGTTAGATGTACCCCAAGATATTTTATGCTGTTTGTGGCTATCATGAATTGTGAAGCTTCTCTGATTTCCCTCTCAACTTCCATAACCTTTGTGTATAAGAGGGCGACTGATTTTTTGGAGTTGATCTTGTATCCTGCCACATTACTAAAGCTGTTTATCAGCTGTAAAAGTTCTTTGGTAGAGTTTTGGTGGTCGCTTAAGTACACTATCATATCATCTGCGAATAACGAAAGTTTCACTTCTTCCTTTCCAATTCGAATCCCCTTGATCCCATTATGTTGTCTTATTGCTATTGCTAGAACTTCAAGTACTATATTGAAGAGGTATGGAGAGAGTGGACATCCTTGTCGTGTTCCTGAGTTAAGCGGGATTGCTTTGAGTTTCTCTCCGTTTAATTTGATGTTAGCTGTCGGCTTGCTGTATATAGCTTTTATTATATTTAGGTATGACCCTTGTATCCCTAATCTCTCCAAGACTTTTAACATAAATGGATGTTGAATTTTGTCGAATGCTTTTTCTGCATATAATGAAATGATCATATGGTTTTTTTCTCTCAGTTTATTTATATGCTGGATTACATTGATAGATTTTCGTATGTTGAACCAGCCCTGCATCTGAGGAATGAAGCCTACTTGATCATAATGGATAATTTTTTGGATGTGTTCTTGGATTCGGTTTGCCAGTATTTTGTTGAGGATTTTTGCGTCGATATTCATGAGTGAGATTGGCCTGTAGTTCTCTTTCCTGGTTGAGTCTTTGAGTGGTTTTGGTATCAGAGTAATTGTGGCTTCATAAAAGGAGTTTGGTAATGACCCTTCTGTTTCTATCTTGTGGAATACATGAAGGAGTATAGGTATTAGCTCTTCTTGGAAGTTCTGGTAGAATTCCGCATTGAAACCATCTGGTCCTGGGCTTTTTTTGGTAGGGAGGTTTTTGATAACAGCTTCTAATTCTTCACGACCAACAGGTCTGTTTAGATTGTTCACCTGGTCCTGGTGTAACTTTGGTATATGGTATTTATCTAAAAAAGTGTCCATTTCTTTTACATTTTCCAGTTTTGTGTTATACAGGCTTTTGTAATAAGATCTATTGATTCTCTGAATTTCCTCTGTGTGATTATGTCCCCCTTTTCATTTCTGATCTTATTAATTTGCGTATTCTCTCTCTGCCGTTTGATTAGTTTGGATAGGGGTTTATCAATCTTGTTGATTTTCTCCAGGAACCAGCTTTTTGTTTCACTGATTCTTTGGATTGTTTTCTGTGTTTCTATTTTGTTGATTTCAGCCCTCAGTTTGATTATTTCCAGTCTTCTACTCCTCCTAGGTGAGTCTGCTTCTTTTTTTTTCTAGAGCTTTCAGGTGGGCTGTTAAGTCTCCAATATGTGCTTTCTCTGTTTTCTCTAAGTGGGCACTTAGTGCTATGAACTTTCCTCTTAGCACTGCTTTCATAGTGTCCCATAAGTTCGAGTATGTTGTTTCTTTATTTTCATTGAATTCCAGGAAGACTTTAATTTCTTTCTTTATTTCTTCCTTAATCCAGGTATGGTTCAGTAATTGACTGTTCAGTTTCCATGAGTTTGTAGGCTTCTGGGGGTAGCATTGTTGTTGAATTCTAACTTTAATCCATGGTGATCTGATAAGACACAGGTGGTTACTAATATTTTTTTGTAACTGTGTAAGTTAGCTTTGCTACCGAGTATGTGGTCAATTTTCGAGAAGATTCCATGAGCTGCAGAGAAGAAGGTATATTCTCTCCTATTTGGGTGGAATAATCTATAGTCTGTTAAGTCCATTTGCTTCATTACCTCCATTAATTCTCTAATTTCTCTGTTAGGTTTCTGTTTGATTGACCTGTCCATTGGTGAGAGAGGATTGTTGAAGTCTCCTACTATTAGTGTGTGTGGTTTGATGGCTGCCTTGAGTTTTAGTAATGTTTCTTTTACATATGTGGGCGCTTTTATATTAGGGGCGTAGATATTCAGGATTGAGACTTCATCCTGATGAATTATTCCTGTTATGAGTATAAAATGTCCCTCTCCATCTCTTCTGATTGATTTAAGTTTGAAGTCAACTTTGTTAGAAATTAGTATGGCCACACCTGCTTGTTTCTTAGGTCCATTTGCTTGATAAGCCTTTTCCCAGCCCTTTACTCTGAGTAGGTGCCTGTCTTTGTGGTTGAGGTGTGTTTCTTGTAAACAGCAGAATGTTGGATCCTGTTTTCGTATCCAATCTCTTAGCCTGTGCCTTTTTATAGGTGAGTTGAGCCCATTACCATTAAGTGATATTAATGACCAGTGGTTGTTAACTCTGGTAATTTTTTTAGTAGTAGGATTTGTGTGTTTCCCTTCTTTGAGTTGCGCTGGTGAAGGGTCTCTAGATGACTGAGTTATTGTGGGCATTGTTGGACTCCTTGGTTAGTGATTTTCCTTCTATTATTTTCTATAAGGCTGGATTTGTGGCTACGTATTGTTTAAATTTGTTTTTATCCTGGAAAATTTTGTTTTCTCCATTTATAGTGAATGAAAGCTTGGCTGGATATAGTAGTCTGGGCTTGCATCCATGATCTCTTAGTTTTTGCAGTACATCTATCCAGGACCTTCTGGCTTTCATGGTTTCCATAGAGAAGTCTGGTGTAAGTCTGATAGGTTTACCTTTATAAGTAACTTGGCCTTTTTCCTTTGTGGCTCTTAATATTCTTTCTTTATTCTGTATATTTTGTGTTTTGATTATTATATGGTGAGGGGATGTTTTTTTTTTTTTTTTTTTTTGATCCAGCCTATTTGGTGTTCTGTATGCTTCTTGAACCTTCATAGGTACATCTTTCTTCAGGTTGGGAAAGTTTTCTTCTATAATTTTATTAAGTATATTTTCTGGACCGTTGAGCTGCCCTTCTTCTCCTTCTTCTACTCCAATTATTCTTATGTTTGGTCTTTTTATTGTGTCCCAGATTTCCTGAATGTTTTGTGATGAGAATTTGTTGGTTTTGCTGTTTTCTTTGATCAGTGTGTTTATTTTCTCTATGGTATCTTCAGTGTCTGACATTCTTTCTTTCTATCTCTTTTAATCTGTTGTTAGTACTTGTCTCTGTAGTTCCTGTTCGTTTACCCAGATTTTCCATCTCCATTCTTCCCTCGGTTTGTGCTTTCTTCATTGCTTCCATTTCATTCTTCAAGTCTTGAACCGCTTCCCTAACCTGTTTGATTGCTTTTTCTTGTTTCTCTTGGTTTTCTTGTGTGTCTTTGAGCGATTTATTCATTTCCTCTACCTTTTTGTTTGTAATCTCTAATTGTTTATGGCAGTTTTTCACCTCCTGTTTAAGGTCCTCTATTATTTTCATATAGTTCACTTTTGAGTCGATTTCTTCTATTTCTTCTGGAGTAGGGTGTACAATTCTTCTTATTTCGGGATCCCTGGATTCTGGTGGTGTCTTGTTGCCTTTCAGGTTGTTGGAGGAATTCTTGCATTGGCGCCTTCCCATCTCTTCCTTCAAACGGAGCCAGGAAAGGCCTGATGTCTTGGTCCAGTCTTTGCTGTGATTGACTCTCTGGGTATATCTCTTCAGTGTAGAAGCAGGAACAGTTCCCGCCCAGATGGGATTCCTCAGCAACTAAACAGGGCCCAATGATCCAGGGCCAAAAGGATGAATGGAGCAAGGGGGGGGGGGGTATCCAGAAGAGCACAGGAAGCCTGGCGCCTGGCACAGGAGCTTAAGGTTCCCAGGCTCCCTAACAGGGGACCCTGAGGCCTGCCTGGTAGGCAGGCACTCACCACTCTGGGTGGGTAGCCTTAGTGTAGGAGCTTAAAACTGTTCTTGAGCACTGGTCCTAGCATACAGCAGGGCAGGGTTGGGAGGGGTGCTGGGGGGCTGGGTCATGCAAAAGAAAGACAGCCCTGCAGAAGGAGCTGGGGGAGGAGGGTTTGTGCTCTCTTCCGGGACAGTCTGCCCCTGGATAGCACACACTCACCCGTCCAGATGGGATTCCTCAGCAACTAAACAGGGCCACTGCCAGCCCAATGATCCAGGGCCAAAAGGATGAATGGAGCAAGGGGGGGCGGTATCCAGGATCGCACAGGAAGCTTGGAGCTGGAGCTGAAGGTGCCCAGGCTCCCTTACAGGGGACCCTGAGGCCTGCCCGGTAGGCAGGCACTCACCACTCTGGGTGGGTAGCCTTAGTGTAGGAACTTAAAACTGTTCTTGAGCACTGGTCCTAGCATACAGCAGGGCAGGGTTGGGGAGGCGTGCTGGGGGGGTTGGTCTTGCAAAAGAAAGACAGCCCTGCAGAAGGAGCTGGGGGAGGGGGGTTTGTGCTCTCTTCCGGGACAGTCTGCCCCTGGATAGCACACACTCACCCGTCCTGATGGGATTCCTCAGCAACTAAACCTGGGATTCCTCAGCAACTAAACCTCTTGCATCTTTTATGACTATACTGTTCCAGGTGAATGGTGCAGCGACGTTCTGCTGCTAGCTCAGAGTTGAGCCTGACTCCTTCGCTCCAAAGCTGTAATGTCCTTTGTGTGATGATCCTGATGAAACACATTTCTAGGCAGTTCCTTTCCAAGAATTGAAACACCTTTGTCAATCTGAGTTTAGGCTCTCTCTTTTCAAATAAACTTGTATTTAATTATTTTTTACCATGGTTGGTTTCTCGCCTGCAGAGAGAGAATCCTATAGTCTCAGTGTAAAGCAGTCTTTCTCTTTAAAAACTTCAGCTTCTACTACAGCATTCATTTTATCTGTAACTTTAAGCTTTGTCGGAACTGTTTTTCCAAGAATTTGCACACTTTTTTTTTATAATTTTTTTATTAAGAAAAGAAGAAAAAAAAACATAAACAAAAAACAAGTTTCCACCTCCTCCCAGCCTCCCACTTCCCTCCCCCTCCTCCCACCCTTCTCCCCCTCCCCCCACTCCTCTCCCCTTCCCTCTCCAGTCCACAGAGCAGTCCGGGTTCCCTGCCCTGTGGTAAGTCCTACGTCCTCCCCCCTCCGTCCATATCTAGAAAGGTGAACATCCAAACTGGCTAGGCTTCCACAGAGCCAGCACATTAAGTAGGATCAAAACCCCGTGCCATTGTCCTTGGCGTCTCATCAGCCCTCATTGTTCGCCATGTTCAGAGAGTCCGGTTTTATCCCATGCTTTTTCGGTCACAGTCCAGCTGGCCTTGGTGAGCTCCCAGTAGATCAGCTCCACTGTCTCAGTGGGTGGGTGCATGCCTCGTGGTCCCGACTTCTTTGCTCATGTTCTCCCTCCTTCTGCTCCTCATTGGGACCTTGGGAGTTCAGTCCAGTGCTCATGTGTGGGTCTCTGTCTCTATCTCTCTCCTTCACCAGATGAAGGTTCTATGATGATATGCAAGATATTCGTCAGTATTGCTCTAGGATAGGGTCATTTCAGGTTCCCAATCCTCAGCTGCCCAAGGAACTAACTGGAAACCTCGTGTTGGGCACTTGGGAGCCCCTCTAGGGTCAAATCTCTTGCTCACCCTAAAGTGGTTCCCTTAACTAAGAATTGTGGTTCCGTGCTCCCCTATCCACCTTTCCTTTATCCCAATTCTCCTGATTCCCCAAACCCCCTCCTTCCCTTCTACCTTTTCTCTCCCCATATCCCTTTACCCCCATCCCACCCCACCCCCAAGATCCTAATTTTCTCCCCGGCAATTTGGTCTACTTCCCTTAGCCAAGAGGATAACTATATGTTTTTCCTTGGGTTCACCTTCTTACTTAGCTTCTTTAGGTTCACCTATTGTAGACTCCGTGGCGCTTATTTATGGCTAGAAACCAATTATGAGCGAGTACATCCCATGTTCATCTTTTTGGGTCTGGGACACCTCACTCAGGATAGTGTTTTCTATTTCCATCCATTTGCATGCAAAATTTGAGAAGTCATTGTTTTTTACCGCAGCGTAGTACTCTAGCGTGTATATATTCCATACTTTCTTCATCCATTCTTCCATTGAAGGGCATCTAGGTTGTTTCCAGGTTCTGGCTATTACAAATAATACTGCTATGAACATAGTTGAACAAATGCTTTTGTCATATGATAGAGCATCTCTTGGGTATATTCCCAGGAGTGGTATTGCTGGGTCCAGGGGTAAGTTGATCCCGAATTTCCTGAGAAACCGAAACACTGACTTCCACAGTGGTTGCACAAGGTTGCATTCCCACCAGCAATGGATGAGGGTACCCGTTCCTCCACAGCCTCTCCAGCAAAGGTTATCCTTGGTGTTTTTGACTATAGCCATTCTGACAGGTGTAAGATGATATCTCAAAGTTGTTTTGATTTGCATTTCCCTGATTGCTAAGGAAGTTGAGCACGACTTTAAGTGTCTTTTGGCCATTTGAACTTCCTCTGCTGAGAATTCTCTGTTCAGTTCAGTGCCCCATTTTTCAATTGGGTTAATTAGCATTTTAAAGTCTAGTTTCTTGAGTTCTTTATATATTTTGGAGATCAGACCTTTGTCTGTTGTGGGGTTGGTGAAGATCTTCTCCCAGTCAGTAGGTTGCCTTTGTGTCTTAGTGACAGTGTCCTTTGCTTTACAGAAGCTTCTCAGTTTAAGTAGGTCCCATTTATTCAATGTTGCCCTTAATGTTTGTGCTTCTGGGGTTATACATAGGAAGCGATCTCCTGTGCCCATCTCCTGTAGGGTACTTCCCACTTTCTCTTCTATCAGGTTCAGTGTGTTCGGGCTGATATTGAGGTCTTTAATCCATTTGGACTTGAGTTTTGTGCACGGTGATAGATAAGGGTCTATTTTCATTCTTCTACAGGATGACATCCAGTTGTGCCAGCACCATTTGTTGAAGATGCTTTCTTTCTTCCATTGTATACTTTTAGCTCCTTTATCAAAAATGAGGTGTTCATAGGTTTGTGGGATAAAATCCGGGTCTTCTATACGATTCCATTGGTCGACTTCTCTGGTTTTATGCCAGTACCACACTGTTTTCATTACTGTAGCTCTGTAATAGAGTTTGAAGTCAGGGATGGTAATGCCTCCAGAAGATCCTTTATTGTATAGGATTGTTTTGGCTATCCTGGGTTTTTTGTTTTTCCATATAAAGTTGATTATTGTCCTCTCCAGATCTGTGAAGAATTTTGATGGGATCTTGATGGGGATTACATTGAATCTATAAATTGCCTTTGGTAGAATTGCCATTTTTACTATGTTGATCCTCCCAATCCAAGAGCAAGGGAGGTCCATCCACTTTTTGGTATCCTCTTCAATTTCTTTCTTCAATGCCTTAATGTTCTTGTCAAATAGATCTTTCACTTCCTTGGTTAGATGTACCCCAAGATATTTTATGCTGTTTTTGGCTATTGTGAATGGTGAAGCTTCTCTGATTTCCCTTTCTGCTTCCCTATCCTTTGTGTATAAGAGGGCGACTGATTTTTTGGAGTTGATCTTGTATCCTGCCACATTACTAAAGCTGTTTATCAGCTGTAAAAGTTCTTTGGTGGAGTTTTTGGGGTTGCTTATGTACACTATCATATCATCTGCAAATAACGAAAGTTTAACTTCTTCCTTTCCAAATCGAATCCCCTTGATTCCATTATGTTGTCTTATTGCTATTGCTAGAACTTCAAGCACTATATTGAAGAGGTATGGTGAGAGTGGACATCCTTGTCGTGTTCCTGAGTTAAGTGGGATGGCTTTGAGTTTCTCTCCGTTTAATTTGATGTTAGCTGTCGGCTTGCTGTATATAGCTTTTATTATATTTAGGTATGACCCTTGTATCCCTAATCTCTCCAAGACTTTTAACATAAATGGATGTTGAATTTTGTCAAATGCTTTTTCAGCATCTAATGAAATGATCATATGGTTTTTTTCTTTCAGTTTATTTATATGCTGGATTACATTGATAGATTTTCGTATGTTGAACCAGCCCTGCATCTGAGGAATGAAGCCTACTTGATCATAATGGATAATTTTTCGGATGTGTTCTTGGATTCGATTTGCCAGTATTTTGTTGAGGATTTTTGCGTCGATATTCATGAGTGAGATTGGCCTGTAGTTCTCTTTCCTGGTTGAGTCTTTGAGTGGTTTTGGTATCAGAGTAATTGTGGCTTCATAAAAGGAGTTTGGTAATGACCCTTCTGTTTCTATCTTGTGGAATACATTAAGGAGTATAGGTGTTAGATCTTCTTGGAAGATCTGGTAGAATTCCGCATTGAAACCATCTGGTCCTGGGCTTTTTTTGGTAGGGAGGTTTTTGATAACCTCTTCTAATTCTTCGCGACTAACAGGTCTATTTAGATTGTTCACCAGGTCCTGATTTAACTTTGGTATATGATATTTATCTAAAAAAGTATCCATTTCCTTTACATTTTCCAATTTTGTGGCATATAGGCTTTTGTAGTAAGATCTAATGATTCTCTGAATTTCCTCTGTGTCTGTGGTTATGTCCCCCTTTTCATTTCTGATCTTATTAATTTGCAAATTCTCTCTCTGCCGTTTGATTAGCTTGGATAGTGGTTTGTCAATCTTGTTGATTTTCTCCAGGAACCAGCTTTTTGTTTCATTGATTTTTTGTATTGTTTTCTGGGTTTCTATTTTGTTGATTTCAGCCCTCATTTTGATTATTTCCAGTCTTCTACTCCTCCTAGGTGAGTCTGCTTCTTTTTTTTCTAGAGCTTTCAGGTGGGCTGTTAAGTCTCCAATGTGAGCTTTCTCTGTTTTCTTTAAGTGGGCACTTAGTGCTATGAACTTTCCTCTTAGGACTGCTTTCATAGTGTCCCATAAGTTTGAGTATGTTGTTTCTTTATTTTCATTGATTTCCAGGAAGACTTTAATTTCTTTCTTTATTTCTTCCTTAATCCAGCTATGGTTCAATAGTTGACTGTTCAGTTTCCATGACTTTGTATGCTTTCTGGGGGTAGCATTATTGTTGAATTCTAACTTTAATCCATGGTGATCTGATAAGACACAGGTGGTTACTAATATTTTTTTGTAACTGTGGATGTTTGCTTTGTTACCGACTATGTGGTCGATTTTCGAGAAGGTTCCATGAGCTCCAGAGAAGAAGGTATATTCTTTCCTATTTGGATGGAATGTTCTATAGATGTCTGTTAAGTCCATTTGATTCATTACCTCCATTAATTCTCTTATTTCTCTGTTAGGTTTCTGTCTGATTGACCTGTCCATTGGTGAGAGAGGAGTGTTGAAGTCTCCTACTATTAGTGTGTGCGGTTTGATGGCTGCCTTGAATTTTAGCAATGTTTCTTTTATGTACGTGGGTGCTTTTATATTAGGGGCATAGATGTTCAGGATTGAGACTTCATCCTGATGAACTGTTCCTGTTATGATTATAAAATGCCCCTCTCCATCTCTTCTGATTGATTTAAGTTTAAAGTCAACTTTGTTAGAGATTAGTATGGCCACACCTGCCTGTTTCTTAGGTCCATTTGCTTGATAGGCCTTTTCCCAGCCCTTTACTCTGAGTAGGTGCCTGTCTTTGTGGTTGAGGTGTTTCTTGTAAACAGCAGAATGTTGCATCCTGTTTTCTTATCCAATCTCTTAGCCTGTGCCTTTTTATAGGTGAGTTGAGTCCATTGACATTAAGTGATATTAATGACCAGTGGTTGTTATCTCCGGTCATTTTTTTTTTAATCGTAGAGTTTGTGTGTTTCCCTTCTTTGTTTTGTGTTGGTGAAGGGTCTCTAGATGTCTGAGTTATTGTGGTCATTGTTGGACTCCTTGGTTAGTGATTTTCCTTCAATTACTTTCTGTAAGGCTGGATTTGTGGCTGCGTATTGTTTAAATTTGTTTTTATCCTGGAAAATTTTATTTTCTCCATTTATAGTGAATGAAAGCTTGGCTGGGTATAGTAATCTGGGCTTGCACCCATGGTCTCTCAGTTTCTGCAGTACATCTATCCAGGACCTTCTGGCTTTCATGGTTTCCATGGAGAAGTCTGGTGTAAGTCTGATAGGTTTACCTTTATAAGTAATTTGGCCTTTTTCCTTTGCAGCTCTTAATATTCTTTCCTTATTCTGTATGCTTTGTGTTTTGATAATTATATGGCGAGGGGATTTTTTTTTTTTTGATCCAGCCTATTCGGTGTTCTGTATGCTTCTTGCACCTTCATAGGAAAATCTTTCTTTAGGTTGGGAAAGTTTTCTTCTATAATTTTATTAAATATATTTTCTGGACCATTGAGCTGCCCTTCTTCTCCTTCTTCTACTCCTATTATTCTTAGGTTTGGTCTTTTTATTGTGTCCCATATTTCCTGAATGTTTTGTGATGAGAGTTTGTTGGACTTGCTGTTTTCTTTGATCAGTGTGTTTATTTTCTCTATGGTATCCTCAGAATCCGAGAGTCTTTCTTCTATCTCTTGTATTCTGCTGGTTATGCTTGTTTCTGTAGTCTCTATTCGCTTACCTAGATTTTCCATGTCCAGCCGGCCCTCTGTTTGTGTTTTCTTCTTTGCCTCCATTTCAGTTTTCAGGTCTTGAACTGTTTCCATTATCTGTTTGATTGTTTTTCCTTGGTTTTCTAGGGTATCATTCACTGATTTTTTCAATTCTTCAAACTTTCTGTTATATTTCTCATCCATTTCTATAAGGGCGTTTTTTACATGCTGTTTAAGGGTGTCAATCACTTTCATGAAGTCAATCTTTTCTCCTTCCTCTTGATTAAGGGGTTCTTGTCCTCCCGTTGTGAGGTCGCTTGTTTCTGGTAGCTTCATGTTGCTTTTCAGCTTGTTGGGCGAATTCTTGCCTTGACGTCAGCCCATCTCTTCTTCCAAATGCTCCCTATGTATCTTCTTTTACCGGATCAGGTCTCCTTGCCTACCAAATGCTGTCTCTCCCCAATGTTGGCTCTCCCAATGCTGGGTCTCCTGGCGCCGAAAGATCAGGCCTCCGTGCTGGTTGGGCATCTCGCAAACAAAGCGCCTACCCCGCTTGGTGCAGGCAGGCCCCAGAAACAAAGGAACTGCTGCCCGCCCGGGAGCCCCGGGTACTCGGACCCAGTGCCCAGATAGGCTGGGCTGGGCGATGCCACGCGCCAAAAGAGGCCAGTGGGGGCGAAGTGGGGAGGGCTCTGGACGGAAGCTGGGTGGGCCAGGGAGGAAGAGGCAGCACCCAGGGAGTAGAGGCCCTGCAGAGAGCCCAAGCAGGACAGGGGGCCCAGAAACCCCCGAGCTCCCCGTCCCAGGCTGGCGCCGTGGGCCAGAAACTCACCCCAATCAATTTGCACACTTTTTATATCTTTCTGTTCCACTTATTGTTCTTTAGCACTGTAGATGTTCTAAGGGTGTCAAGTAATAGCTATGCTACTGACTGAATGCTACTCTATACTGAAAACTTTTCCACTAAACAATTCATTTCATAAGCAACAGTATTTTGCTCCACTTGTTATAGATACAGACAGGATGCAGCCTCACTGTTTTTACTAAATTATAAACGGAATATATTCTAGCCCTGTTCAGATAGAGATTTTATTCCCACTGAAAAAAAAAAAACACTAGCTGGGCCTTCATAGTCCAAATTTCTCTTATTATTATTTTTCTAAAAACATCAGAACATCCCATTAGCATCTGCTTACAGCATTCCAGGGATTGTCCAGGCCAAAGTTGAAATTCTTCCATATTCCTGCTGCAGTCCAGCTATGGAGACTAAAGAACCACATAGTCAAGTTTGTAATAGCAACAGCCTCACTACATGGTACAAATTGCCTATATAAGTTCCATGTCTTCTTGCTGGAACAAAACTTCCTAACATAAGGGATAGAAACCTGACTTAGCCCTGACTGCTTTTCCAGAGTATACAAGGTTTATTCCCAGCACCCATATGGCAGTACACAACTGTCTATAACTGCAATTCCAGGGAATCGAACATCCTCTTCTGGCCACTTCAGCCAGGAGGCACATACATGATGCATAGACATAAATGTGGGCAAATACCCATACATATAAAAATAAAAATAAACTTTCTTAAAAAGATAGTAACTTCCTTAAAAATAGAGCATATCTATTTTAAAAATACAGTACAAAAGTAAGTTCAGGAGAGCTTTGGCTTCCCAAGAGCTGCCCGTGGTTTTAAAGACATCTTTATCTCTGTATGCCATGCTGTTCATGTGTGTTTCCTCACCTTTAATGAAAGTCTCTCTTCTCTCTCTTAAGAGAAATAGTAACATAAGGACGGAAAGGTAGTTTTGGCTAACAGTTTGAGAGTACAGTGGATTATGTCAAAGGACTCGTGGTGGCAAAAATTTGAGGAGGCAACTGGATACCTGTGGGGATAAAATGAGGATTTGTTTGTCATTATTTATTTAATTTTTAAAAACATCATTTAACATAAATTAATAGTTTAAAAATATTATTGATTCAGATGTATTTAAGTGCAAAGGAACTTGGAGACATTTCTGGAAGTGTGTTATACTGTGGTGACTTGGATGAGGATGGCCTTCCTAGGCTCATACATTGGCATGGTTAGTACTCAGTTGGTGAACTGTTTGGAAAAGATTAAAGATGTGGTCTTGTTGGAGGGGGTATCTCTGTAAGCAGGTTTTAAGGATTCTAAAGCCCAAGCAAGGCCCAGTCTGCCTATCCGTCTTTCTCAGTCTCTTTCTCTCTCTGTTTTTCTCTTCTCTCTGTCCCCCCCCCCGCTCCCCGCTAGCTGCTTGCAGGATATAAATCTCTCAGCTACTTTTCCATTACTATACCTGCCTGCAAGCTGCCACATTCTTTATCAGGATAGTCAGGGCCTAATTTTCTGAACCTGTAAGCAAGCCCCAAATTAAGTACATAGCTGCTAAGTGGTTAACTAACTAAATAGTGCATCAGTAGTCCATAAACTATTCTAGTACATCATCAGAAAACTGAAAAATACCTTGTAATACAATATCTACAGTAATACAGTACCCTTGTAGATGCTTCACAGTTTCTAAAAGAAAAATTTTGTACTATATTAAGGAGCCTGACACAGAAGATCTACTCCTGTGTAATTTCAATCACACAAATTCTATATCATGTAAAATAATAGCAAAAATTAAACAAAGTATTAATTCTTAAAAAAAAGAATTGACGTGATGTCTCTTCACAGCAATAGGATAGTAACTAAAACAGAAACCTACAGGTATCTTGTATCTTTAGCCTCCATAAGCACTTCATTCATGTGTATAACCCTCCAAAACAGCTCACACACATACAGATAATTTTTAACCATCTTTGCAAAGATAATGAAAGAAATTTGTCTACATTTATGAAACATCTGTGCCAATTAATACATACATTTTAATATTAATATTTGACTATGCTAGATTTATGTTCACATCTGCTTATTTATTGTGCATGTACCTATGTATGGGACAAGAACGCGCATAATATGGTGTACACGTGAAAGTCAGAATACAACTTGTGGAATTCTGCCTTCTCCCCCATCATGTGGAGACTGGGGATCAAACTCAGATTTTCAGACTTTCCAGTGAGCACCTATACCCAGTGAGGTATCTTGTTATCCCATATTTTTACAGATTTTGAAGGTTACATTTCAATTAAATCTGTAAGCTATGTACTATTTTATCTTAAATTGCTATCTAAATTATAATAGAATAGACATTTAGACATTACTTTCTAATCTAAAGGGACAAAAAAAAACTTTTGTTCCCAACTTTAAATGAAAGTCAAAAGCAATAAAAATTATACTACTGCCTAAAAGTAATGGTTGTAGTTCACAACTCTTGAGTTCATGGTCATCATCTGTGTAACCTTATAAAAAGTAATTTAACTTCAATTAACCTCAGTGTGCTCCTGTACAAAATGAGAGTATTGATAATCACATATGAGTCACAGGATTTTTCTAGATTAAATAAAATGTTTTATACATAAAGGTTTCAAACAGTGTTCCAAATGATTCACTAAAGCTAACTAATATAATTGTTATTAATTACATTAACATTTTGAATGGTTTTGCTTCATATATTTGTTCTTCTGGACTAACCAACTTAAGGACAGAAGGAGCACAGCTTAACAATAATAAAAATGTTTCATCAGTTAACAGGATCCATATCTTTAGATGCTTGAATAAATGGACTATTATTAATTGAATGAATAAATTTTTGGCTAAAGTAACTATGAAGTGAAAGATAGTCATATGAATTTATTTTTACATATATTTAACCTTTATTTTTTATATAGAAAATGCCATTCATGGGTGTGCTTATGCAAGCACAATCATATATATATATATATATATATATATATATATATATATATATATATAGTCAAGGTAGATATTCAACATTAATGTGCTATTCCTAATGAAATTAAATGTATTAAATTATACGTTTTAAATATTTTATATTTTAAGATTTTGTTGACAACGTTAGAACCTTGCTTTACTAGATTACTAAACAATTGATTTTAACTTACTAAAAGTAAAACACTTGTTTTGAATGTTTATTTTTAGATTACATATTCTGCAGCACGATCTTCTAAGAGTCAAGTAACAGACATGCAACACAAAGCGGTCTGTAAGCTATGTACTGACTCAGTAACCAAGCCTCTTTGTGGGGTGTGGCTGTCATTTGATGTATAAGTACTTAGTCTGCTTCTCTCTTTCTCCTTTCTTTTCTTTTTCTTTTCTTCTTTTCTTCCCAGTGTTCCTGTAGTGAACTGTGTTTATCCCTGTCCACACCTTGATCTTTCCTCTCCCTCTTGACTGTTCTATTTTCTGTATGCTTGTAGTGACTTCATTCTTAGTAATCTGCTCATTTTCTTTCCGGTCATTAAAGTTGCTAAAAAAAAGTATTTTCAAGCTTCTGTTGCCATTTGTGTCCTTCATTTTAGAAAGACCTTACTTTTTCTTTAGCCCGTAGTTGACAGCATGCCTTTGTCACATGCTGATGCTTGATTTAATCCTCATGACCAAGGAGGTCATGAAATATGCTAACATTTTGCATCTATTTTCTTTTTTTTATAAGAGAAGTAGCTAGGAATAATAGGGTGCACAGTTAGTACAAGCACCCCGCTAGCTCTTTCCTCTTTCTCACTTCTATGTTTCCTTTTTGAACTACTACCCTTATAGTGAGATATCTATACTTAAGCAATGTAGCAGAATGACAAAGCTGAAAATTAGAAGAGCTGAGTTGTACACCACTGTAGTTTGTATTTCAGACCTAATCTATGTGATAGATAAAGAAACATCTAATCTGTTTAAAAACATTGATGGAGAAATGTTTATTTCCTATAAAATATAAATCCAAATAAATTTAGACGCATTTCCTAATCAATGGGTTGATCATCCTTTTCAATTAATCCTAGATGAAAGTTATCTTTTTTATATTTATTTTTTATTAAAAATTTCTGCCTCCTCCCACCTCCCATTTCCACCCCCCCAACTCCTCTCCCTTCCTTCTCCAGTCCAGTCAGGGTTCCCTGTCCTGTGGGAAGTCCAAGGTCCCCCCCACCATCCAGGTCTAGGAAGGTGAGCATCCAAACAGCCTAGGCTCCCACAAAGCCAGTATATGCAGTAGGATCAAAACCCAGTGCCATTGTCCTTGGCTTCTCATAGCCCTCATTGTCCACCATAATCAGAGAGTCCGGTTTTATCCCACGCTTTTTCAATCCCAGTCCAGCTGGCCTTGGTGAGCTCCCAATAGATCAGCCCCAATGATGGTCCTGACTTCTTTGCTCATGTTCTCCCTTCTTCTGCTCCCCATTTGGACCTTTATTGGTTTCTAGCCATAAATAAAGGACATTGAGCCTATAATTCGTGATCCCAGAGAAGCTAAATAAGAAGGTGAACCCAAAGAAAAACATATAGTTATCCTCCTGGATATTGGAAGTAGACAAGATTGCAGGGCAAAAAATGGGAACTTGGGGGTGGGGTGGGATGGGGGTAAGGGGAAATGGGGAGAGAAAAGTGAGAAGTGGAGGATGGGGAGAGCTTGGGGGAATGGGATGGTTGGGATAAAGGAAGGGTGGATATGGGAACAGGGAAGTATATATCTTAATTAAGGGAGTCATTTTAAGGTTGGCAAGAGACTTGACTCTAGAGGAGTTGCCAGGGGTCCAGGGAGATGTCCCCAGCTAGTTCCTTGGGCAGCTGAGGAGAGGGTGCCTGAAATGGCCCTATCCTATAGCCATACTGATCAATATCTTGCATATCAACATAGAACCTTCATCTGGCGACAGATGGAGATTGAGACAGAGACCCTCATTGGAGCACTGGACTGAGCTCCCAAGGTGCAGATGAAAGTTCTTTAGAATTTTTTTATTGCAGTACATACTTTGATAAATTTTGTTGTCATTCTCAAATTTTTCTAAAAGAAATATTTCACATACTTATCAGGATAAAAGAGGTGACAAAATTTTGGCTAAAAATAGAAGTTGCTATTATATAGCATGAGTTAGATATCAGCATGTAAGCACAGATACCATCTAAATAAAAGTGACTACTCTTCTAAGAAATAACCTAATATCTTAAGAGATTTTGAAACCTAAGTAAATGATGAAGTGCTTTACATAGTTTGCTGACATTCACCTAAAGAGTTTAACACCTGATGATCTGTAGATTATATAACCCATTTATTAATTTATTAAAACACATTCAAGACAAATAGAAAGACAGTAATCCATGAAATTTCTGAAATGCATAAAATGTTTCTTAAAGAAAAACAGAGTAAATAATTAAGCTGGAATGAAAGAATAATTCAACATTGGAGCTGCAAAGCAATTGTAATAATGATTATTAGCCTTGAAGATAATATCAAATAAAATAATCTGAAAAAAAAGAGTCAGTATGGTCTTTGAAAGAAATGTTATCTTGGTAAAAAGGAACATTTTCAATTTTGTAGATAAGAGGGAATGATTGGAACATGGGTTATACTGACATTTTAATAAAATACTGATAACACTGAAAAATACTTTTGAAATAAAAAATAATTTTAAAAAGAATGTGGAACCCACCAATAGACATGTCAAAGTAGATTGGAAAAAGTCCTTGAGGTCTCAACCTTACACAAAGAACTGCAGGCAACTGAGCAAGAGACGTGGTCTGTTCCAGGGAAAAGTGCACCAAATGTTATCTACGCCAAATAACCCTGAAAACAAACATACATATGATTACCATTATATGGATTGAATAGATTCCATTTATATGTTTGTGTGTGTGTGTGTGTGTGTGTACACATACTCTCTCTCTCTCTCTCTCTCTATATATATATATATATATATATATATATATATATTCCTATATATGATAATTTGTAAAAAAAAAAAAAAGACCACAAATTTGAAGGAAACAAGGGAGGGGTATATGGGAGATTTTGGATGGAGGACAGGAAATAGTAAAATGTTTTTAAGTTATAATCTCAGACATAAATTGCATACTGAGTAGTGGTGGCACATACCTTTAATCCCAGCACTTTTGAGTCAGAGGCAGGTAATCTCTGTGAGTTTCAAGACAACCTGGTATAGAGAACGAGTTTTAGGACAGGATCCCAAGCTACACAGAGAAACCCTGTCTCAAAAAAAAAAAAATAAAAACCCCAGCATTTTATGATGAGAGGACTTAAAAGTAAAGTTTGCATGACAGAAAAGTAATAAAACCTTAAACCTGAGGACAAGATCAAGTTATTTACTTGAATTCATTTATGGAGACCTTATTAAGGTATAGGATACTTCTAGAAATTGTGGATTAAATTGCAAGTGAAAAAAATAAGGTTTTTTCCTCATTAGTCTGCTAGGGAAAATTGCAGTAAATGTGAATATTACCGAGTTTCTGAAGAGGTAGTTATAGTATCACATGACTCTCACCCTCCTTTTAATAATGTATAGCTATACGAATAGAATAAAATGAGGGCATATGCAATTCAAAAAGAAAACATTTCCTTGAGGGTGAATCATTCAGTAAGTATATCAGCATGTAGTCATTAGTTTTATATTTGACCCTCTTTTTGTGTATTTTCCTCAGTCAAAACAAAGGATGAGCATCAGCAAAAGATAAAGATAAAACACTGCTGGTTGTTTTTTCAAACTGTTTGTGAGTTGTTAAGTTTTCAACAAGTCTTACACTAAAATAGCATCACCTAGATTATATAATTAAGCTAACAAAATTTAAATTAATAATGGCAATAATGTTCTTCCCTTTAAGTTCAAGTAAACATTATTAAAAGAAGCAGAAAGCAAGTGGAATATACAAGGGCAATGGAGCAGTATAAGAGGGCTCCATTGCTGGGTCACAGGTCTCAATGTTAATGGCAAAACAAGCATATATATGTATATGTATATATATATGTATGTATGTATGTATATTCTGGAGTAGAATTTCAGGCACACAAAGACCAAAGGAGGTCCCCTTGATAGCTTAACTTTGTTACTTCTGGAGATCTAAGTGCCTAGCATAGATAATTTTTAAATTATTGCCAAAATTCTTTATTATAATTAAAGTAACACTCTTAATTTTCTCTGTTTCTATTATTTTAAAATATAAGGTGTTGTTCCTATAATATCTATGCACTTTTGCGACGAGCACACAAGATCATTCGAACATTTTGATCTACCTAGATAAATTAACAACAGTTTTCTTTCCTAGTGGGATATTCCAGAAACATGGTTCTACTTATTTTAAATCAACAGCTCTTCAAAGAAATTCAGAATGTTTAGATTCTTGTTTGATATATTAATCTCCATGATTTCTTTTTTCTTCTTGGTGTATATTTCTTCAAAAAGGCTTCCCTATACCTATGTCACATTATAAGCACTAATGTATTTATAGAACTTAAAATATAATTTACCTCATAATTCACTTATTATGTCCAGTTAGTTCTTAGATTTAAAGCTCAAAGGACCCCTTTAAGAAACAGTCATTGTGTACGTGTGTGTGTGTGTGTGTGTGTGTGTGTGTGTGTGTGTGTAGGGGTGTGTTGTATTTTGCTAGTGATTAAGCCCTGGACTTAGGCCTGATAGAGAAAAATGCTCTACCACTGAGTTCTATCCCTAGACCTTAACTACTTTATTTTTTACTGCTAATAATATCTTACCTCCAGTGTAGTCGATAATAGAGTATCCATCTTTCTGTCTTGTATAAGGAAACTTGCAATTACTAGGCAGTCATCTGGGTAAACTTGGTATAGTGGTTTGAAGAGGAATGTGCCCAATGGGCTCATATATTTGAGTGTTTTTTTTATCAGATAATGGCACTATTTAAAAGGGTTAGCAGTGGTCCTCACCTTGTAGGTCATGACCCCTTTGGAGGCAAACCATCCTGTTGAATGGGCTGCACGTCATGTATTGATATTACAATTCATAACAGTAGCAAAATTACAGTTATGAAGTAGCAATGAATAATTTTATGCTTGGGTGTCGCCACAACATGAAGAACTGTATTAATGTGTCACGGTAGTGGAAAGGTTGAGAACCACTGGATTAGAGGGTTAGGATGTATGGCCTTACTGGAGTAGGGTGGCCTTATTGGAGGAAGTCTATTACTGGGGAGATAAAACGCCACACCACATTCATTGTCTCCATCTCTCTACCCCATGGATCAGGATGTAGCTCTCAACTCCCCTCCAATGATGATTATTTACAAAATCGATGAAACTGTGAGCAAGCCTCAAATTAAATGCTTCCTTTTATAAGAGTTGCTGTAGTTCAATGGAGTATTACTCAGTGGTTTAAAAAAAAATGACTGCAAATTGTTACAGCCCCTTTGGATATTAGTATGGTGATTTTTCATAAAATTAGGAAGCAACCTTCCTCAAGACTCAGTAATACCACTTTTGGGTATATATCCAAAGTATGCTCAATCGCACCACAAGGACATGTGCTCAGCTATGTTCATAGCAGCATTGTTTATCATAGACAGACCTGGAAACAATCTAAATGCCCCTCGACTGAAGAATGGATAAAGAAAATGTGGTATATTTACTCAATGGAGTACTACACAGTAGATAAAAAAATAATGACATCTTGAAATTTGCAGGCAAATGGATGGATCTAGAAGACATCATATTGAGTGAGGTAACCCAGACCCAGAAAGACAAATATCATATGTACTTACTCATAAGTGGATTTTAGAATAAAACAAAGAAAGTCAGCCTAAATTCACAATACCAGAGAACCTAGACAACAATGAGGACCCTCATCTACAAGGGAAGTACAAAAAGACAAGGTCTCCTGAGTAAACTGGAAGCATGGAGACCATGAGAGAGCATTGAAGTGTAGGGGAGAAAAGGGGAGGGAAGCAGAAAAAAATGTATAGCTCAATAAAATTAATAAAAATATAAAAACAAAAACAATGATGCCTTGAAATTTGAAGGCAAATAGATGGTACTAGTAAAATCCATAATAACTGAGCTAACCCAGACCCAGAAAGACAAACAGAGCATGTTCTCATTCCTAAGGGGATACATGATGGAAAGGACAGGATTACCAAGCTACAATTCACAACCCCAGAGAAGCTAGGCATAAAGAAGGACCCTAAGAGGGACACACATGGAGGGCTCCAGGAAAGGGAAATTGTTAAGGTCTCCTGGGTAAACTGAGAAGGGGAGTAGAAGGGAGGGGATGGAGAATGGGAACATAAGGGATTGAGATGGCTTTGGATGGGGAGGGACTGAGAGGGGTAACAATGGGAGAGATATCATGATAGAGCAAGTCAATTATGGGGTTAGGGAGAGACCAGGTGCTAGAGAAATTCCCAGGAATTCACAAGAATGATCCCAGCTAAGACTCCTGGCAATACTGTAGAGGGTGCCTGCAATACCCTTCCTTTATAATCAGAATAGTGGCTGCTCCAACTGTCATCCTAGGACCTACATGCAGTAACTGATAGAAGCAGATGCAGTGATCCATAGCCAAACATTTGGATGAGTTTCTGGAGCTTAGTTGAAGAGAGAAAAGAGGGATCACATAAACAAGAGAGAGTCAACATCATGATTTGGAAGTAAGGTTGATTTTCAGTTCTGCTCAAGTATAGAGTGTTTCACCGCCATCCCCTCTGGTTTTAATCTAGACACAAAATAAGGCTTTTGGCTGTGATCAAGCTGACCGATATATATATATATATATATATATATATATATATATATATATATATGTGTGTGTGTGTGTGTGTGTGTGTGTGTGTGTGTGTGTGTGTGTGTTGGCCAATATATGTATGTCCAAGACCATTATTTCATTTGTAGTAATTTGGATCAATTTAAATATTTACTGTTATATTCTTTATAAATCTGGAGACATATGCTGAAAAAAAAGGAAAACCACAGAGACAGCTGACCTGAGCTAGTGGGAAATCATGGACTCTGAACTGACAGCTGAGGATCCTGTATGGGACTTTGAGTGTGTGTGACAGTTGTGTGGCTTGGTTTGTTTGTGGGACCCCTGGCAGTGGGACCAGGATTTATTCCTAGTGCATGAACTGGCTTTTTGGAGCCCATTCATTCCCCGTGGTAGGAAGCCTTGACAACATTGATATGGGGGGTGGGGGGGCTTTATCCTGCCTCTACTTAGTATTCCAGACTTTGCTGACTTCCCAGGGGAGGCCTTATCCTATCTGAGGAGTGAATGGAGGGTGAAACAGGGAAAGCACAGGAGAAGGGCAGGGAGAGGGAACTGGGGCTAGTATGTAAAATTCAATTTTTTTTTAACAGAAAAGAGGCTCAAAATACAGATCTAGCTGGCAACATGTTTTGCATTCACACAGAAAAGAAGAAAAGGAGTTGCTATGGTTATGGTGTCTCTTCGCAAAAGAACAGTGACTAAAACATCTGCCAAATATTTTTATCTAGAGATTCCTAATTTAATATACTAGTCACGTGTCTTTTACCTTGTAAAGTAACAGACTGACAAATTTGGGGATTAGGATATGCACATTTAGTCCAGATTTATCCCATGCTTTTTCAGACCTAGGCCAGCTGGCCTTGGTGAGTTCCGAGGGAGGGGGACTTGATCGGGGGAGGGGGGGAATGGGAAGCGGTTGCGGGGAGGAGGCAGAAATCCTTAATAAATAAATAAATTAAAAAAAATCCAAAAAAAAGGGATATGCACATTTGGGTGAGCATTATTAATTTTTGTTCCTTGGTGGCCATTTTTGGTTCAACTCCCTTGCCATCAGTATGAAAGTGTGTATATACGTGTAGGTAAGCAGAGTGATAGGCGTTTGGAGTTTTCTCCATCATCTGAAAACTGAGATGGAAACTACTCACTCAGGGATCTGCTTTACGAAGATATGGCAGACCAAGCATTTGTTTATCCCTGGCTTGAAAATTTTACATGTTAAACTTTATAATAAAGTCAAATTCGTAATAATTTATAAGACAGTTTAAACAATGTATGGGAATCATAGCATTATATTTATATACTTTTGAAAGATTTTCTTTTCTTTTATGTTTATACGTGTATGAGCTTGCACACATGTTTATGTACCATGTGTATGCCTGGTGCCTACAGAGGTCATAAGAAGCCATAAGATCTCATAGAATAGAAGTTATGGATGGTTATGAGCCACCATGTGGGTTCTGTAAATTGAATCCAGGTCCTGTTCAGTTGCTCTTAACCGCTGAACTATCTCTCTGGCCCTTGTATCTACTTTATTTTATTTTTGTCTTTATCTAATTTTAAAAATAAAATATGAAGTATGTTTTAAAAAATATTGTCTTAAGCAGACAATTGGTTTATAAATATGATGTATATTCTTGGTCCCAGAGGCCAGTATTTATGTGAACTATTTTCTTCAGATATACTAAACTCTGAGCATGAACTGTCAAAAGGAAATGTATGATTGTATGATGACATGTTCTTAAAAAGTAATTCACAAAACAGGAGTTTTATGCACATAATTGATGTGTACCATGATGTATCCCCTTACTCCATAGAGATAATATTTAGGTGAGTTACTTACTTCAGGTGTACTGAACGTTGATATGAACTTTCAGAAAGAAATGTATATTGACAGGTTTGCCCTGTCATGGTGATATATATATATATATATATATATATATATATATATATATATATATATCGTCACATTTTTGCCAGACTATCAGCTTAAAATAAAAATGACTTAAACACAGTGAAAAAAATGTCATGATCAATTTACAAACCCCACACTTATATCTGGTATCTTTACATGGTACCAGATGCTAGAGAATTTGAATGACAAACAGCAGATTATCCTTGTCATCAGGCTTTTGAAGTCTAATCAGGGGAATTCTTCTGAATATTAAAATACTTAATAAAGTAAAAGTGAATTGCATTATAACCTTAGAAAGCATAAAAATTCAAAAATCTATGACAGATTTTGTAAATGAAATTATCACACACATAAAAGGCTCTTAAGGTAAGTAGGTAGTATTTGAAATGACCTTTGACTCTAAAGATGAAAGTTAGATAGAGAGACACTCTATGCAATGTTACCTGAGATAGGAAGTTAGAGAATTCAAGGATGTAAAATTAAATAGAATACTTTGACAGAAATAGAGAACATTGCACTTACAGTTATAGAGAGAGAAAAAAATGAAATGTTCAATATAGCTTTTAGGTCATATCCCATTGTGATGGGAGTTGAGCATAATTCTGTAGGAGGTAATGATTTTTGAAGAGGGAGATGTGTCATCAAGCCTACTTTTGAGGAAAATTGATTTGGCTGACAGATACTAGTTAAACAGAATAAAGGTAAGATTAATGAGAGGCATACCAGTTAACAACTTCTTAACAAGAAGGCTTAAGTTAGAAATAGTGAAAGCTTTGACTAAAATAATGAAAATTAACTAAAAAAAGAGAAGATGGTTGTGAAAAGCAGGGTGCGAAGCAGAACTGCATGATTTAGCAAATGACTGGGGTAGAAAGGGAAGGAAGAAGCCCGTAATGATTGGTTTCCTGCTTCGATGACTAGGGAATGTGCTATTAGAATAGAAACAGGAAATTGGGCTGATGATGTATTCTGTCCCTTGAACAGATTTAGGATGCTAGAAGATTTCTGAGGGTGACTGGTTGACACAAGTGTTTGAAAATAATGGCTGAAGTTCTGGAGAGAGATAAAGAAAGGGGAAATCATAAGTTTTAATGGAAAATATTCTTAGTGCGAAGGAAGTGGAGCTTTGTAACTCATCTCGTGTTAGGAACTCATCTTACTTGGGTGGCTGCCCTTGCCTCATATCTGCTAACTGGTTGTCTTTCTTCAGTTTGAGCTCTGAGTCACCAACACCTTGAATCAGACATTTCTATTTACATCATTCAGTTAGAAATGTGATGTTTCCTGAGCTTTATTCTTTCCTTTTGAGTAGAGTTCTTAGTACCCGATTCTTTATATGGCTTTCTCACAAATGCTCTTGTCCCATTTTAAAAAGCTATAAATCCTTGCTCAAAAGCATAACAGTGTATATCAGTGGTGGTTAGAGGCAATGCATTATCTTTGCATCTAGTTTTGTTGTGCTCCTGCCCATACATTTTTCAAAAACATAAATTCATTGAAAATTCTGAACAAAGTTTGCCTGTTATCAGACATACATAATCCAATCAAAACGCTCTAACAGATATCAATATGATCGCCTATAGAATGATGCTATGACTATAAAAAGGCACAGGCTAAGAGATTGGATAAGAAAAAAAAAAGAAAAAAAAAAGAAAAAAAAAAGAAAAAAAAAAAAGAATGATGCTATGAAGCCGGGCGTTGGTGGCGCATGCCTTTAATCCCAGCACTTGGGAGGCAGAGGCAGGCAGATCTCTGTGAGTTCGAGGCCAGCCTAGTCTACAAGAACTAGTTCCAGGACAGGAACCAAAAACTACGGAGAAAGCCTGTCATGAAAAAAAAAAATAGAAAGATGCTAGGAAGTGTGACCCTCACTGGCCACATTTATTCTTTCCTCTGTTCCTATATTTTCTTGGTCTAATTGGAACACTAGTTCATTTAAAACACTTTCTTTTCATTTCTCTGTCTTTGCCCTAATAACTTGTCCTCGGTCTGGACCCTGTGATTGCTTTTTAAAAAGTATTTTAGTGATATGAGTTTGAAAACACACCAAAGGTAACTAGCTCATGGCAGACATGCTGTTACTGCTGCTGCCTGTTGATCTGCATCTGTCTGTAAAAATAGGCAGTCTCCTTTTTGTTTCTATCATATTTCAACTTGTCTTCGACCATTACAATAGCAGGATCATTTTGATCTTACATACGTATGCTTATTGGGCTGTTTTTTTATCTCCATGTGAGTAATTGGTTATAACATATAAGTTATATTTAGGATAGCGTACATGACCTAGCAATGTTTTCTTACTTTTCATAATAAGTTCCTGAGGGTCTAGGTAACAATGTTGGGTCAGATTCAAAAAAACCTTAAACATGGAAAAGCTAATTTCATGAAAAGTGAAATCATTGCTTTATTCAAAATGGATTGTACAAAATAAAATTGTTTTGATGTTAAGGACCTAGAATTTTTTGTGATTCTTGTTTTAATGTGTGTTTTTGTTGTGTGTGTGTGTGTGTGTGTGTGTGTGTTTGGTATATGTATTTGTGTACACCTCTATGGGGCTTCATGAATGCATATGTGTGCATTTGTGCATGTATATGTGGAGGAAGTAGGTCAAAGCTGGATATTTTTCTTAGTCATGCTATACCCTGTATTTTGAGACAGATTCTCTCACTAAACCTGGAGCTTACTGATTTAGCTAGGATCTCAGGGTCAGTGAGCTCTGGGGATCTTTGTCCCTGCCTCCCCTATGCTGGGATTGCAGATGTGTGCTATAGATCTGGAATTTATATGGGTGCTAGGAATTCAAGGTCAAGGCCTCATGCCTGTTCATCATGGTCTTTACCAATTGCACCATCTCTCCTGCCATTAAAACTTGTTTTTTTTCATATGAATAGTTGAATGTAAATACTATTGTAGGCATTTACAATTTATTTATGCTCTTTGAATTCATTTTACATGTTTAATATGAATATTAATGCTTTCTTCCTGGAAATATTAAGAGTTTGGAAGATAACATGCATGAAACACTGAGAATTTCATAAGGCACATAAATTCTCAGTTGTTATTTTCTATAAAAGTTTGATGACAGAGTAAAAATACCATCTTATGCTCTTTGCATTCATTTTCATGTTGGAAAAATAGCATAAACACTACACTTGAGAAGAAGCTTCTCATGTATATTTTGAGCATTCTAACTTTTTGTGAAATTGAACATGATTATTCTACATTTTTTTTCTTTATAGCAGCAACAACACTTGTTCATTTCAAAAAATGTAGCCTAAAAGTTTGTGTTCTTCAAAATCGTACATTTATACCTGGGTAAACCTTACTTCCTTTTCCCATTGACCCTCAGCTTACCTACTTGTTTTATAAAGATTGTTCCATTGCCTATTTGTCATGAATCACCATAAACAAAGAAATTGAATTAGATGGTGAAAACTCTGAAGTTCCACTTTGCTCATTCTCATGAGCAATATTTAATATTTTTTATGAAGAAGTTTGTGGGGTTCTCCTTCCCTTTCCGCTTGTCAGCCATCAGTCTGAGAGGGGATAGAGACAGAGATGGTGACAGAAAGATTTGTACCTAGCCCATGAGCACTAACAGGGACAGCTCTCCAGGAAACAGATTTCGGTGGATCAGTTCCATTTTATTTCAGAGTATAAAGAATATATAGGATTGGGAATCCTGGGGATAAACCCTAATTTGTATTAAGTGACACACTCCTGTAACAAGGCTAAAGCAGAACCCCTAGCACACGTCTTCTTAGCAGGGATCTGTGCCAAGGGTCAAGCTAAAGATGAAACAGGCATCTGGTTTAGAGACAGCCTTTAGATAAGGTCAGTCCTACAGACCCAGGGACATTTTCCAGATAACAGCAGGTAGAGAACAGGAAGCCTTGCTGGAGAGAGAGAGAGAGAGAGAGAGAGAGAGAGAGAGAGAGAGAGAGAATCGCTATTGTCGAGCTTAGAGAAAGCTGCTGGGCTATGGAAGACTGCGATCTCTAAACAGTCAGCAATGCATTCCAACAAATAATTTTATTTAGAGAAAAGTGATAGTAGCATTGATTATGGAGGGACATGATATCAATATTGATGGAAGACTAACTACATGAGAGTATCCAATTTGCTATTAAATCTGTTCCTTAAGTTCTTAATTTTCTTGGAGTTTTTCATTTCTACAGTTTAAATCATTTTAGTTTAAATAGCTTAGTGATTTCTGAAGACACATATAAGAATATCTATATGAATTTTATACTCACATGCCATTTACTGGAAAAGTATCTTTTTTAAAAATTGTTGGCTGCTAACTACAGTATCTAAAGTTTCAGTAAAGGTGATGGTAGTTATTCTCAATTCTTTCTCGTGATTCTTGTTCAGATCCTCATTTTTTCTTCATGATTAGTTGTTTTTCTTTATTTTAATATAAATGAGATGGTCATTTCCTTTGGAATATTAATTGTGAGGATACTCTGTGGCCTTAGATGAAGGGAAACTAGTGTAGAGATGATTTTTATTAACCTGAGCAAGAACCTAAGGTGTAATTACTTTGGGATCACTATAAGTTAAATCAAATTCATGGCTTTAGGTTTTGGGGTCCATCTACCTTAAGATTTATATTAATCTTATAATATAAATAAGAATTATATTTATATTATAAACATTCTCATTCCAAAAAAGACTGGTGGTGCATAAAGTAGGAATAGAACCAAAGAATGATGAGAATCAAGACTGAAAAATATTATATCCTTTAGCTCTATGTCTGGCATCTGAAATACAAAACATCATTGTGTGTGTTCCACACAATGTTTCACTAGGTTTGGTATACCTCTGGCCCTGTGGCTTTGCCATTTTCTGTCCAAATGTCTTGTCCTTTGTGTCATTGTGATTCATTAGCTGTGTGGCCTTCAGTAAGTATTTTACTTCAATATCATCCCTAACATTCTGCAGTTTCTATTGCAGTGTTAACTATACCTCATAGGTGCATTTATTACCTTTTCAAAGGCTACCCAAAGGAATTCTGACTCTACTGTACATTGTCTTTTCCTTTCAGGACTTTCTTAAAAATAGATCCGAAATCTTACTTTACCCTGTAACTTTTGTATTTTGTGTATCTGCAAAATGAGCACATGTTGAAATTAGATTTGCATTATAAAATGTATTATGAAGTAGGTCTTTCCATACATTTTAGTAATTAGGTTTCTGAATACCATGAAAGGATAAAAAAGAGTGTGTTTAGTCCAATTTTCCTTTGTGTACTTAGACATGTTTTTAAGAGGGCTCACTTGTCCTTTCACATATGACACAGCATGAAAACTCTTACACATGAATTTCCAACCCTTCAGAGTCATAATCCTAATAATGCTAACTACTTTCAAATTACTTAGACTATTGTATTTGTCCTAGTAGTGTTTCTACTGCTGTGATAAACACCATGACCAAAACAGTTTTTGCAAGGAAAGACATTATTTCAGCTTACAGTTGTAGTCCACTATGAAGGGAAGTTGGGGCAGGAATTGAGGCAGGAACATGAGTAGAGAACAAGGAGGCACACTGCTTAGTGGCTTGCTTTTCATGGCTTGCTCAGCTTGCTTTTTTTAGGCAACTCAGGACTATCTGCCCATGGGTAGCATAACCTACAATGGTTGAACATTCTTAAATCTAACATTAATCAAGAAAATGCCCTAGAGACTTCCCTATACTTAGTCTGATGGAAACATATATCCAGCTGAAGTTCCTCTTCCCAGAAACTCAGGCTTGAGTTGAGATGACAAAATACTATCCAGGAAATACTCAAATTTAACAACATTATGAATTCTGCCTCATTGAATTTCCCAAAACTGTCAGAATTTAATTACAATCTTTCCACAAATTTAGCCTGAATGACTTCTGGTCCAATTTCTGATCCATAGACCTTATTTTCTTCTAAAATATTGTGAGCTGAAGCTTCACTGTCCACATTGCTATCAGTGTTCTCAGTTAAGTATCATCTACAAAAATAGTCTTATAATTTCTCCTACAGCAACCCATGTCTATTGATATTGCTATTCTTCTGGCCTTGTATGTGCAGCAATTTCTAGGAGAGACTACTGTTTAATGACAGATTTCCTAGTATTCTAGGTCTTAGAATCTTTCAGCCCTCTCTTCCACAGTGTTCCCTGAGTCCTAGATGAGGGATCTATGATATATTTGTATATGATGGGGCTAAGTTCTCCAAAGTCTATTGAGCTCTACATTGTGTGCAGTTGTGGTTTACTGTGATAATCTCCATTTACTGTAAGGAGAATTTTCTTTGTTGAGGGTAGTAGCTTTACTTGTCTATGGGTATAAGGACAAAATTTAGAATGCAGTAAAAAGTTACGATAGTATAGAACTAAGAGGTTTTTGTATAATATCTTGAACCTCACTAATCAAGGAAGTTGACTAGGTTTTCAACACCAGAAATGATTTCCCTTCTGTTGAATGTGACTTGCATCCAATTAGACAACTGTTGGTTGCCACCCACATATGAGTGCCACTTATTGTGCTTTTATGCATATTTCTGATGTGGGAGTGACATATATCAATCTGTTGATTTCATTGTTTAAGCAATAAAGAAACTGCTTGGCCCTCATAGGTTAAAACATAGGTGGGAGGAGTAAACAGAACAGAATGCAGGGAGGAAGAGGAAGTGAGCTCAGACTCGACAGCTCTGCTCTCTGGAGCAGAGACGCAATGCTCCCCTCTCCTGGACATGCGATGAGGCTCCGACCCAGGATGGACATAGGCTAGAATCTCCCTGGTAAGCTACCTCGTGGGCTACAGCAGATAATTACAAATGGGCTAGTCCAGGTGCGAGAGTTAGCCTAGAAGAGGCTAGATAGAAATGGGCCAAGCAGTATTTAAAAGAATACAGTGTCCGTGTAATTATTCCGGGGTATAAGCTAGCCAGGCGGCCTGGGTGCTGGGGACGCAGCCCCGCCGCTCCTACTACAACAACTTTCCATGCCAGTAATTGTCAAAATTCATAGGTGTTGCAGCAGGCTAGGACTTGTTTAGAGGTTTAGGAACCACTGAATTTAGAAAGCAAAGAGGAAGCTTTCAGGTCAGATACAGCTTCAGCCATCTGAGTCCTGTGTCCTATGTGTGTTGTTTCTTCAGCAAAGGGGCTCATCCTAACCCCTGAGAGCAACATCTATAATTTATATTGTTTGGAGAATTCCTTGGATTCTCATGATCAACTCTTTGAAAGATTTCTCATGTCTGGTACTAGAGGTTTCATTACTCTATAGCTCTTAGGAGGAACATTTTCAGCCCATGTTTCCTTTAATATACATATATATGGATACATATATAATGGATAATATCATATAATACATATGAATACATGTATATGTTTATTTATGTATTGTGTATAAATTTAGGTAAGTATAAAATAATTTGATTCTTTGTGGCTACATCCAACAATTTTGGTGTGATTTGTCCCTCTATCTCCTTTTGTGTTGACTTCTGTCACCACTTTCCAGTTGGAGCACTATCCCTATTATTCCATTTCCAACTTCAAATCCCAGATGTCTGAGAATATGTGTCATTTGTCATTGTGGGTCTTGGTTATCCCCACGTAATATAATCTTTTCTAGGTTAACCCATATTTTTGCAAGTTTAATGATTTCATTTTTCATAAATGAATAGTATTTCATAGTGTATATATGTACTACATTGTACTATGTTTTCATTATCCATGTGTTTGTTGAAGAACATTTGGGTTGTTTATATTTTTTGGTTATAGAGAATAGGGCAGCAATGGACATAGCTGAGCAAGTATTTGTGGAGTAGGTTATTGAATTTTTTTGGCATATGCCAAGAAGTGGCATATCTGGGTCATATGGTAGGTCTCTTTTTAGATTTTTGGAGGTTTTCCACAATTATTTCTAGAGTGGCTATAGCAACTTGCATTCCCACCAATAGTGAATGAAGGTTCCTCTTTCTCCACATACTCTCCAGAATTTATTTTCAGTCATTTTATTAATATTGGCCATTATGATTGAGGTGAGATGAAATCGCAGTGTTTTAATTTGCATTTTCCTAATTGCTAAGAATAATTAACAGTTTTTGAGGTGTTTCTTAGTGATTTTTATTTTTTTTTATTGAGAACTACTATTTAGATTCCCCAACCCATTTTTAATTGGATTGTTTGTTTCCTTGACTCAGTTTTTGACTTCTTTCTATATTCTGGATGTTAGTTCTCTGTCAGATATAGAGCTGGCAAAAATTTCTATTGTTTGACTTGGTTTCTTCTATTTCCTTTTTTATTCAGTATAAAAACTCAGCCCATGGGATGGTGACATCCATATATTTCTGATAACTCTCTTCTGGAGCTGGGCGGTATTGGTGCACGTCTTTAATCCCAGCACTCGGAAGGCAGAGGCAGGTGGATCTCCCTGAGTTCGAGGCCAGCATGGTCTACAAGAGCTAGTTCCAGGACAGGTCAAAGCTACATAGAAACCCTGTCTCGAAAAAATACAAAACAAAACAAAACTCTTGGGGAAAGCCCTCACTTACACATTTGAATGTATACATGTTTAATGCCTTATGTGTTTCATAATTTAGTCAAGTAAATTATCAAAATTGATTTCCATAAAAATGTCATTTGCACATTTCTTTCTCCTTGCATTGTTTGTCACTTTGAATATGTTAACATTGTCATAGAAATAAGATAAAAGTACTCAAAATGTATAGGTATTATGAAAACTTACAATTCTTCAGTTCTAATTTTCTAAGGTTGCATATATTTAAAGTTGCTAAGTCATTATTAATTATTTGTTGATCTTAGACTCCTAGTTCCAAGAAGTACAATATGTTTTAATTAATATTTTTTTCTGGGGAATTATAGCATAATTATATTCTTTCTTCACTCAAAACCCTCCTACATATACTCTGTATTCTTTACTCTATTTCAAATTTTTGGCCTCTTTGGCTGGAATTGTTGTTACATCCATTATAAGTATATACAAATAGACACACAGACACACACACATATTCTTAAATAAATAAATACAGCATGCTCCGTTCATATAATGTTAATTATAAGTATATGTTTTCAGAGCTGCCATGTTGTATTAGATAACACACTGATGTTCTTTTCTTGAAAAAGACTGTTTCTCCTGCTCTGCTCTTGGCATTCTTTAGTTGCCTACAATTCTTTATCTATGGTAGAGGCCTTATGAGATTTTTTTTCCATCTTATGCTATTATGTCTCTTAGTATTGTCCTTGTTCATAGTGTTTAGGCTGCCATCTTGGGGAGACTTTATGTCCACTGCTTCTCTGACATTTCTAGGATGCAATCTCAGAGCAAACTTTCTATTTTGCTCCTAAAATCTTTCAGCACCCTCTTCTGTAATGACCCTGAACCTTTGGTTCAGGAGGTGTGCTGCAGGCTAATCAGCTAGGATTGGCTCTATGACAGCATTTTCATTGGTTGTGGGTTTCTGTTATAGCCTCTGTCTACTACAAAGAGAAGTGTTCTTCACGGGGGTGGTGGTGGTGAGAACTACACTTATCTTCAGATATAAGAATAAATATTTAGAATGTAGCGAGAGATTGTTCTGTTTTTTTTAACTTTTTTTTAATGAGAAAAGAAAAAAAAATTTCCTCCTCCTCCCAGCCTCCCATTTCCCTCCCCCTCCTCCCACCCTTCTCCCCTTCCCCCCACTCCTCTCCCCCTCCCTCTCCAGCCCAAAGAGCAGTCAGATTTCCCTGCCCTGTGGTAAGTCCTAGGTCCTCCCCCCTCCGTGCATTTCTAGGAAGGTGAACATCCAAACTGGCTAGGCTCCCACAAAGCCAGCACATTACGTAGGTTCAAAACCCCGTGCCATTGTCCTTGGGTTCCCATCAGCCCTCATTGTTCGCCATGCTCAGAGAGTCCAGTTTTATCCCATGCTTTTTCAGTCACAGTTCAGCTGGCCTTGGTGAGCTCCCAATAGATCAGCTCCACTGTCTCAGTGGGTGGGTGCTCCCCTCGTGGTCCCGACTTCTTTGCTCACGTTCTCCCTCCTTCTGCTCCTCATCGGGACCTTGGGAGCTCAGTCCAGTGCTCCAGTGTGGGTCTCTGTCTTTGTCTCCATCCATCACCAGATGAAGGTTCTATGATGATATGCAATATATTCGTCAGTATTGCTCTAGGATAGGGTCATTTCAGGTTCCCCATCCTCAGCTGCCCAAGGAACTAACTGGGGACCTCGGCTTGGGTATCTGGGAGCCACTCTAGGTTCAAGTCTCTTGCCAACCCTAAGGTGGCTCCCTTAACTAAGAACCGTGCTTCCGTGCTCCCCCATCCAACCTTCCTTCATCCCAATCCTCCCCCTTCCCCACGCTCCCCCCATTCTCCCCCTCTCCCCCCTCTCTCCCCATCTCCCCTTACCCCCATCCCACCCCACCCCCAAGATCTCAATTTTCTCCCCGGCAATTTTGTCTACTTCCCATAGCCAAGAGGACAACTATATGCTTTTCCTTTGGTTCACCTTCTTACTTAGCTTCTTTGGGATCACCAAGTGTAGACTCCGTGACCCTTGTTTATGGCTAGAAACCAATTATGAGTGAGTACATCCCATGTTCATCTTTTTGGGTCTGGGATACCTCACTCAGGATAGTGTTTTCTATTTCCATCCATTTGCATGCTAGTTGTAAATTCTTTTCCAAAGACCATGAATTCATTAGCCCTGACTATTTGACTAAGTTTCTAGTATTACTTCTGACAGTCCTTTTGTGGAGCAGGCTTTTATTTTGAATCCTGGGGTTCATCTAGGTAATTGTTATTGGCAGACATTTCTATAGAACTGGTGGATTTTTTAAGGGGGGGTGGGAGAATAGTACATGTCTTGGTCTTTCATATTGTTTGTGTTTTTGAAGTGAGATCTGGGCTGTGACCTAATTTTGTTAGGGTTTATCTGATATCAACAGAGCAGATTGGAGCAGCAGAGGCAGATATGCTGGTTGGTTTGGGTTTAGATATTAGAAAAAGCTTAGGAGAAATGACCTCAAACTCAGGGGACTGGGAAAGCATCCAGGATGTGTTTCCTGTTTCACACTTGGAGTTTGTGACTAGATGTGGAGACTGAGGCAAATGTGTGTGTGTGGGGGGGGACCAGGAAGACTCACCTAGCTAGTGGTACAAAGGGGGCCTGAATGTTGGAGTAAGCAAGGCAGATAATAGTAGACTCCTAGATCTTGGTAATAGCACTAGCAGGGCTGGCCAGACTGAATCTGGGATTGAGGGTTTATCTGGAGGTTTGGGAAGGGTGCATGTGGAGGAGAATCAGGCAGAGTCAACCAGGTATACTCCTGAGAAATGAAATATGTTTAAGGCATAGAGTTTCACTAGAATCCTCAGAGAAACATGTAAACATTTAATTAATACTTCTTGATTCAAAGTCTTGATTCATAAAATAATTTTTAAAATAAATTTATTATCTGTATAGCTTTGACCAAAACTTACTGTGATATACATTTCATTGTGACCTTTATGCCAAGGTTATGAATCAATCTGAAATGGCTTTTATATTTTCTGTAACAAAAAATCTTTATACTTTTATGCATGAGGACAAGCTTGGAACAGGATACACAGCCTATTCATAAGCTCTGACAAACACTTCAGATAAATTTCCTTAACAATATTTAAGTTTTCAATATACTGTAATAATTACACCCTGGAAATACTTGTATCATGAAGCTACAACTCACAACTAGCAACGTAATCCTCAGTAACAGGCTTTCACAAAGTAGCCATTATATTAATACAAATTGTATTCACTATCAAGGCTTCAACAGCTTAGTCTACTAATTTTCTACGATGCCACAGCTACAATATGTTGAAAAACAAATTAAGATAGGAAAGCACTGATAAATTTAATGATTGTCTAGAGCTTGGGATTCAGGAAAACAATTACTTTATAGCAGTAACACGTATTAGGGAAGAAAAGTAAAAATTATCCTTTTGCAGTTTTATGTGGGGCTCTTCACACAAAAGATACATTAATATATGTAGCTAGAAGTATTCTCCATCCTGCTGGTCCCCCTGGACTGTTTTTTTCTCTGCCTGCCTATTCCCAAAGCTGCTTATGAAATAACCACTCTGAGGTTGATTATCAGTTACATTGTCTTAGGCTTCTTATTGGCTAGCTCTAACTACAAAATTAACCCATTACTATTAATCTATATATTGGCATGAGGCTGTGGCTTACCTGTATGGCATGTCCGTCTTTGGTGGCTATATGGTATCCCTCTGACTCTCCTACTCTGTCAATTACAATCTTCTATCTATCTATCTATCTATCTATCTATCTATCTATCTATCTATCTCTATCTATCTATCTCTATCTATCTATCTATCTATCTATCTATCTATCTATCTATCTATCTATTCCTACATCCTTTACTCTGCTAAGCCATTGGCCAAAATAACTCTGGTCAACACAGACACAGAAGAACATCCCACATCAAATATGTGAAAAAGGAGGCATTGGGGGATAGATTAATTGATAAAGTGACTCATAAGCAGGCAGACCTGAACTCAATTCTCAGAACCCACATAAAAATTCTTTGTTTCTTGATGTGTGCCTATGATCCCAGTATGAAAGAGATAGAGATAGGGCATCCAGGTGCTCATTGGCCAACAAGTCAAGCCTAATTGGTAAACACAAGGCCAGTGGTAGTCCTAGTTGCATAGAAGGTTTACAGCATTTCTGATGATGGAACCTAAGGTTTTCATCTGGTTTACATACACACACAGACACACAGACACACAGAGGCACATACACTGAAGGATGCACACATGCACAGTGTATGTACGTATATGTGTGTGTGTGTGTGTGTGTGTGTGTGTGTGTGTGTATATACTCAAAAATTGAGAAAAAATGAGAAGTGCCAAGGGAAGTTTACTAACATGTGTATCTTATATGTAAATTCTAAATACCAAAGATATACTGTTTAGATTTCAAAAGTAAGCTAAAGACAGAGAAAAATAGTATCGGGATGACCAGATGTTGTCTGACAGCTAAAATATGCCAAACAATATGAAGCCTTATTCTTTCTCCATCACTAAGAATTGCTTGTCATTTTGTAATATTTTTCCTGGTACAGAAAAAGTAATGTCTTTGTAATGAAGATTTCTAGTATAACATTTGAATTGCATTGTAAGATCATAAATTCTGTGGTTTGAGAGCTCCTTCTGTGCCAGATGAATCTTAAATATTCATCTCAAAATAATATTTATGCTAAGGAGGTATATTTTAGAATGTCTCATTCTCTTCTATAGTCATATTTTGGAGTGACATTCTAATATCCTACAATTTTAATAACAAGTGCCATGAAAACAAACAAAGAGAAGATAATCTGAAATTTTCTAGGTAGAACATAACAAGTAGAATACATAATTAAAATGGAAATCTGCATCTTAATATTTTCTTATCACTGTCAGAAAAATTCTTTAAACATATTTATGATTCTCATGTAATTTACTAATTATTCCTAGGAAATACTGTATTATAAGTCTACAACCAATAACTAGCAATGCAATTTTTTTTTTTGTTGGAGGAGTGTCAGAAAAAATCTAATAATTGGAAACAAGATGAACAAAGTTAAAATGAGTGTGATATAAGTTGTTAGGTTAATTGGCTAGAATTCTTTTTAAATTATTATTTAAAATACTATTAATTGACCCCAGCAGCTTCAACACTTGGGAGAGCTGACCCTGTGGCCAGGACAATACAATAGAGTCAACCCTGTTAGTGGAGGTGTGGGTGAGCCAGCACTAAAGTAGTAAGTATAGGAGAGCTGTCCCTATGTTTCTTCTGTGTTGTGGCTACTTGGGCAAGGGAAAGATGCTCCCCACCCACCAATCACTGCCTGGGCCAGATGGAAGAGTTGGCCCTGTGGTCATAAGAATAGGAAAGGAACCTCCACCCCTACCAGCTGCAACACTCAGGAAAGAAGGCCCCACACGTCATTAGGGTAGCACATCAGAGCCAACCCTGTTAGTGCAGGTGAGAATGAGTCAGCTCTGAAGTTGTGAGCATGGGAGATTTTTTCATTATCCATCTGTCTTGTGGCCCCTCCCCACCTGTCAACACCTAAGGCAGGTGGGAGAGCTGGCTCTATGGTCATAAGAGCAGGAGAGCCTACCCTATTAGCCCAGGTGTGGGTGAGGCAGCTTTGAAGTTGTAAACTTGGGAGAGCTGTCACCACTTCTCATTTGACAGACAAAACCTACAGCTTCCCAGGTCCAACCCTAAGGATATGACTTGACCTGTCCCAACATCCACTCCATCTATAATCTGCTGGAGTACCTGAAGAAAGCTGACCCAGAGACCCAAGTCTGTGGGAGATCCACAATACAAGGAAACAATAGGATACCCAGGAAGAGTCCTAGTGAGGACCCAGCATTGATAGTGTAATAGAAATCAGAGGACTAGAACCAGACCAATGACTTCTTGCAAGGAACACCTGCAAGTAAAGATTATGGACAAAGGGATCTACAATGTTACTTACTGTGTCACACTGTACTTCCATAATGAGACTTTTAGTTTTTCTCCCATTTTTAAAAATTTTGCCATTTTATCTCCTAAGTTATGTTTTAGTTGGAGACTTTCAGGGGCATAGAGCAAATATGAAGTAACAGGGAAATAAACGAGATCAAGATACATGATGTAAAAGATACACAGAATAAATAAAAAATTAAATTAAATACTATCAATTATCTGAGATAATACAATGCATTTTAATAAAATTTATCCAAACTATTCTATTCATCCTATTTTAACCCCTGCCATTCTACTATACCAATCACAGCATCCTCTGCTCCACTTTTACTTTAATTTAGTAATTGTTAACACAAAATTTGATTTTCATATATTTCTGGGTGTGGAACATCCATTGGAGCACGTTCTACCTAACAGGAGAAACACCTTTAAATGAAACTAACTGGCCCCTGCCACTGGAAGTCGTCAGTTTCCATAGCTCCGTGGTTAGGAGTGAGGGTTTACGGACCTCTTGCCAGTCCATGTTTTGTGGATTAGCTTGACCTTGTCCAGGGAACAGCTGCTCTGAGTTTATGAGTGGAGCGCTTCTGTCATACCCAGTAGACATTGCCTCTATTGAGTCCTCCCTTACCTCTCACTTTTACAGTCATTCTGCTTCATCTTCTATAATAGAGCCTGAGCCTATGAAAAGAAACATGGTATAATGCCCCCTCTCCATCTGAACATTCCTTAATCACTTACTCTTTATTCTTTGTCCAGTTGTGTTTCTGTGTTAGCCATCTATTTACTCTATGAAGAAGCTTCTTGAATGAAGTATGAGAGCTCCCCCAATTTACAGTTAGAAAGATATTAACATAGAGGGCAGTTTGATGCTATGCTTGTTTTCCAAATTATTAGCAGTAGGTCACCCAGGAACGCATGAGCTTCCCAGCCATGGGTTCTTAGACAGATTAGCAGTATCAGGCACGTGTTTTCTCTTGTGAAGTAGGACTTAGGTCCAATCAGAAAGAACCCAGTTACCCCAACAAATTTCACACCACTCTTGTACCCATGGGCATATTTTACCATGCTGGTCTTTAGCTCATAGGGTTCAGAGCTGAGTCAGATTATTGACGGGTTTTTATCAAGTCAACATGAGACATTCCAGTACTATGAAAGCTAACCAGGATGGAAGAAATTTCCTTGTCAATACCAAATTGATTTTTCCCTGTCCTGTGAACAATGTGTTTGGTGTATTTAGCAATAGGGTCTTGATTTTCAATGGTTAACCGAGAACAATAACAGTAGCCTGTATTGTTTTAGCTGTATTCACAACACCTCTGAACGTATAACTTGAGCGGATGTGTCCCACACCTGGCAATAGACTTTCTCCTTCGCTACTTCAGCCTTCTCGAATAATCCTAATTCTCTGAGATACATGACTCCAATTAAACTATGTGTGTGTGTGTGTGTGTGTGTGTGTGTGTGTGTGTGTGTGTGTGAAGGTTATAAACTAATAGGTTACCATGAGCCTTTTTCAAACATACCTTTAGCTTTCCCTCCCCTAGCACTCTAATACTCTTTCTTGCCCTTCCATACCTTGCTGTTCAAACCTCCCTCATCATTATTTCCTTTATCCCATCATATTACCTGGGTTCTACTATCACTTCTTCCTTAAAGTCTTTCTTCCTCTTCTCCACTGATGGGCCCTTTTTAATTAGTAAGAAAATATTTCAGACAGCCAAAAATTCAGAGTGGAAAAGGAATATCTTTGTATTAAAAGAATAAATTCAGAATATTGTAAATCTTCCATTTTACAATGAATATAACAATGCATTAAAATATTCCTAAAATATGATGCTTATATAAAATGGATTTCCATGGTTAGCATGACAGCTAGAATACATAGTTTCGAAGTCTAATTTTGGATACACGATTTTGGGTCAACTGATATATGTGCACACACATGCATTAGTTCATCCATTTTTGTTATCCTTGTACTAAGAAGCATTTATCATCATTTTCAAGGTTATATCTGCATTTTAATACTTTAATTTTTAATTCAATTTAAATAATTTAATTAATATTTTAATATGTCATATGCATACATTAGGCAATATATATATATATATATTATTTGTGCATGCATGTATATGCATGTCCTTTTATCCCCCATAGTATCTTTTTTAGTTTTCAACAGTGATCCAATCAATTTTCAGGTGTTTAATGTGTTGGTAGCAAAGAAAATATGGTTTTACTTTGTACAAATATTAATTTATATAAAACAATTATATTACATACTTAAACAGTTTTTTTACATTATAATTAATCTCTGTTTTTATGGAGAGAGAGACAGAGACAGAGCAATTTGTTCTTCAGGCAGCCAGTTGATATCAGGTGTCTTCCTCCTGTTTCTGAGATAATGATTCTTTCACTGAGCCTAGAACTTACTCTTAGGAATTACCATTGCCCCATATCCACATCATCACAAATAATAATCCATTAAACAGTCTCACAGTTGATTTGTCGGAGTGAGACTTTCTCTGTTATTTAAACTAGAGAGTCATGTGGTTGCATCATTGCAAAATGTATATTTCTATGATTTTTTTTCAGTGAGTTGTCTACCTTGCATTCCTCTTAGCACTAGTTGATGCATTTCATGATACATTATTCCTATTTGTCACTGAGTTGTATTTTGTTTTTCACCAAAGAGTGATGTTTAACGTATTTTAACTCTAAGATTTATAAAAGGGGTTCTAAACACTAATGTTTTCTGGATAATCTCTTATTATTATCAATCTACGAAATCATTCTTCATAAAACCTTTGACACTTCATACTTTGTTAATACAACATGAAAATAACAAGCTTAGTTCAGGAGGGCAGATATCCTAGTGATTCTGCTACCTTTTATACTCACTGATACATGATTCTTTTTGTATTTAGTTTCTGATTACAATGTTTTCAATGGGAAATAATGAAATAGGAAGTATAAAGTAGGGTGTAAGATTAGAGGACATGGTAGAGAAAGGAGTATGGGAAGGAGTGACTAGCATCAAAGACCTTTGAAAATGTCGCATGGAAGCTTCCTAAAACATATACATATAAAAAGAATTCAGTGGAGTTACCCTAAAACCAGATGGCAAATCCTCTCCCAGATACTATTGACTGTTATATAAAATATTTCAATGAAATTATGATTTAACTATTTTTCAATTTGTTGGTCAGTGATGTCTATAGACACACACACATTATATTTTGTTGTCATTGTACTTGATGGTAAGTATCGTCAGAACTTAATTTTAAGACCCTACTGCTGAAGACACCATTATAAATCACAAAGAAATCAAACATCACATCATAAACCACATATAAACAATGACTACTGAAAATTAATACATAGCTTTTGTATCAAGAAATGTTGAAAACATGTTATTTGCCTACTTTTAATAAGAGAAACCAAATTTTCCATTATTTAAGTTATGGGTTTACTTACATATAAATTAAAGATAACACTTTAGTGTAAAATAGAATTAAATTCACCTTTATTCTAAAAGCCTCAAAGTATAGAAGACCACTAACATGTATCTGTACTGCTTTTCTTTCAAAATACAGTGGAAATAAAGATTCAGTATGCCATATTAGGAGCCACATAAGAGCATAAATATGAATTTTATTGGTTCTAAATCCTTTAGTCAACTATTGACCTAACCTTTGTGGAATGCACCTAAGAAGTCAAGACTGCTAAAAAATTGCCAGGCAACAGGAACTGAACATCTTATTCAGTTGAATAACATGAAAGTGAAATGAATAAAATCTCTCTCCAGCACTCTTCTCTCTCTTCACTCTCTCTCTTTCTCTCTCTCTCTCAAAGTGGGGGGAGAGAAAGCATTAATATGCATGTGCACATGTACAGAGTAACAAATTCACAGAACAATTATGATTATTGAGATATTTCATTCCAGTACTATCTATTCTATAGCAGACTGAAGAAATTCATCTCAAAAGTACTTAGAAATCAGTGAAAATATGGTTGGATCCGTCAGAAAGAATATATTCAAAGGTAAAGGGAGAAAGGATAAAATGATTAAAGTGCCATTCTTATTTGTAGGATCCTTTACTGAGAGAAAAATGCCTAGGTTTTATGAATTAATGTGAGTAAAGGAAGTTTGGTTTTTATAACTTACTTCAGAAAGAAAAAAAATGGGGGGCCAGGAACCAGACTGAAAAGAAGACTGAACATCTTTCTGAGTCTTTCCAATTCCCTTCATTTCAAAGTACTCAGAATTCCAAGTAAATTATATTTTTGGTTGTGAGCCTAGCCTTTAACGGCTAAGCCATCTCGCCAACCCTGATTGCTCTTCGGGCTGACAAGGGAGGGGGACTTGACTGAGGGAGGGGGAGGGAAATGGGAGGCAGTGGTGGGGAGGAGGCAGAAATCTTTAATAAATAAATAAAAGAATTCCAAGTAACCATGCTATGGAATATTTCTGCTATCATTTTCTGATTCACATGACATCACATGATTTAGGAAAATATTACGTATTCAACTGCATGTTTTTTAACATGAAAAATGTGCAGGTTTTTTAATTTATTTAAAGGATTGTTAACTGTGCAAATCTCAGGGCACAGTTGGAGTAGTCAAGATATAATTATGGAGGTCAAAATTAAATATAATTAAGAATATATTCATTGGAACTCAGATATTTTATTATTTTCAAGTTTGATTTGATGTATAAATACTGTAATTTTAATAGCTTTAATTTATTACTTTAATCAAACCATTTAAGTGCTGACTTTTCTCTTGGGACTACACTACCTAGCTACATTAAGGAGTTCAAATTTAAATTCACGAGTGAAACTGCTAAATTCAATTCCAAAAGGTTATCTGTTTTATATCTTGGATTTCTCAACTAATATTTTTCAAATGGATATAAGGAATGAATATTCTTTATTATTATGCAAGTTTGCTCCTCAAATTGTTTTTCAGCTACCAGAGTAAGATTTTTGATTGAAAAATATTTCGTTTTCATGTAATGTTCTAATTTTTGTACATCATTCCTAAAATGCTTGCCCTGAGATGATAAAATACACTATGCTCGAAGCCACTGCACTATATTTGAAAGATCCTCAGAGTGGTCCTTCCCTCAGGAGGAGACCCCTAACCCAAGGAACAGTCGAGACCACTGGCTGCAATTAGCAAGAAGTTTATTGGGTGGGCACAGGTACCTGTGGGCGGCAAAGTCCTTTCGGAGGACTTGCATGCCTGCTGGCTGGGAGAAGGTCTTTTTATAGGAAAAAGGCGGCAAAAACAGGCATACAGAAGCAATGCATGGTTACAGGGATCTCATTGGTCAGTTCGAATGAGGCGATGGGTTCATTTAGGGGACAAGTTTCCCAGAGACATGAAGGTCTGATAATAATAGCAGACTTGGCCCTATCTAGGGTACATGTAGTTTTTCCCAGAACTTTTCATTCCCCTCCTAGGCCTGGTGTCTGACCACAGATATCCTGTTTTGCCTTGCACTTACATTTGTTTGTGTGAAAGCCTTGCAAAATAGCATTACAGCAGCTAAGCTGGGGTCTTTCACATTGGCCTACATAGGTAGTTTAACTAATTGCTAAAATAACATAGGCTAGATACCGATGGAATTTGACAGACTAAAAGCTAGTTCTCTGAAAAATGCAATTCTTAGAGGTAATACTTGGTATATCCTTGTGTTCACCAAAACCATCTTGTCATATAAATTTAACTAAGTGCATGCATTCTCATAAACAGTACTATAACTTTCTGATTCTTTGCCCATAAGTGAACCTGAAAAGACCATGTCACCCCTCCACACTTACACACAATAGTTTCTTCATTTTCTGTATATATTTTGCTTTTTCCCACCATGAAATTTATTAACTGTAAGACCCATTTTCTCTAAAGACTGATTAAAAGGCAGCAGCCTTAAAAATAGAAATGTCATTTAGTATGAAAGTGGTGTTCAAGACATAAAAATGTATTATCCATTTAGTATTTATCAAATAAAATTTATGTATACAGACATTTTCTTTTCAAACACATGTAGGAAGAAAATCATACAGTTTAAATATCAAGAAGAAGTTGAGAGTGCCAACATTTTTGTTGCCTATTATAATGAAATTGTGTGCTAAGACTCTTAAAACAATAGAGACAGCATTTGTTTATAAGTTTAATTGCTTTGGATTAAATGTTGAAAGATGTGAGCCAAGAGAGCTTATTAAGCTGCAACGAGGACAAGTGATGCTTAAAAAGTGTCACCACATCAACACTCTATCTGGAGGTCTATTGCTATTTCTATCTTAAGTCCTAATTGCAATTTTCCTAAAAATGGTTCTCAAACGTGTGGACCATTGAAATGTAATAAAAACAAAAAATGTTAATGCAGAAAATGGGCCTGATGAATAAAATGTGCTTTCCAAGCTTAAGAACATTTCTACTTTGTTAACATCTCTGAAGGAAGACAAACTTTGGAAAAGGTCATCTCTTTTATTCCTAACTCCTAACTCTTCAGGGATTCCGTATAGTAATAATCAAAACTTATTTCCAAATTATGTGTGAATGCATGAGTGAAGGTATACCAATACTGCAGTGGTTACTAAAAAGTCTTTTAGATGAATAGCTGGGTAATATTGATTTTCTTTTGTGTACGTAGCCATATGCATCCATTCCTCACAGATCAGAAATACAGTGTCATTACTGGCCTTAGCGCTGTTATAGCTATCTTCCTGGAGGCAGATTAGGTCAATGAGGCCACATATGATAAAATTTTATTTCCAATTCAGAGATTATTCTATTTTACTGCTTAACTGGTGATCCATTATAAAATCTTCATTTTTTTTTGCTGTGTATAAAGCTTCAGACAACCATTGACACCTCATGTTATAAATCAACAATTTATGCAGTACTCATTGGAGAATTTCCCCCTAACCAATATTCACTAGAATGGTTGTATATTTACTAGTTATACTCTAATACATTAGAACAACTAAACTAAAGCCTTTAAATTTTGTGAGAATAATAAATCCTTTGTTACTGTTTTGCAGTGAGTTTATTTTGTGAACTATCCAAAACAGGTAGAAATATTATCTAAAAGAAAGTCTTTGTAAGAATTTTGTGGGGGAAAGTTCCATTAAGTATCTCCACTTTTTATATGAAAATCAAAATACATGAGACATTGGGGAGGTTAAGGGATTTACTAATAGCTGTACAGGAGTAAGTGGCTGAGTCAGGTTTGGAAATCGTTCTGCTTGTTTGTTTTGACAGAGTCTCTAGATTCCACTTTTCTGTGAGCATATAGGCAACTGAAGTTCCCCTCAGGCCTCTAAAAACGAAGACTTTGTATCAAATATTTCTTTCATTGTTGCATTCGATTTCCAGCTGTGGTTGAAAAATATATAAGGTAAATTTACCATCCTGCTCACTTTACATATATGCGCCATTCTGGATTTGATTTCCTCATTCTAGGCAAGTGCTCCATAAACCATCACAATATTCTTTAAGTGTAAAATTAATAATTTTAAATATATACATATTTATGTGACATAGGGCTCTAAAACATTTTCATTTTAGAAAAGGCTCTATAGCAGTATCTGTTTTTAAAATCCAATTATCCCACACATAGTACTGTAATCTGAGAAGAATGCACCAGAGAATAACAACATAATGTATCAATAAATGATCAGAGAAAGGGGAACACTGATCTATTTTCAGTATATGGTCAGAATTCAATACTGAATTTAAAAAAAAGACATGCAAAAAGACTGGAATAATTTGAAATAAAAAGTAATATGTCCTATTTTCTTGTTCCTCAGTCTGAACTTTGAACTTTGGCTTTGGCAAAAAAAATCTGTTTTCATTCATTAGAATAACCTATGCTTAAATCATTACTTCAGAGTTTTTATTAGCTCAAAGCTAAAAACCCAAAAGGATATGTGTTGTATTTATATAACTTGCATTGAGGATTTTTTGACATTTTAATAAGACATTAAAGATAAAAATTTGAGGATAATGAACATATTACATTTATACACAGAGTTAGGTAGAATATATTCATAGTTACATATAGGAAAATTTTATTTAATCAAGTGGAAATTGCATATAAATGATCTCAAAATTCTATAATGTCTATTAGAAAATATTAAGAAAAATATCCGAAAGATATTTATATTAATATGCATTATTTCTGCATCATTAGTATCAAATTTAATGTGCATTCTAGATTATTATATCACTACACTTTTTAATCTTTAAAAACAAAATAATTAAAATATGATAAATACAGAATACAATGATTCAGAGTCAGATTACGACATGGTAATGTTTATGCAGAGAAGGGGAAATGAGTTTTCTTTTTTTTTAAAAATTTATTTATTTATTAAGGATTTCTGCCTCCTCCCCGCCTTTGCCTCCCATTTCCCTCCCCCCTCCCCGGATCAAGTCCACCTCCCTCATCAGCCCAAAGAGCAATCAGGGTTCCCTGCCCTGTGGGAAGTCCAAGGACCGCCCACCTCCATCCAGGTCTAGTAAGGTGAGCATCCAAACTGCCTAGGCTCCCACAAAGCCAGTACGTGCAGTAGGATCAAAAACCCATTGCCATTGTTCTTGAGTTCTCAGTAGTCCTCATTGTCTGCTATGTTCAGCAAGTCCGGTTTTATCCCATGCTTTTTCAGACCCAGGCCAGCTGACCTTGGTGAGTTCCGGATAGAACATCCCCATTGTCTCAGTGTGTGGGTGTACCCCTCGGAAAAGAGTTTTCTATAGAGTTTTTTTTTTTCCAGGAACATAGAGGTGTGAGGATGTATGTGGCACATAGTGATAGCACCAGTAGATTTACACACCCAAAGCCAAGATGTGAATATGAAAGTGGCAGGCAATGTGGAAACCAGACGAGGTTAAAATGAATATTCTATGATCAAACGTAATAGTCTTAAACTGATCCCACATAGCATGGCAATATAAGGAAGGATATGAATCAAAAAACCTCTGATGTTCGGGATTTCTATAACAATACAGGTGGAACATTTTCCTCAACAATTCATTCACTAGCATGAAGATACATAATGTCTCCAACTTCTTTGCACTGTCTAGTACCCTAGATTGGAGATTATCCAATTATTAAGAAAGTCTTAAAATTTCTTACAGATCTTTCAATATCCAGAAGGCAGACATGAAATAGGAAGTATTCAGAATTTTAGATTAAAAAATCATCTGAAATTGCTTGACAAGTAATTAATATATATTGACAATTATTTTAACAACAAATATCAAACATTTTCATAGTCTTAAATAATCACATGTTTCCACATTTTGGTAGGTAATTATTTTTCATAAATATTCTCTTCCAGAAAAATAGGAAACTAATGTGTTTGAGTTATACATTTTTATAATTATGGATAAAAGATTTACTTATAACAACTCATGTTTGACATTAGTGAGGATGTTTCAGGCAGAAAAACATTTAAAGATATATTATTTTTATTCTTGAGTATGGGTGATTTTTGTCTTCATGTTATATATGGGTACCGCATGTGTGGACTTCCTGAAGGAGCCAGAGAGTATCTCAGATCCTCTGGAACTGGAGTTAAGATGACTGTGATCTGACATGGGGTTGCAGAGAATCAAACTGAAGTCCACTGAAAGAGCAACCAATACTCTTAACCACTGAGCAATCTCTCCAACATCATTAGAATTTTTTTCCTTTGGTTATTCAGTTTCCTATCATACTATGCTATACCCAAAACTCTGTTAAAGATTTACAGTAATAATTTAAATTAGCAAAGATATTTAAATGCATTTTCTATTACAATTATTTTTCAATAATTCTTTGTCATTTGCTTTATTGGTTCATCTAAACTTTTTTAAAAACTTATTTGCTAATTATAAGCCAAGAAACCTTTGGCTATTTTTCATGGTTTTTATCATGTCTAATGGGGAGCGATTAATTGAAACAGAATAGAGAAGCAAGACGATTGTCAAACAGCAGGTGCATTTGTATTTTATGAAGTGTTCTCAAAAAATAAACACTGCATGAATAATGCATATGAAGAATAGTGTGGTATATTGTGTGGCAAATAACATTAAAAGTCATATATACAAACAATCCCTCAATTATTCAAAAATAAATACCATGTTGTCTAATACTTTTTGTTTTGTAAGACATAGAAAATTCACCCTATGGGATTCTAGGTAGACTTAGGAGGACTCGCTGTTCTTTGTATGAAATGTAAAAAGAGGAATATATGCACATTCAGACACACAGAGAAAAACAGACAGAATATTACGGCATTCAAATTCCTTGCTTAACATTTTGTTAATTTCCCATGATATATTTACAATTTATTCTAAGGTTGACTTACATTCAATATAACAAAATATTATTGAAATTGTATTTCTACAGCTTATTTAAAGTTTAATTATTCCTGCTCTCTTTTCAAATAGCTTACTTAATCTATTTTATAAACATTATACATCAATTAACTGAACTTAAGTGGTATGTATTATTACTGTTCACATTGTACATATGAAGAAACAAAACTTAGGAAATGTAGAAGGAAGAATCAAGGTGTTAAATAAAGCAGCACTGGCCTTTTGACATAATGATGCATTGCATCCAAGCCCACTATATTTAGTTTAATAGTTTTCACATTTATATTTAAGTACCATAGGAAACAACAATAGAAAGGTAACTACGAACCTAGACTGTGGTTGTGTGTGACTTTTTCCCTAGTAGAGTAGTACAGTGGCACATTTTCCTCTCCTCACTGCTTTGTAAGAACTTCTGGCAGTTGATAGCTGCCAGCGAAGGGACAAAAGACCTTTTTTTGAGAATATGGACAGTGGTAGGTTTTCCATGCTCTAGTGGATTGACATGCACCCACGTACATATGTGTAGCACTAATGGGAGCTTGTGGGGGAAAGGAGAAAAAAGAAGAAGGGAGGGGCGAGGGGGGAGAGAGAAGAAGACGGTGGGGAGGGGAGAGGAAAAAAAAGGAATTGAATGAGGGGATGGAATTATAAATAATCACATTTCATTGTATACATACATGAAATTCTCTAAGACTAAAAGCTGATATGGAAACAAGAAAAACAGACAAAAAATAATAAGTAATCCAGGAACTTCTATTCAATGCTCTTAATTTAAAAGAGAGGGGAAAGGGGAGGAAAAGAGAGAGAAGAGGTAAGAACAGAGAGAAGTTCATACAAAACCAAGGATTATAGAATACTTAGATTCATCGTGTTCTCACTGTGGAAACAGTGGTTTTGTGTTGTGTTGTGTTTGCTGTTTTGTTGTGTTTGTGTTGCTGAAATTGTCACAGTACATACTGAAGCAATACCAACTTTATCTGTTGCTGCTGCTGCACAGAGGAGTACTGCCACCAACATTGGGGAAAGTTTTATTCAGTCTTTGCTGGGCTAAGCCAAGCTAAGACAACAGAGATGCCTGGGGTGTCAGAAAAATTCTGACTCCAGTAAGGTTAATGAAAACAGCTTGCTGAGTGGCTAAGAGCTATTCTTGACTGCTTGAACCTTGTATAGAACCATGTGGCACTGTCAATGGAGGCAAGAAGATGTGGTTGGCACAGTAATAACCACCATATGAATAATGCATTTGAAGATTATTGTTCCTATTGCTGCAGTTATTGTTGTGGAATCAACTGATACAGCTGGGGCTCATACTACTGGGGGTTTACAGTGAAGGAGTAGGGTTGAAGCTGCAGAGTTAAGGGACTTGTCACATTGCTTACCGAGTTGCACAATTATCTATTTTGGCAGCTACATTTCTGGGGACATAAATTGGCCAGCTGAACTTTGGGAGTCCCAGGAGTGTTGGGGAACCAGTGAAGCATTCCAGCTCCTTAACTCCACTCACCAAAACTCAGATTGCCAGGTTGGCATGGGCTGACCACACTGATGTCATTCAAACCAGTTACATTGGTGTGTTTCTGTGTGCCCAGACTGGTTTCTGGTGAGTTAACAGGGGACTGAACAGCTGGAGGAAGGGTGTCACCCTGTGACTACCCATAAAGGCCTATTGAGTAAGGCTGGGTGTCTTAAGAGCATGAGTATCCTATAGATGCTGGCCTGGGATGACGGATAGCTGAGGATACTTTTCCTGAACTGGAAGAAACTGTAACTACTGGAGGGAACACTGGTTTGATTGGGAGCTGCTTCCATTGGGATCTGTAATCAAGACTGTTAGAGACCCTGGACCTGTGGTGCATTTTGCCTGAACACACACAGCCTTGCCCTCAACAGATCCCTGAAACCCATTGATTATGCTGTCAGACTCATTCTTTACTTAACTGCCTGACAGGTCAGTCATATAAGTAGTTGTGAAAGAGACACATCTGGTTCTCATATCTGTCTTCTTTACACGATGCTATTTGGGCAGAAAAAAGTAGATCATTAGATCATTAAGCAATTTTATGACACTCTGCTCCAATTCTGATGGCTGATTGTCAGCTTCACAGTCAAATACACAATCATATTTTACCTCACAAGCTGCCCACATTATTATTTCTGCTCATCAGGTCAAATAGTCACTTCCCCCTTAGCATACCTCTATATATTCACTTCTGAAGATCCGACGAAGGCCCAAGTCTCTGTTCATATACACCTCCAAAATTGCAAGCTTTAGAAATTTTCAAGTCATAATGCTGACCACCTGTCTTTAGTACATTTTGTAACCCTACAACAAAATTAACAGGAAAAAAAATCTTCTCCTGCAGTTCAATATATTGGAGGTCAAAAACTAATATCAGCATCTGGTGTAGTCCCTGTTCTTTCTTCTCCACCTGACATTAGGCAGGAGAGGGAGTCTTGCAAATTATTTTTCTACCTGGGTCATTCTGACATCCACCACATGGTATCTTCATTATTTAAGTACCTCTCATTGGGTACTACTTCCTAGCAGTGTTGAGTTGGTAATTGCATTTCCAACACATCAATTTGGATGGAGGATGTGTTTTAAGCATAGCGTTTGATTTTCTTCCTATAAGAACTCAATCCTATGAACTCAAGAGAAGACAGGCAATAAGATAACGTGGGCATAGGCTACCTCCTGCAGCGTAACATTGTTGATCCAGTACTCATTTTGGAAGTATGTTTACTAGTTATTGGAGAAATTCTGATTGCTGCATCCTCCTCAATGTAGTCCTCTCATAACTTTGCCTTTGCTGATTTTGAACTACTCCCATTACTTCTCTTTCTATAGGCTGTCCTTTTCTCCTTGGAATTTTCTAAATGTATGTTTTCGACTGCTCTTTTAATTCTACAGTTGCTTGTTCACATATGAAATTCCTTTCTCTGCCTAGTTGCCAGTTTTCATCCAGTTTGTGTATGCGGATTTGAATGGGTAGCATAGTTTCAGTTGCTGAACAGATACTCAGCTTTGATCTTTTTGTTTTCCTACAGCAGCAATAGAAGAATTTCCTTCAAAGTAGTAAGGAAGGGGATGGCATGACTTACTTGATTTTATAGTCCGGGACTAATTACCTATAACTGAGGAAAAAGGTGTTTTACTTGTTTCCCATTTTTGATCATGTGATGATACTTCAAATAAAAGATAGGTGTGTGATATTTCTCAAGTTTCGGCTGCTTCTGATTCCTGAACATTGATTTAGTTTATCAAAGTCCTTTAATTTTAGCTAATTTTTTTTCTTTAGAGATTTAATTTTAACAAACACATTTATTTTACCATAATATACCTTCATGAATTTTGTTTTTTGTTTCCCTTTGGTTGATTAATTGGTTACTTGACGAAGGTTTTTTATTATCTTTCTGAGACAAGGTCTCAGTTTATAGTACAGGTTACTATCTTGAGTTCAGGTTGCTCCTCCCAAAACCTCTTAACTTCTGGAACCTTTGTTGTTCATAAGAAGAGACATCCCCCTCTGTTGTGTGCTCTTCGGTGTTCCATTCTTCCGCATCTCCATTAACCTGGAACTTAATACACCAGGTTTCAAATCGATGCTCAATCATTTCCAACTAACCCATGGACCTCAGACACCCCCTAAAAACTAATGGAAATAGGAAAAAAAAACTTCAAATAAAAAAAACTGTATTGACATAAATATTAATACAGGAGATTATTGTGGTATTTGAGAATATATTGAACCTCTAGAATAAGAGGACGTCAAGTTAAAGCTAAAGTAAAAGTCCACGAGATTATCAATGAACAATCCCTATAGCTAATGGTGTTAGCTAATAATATGGGGAAAAATATAATTCTTGTGTCTAACAAAAGGTTCCCATCAGATTTGACTTCGAATGGCTGTGCTATGTGGATGGGAATTATCCACATTCATATATAAAAATATTAAACATTTCCTTTGTTTTTAAGTTTTGAGAAAGCAAAACAAATATTTATCCTGCTGCTTTGTGTGCAGGTAGCATGCAAACGATACTCATCATGAGTGTAGTAATATTTTATTTACTTGTTATCATTTACTAACATAAAATATTAAAGATAGATAAGAAAAGCTTGTGGGAACTTTTACCACTTAATAGAAGGAAAATAATGGTTAGAAACATAAAATGAAAACCAGGAAAAGACCTTCTAATGAATTCTCAAGCAGACAGGGTAACAAATACTGTTAATGTTCCAGATTATTTAAGCCAGATAATTATTGTAAGCTGAAAGAAAACTGAAACCTTAGTTATAATATTTCCTTTCATGGCAACAAATTGAAATCATAGGAAAGAAAAAGCCAGCTCTATCTTGAGAAAGTGAGGAGAATAGATCTTGACAGTTGGATACAATGGAAGATATAAAAAAGGAAAGTTTAGACAGTAATATAGAACAGAGTCATTCACATAAGTAAATAATAATCCTTAATATCAATAATACAATTTGAATCAGGTAAATGTAGCATACATAACCATATTATTAATGATATAAGTTTCAACATTTTTGAACGGGCATAAGCTGTCAGGTAGCCTTTTATTTGATAAATTCAAAATAGCATACCCAAAGTTGCCTTCAAATTAATAACTTGTTCATGTTATGTGCTTTATATGTTATACAAATAATAACTGGAAAGTAATGACACCAGTAACTAAAAAGTCATATAGTGCCGAACTACTTAGTATAATTTGGGCTCCAAATAAGCCCACATTAGCAAAAGAAATCCAGAATCCAGCAGTAATTTAATAGCTCTTGCAAATTAGCCACCAAGGTAGTCAATTATAATTGTATATAATAAACTAGTGAACATAAGGTGTGTGCAAGTAGGAGTGATAACCTTGCTGTTGCACAAACTGGGGTCTTAGGAAGAAAGGATATTAAATAATCATGACAATGTTCTTTATGTATGTATGAAAGCCAACTGGAGAAATGCAGCATTTCTGTGAGTCAAAGTAATTGGGCCAAACTTCCATATTGCATAAAATGACTTTCTCTACTCTTTTCTTACTATAATTATAGACTTTTAAAAATGAGTCAGGTAGTGTAAGTGCAAATCACAGAAACAAGAAATGTATTTTCAATTCTTTGTAGAAATGGTTTCATATGAGAAAAATATGAGAAATAATAATCTTATAACACTAACAGGAAAATCATTTTGACAGCTGAATGCTGTAAAATCTCCTGTGTTATTATTCAACTTTCAGCCACTAGAGAAGTTTTTTTTCAAATGACCCACAGTTTTCAAAATACTGAATTTCAAAATGTCTGTTTATTTACACAGTTGTTGATATCTACAGATATTTAAATATTGAGTTCTAGAATCCCCTTTTTGATTCAACAACCTAAAACTAAGGAAAGAGTGCAGAGATAATAACATATAAGCTCTACTTCTTAGTGTTTTATTTATTTATATTTTCATCTAACTACTGCATCTAGGGATGCTTCCTATTTTATATGCTTCTGTGTCAACTGAGACTCTTTTTGGCAATAACATGAGACAAGATTAACTCAATTTCAAATGTATGGGACTTTGCTCCCAGGAAGGGTATTCTATTCATATTGAACATTTCTATAAAAGTGAAAAGTTGAATCTGGAGTGCAGAAATGGAAGAAGACTGTACTCTCAGTAGAATAAGGAGATTGAATACGAAGAAACTTGTGAATTATTTCATTTATTAGATGGCTCTGAAAAGGAAATTAAGCCTCTAAAAAGGAGTGACCTTGATATAAATTCTATAGTTAGCTACTAATAAAATATGAATATTAAAGTGTATGATAAGCAACATTATATGTAAATGAAAAGATAAAACAGATGTAGTGATATTGATTATAATTTTAATGATTTAATTCATTTCTACCAATAAGGGTGAAAACAGAAACATATATTACATAACTAACTCATTTTAAAGGATGTCTTACTTCTTACCACAGGGTGTTATTTTTTTCTTAACATAAGTCTATGAGGAAAAATGTCCTTGAACTTTTTTGATAAGGTGTCTGAATTTCAGGAAAGATAAATTAGTTTTACATGGTTAAGCAGATTATCAATAAATTCCTCTGTCCATGCAAATATCCTCTTCTGACTGTATGATTTATATTGTTTAGATAAAGATCAGACAGCCTACATTTTAGTACTAAGACTTCTAATCATATTGTAATTTAACTATGATATTATAATCTGACAACCCAAAGTGTATGACTTGTGACATTGCAATTAATGAAATAAATTACTTTTTGAAATTTTTATATTTCTCTATATAAATAGAGATCCATAAGGATCTTTTGCCTGAATGTGCATTTATGCAACCTGTGCATGTATGATGCCCACAGAGGCCAAATGAGGGCATTGGATGTCCCTGGACTGGATTTACAGATGATTGTGAGGCAGCATGTGGGTGCTAGGAATTGAACTTAGACCCTTTCCAAGAGCAGACGGTGCTTTTTTTAAAAAATTGAAAATAGATTTTTATAATATGTGAAATAAATTTTGATTACTGTTTCCCCTTTCCAAGCTCCTCCAAGATTCTCCCCACTTCCATACACATCCAAGTCCATACCCTTTCTTTCTCTATTTCATTATAATACAAACAAGTACATATAATAATAAATAATATATTTTACAAAACACAATGCAAGATGCAAACAAACAGAAACAGGTGTCATAAAAGCATATGAAACACATGTAAAACTGTCACACACACACATCTGTACACACAGAATACTCAAAGACTTAAAATCTAAAACTATAATATCTAAGCAAATTAATTTGTAAGGTGAAAAATAATATTCAGACAAAACACTATAAGACAAAATCCTCCCCCAAATATCACTGTTTTGTATTGACAATCTATTGCTGGCCGTAGGGCTGCCCTTAAATGTGATTTGTGTGCATTTCATCATCCATTGATGAAAATTAATTTTGCCTTGGCAAGTGATTATTACTTGGAAGTAGCTTCTAAACTAGGGATGGCGGTTTGTGTATCCTCGCAGCACTGCAATCCCATGTGATTTATATCTGTGCAGGCCCTGTACAAGTTACCACAGCTTCTATAAGTACATATTTGAGTCCATCCTCTTATGTCTAGAAGGCCTTATTACCGTGGTGTCTTCCTTTTCCACTGGCTCTTTTACAATCTTTCTGTCTCTCCTTCTACAGAATTCCCTGAAACCAGAGGGGAGGGTCTTGATGAAGATAACTAATTTAGGATTGAGTGGTCCAAGGTCTTCCATTCTCTGCATACTGTCTAGGTGTGCATCTCCATATTTATTTCCATCTACTGCAGAAACAAACCTCTCCAATTATGGATGAGGAAGACTCTTATCTAGAGATATAGTAGAATGTAGTTATGAGCTGTTTTATTGATACATTCCTTTAGCACAACAGTTGTGTTTGTTTTGTTTTCCCTTGCACCCATTGCATTTCTAGTCTCAAATTGTTGGTTGTCTGTAGGGTGCTGGGGATTTGTTCTGTCTCATGGAGAGGGCCTTAATTTAAATCAGGCAGTGGTTATTTACTTCCACAACTTCTGTACCACTATTGCTCTGGTGTATCTTGCAGGCAGATCACCATTGTATATTTCAAAGTTGGTATGTGGGCTTGTGTTTACCTTTCTTTTCAATAGCATGCAGAATAACTTTTACTGTCATGAACATAAGCCAATAGGGATGGAGGCTCTATGTCAGCCTCATCTAGCCTTCTCTTTATTTAATGAGTTATGTAGGTGTTGTCTTCAGCAATAGGGCTTTACCATCAGTTTGGACAGATAAGTACTCTTTCATTTGCACAGGCACTTTATTCCCAATACTCGGAACTTGAAAACAACCATGATGTTCATCAACTGATTAATGGCTAAAGATAGTGTATATACCATGGAATATTATTGTGACAGAAAGAAAAAGTAGCTTTTGAAATTACCATATAAACAGAAGGAGCAGGAAATTATCATTCTGAATGAAGTGTCCCAGACACAGAAAAACAAATTTTCTTTCTCGTAAGCAAAGGACAGTTTTGGATCTTTAGTTATGTGTGTGAAATTACATTACCTATTAAAATCAGAAAACTTATATGAGACCATGGTAGGTAGATTTCAAAGAAATATAAATATATATGGAAAATATAATATACATAATATTTTCCATTGGGATATATATGTTTTCCGTTGAAGAGAACAAGGGAGAGAGTGAAAGCATGTGAGACATATTAACGTTAAGATGTATCCACGAAGGGACAATTTATATATTGTTTTCCAAATGATATACTGTGGTTATATTTTGTTTGCACTTTAACAAATAGAGCTTGCCTGAAGATCAATGGAAGATCATGGAACTCAATTCATCATTTAAGTGAAAAAGTCAAATTCCAAATGAGAATGCAGTAAGCCAGGAGTTTTAGATCTTAGCTGCTAGACGAATTTGTTCTAATCTTTTTAGTAAGGACTGATTTCAACCAGCTAAATCAATGGGTCCTTCAGAGTTCTCTGAAAAGAAAAACTAATCCAAACAAACCTCACATTTAGTGTCAGTAAGTATAAGCATAATTATTTAAGAAAAATAGGATGCAAGAAAAGGGCCAAATACTTCACTAACCACCATAAAGATACATGGAACAATACAAAAGAAAAATAAACAAATAGAAGGCTTTCAAATCAGAAATAAATCACAAGAGTACATTTAAGGATTAATAAACTTTGGGACACAAATCCAACCTTTAATTGTGTGTGTGTGTGTGTGTGTGTGTGTGTGTGTGTGTGTGTGAGTGTGTGTGTGTGTGTGTATGTTGTTTCATTCTCACAGCTAATAATCAGACCTGTGGGTCAAATTTAGGGTTTAAATGCCTTCCTGACTGTTGAGTTCTGTTATGATTATTAGTAACTGTTTAAATTGCCACATATTTCGGACATTTCAAAAATATTAAGTGTCATGTCCTAAAATATGGCTTCAGTACATAAAGGCATTTGTTGTACATGCCTTATAACATCACTTTGATTTCTGGGACCTATGTTGACAACATAACTTTGATGTCTGGGACCTATACTGATAACATGACTTTGATTTCTGGGACCTATATAAAAGTTAAAAGAGAAATAACTTCACAAAATTGTCTTCACAAAACTGCTACACACATACCATGCCTAATATGTATGTACATGAATCAGGTACAAACACACACAAAGTGAAACAAATGAAAATATAAAAATACTGTGTGTCTTTAAATTTATATAAAAATTACAGACTGTTTCTTGTACTCTATCAATGAATATTAAGGAGTTGACCATGTAAAATGAAGATGAATACATCTACTTTATTCTTTAACGTTACTGATCAAATCTCTGATTTTCTTGTACAGCATTTTATAAGTGATAAAAGATTGCAAAGCATTTTGGAAATTGTATTAAATCCCCAGAGGGACAGGGAAATAATACAATATACAAGATAAATGTTTAGGGCTGCTGTTCGAGGATATATTTAACAATCAAGTTACTTGTAGTTTTGTTAATTGAAGAGATATACCATACCACACATTATCATGCTGAGAGGGAGTGATTACAAAATAATTGTAGTTGTGCTATGTTAAGATATTTCATAAAGTGGTTTTTAATATACTTCTTCAGTTATCTAGAGATATACAAAACTTTGCCTCCAGATTATACCATTTGCTCTGACCTCTTTCTAGTTTAACCTTTATTTATATCCCTAAATCTGTACTTCTGTAATGTATCCATCCTTTTAGAAATAATACTCTAAAAATCCTGATATTACCCAATTCAAAGTAGCATATTGGTGAGAAATGTTGGTAGCATATCAGTGTATTCTACAGATTTACAGAGCCCATATATAAAGAAATTACTTTCAATTTTATTATTTTGTTTCATATAGATTTCTTAATTACTTCCAAAAGAGTTATTATTTCCCAATGTTTATACAGGATTACAGTGTGGAACCGTTTCCTTCATAAGACAAATCTCAAAAGCCAGTGCTTTCAGAAGTCAGTCATTTTATAAATATGTAAGAATATATATTAGTAAAAAGATATTATGAGTCTTAATTTATTAAGAACTGACACTTGCTCTCTTTCAATTTTATTAGATTTCAGAGAATTTAAAAACTTAAATTTTCAGAAAAACAATCCAAGTTATGCCATCTTTCATCATTTTCCATGTTACAGTACTAAACAAATATAAATTCATGTATTGAAGGTGGGGTACTTTTACTATTTTATACAAAGAACAATTAATTATACAGTTATTGCAAAATGCATACAATATATTTGTTATTTAAATTTATTGTGTATGGAATCATTTATGCATGCTGTCCTAGTACTAATTATTTTCAAGGGAGCAATGAATAAAAAAGACATAAGCTTTACTCCCATTTAGGTCTTTAGTTGCTTAACAGAAGAGCCAATTCATCAACCTTTTCATGTGTTAGGTACCTCTGCTATGAGGCCATGACACTGAAAAAAAACATAGTTTTGTACTTGGTATATACTATTAGGGTCATTTATACCAGAAAACTAGATTGTTTTCCACTTTGTTCAGTAGCAAAGATGGTGTTCACATTCAGATTTAAACAACTTTGTTTTCCTTGAATACATATAAATTCTATGTCATCATTGTATGAACAATAGGGACATCATTTATAGTGATAACTTATTTATATTTTAATAAGTAAAGCTTGCCTAAATCAGAAGGGCAAAGATAAGGAACTAGATGTCAGGCAATGGTGGCACACATCTTTAATCCCAAGGTTTGGGAGACAGGCAGATGGATTTCTATGAGTTCAAGGACAATCTGGGCTCCAAAATATCAATCTAGAAACAAATCCAGGTGGTGGTGTCCTATATTTTTAATCCCAGAACTAGGGAGTCATACACCTTTAATCTCAGCATTAGAGGGGACAGAAAATTAGAGGAGACTGAGACCTAATCTGCTTAGTTTGTTTCGTCTGCCATTTCCCAGCCTTGGTAGAGGTAATATTTCTCTAGTGGCTTGACTGATTTGCTTTTCTGGTTTTCAGGTCGCACCTCAATATCTGACTCTGTTTTTTTTTTTATTATCTTTGTTACAATCAGTAACATTTCAAGTTTTAGCCTATACTGCAGCGCTTTTCTTATAAAAAGGTAGAGCCAAGTAAATACAAGATAATGAATTTTCCCATATGTTCTATAAGTGTATTTCTCTTACGCTATTTATCCCACTTTACCAAATATCTGAGAGCCATAATGTTCAGTTGTAAATTCTCCTCAAAATATCTAAATGTTTATGAATGCTTCATATGTTGCTTTCTACTTGTTGACTCTTCTCATCAAATAGAGAAACAGTAATAATCAGATCTAATAATTTGTTAGGATTTTAAGTCACCTCCTGAAGAAAAGAAACAAGTAAAGAAGTAAAAGAATTGAAAGTAATTTTAAAACACCGCTCATTAGGAAGCATTAAATCCAGAAATTGTAAATCTGCAGTCACTGCACAGACAGGGTTTGAAAGTCAGGGGAATGAGAACTGAGGACAGCCGCCTGAAGTCAATTTAGATTAGGAGTCAGTTGAGTTTATGAAAGAGAATGAGTTAACAAATCAGACAGAGAGCCCATGTTCTCTTTAAACTTCAGCCATTGTTTTCCATCCCGTTCAGTTATTCCCAAATGAGAGCAAAACAAAACAAAATATATGAATATAACGAGTTCATTATGTTTTGCAGTAATTACACATTGAAAAATTAAAGGCATTACATTTTCTCATCTACTCAATGAACAAATCTGCTGGGCTGCATGGCAGAGTAGAAATATAAAGGAAACAGGAATTAAGGGCACAATAATAAGATCAATCACTGACCAAAGACTCACTGTATGACAAGCACTATTCTAATCTCTATTAATGTTTTAGCATGTTGTAATTTCACAACAGTAGTTTTTCCTTATGCAAATATGAAATAGAAAGATGAAGAACTCAAGTGATAGTAGGAGTCCTGAGTTTTCAAACATTGAATTGGAATCTATGTCCCTACTATTTCGCTATGGAGTTCTTATTCTTTTTACCTAACTGTATAAAATTTATGTGTGGGATACAAAACAATAGAAGTAAACAGAAATTTGAAACAGAAGAAGTCTAAGATTCCCATATCTAAAAGGTTATATGCAAGATACAAATTTAGAATAAACTGATTCACTGCTTAGAAAGGTCTATGTTCTTTTTCTTACAGGAGAAAAATGAGTTTATTTAAAACCTATTCCATATTCATTAGTAGAATGAAAGGTTGCCTACATTGAATTTAAAAGTACTTCATGGATAAACAATGTAACTAGTTCTTTGTTTTTAATTTACTCTAAAAGAATCAGTGTTTTAAAAAGTTATTAAAACATACTTAAAAGCTACTTATTTAGAATAAAATTAACAATTGAAATTGTTATTTTTATATATGTAGTCTGTAATATAGATTGAACTTTTTGAATTGCCTATTATTATGTATATAATCACTTTATTTTAAGAAATTTATAAACAATATAGACTATGCAGGTAGACTAATAGTGTTACTCAAATAAACACTTTCCCGTACTCAAAGTCTATGCAACTCATCAAATTGTCTATGTAATCAAAACTGCCATTTAGAAGCTGTGAAAATTCATTTTGGCTTTTACACCTTCACTATCTGTAGATGGAATTTTTCTGTCCCATTTGGTCTCACAACCATTCAGTCCCAAATAAAAACACAGAGGCTTATATTAATTATAAACTGTTTGGACTATTGCTCAGACTTATTATTAACTAGATCTTACAACTTAAATTAATTCATAATTCTTATCTATGTTTAGCTATGGGGCCTGGTACCCTTTCTCAGTAAGACATTCTCATCTTGCTTCCTCTTCATCTGACTTGTAACTGCATCTCTGCCTTCCCCTTCTCAGAATTCTCCTAGCAGGGTTACCCTGCCTATACTTCCTGTCTGGCTACTGGCCAATCATAGTTTTATTAAACCATTATAAGTGACAAATCTTTACAGTATATAAGAGTATTATCCCACAACAGCTATCAATTATAGCTGTACTTATGCCCTACACACAGAGAAAGAAAAATGCACAAATAAAAATGAAAAACACATGACAATATTAAATTAGGAAAACAATTTGCTTTATATCCCTTTTCACAACTCATGTTACTTACTTGCATTCTGTCCATCGTCATCACCTAATATTTACTTTTCCTTATTCTCCTAGAAAACCATAACTAACCATACTTTTGACAGTGTTAACACCCAGAAATCACCAAAAAGAATTAACACCATGGGAAAAAAACTGCCAATAAACAAATGGACTAAAGAATGGGCTATTTAAAAAAAAAAGAAAAATGGACAATTTTCAATAACCATTTTTAAATGTGCTCAAACTCCTTAGCAAATAGAAAAATGTAAATTAAAACTGCTTTGACAAATTTTATTACCCAAGTCAGAATAGCTATCATCAACTAATCAAACAGCAAATGATGGAGAGAATGTAGAAAAAAAAGAGGAATCTTTGTTCATTGCTGATTGAGATACAAATTAATCGAGCTATTATATAAATTAATTTGGACATTCCTCAAAAATAAAACTACCTTTCTACTAAGTTGTTTCATCATCAGACACATGCCCAGAGAATTTCATACTCCACAACCTCTTCTGTTTATTGCTGCTTTATTCACCATATGAAGAAAACAGAGCCAACATTGTTATCCATTAGCAGATTAATCGATAATGAAATAGTATACATTTTTAAAAGTGGAATGCTATTCAGCTCCAAAGAAAAATGATGAAACAAATCTTGCAGAAATTTAGATGGACTTGTAATAATATATTAGTTCCTATATTCCTCAAAATATCAATAGCAAATTGTGTTTTATAAATATATGTTAACATGAAACAGAAATATGTTAAGAGACATTGTATGCTAATATAGTTAACCACTTAACTTCGATAACTACTTTACTTACAATGATTTGAAAAGAATACATTGGAATGACATCAAATAATATACAATCCACACTCCTAGCAGGCCTCAAGAGTGGCAAATATTTCACTTTGGTATTAAATTTGAGCTAAAATTTCACACATTTATTTTATCTTAGAATTCTTTCTGTTTTGTTTCTCATACTAAAATATTGAATCTACTTTTCATATAATCAATTACAAAAAAAAATTCTACATCTTGTGTGACTCTCTATTTCTTACTATTACATTTTGAACTGGACTCTTCTTTCTTATGCCAATGTAAACTATTTTAGGTTACCATTTTTCCTAAATTAATTCAGTTCATTTCCATTTTATTAAATTGCATTCAGTTTTCCTTCCTTCCCATATTATCTATTTTTCCATTACATTAGTAAAATACTTCCAAAATACAAATATCATTATCATATAATATCAAGTCTAACACTTGAAATAGGTTGCATGTTTTTCGGTCTGGTTCCCGTGAATCTATCTTTCTCGAGTCTTTTCTAACATATCCTCTTTTTGTTCCTTCCAAGCTTTGTGCACAGCGTTACTTGAAATTGCCATTTTGATGTCTGCCAAATTGTCATTCATTCTTGAAGACAATCCAAGTGTCTAGGAAACCTTGTTTCTTTTTTGAATCAACTTTGGTAGTTTATATGATTTTCTATTACACATTATGTTAAATTTCTATTGTTTACATTTACACTTTTCTTCCTTGTTTCTAAGAGGCTGGTGACAGAAAATTTATTTTATCATTGTAACAAAATTTATGAGCACCAAGACAAAGATACTTTCCAACCTTTGAATTCAATGCTTTTCTTAATTTTCATTTTCCAGTATCACATAAAATATACTGCATTAAATATCTAGACATATAAATACTTAGCAAAATGTAACAATTTTGTTACATATTCATGTTTCCCAATTATTCAAAATATCTTTGATCATAATTTTTACTCTAAATTTTTCAAAATTTTTATCATAATTTATTATTCTGCATGAAAAAAATAGGATGCTGACTTATTTCCCCAGTTATATAGAACCCATCAGTAAAGTATTGACCTTTGACACCTCATGGAATTTTGTTTTTCTGAGACAGTGTTACTCTGTGTAGCTTTGGAGCCTGTCCTGGAACTAGCTCTGTAGACCAGGCTGGTCTCGAACTCACAGAAATCCGCCTGCCTCTGCCTCCCGAGTGCTGGGATTAAAGGCGTGTGCCACCATCGTCCGGCTTGCAACTGTTTATTTCCATACTTTAACCAAACTTGTTGTTGTCCTATACTCATCAATCATTTCTCCACCTATCTAGGTTAAAAGTGCCATAAGAACTACATGGCATTATTCTTATTCTATTATTTCACTTAAGAGATTAGTTGGACCCCCTATTTCTATGTTTACTTTGACAGTTTTACCACAAACCTATGTATGACATTCTTCTGTCCTAAATTTTTCTTTATTCTTCCCACTTTTATGCATATATATATATATATATATATATATATATTAAATAGTTTTAGAATTTAATCCAGATATATTTTTTATAGAAAATGAATATAATGTGTCTGGTTTTATAAAGCCAAGTATTTCTTAGTTGATAGACAGTAGACAATCTTTTGAAATAAGTCAAGCTACCAAGAAAAAAGCATTAAACAATGGAGGCTTTCTCTTTTTATTTATTTATTTATTTATTCATTCATTCATTTATTTTCCTGAAGAAGTTGAACACTCTGCATTGGCATCGTTTACTTCCCATTCACAATAGGTCACATATAAATTCTGCTTTGTTACAGGAACTCCACATACTGTATGAAAGTATCCATCTCACTGACAGTTGGAGAAAATGACACTGGACTCTGCTACAATTCCAAGATGAAGTACTTTGAAAAAGCTGAACTTAGCAAAAGCAAGGAAATTGCATGCCGAGACATAGAGGACTTTTTATTACCAACCAGGGAACCTGAAATCCTTTGGTACAAGGTATGGATCTGGAAAATTTTATTGCCTGCAAATAATTTAATGTATATCTTATTGTAGAGAAATCTGGATGAAGTATTCAGTTATACCTCATGTTATATAGAGTACTATACCAAGTTGTGCCGCTCATTATAGGTTTTTATGAGATTATATTTATTTTTTTATGGTATGAGTGTTGCCTGAATGTATGTCTGTGCACCATTAGCATACACAATATAGAGAGTAAATTTGAGGACAGAAGATTCCTAGGACTGGAGTTATAGAGTATTTTTGGATTTGGATATATATACAAAAGTAAATTTAGAATCTATGAATCTTCGTATGGAGTAGTTTATTCACAGACACAAACTCCTAACTTAACCTTTTCTTTATCCAATCAATTGGAAGTTGGACTTTAGGGAACTGGACCTCATACTCCCTAGTGTACAGATGTCAGAATCAAAATATTAACACTTGTAATTGAATGCCCTTAAATTAGAAAGAAAATTATTTAAAATAAAACAAGAAACCTGAATAAGTTCTAAAATATTTTTTCAAAATTATAAGCATTCTTCTCAAAGATTTAACTTTGATCCTGCATTAATAACCAATGGAATCTCAGAACATTAAGAGAGCTGTTGAAAGATTTTTCAACTCTTCCCTTAGATTTTTGTCCTGGCCAATAGCTAACATTACTAAATTATTAGTCCCCCTGGTATTGTTCCTGTGGGAATGAGTTTTGTTTTTTTCAGTTTTGATAATTTTGTATATTTCATCTTGACATTTTGTAGTTTGCCTGTCTTCTACAGTGAACCTTTAAGAATATGATAAGATTAAAATTTCTAAAACCACATATTCTTTAATAGCATTTGTGTGTAGAATACTCTAGACTTGAAGCTTTTCTTGGTGAGAAATAAATTGATTTTGAGATATATATTATCCTTATCTTTTGCAGTGAACTTCTTAAGGTTTTCTAAAATATGAGAGTAGATATGCATGCATGTGTACCTTTCAATTAAAACTAATTCAATAAATTCAACTTCATTTAATGTTTCCTTATTTCATAATATTCAGTTAGACATGTTTTCACCATCATAATAGTCACTTAGACTATAAAAATATCATGACAGAGTGGTAGACAGAGGTGCAGTATATATTATATGACACTTTAAATATTTTGTAGTAAATAGTTAATCTCTCCCACAAATTTTGGACATTAAGAGGCTAATTTAAAGAATAATACTTTAATAAAAATTTATGTAATTATGACTACTTATATAACAAATATAATCAAATAATAAGTATATTTTTATTTCAAATAACTGAAAAACACTACACATCATTATACAGAGGCACTGACTCACGTATATTACGGTCCTTAAAAATTCGACTTGTCAATAAATAGTTTTACCTGTTTATAGTTTAAAAGCATTTAAAGCAATTTTGTCCTCATTCTATTAGTTTAAACACTAGTCTGAGAATAGGGATTTAAGTTCTTGGAAAAAGCAGAAATCTCTTTACCCAATAACCTTACGACTAATGAGATTATAATTTGGCACGTTTATTAATAATGAAAATGAATATTCATGATATTTAGCAAATAAATAGTTCTTACTCACTGTTAATGGGAGTGTAATCTGGCATAGCTCTTATGAAAATCATTATAGATATTTTTCACTATGTTAAAATTTGAACTTCCATATGATAGAACCATACCACTCTTGGGATAGACCCAAATAATCCTATATCCTACCACAAGGTACACATGAATACATTTTATTGCTGCATTTTCACAATAAGGAAATGGATCAAGTACAGATACCCATCAAGAAAAAAATGGATAAGGAAAAAGTAATATATGGATTGTAACTTTGCTTGAGCATAAAGAAAAAAATCTTCAAGAAAATAGATAGATCTGAAAAGTAGTCTATTAAATGAGGTTACCCAGTTTCAAAAAGGGAAAAAATCTCATTTTCTCACATATGCAGATTCTGTTGTTGTTTATGTACATGTAAATAAGAGGTTGTGAGAATGAGCATAGATTATTAAACTAGATAGAATTACACAAGAGGGAAGAGGTGTTGCTAAAGCCAACTAAGGCAGTCAAGGTAAGAGAAGAGAGGTGACATGGCAGTGGAAAAGAGGCTGCTTAGTATGGAAGGGTACAAAGGAAAGAAAGGGAAGTAGGTGGTGAAGAAGAGTAGACAAGAGAAACAATAGAAGAAAATTGTGTTTGAAAAATGCCATATTGAAAACTAATACTTTGTGTGTTAATAGAAATTCAAAAGGCCTTGTACACAAATGTTAATTGTTTTTTCAGTATATAGAGATTTCAATTTTTATAACTGCAGCAATTTTATTTTGATAGAGGACTAGAACAGAGCATCTACCCTGTAAATCTATTTTGCACTGTTTATTCAATAATACATTTTAAATCTTATATGATGAATACCAATAGAGTCAATTTCACGGTACTCCTGTATGAATTATTTGCTTTTAAATTTTATGTTGAGTGTGATTAACATATACCTGTTGCTATAGCTAACAAATCAATATGTTTCTACTACCAAAGTAGTACCATTAACAAGTTAATGTGACCCTAAAACTACTCTCCATGGGGATGTTCATCATTTCCAGATTTGGAAAAAAATGTAATTTCTTTATATTAATTCCTAATCTTTAGCCCCTGTAAAATCTTAATGTATAAATTCCTGTTAAGCATCAGGCATTGTGCTGCATGCCAATAAACCTACCATGAGGCAGAACAATCAGGACTTAAAGCCTAATCTCAATTACATAGCAAGTTCAAGGCCAGCTTGGTCTAGAGGAGACATTGTGTGAGTGTTCTTAATGAAACCAAAATTATTTCTTTAGTGATTTAAAATATCTTTTATTTGTCATATGTATTAGCTGATTTTATGGTTTTTGTATAGGAATGTAGAACAAAAGCATGGAGACCAAGTATTGTCTTCAAAAGAGATACCTTACTCATAAGAGAAGTCAAAGAAGATGACATTGGAAACTATACCTGCGAACTAAAATATGGCGGCTTTGTTGTGAGAAGAACCACTGAGTTAACTGTTACAGGTAATCACTGTCAGTGTTTCATTTGTAAGTAGAGAAACAACCTTGTGAGTCAGTTTCAGGACTGCATACTGATGTTTTTCAATGTGGGTAATGAAAGAAACACTCAACCAAATACTAAGTGGATTCCTATAGGTGGAATTTATCCTTCTTGTGTTTAAATCATCTTGTGCTGAAATACATTTGAAAGGTTAAATAGAATATGTTTAGGGAATTATACAAATGTTAGCTTTTGAAAGTACTTGAAATAATGAGTTTACAATTTTTGAAGATCGTGCTTGTACTTTGTAGTGGAATCATTTTTAGAACCATTTTCTCGAGCAATGGAATAGAATACATAAAATCTTCCTCTGCATTTATGTCCTGCTGAACATTAGACAAATAATTTTTCATTTTGACTTATTTGTCATTATATAGATAACACATATGATCTCTTGGGTTCAAAATCATTTTAAAAAGTAAGATTTGTTTTTATTTTTTAAAATAATCTTTTTTATTTTACATAACAATCCAAGTACCTTATCCCTCCCCTCTTGATTCTGCCCCCAACTTCCTCACACCCCATTCGCTATCCACTCCTCAGAGGGCGTGAGGCCACCCATCAGGAGTCAAAAAGGTCTGTCATATCACTTGAGGCAGGACCAAGGCCCTTCACACTGTATCTAGGACGAGCAAGGAATGGGATCCAAAGAGCCAATTCATGCACTAGGGATAAATACTGGTTTCATGACCAGTGGCCCCAGAAACTACCAAGCCACACAACTGTCACCCATATTCAGAGGGCCTAGTTCAGTGTTTTGAAGAATCACAGAACCATCCTGATATCTTGTTGATGCAGAAAGTAACCAGAATAGTATCAGAGAACTACTTTTTAGAAACAATATGCAATTCATCAGTCTAACAAGCTTATTTGAATTATTTTAAGCTCCAGAGTGTTAGTTTACTAATGTACAAAATGATGAAGATGAAATTTGCCCCTAGGGGATTTTCAAGTGCCAAATTATTTAAGATAATATGGATATGCAGTAAGAAAATCCAAATGTTCAGTAATTTAGTGATGTAAAGGATGATATTCATGATCTTTTTTAAATTTACAACAACAATCACTTTTGAAAAAATTCCATATGGAACGTAAAAGAGAAGCTAGGACAAAACAAAATAAGAAATTACGTATATTGGCACATTCTTATTGAAAGAGGTTCTTGATAACTTTTGGGGGTCATATTTGTGAAATATTTTTAGAACACCATGTATTAATTAATTTGATACCTTCACTAATGCATGTAAAATATCTTTCTTCTATACTAAGCAAATATAGTTTTTACGTGTGCATGTATCCATGCATCATATAAGAATTCATTTCTCTCAAATCTTGAAGTATGATATAATTTGATTCAAAACTTTATTGTTTCATGTGACTCTTTTGCCAAACAGCAATTATTCTGACCAGGGGAAAATTCTTTACATGCTATTCTCTTTGGTAAAAACCTGTGATAAATATCACTAACAGTTTACAGCTGACACTTGCACTTAATGATAGACTTGAATAGTCAACACACATTTAGTCTCTGGTGTGTATTATATACCTATCATAAGTGTATGTATGATTTGCAATCATTTGGTCTGCAGTTTAGTTTTGTGTAATAGATCAGTGTATAGAAAAATTCAGAGGAGCACTTTATGACTTTTATTCCCATTGTTTTTGACAGTTCAGTGAAAAATATGCCAGTGTACACAATAAATACTGAAAATTTTCTGTTGCAATTTTAGCTTACAAGGTATACTGCGATAGATTTTCCTAGCATTAGGTATTTAGAAAAAATGAACCTAAAATATGAATGAAAGTGATATTCTGAATAAAGATATAACGATATTTTTCATTTCTTGCCTTAACTCTTTAGAAAGGAAAATGTATCCGTGGTAAACATATCATTCTTTGTCTAGAAACAATAGTATTGATAAATACAATCCATTATGGGTCAGCTGGAAACTAAATATTGTGTCTTGAACTGATAAATACCATACATAAGAACATTAGGTAAACCTAAGAGTATAACTTTATGCTCTTATACTGTTTTATAATTTTCTGTACTTTCTGGATTTGTACAAAACCTTTCCATTTTATTCATTTGAAAACGAAGAATACTTAAGTCCTGATCTCCAAAAGAAAGTTGGTGATTTTGGCAGAAATAAATTATATGAATTAATAGGTCTCACCTGATAAAACTATGCATTCCTGTATTATGCATTCATCATGAACAACTCCCTTCTATTCCACCTTTTGTATGGTATGCCTTGTCGAGCTGATATTCCATTGAGGCCTTCCTTTTTCTAAATGGAAACAGAGGAAAGCATATGTGGGGGAGGAGGAGGTGGGAGTTGAAGGCTGGGAGAAAAGGAGGGAGGGCAAACTGTAGGTGTGATGTCTTGTATGAGAGAAGAATAAAAGAAAAAAGAAAGAAAATGTCAAATTAAACATGAATATATACAGAAATCTCTTTTATATGATGACTTTATTTCCTTTGGTCCTGTATCCAGGAGGGAGAGGTCTGGATCATGTCATAATTCTACTACTGTTTAATTAATCTTTACGAGCTTTCTAGTTTTGATGCTTTCCAACACTGACTAAACTTAGCTGTTCTGAAACTTGCTCTGTAGACAAGTTCTTCCCTCAAACTCAAAGCCTCTACCTCCGGAGAGCTGTAATTAAAGGCACACACCACCACATTCTACTCTAAGCTTTACTTTAATTCCTTTTCACAAGTTGCACACTTAGCTGGATGGAATCTTGCCTTGAACTTAGCACTACCTTTATTCCATTTAACACCTGACTTTTCTTAATCTTTTCATCTCCTTAAACACAGGACTTAGTACCATTTCACTTCCTGGTGACCTTTTACTTCTCAAATTGTACATTTTATAATTCTGTTTGTCCAGCTTGCTCTGTTTCATTACAAATCTTTATAAGAGTGAGCATTAATAACTATGAAAGAGTCAGTACTAGGCTGTTTTGAGATTTCTTCTGCCAAGGGAATTTATCCATATCTCTTCAATTTAGCCTCATTTATACTGTTTGATCAAGGCAAAAACCAGCCACATTCTTCACCAAATTATCAGCAAACCACTCTCTAGATCACATACTAGATTTCTTCTCCTCTGAAACCCCTTGAACCAGACCACTCAGCACCACTGTCTTCCATGTTCCTACTAAGATTGCTTATTTAGCCACACTTGAAGTTTTCAACATCTTTTTAACCCCAAATCCATGTTTTTCCAAAGAAAAACATTGTCCAACCATCACAGCACTACTCCATTCTTGGATCCATCTTCTCTCTTGTTTAGGGTTTTATTGCTCTGGAGAGACACCATGACCACAGCGACTTTTATAAAGGGAAACATTTAATTGAGGCCGTCTTACAGTTTCAAATGTTTAGTCCATTATCCATGACATGTAGCCTGGTCACAAGCAGGCAGGTATGGTGTAGAGAAGGAGCTGAGAGTTCTCTGCAGGCAGCAGAAGGGAACTTGGTGCTGCAGTGGGCATAACTTGAGCATATAAGACTTCAAAGCCTACCTCCACAGTACTACACTTCCTCCAACAAGACCACCCCTACTCCAACAGTGCCATACATCTTAATAGTGCCAGTCCCTATGTGACAGGCTTTCAAACACATGAGTCTATAGTGACCACTCCTATACAATCCACCACAGATGACAAATAAAAATGTGCAAATAGCCAAATCTCTATTGATATAAAAGGACAAATGACAGATATTTAAATTCCTTATACTAAACTATCTTTTACTTAAAATATATATTTAGCAGTAACCCTTTTTAAAATTATTTCTGAAAATGTCAATCTGGAAAAAAATGTTGTATGTGGAAAAACATTAAACCTGATAATCTTGAAATAAATTAGACTTCTTTTGGTTGCTTTAACATTTTTGTCAGTAAAATACTTTGTTTCTTTTTTTTTTTAGAAATCTTTTTAATTATTTATTTTTATTTCATGTTCATTCGTGGTTTTGCCTACATGTATGTCTGCTAGAGGGAGTCAAATTCACTGGAAATGGAGTTATAGACAGTTGTGAGCTGCCATGTGTGTGCTGGGAATTGAACCCAGGTCCTCTGGAAGAGCAACCAGTGCTCTTAACCATTGAGCCATCTCCAAAGCCCCTTTGTTTCTTATTAATCTTGCTTGTTAGTGTACACACATACATGTTTCTCACATGCACACATTCACATTCATATACACTTTCTTGACATACAAGCAGGAATTTTGTAGCTTTTTATAATTTTATCAACTTCTACTGTCTCCTTGAAAAGAGATTAATATATATCCAATACAATTAATAATAAAAGCAGTAACAAAAAAACTAATGAAGTCAAAATTTATGGGCTCAATTCTTTTTTATTTTATTATTATTATTAAAAATTTTGCCTCCTCCCTGCCGCCCTTTTCCCTCCACCTCCCCCACTCCTCAAGCCTCACTCCCCTCCCCCTCCCTCTCCAGTCCGAAGAGCAGTCAGGGTTCCATTGTAAAAAACAATGACTTCTTGAATTTTGCATACATATGGGCTCAATTCTTATACTTTCTTCCTGTATAATTTGGGGCATACTGAAATTTTGTTAACATAAAATTTTGTGTATTCTGCTTCATTTAAAAAATTGTTACAAAGGCTTTTGCTTTGTCTCCAGATTTTAGATATTGACATAATTTTAAATGAAAAAAGTCACAAAGCACAAATGTGATGGAATCAATAAGAAACGAAGCTTTGTATTCTAATAAGAAACTAAATATTCCAAAAAAAATTGTGATACTAGATAAGTTATTTATATACTATACAAAGAAAATCTTCTCTATAAATCATACATGTAGACCATTATGAAGTCTAGGTTGGTGAACATTTTTCAAAACAGAACATACTAAATCCATTGGGATTAAAATTGTTTGCCCCAAATAATCTAATTATAGTACCCAGTATCTGCTTTAACGAGTTAGATACTTTTTATTTGTGGGATTCTCTTTTAGTATGTGTTCAACTGAGACAGAGTTAACAGTTTAATATTACTCTAGTATATTATACAGTTACTGTGCAATAAATTACAGATTTTTTTTACTATTTATAGGAATGGATAAAACAAATACTAGATACTTTTACTTATTGGGGTTTACAATCATAAAGCATGATCTTAGTACACTTCAAGAAAATGTCACATTTCAATGATTCATTAGATTGTTTTCAGTAGACATTTACTAAAGAGATTATTCTTCTCTCCTGTTATCCATTACAATGTTTTTGCCCACTCTAATGGTTCGATAAATAAGTATCAAACACATTAGCAAGGCAAAGGGTGAGAAGAGATGGGCCCTCTAGGTGGATATCAAGGATAAGTGGAGTTAACTGGGGGAAAGTGGTTTAAGATGTAAACTTCTCTGCAATATACATAGACAAGACCTGCCGACAATGGCTTAAGTGTTACTGATTCTTAGGAGACAACTCTGAAAAACTTGATTTTAGAACATACTTTTTCCTACACTGTCAGGTTGCTACAGACCAAGTGAGGCACAATTCTGACTTTCTACCTTGATATTCAGACATCTAAGTTTCTAATAACTTATAATTTACCTATTGCACAGAATTTGATACAAACTTGTTCCTATCTGGAGATTAATTCCCACAAGTAGAAAGTTGAATTTCCTTTATTTAATCCTAAAATGCTTACTGTCAAACGGAACTGGACTCCAGTTACTCCATGTACTTTCTGATAATTCTATTATCATTTCAGACCATGGTCAAAACATTCAGCAACACATTCTACACACCTCTTGTTCACTTGAACCGCTTACTCTTGAACTGCTTGCTCTTCTCTATTTTGTTCTTACTCCACTTTCAGATCTTTGTTGAAACATAACAAGCAGCAGCGATCTGTTACCCTGAGTCTGTTTTTTGTGGTGTTGTGGTCCTCCAGTCAGTGGTGATGCACGCCTTCAATCCCTGCACTTAGAATGCAGATCTCTGCGTTTGAGGCCAGCCTGGACTACAGAGTGAATTCCAGGGCAGCCAGGACTGTAACATAGAGAAACCTTGTCTCGAACATCCCTCTCCCCTCAAAAAAGACCGCATCTTGATTTCTTTCTATAACTTTACCTTTTATAGTCTGCTCATGTCAAGGGGAGCTGCACACTTTCCACCCTTCTTGGATTTCATTTGTTTCAGTATTTTCACATTCTGCAGTGTGAACTGTGTTTTGATTCAGTACCCCAAACTGTTTTCTATCCAAATTCTGTAAAGCATCTTCAGCATCACAAACATCCCTTTTAACATAAGAAAATCTACATGGACATCAGGAATGAGCATCATGTGGAATATATTCATCAATTATGATAGTATTCAGGCATCCGTACAGTCCTTCCCTTGGGATCCTGACAGGTTACTTCCTCAGCTGCAACCACTAAGAGCACCCCCTGTGCACATTTGCTTCCTTTCCCACCTCCATCCCTCTTGTACCCAGGGACCCGTCTCTGCTCCCTTCTCGGCCAATTTCACTGTCCCCTTCTCTCTTTTCTTCAAATAAACTTCCAATATGAGCCTTGTTGTATGGTGTGACTTCTCTTCACAGCATTTTTAAGTAAATTACAAAACAACTATAGGACCATAATTTCAAAATTTCTAAATCTTCAGACCTTGTACTGTCTGCTAGGTTTTTGAGAACAGAGAACTGTTATTGTTGGGATTGCAGAGCAAAAGTAGTGGGATGTGACAGGAGCAACATTAGGAACAACATTAGTTTTGGCTAGCACTGCTAATAGGTTCAGAAAACTGCAGCTCCACAGTTGGTACAGTTGGCCCATGTTCATTCTCTCTCTCTCTCTCTCTCTCTCTCTCTCTCTCTCTCTCTCTCTCATATATATATATATATACATATATATGTATGTATGTATAGATAGATAGATAGATAGATAGATAGATAGATAGATAGATATGGATATGGATATAGATATAGATATAGATAGATATGTCTGGTCTAAAAATATTAAAAATAAGAATGGACCACCATAAGTATTGGTCACATAAGGTTCTTTCAGAAGTATTGATGTCACTTCTTGGACTAGAAACAACAATAAGAGGATGGATTAGGAAAGTCTTCTATATTGAATTTTTTCCTAACTAAATGTGATACGTAAGCAAATTAGTCAGGAGTTAAAAACAGAAAATGTTACTGGAAAAATAAAAGGAAAAGAATGAGAAAAAGTGCTAAATGCATGATAGTTTTAGTAACATTTTCATACTGGGTACATTTTTTCACAGAGTTAATGCAGAAATATATTTAAACTACTTTCCCATCAACCATGGGATAAATTTATGCTTTCAAAAGATACATCTTCCTCCTCTTTTTTTGGATGAGAAAGCTGAGGCAAAGAAAGGTTAAGTGCCTATATCAAGGTCACAAAGCATCATGGTGACAAATGTAGGAATAAAATTTAATTCTGTGAACGTCAGTCTATGATTTACTCCACTAGATAATTAATAGTAAGACACTGTAGTTTTCATATTAGCTATGCTGATTGCAATGAAAGATTTATCATTTAGGTTCAACTGAAACACATTGTACTGAGACCTTTAATTCTTCTGCCAGTGATGTAATTAAATAGTGTATTTCTGGGTCTTGCTTGAGGGTAAAGGCATTTTTTTTCTTTATCTCTGTCTTTCAAAGTTGTATATTTTATCTTCATGTTAGGAAAATTGTTTTTGTTGAATACTTCAATGAATCAACAATGTTTTACTGACTTGCAGCCTTTCATGAACTAATAATAATGGATATACATATATTTAAAACATTCTTCTGCATGTTTGCTAATATGCCAGAAATAATGCCCTTGAAAACAAATATACATGTTGTTTTTAGTAAACTAAAGCACATCACATTGATAGCTATGGATATTTTTATATATAAAAATCTATCATATTTGGAACTTCAAAGGATCACTTATACACGCACAGTAACACATTCTTGTAATGGCAACTTTAAAGAGGCTGAGATAGGACCATCTCAAAGTCAATGCCAGCTTGGGTTACTTCACAAAACCATGTCTTAAAAATATTTTTTAAAAAATTTTGTACATATATTTAACATTATAGGTAAAAGGTAGATAAACTTTTCTGCAGCAAACTCTGAGTTTAAAATAATTTGTATATCTAATCTTGATCTGAAGTTTAGTCCCTAGAGAAAAAAAAATTCTTTTCTCTAAAAAGTATAAGACAGGCAAAATGTAAAATGCTTTATAGGCATAACCACCTACATTCACCAAAGACTACATTCACCAAAAACTATAAATACATTTTGGAGGTGTATTTAAAATTTAAATAAAATAATTGCCATCATATAGAGTGGGTTAGGTGAAATTGAGTTCTACTGCTTGCTTGCCATAATTTCTGATGTTCCTATGCTTATGGGCAATAAAGTCAGATGTAGGAGTATAAGAGCTACCTAATAAATAGTCACTAGAATAGTGATTTATATAAAAATAGAAACATATGTAATATCTAGATCTGCCCAAACTGAATTCTTTCAATTGTGTTCTGAAATGAAACGTGGTTAGATTAAATTGTGATATGTTACTGAGTATAGCATAGATAATTGAGTACAGGAATATCTCTTTAGGATTTTAAAATTTTTATCAAATGTTTAAATCATGTTTGGTATGTTTTTAAAGTATAATATTTTACAGAATAAGAGAGGCCATGAGAAACTGGGGGAGAACAAATATGGATTAATATTTAATATGGTCTTTTGTTTATTTTGGAGTACCTGAATATAGTGACATATCATGAAATGTGTCCTAAGTTTAAGCAAAAAATTAATTTACAATCTTAAGCATATACCTTATATACATGGTCTAAAAAAATTGGGATTTTCTAGTATTTTTCCTTTACTTTATTTACTTAATTTTTTGTTCCCCTTTTTTGCATAGTTTCTTTCTTATACAATATAATGTGAATACAGTTTCCCCTCTGTCTACCATTCCTCATTCATCCTTACTTCCTCTCCCATCTGGATCCACTCCGTTTTTGTCTCTCATTAGAAAAGAATGGGTTTCTAACAGGCAACAACAAAATATAATAAAATTAAAAAAAATCATATCAATTTTAACAAACTAAGCCAAAAGAAAAACAAAAGAGCCCTAAGAGAAACACAAGAGTCAGAGAATCACTTGTTCACACATTCAGGAGTCCCATAAAAGTATTAAACTGAAAACTATGATATGTAGGCAGAGGACCTAGTACAAACCCATGTAGGCCTGTGATTAATGCCACAGTTGTAGATGGACCAGTGGGCTGCGTCCCGCCACCCAGCTCCTGCACCTGCTAGCTTTACCCGAAATAATTACACACAAATTGTATTATTTTAAACACTGCCTAGTCCATTAGTTCTAGCCTCTTATTGGCTAATTCTCACATCTTGCTTTAGCCAGTATTTAATAATCTGTGTTGCACTACGAGATGTGGTTTACCAGGAAAGATCTTAACCTGCATCTATGTTGAGTGGGAGAATCATGGCAACTGCCTGACTGGGCTTCTTTCTCCCAGCATTCTGTTCTGTCTACTCCGCCTACCTAATTTTCTCTCCTATTAAAGGGCCAAGGCAGTTTCTTTATTAACCAATAGACAGATGACCCTCCTCCATCACACAGTCTCCATTAGTTTATAGGAATTTTGTTCCATTGATTTAGAGGGCCTTCTCCTGGTATCCTCTGTTCTTTTGGGGGATTAGCAATGCACAAGGAATACTTATATATGAACATGGTCTTTTAGATGTCGTTGATTAAAATATAGTAGTTTATATATGTGAAGTACTATAAATATATCTTTGTTTTATGCAGCTGATTAAAAGTGAAGTATAGTGTACATAAGCAGGATAAATAATGTATGTTTGAATTTCTATTTTTAATATGATTATAAATATTTATATATATACATGTTTATATTCAAATGTTCATGTAGATATCCCACTATACCTCTAAATTTATATTTTTCCCTTTTAAGATTTACTTTTTATGTTTTTAATTTAAATTTTTTGAGTAATGAATATTTGGGTACTGTGTTTATTTCATTTTCACTGTTCTATATCCCCTTCCAACTCTCCCTATAGCTTCCATTCCATCTCACAGTCAGAACCTTTTATTTGATGCTTTCTGAGTCCATTTAATGTTTCTCATTTGTATATGTGTTTAGAACTGACCACTTGGGTTTAGATAGCCTATCATACACTTCATTCCTGAAGAACACAGAGTCTTTTCATTCAGCAGCCATCTATTGCCTATAGATCTTCATCTTTCAGTAGAAGTGTATATTTTATTGGCTTCTCAATGTCACTTCTTTACTTCCAATTATCTGGTGAAAAATCCAATTTGCTATGATTCTATTATCTACTTCATAAAACTACTACTACTACTTCATATAACAAAGACCTGATTACCTGTGATTCTGTTTATATACTTATAGGAAGTGCTTAGAATGAGCCAAATCAAAGATATGTAGTAGAATAGATGTTACAGAGCTTTTGAGATGAAGTAATGGTGAGTTATTTTTTAATAGACAACAAGATTCTCAATTTCGGATGGATGATGAAAAAGTTCTAGAAGTGAATGCATTGGTACTTACTGTAAATACACTTCTTTACACTTCTCACCAGTAAATTTTATGCTTAAAATTGGCTGAAAATGTAAATGTTATATCACATACATTTCACCCTAAAATAATTTCAAAATACATGTTCATAACCATGTAATTTTCATTACCATATCAAAACCACGTTATACGATTCTCTTTTCCACTGCTTTATGTTGGCTCTGCGATTTGACAAGAAATGATTTTTCTATAAGTCTTTGAAGCTCCCACTTTTATGTCAGCACTTTATATTAAGTGATTTTAGTTTTCACATCAGCAAAACTGATTTTGCACTCAACATTGCATCTATTTCAATTTAGAAACTGGTGAGGAACATTTCGTTGGACAAGTTAAGGAAAAATTCCAACCAGTATATTTGATTTTCTCATTCCCATTGAATCTGAGATTGAAAATATACTTTAAAACAATAAAGTTCTTATGATGACAGGTGATTATGCATCTAAAAGTAAAGCTTTAAAGATGAACGAAGAACATAATAGAATACCAAATCTCAAAGATTTTTAAAAAGAATGTGACATATTTATGACATTGAAATCTAAGCATCATCAATAAAGACAGTGATAACTTCAGTTCTCCAAAGTAATTAGTAGTTTATTCCATGCAGCTTTATAAAACTTAGCAGCATACAATGTCACTACCAAAACCTGATTAAAATATTTTATAACAATTTATTTGTTATAAAATATATTTCATAACTATTTGCTAAATTAAATTGATGTTTTTATATAATGATACCTCTACATTCATACCCTAATTTAGTTTTATAGAGAAATAAAAAGCCAATATCATAATCATCTGTTAAATTACTAATTTTATTATTACCACTAAATGGACAAAATGGTTAAGTGTTGTTGGAGACCACTAGTTCATTTCCCAACCACCCTAGCTTGAAACAAACATACAGAAATCTGTATAAATTGGAGTACTGTTTGACCAATATCTTAAGCATATTTCTGGCTAACTCTTTTATCTTAAATTAATTCATTTCTATTAATCTGTGTATTGCCACATGGATGTGGCTTACCGGCAAGGTTCTGGTGGGCTCTGGCAAAGGTGTCTGTCTCCTACTCTCTGACTCTGCTTACTCTCTCTCAATATCTTTTCCAGCCTGGCTATATTATGCTAAGCCATTGGCTGAAAGCAGATTCTTTATTCATTAACCAATAACAGTGACACATATACAGAAGGACTTCCCACACCATTTCCCCTTTTCTGTTTAAATAAAAAGGGAGGTTTTAACTTTAACATAGAAAAATTACATATACAAAATAGTTATCAATCCAGAATTATAATTAAAGTATCTATACCTACTTTATCTTTTATCATAATTAAGGAAAACTATAACTAGCTATTCTTCAACTCCATAAAAGACTCCAGAAGGACATAATATTACCTAAGTAGACAGAAAATGCATTGTAAGCAACTTCCAAGGCTCTTAAATTGACAGAGCTATCTCTCTGCTTGGACAGTCACCTAAAGTTCTGTAACATTGGGTCATTCATCTTCAGTCTACCTTGACATAGTATCCAGCAGTCTTTTCTATGAAGCAGGAAATTTGAAGATCTGTTCTGCCTTGTAATTGCAAAGTCCATTAGTGTCCTGCAGAATGTCTGGCAGACACTTTAATGAAACAGGAACTCTAAAGTATGGTCTTACCTTTAAGCAAGTTCAGAAATCATTTTTCTGTGGGTCCTGCATATCCAGTTCACACAACATATCATCAAACAGTCCAGGCAAGAGCAGTTTCTTGACCAAATGGCTAACAAACTCTATAAGGAACCTCTTTGATATCCATCATCCTCTTGAAGTAGATTGGTGCTGCCAGGAGCATATGTGTCTCATTGTTGAGAAAAGACCTAAATTCTTAAAATATTTTAAATGTCCTATTTCATAGATCTTTACAAGTTTTGAAGATTATCTATCTAAATAAAATGTGTTTCTATATATTTAGAAAACCTAACTAACATGATTACAAACTTGACTATTATAGATGACTATCTATTAACCTGTATTTTTCAATTATACATTACATTTTTAAATGAGCTGTATAAACACAATATCTTAATCAAGAGCAGAAATATACATATGACAAAATTGACCTAAAATTTGTACCAATAGACCAAGATCCATACCAATGCAAAATATTCATATCTATAACATATTCCCTTTTAAATGTAAACATACTTTTATAAACAATATTTGGAGACTTAGGCATAGTTCTTACCAAACTGCTTCCTGGTTTTGTTGGTTGAAGTAATTTTTGGGGTGTTCTTGTGGACCTTTCAAGGGGATCTTGGTTCATTAAACCACATTAGTCTGGAAGGAATCCATAGGTTCTCATCCTCCGTGGAAGCAAAAGCAGAATCTGTTTTCCAAAACAACAAATCCTTAGATCCAAATTTTGAAGTCAAGATACCTTTAAAATATATATGCTTCTTTAGTTTAGCAGTCCATACAATGAAATGTCTGATGGAGGAGGGTCTACAAATGTCTCTCTGTATTTAGTTCATTCACAGTAAAAATCTCAAAGAAAACACTATAATATACATAATTGAGACTCTACATGTATATTCCATCTTTATGTGGCTTATTTTTCTTACTCTATTACTTTTTCTATAAGTTTACTCTGTCTCTTTAAAGACTTTGTTTGATTTTAAAAAAATACATTTATTTCTTTTTATAACTCTCTATACTCTTTTTCTTCTCTCTCCCAAGCCTACGTGCATTTTTTAAATACACTGTGACACATTTAGAGGTCTTTTTCATCTGAATTTGCCTTAATGTGTATCTGTAATCTTTTTCTGACCAGGATCACTTCTTAAAATGCTAAGCAGTGTGGTTAGGACTAAGGCTCCTTTGCCTTTTGGTTCCACTTAATCCAACATGGTGGAGGTCCATTCACTGTCTCTGAGACTGTTGGGTGGGAGCCATCCTCATGACCTCAACTATGGGTAGCACTGTGCAGCATGTAGATCCTTTTTATCTGAGTAAAAGCTAAATCTGCAATGCAGCACACTTCATAGCCTGGAAATATCTGTGTATGGCAGTAACAATCCTCCATGCTCTTCTGTCTGTGTACTCCTTGCCGACCAAATCCTGCTGCTAGCTCAGGTGTGGGTGCTGAGAGACCGGCATGCTTTCAGCTACTTTTCTCATAACCCTGAGTGGGCATATAATCACCTGGACCCAAAATGTGTGGCTGGTCACATGGGTAAACCCCAGTCATCCAGGCATCAATCTGTAGGCAGATGCCACTGGTTCATTTCTCTACTGCCCTGACTTGAAATAATCACACAGAAATTGTATTAATTGCAATAATTTTTGACCAATAGTTTAAGCATATTTCAGACTAACTCATTTCTTAAATTAACCCCATTTCTATTAATCTGTGTATTTCTATGTGGCTGTTACTTTTCAGGAAGGTTCGGGTGTGCTCTGTTGGAGGCATCTGACTCCTGCGGATAACTACATTGCTTTTCTCTGACTCCACCTACTCGCTCTATATATTTTTTTCAGCCTGACTGTATTCTGTTAAGCCATTGGCTGAAAGCAACTTCTTTATTCATTAACCTATAAAAACAACACATATACAGAAGAACTTCCCACACCAATTAAGCATGTATAAGTGTTTGCCTTCATTACTGACAAACAGAGTTCAATCCCTGGGTCCCACTGTATCATGAGCCTCCCCATATTTGTTCCATTATTTTTAATATGTTTTGTTGATATTGTAATATAATTACTTAATTACTCCTCTTCTTTGTCATCTCTCCCACCCCTCTCTCTAGCTCTCTCTCAAATTTATGGCCTCTTTTTATTGTTACATTTGCACATATATTCCTAAATTTGTAAGCATAACCCATTGAGTCTATATAATGTTACTTGTATGTGTGTGCTTTTAGAGCTGACCAGTTGGTGTTGGATAACCAAATACTCTAGGTGAAGCATTCCTTAACTACGTATACCTCTTTCTCTAGGGTTATGGCCTCCTGAACTTTCACCCTTACATATTAGCAATGTCTACTGGTGTCTTCCTTGTTTAGGTCTTGTTTAGGCAGCAAATGTTGATGAGTGTAGCTTTTTTAACACTTCTCGAAGAAACAAACTCAGAGCAGAATTTATTTGTCTTTAGCAATATCCCTGAGCCTTGGGTGCAAAAGTTATGTTGCAGATATATCAGCTGAGACTGGGCTACACACATATCCATTTTGTTTGTTGTGGTTTTCTGTCATGTTCTCCATCTAATACAAAAAATGTTTCTTAATGGGGGGGAAGAGCTACATATATCTGTGGGTATAAGCATAAATATTTAAAATGTAGTTAGGTATTATGGTGGGGACTCCCAAAACATTAAAGGCTTCTTGTTGCCCTTGTTTGCCTCCCAGAGGTGGAAGATAAGTTTAATGCCAAAGACATCATGCATTTCAGAAATAGGACTCAGAAGACTTAATCTAGATATAACCAAAAAGCTATCTCTGAGCTAGCTTTCATAATATGAGACATGCCATGCAAGCTTCGCGAGAAGAGAAACAACTAATAGTCCTAGTCAGCTATGATGCCTATGAACTACAACAATCAGCATGGCACAATAACCTTAAGGTGTAGTAGTGTCATGCATGCCTTGGTGACAACACACTGCTCTCTAATTGAACTAAAGGCCAGTTCAACAAGAGAGAATTTATTTCTGGTATGAGAAACCTAGCCAATTTTTCAGGGCTAGTGCTTCTTGAAAACTGCAGCAGCCACTTTATTAAACCAACACACATGTAAGTGTAATAAAAACAATAAAAAAATTCAAGACATTTGTTACTTGGTATAATTAAAACCAAGCTGATTGTTTGACCAAGAGGTATCTATTGAAATTGTTGACCTTATATCATCTCAAATTTAGTTCGAGTAAATTCATATTATATTTCAAAATTAACATCAATCCATAGAATCAACAATTGTATCACTGCAAAATCACTCCCACTCCCAAAATCCTATTGCTTTACTATGTAGTCAGTGCTAATAAACTGAGTTCTGATTTTTTATTTGTTCAAAATTAAGGAAAAAATAGAAACATTAAGTATTTTTCTATTTTTCTCATCTTGTTTATTATTCTTAATTGTTATCCAATTTCAGTTTTCTTCCTTCTTAAACATCAGATTAACAAAAACTTATGAAGAAATGTAAATTAAAGCATACTAATGAAATCATAGAAAATACAAAAGTTTAAATGGACTAATCATATCACTACTTTTCTAGATTTTAAGACCTTATTGATGTGCCATTAAATGTTAAAAATTAGAAGAATTCTGAATAACAGGAAAACAACTAATTTTCTACAAAATTTGTGATTTGAGAAACTATAAATGACTAAGAAAGTCCAGATATTGTGATATTGTGTTTTGATATGAGAAGTTAATAACATAGTAAGCATTTAAATAATGAAGTTCGTTCTCAAATTTTAACAGTCTAAAAGCATATTTATTATTTTGAGTTCTATGGGAAAGGTGAATAACCATGTTACAGGGTTTTTACATATCACTCCATAATAGCAAATGCTTTCTTGTTGAAAAAAAATGAGTGCTAATGCTTAATTTTATCTAATAAAAATATTTTATTATGTATATTTAGATTAGTTTGGTAAGCTTCCTGAAAATAGACATTTTATTCTTCATGTAAAAATATATGACATGCATCCTAAGAGTATTTCATATTTTCATTTCTCAAAAATGCTTGACCAAGGTTTTTAGTCATTATATTAACATCTGTTGTTCCATCTGGTGAACCAAAAAAAGCCAATGTATTCTAAATGGATAGTTCAGCATGAATATGCAAATTAATGATATTTCATGACTTCTGTATAAAATGTAAAGAAGTCGCTTCTTCCATGCCTTAAGTAGAAGACCTTAATATATATATTTCTTCATCATCTGTTGGGTTGAGCATTGGACTCCATTTCAGCAAATCAACAAGAACTTTCTGTAATATAAATGGCATCAAAGATTCTTTAGGAATGTCATATGCCTTGTCTGAAATAACCTACTGCAATACATTTTCCAGGAAAAGAAAAAAATACACACAGCTAGGAGATATTATCTTGAAATACAGAAGTACTATATGTAGCCACAGCTATGTTCAAGTGCCAACAATGTACATTCTAGAACCATTAATGAGTACTTAGTGTTAGTTATGTTCTGTTTAGATACTGTCATTACTTGCTTCATAAGTAAACCCAAGTATATTCTAAGCACAAACATAACTACTATTTTATCTACCTTCAAATTTCATAATATATATTTACATATGCATTTTTGTCTTAAACAAGTTACAGCTACAAAGCACATGATACACCTTTATTTAAAGTTACAATTCAAGAAATAAAATATGCAGAAGATATATGCAAACTTGTTTTTGATTAAAATCAACCTTTTTGAATTTATGGAAAATTATGGCTGATAGGTATCAACAATATATAACATGAAGATCAATATAGACCTTCTCAAAGTATTACCTGAAAATAAAATGTGTGTAGCTTGGTATTATTTTAATACTGTCAATGAAATTCTTAATGATATATCTTTTCAGAATACTAAAGTCACTAATAGTTGTTAGCATCAAACACAACAGGTATAAAATATAAAATATGTGAAAAATATCTCTCAATATTAAAACTATTTCTTATTATGTAGCCACTTAGAAATAAATTATTTACTCTTCATTGGTAATTGTGAAATTGCTAAATTCTATTAAAACAATAGGCTGAAGACAAAGATAATACAATTATTTTAAATGATGCTTTCCTTTTTGGAACATAATCAGATCATTTTATGTTAATCTACTTTCTCCTTGAATTAAATAAACCAATTGTGTTGACTTGTCTTCATGTATTGTTTGTCTTTGAACATGATCATTTGCATCTATGAAGCAGAAAAAACTTTATGTAACCTGGTAGTCACTTTTTTAATACTGGAGGGGGTTAACCTATGAATCACATTTGCCAGAGAGGCAGTCTGTCACTGAACAACATTACTAGTCCTCCTTTGATCTTTTGAAATGTGTTCATTTTGTTTGAGTATTTTGAAAAAATTATTTTTAACTATCTTTTCTCATTTTACATACACTCCTTTCCCTCCATATTACCCCACTCCATTCCCCCTCATTCTATCTCCTGTCCATTCCCCAGAGAGGGTAAGGCTTCCCATGGGAAGTCAACAATGTCTTGCACATTGTTTTGAGGTAGGGTCAAGACCCTCCCCACTATATTTAGGCTGACCAAGGTATCCCTCTAGAGAGAATGGGTTCCAAAAAGCTAGTACAAGCAGTAGGGATAAATCCTGGTCTCAGTGCCAGTGGCCCCACAGTCTTCCCCAGTCATACAACTGTTACCAACATTCTGAGGGCCTAGTTTGTTTTATGCTAGTTCCTTTGCTATCAGTTTTTGGGCTCCTATTAGCTCAGGTAAGCTGTTTTAGTGGGTATCCCCACCATGGTCTTGACCTCTTTGTTCATATTCTCACTCCTCCCACTCTTTAGCTGGATTTGGTAGTTCCATTGTGTTCCATTGTGGGTATCTGCATCTGCTTCCATCAGTTGCTGGATGAAGGTTTTAGGATGACATTTAAGTAAGTAATCAATCTCAACAGAGGGCAAGGCCAGTTCAAGGCACCCTCTCCACTATTGCATAGAGTCTTAGCTGGGATCATTCTTATTATCACTGAGAATTTCTCTAGTGCCAGGCTTTTTTTGAGTCCCATAATGGCTCCCTCAATCAAAACATATCTTTCCTTGCTTTCTGTCTCCATCCTTTGGCATCTCGACCTTCCCTCACTTCTCCCCCTTTTCCCCCTTCTTCCCTCCCTTCTTTCCCCACCCCCACACTCCTAATTTTCTCAGGAGATATCTATTTCCTTTTCCAAGGGGATCTATATATGCCTCTCTTCGCATTTGCCTTGTTACGTAGATTCTCTGGGGTCATGTACTATAAGCTCATTATCCTTTGCTTACAGCTAGTATCCACTTATGAATAAATACTTACCATGCTCATCTTTCTGGGTCTGGGTTACCTCACTCAGAATGTTTTTTTCTAGTTATATCCTTTTGCATGCAAATTTCAAGATGTCATTGGTTTTTTACAACCGAGTAGTACTCCAGTGAAAACAGCTTGGTATTGGCATAAAACAGAGAGGTTGACCAATGGAATCAAATCATAGACCAATATTAATCCACACACTTGTGAACACCTGATTTTTGACAAAGAAGCTAAAATTATACAATGGAAAAAAGAAAGCATCTTCAACAAATGGTGGTGGAATGAGTGGATGTCAGCATGTAGAAGAATGAAAATAAAATAGACCCATATCTATCCCCATGTACAAAACTCAAGTCCAAATGGTTTAAAGACCTTACTATAAATCCAATGGCACTGAACCTGATAGAAGAGAATGTGGTGAAAGTAGCCTTCAATGTATGAGCACAGGAGATCACTTCCTAAATATAACACCAGTAACACAAACACTGAGAACAAAATAAATAAATGGGACCTTTGGAAACTGAGAAGCTTCTGTAAAGCAAAGGACACATTCAATAAGACAAAATGGCACTCTACTGGATGGGAAAAAATCTTTACCAACCCCACTTCAGACAGAGGACTGATCTCCAAAATATAAAATGAATTAAAGAAATTGGGCATCAAAATTCCAAATAATCCAATAAAACATGGGGTACAGACTTAACCAGAGAACTCTCAACAGAATAATCTCAAATGGCAAAAAGACACTTAAGGAAATGTTCAACATTCTTAGCCATCATGGAAATGCAAATCAAAACGTCTCTGACATATCCTCTCCCACCAGTCAGAGTGACTAAGATCAAAAACACCAATGATAGTTTATGCTAGAGAGAATTTGGAATAAGAGAAACACTCATCCATTGCTGGTAGGAATGCAAACTTACACAGCCACTTTGGAAATCAGTATGGCTTTTTCTCAGATAATTGGTAAACAACCTACCTCAGGACCCAGCAATACCACTATGGAACATATACCCAAAAGATGCTCAATCATACTACATAGGCATTTGTTCAACTATAATCATAGAAGCATTATTTGTAGTAGCTAGAAATTGAAAACAACCTAAAGCCCCTTAACCTAAGAATAGATAAAGAAAATGTGGTGCATTTACACATTAGAGTACTAATCAGTGGTTAAAAAATCTTATTTTGAGTTTGTTTGGAGATGGTATACCTCTGTGTAGCCATAATGTCCCAGAATTCACTATGTATGCCAGGATGATATCACAATGACAGAGATCTGTCTTTTGTCACTGGAGTGGTAAGATTAATGGTGTGTACAATCACACCTGTGATTTTGAGACAGGGTCTCACTAAATTGTCCTAGCTAGAATTGAACACACTCTATAGTCTAAAACAAGCCATACACTTGGATTATTTCTTCTTCCATATCCCAAGTAGCTGGTATTACATGTATGTGGCAACAGATCTGATAAAGAAGATAATCTTTAGGTATCCTTAAACATTGTTAAAGTCAAAAAAGAAGTCAGGTAACCTTTTGTGATTTTATTTTAATTGATCAATGTGGATAACACATTTCAATTTACTTTAGAAGCAAAGACTGGGAAATGTAGCTACCTTTCATGTGATCTAGGGAACATTGACCACATATATCTTGAATAATTCAGATGAAGCACACTGGTTCTGTATGAAAAACCAGTATACAAAACAGAAAAAGGAGATTTCCTTCATTTTGCCATTTTCTAGGATGACAGGATTTAGATAAAGTCCCACATTTTCTGGTATGTGGAAGGAATGACTATGAGGATTGTTAAATAATAAGATGCTAATAGGTTAATGATTTGTATACTCATAGCAGGATGTAATATTAGAGAAGAGAACATTAATAAATAACAATAGTATCCTGTTTTAATTTTTAATTTTTGACTTCTAAGGACTTATCTAAGTATGTTACATTATGGACTCGTTTAAAAACGTCCATCAATCATTCAACATTTCCAGACAGCAACATCATTTTCATTTTAAAGACAAAAATCTTAGCGATTAAGTGACGTGACAAGACTGTTAGTGAGGAATACTTCTGGATCTCATAATTATTTCAGCCAATGATTCCCATCAACTGCTCTGCTTTTTTTTGCATAAATACAAAACATTCTTTGTCTAGTTAGCTCAGGAATATAAGCTACTTGGGTGTAAGATACATTAAACATTTTTTTACTATTTGGAATATCAAAAATATGTAAACTATTTACAATTCTGAACCCTAGTTTGGAAAGAAATGAAGATTTCTATAACCACAATGATTTCATTGGAAAGGTAGTATAGTAAACAATACAGCGAACATTTACTGAGCACATTCCATACCCCTATATGAACTTTCTCAGTCTGTCATATTCCCCACCACATATTAGTAGAGAATATGCTGCCTGTTATTTGAACAAACAAATTAAAGTTCTGAGATATTAATCACTTTACCTAAGAACTTTTATCTGAAGTTTTGCAGCAAAATTTTGAACCCTGATTCCATCCCACTCAGAATTAATTACTAAAATTTTCAAGACTATTGAATAGCAACTTTGTTATTAAATAGGACAAAGTTAAAGACATTATTCAAACAGTTTTTACATCATCTGAAATGTGGAGCCAAACTTCTACCTTTCTTCATGAAAATTATGATGATATGATATACATAAAATATTTTAAAGCACATAGATCTATTACTTAATATTTATTAGCTATGATGGTTTATGTTTTGAAGACAATAGCATCATCCTCTCTTTTCTCAAAAGAATAGTTAGACACAAGATGTTAACATGATTTTATACACTAGGAGAATTATAAAAAATATATATCCATTTTTATTAGATCAATTCACATTTACTTATAACATGAATATTGAAATATCTTTTCAGCCTGTCGTTAAATTTCCGGGGTTTCTAAAAATAAAATTTGCATCTTATTTGAATCTAAGGATGGACATTTATGCACTGGTATTTCACGACATTTTGAGGATTTGCATATCATTCTGTTGGTATCTAGGGTATTAAGAACATTATAATATTCAGATGTGTTTTCTCATGTTTCTCACTGATGTGAATAGACATGCTATTATTGTTTTTAGCTACTTGTTTGTGGTGGTTGGACTCTATGAAATTCCTGCTAAGCATGAGTTATCTTGTTCCAGTTATCTATGGATGTGTGTACTGTGAGCAGAGATCAAAAGCCAAAAAGTAAAATCCAGGATAAAGGCCAAAGTATAAATTTAAGGATACATTCCATTATCATTATCTACAGACAACACAGATAAGGATTGATGCAATGGCAAATATTCATGAGCTTAAAGCTATTTTAAACAAAAATTTATTTTAGAGCCTGCAAGGTTGATATTCAGATGACAATGGTAATGTTTCATTAGTTAAATAAAAGCTCTGACCAGCCATGAGAGTTTGTGATCATTTTATCCTCTGGGAAGTGTGTGATTTATAGATAAAGCAATCTAGGCTCAAAAGTTTGCAATAGATGTTTCTCAGGATATTATAAAAAAAACCTATTAAAACTCAACTTAACTATTTCACACAGGCATTATTAAGGTATGTGGAAAAAATATAGTACAACCATATCTTTAAATCTTGAATGTACTTATTTGTTTATTTTGTTCATGAATGTGGGATGTAAGTGTGCATGTAATATGGCAAATATGTGCAAATCAGATGAAAATTTGTAGGAATCATTTGTCTCTTTCTGCCACATAAGAGCTAGGACTCAAGTTCAGATCATCTAAGTGGTGTCAGCATTTTTATGTTATGCATATAGGTGTTTTGCTTTCATGTATATCTGTGCACAGCATGCATGCCCAGTAACTAGAGAGGCCAGAAGAGGGAATAAGATCCCCAAAACAGGAGTTACAAACCGTTGTGACTCACCATGTAAGTGCTGACATTTGAACCTGGGTCCTGAAGACTTTGATAAAAGGCAGATTCTGATTCATGAAGGTGTCATTGGTCTTCGGAATAAAAACTGGGTAGAGATCCATACACTCAGGTAGACCTTTGGACCCATCTACAATAAGTCTCAAATTAAATGCTACTGGGTGACTTTAATAAACTATATAATATTGGTAGTATAAAATTACTTTGAGATTCAGGCAGTATTTGCATAACTAAAGAAAATTCTTAGTTTCTTTGCCTCCTTCTGTTCCTTGTTTTTTCCACTTTTTTTGTTAGTGTTTCCTTGCTTCAGGGTTCTTGAGTACGTAGAAATCCTTCCTGGAGTCTTTCCTTGATTGTTCATTTCTTTTATTCCTTGGAGGCATTTACAATAGTAGCACTTCTAAAAATGAAAAGCTAAGAGGTACAGAAAATACATGATGAAAACCTGACCCTATTATTTTCTTGAGTCATCAATGAGTAAGCTGTTTCTTTCTCTAGATTTAGACTCCATTAGAGTATCTAGAAAATTTCTAGAGTCTTCTATATTTTTGTCATACTCAGAATTGTTTATTTGCAGAAATGAAAGGAATTTTATATCAGTCATTTGTTTAGTATTTGAGAGTTGATTATGTTTAATATAGGCCCAAATAGAGGAGAAGAGAAAGTACTTTGTCAATGCTCTTAACCACTGAGCCATCTCTACAGTCTATCCTCTTCATTGTGTCTGAATTATAGGAAAGTACTTTTAATAGTATGGGCAGTGCTTTTAAATTTCAATATCTTTCTGACCACGCAAAACCACAGAAAAAAATTGTAGAATATAAGTACATATTGCTAAAATTCAGAGGATTACTGGTACATACAGATTTTTATTTAGCACCCAGTTTCTTTTAGTTCCATACCTCTACATTCATTTATTATAATTATGTGGTCTATAGTCACATGCCATAAATATAGTATTTATGTATCTGAAATCTAGTGTACAGTATTTCCTGAATGTTTGTATACACACACACACACACACACACACACACACACACACACATACATACAAATATATAAACTTTAAAAGGGTGTCTGAAAAGATTTCATCTGTATTTTTGAGACAGAGTTTTCCTGTGTAGTCCTGACAGTCTTGGAACTTGTACCATAGAACAGGCTGGCTTTGAACTCAGAGATCTGCTTACCTTTGCCTCCCAATTGCTGAGTGTAAAGTTATGTACCATCCCTTCCTGGCTCAGATGAGAAATTTTTAACAGGAGAATACATTTTTCTGTTAACCGTAATTAAGTGTCTGCTTGTTGGTTTCTGGCTTCTCAGCCCCGAAGTAATCACAAAGAAACTATATTATTTAAATCACTGCTTAGCCCATAAGCACTAGCTTCTTGTTTTCTAACTCTTACATCTTAATTTAACCCATCTCCATTAATTTGTGGATCACCATGAGGTCATGGTTTACCAGCAAAGTTTCAGCATGTCTACCTCTGGGGGCAGCTCCATGGCTTCTCCTTGACTCCACCTCCTTTCTCCCAGAATTCTGTTTAGTTTTTCCCACCTACCTAAGTTCTGTCCTATCATTAGGCCAAGGCAGTTTCTTTATTCACCAATGGTATTTACAGCATATGAAACGAAATCCCACATCAATTAACAACATGCTAAATATACTATTAATTTCATAGAAACACAACATCATCTAAATACTAACAGTACAGAACTATTACAGTTGGGTGTGAATTCTAACAAATTAAAAGAAAATCTGCATGATCCATGCTTGTAATTATCTGACAGTGTTTATTGTTAATAGCCTTACTGAAAGCCACAAATACAGCAGTAGCACTTAATTATGAAACAGTCTATAATACAACACAATGCAGTTTTTCTGCTGCCTTCAAGATCACATTGGCAGCAGAGCTTACTATAATGAACTGTCATGAAGATTCAGAGTGCTGTTTTCAGCAGTTTTGCATTTGAGTATTCAGATTTTATGGTGTATGAAATCTGAATTGAATGTGCTCCACCACAGTAATTCTTATTTCAAAGTATTTATACTTCCCTTCTCATCTGAAAAGCATGTTAATAAAAAGCACATCCGATATTAAGAATAAGTACCCATCATGAGCTAATAACTAAATAGAAGTCTAAAATTCTTTATGGTACACTAATAATACTTGGAAAATTCTTTATGGTACACTAATAATACTTGGATCTGAGAACTTTTTGTTCTGTAATATATATTTAAACAAGAACTTCACATTTCACCAAGAGTCGCAGTGTCAAACTCATGAGATCAGAGTTATTAGCATTTATTTATTCAATTGCCCTTTTTAATAAAATACAAAATATCTATTTTCTCTTGATTCTTGATATTTTCTACACATTATCTATGTATGTGTCCCCAGTTTTAATGGCCTTAATTCACACAATTGGAAATTATATGGAATTTTAAAAGTCAAGACTTTTTGAGTAGCTCTGGCTTTTCTGCCCTTCATGGTTAATATTCTCCTTTTTTCAATATATTTATTTTAGATAGAAATAGTGGCAGAGGGTTTGAAATATGGAAAGGCACTTCCGTTTTACTAATACTTAATATCATGCTAATATATCTAAAGTAAATTATATTTAGTGGTAAGTAAGTATGCATCTACTTAAATTTAACCCAGTGCCATTATTTTTTTAAAAAATTATGTATGGATGTTTTACTTGTGTGTATGTCTGTGTAGCATAAGCATGTGATGACCACAGAGACCAGAAGAGGGTGTCAGTTCCCTCTGGAACTTGGGTTCCAGATGCTTGTGAGTTGTATGTGGCTGCAGGAAATCATGTGCATGCAGAAAATCAAATTTGGACGGTCTGGAAGAGAAGATCTTCACAAGAGAGACATCTCTCCAGTCCTGTGCCTTTGCTCTTAGAGGAAGGTGTTTCAATACAGAGCTCTGAATATCCCAGAACTCATTTTGTAGTACAAATTAGCCTCAAATTTATGATCTTGTTATATTTACATATCAATTAATGAGATTTTAGAAGCACACTACCACAACAGGCATAGAACGCTATTTTAAAAGGACTAACTCTTTTATATAAAGTTTTCTTCTGTCAGGTGTAGGAACCAGCCATGATAAGCTAAATATGAACAGATCATCCAAAGGAAGTTCTTTACTTCCAACCACTATCACATGCCAGAGTAGGACTCAGTCATCGATAAGTTTACTGGAGGCATGAGTCTCAGTAGTTTACCCTGAAGCAATACCTGGTTTCAAAAAGGACCATAAACTAAGATTACCTGAGCACCACCCAAGAAACAGACCATCCAAAGAAAATGCCTAACATTCCAACCGCTGTAGATAGGATCCCCTGCCAGCCCAGACTCAGTAGGACACCCTTAGACAAATATAAGTCAATCAGGGGTCCTGAACCTCGGAAACTTCTCACCCCTACCTTTACTACTATAAAAACCCAACTTTAACTGAGCTTAGGGCTCTCCATTTATTCCAATACGTTGGACATGCAGAGAGACCAAGTTTGCAAACTTGCCTAAAATAAAGGCTCTTTGCTTTTACATATGGAATTTGGTCTCCTTGTTGGCTTTTCGGGGACTTTGCGGATTTGGACATAACACATGTAGTTAAAAGTATGGCGACATTTATGAATCATTTTTTCATACACAATGAGATCTGTCATTTGGAGTTGTAGAATATTATTTGTCACAGAGTAGTAATAAAAAACCCATTTTAGCAAATCATAGGATGGCTTCAGTATTCTATAAAACAAAATTTCTTTGTTTTAATCTTTTATTTTTGTTTTTACAGACCAAAGTTTCTTCTCCCTCCCCTCTTCCAATTCCTCCCCCACTTCTTCTCTCTGCACCTTCCCCCAACCACTCCTCCTCCACTGTTTCTTTTGAGATACGGGCAGGCCTTCCATGGATATCAGCCAGCCTTGGCAAATCAAGTTGCAGTGAGAATAGGCATCACTTCTCCTCTTAAGGCTGGGTAAGGCAACTCAGTATGAGGAGTAGGTTCTGAAAACCCAACACAAAAGCAAGAGAAAGCCCCTGCTCCCACTGTTATTACTGCCACAAGAAGACCAAGATACACAACTATCACACATATGCAGAGGGCCTAAGTCAGACCCATGCAGTCTTCCTGATTGTCAGTTGAGTCTCTGTGAGCCCTAGTGAGCCTAGATTAGTTGATATTGTGGGCCATTTTCATGTGGTAACCTTGACCCCACTGGGTTCTACAATCCTTCCTTCCCCTCTTCTGTAGGATTCCCCCAAGACAAAAATTTTTAATAAAATATTTGCAAACCGCATCTAAGAACACATCAAATGATCATTTACCATAATTAAGCTGGCTACATCCCAGAGACGCAGGGATGGGTCAATATTGAGCCTTAAATTGTATTAACATTGCTTACTTTTATATGTTATTGTACTTTGTTAATATAGACATTGTTATTTTGACATGTGTACCACAGTGTGTTTAACTACTTTCTTGTGATATACATAGTTTTTTCTATGTTTTATCTTAAATAATACTGCTATAGCTATTATATAATCTACTATTTGTACATTTTGTGTAATATATTTGGTCATAATATTCCAAAATGAAATTTTGAGATTAAGCAGCAAGTATATCCAATTAATGCATTTTATTAGAAATTGTAATTTTTCTTCCAATAAGATTTTTTTCAGTTCACATGGTTTTATATAATACCTGGGAATTCATATGTAAATACATATGCAATGCCTGGGAATACATATTTAAAGCCTAGTACATTATTAATTTGTTTAATCTTGAATATAGTAACAAATAGGAACAAAGTGAACTCTGAGCATTTTTTCAGTTATATATCCTTTCATATATACCATTGTTGATTTTAAAGTAATAATATTGACTATTTATATACCTAAAAAACATACATGATCTGGTAACTTTTTTATCACTTTTCAATTTTTTACATCTTAATTGCTCAAAAGATAATTATCATCCAAAATAATTAGTGTGGTTACACTGTGCTTCCTGTAAAAATTGCAGGACAGTGTGACAATTCACTTTACAAATTACTTTCCCCGCCTTTTTCACTGACTGTCAGGGTAAATTAAGGTTATGAGTATAGTGATGAATATAAATTAGTTTTGTGGTGTGCCTCACAAAAGTACATAATGATATTTTTATGAATTGCCACTTTAGAAAAACATATTTAAAATAATGGCAGGGCTTTCCTTTTTATGAATTAACTAATTTTCTTATATATAAAGATTTTTGATATTCTAATGCATATCCTTTATGCTTATATTTAAACTGTTTTACTTTTCTTCACTTCCCAATTAGTTCCAACTATTGTTTTTGAACTGAAGTTATTAATTCCCTTTCATCCTTCTATCTTTTTGAAAATATGAAACAGTTTGCTGAGAAAAATACAGATGCTTCCATTAAGAAGTATTTTTTTTTTTTTTGAGACTGGTCAGATGGATCAGTAGTCAAGAATCTATACTGTTCTTGCATTGCAAAGGACCTGAATTTAGTTCCCAGTACTCACATTAGGCAATACCCATCCAGTAATTCCAGCTTCCAGGGATCAAACACCCTCTCTGTACTACATGAGTACCTGATCTTACACACACACACACACACACACACACACACACACTTAAAAAATAAATCTTTCTCAAAAGTAGTTTATAAAAAGCAGATTTTAGAACAGATGTGGTTGTGGGTCACCAGAAAGAATGAAGAGATAAAAAAGAAAATTCAAGGCTAACTTAAGCTACATAGGAAAACCATGTTTCAGGAAATCACAAAGAAGGAATCAAAGAGAGAAAGAATGAACTGAAAGTTTGAAAGTCAAAGAGATTTTAACTACAGACATTAACATTGCATTGCTCTACTTGCAGTCCGTTCATTCCAAACATTTTTTCACTGTTTGAAATGTGAAGCAATCTGCTTTTTCATAGTTGAAATTTCACATTATATCATCTGTGGTACATTTTCTCAAATTTATTCACAGGGCATTTACTGATCCATTTTAATACTGTGTTCCTATGAATGTAATTTCCTAATATTTTGGATGTAGTATCTGGTACTTGGAAATTAAAGTGAAGATTAGCAATCATATTTTGTATTTGGTGATTTTCTATGCAGAAACTGTAACTTCACTGACTGATATTGCATAAACCCTTAATTTACCTTAAAAGATCAATTACTATTTGAATTTATATGTAGTGAGATCTTTCCTTCCTTCCTGCAAGTTCCCAAATAACTGATACAGGGACTGATTATTAATTATAAATGCTCAGCCAATAGCTCAGACTCATTACTAGCTTACTCATACTTTTAAATTTACCCATACTTTTTATCTATTCTTTGTCATGAGGTGGTACCTTCTTTCAACATGCCAGTTCATCTTCCTTCTCTTTGTGTGTCTATGTGTAATTCCTTTGTCTCTACCCTCCTTCCCAGTGTCCTTATTCTAGTTCTCCTGCCTAAAATCATGCCTAATATAATGAAACATTGACTATTATTAATAACTATTATTCTGTATTTCTTAATAATACATTTAATTTTAAATTAGTTGCATAAGCATAATACCACAAACAAGAATATAAGCTTGCATATAGTCTAGTAAAAATAACTTTAAATTCATATCAATAAATGAAAATTTCTACAAATATAAAATATTTTAAGATTGATAGTTTTTTTATTAATGTAGATTCAATAATTTATCATTTTATCCTATCATTTATCTATACCCTCTTTTTTTCAGAAAAGACTCCTACAACTAATCTTTGTTCAGTCTTTGTTTTCCTGACCATACCAATAACAACTTGTAATTAACCCCCCTAAAATGATAACAAACATCCATAACCAGTATTTTAGGAATGGAGGCATTGTTTTCTAGACTACTTCCTGTTAATTAGAGGTATTGCTATCTTTGGGGGAACCTTGAGAAAATTGAGATAATAATGAAGTTTTGGCTTGTGTTGTCCATGAGGTTGGTCCATCTCAGCCAGTAGCCTTAAAGTTGTTTTGGATGCCGGATTACCTTGGTAATCCATTTTTACTGAGGTCTTGTCCCCTTGTTCCGAAAATACATAAACTTTTAAAGGTCACATACATATATGTAATTATACAAGTATAGACTGTGCATTCTACAAAAGTCACCCAAAGACAATTTTTTGTTTTATGTTTGAGCAGGTAAAATATACATCACATGCCTTGTAGTTCTTCTAGGTTTGTTTTATTATGTTTGTAGTCATTATTTTCAGGGAGACCTTACCTGATCAAACCTAATTCATATCAACCTGGAACAAATCCAGAATCTCTCATCTCCTGTGGAAATAAAAATATAACCTCTCCCCAAAAGCAACACATCTTTTGACTTACTTTTTTGCATTCAGAATATTTTTAAAATACATAGGTTGGTTTCATCTAGTAGCTTTCAAAATAAAATGTCTCTTAAGAACTATTGCTCTTTTATTAGAAGTCAAATTCAAAGACAACACAAAATATACAGGCTCCAGATGCTCTGTGTATTTCCCATTTTTATGTAGCTTATTATATTTTATTACTATATTCATTTTCAAGTTCTTTATTTTGCTATTTTTAGACTTTTTGAATCTATGATTATTCTATCCTTTCTCTTTTTATCTCTCAAGTCCATGAATATAAGTTGTAACCCTATAGAGCTTTTCTTTTTCTCTCTGTATCTGTCTTTACTGAGCATCTGTATTGTTTCATGATTGCATGAGATGAATCTTAAAATGTTACAGCTTGGTGTCTTGCAGCTCGCTCATCCCACATGCAACTGCTAGGAAATGTTTCTCTGTACTGCAGCCACCATGAGAGACATACCAGGAAGCTGCATTTGGTTCCATTTTTGTGTATTTAGAATCTTTTTTAAACTTTCTCAGGGCTTATGTGGATGGAGGTACCATAAGTTGAATGTCATATGTAGGACAACTTTCTTTTCTGTCCAACTGGCCAATAGCTGGACAGGATAAGGTTAGAAAGAAGATCCAGACTTAGGGCAATGGGAAGAAGAAGGCCAGAGTCAGAAGAATTGTGAGCAGACACACAGAGAGAAGAAAGATAAATATGCTATGTAGAGTACAGATAAGAAATATGGGGGGCCTGAAGAGATGGCTCAGTGGTTAAAAGCACTACCTGCTCATCTAATGGTTCTGAGTTCAATTCCCAGAAACCACATGGTGGCTTACAACCATCTGTGGTGAGATCTCGTGCCCTCTTCTGTCCTGCAGTCATGCATCTGCAGTAGGCAGAATACTGTATATACAATGAATAAATAAATATTTTTTTAAAAAAAGAAATAAGGGTTAATTTAAAATGTGGGAGTTAGCTAGTAACAAGCCTGAGCTATCTGCCAAACATTTATAATTAATATTGGGTCTCTGTGTTGGTTATTTGAGAACTGGCAACAGAAAAGGAATGTGTACTTACATTTATGCTTGAGACTTACTAATGCAATTGTTTTTAAAACTTCATATATAATACATATAACATGAAGCTTATAGTTTTAACCTATTTAAGTTGTAAAATTTGGTAAATTTTATTATATTCACAATAATGTACAACTGTGTTTAGGACAGAAAAAAAAACTTAAAACTTCAACATTCTTCCTTTAGATACCTCAATTTCTTGAGAACAAGTAATCTATATTTTGGCTTTGAAGATTTGACTCCTCTGATATTTTTTTTATGAATATAATCATACAGTAGGTAGTCTTTTTTACTAGATTCTTTCATCATTCAGTTTAAAATGTCCTTCAAACATGTAGCATGTTTAAGAGCACTATTCCATTTCTTTAGGAAATTATATCCCTTTTAAAGGATTTACCCCATTATATTTATCTACTCAGCACATTAAAATATTAGTTATTTCTATTTGAGAGTTACTATGAATAATATTTCTACCAACATTTGCCTACTTTTTTGCATAAACATGTCTTAATTTACTCAAGTATGTATTTAGTATATTTACTATAGAATAAGATCTATTTTCTTGAGGAAGTGCCTGAGGTACTACTATTTCCACATCCAAACATTACAGACATTATGTTTGTCGAACATAAATTTTTGTTTTTCCACATCATCATCAAAAATGTTTTTCTGTTAGTTATTATTGTTATAGTCATCCTAGTTAAGAATAAATTATTATTTCATTTTGGTTTCATATATTTGTTATTAAAAGCTCAATTTAATAATTCATTCATAATTTTATAAGTGGTATTGTTTATATCAAAATTAGTTAAGTCATGTTATAGTAAAATCATTGGTGATGTGATATTCTACAAGAAATTAAGGATATATATGTAATACATTTTTGAAAGAAAAATAGTTTGGCAACTTAAAGATCTGATCTAAGTCATTCTTCATGGCAAACTGTTTCACTTCTCCTGTCCTGTTTTTGTTTAGTTACACATTTTTAAAGAAGTTTTAAATTTATTTATTTTTTTAAAAAGAAGTTTATAAGATGTTTAAAAAAAATTAAACTGATAGATTTCTATGCTAATAGGAAATTTTAGCTTTTCAAGTCTAACATCTAAAATGTTCAGGTAAGGAGAAAAAAAAAAGTCATGCTTATTTATAGACTTTATTGACTTCCAATAGGGAAAATATAAGTTCTCATTGAAAATATTTTATATAATACTAATATATAAATCATTGTTGCAGGTAGGTTAAACACATGTAACAGTTCCATTAATTCCACCACACTCATTATTAATTAAATTAAATAACTTCATGAAGTATTTTGCTCTTCTGAATGACAAAGAGTAAAAAGAGGTGAAACTAAAGCAATATAGAGGAATAGGGAGAAGGAAAATTATTCGATTTTATAAAATTACTGTATTTTATAGTTTGGTTGTGCTTTATGACCATTTTAAATTTTTAAAGCTTTGCTAGAAATTGATTACTTTTCATTACAAAATGTGTCTGCCATTTTCTTAGGAATTCTCCTACTGGAGTAATTTGTCAATGGCATCTTTTGTTTCACTTAGTAGGAAAATCCTGCCTGGATTCTCAAGAATCTAGCGAAGAATGTTGCCCTATTAGTATTTGCTAAGGTTTTCAGGATTCATAGAAACAAAATAAAACAAAGCAAAACATCATAACTATGTCATAATAGTTTCCATGTTCACTTTTCTCTTTGTCACTTGTGTAAAAGACAAGACTCTAGAAATGGTGGCAAGAAAATTTCTGCTTCTTATTTATTGACTGAATAAACCCACCTTCCCAAATGACTTAACCTTTCTTAATTCTGAAAACAATGATAATCAAAACTCTTTGAAAATAAATTTAATTTTTCCAGACTATCTAAAGCTAATGCTATGATTCAAAGAGATCTAAAAGTAGGAATTATACTGATTATTCTGCAAGATCCCAAGAAAGATCCAAACATATTTTATATTAGCATGCTTATTATTTAAAATTATGTGTTTTTTACTTTTTTGATTTCAATTATTTGCACAGGTGGAAGTGTGTTATAAAAACCAAGAAATATTTATCTGCCATAGTCTTCATACCTTGACAAAAGCTACTTAGGGGAGAATGGGTTTATTTTAGCTCATAGTTCCAGGTTATCATCCATCATATCAAGAAAGTCACAGCAGCTGGAATTCAAGAGAGTGTAGTAATAGGAGCGGCGGGGCTGCGTCCCCAGCACCCTGGCCGCCTGTTAGCTTATGCCCCAAAATAACAACACACAAATTGTATTCATTTAAACACTGCTTGGCCCATTATATCTAGCCTCTTCTTGGCTAACTCTTACACCTGGACTAGCCCATTTCTAATAATGTGTGTAGCCCACAAGGTGTGCTTACTGGGAAGATTCTAGCCTATGTCCATCCTGGGCTGGAGCTTCATAGCGTGTGCCTCAGAGAGCAGGGCTATGGTGTCTGCCCAGGAGAGGGGAGCCTGGTGTCTCTGCTCCAGAGCAGAGCTGTCGAGTCTGAGCTCACTTCCTCTTCCTCCCAGCGTTCTGTTCTGTTTACTTCACCCACCTATGTTCTAACCAATAAAATGGGCCAAGGCAGTTTCTTTATTAGCCAATGACCTTCCTCCATCAAGAGAGTAGGTTGCATTGCATCCATAGTCAAGAAGCAACAAGGGATGAATTAACACATGCTACATGCATGATAATACAGGCTCATTTTCTCCACTTTTACAGCATTCAGGATCTACTGCCTAAAGAACAACACTACCTATAGTGGGTTGATGTTTTCACCTCAATTAATCAATATCATCTCCTACAGAAAAGTCTGCATGTAACCCTGAGCTAGACATTCGTACAAATGCGACTACTTTTCCCCAATGATTCTAGTTTACGTTAAGTTGGCAATTAAAACTAGTTATCACAACTATGTTTAAGAAATAACAAAATTTAAAAAACCTAGTTTCTTATTGTTTGGTTATATAATAAATGATGACTAGATATTATTGCTTCATGATATGCCAAGTCATTACATTTGAATCTATAATTCATGAAAGATATAGCCTTAAATACAGCTGACCATTTTAAGTGTTAGTTACACTGTTTAGACATACCATGTTGTTATACTTATTCCTTTTCTCATGTATATCACTGCTATTCAAATTTAAAAAGACAAATAGAGGAATTTCACTAACCTTTGCAGAACTTCATTAGGTGGGCTATATTAATAATGCTATATAACAAACAAAGTGGTAACTATTAATTATTTGATGGTGAAAGTCAAAGGTTTGACTTCCTAACTTGTTGCTTGTCAGTACTTTACTGGTCTCTTTGTATTACTGGTCTTCAATTAGATTAAAATATGTTTTGATATATTATTTTTCAGATCCATTGTTATTTTTGTATCTGTGGCACAGTAGCTACAATTAATTCTATTGCTGCCTCAGCTACGGACAGCATTTCTTCCACCACAGCCTTGCAAATTAGGCCGCAGCCTGGAAAAGCCTTCATGTCCAGCCACCACTTCCTCTGCTGTCTCCACTTAGGGAGATAAATGTTTTAACTAAATCTCTATCCTTTTATTTTATCAATGAAGATTTGGGAGTCAGATGCTGGGGTGAAAACCTGCTAGCTCAGAGAGGTAGACAAAGAAGTCAGCTTTCCTTCTTCCTTCCCTGTCACCTCATAAAGAGAAATTCTCTTCCATCTCTTCTGTTTTCCTGTATTTAAGAAATCCAACTTCAGGAGTCAACAGTCTCTAGCTCTCCTGACTTCCTCTCAGGGTTTGGATAGGTTGCCACAGCAAAATTAACAAGTACTGGGAAGGCCCTAATTGAGTTCTAATTTTTTTTTGCTTCTAATTCTTCATTCTTTTTGAGTATGGCAGTCCATTTTGGATTATGACTTAGATGTTAGAATTAACTAAGGAGTAAACAAAGAAACTTAGATGATTTCTAATCTAAGAGGCAATGGAATGAACTCACACACATGCTGTTTGTGCCATGCTTTTTATTCTTTTGCTGTTACAGATTCCCAGGCCTATATAAATCCAATCACTAACCACTTGTTGGTATTATTAAAAAATACTAGATTACAAATTCTCAGAGACACTGGCATTCTTTGAAGATATATAACAAAACTTATCAACTAATTTGTACTTAACCATGGCTGCAGTTGCAGCTGTGAAGAATTTCCGGCTATCTTTTAAAGGGGCCCCTACAGGTTACAAAGGAAGAAAACTAAACCATTGAGAAATTTAAGGAAATGGCAAACAATAGGTATATTATTTAACATTTCTTAAGTATGATTAATAATATTTGGACATTGCTAGTCAATTAACAGCCTACTTTTATCACCTGAATCTCAAGACTTAAACAAAACAATCTGCTGAATCTAAAGTCTTACATCAAAAACTGATACAAAGCGTTGATTGCTATTTTATGTCCGAGCAGGGAGGTGCTGATGAAAGAACCTCAGAGCAACATAGGTACTATTGATCTCCTGATGGACTATGATATAACAAAGACAGACACCTGCAATACCACCCTAATTTTTCATAAATCTTGGATGGACTTAGATCAAGCAAGTCCAGACACCTGCAATTCCACTCTGAAAAATTCCTCCTGTGATCACTCCACAAGGGCTTCTGGCTGGCCAAATCAGTCTGTCAGGGAGTTAATTATAGAGAATAGGCTTCAAAGTTTTTTATTGCTATGTGGGACAAAAGATCTGACTGTCTTATTTTATTTGCCAGAATTACACAGTTTGAAGAAAAAGTCATCCTACTAACAGAACACAGGAAAATTATGCCTGACATTTGAGGAATGCACTGCAGGGAAGCATGTTATCACAAAAGGGAATTTGCAGTTAGAGACAACCAGCTATTCAGAAGGCAGTATTTTTCATGGGCCGTGCCTATGTGAATTTATTATCCTTCAGATGTGCAAATCTCTGATGGACAGGCCTTCTAAATGTCAGCTGATCTATTGTGTAACCTTGTGGATCTCGTGAATCTGAGCATTCCATTGTTTCTTTGTTTACTCATTAGTTAATTCTAACATCTAAATCATAATCCAAAATGGACTGCCATACTAAAAAAGAATGAAGAATTAGAAGCAAAAACCAATTTGTATATGACTTACTTTTAAAATCCATACTATTATACTACTTATTCCACAGTTTGGGGGAAAATGAAGATTAACTCTACAGTTGAAAATAATATAGATTGTAAATTATAAAGGATATTATTCTTTAATATGAATTTAGAATATATGCATTTTATTGTGAAGAGATGCCTTTAATACATTAATGAGAATATATTTTCAATGAAAGTCACAGTATGTTGACATCAATCAGTTTTAAAATCTAAGCACTGCTCTGTTTCTTTTGCCTTGATCTACATGAACATACTCTGTTGGAAGGAATTTTTTGAAATCATTTGTAAGATCACATTTAATCATATCATTTTGATATGTATTAGTGAGAGAAAATATGCCCAAACATTTGTGCTTGTTATTATCTTAAGAAGCCTTGAAAAGAATTTTGTGAATTAGAATTATATATATTATTTGGTATATTTGTCATATAATTATTACAGAAAAACCTATTTGATAACATATACCTTAGATTTTTCAGGTCACAAATTGAACATTATTGGAAGAGATATAACAGCCATTTAAAATACAGAAATAAATAATACTGTGAATGTATTTTTCACTTAAAATTCAGAATAAGGAGTTAGCATTCAATATTCAGTTCTTTTCTTATGGACATGGACAGTAATTCTGTCTGCATAGAATAGCATCAAAAGGTATTCAGAATGCAATTAGGGTGCCAATTTGGTTGTTTTTGATGTAGTGATTTTAATGATATAGACGCCTTTTCCCCCAAAGACTGCTCTGGGGCCACCCACATACTTACTCTGTTTCACACTAAAGAATGATTTCAATAACTTCTTGTCAGACTTGTTGAAATCAAACCAATTTTCCAGAACAGAGGCATTTGTTCATTAATAGTTTCCTTAGGTCAAGATCAAAAAAATTAAAAGCCATATTAAAAATTATTTGTGTTTGCAAGCATTCATGTGAATGACATTTGAAACATAATTATGAGAACAAAACAAAAGTAGCTAAATTAGAACTCAATTAGGGCCTTTCCAGTACTTGTCAAATAAAAGGAATAAATTTCTGCGAGAAAATCAATGAAGGAGATGAGTCCGAACATGCCTATTGCTGTTTGACTTCTCATCTTTCTTCGTTGCCCATTTACCTCCTCTTTCCTTTGCATTTTACCTTTAATAGTGGCTCTGCACTGTCTTTTCTTCCAAAGAACTAATCAAATATATCCATCTAATTACTAGAACCCAGCACTGGATTATCCAGGTTTCTTCCACATCTATCCTACCTTACCTCACATGTCTGTCTCCTCCCTTTTCCTCTACAAAAGGAATGCAAACATTCTATTGTTTCTTCACTTACCCACCATTTAATTCTGTCATCTAAGGCATAGTCACTATTGTTTTGCCTATTGAGATGTTCTTCAACTCAAATTTTTATTTTTTTTCCTCTGTGAAAATAGGAAAAAAATAGCATTTAAGATTAGTGTCTAAAGCACAAATATTCCACTGAATTAATGTGGTTCTAATCCTCACTGCCTGTTACCCAGGCAGAATACATGACATATGGTTCTCAGCAGATGTTTTATTTGACCTTAACATTTCATGTTCCTAGAAATGGGTTAGAGGTTCAAGACAATGTCTTAGAAAACCAAAATCAGTTATGCCATCATTGACACATCATGAAATCTGTCTATAATATTAGTCTATAGTGTAATAATCCCCTGTAAAATGTTCTTGTCGGAAAATATTGCTGCTATTAAGATGTTTTACAAATGTATTGCACATACAGTTATCCGTAGCACTATTCTCACAGCTCCATTTCCCCATTCTACAGAAATGCTGTCATTGTGCAAACTTGGACATGGAAGCATTATGAGAATACCCAAGTCATGAGTTGAAGTGATTACTATTTCAAGACTGTGCTACTGCACTCATTAATGCTAGTCTGGGTAGGTCTCTAGAGACCTGGTTAGGATGAAATGATATTCTCTGGGCAATAGACTTCTCCCTCTCCAGTTTGAAATAGATATTTTTTCAGCTCTTGTGACTCAGAAGAGTGATCCTACCTGCTTACCCTTGTCTTCGAAAATTTCATGTTTTAGTTATCTGATAGTACCTCATTATTTTGGTGTGAAAATAGAAAACTCTCTTGTCTAGTTTCTGTCATTTGGTGAGATTTTTATTGGGGAGAAATTTAAGATAAAGCAGCATCCTTAAAAGAATAAAATCCTTATTCTGGGGTTTTATGTGTTTTAATATCCTCATTTGAAATATATTTCAACTTAAAAACAAGTTGAGAAGTAGTACATGGTGACTTTGTTCAAGTTTTGTTCAAATATTAAGAACTTACATAATCTTAGTGAAAGAAGTTGGAATCTGTACTAGGCCGAGTTTTCTAAAGAAACAGAACCAGTAGAAAGCCTTTGTTAAAAAAGGAGTCATGGTGTACATGATAGGGAATGAGTAGTGTTAACAGTGACTGCCTGCTTACTACTGAGGTACAAAACCCAGTAGCTGACAAGATATGAACCCCACCCCACAGTTCACAGTCCAAAACTGGGAGTCTGAAGTTTGGTTGGAGCATCGCTTGTAGTCAGTCTCTGATGGAAGGTCAAAGAAGATAGAGTCTAAAGTCAGGAGTAGTGATAGACATTCACTAAGAAGAAAGAACTACAGACAGGCAAGCAGGTGCTGTTTGCTCCTCGGAGTTGGTTATACCTGAGCCACCCTTTGGAAGATGTTGCACCATTAGAAGTCTCCCCTCAGTTAATTATCTTTAAATGCCCTCATAGATAGACCAAGAATATGTTTCTTAATGAGAGAACATGCTTTTAATTAATCTATAGCACAACTATAGGTTGACTTTTTTGGCAAAGTATTGCTATGTTCCCCATAAACTCATATTTTCCACATTTGTTTTTAAACTGGTAATGACAATTTTGGAGTCTGTGAAACTAGTCTGTGGTAAGAGCAAGCTGGCAAACGTATATCACTGTAGGGTAGAGCTTTAAAAGCCCTGGTTTAAGCTTTGCCTCACACTCTTTGATCCTTTTGATGAACAACTTCTGTCCCACGCACCCATGTCTGATGAACCGCTCCGTCACACTTTTCTTGCCACATTGAACTGAGGCAATCAGAAATTGAACCAAAAGAAACCATTCTTGCCTTAAGTTGTATTTGTTCAGATATTTTATTCTGAGACATAGAAAAATCACTACAAATCCAAAGTTCTATTGGTATATTGATCATATTTATCCAATGTTTTATTTACATTCTACTTATTTTGTATTGCAAAAAGATACTGGCTTTAACATTTTTAAAAAGTAAAATATGTACTTCGCATTATATTCTAATTTTTAAAAAGGTCACACCTTCTTTTACTTGGCTATTTCTCTGCTCTATCTGTGTGTGTTTTTAATCTCCCTCACTCATTTTTAGTTATAAAAAACTGCTGTATCAAGCACTTAATTGGATCTTTCTCTCTGTATGCATCTATGTATGTATATACATATAATTGAATATAAATGCATATAATTGGACATATATGTATTTATCATATACATACTTATGTGTGTATACATGCATATATACTTTTAAAATAACTATATATATGTGTGGATATATATTGTTATGTTATTTAAAAAATTTTCTTCCATATGAATCCAAATAACTAAGATGAGTGACTTCTTCTCAGCTATGTTCTTTTTGTAACTCAGAAACTTTTTTTGTGATTCTGACTTTGCTCAAAATCCAAATGAGAAATTCTTAAACCACACATAGCATGGGAGAGCATAGACTGTATGTTTGGATTATGTACACATGAACAAATTTCATTACCTTATTGCTTTAGCTCTGACTAAACCAAGGGAATTATATCATTTTGTGTTTGTTATAGGAAAGATAAATATAACCACACCAAATATAGTGATTTACAGAATAAGTATTCATTTGTTCACATTTATATGAAACTATTACTTAAGCTTGACTAAGCAAAGTTTACTTAACTCTGCTCTACATGAAATCATTTGGCCTCGTTCTCATGCCTGGAACCTCAGCTAACTTGACTTAAATTACCTCTTTTTTAGTACTTAACCCTTAACTTAAGGGTTCATTCTTATGCTGGCAGAAGGCTTCTCAGAAACAAGAGAATGAGATATACCTGATAAAAAAGTACTTTCTAATCTCTTTCTTTGTGCCACTTTGACAAAATCAAGTTCCAGAGACAAACCAAGTAATTTATGAATTACATTTGCTATTGTTTTAGAAGTTTTAATATCAGATATGCACACAAAGGAATTAGTGACTCTTTTAAAAACTGGTGAGACTGATCCAGGAAATAATTATATTTCAAAATGGAGATTAACGAATTTGGCCAAAAAAAGATGTATACATATATTTACCTGGACAAGATATTAATGAGCAGCTTCACGATATGGACAATACAATGAGATCAGAAGGTGGCTAGGATTTGTCTACATGGATTCACTTCTTTTTTTATTATTTTTATTAAGCTCCACGTTTTTCTCTCCTCCCCTCCCCGCCTCTCCCCTTCCCTTCAACCCTCTCCCAAGGTCTCCATGCTCCCAATATACTCAGGAGAGCTTGTCTTTTTCTACTTCCCATGTACATTAGATCTACATATGTTTCTCTAAGGGGCTTCATTATTGTCTAAGTTCTCTGGGATTGTGATGTGTAGTTTGGTTTTCTTTGCTTTATGTTTAAAAACCATTTATGTGTAAGTACATGTGATAATTGTTTTTCTGAATCTGGATTACTAAAAACCACTTATGTGTAAGTACATGTGATAATTGTTTTTCTGAGTCTGGGTTACCTCACTCAAAATGATGTTTTCTAGCTCCATCCATTAGCCTGCAAAATTCAAGATGTTATTTTTTTTCTCCTGTGTAGTACTCCATTGTGTAAATGTACCATGTTTTCCTTATGCATTCTTTGGTTGAGGGACATTTAGGTTGTTTCCCGGTTCTGGTTATGACAGACAATGCTGTTATGAACATAGTTGAGCACATTTCCTTGTGGCATGATTGAGCATCCTTTGGATATATACCCCAAAGTGGGATTACTGGGTCTTGAGGAAGGTTGTTTCCTAATTTTCTGAGAAATCACCACACTGACATCCAAAGGGCTGTACCAGTTTGCATTCCCACCAGCAATGCAGGAGTGTTCCCTTTTCCCCACAACCTCTCTTAGATAAGCTGTCATCAGTGTTTTTGATCTTGGCCAAACTTACATGTGTAAGATGGAATCTCAGAGTTGTTTTGATTTGCATTTCTCTAATGACTAAGGATGTTGAACATTTCCTTGAGTGTCTTTCAGCCATTTTAGACTCCTCTGTTGAGAGTTCTCAGTTTAGGTCTGTACTCCAATTTTTTTGGATTATGTGTTCTTTTGATGACGAATTTCTTGAGTTCTTTGCATATTTTGGCGATTAGACCTCTTATAGAAGAGAAAATGTGAAGTACACTTGAATGCATTGGCACAGGAGACCACTTCCTAAATATAACCCAAATAGCACAGACACTGAGAGAAACATTTAATAAATGGGACCACCTAACACTGAAAAGCTTCTGTAAGCAAAGGACGTGACCAACAAGGCAAAATGACAGCCTACAGAATGGGAAAAGATCTTCACTAACTCCACATCAGACAGAGGTCTGATCTCAAAAATATGCAAAGAACTCACTTCTTTTTTTAAATTGGTAAATAAAATTATTTAAAGGATTCAAGAAATAGATTGAGAAAAGTATAGAGTAAAATCAACTAGCCTATAAAATAAACTATTTGGCTGTCATCTAATTAGAGATTGATAATAATAACATTGTCCTTGTGTATGTTATATGTAAAGGATACATACAAGGAAACAAGAAAAAAGTCTCATAAAAAAATAGTAGCTGTAGTAATTGATACAAAAAATAGGCATATATTCTACTTTTCCTTTCTTGACAATAGCTTTTTATATTTTTGTTTGAAAGTTTCAGAGAAGCCCATGTTGTGCCTTTATAGTTGATAAACAGAAGCAGTATCTTCCCTGTAAACATTGCTTTGCTGCATGAAGCTGAACAATCTAAACATACTATGTGACCTTCTATTTTGTAGAATATTCATAAGATATAAATTCTGTCATTAGATGCATCATTGAGACAGAGTTCACTATCAGGTCAGTATAATGAAATACTTTTTCTGGGCACTCAAACTGGAAGCATTAATAATGTTTCAAAACCTGAAAACTCCATCTTCACTACGCCTACGTTCACTTAGTGAGAGAATGGATCTCACTAGTGGGTAGAAAATCAATTCTGACTTTCTGGCGCTGCATTAAGTTTGACTTATCAGTAGGATACCATTATCTCCTTTAGAACCCTGCTGGTCTACCCATTAGCTCTCTTTTCAACATCAGGGTCAAGCCTTTACTGTTTCAGAGTTTGGGGTTTTATGTACTATACAGGAATGTCCGTTTTTTAAAAAAAATAGAATTGCATGAATAAATTTGTTGGCATTCCATAAAGATCATTGGTAGCAGAGAAAACAGTATAGCTCAGAATTTACTTTTGCCTGACCCATTTTGTGACTACTTAGATTCTAGTCCCTATAAAATTATTTTAGTGGCTTTGAATGTTAAAATTATCGGTACAACTTCATTTAAGTGAAATAATTTAGTTATTCTCTTTTCCTGATACAATCGCATGAAAACCCTGATTTCATGATTCTGGGTTCTTATTAAAAGGGGAGTAGTATTCTTTTGACTTAAGAACAAAATAGCTTGTATTGTTTGAAAAGTTTCTTTGATTCTCATAGCAAATAATTCAAAAGTTCAAAGGGAGATTTCCCGTGCATGAGACTGGGATATTGTATTCTGTGTGTGTGCATGTGCACACATGTGTGTGTGTTTCTGTGTCTGTGCATTTTGAATACAATTTAAAAACACTTCCCTAAGGCTTTTACAAATATCCTTAGTGGTATTTGTTGCTCCTTTCGTCCTCTTCCAGTGTATTACACTCATTCCCCACCCCACATAGAATCAAATCCCCCTTTCTTCATTTCCCTCCATCTCTAGACCATCTTCTGTGGTCCTTTTCTACTTTCCTGGCAAGCTGTATACTTGATAGTTATGATCACAAATGCCTATGGTTGGAGAAATCAAAGCCCATGGAGAAGAGCCAATTACTGTCATTCTATTTAAACAATCTATTTTTAATGTACTGTATCCTAAATATTTATCCTTCAAGCCACAGATAAGCGGAGTTCTCATCTCTGATCAATGCAACTTAATTTTACAGTAGACAGGAACTTCTACCAAAAGCAAGAACCAGTCAAAATGTTTATAAATGACTATGGGGTTTCAACTCTAACTTACGTATCTAAAATGGAAAACCTAATTTAAAATTTAGGGAACAAAACAAAATAAGAGGAAGAAAGATGATGCAAACCTGATGACCTGAACACTTGCTAGTAGATACTGTCTTCTAGACTTGAGACAGCTGCTTATAAAATCTCAGCAATAAGTTTCTTAAGCAAGACCTACATGATTACAACATTGGTTAACATCACAATGTGGATGGGAAATTTTTCAAAAAGTCCTGCTTCTCAATGATGAGAATGGGAAATTAGTGACTTTGGAGACAGGAAGACTCAGATTTCTCCAGGGACGGACACCCTCATAGATTGTACAATCTGAAGCAACACTATAACCTCAGTAGGTTTTATATACATGTGTATATATTCATATAGAAATAGAGGTCATGAACTTAAGAGGGATTAGAGGGTACATAGGAGAAGTAGGGAGAGATGGAGGGTATAAATGATATAAATATAATAGCAATATATACAATTCTAAAATAAAATTTAAAATAACATAGGATAGGTTCCTTTGCCATAGTAAAAATATTATACAAAAATTTTACAGGTATCATTTATTAATTTCAAAATAATTTGAAAAACACTTGAGTATATTTAATAGTTTTAGTAAAATAAAGAAAATTATTTCAATTAAAGAAAAAATAAACTTTAAGTAACTTACAATTTAATGAGTAAATTTACAGATTGAGATAGTAATTAAAAGTATAATTGATGAAAATTTGTAATATAATACCTAATACCAACTAGTTTTTAATATTTATCCCTACATAATTTGAATTATATGAAAGCATGTCTTGTTAAAATACATGATTAAACACTGTATAATTATGTAATTGTGAGTGAGTATAATTTCATAACATCTTTAAGAAATATTTTGATAGAAATTATTTATACTTTATTTTAATAAGTCATGTGATATATTTTGGCATTTAAATTAGAGTGTATAAACCTATACTTTAGACCAGTGCTTTTCAACCTTCCTAAAGATTCAACTATTTACTGTAGTATTCCCAACAACCACATGGTGGCTCACAAGCATCTGTAATGGGGTCTGGTGCCCTCTTCTGGCCTACTGGCATACACATAGACAGAATATTGTATACATAATAAATAAATATTTAAAAAAAATCTGATATAGCAATATCTAATATGTGATTCCACAGGGATCATGGGCTTCAAATTGAGATGCACTGCTATAGACTGCTCTGTTTAGAAACTAACAAAACCATTTGAAGAGCAAAAGAACTAAGATATGTTGTATTAATTAGTTGTCTGAAAAGATGTAGTTTCAGTTCTGATATTTGAAACACTTGATTAAAATGTTACAAATCCAGGTTCACTTGCTGCTCGTGGACCTGCACACATCCTTATTTTAGACATCAGTTTCCCTCTGGTGAGATGACAGAAATTCTTCCTTAATGCTAATGAGGTATCTGATAGTCTATTACGGTGGATTTGTTAATCATCATTTAGCAAAAAAAAAAGTATTTGTATGCATAAAGCCTCTGAAAACCCAGTTATATTTTTATTTTATTTGGAATAGTCTAATGATATATTAAGCAATGGTGTGTTAAAATAAATGGTTCAAATCACAGTCTGACTAAAGAAGTATAAGACTCAAGCAGCATGTGGTTGAAGTTTAATCTACATACAAGCTAAATATTGTGAGATTCCACAGGATGCTTATTTCAGAATAAATATTTATCTATTATTGCTCTTTTAACCTGCTCTAAAGACCAAAGTGAATTAAGTATTAAAATTACTATCTTTATAATGTGATCCACCTGTACTCCTGTTTCTCTGCTATTGTGTAAAGGTGTGACTACTAAACTTTATTTACCAGTGTGTGTATATTTTATCGTCTCACATATGTTTGTTGTGTATATACTTTAATTACACTCAAAATGTTTCTCACAATAAGATAAAATAATTATTTACCTATCATAATTTGGTATATGCATCACTGATATTAGGGAGTGCAATAATGGATAATAAAACTTGAGATAATTGGGTATTGTTTTAAAATCACTTTCTTACAGGATTCAACCTAAGAAAATATACATATCATTAAGTCTCATATAGTAATTTTTGCTCATGTAATATACTCTCATTCAAAATATCCAACCCTAGAATAGTTGAATTTAAGGACACTCCTCCTTCAAGCTCCTTCCTGGCCATCAAGAGTTGAACAAGTTTAGCCTAACACCTGCTTGTGCTGTAACTATACCAATTCCCCCACAAGTTCAAAACAACATGGAAGATGACTGTGGATTAAAACCACTATCACTAAGAGCCCAAATAAACTTTTCTTCTTTTTCCTTTAAATTATCTCAGATATTTTGCCACAGTTATAGAACGCTATGAGTTTCCTCTTACGATTCTTCAAGTTAATTCTAGGCCAAAATTTTTGTAAATACTCAATTATTTTACACCATATTTCTAGGAAAAAATATAAATTTTGTGTTTTTATTATACAGTGACTGTTCTAAATTTTATCACAAATTGGAAAAGTAAAAGTCATGAAGAATTGGATTCAGTATGTGAATGTTGATGGAACTTAAACATTTCTTCCATAGCCAAGGCATCATTTAACACTGACATCCCACTGCTAACACTACAATGCCACTTATTGTTCTTCTCATTTTACAAAAAAATGAAACAAACTTTCAAAAAACTAAACAATGTACTCCCAGTCTATGACTATCATGGGATAGGAAGTTGCTAAGGTTTGAGCTCAGATTCCCAGGAAGAATACTAATAGATGCTGCTCTGAACAGAAATAGACTTTGGATATGAAATGATGACGAGGACACTGATGAGTAAGGATGAGTGTGTGCATGAGTGTGCATTTATCTGTCCTTCTGAGACTAGAAATGGAGACAGAGGACACTGAATTAAAATGTTTGGGGTAATTCTCTCCATTCTTGATGTGAGGTATGGGTATGCTGTACTAAGTATAAATAAATTTATATTGATTTTAATTTGAATATTTGAACACATCCACGAGATGTCCATTTTGTAATTTCCAAAGGTCCTGTACTATTTCTGCTCAGTGAAGAAGTTCTTGGCAAATCTAAATTGAGTTTAATGAAACTCTAATGGGGGGGGACTGTTCACCATGTTGATAAATAAGGAAGGTACTCTCTGTTTATTTGTTTTGTCATTTGTGTTCTTTGTTCAAGACAGGGTTTCTCCATGTAGCCTTGTTTGTAGCTGAGAGCTGCTGTAGCAGTATACATAGGTCTTGGCTGTCCTGGAACTCACTCTGTAGACCAGGTTGGCTCATAGAGACCCACCTGCCTCTGCCTCCTGAATGATAAGATTAAAGACATGTGTCACCAGAACCTTGCTGAAGGCTTGTTCTAAATGAGGAAAAAATTAAGCAAATGTAAACATACAGAGAGAGATACTATAAAGAGGAATAAGTCCATTTTATAAAGCTATTTGTTGCTGTATTTCAATGTTACAGCTATTAATATTTTGATATAGTTTAAAAGAAAGAGAAAAAGTAAAATACAAGAGAAAATAAGAAAGGGAAGGCAGTCCCAATATGGAAACTTGTCTGAGCCTAAAAATTCTTTTTCACGGTTCTAATTCTACTTCCTTGGTAATGCCAACAGTTGTATTATCCTAGGTTTATTGACTTATAAACTGAACAGAAACTCTCAAAATAGAAAGGAAAGCTTTCTAAGTTTTAGTCTTTTAATGAGAACTTAAGTTGACAAATCCAAATTTATTTTACTAAATGAAAAGATATGATATCATTTAGGAACATTTAGATATTGTTTCAATAGAAAAATACTAATTCACAAGCCAATTCATTCAGAAGTGGCTGTAGTGTGCTGATAGATTTATAAAAGTGTAAAATGTCTTTCATCTACATACTTATACAAATTTTAGTTATAGACAAAAAGTCAAAGCTACTAGTTTAGGCTTGTAAGGATAACATGGTCTTTATTGCATCAGCTCTCCTCTTCTATTGTAACATGAAAATAGCCATGGGTCATCATCAAATGAACATGACTAAGTCCTGTTCAACTATTGTTTAGAGACACAAATAAGGATAACTGTAGTAATAGGGGCGGCGGGGCTGCGTCCCTGGCACCCCAGCCGCCTGCTCGGCTAGCTTATCTTATGCCCCGAAATAACAACACACAAACTGTATTCATTTAAACACTGCGTGGCCCATTCTCTTCTAGGCTAATAATCACATATTAATTTAGCCCATTTCTAATCATCTGTGTATGGCACCCCAAGGTGCGCTTACTGGGAAGATTCTAGCCTATGTCCATCCTGGGTCGGAGCTTCATCCGGGGAGCAGGGCATGGCGTCTCTCTCAGGCGTCTGCTCCCAAGAGGAGAGCTGTGGGATCTGACCTCACTTCCTCTTCCTCCCAGCGTTCTGTTCTGTTTACTCCTCCCACCTATCCTCTAACCAATAAAATGGGCCAAGGCAGTTCCTTTATTAGCCAATGACCTTCCTCCATCAGATAAGCTAGCTGGACTAAATTTTGCTGACCTCTGAACTAATACATATTCATGTATTATACATGTGACATATTGTATATAATAATAATATATAATATCATCAACATATATTATGTGGGAAGATTTTGATAGCAAGTGTTAATTATGAAGGTGCATGTGATTTTTCTTTTTTCTTTTAAAACAACTTTTTCTCATTTTACATACCAATCCCAGTTCCCACTCCCTCTCCTCCTCTCACTACTCCCCACCTTCCCCCCACAACACCCCCCATGCAATTCTTAGAGAGGCCAAGGCTTCCCATTTGGACTCAACAAAGTCTAGCATATCACTTTAAGGAAGTATCAAGAACCTCCCCCCATATCTAGACTGAGCAAGTTATCCCTCTAAAGTCTAAAACACCAGTTCAAGCATTACAGATAGGTTTTGGTCCCACTGCCTGTGTCCCCACAGACTGCCCCAGCCATGCAACTGTCACTCACATTCAGGAGCCCTCGTTTGGTCCTATGAAGGTTCTTCTGCTGTCAGTCTGGAGTCAGTGAATTCGCAGTAGCTCAGGTCAGGTATTTCTGTGGATATGCCCATCATGGTCTGGACCCCTTGCTCATATTATCACTCCTCCCACTCTGTGACTGAACTCTGGGAGCTTAGCACAGTGCTTAGTTGTTTATTTCTACTGCTTTCATTAATTGCTGGCTGAAGGTTCTATGATGACAATTAAGATAGTTATCATTTAATCCCAGCACTCGGGAGGCAGAGGCAGGCGGATCTCTGTGAGTTCGAGACCAGCCTGGTCTACAAGAGCTAGTTCCGGGACAGGCTCCAAAACCACAGAGAAACCCTGTCTCGAAAAACCACAAAAAAAAAAAAAAAACAAACAAACAAAAAAAAAAAGATAGTTATCAATCTGATTACAGGGGAAGGTCAGTTCAGATATCCTCTCCTCTATTGCTTGTGGTCATCCTAGTGGATTCCTGGGAGTTTCCTAATGCCAGGTTTCTTGCTAGAAACTTAATGGCTCTCTCAATCAAAATATCTCTTTCCTGGCTCTCCCTTTCTCATTTCCCCATCTCAGCCATCCCATTTCCTCAAGTTCTCCTCCACATCCCCTCCCACTCTCTCTTATCACCACCACCCCCACACACTCACATTTCAAATTTTCCCAGGAGATTTTTTCTATTTTCCCTTCCCAGGGTCATCGATGTCTCTCTTAGGGTTCCCCCTGTTGTGTAGCTTCTCTGGGGTCATGGATTATAGGCTGGTTATCCTTTTCTGTAAGTCTAATATCCACTTATGGGTGAGAACATACCGTGTTTGTCTTTCAGATTCTGGGTTCCCTCACTCAGAAGTTTTTTCTAATTACATTCATTTGCCTGCAAGTTCCAAGATTCCGGTTTTTTGTTGTTGTTGTTTTTGTTTTTCCTGTTGAGTAGTATTCCATTGTGAAAATTTTCTTTATCCATTCTCTTTGGTTGAGGGACATCTAGGTTGTTTCCAGGTTTTGGATATTAGGAATAATGCTGTTATGAACGCAGATGAGCAAATATCCTTGTGGTATGAGTGCTCATCCTTTGGTTATATTGCTAAGTCTTGAAGTAGGTTGATTCCCAATTTTCTGAGAAACCACCATACTGAGTTCCAAAGTGACTGTAAAAACTTGCACTCTCACCAGCAATGGAGGAGTGTTCCCCTTCCTCCACATCCTCTCCAGCATAAACTATCATCCATGATTTTGGGAGCAAGTGTTAATAAAGCATGTGCATGTGATTTTTAACCCTCATAGAATTGAACAAATCAAAGCTTCTAGTTTTTAAAATTCAATATTTATTTATAGTATACTTAATATGCCAAAGCTATTTCATTGATGCTTATTTGGAGCAAATCATTTAAATGAAGTGGCATCTTCATATTCTGGAATGCCTTAGAAAGAACCTGAGAAGTCTTATGAAAAGCATCTTGAATTGTGACAAATAAACTTGAAGAACAAGTGAAAAATATGTATGTATCATTGCTTGTTTATAGTATCAAATCGTAGTACATAATAGTAATGTAGGTTGTGAAGGTCTGATATGTATGTGATCACATTTTCAGTCATAATTGCATTCAAAGAATGCAAAATTGTGAAGATAAACACTTATTTAGGTACACAATGGAAATGATTGAGTCAGGATATGTCTAATAGGAAAATGCTCTCTTATTTTTCAAAGGCATTTTAATCAGTAATCTTGTAGAGATGTGCAAAATATTTTATGAATTTATTTCTAATAATATTTCTTTTTATTTATCAACTAGAATTGGTTATTTCTCCCTCTTCCTTCTACTTTGCTCTCTTCCTTTTCTCTTTGTCTTTTTCTCTGCTTTGCTACCTGGCTTATTCAATTATGCATCTCAATATTCAGTTTTTAAGTACTTGTTTAATAATAACTCATATGAAAAGAGTTGGTGTGGGGGTTACTTCTGTCTTTGTACTACTTTTAATGGTTAATGAAAAAAGAACTGCTTTGAGCCTATGGCAGAGAAGAACAGAACTAGGCAGAGAAAGCTAGACTGTATGCTAGGAGAAAGAAGGGCAGAGTCAGGGAGACGCCATGGAGCGATAAATGTGCTGCAACTTTGCTGGTAGGCCATGACCTCGTGGTGATGCACAGATGAATAGAAATTAGTTAAATTAATATGTAAGGGTTAGCCAATAAGAAGGTAGTGCTAATGGGGCAAGCAGTGATTTAATTAATACAGTTTATGTGCAGTTATTTCGGGGCTGAGTAGCCAGGAGCTAACAAGCAGCCTCCTACAACAAAAAGTTCTTATTTTTTTATTATCCCCCCAATAAGATTTTTAATAGAACAAAACCAGAAAACTAATTATAATGAACAGGAAAAATTTAAACTATGATTTTTTCATATTAGTTCACAATTTTATTTTAATAAGAAATTGGTGCAAATTTTACACAACGCTCTTCTAAGCCATTTATGAAAATAAAAAATAATGTTGAAACTGAAAGAGCAATACTGTCAGATAAAAAGTATTTACCTATCCTGAGTTAAGATATCAAAATAATAAATACAGGGCCGGGTGGTGGTGGTGCACGCCTTTAATCCCAGCACTCGGGAGGCAGAGGCAGGTGGATCTCTGTGAGTTCGAGACCAGCCTGGTCTACAAGAGCTAGTTCCAGGACAGGCTCAAAACCGCAGAGAAACCCTGTCTCGAAAAAAACAAAAAACAAAACAAAACAAAAACAAAATAAAATAATAAATACAATGAAAGTAATAATAACCAGGGAGGATTACAATGAAGATCACAAATTTAGCTTATTAAATATCTAAAATCTATCTTTTCAATGTAAGCAATGCTAACATTATAAATAAAGCCACATTATGTTTTAATCTTCCAAATGTTAAATTTGTTGGAAAACATACATAAAGCTTGCCTAAGTTATTCAATTATTTACTTGTGTCTGTTTTCTTCTTTAAATAGGGTTCTCACTTGAGTCTAAACAGAAAATTATTGATAAAGAAAAATGTGTCCATTCCAGCGAAGTCACCAATAACATTTGTGGGTAAAATATTATAGCCAGTCATTATATGAGGAAAAACTCATTAGAAAAGAGAAACATCCCAGGTACATTGTCAGATCAAGTTTGAATATATCTGAAAAATAAAACATAAGAATGAGTTCCCATAATATGTTATATACTTCATATAAAATTTACATCATTCCTCTCTTATTTTTCTACATTCTTATTTACTCATAAGTGTTTGCCAATTGGAAGATTGCTTAGACAAATACATATCTTCCATTTGAAAAATACAAGTTCTAGGGAGGAAACATGACAATGAAACAATGTCCTATTGAATCTAAAAAATTGTTCCATATTGAATTGCTAACTGAAAATTAGTTATTTTCAGATTAGGGCATAAGACTATCACAGATCTGAGCAAGATACAAGTTCAGAACTTAACAGACAATCAGCATCCTATGTATACATCCATTTCAATAGAAAGGCAACATTGGGCAAGAAGCCAGAAAAGCACCTAGGAATCCTGAAGAAATGAATTCAGAAGGACAAGAGAGTTATGAACAAATCAAATCAAAAATTTTCAAAATCAATGAAATATTAGAAAATTAAAGCATGAACATGCCATACACAATGGCACTTGTTTGTAATCCTAGAGCCAATGAGGTAAAGAAAATCAGATCAGGAATTGGTGGCCATCCTGGGCTATATAATGAGACTTTTGCTCAGCAATCCAAGGCCTATGTAGGTAGTGCAGTGCCAAAATGATAGTCAAGCTTTTGTATGGCCCTGTATTCCATCCTCGACTACTGACACAGTATAAATATATTATGAATTTTACTAGAACATCAACAGCAGCTATTATTAACAACCTTAAAGTATGTGAAATCTCTTGTCACTCATTCAGATAAGTGCACATCTCAACTATCATCCAAAGAAATGTCTTTATGTAGTAGATGGTAACAAAAACTGAGACCCACAACTGATCATAGTGCAGAGAATAAGAAATTATGGAATCCTCATATCTAAATGGGACATTTATATTCCACCTCTTCCTCCTAAGGTTCAGAGACCATCACAAAAAGGCAGCAGAATGATTGTATAGGCCAGAGGCAGTGGGTGACAAGAGGGCAGTTGCACATTTGAATGACTGTGACTACATGCACAAGACATGCTCAGGATCAAGCAGGCAAAATCCCAGCATGGAAGTAGGAAGTTTTCAGGAAGAAATTCCATCCCTAGCAGAGGAGCTACTGACAACTCATGGCTGTTGGAAAAGGAAAAATCAATTTTCTTCAGTGATGTGACCTCTGAGAGGCTATTGGAAGATATGGAATGGTGGGTAGACATAACCAAAACTAAACACTTATGAACTTGGCTTTTTATCGTAGCAACAATTTCTCTGACCCAGTTGCTATCTGCCAACCCAAAAGCCAACAATATGGTAGCTCTATTTTTTAAGCCTAAGTGTAAGGGAGTACAAACTGGGGTGAATCCTGACCCGAGAAGCATTATGAGTTCATGAAATTACTACTGATATTATGAGACGAGACATACAGAATCAAGCTATAGATGTCATTGGTTACAAACATATCAGGACTAATGAAATCTTTTTATAGTTTATTTTTCTCTAAAATTTTTTAAATCAGAAACTTTTGAAGGGATGTTTCCTTTTCAGCAAATTTTCTTACTTCTTGTCTTAACCTAGGGTTCCTACAGGTTGTCTCTGGATAACTGAAGACATTTCTGTGGCTATAAGTGCCATTAGAAGTATTAGATGACTTTTTTCAAAGTAATTGAGATCATAATATATACTTCAATGACTGTTTTGAAGGGAAAAGAAGTCTAGCGCTAATGGTTAATTATATGAAAGCTTAGAAGTCAGAGGATGTCTACCTTATAAACCTTTAGACTTGAAATAAATGAAAAGGTCCTGTGATATTTAGTAGATGATATTCTGAATGGCTTTTGCAAAATATGGATAAGGGTTATTGAAAAAATAACAAAATATTAATTTAATTAAGTACTTATCAAATAAGCTACCACAAACACCTAATGTACATTCACACTTGAGGCTCTTGCAGTTTTATATTGCATAGCATTGTCTTTTTAATTAAGAAAAAAGCACATTTCTCTTGCATTGCCTTGGAGTTTTTCATTTAATTTCCTATTTAAAAGTAATTTCATTTCTCCTTTTAATTTAATTAAAAAGGTGAAAATTATGAGAGGGGGAAAGTTAAAGAAAGGCATGAGTCATCAGTCTTCCTTCCCTAATTATCCGTATTACTAATGAAGTTCTCTCTAGAACAAACCACTGATACCACTCAAAGGATAATAAGTCTTTTCAAATTTGTAGATTATACATCAACTGAAATTGATTTATTATCTTTAAAGACAGTAGAACACTGTAAAAAGCAGATTCACTTACTCTGAGACAAGTAATATAAAACAATCAAAAATACATCTTTATTTTGACAAAATGTTAATTAAAAATTAAAGAACAAAATTCATACAATCCATTACTCATTTTCATGAAGTAAGAGAAAAATGATTTTTAGAAACCTTTGGTTAGAAAATTTTTCCACATCTTCTAAAATGAATTATATTGGTGCATATTTTTTATGTTTCTCAACTGACACAATATCTTTCCTTTGAGAAATCTCTGCATCAAACAACAGAAGAGGCCAATAGAATCTGAATTTTAACCATTAGTCCAATATGTGAGTTTTCTGGATAGGAGGTGCAGGGAAATGGGGTTGCGGCTAATATGGCTTCCATAAAGGTGATATTAATGCAACTCAAGTGGCTTATAATTGGATATGGATAAAAAAGTTGGCTTGCATTGAAAGAAAGAACTTTACGGTGAAATGTCCCAACAAGAACTTGACAATCTCAAATACAAAAATTAAATATTGAACAATTATTTTAAAAAGGATTTATTGAACATATATTAAGTACTGTGATTTTTGTGCTAGATGTAGTATGTAGTGACAAAAAATAATGTTCTTGGTTAGTCTATTGGAAAGGCCTTTTTGTCTTATAGAAATCCCAATGTCTCTAAAGCTTTTTAATCCATACAACTTTAATTGACATTTTAGTAACACATTTCTTTTAACAAAATAATATGGAAGAATATTTCCATGCATGTTTCATCATCATTTACATATAATAAAATATTATGTGATTATAGAATTAATTGCTTTGAAACTGTTATTAAAATTACTGAGACCAACGAACTCAATGAAAATGATTTTTATATTATTCAATTTATGTCAATTGTTTATTTGCTTCTCTTCTAAAAAGCTCAGTTCTATACTTTGAATACTTAATTGCAGCAGCATAAGTGAGTATGGAGCTTGAAAATTCACAGATTCATTCTAGACAAAAGGACTTGAACTAGAATGCTGCAATCACCAACAGTCTGATTGTTGCAGCGAGAGCTGCTTGTTTGTCCCAGCTGCCCAGCTAGCTTAGACCCGAAATAATCACACAGAAACTGTGGTAATTAAATCACTGCTTGGCCCAATTAGCTCTAGCTTCTCATTGATTAACTCTTACATACTAATTTAACCCATCTCCATTAATATGTGCCTCACCACTAGATTGTGGCCTACCGGCACAGTTTCAGCACATCTGTCTCCAGTAGTGGCTCCATAGCTTCTCTCTGACTCTGCCCTTCTCTCTCCCAGCATTCAGCCCAATTTTCCCTGCCTACCTAATGTCTGCCTTATTATATTTCCAAAGCAGTTTCTTTATTAATAAAAGGTACAGAGGGAAATCCCACATCATCTGATGAGTTTCTGTTTCTAAAAAGCTCTTAAGTAAAATACAGATTTTCTATGAAACTTGTCTTCTTGTTAAGTCATTCCTTGAAAACTTCAAGTGCAATCATGCCTATATTCCTGGAATACAATATTTCAGATCTTATTGTCATATAAGTAACAGAGATCTTTCCCCTAACCATAGTTTACAAATATCTGCTTGGAGCCTAATCCATCTTTAATTTTTCCCTCAAGTGCCTTTACAGATGGTCATATTTTATGGATATCACTGTGTTGGCTCATCATATTCATCTTAGTCCATCAGACATATCATTGAATAATTTTCCCTGACTACCATTATGTTTAACTGTGATACTCAAATATGAGGACATTTTACAAAAAGCACTTACATCATGTAACTTAACATTGATAGATTACCTTAGTTTTTTTTTTTTTTTTAATGCTGGAAAGTAATAACAGATATTTGAACTAGTCTCACTTCTAGCTAAACTAACACCAGTGGAAGACTTTTCTCATAAGTCTAGTATATGCAAGAGGAAATCTTATTCAAAGTAGTCTATATATACTCACCTAGTACATATCACAAATGTTATCAATCACAATTATTGCCTTGCCTACGTTCTAAGCATATCAACCCAACTGGCACATATATAAATCTTCACAAAATACTAAGAATAAGAGCTAAACATGAAAAAAATTTATAAGGAAACAAAAGACTTATTCTGTAATTATTGAGTGTATCAACATTTCTTAAGTGTGATACAAAAAATGAATGATAAAATGAATATTAATAAACTAAAATTCATCAAATTGTACCTCCTTTTTAGAGCTGATCACACACATATTAAAAATATTACAGATTTGAAAATGGTATCTGAAACAATATAGACATAGGTCTTTTATAGAAATAGCACAGTATGCTGAATAATAACATACTACATTTGAAGATCAGTTCAAATAGTTAAGTAGAAGTTTTATTAAAAACTGTATGCAAATCACCATGACTCAAATGAAAAGATGTTCAGCAGTACTTGAATTATATTTAGACATCAAAAACATGTCATAAATGTGTAAAATCCAAAAGACACACAGTAGTGATATAGACTAGCAAATATTGACAGTAAGGTAGCAAAACTAGTGGTCACACAATGCTGGTGTGAATTAAATTCATACTGATGCTTTGAAAATATTTTTCACAAACATTCATGATATATGCTATTTATAATAATTTCATGATGCATGCCTACGGAATAAGAATATATATTCATACGATTTAATAATTAGATGATCATTTTAAGAACAGGCACAATTTGGAAGTTCTCCAATTGTTCATTGACTTGTAAATGAAAAAATAAATGTGGTATATGCATACATTTCAGTGTTGTTCCACAAAGTATAGATTAAAATATAAGTATATAATGACATGAGGAATGTAAATGATAAAAATGGGATAAAAATCATGGTAGAAAATCATACAAAATTTATTAATTCATTTATCAGACAGATACAAAAATCAAAATTATACACGCAGAGAAAGTATAAATGGGTACTTGGGCTCATAGGTTGGAACAGTGAATGGATACAAATATGTGTGAAAATACTTTGGAGTGATATAAATGCTAAAAACTGGACTATGATGATGATGATAATGATGATGATGATTAAAGAAATATATCATACTGAACACTCAAATTTTATATCCCAGGAATTATACCTTAGAAAAGTTATTACGATATATGATAGAAAGTAGTTAATATGAAGAGATACTTTTATTTAAAAGATGTAGTTCATACAAAAATCAACAGCTTATCTAAAGCATAAAATAGACATAAAATTTAGCACATATGACTAAACCATTTTTCATTGCCATGTATACTGTAAAATTGTGTGCTTTGCTTTATGGCCAACAGAATGGAAGTTTTACAGTGAAAGTGTATTCCCAGTCATTTTTTGAAAGGAAAAACAGCTCTGTGGAATAAAATATTGCTTAGAGACTTTTCTCATACTGCTTGTCACAGCGTTCTCCCTGGCTGATAAGTTATTATTGCTTTGTGATAAAGGCCTGTGCATTTCCTCCTCTCTTATAAACATTTTAATGAGAACTTGAACTGAACTCTCAATGAACCTATTTTCATTCCAAAATCTTATGATTTTAATCTTATGGTACTCCTGAGACCTGGCACTGTGGTCTGTGACAGCATGGATGCTTCAAATTATTCCTCCTGTTTGTAGAAAACACCATGTGCATCCATCATCCTTTCTCTCTCATGCGGCCTCCTGGGAACCACAGCCTCTAGCAAGGTCAATAATTGCAGTTTTGGTTGACAGTTCCAGGCCAGCTGAAGCACACCCAGCTGGTGAAGACCAGCCACAATGAGTATTGACTGCCCTCCCATCAGTTTCTTTCCTCCCAGTTAGTTTGCCCTTAAAATTCTTCCTTAGCAATGTGATAGATGGACTTGAATTATCTCATAGGGACTCCCCAGTAGAGAGAAAATAAATGGTTTCTCTACAGCCATGTGTGTTAATGTGTAGGTATTTGGGGGGAAATTGATCTAACAGTTCTGGGGTAAATTAAAGATCTTTCCCTTGGGAATAAAGCAAACGCTGAACCAGACGTGGGTATTTAATAGTAACGTTGGCGTCTAAAATCATTGCTGATGACACACATAAAATAAGAGCCTTTGGATTAAGAGGATAGTCTGTAAATCAATGTGCTTCATATCCTAATGCTTAAAATTTTAGGCCGAGCAGTAATGGTCCACCCCTTTAATACCAGCACCCAGGAGGCAGAGACAGGTAGATCTCTGAGTTCAAGACCAACCTAGTCTACAGAGCTAGTTCCAGGACAGGCTCCATAGCTAGACAGAGAGCCCTGGACAAAAAATCAAAAAGAAAATATTATTGACAGATTTTGGCTATGTTTAAAACTAGTTCAAAGATAAACCAAATAGTTAGAATTTATCTTTTATTGTATTTCATAACAAGTCAGTAGTCACATGAGTAATATTAAATAAATGCTGTATGTCTTACACAAATAAGCACAGTAGCAGTAAAAAATTGTTAAGCAAATAACCTCTGTAGTGTATGTAGTAATTGCATGATACAGATTTATTGTAAAGAAACTTTCATCTAATATTTGATAAATTTCAACTAAAAAAGCATTTTAAATGCAGTTCAATATTTTTTTTTATTTTTGAAATTTAATATATCATTTTTCCCTTCCCTTCACTCCATCCAAACCATCCCATAAACGCTTCCTGTTCTCTTTCAAATTTGTGCCCTTTTTATCATTTGTTATTATTATATGCATATATGTATGCATCTTCCTTGGGGAAAACTATTCTCACAGTCTTTGCATTTTTTAATTACCTCCAGTTCTGTGTGTATGACTAAGGCCTCATGGACTTTCCTCGGTCTATTTTGGCATGTTTATTGGTGTTGACTGCTGTTGAGCTCATGTCCTGGTAATCATGTTGGTGAGACTTTATGGGTGTGGCTTCTGACATCCTTAGGAAACAGTCTCACAGCAAAGTCCTTGATTTTTTTGCTCTTATAATCTTTCCACTCTGCCCCCTTCTATATTCTCTTAGTCTTAACTCTACATTTGAAGGTAATAGCTTGAGTACTCAATTAGAGACAGCCGATTGTTGCTTAGATACTATCCCATTATATATTTGAAATTAATTGATTATTTTCTTATATATTTTCATGCATGTATGAAATGCATTCTAATTACTCTTCCTTCTTTTACCTGCCAACCCTCTCATTCCTACAAGTCACTTCTCCACATCCAGTTCTTTTCATTTCATTTTGTGATTCACAATGGCCTATGTCATCACAGGCTTAGAACTATCCATTGAAGTTTTTTGGGAGCTCACCGTGAGCATACAACTGATGACAGTCACTAGCCATATCCCATGGTACCCTGATATTCTCAGGCTACAAATAAGTCAGTATGCTTTTTGATTTGTTTTTATAGTTTTGTAAATTTACTTATAGACTTTTCCTTTGTTTTTTGGGCTTTCTTGAGGTTTGTAAAGATTTACTTGAGAATGATTAGAAATTCTGGAAGAAAATTTAAATATATTGAAAGGTTTAAAATATAGAATTTAATAAGTCTTGGATAAATATTGAACATAGATATTTTAAAGATCCAAGATTATTATGGTATCAGCCATAACTAAGAACCACTGATGAGTTTTTTCTCTGTCCAGTAATTTTCAAACTGAACTGACTTTTTGAGTAAATATACAAATGCATTCCACCGAGTCTCTTTAATGTTGTTTGCATTTTTAGGATAGAATATTTGAGATTGAATAAATATTTAAGATACTTAACACTAGGAAAGACTACTTCTCCTTCTCTTGGCAGTTTATAATTGCCTATAATCATTCTTTCATTGCTTCAAAAAGGAAAGCACTTTGAATAAGTTTTGAACAATTTTATAGTACAGTAAAACTGTTGTGACATAAAATTAGAAGAGTATACAAATGTGGATGGAGTAATGCAATCTTTTGTTATGTTTTTATGAGAACCTAAGGTCTAGACCATGCTAGGCAAACATGACCACTAAATTATATCCCTGACTTTAACGTTTCATTTTCAGACAGCTTCACACTAGTATGCCTAGACTATCTGAAACTGTTCAATTGCCCTTACCACTTGAGTAGCTGGAGATGCAGAGATTCACCTCCCTGTGCTTTTTTTTAATAAGTACATAGACTAAGGACTTTATGGGTATTTTCTTGCCTGTATAACAAAGTAATGATTATTCTACTCATCCCGTTTTGTTGTTTTCAAGCTTAAGTGAGTTTCTGACAAAAAAAGAAAAACCTGGGCAGCTTCGGGTACACTGATGACTGTTGTTCACAATAGCTTTCAATCTGGATGGAGAGATGCTAGGCAAAGGTTTTATTGGTTACTTTTTTATCTGAACTATAAAACTTTGACCAAAACATGCTTTTTATAAATGATTAGCTAAAAAGAAATGTTACAGGAAATTAAAAAGTACTTGAACTGAATAATTGCCTAAACCCTAAGAAATATTCTGAGGTAGACTATTTTGACTCATTTTCTATTTCTGCCCTCAGCTACTTCCTTCCTATTGTGCCTTCTGTGCTAATATTAACTGTTTGCTCCTTCCTGTTTTTCCAAGGATGAGAGTAATGTCAACTTTTCTAAGAATTTTCACTTGCGTTGCGTTGTTCTGGGAAGAAAATGTGCCTCGTATTTTCTGGATGACACCTCTGGTTTCTGCATGTCAGGCTTTTCATTGTCCATATACAGAAGCTAAATTTGCAAAATGAAGCTTGTGTCTAAACAATAAAATATTTAAAATGTCAGGCCTAGGACTCTGGTATGCTCATTCTTTCACCCCCATAAGGGAATGGACAATTTAGTACAGTGTCCTTTGGAGAATGTTGGGAATGAAACCATGAGCACGGTCACCAGCTCAATTCTTCTTTATTTTGTTTCATGACATTTATTTTACCTACTTTAGCTTCAAACTTTCAAAATATATTGAATCATTGTTGCAAAAATGAAATTTTGCATTTATAAAGCAAAAATATTTTAAGACAAACTACTTACTTCAATTGGAAGTATTATTTTATTCTTCAAAGCAGGAAAAGGAATACATTAGCAAGTAAGTGAAGGGAAACACAAGCAAACCTATTCAAGTATTATTACAGCTGTTTGATTGGTGTGATGTTTTGAGAATTCTGAATTATTAATTTTTCCCTATTTAGTTTGCCACTAACGGTTTAACACTGATTACTGTACATTTAATGGAAAACAGACTTTTTAGTCATCGAAGCAGCTTCTCTTTCTCTTCTTTATTTACTATCTCAGCTCATCACAAGGACCTTTACTTCATTTTCTCTTGTCTGGTCTGCTTCGCAGACACTATGAAACGTGCTGTCTATCGAGCTGAAGTCAATTATTCACAGGGTGACTTTTAGAATCAAGATTAATAATAGGTTGTTTCATAAATGGAATACTTGATGAAGATGAGCACATTTGTGGTTCCCCTAATGTCCAGGAATTATTGAACTAAGTTCCAGTGTTTCAAATAACTTTACATCTCAAGTGACTTTCTCTATAAGAACTTCTCACCTAAGCTTCCATCAAGGATTCCCAGAAAGGTTGTACAAAATCACTTTTTTTGGCCACTCGGTGCCCCCAAAGAGTAACATCTTTTTAAGCCATACAGCATTTACTCTTCCTTCAAAAAGAATGGAGAGAAGATTTGAAAACAACAAGAGAAAGCTAATCTGAAAAGATTCCTTCTGCTGCCGATGTTTTATATGTCTCAGCTATGCCCCTATGGTTGGAGAGAAAGTTTCTGTTTTCTTCTTTAGTCTTGTTCTGTCTATCTACATGAATCCTCAAGAATAGTTAGAGGATCCTAACATATCAGAAAGTATGGAACGTTTCAGATTCTGTACTACTTAGCAATGCAATAGTACACCTTAGCAGTTCAGTAAAATAGCAAGCTAATTTGTTTGCTAAGCCATGCGGTGCACTATATCATCAATCTGATTTTGCCTGATGAACTAGGAGAACTGGCTAATGCTTATGAAGTTGAATTTTACAGGTCAGTGCACCACCCATAATTTTAAAATCCAGGCACACACTCACACTCTCTCTCCTCTCCCTCTCTGCTTGGGTGTATATGTGGGCACGCACATATGTGTCTGTGTGTCTCTGTGGCTGTCTGTGTGTCTGTGTAGCTCGCTCTCTCTCTCTCAACAGTGGACAGAATTCATTTTTTAAGATAGGATATTTTATTTACTGGCATAAAGCTGAAAGTTTCTGTGCAGCTGCCACAGAAATCATCTTTTCAAATTTATTTTATTACTTACTTTCTATTCCCCGGGTGTATCTTTTCTAACATTTCCAGCCTAAATACAATTGCCTCTGAAACACAATACATCTCTTAATGGATGACAGTTTCCAACCCCCATTCAAAACATACAGTGCAAAGCCAGGTGTAATACAACGCAACTACCAATGGTGCTTCACACTTTGGAGTATTTGTCCAACAAAAATCTATGTTTATTTCTGTTCTTTTGTTTTGTTTCATTGGGGATTTTTTAAGTGAAAGAAAGAACATGAAGTTGTGTGGGTAGGGAGGAATGGAGGGGGTCTGGGAGGAGTTGGAGAAGGAAAAAAACATATGATCAAAATATATTCTATGAAAACTTTAAAATAGTGTTATAATTATAGTTAAAATTTGGGAAAATAAATTACATTTATTCCTGTGTCAGAATATACCCTTTTAATATATCCTGTTCTGTATTATTTTAATATATTAGGATATCCACTTCCTAATACCCTATGAGAATCAGAAAGCAAATCATAATTACTTTATACTTTTTAATTGTGTGCCTGCATGTGTGTTGGAGTACTTGCTTGCACACATGCATGCACGCACACCCTGAGACTAGATTAACAGGGAATTGTACACTGCTTATGTAATTTCTGGGAATCAAATTCTGGTCCTCTGCAAAAATCAGCATTTTGTATTAATCATAACCTGTTTGAAGTTTGTTTGACTCTAATGAAAACCTAGAATGGATTCTAAAAAATGATTTCCAGTGAAATAAACTGTTGTGTCTATATTTTTAAGTATCGTTGTTCAGTTTGTTGCAGCTAATATTCATTTTATTTGCCAAACTGTGATATCTTTCAAGTTCATGTTCATGCTTATAGCGAAGTAGTGGGAAAATGCTATTTTGCCTTGCAAGTTTGGTGCTCAGTTGTCAAAATCATAGGGTTCCCTCTACTGCTAATTTAGTCATAAGAAAGAGAACAATTCTTTTTTGTTTCATTTCTTTCATCATCATCTTGCTAGAGAATACTCCTCTTCCTCACCTGTCTCCAAGCGGCCATTTATTGACAGATGGCTTTAAGTTGCAGTTTTATCCCCCCCCACACACACCCCGGGATTCTATGTTGATGGTAAATGATTTTCTGGCATGCTCATAAAAAAAAAACAGAATTAATAGTTTTGGCTTACACATTTTTCAACAGTTTTTAAAACTGTACCTACTAAAACGTTACCTACATAGTACCTAGAATCTTTGATGTCCTCCTAAATCTTCTTTAGATTTTGGCCTTCTACATTCAAAACATAGATCTGATTATATTAAATCACTCAAACATCCTCTTTTTTTATATGTCACTTTGATTTAGGGGTCCACCCTACTCTTTTGTGACCTCATCTTCCCTAATGATATCTGAAATCACCTTATTTACAAACAAGGTCATATGTTGAGGTACTAATAGCTGAGATATGAACATGTATATGTGAGAGATATGGCATATAATTCAATATATAAAACCTAGCCTACTCCTTTAGTTACATTCATATTCCAACACTTTCTATGATTTTTTTACATGTCAACCACATACTGGTCTTTTAATAAATGAGCCAGTACCTTCACATCTTCCTAAAAGGCTTTCTATTTCTGAAGTTTAACAACTCTTTATCTTATAAACACATACATATAAGCCATTAACCTGGATTGTTTTTTTTCATTATCAGTCAATATGGCATACACAATCTGTGTTAGTTGGATTACATGTCATGATGCCACATATCACTTACTAGCTCCAGTATCATATATTGATTACATATATTTCTTGTCTTTTTTTTCTACCAATGCCTATTTCACCCAGAGTGGCTTCTGTCTCATTTTGATATGAAGGCCATTTTAGCATGCAATAAAATATTCAATTAATATTTCTTAAATTCAAACATTGTTCAAATGTTACTATTTTGACAAATCAAGACATATACATATTCTCTATATGTAGATACTTTCCCTGACACTTTAACACCTCACTCCCTCAAATAAAAGTATGTTTGCCTTGAAATATTTTTACTTAACTACATCTTTTGCTTAAGGAAATATTTGCCAAAAGCATTTTGCAGCTGGTGATGCATTCTCAATATAAAATTTGATGAAATAGTTTTTTGTCGAAAATGTATAATGTAGATGGATTATGATGCTACATTCAAGGTAACTTTCAAAGCAGTGGACAGAATCATGTTTGTTATTTATATTCTCAGGAATCTTGGACATGTATCTTGGCTCAGGGATGTATATGGACTCACTTTATCATACACACATACTGTTAAGTATACAAAACAGAAAGTAGGGGTGAAATTTCTCTACATAGAAGCACAATAGCCTCAAAAATGCATTAGTTGAAAATTTAAGTATTAATAAGAGTATAATGGAGCAAACTATTTAAATAATATTTGTTTTTATAGGATTATTTAAAGAGTTATATGAACTATATCTGCCTCGTGGCAAGTAACAAACAATGACACTTAAAAAGGAAGAGAAGAATGACAAGAAGGACTAGTAACAAAGCTAAGAATATAGGTACCATCCTTATAAAAATCTATCTACAAAATTGAATGGCATGGCTAAGCCTGCAACATTCTTCATGAAAAACAATTTCTTTGGTTCACTTTTTATTCCTTAGAAATTGATAACACATACAAATCAATAAAAAAATTGATGGATGAATATTAATTCAACAATATATTTTTATAATTGTTCATTTATCTGTTAAAAATTGCCTCCGCTTTTTTATTTCTTTATGTTGTTGAGTTCAAAGGTATTCAAACTACTGTAAGAATATGGCAGTTTAAATTTAATGTGATCATTGATTTGTCATCAGGACTTACTGTGAACACCTACTTTACTCAAGCATGTAGGATATTCCTGGGCACACAAATACAGATCATATATATATATATATATATATATATATATATATATATATATTATAACATGAGGTACTCCTGCGCTTTAGCATCTATATATGAATTAGCGTATAAAGATATGAGTAATTGTTTTAATGAAAATTTCTCCACAGCACCACTTTTTTCTGGCTTCATTGTGAATTCAATTAGGATTGCCATAGCCTTCTCCCTGTGAGCCTGCAGATAAGGCATAAAAAATATTTTTACTATAATCCTCCTGCTTAGATATGATAGGAAAACACCAATAAACTTAATACTATTAATGTTCTCTCTGAACTGGAACATTTAAATTATAAAGAATCACATATTGTTTTTATTAAAATGTTGACAGTATTTCAAAATGTGTGTTTTGAAGCAAGTTTTATATGAGTTTTTACAACATATGGTCATAGTCTCCATTTGGTCTTTCAATTAACATGATGAGAAAGACACAATGGTTATTTCTGCTTCAGATGTCTTATGTCCCTACTACGTTGTCACGTTTCCTGTAATAATTCATCACACATTCTGAAGTGTTGTCGTATATAAAGAGTTTCTTCTGTTCTTCAGCATAATCTGATGATGCCTACACATTGCTGAGTTTTCTATTGAAACAATATGGCTATATTATAGTTTTATTACAATAAAAAGAATTAAAATAAATTTCAAGCATAGTTCATTTTGCACTTGCTGTGATGCTATGAAAACATACTCAAATATTTATGTGCTTTGGGACTCACGAGGGCAATTTAGAATTACACAATGAAGCAAGCAGAGAGAGTAAACATAACATAAACGCTAATACCAAGGTCATTATCTGATATACATGAATTAACTATTCAACTACCTGATGTTTAGGAACCTAAGATTTATCCAGATCTCTGAGTTTATGGTTCTGAGACTATTTAATGTAATGAGACAGAATATCCATGTGACTAAATATCATGTGGAATTATAATCTGACTCTGAATAAAAGTGAAATTGATATGTAACCTAAAATTAATGAGTAGAGCAAACACCATTTTCTTGAATGCCATAACTTATCTTTTACAATGTAGCTATTGTTGTTCTTTTTTAAAAATGCTCCAAGATCCCTGTGGCAATAGGCAGCAGAAATGCTGTAGGTCCCAAATGGTGGCGGCAGGCCATGTGGCGGCAGGCAGCGGGCCCTGGGAGCAGCCAGTCCCAGGCAGAGATGGCTGCTGGTCCCCGAGCAATGGCTGGTTCTGGGTAGGGACACACATGGCGGGCGGGCAGAAGACAGAAACATGGATAGACACGACATGCAGGGTGAGGTTGAATGTTTATTCAGGGGGTTATGGAGGAGGAAGGGTGAAGGGGGGGACAGAGAGAGGGGGAGAGAGAGAAGAGGAGAAAGAGACAGAGAAGGGGGGAGCAGAGAAGTGGGGAGAGAGGCAGAAGCGAAGCTGCCTCTCCAAGAGGAAGATGGAAAAAAGAGCGAGCTCAGGCAGGAAGCTGAAGATCAGCCTGCCTCAGTGGATGGGGTGGGGAATGGGTGTGGCTTATCTCTTAAAGGGACCAAAGCCATAACAGCTATATGCATTTTTCTATGTAGTTATAACTGTATGGCTCCATTAACATACTTGACAAGTTGTATTAATGTGACATAAAGTGTACAAAAATACTTTCTCTCTGTTTTCTGTACGATCTATTAGGGTGGTTGATACAGTGGTTATCAATAATCATTACATTATAGATCTAATAATTTGCAAATAAAAATGTTTTAACACATTGAAAATTAATAAACCTCAAAACATCAATTATACAAAATCCCTCATCATTTTACATTAGCTGATTTTGCAATTCATTAACTTCTAAGAAAGTTATGATCATATAAGTGTTACGTTAAACTATATCCCTCAACAGAACTCCAAATCTGTAGTATTTCAGGAATTAAAAGAACTTGTTAAATAAAGCAAAGCAATTATTATGATAATAGCTCTTATTTATATGTGCTACAAATTTTCTGTGTACTTTGTAGTTAATCACTTACATTTCTTACACTTTATTAACTAACTCATAATATAATCTGTCTGCTTCCTTTATCGGTATAAAGTCAGTAAAGCTGATTTCATGAGAAAATAGGGATGACTTCTAAAATGTTCTGTGGTGAATTATTATTAATGGTACCATAAAAAATCTCATCCAATTACTGTTATTATTATCATCTCCTCCAACAGAGGGACTTCTTTATAAAGAAAAAATTCATTGAATATCAATAGGGAATGTTAATGTCTTTGGGGTAATTAGAAGTTTGATATAAAGTACTTATGTTTCTTCCCCTCAACTCTATGTCTTCATAAGCACACTCTATCTTTCAACTATTAATGTGCCAGATAGCATTTATTGCCTCGTTGTCTTTGTGGGCATACTTGGTCTGACTAGATTTCAAACAACTAGAACAACAACAATAATAGCTAACACACCATTAATACACCTATATGACAGCCATTTTTCTATGTGCTCTATATACATTACAACAAAACCGGAGATGCAGTAAGTGAAGTGTGGTTAAGCTCCTATATAAATTATGTGAATTTCTGTTAATAAGTTCATCTAGGGTTATTAAGTGGCACGGTTGGTAAGCAAACCCAAACAGTCTAACCAAAGGCACCATGTAGTGTTTGCTTAGCACATTGGAACCCTCTACACCAAAGAAGGAACTATGAACAAAATTTAAATAAAGACGACAAAGTGAGAATTGAATTTAAGAGAAAAATATTTCCTATCCAAAAAAGATATCCAAGAAATCAGAAGAACAAATGACAAATGTCAATTATAGAAAAATGCAAGCAGTTAAAAATAATGTGAGAATTCTTACCAGTGTTTGGACACATGCATGTTTTGGCAGTGCTAGTCATGGCTCTCGTGACCTTCCACATTCTAGACAAAGATTTATCGAACTATGCCCCTAGTATGAGATATCTAAATTTTAGAAAGTTAAATTTACACTTAAAAGATGCATAAAAATATTAAAAGCAAAACAAAAGGGTAAAGCAAAAAAAAAAGACAGCAAAAAAAAAGAAGAAAATTGATAGTAGTATTACCCAGTCTATGTTTTTTCAATTGTTCTACTAGGGTATACAGCAGTCTTTGTATTCGTTACTTATTTAATTAAAGAAACAAAATACTTGAAAAGAGAGCCTGAAGTAACAAAGTGTTGCCTTTATGTCACAGTTGGAAGATACATCCTAACAGGGAAGGGGTGGCAGCAGGAATGGGAGGAAGCTGATTATTTTATGTCCACAGTCAAGATGCAGGGAGTGATGAGTGGTTACACTCAGCCAGCTTCTCCTTGATAAACCCAGGACCCCAGCCCACCAAAAGATAGTGCATATATTTTGGGTGAGTCTTTCCATCTCAATTAATATAATCTAAATAATCCCTAATAAACATGTTAGGAATTTTTCCATGGTGATTATCTAAATTCTATCAAGATGATACTGGAGATTAGCCATTATAGTCACCGAAAGGACATTCAGGTTTAATTGCAAAATCTTAAATCCGCTCTTCCTGCAGACTTTTCCAAGTTATCTATTCAAATCTGGCATTTCCATAACATTAGTGTTTTATTTTGTTCGTTTTCCAAATCCTTAGATCCATCCTTCACTTTTATTCTTCCTCCCTCCTCCAAGAAACACAAATGCCAATCCTTCCAACTCCATTTAAAAGACAATCCAAAAACCTACCACCTTTACTCCTCCTTCTGTGAACCTCTGCCTAGATGGCTATATTTGTTCATTCTTTTGATCTTTCCATGCTTCAGCCATCCAAAAGTCTATTTCCACCTACTGTCCAGCTTTGTTTTACAACACAGGTAAGTGATTCTTTATCTCTGTTCAGTAACCTCTAACTAAGCTTTCCATCTCACTAAAAGTAAATAGATAATCTTTACTATGGTCTTGTAGATGGCAAACTCTCAGTCCTCCTTCCACTAGTCATATTCCTTGCGACTCTTATCACACAGTCTAGCTCCTCCCCTGTCCTTCCCTACAAGCATAATAATTGACTTTCCTTTTCTCCTAGTTGCCTTCTTATTTGTTCATCTCTCTACCTGAACTATTCTAGTGTTGGAGAGTTATCATATTCTCATTACTGGCTCCCTGTCTGAGCTTTCCTAAGCATTCCTCCCTAGGCAGCCCCGCTAACTTTGTCTGTGACAGTCCTTTCCTTACACTGTTAGTTAACTACCTACCTCATCCTATCTATATTATTTTGGTTCAAACTCCTTGATGTTTTATATGCTTAAATAACTTTCCTTTATTCCATAATTTTCCTTGGGTGGTAATGTCTAGGGGTAGTAGTTTATTTGTTATTTGTTGTTTGTTTCTCTACTAATAAATTCTCAGCTACAGCCTTTCGCAATACTGTCTTTTAAGGGAACAAATTAATCACCATCACAAATATTTTAATGTATATTATGGTATAGGAGGTCCTTCTGCATTTGTGTTGTTTTCATTGGTTTAATAAAGAAACTGCTTTGACATTTTGATAGGGCAGCCCCTAAGTGAGTGTAGTAGACAGAGCAGAATTCTGGGAAGATTTAGGGAGAGAGCCGCCATGGAGCAAGCTGCCTGGTCAGACATGCTGAATCTTTCCCGGTAAGTCACGGCCTCATGGTGACATACAGATTGTTAGAAATGGGTTGAATAAAGATGTGAGAGTTAGCCAATAGACGCTAGAGCTAATAGGCCAGGCAGCAATTTAATTAATACAGATCTCCGTGTGATTATTTCAGGCATAATCTAGCCAGGTGGTCGGGATGCAGCCTGCCGCTCCACCTATGACAATATTACAATAACTTTAGAAAGAGTTTTGCAAGATTCTTAAGGATTACTGATGATAACTTAAAATGCTTACGTGTTTGGAAAAAAATAAGTTGTTTTTTTTTTAATTCTTCAGAAAAACTGCAGAGCAATTAGAAGAGGAATGGCCCAAATTACATTTTTTGGCATTGTTTTCAATAGGAAAGTTGTCAACAAGTTTTTAATGGATGGTTAAAGAATAAATTTATTTAATAAAATTTGCTTCAACGTTTAAAATAATGATGCAAATCTCCATATATTGTTATAAAGGAATTTCTTCAATATATATTTAAGTTAAAATGCAAATTGCAAAAAAACATATATAGACAATTTCTCCCTTATATTTATAATCTACACTCTTTGTGAACACTTTCAGTTTTATCAAGTAATTATACACATGTATAGTTTCAGGAAGTTGTGGTATCACTATTATCGATTTACATGCATTGCATTATAAGCATCCCTATTTCTCTTTATGTCTGTCAAGTACTGTTATTTTACTATAAGTTCTATTTGACTAATTTCTCAACTCTAAACTGACTTACAAGTCTGTCACTAGCAAATAATTATTATTTCTTTGCCCTTTACAATTTTCTGATAACTAAAAACTTTTCAGAAACAACTCCTTGCATAACATCTGTTGCTACATATTTCTCATCTTGAAGGTACATTTAGTGACAATGGTCATGATAATTATTTGGGGACAAGTACTAAACTGGGCATTTTGTAATTCATAATTGAAGTATTAATATACATCTGCATGCTTGCCTTTCTGTAGGCTATCTGAGCAATAAAAGTACAAGTAGAATCCATACCCCAAATATCAATTACAATCAAGGGAAAAGTCCACTCTTTTTTTGATATTCTTTTGCATATATTTTTATTAAGAAATAAATATACATGGTATTGATGTTTAAAACCTTGCATAGAATCCTATTATAGAGCCATAATATAGTTCCTTATTTTCAGACATTTACCCAATTGCACTGTTTGTTCATTACTCATTTTTACTTTTGTACACAAAGGGATGTAAAACATTATATAAGTTCCACATACCTATCACTAAAATTCAGTAATTAGAAACACATATGCATCCTTTATAATACATAAGGGATATTATTTTGAGCAATAAATCTAATAAAAAATGTGATAATACTCTAATTGGCTGTTTAAAGAACCCATCGACTAAACAAATGATAAAATATATCTGCATTTACATAAGAAATTTACTTTTTACTCAATATTCAAAAAGCCAGTTTTTATCCAATGCCAAATTAAATGCTCAATTCTCAAGTTATTCAAATTTACTGAAAAAAAACCTTCATTTTATCTTGTTTCCTTCTGACATATCTGAAAAGAAAATGGAATATTATGGGATATTCCAGTGGAATAAAACTATATTCTTTAGCATAATACAAGTACCAGAACTATTTCAACCAGTATAATTGAAATCTCATTCTGCACTGATAATTGCAAATCACATATGTTTAGAGTCAGAAATCTCTTTCCAAAAATGGTAGAAACTCTCTTGAAGTCAGTGGGGAGTTATAACATTAAATTACAATGCAAAGGCTTCAGCAAACTCAAAGAAGCCTGTATGTTCTTCCACATGGGTTGATAGCACTATCTATCACAGCAATTATAGTATAAAATGAAGGTAGTCAGTATGAAAGGTATTCTAGTGACTTTCCTGTACTATCACACATGACTTGTATTCATATATTCTTCCATGTTATTTTGTACTAAAATGTGCTTTTTTGGGAGTTGTAGTTCTACATTCAATACCAAAAGAAAGTATAGAATGGAAACTAACTTCACTAGTCACAGCACTAAAAATGTTATTCAAAGGAGAAAAATTGTTGACAGAGGTTTCTGTCTTGCTAGTTCCCACAGTCGTTCGGTCCCAAAGAAATATACAGAGGTCTACATTAATTATAAACTGGTTGGCCTATTATCTCAGGTCTCTTATTAACTAACTCTTACATCTTAACCCATAATTTTTGTTTGTATTAGTCACATGGCTTTGTACCTTTTATCAGTGAAGCATTTTTCATCTTGCTTCCTATGCATCTGACTGATGACTACATCTCTTTTCTCTTCCCAGAATTGTCTTATACTGGTTGCCGTGCCTAAACTTCCTGACTGGCATTTTATTAAACCAATGCAAGTGATAAATCTTTACAGGGTACAAGACCATTGTCCTACAGTAAAAAAAAAATAAATAATCTCACTCAGGTGTGGACCTTGAAAGATACAAATATTGACCTGCTTTCAAGAAATGCCCACTGAAGCAATAGTGGCACAAATATTAAGGGAGTAACCACCTTTTTTTAATAAATGGAACCTATCTCAGCACTGTCAATGAGACCAAGAACCCAAGACTAGCTAGGTCATAGGCCTTGTGGAAAAACCTATTAGTATTAATTTGCTAAATGAACAGATCAATAAATGACTCCTAATGACATATTACTATATCCATAGAGCAGTGCATCACTAAACCCACATGAAAGAAGTTTCTTATGGAACGTGGTAATTACCATAAAGAACAACAAATGAACAATATGCAGACAGTGAGAGATTCTGGATTACTGAGCACTAAATTAAGCATATACTTTTATAAGACCCTGTACTTTGAGGCTCAGGGGCAGAGGAGACTAAAAGATAATAAGAGCCAGAACCAGAGATCATGGATAATATTAACAGAATACAGTTTTCCAGACACAGTGTATATGATGCACAAATGAACTTACAGAGACAATGACAGCATGCATAAGACCTATGCAAGTTCAAGACAGACACCCCTTAACCAAGAAGCAATCCACAATCACTAGCTTCTGGGGGAGAGAAAAATCAATCTTCTCCTATGTAGTGACACTTGGGTATATCAGCTACACTCCAATTTGGGCTTCACACTTTGGAGTATTTGTCCAACAAAAATCTATGTTTATTTCTGTTCTTTTGTTTTGTTTCATTGGGGATTTTTTAAGTGAAAGAAAGAACATGAAGTTGTGTGGGTAGGGAGGAATGGAGGGGGTCTGGGAGGAGTTGGAGAAGGAAAAAAAATATATGATCAAAATATATTCTATGAAAACTTTAAAATAGTGTTATAATTATAGTTAAAATTTGGGAAAATAAATTACATTTATTCCTGTGTCAGAATATACCCTTTTAATATATCCTGTTCTGTATTATTTTAATATATTAGGATATCCACTTCCTAATACCCTATGAGAATCAGAAAGCAAATCATAATTATTTTATACTTTTTAAGTGTGTGCCTGCATGTGTGTGTGGGTACTTGCTTGCACACATGCATGTACACATACCCTGAGACTAGATTAACAGGAAATTGTGCACTGCTTATGTAATTTCTGGGAATCAAATTCTGGTCCTCTGCAAAAATCAGCATTTTAGGCCAGGCAGTGGTGGCCCATGCCTTTAATCCCAGCACTCTGGAGGCAGAGGCAGGCGGATCTCTGTGAGTTCGAGGCCTCCCTGGTCTACAAGAGCTGGTTCCAGGACAGGAGCCAAAAGCTACAGAGAAACCCTGTCTCGAAAAATCAAAAAAAAAAAATCATTGTCAGCATTTTATATTAATCATAACCTGTTTGAAGTTTGTTTGACTCTAATGAGAACCTACACTGTGTCTGGAATACTGTATTCAGGCTTTGTGGGAGCCTAGGCAGTTTGGATGCTCACCTTACTAGACCTGGATGGAGGTGGGTGGTCCTTGGACTTCCCACAGGGCAGGAAACCCTGATTGCTCTTTGGGCTGATGAGGGAGGGGGACTTGATTGGGGGAGGGGGTGGGAAATGGGAGGCGGTGGCAGGGAAGAGACAGAAATCTTTAAGAAAGAAAGAAAGAAAGAAAGAAAGAAAGAAAGAAAGAAAGAAAACAAAAACTAAAATATAGTTCTAACTCAATTTTTAATATCCTTTATGTAAGTCTTGAAAGTGGTCTGCAGAAGTGTTTTACCTTGATATAATAAACAATTTAATATGCATCATGAAATTAAAGAAAAATATTCTTTTGTCTATACTTTTAGTTTCATTTTCCTCAAGTGAATAGATATTTAATGATGCAGCTGACAAAATATATGAAACTATGTTTGCAAGAGAGTGAAGAATAATTAATATTCTGTGAGTGAAGAGTACTACCTATATCTGGGGAGATGACTCAGCAGATTAGAGCACTTACTGCTCTTCCAAGGGAACTGGGTTCAATTCCCAGAAGCCACATGGCAGAACAGAACAATCTTTTATGTTGTAAAATATTATTTTAATTGAGAAGAGATGTGTTACATTTGTTTGTGCTGCATAATATTACTTTAACTATGCAGAGGTGTGCTACTTTTGGTTATGCTAAATTTGTTTAATTATGTAAGGTTGTTTTGTATTTGTTTGGCTGTACCTGCCTAAGGCACATGATTAATCCACTAAAAAGCTAAACAGCAAACAGCTAGGCAGGAGAGGGATTGGTGGGGCTGGTGGGCAGAGAGAATAAATAGGAGAAATCTAAGCTCGAGAGAAAGTGAGAAGAATGAGAGAAGGGGGGTAGAATAAGGAACACACCTGGGGCAAGAAGCCAGGCAGCTGCTAGCCAGCCAGACATCAAGAAGCAGTAAAGTGAGATATATGGAATTAAGCAGTAATAATCCCTGAGGCAAAATGTAAATAAAGAAAAACCGGTTAATTTAAGTTAAAAGAGTTAGCCATAAAAGAGCTAAGCTGGTCGAGCATTCACAACTAATAATAAATCTCCATGACATGTTTTGGGTGCTGATTGGTAGCCCAAAAGAAAATTCCTGCTATACTTTTACTACAATTTCTGGGGATTCCATGTCCTTTTCTGGTAGCCTCAATAGGCACACACATGTTACATGGGAATACATGCAGGCAAAACACCTGTACACATTAAAAGTATACTATATAATATTTAGATATTGAGTATATGTCAGGTTAAGTACTAGGAACTAAAATGTCTCTGCAAATTGGGTAATACTATCCTTATTCTTATTTCATAAGTAAATGCCTAATTATGCTGTCTACATAATTCCACATCCTTGATTCTTTAATCCTAATTCTTAATTATGGAATTCCATATCAAGAATATTTTCCTTTCCTGTGATTGTTTTAGCCGTGTTTTCTTGTGTCTTTCAATGTTACAAGTATCCTAAATAAATCTACCTTCTACTATAAATTATTTAAAAATAGCATCCATGCCATGAATACCCTCAGGTTCTTATTCTCAATGTCTGTCTGGAATTAGGATTATCTTCTGTTGACATCATCCCACTTCTTAAAATCATCAAGCGTTTAGCTGTCAATCAGGCAATCAAGGTTCTGGCTACTCCAAGTGTAAGCAAGGATCAGCAGCAGCAGTTACACATTTACAGAATGACCCTGCATGTTAAAGAGATCCCCAGAGGTTCAGCAGGCACAATTAAGTTTGCGAAGCCCTGCCAAAGCAAGCATCATAATCACTTGAATCTTTGCTCGAACTGCATTATTTATAGTAGAACCTGTGGCAGGGTAACCCAGCAATTTGTGTTTTTCATTCCCTCTGGGTTATTTTGTATTTGCTTCTCAAGACTCACTCTCAAGGGACTGAGATTGACAATACCAATGCATTACAACAGAGTGCTGGTTTTCAGTCTTGTCTGCATGTGAGAATTGTCTGGGAAATTTGTAGGATATGGTGAATACCAAGGATCTTTTAGAACCAAATGTATTCCAGTCTTTGAAGGATGGGCCTATAAAATGAATGGCTAGTATGTATTTGTTTTCCTCTGGGTATCCCAACATTAGAAACCACTGCTACCAAATCACTCTGCTAAAGACATTTACCTTTTGGTAGAAATTTGAACCTTCCCAATGTAATACGGCAAATATTAATATCACCATCTAATTCAGCTTCCATGACAGTATGACTGTCATTTGTTCATGCTTGCATCACACTGTTTCTCTTTGATTTTGTTTCTTCTAAAAATATAAGAAGAGATCAAGCAATAGCCTCTCTTTTCTGTTGGGATGAACAAGTTAATGTGAAAGTAGCATTTTGAGAATTTTCACATGCTGTACAAATATGTGGTTTCTACTTTATTGAATCTGCTCTTACATTTTCTCAAGCAACAGGAGTACATATGGAGGTAGACTCAGCTTTTCTCTGTTATAATTATGAACATGTGGCCAGAAGTTATCAGATATCATGGAGATCCGAGCTTTTACTTCTTCAATGTTCTAATGTGCACAGCTCATGAAAAAGAAAAATCTCATGAAATGCTAAAAGATGGGATTGTTCCTCATGACCAACAGTGCAGGAACTCTAAAAGCGCACTCCTCAAATCTTATTACAGGCATGAGCCCTGTGTTACTTTACCCTTTCCGACTTGGTAAGTTGAGGGTGACACTTAAACTCTATGCTTCAAACAAGCTGGCCAGTGATGAGGAGAAAACTGACTCACAGATCTCACTTTAAACAGTACTGCTGCCATTCTGGCACTGATTGTCCTGGATAAAGTAAGACAGCCATTGGAGGAAGCCAATAAGTACAATTCCTTTGTTGACAGAGGTTATTTTCCCACCCAGTCCCACAGCCATTCATTCCCAAAGAAACACACAGAGGCCTACATTAATTATAAACCAGTTGGCCCATTAGCTCAGGCCTATTATTAGCTAACTTTTACATCTTAAATTAATTCATAATTTTTGTCTGTGTTAGCCAGGTGATTTTGTACCTTTTATTAGTGAGGCATTCTCATCTTGCTTCCTCTGCCTCTGGGTGATGACTACAGATTGAACCTTCCCAGAAGTCTTCTATTTTGGTCACCCAGCCTATACTTCCTGCCTGGCTACTGGTTAATCAGCATTTTATTAAACCAGTACAAGTGACCAATCTTTACAGGATACTAGATCACAAGATCTTTGTCCCACAGTATTCCTCTTTGCCCTCTGCTTCAGCTCCTTCCTCCAGGTCTGTGCCTTGACTTCTGACCCTGAATTCCCTTAGTGATAGACTGTGATGTGGAAGGGTAAGCTGACATAAACTTTTTCTCTCCAAGTTGCTTTTTGTTATGGTGCTTTACCACAGCAATAGAAACCCTAAGACATTATCTAAATTCCTTATGTTTTCCTCCTTTTGTACCACTTTATTGATTGCTCCTTGCCTTTTATTTTTGTAGTTTTGTTTTCCACTTTCCTTCTAAGACTTTCTAAGTGGTTCCCTATTTTATTTTCACAGGGGTGTATAGATTGTAGCCCAGTTCTCACTATGTCAGTCTTCACTGCACACTTCAACAGAATAAGAAAGTATTATGTAAATATCTTAGTTACATACATCACAGTGTATGTATGTCCACACAGAAATGGTGAAATCTAATGAATAAATCCTGGTGATCTACTGTAGATCCAGGTAATAATAATTAATGATAATGTATATTTGAATTTTGCAGAAGAATAGGCTTTAAATCACAAAAATAAATAGAAACCCTCACAAATAAATTAAAATTATATCTTAATTAGCCAGATGGTGGTAATTACTTCAACATATATGTGTATATCAAAAGTCATTTTATACAGTAATATATATATATATATATATACATATATGTAATTGACAATTGTGTATCATATGGAAAGGCATGAAAATATTAAAATGAAAGCAATGGAATTCACGTTAAGTGTTGATGGAGCTCTTTCTATTTGTAATGTCTCCTTTGGTGAATTTAATATGCTAACAGAAAATATTTTTGAAATAACAGACTTAACAATTTAAAAATAATAGATTTCTATTAACCTATCATTTTTATATTAGACCTTAAGTTTGATTTTATTTTATTTAACACATTGAATAAATAATATATTCATTTTATTTTTATTCAAAAATATTTTGTAAAAATATAAAATTTGATAGCTAAGAAAATTGTACAGTGAATTAAAGATCTTGATATACAAGCATGAGGAGCTGGTTTGAAGGCCCAGTGTTCAATGCAGTGCTTAATATGGCTGTTTGTGCCTCTGGCTCCAGCATTAGTTTGTGGAGGCAGACAGATCTCAAGAACCTGTTTGCTGGCCAGCCATGCCTAAAAGGTAAGATTCCAATTCAATGAGTATGATGCTATCTTGAGGCAGTGTATAGAATGACAGACGAAAACATTTTTCCCTGACCTCTGAATGTGTGTGCATGGTCACATATACCTGAACATTCACATGAATGCATCACACACACACACACACACACACACACACACACACACACACACACACACCTCATACATTTATACAGGTCATACCACACAGAAAAATATAACTCTATTTTAATTTATCAAATATCTGGCCTGGGGTATACACTTTGGTTAGTAATTATAAAAGCCTAAGTTCCATCCTCCTTACTAAAATTAAGCAATAATAATAATAATAGTAATTATATAATAAGCATAAATGTAAATTCTTTACTCAATTACATCGTTATAATCTTACTAATTAATTTACTCTCGTTTGGGAATATGGCTTAGCTAAATAAAACTTGCCTAGCATAACAGAGTACATGATAAAATGTTGATTGTCATGCCTGCTACTGAAATTTCATATTGGAAATAGATATGGCAGAATGCTTGTGAACATATTTACAAAACTAGTCTTAATTGTGTGCAGTAAAAAATGCATGTAGGCCTACAGTCTCTCATATAGGTTTCTGACTCAAAGATGGATAGAGCTAATAGAAGAGGATTTGATTAAATAATACTGAGGTTTATTCTCTTATGCCACTGTCATTCAAGTCTCAGCTTAATTGTTATGTTGTTAGAGGGAAATTCACTGACACTTAACGAAGTTCAAAGATCACCTCGTTTAATTCTCTGTGGAATGCCTATTAACCTCCAACACCATATGACTGGTTCATCCCTGCTTGAGTGATTCCCGAGCTCCCTCAATGTCAAATCAAAAAGGTAAAAGACTCACTGTGATTTATTACTGTGTCTTCAATGTCTAGAACATTTCCATGCATATTGCATAATAACTCAAATTTGCTTATTCATGAATTCATTAATTAAAAATTTTAAGAATATATGGTCATTATATTAAAAAGTAAAACTTTTAGATATCAAATCAGAATTCAGGTAACTTGAAAAACTGAAAGTAACCCACCAATGATTTGTACCTGCTATGACTTTGCATTTTAAGACACAAAATAGGTAAACATCCCTCTTTATTGTTTTTTCTTCTTCTTTAATATCTCTTTTTTATGTACAATAAAGTATCAACATTTCCTTTAGGAAAAGAACCTCACTCCTTCCTACAAATCAAAAATATTTGCACATGTACCATACCAACAAAAAAACTTTACTCTCATATGTGTATTTTATAAGTAAACTTGTTTATAAATATATTTATGATGTCAATTGTAATCATTTTATGTTTATCATTGCTAGTAGTGATAAGTATGTGAGTGTTATATTTTCTTCACTGGGTGTTGAATTTCCAGTGGTTGACCTTCTTATAATGAAGAAGAATTTTAAATCAGAGCTATTACATGAAAGCACAATGTTTTCAAGTATAGTTTTGAACATTTACCTCAGTGTTCTAATTAAAATGTAATTTACCATGCATATCTCCTTATCTGGATGCCTTCAGCACTTTGAAATGACTTAGTATTCTAACTCATCCTGCATTGCATTGAAGCATATCAAAATTTCTTGATATTCAAACATGCTGTCACCAACTAAAAATGGAACACTACCTTTTTCCAAAGGTAAATTATTTGTGATAAGGCTATTTTGATCAAAATTGTTCCTCACTTAAATGACTTGAAATACCCAATTTATTTCTACATAATAATTTTTAAAATTGTCTTCTAATATTAAATATTGACTTCAGTATATGCCTCTATAATTTTTAAGAGAATGTGGGAGACCCTTAGATTTGATTTACTTCCAATGACAGCTCGCTGATAAATAAAATCGATTTAACAGAAGAGACTAATTGTATAGAACAAGTAAATATTACACATACAGTGCTCATTTGTCTAAAATTATACAGGTAATGCCTGTAGTTAGTTTCTTAATTTCTTGTTATAAGACAATTGCATCTCATTTCACCATGCTTAATTGCATTGTTTCCATCGCACATTCCATTTTTAAGATGTTGAATGACACATTTAGATTGTAATCACTTATTATCCTTCTCTAAGCAAACCATTCAAGAGTATTTGTTGCAATGAAAATCTGATTTTCTACTCATGATGGCCAAATGGGAGCATTTTAGATAAATGTATATTCTCTACATAATCGTATTCACTTGTGGTTAAACTATTAGCTTAATAATCCTAGTTAGCTAATAATGTAACTATTTTCTCTAAGTATCATTATAAAACTTGTACTACTTAACCTCACATCCCCAACTACTTAGAAGCTTTTGTTTCTCACTTACTATGCCTGCATTGGGGTGTTATAGTTAGAATCTAGAATGCTTTTCAAATGCCTAGGTGTTAAAACTTGATCTCCACCATGACTTACCATAGGAGGGTGGTAGGATCAAATGGAGTCCAGTGGGGATAAATTAGGTCACTGTGGATGTCCTTGAAGGGTATTAAAGCCCCATCCCTTTCTTGCTCTCTCTGCCCTTTGTGTCCTAGCTTCAAAGACAGTCTTTTACTTTAGCATGTACACTTCATCATGATTTTCTGCCTCGTCATAGGCTAAAAAGCAACATGGGCTAATCAACTATGAACTGAAAACTCTGAAGCCCCAAATCAAAAAATTTCTTCTTCTTCTTCTTCTTCTTCTTCTTCTTCTTCTTCTTCTTCTTCTTCTTCTTCTTCTTCTTCTTCTTCTTCTTCATTGTTATTATTAAATGCATTGTTTCAGGTGTATGTTTCAGTAATGGAAGGTTGACACATGGGAAATGGTTGTAAATTTGTAGTAGTCAGATATTTGTCACTGACAAAATAGCTAACACAATCCACTTTGAAAACGAAAATAATTGAGAGGCAGAGCCAGGCGGATCTCTGTGAGTTTGATGCCAGCCTCATGTATAGAATGAGTTGTGGGACAGCCAGGAACATAGAGAAAAACCTGTCACAAAAACAAAAAAAGAAAAGACCTAAGTTCATAGTTCCATAGATTTGAATCCATGATTGGTTTGCTCTCTCCAGTTTTTGGGCCTATGGTGAGCCAGCACAGCACAGTGGAAAGGCCTGACAGAGCAATGCTTCTTATCACACAGCAGTTGAAAATACTGCCCTTCAGTAGTGTACTAATGACCTACTTTTGCCAATTACAACCTTCCTCCTAATTATTACTACATTCCAATAATGCCATCAAATTAAGCATCCATCGGTGGGACTAGAGAGTTGGTTCTGTGGTTAAGGGTACTTGTTTCTCTTGGCAGGAACAGGGGGTTCAACTCCCTGTATCTATGTGAAGCCTCATAACCATCTTAACTCCAGTCCTACAGGCTCTAATGTCCTATTCTGACCTTCATAGGCACCAATGCATACAGTCAAACATTTATACATATAAAATATCAATAAATAAACAAATCTTAATTTTTTAGAAAAATAATCAACAGATTTTTTCCCATTGATTAAGTCAGAGTCTTCATGATTCCATTACTTGCCCAAAATCACACTTCTGAATATAGCATAGGGGATTAAAAATTCATAATATGAGTGGTCTTTAGGGGTCACTTACCATAACATAGGAAGATATACAGAGTCCAACTAATAGACAATTATTAATAGTAATAACAGCTATACAGGTCTGCAATTTCAAAAGGCAATTAGGTCAGAAAGATGTAAAAATGTACATTTTGAAGAAATAAAGAACACAAGACTTGATGCTATGGCAAAGCATTGTGCTAAAAGAGATGAGGTGATTAGGGAGAGGCCTGACCCTCAGGATCTGCATTGTAATAAATGTCATGGTTCCCTGATGACAAGACTCCACCCAGCTAACCTTCCCACTTGTATAAGGAAAAGTTCATCCCATGTTGGCAGCTGAACTTAGCAGTGCGGGCTGTAGAGACGTGAAGGATACAGGACTAAAGGGTTTGGGTTATTGTACTTCATTGATCTGCTAAACCTAAGTGTGAGACAAGGAACTCCCTGCGTGGAAGCCCTGAGAGACTATTGTGTGAAACTGTGGAAGTGAAGCCTGGGTTGCTTTGGAAAATTCCCAGAGAGATGCTAGACTCAGTGATTTCTGCTGAGCGGAGATGTACAATGGGTGGAACCAACCTGAGAGCATGAGATGTATTTTGTGTCCAGCAAATATAAAGTGCAAGAAACATGGTTATGGAGGTAGAGACCTTGGTATTTGCCTTGCTCATTTTTAGTCATGCTTCTTGGTCCAGTATTTCCTCACTATACCCCCATTCCTCTCTTTTGGAATGTTAATGTATCTTCTCTGGTATTTTATATTGGAAGTGTGTAATTTTCTTTTTTATTTTCCTGGGTTATGATACAGTAAAGAAATTGCCTTGAGTCTCAGAAGAGACTATGGGATTTTAAACTATTGAGAACTGTGAAAGATTATGGGGACTTTTGAAGTTGGACTAAATGTATTTTATTCTAAATGCATGTTTTCATTATGATATGGCCAGGAGCCTATGGAGACCAGAAAGTGGAATGTAGTTCGAATGAGATGTCACCCATACTCTTGGGTGACATACTTCATACTTTTAGGCATTGGATAGTTGCTGGCATCGTTTGGATATTTTCAGAGGAGCTACTATCAGTTTGATCTCTGTTTCCTGCTTGCAGTACAAAATGTGAGGTCTCAGATTGCTGTTCCTGTCACCATTTCTGCCTTCCCCATATGTTGGTCATGGGTTTTTATCCCTCTGGAACCACAGGCCCAAAATAAACCCTTCCTTCTTTAAGTTGTATGTTGTTTTGCCGCAGTAATAGAAATGGGACTAATACATCATATCAAGATCAGATTCACTAGATGGATTAATAACATGTATGTTCATGGGAAGGGCATTTTCTTGCTGATACATAGAGTCTCATACTACTTACTATGACCAGTATGCTTGTGTGATTTCTATGGATCTGGAAACTGACCTTAAGATATCATATTAGGCTAATAGGCTTAAAATGTCAATACTTGTTGGGTTCTTTAAAGCTTTTTATACATCAAAACATCCCATACAAGCCAAGATTTCTGTTACTACTTTCTTCGTGTTTTTCTTATTGTTCTTTTAATGAGAACTGATAGCAAAGTTTTCACTTTTAGGTTTTTTCCCCAGTGGAATTGGTGCATTATAGATCTAAAGAAATCAACAATTGCGGTAAAAAGATGGGGGATGCAGTTAAATGTGAAAAGATTAAGATTGAGAGCTCTGCTTGTTCTCACTTGGAAAGTCTCATTCTTGGGCCGTGTTTCTCATATAGACCTAGAGGTAAGGAAGAAGAAATGCTTTATCTGGTGAGAATGGAAACCATTTCTCTGGCCAACTCTTGTCAACCAATTTTCAGAATACCTCCAATCTATATTAGGAAGCTGTTAGAAATTTACATAAAGTTATATTTATTTAAGGCTCATATTTAGTGTGTTGTTTATAAATACAATTACACTTTAAATATTATTTACCTATTCTGAAATTCTTTAATAAATGAATATTTTAAAAGAATATACGTATATTATGTTGCAGAATTTTGCTACTCTCTCTAGTGCCTTCCACATTTTTTAAAGGTATAAAAATGAAAACACATGTGGTTTATTGCAAATAGATTATGGTAATGCATCTACAAGTAAATAATATTTTCATACTTGTTTGGTAGTCTTAGAAAACATCGTGTGTCTGTACTATTCATAACAAAATTTGGAACGATATCTTAAGTTTTGCAGAATGTAAAAATGTGTATAATTATATATTATTAGTTATAGTACCACTATAGCTGGTTTTCTGTAAAAAAGGTAGTGCCAGGTTGGCTTATATATTTGTAACATTAAAATGTAGATTTACTTGGTTTTTTCCTCATGCAGATTCCTATCTACCAAGTGAATGCATTGTGTATATCTATCTTCAATATAGCATCAGTGAATTCATTTTAGACAGGAAAAGAGAGTCATATGACTAAACTTAACAAATGCCAAAAATTGAATTTAGCTTTCTTCCCTCCACTCTTAGGAAACAATCATCATTTGCTGTTTACCTTTCATTTAAATGCTTGGATTATACTGTCTTTACTAGGTCTACACTTCATTAAGCCTCAATTTACATATAAGTTTGCTTATATTAGTTCTCAAGTTCATGTGTCTCAGCTCACTAATGAAATGCCTTCTAACTTGTGAAACTTATGAAAAGTTCAAAGAGCCATATAAAAGTACATTTCAGGTTTCTAAGGGGAAAAAAAAAAGGTGGGGGAAATTTGGGTCGTCCGGGGCAATGGTACACTGCAAACATAAGCACTGTTCTTGTTCCAAGTTATAGTCATTGTGTTCTTTCAATTCCCTGTTACCATATGTTAAATCTACATATCTGATAATTACAGCAGTTTCAAATGCCTCGTTACTTTTTTTAAAATCCTGTTTCCATAGTCATTCTTGGTTATCTTATATTTTAACATTTCCAAATTCAGTTTGAAAACATCACTAAAATATACCAGCACCTATGCAAAGTGAATACGAATTGAGATTAGACATATATTTAGATAAAATGAGAGATAAATGCTCAGTTAAAATTTATTATTTGTTTCCTAATTTTAAGAGATACAGGTTCCAGTAATGACATAGTTCAAGACACACGAAAATCGAGGAAACAGATGTCAGAAGGAATTTGTTGGTGTTGTTTATCTACTGAAGGCTGATGGGTGTTTTTACTTTGAAGTACCTTTCGCAACCAGAGCTCCAGTTTCAGGCAAAGATGCTATTTCCTACATATATGTCTAAATCCCTTTTTACAAACCTCACAAACAGTCTGTAATGTGTTAGATATAAGGTTTGGCAGGCCAATAATCCAATAATAATTATTCCCTCTCCCTATACTTTCATCTAATAACACACTTAACTTATTTTGTATGAATCAGAGCCCTTGGACAAGTTCTCAAGATCACATGGCTTGGACTCAAGCTCTTTTGTTCAACCTGTGTAATTGATCATTTTCATCAAAACTATACTATTCCCTGCATTCTTCATCCATATGCTCTCTCTCTCTCTCTCTCTCTCTCTCTCTCTCTCTCTCTCTCTCTCTCTCCTTCTCTTCCCAAAGTTCTTGTTATTAAATCTCAGACATGCATGTTTTCCATTCCTGAGAGTTAGTCCTTTGAATTAGATGAATAATCCTTTTCTTCTTTGCCTTTGATTCCTTCCATATTAAACAACAATCAGATGATTACCTGATTTGCATAGGTGAATTGTTGCACGCAAATAGTATAGGTATTTATATATAACTTTGTAAATAAATTATCCATAGGCTAAATAAAAAGGCAAATATAATTAATAAAGATTTTATTTTCAATATGCATGTACACGTGTTGTTACCCACATCTAAGATTCCTATACTTACATATCAAGTTACTTATTTTACATAGTTGTATTTTGCATTAATATACTCATGTAATGAATCTCATCCCACACAGTTTTATTTATCTGATGGAAATGAGAGAGAAGCCTATAAAAATTCAGGTAATGGAGAAAGAGAGACTGATTAGTAATGCTAAATATCCAGTTTTCTCAAATTCTATTTAATTATTTAAGTCAGTACTCTAAAAGAAATAATTATGCAATTTGCTAGCAGTGTGAATCCAGCCAAGTCTACTGAATATAGAATAACAGAGTTAAATCTTCAATGAAAGGAATCAGAAGCCTAAAATCGTACCATAAATTTCAAAAGGGTAAAACATATTCTATCCTCAACAATCACAACCTCAATTTCATAAAAAAAAAAAACAGGGTGGTTTATGATAGACATGAGTTTAGAGATAAAAAAAAAATTAAGCCAAAGGGCAAGTGTCTGAGAAATTAGAGAATGGGATCAGTTGTCTTTCTAGGAAACAGAATAACTTTTAGGATATATAATCCATTGTGGATTATAAAGATCAGAATATATTTGTACTTTTCCTCCAAGGCAGTTATATAAACTATAGCTCATAGTTCATTAATCATTATGAAATTAAAGAATAAAAATCAGATTACATTTTAGGTATAAAGTTAATATAAAGCTGTCTTTAGTTAAGCATTGTGCAATAATATCACTGATATAAAGATGTTTATAGTCAGATAGCAGGATAAATAGCAGGAGAAAGAATCATAACCTGCTGGCAGGAAGACCTTGCATCCATGAAGCAACATTCTTCTTTACAAAAATTTTTCAAAGGCTGTACCATGTGGGAAAAGGATCTCCCTTTTGTTGTTGGTAGAAGTTTTCAAACATAGTCTCTATGTATGTAGATCCTATCGTTTAAATAGAGTTTAAAAAGAGTCATGAATCAGATGTCTGATATCTTAATGCCTCTTTCAGATTTGAACTCCTATCTTAATTCAGGAGAGGGAGAGATATAGATAAAAGAAATGTCATATAATTTGGCTTTAAGATAGAGAGGATATATACATATGTATATTGAATATATATAAACATAATACATGCAATATATTCCATAATTATGCTTTTCTTCTGAGGCACTTATATAAAGCATAGTTTATTAATACATTAATATATTATATGTAATATATTATTAATAATCAATAGATTCCATATATTATATTATTCTGTTTCATATATATATGAGATTGAATGTTGGCCTCATGGAATAAGGCCAACAGTATGAGCAGAGGAGGGAAATGTGAATGTATAGAATGTGATGAGACTGTCTCATGATTAGTTGTTTGCATTAAGAAAGTAATAGTATATAAATATAACATTAATATAGGATTTATGAGAAAGAAAATTTTCTGCTAACTGTATAGAACACTCCTCGCTGAGCAGAGGTTCACAACTGAATAACAAACACAATCTTTTGCAAGGAAAGAAGTTAACTTTATTTTGGGAGGCTGATTTTCAAAACAAATATGGAAAGTGAAAATGCTAGTAAAAGATATTATTGGTCTAATTGAGGTATATTCCAGTATTTGAATAAAAAATAAAATTGTAAAATTATAAACGGTGACATATATAAATTATTTAAGCTTAATATATCATTTAAGATCAGAAATGAAGTCATTACACAAAGTTAAACTAGAACAAGAGATTTGTCAGGTTTTTAATTGTTCTCTATTCCAGTCTTCTCATTCTTCTTTTCTTTGGGGAAAGCAATATAATCCACCTAATTATTCTTTTTTTTTTGTTTTTCAAAATAGATACATAGTTCAAAAATGAGTGATAGTACTTTCTCTAAATATATGCAATGGAATTAAAAACATGTCACCCATTGACCAGCAAGGGTAATAAACATTTTCATCATGCTATTGTCTACCATGGAAATGTTTTAGAATGGCATTTTTATAAATTCCTGTCCTTTAGCCATATTAATATTAATACAATATGCAGGAGATCAATAAATGAATCTTTAAATCCTATTCCGTATATATTCATTTTGTCTGTGTGCAAATGAAGCATACATATGGGCACATGTGTGTGCCCTTGTGCATGTGGAAATCCAAACACAGCTTGAGAGTATAAATTCTTTCCTAAAATCATGTGGGCCTCAGGGATTAGAGTCTGGTTCCTCAGTCATTATGACATGCTCTTTTGCCTGCAGAATCATCTCACAGGCCCAGAATGCATTTTTAAAATTCACATTTATTGCTCATTTACTGTCTATTTTGGTAATGATAGAAAACAGATTCTCAGTTCCTCAGTTGAAACTGACAGTAATTACTGAGTGGTCCCACTGTTATTTATAGTTTATTTTTGACATTTTATTTCAGTTTTATTGAATTATGATTAACTGTCAAATTATTTCCAAGATCACTCTAGTTTATAATGAACAGATCATCTGTCATAGTTTTTGGCATAAAAGTATCCTAGTTGAACTAATAAAAACACTGGTCAGTCCCTACCATATTCATAAATATATTACAAATGCCCTAACTATGTATTGCAATTATTTACCCGAATAGTGATTTAGTGGTGGCAGCAGTGGCAGTGTGTGCATATTTCTGTGTGTACAAGTGCACGTGCAACATTTAATTAGTGTATGAGTAGGCAAGTACCACTTTCCTTATTTAACATATTACTTTACAGTGTTGCTTCTTGACTTGGATAACGTTTGCTTCAAATTAATTTCCATTAGTGATTAGTTACAGTATTTTACTCTTCTTGATGGCAGTTCCTTGAAGGTGGAAAATTAGAAGAATGAAATTACAATCCTGGTTGCCCATATTGTGTACCAAAGTTTAGGCTGCAGTCTAAACTGTGATTTAACTCCATAATCTCTTCAGTATAAACTGAATACCTTGTAGGAATATCTTATACAAATTATTATTTTTTCCATAGTTACTGAATTTAATGTAGCCTCCTAAATATTTGTAAACACTAATTGCCTACTCTGGTTTAGATCACCATGGATTCCCTCCTAACAGTTTATTTGAAACTCAAATCTGTAAATTGGAAACAGTCTCAATGACTTTAAAGCCTAATGCTACTTACCCTGACTCAGTGTATTTATGTTGGTCTAACCTAAACATTCTTGCATATTGAAAAGTACATATGACCTATTTTTTTATATTTAAAAAAATTCTTTATTAATTACAGAGAATTTCAGATATGTATACTATAATTTCATACCACCCAATTATCTCCTGGAGAATAGATCAATATTGACTATATTTTGAAATCTTAAAAAAGTAAAAAGCACAATAAAGAGAAGGTCTGGTTTTGAATATAGAAAATATCTTTCAACTCTTTTCTTTTGTGCGGAAAAATGATTCTTAGAAGCCATAGAATGTTCAGCATTTTTAGCAACTAAGCAATCTCCAAGTATGAGGTTTGGAGTATACTCTGGTTTTGTGCAGACTAATTGCCAAGTGATTCTTGGAACAGAAATTGAATCTAAAACCAAATGGGTGAAAATCTCAACTTATAACTTCAATGTATTTTTCTATGATACTTTAAAGTGTGAAAGTTTAACCAACATTGAAATAGCCATAGCTTAGACCCATCCTAAAAAGTGAAAAGCAACCAAAAGTCCTACGAAGCTATAAACCCTACAAATCACAAAAATCACCAGCCTGGAAAAATATCCCCAAAAGGATATTATAACACTTATACGTTGGGTAGAACCAATAGCTATTTAATTGTACTTAAGGCCCGCTCAGTAGTGGGAATTCACATCTGGTAATGTAAACTTATCCAACTAATTGTCACTATTGGGATCATTGGCCCTAGAGGACAATTAGCTACTGCCACTATCCTAAGCTGAGGTATTTACTAACTGTGCTGTAAATATTTTTGCCCACCAAAGTGTAGATAGCAGTTGACATCAAAGAAGCTTCTGATTTTTTGTTTGTTTTTTGAAAATGGAGACTACTAGAAATACCCACAACTGATTAAATTGCATAGATCAATTGAACACTGGATGTTGAACCTAATATGATAAAATAGAGCATAGCCTGTACACCTAAAATTGAATGAGCATCATAGAAGAGGGGGCAGAAAGATTGTAAGAGCTAGAGGAGGAGGACATATTCTGTGACATAGTATCTCATATACATTACAAGGCTGGTGCACATATTAAAGCTCAAGAATATGGTTACCTGAACAAAGCCCAAATAATGACAGTATCAGCTGACCTGCTAACATGGGTGTGGAAAATCTCACAAAGCCCTACCCTTAAATGAAGAATTATGGGCATTGAATGGCCTCTGAGAGAAGGGGAGTCAGTCTTCTACAGAGATAAATCCACTAATAAGTTATTCAACCCAATGGTATCAGCCTTAAACACATACACAGATGAGAAACACTAACGAGACTCAGCAAGTTATATGTATGTGAGTATTTATGTATGTCAGACTAATGAAGAAGTCATGGATTTGAGAAGGAATGGGGGAACACAAGAGGTAGAGGCATAGAAATGATATTTTGCAGTACCCATGTATTAGATTCTCAAATGAATAAATAAAAAGACCATATTTAAAAAATTCGCATTAAGTTTCTAAGAAAAGGAAAACAATAAATACAAACTGGACTACTTAATGGATTATTAGCACTATTTAAGATGGAAGCTTTTGAGGGTGTTCTATACTTTTCAATTCTTCACATGCCATTATAGCTATAGTTTTTAAAGGATAAACAGGAAAGATTAACACATCAACAAAAAAGTTTAATGTACATTAAAAATCTTCCTTATTCTAGAAAGCATAGATACGTAGAGAGAAACAGACAGAGACAGAGAGATAGAGAGCACTAGTGACACAGAGACAGGGGCAGAGTGGATATGTGTGTAATATTCAACAAATGTTTGGGGATAGTTGTATTGAGGTTTCAGAACTGATTTTATTAAGGCCTCCACAGTTCAATGTGAATGATAGACAGCTGCATGTATACATTTTTATTTGTATTTTATATTGGTATTTGACCTATAGCCTAACGTTGTGTGTACTGCAATGAATTCCATCTGATGTGTATGTAACAGCAGAAAGTGTGAATCACAGTTCTAGGAGAAGTTCCAAAATGAATAAAACATAAACATCATCCTTGACAAATTCACAAGGCTACAATAAATATATGCCATCCTAAGTTTCCTGAGGAAAAGAAAGAAATGTGAGAAGAAAGCTGTTTTACAACATGCAGAACCAAAGTAGATGACAAACATTTGAATTTTTCAAGTGATTTGGCTATCACTAACAAACATAATCCTTCCATGCAAATGTCCATTTTTTTACACTAGATTTCAGCAGACTAACCAAAAGACACACTGTTTCCAAATGCTCCCATATTCAGTTAGATGGTATTGGTACAACTGCTTTGTCTGTATAAAATTTAAGTAACAGTTATAAATAATTTTCAAATCCTATTTTCAAATTTTGTAAATGATTATAGTTTAGGATAGAATTATATAAAGGAATAAATGTACAAAAGAATTTTTTTCTATCTCCAAGCTAACGAGATTTGTGGTTAGATTTTTAATAATGATCTGAATTTACCACTGTTTCTCAACTGTTTGCTTATAAAATTTGGATGTAAAATCAATAAATTTTATTTTCATATTTCTCAGTATTAGATTGTTTCTTAGAATTTTTGGCTTTTAATAATATTCTTCACATTAAATATATCATTTATTTCTATGTAAACTGATACTTCTAAGATGAACAAATAGATAATGTTTGATATTCATGGGACACTGTTTATGATGTTATCCACTTAAAGAGTATAAAATAACAGTTATTAATGAAATATAATAACTGAGGTAATACTTTAAAGAACATGCCAGATAAAATAATTTCTTTTGCATAATTAAATCTGAAAGCAAGGGAAATGGAAAAAGGGGAAACAAAGAGAAAAGGAATACAAAATTGGGGGATGAATTGATTTACTAAAAGTGATGAAAGAGATTCCATAGGAATTTCATCCTAGGATGCTTCACACATGCCCTTGAGAAGGAGACAGTATCTGCAATCAACTTCTCTAGAAAGAATGAGCTTGAACATGTCCAAGACTGAAATGAGGGGAACTCATCTCTTGAAGCAGTGATACAGAGTGACAGAAAAATCATGACTGTCAAAGGGGAAATAATAGACAAACTGAATCTTTATTGATGTAAATGGTTAGTTCTTGATTGAACTTGTCAGTTTGGTTAGTACCATTGGCAAGGATAACTTTGATGCCTGCCAACTATCTAGTCAAGATTTTCCAGTCACTTCTCACTGATCTATATCTCTCTCTCTCTCTCTCCCTCTCTCTTTCTCTCCCTCCCTTTCTCTCTCCCTCTCCCTCCTATCTTTCCTTTCTCTCTCTCTCTCTCTCTCTCTCTCTTTCTCCCCCCCCTCTCTCTCTTCCTCTCCCTTTCTCCCTCCCTCTTGCTCTCTTTCCCCAACTTCTCCCTTTCTACTTATAAGAAGATTCTAACATGATAGCTTTATCCCATATTGGAAACTATGCAAACATTTAATTAGAGCGGCTCACTAATGTTAACATGAACCTCTTAAGAATTTGCATAACATAAATTGAAACCCCTAAAATATGTAAAAATCAACTGTATATCACAGCTTCTTAGAATATTACACTTTCCTCATACTTAGAAAAGACCACTACACCGATTTTATTTAGAAATTACTCTAAGATAGTCTATTCTTCATGTGAAAAATAATATAAGAAAGTTTAAGAAAAACAAGGCTGTTTCAATGACACTGAAAATGAGTCCAGATTATGAATAAATTAATAACTGTTTTAATGTTAGCAAACTAACAGTGCTAAAAAATAATAAAAGTAAATATCTCTTTTATATAGGGATATTTATATACAGCCATACCATGCACTAAATAAATTGGATGTGTGTTTGTACCTAGGAGTTAAAAAAAATGTGGGACAATAGTATCTAAATGAACAAAGCAAATATACTATCAACATACAGGAAGTTCCACATTTAACTAACAAATTGGCTGACTATAAACTAACAGGCCTGTAGAGTTTCTTCCCTAAATGTATGGAGAAATTAAAAATAAAATGGTATAATTTATGACCACACTTTTGTATTATTATAATACATAATTTAACTCTGAATATTAAGTATAATACTATTTCTTAGAGTTTTAGAACTCTATTGTCTTTGGCATCTCTCTAACATTCCATGTTCGCACACTTGAAGCATCTGTAATTTAAAAGAATGACTATTTTTTCAATTCTTATATAAATCACCTTACATTTTCACTTCAATAATGTTTGTTTTTCCAGTCACTGGGAAGTTAGGCAAGTTGGTTATGTTCATTCTGTTTAAGCCATAGTTGTATAAGCTCTCAGAAGTCTGGTGTACCCTGCTTTCTAATTGCATGCTAGTATAAAAAAATCATCTAATATTTTCTCAGTAAAGTTTCATAAATGGCATATGAAAATGGGAAATTTCCATTAAGATGAGTGACAGAGTCGTTTTATTAGGCTAAAGCACGGGAAAGAATTTTACCAAATTATATAGATATAAACTATAAAATACAGTTTTATCCAGTGACCTTTTTTTGTTTTTTTGAAACAGGCTTTCTCTATAGCTTTGGAATCTTTCCTGGAACTAGATATTGTAGACCAGGCTGGCCCCAAACTCACAGATATCCGCCTGCCTCTGCCTACCAAGTGCTGGAATTAAAGGTGTGTGCCACCACTGCCTGGCATTATTCAGTGATTTTGAATATTATAAGTGCAGACAGCTACATTATATATAGTTTAGGGCATATTTGGAAACCCTGACTATAGGAAACTTGTGAAACATAATGAAAACAGTGTATTAAAATAAAATTTTCAATAAAAATCCAATAAAGTTTCTACCTAGTCACAACTGGTATTGGGTCATCTGCAGTTTGCTGGATGCTCAACAGTAGTTACTTGTCAGTAGTAGTGTATCTGCTTAGCTGGGATGTACAAGAGATAACCCGAAGTTACAGGGAATAGATGTACAATTAAACCTAGTGGGTGAGCTTAGACAGAGCCAAGAGACAAATGTCACATGTTCTTTCTAATATATGTATTTTAGCATTGAATCTATAGATTTATGGTTTTAAAAATGGAGTGCCTCTAGAAGCCAGGAAATTAGAAATGATCATTGTTGAGGGGCAGGAAGAAAAATGTTAAGCTAGAGAGGCTAGTAGATTACAGATCATTTGAAGTACAAAAGAAGGTATTAATTTGAAAGCAGAATTAGATAGGGAAATGGATGGAAAGATAAGACAGAGTCTAGAAAGAGGGTAACACTAAGGATGGTTAAAAAATCAACACGGCAATGTACTTCTCTGTCTCTCCATCTCTCTATTGCTGTCTACCTGCCTGTCTGTCTCTCTCCGTCTGTCTCTCTCTGTGTGTGTCTCTCTCTCTTATTATTCATATCATTGATTCACATTACCTTACACAGTGAATAATGCTTATCTCAGATTGACAAATAAAAAGCCCAGTTCCAGGTGCAGGACACCTTCACTCAGGTTGATAGTCAAAAATGTTCTAGACACCACCAAAATGATATAGACCACTATTTTTGCTTTTGGTTGCCAACTAGAACGTGATTATAAGACTCTATTACTGAAGATACAATACAGTTTTGATTAAAGGACAGGGAAAAATCAAGTTGTTATTGATCATAAAGCTTCCTTTTTTGTTGTTTTACATTCTCAGTTCTGAGAGATCTTATATAGGCAGTTGGGATAAAAGGTCATTGACATTCTTACCTAGCTGTCAACCTTGGATGTTATCAACAACATAGGCCCTCGGCCACAAAAATGTCATGAATGTTTAGGTGAGGCACAACCACCTTCTGATTTGATTTAAGACTCACTCAACTGTATTATATGAATTCCTGATGGTATAAAGCTGGCCAAGAAGCCATAGTTCGGTAGCTCACAGGTGCCAGGATGAATCAACTATTATTATTCTACTAAATGGACAAAGTATCAAACTGCCCTCTAAATTCTTATCTCTATACACATGGATTAGCACAGATGTAATAATACTTTATCAGACAGATTCTTTGAGTGGTAGACAATGTTTAATACAAAACCTCACAGCTGAACAAAGTGCAGAAAATAAGTGTCAATAAAGTGATCCACGACAATTGGGTATTATGCCAATATCATGAGAATTTTATTACTATAGCTCTGTAGATCAGAGATGGTGATACCTCCAGAAATTCTTTTATTGTACATGATTGTTTTATTTAGCCTGGATTTCTTTTTATTTTTTCATATGAAGTTGAATATTGTTCTCTCAAGGTCTGTAAAGAATTATGTTTATATTTAAATGGGGATTGCATTGAATCTGTAGATTTCTTTTTGTAAGGTGCCCATTTTTACTATGTTAAGCCTGAGGTTCCATCTTACATCTGTCACAATGGCTATGATGAAAAACACGTGACTGCTCATACTGGAAAGGATATGGAGCAAAGGGAACACTCTACCATTGCTGGTGGGAATATTAAAGTGTATAGCTACTTTGGGAATCAGTGTGGTATTTCTCAGAATACTGGAAATCAATCTAGCACAAGACCCAGCTATTCTACTCTTGGATGTATACCCAAAAGGATGTCCAATCTTACCACAAAACACTTGCTCAACTATGTTCATAATAGTTTTACTTTGTAATAGCCCCAACCTGGAAACGACCTAAATGTCCCTCAACCAAAGAATGAATAAATAAAACGTGGTACATTTGCACAACGGAATACTATCAAGCTGTTAAAAACAAGGACACTGAAAAATTTGAAGGCAGATGGATGGAACTTAAACACATAAATCTCGAGTGAGGTAATCCAGACTGAGAAAGACCCATATAAAGACTAGGTAAAAATAGGGTTCATGGTGAGAAACCCAGAACTTCCTGGGGAAACGAAATAGAGATTTTTTTTTTTTTTTTTGATTTTTCGAGACAGAGTTTCTCCGTAGCTTTTTGGTTCCTGTCCTGGAACTAGCTCTGTAGACCAGGCTGGCCTCGAACCCACAGAGATCCACCTGCCTCTGCCTCCCGAGTGCTGGGATTAAAGGCGTGCGCCACCACCGCCCGGCTGAGGGCGGGGATGAAAAAATGAGGTTGGGGTAGGTTATCGAAGGGGAGAGTGCAGAGAGGGAGTGCTGGGGAGCATTTTGGGTTCATGTAGAAGCCTGGTGTGTTGCAGAGGGTAGGGGGCTGCTTGTTGATTCCCAGTTGTTTAGCCCCGAAATAATCACACAAAAACTGTATTAATTAAATCACTGCTTGTCCCATGGCTGTGGTGTACCAGATAAAGTTCCCAGCGGCTTCTGCCTCTGTCTGGGCTACATGACTTCTCTCTGACTCTGCCTCATTTCTCCCAGCATTCAGCTTAGTTTTCCTCACTTAGCTTGTTCTCCTATAGCTCTGCTATATAGGCCTAAAGCATTTTTCTTTATTTATCAATGGTATTCAAGCATACAGAGGGAAATCCCATATCACTGGTGCAGGGGAATCTGCCAGCATTCTATATGGAGGACCCAGCTTAGATTCCTAGCAGTAGCAAAGAAGTAGCCAGAACTGTCACGAACTGTCTCCAGTTACTATATTGGCCCAATTGTCATCAGAGAGGCACCATTCAGCAACAGATACAGACAGATGCAGAGACCCAGAACCAAGCACGAGGGAGAATCAGGAATTCTTCAGAGGAGGAGGATACAGGAGTATAGGACTAAGAAGGGTCAAGGATACCACTGGAAGGTTCACACAATCAACTAACCTGGGCATTTAATAAGGGCTCAGAGAGCCTGTGTGGAACTGACCAAGGCACTTTGAATATATGTTACAGTGTAGTTTGGTCCTCTTGTGAAACTTCTAACAGTGGGAACAGGAGCTGTCTCAGACACTTTTCCTGAATTTTTGGACCCTATTCCTCATAATGGGTGACCTTTCCCAGCCTTAATACGAAGGAAAACTACTGCAACTTGATATGCCATGTTTTATTGATACTTATTAGAAATCTGCCCTTTTTCTGGATGGAGACTGAAGAGGAAGGGATTTGGGGGGTGGAGGCTTCAGCTGGAATATAAAAGAAGTAGATGAGTGAAAAAATGAAAAATAAGTGTTTTCATTGGACTATCTTGTTAGGGAGGCTGTTTCATTATTTTGGGGACAAACAAAGACTGTAGATCATTAATCTGGCAAATTCAAAATTGTGTGTGTGTTAACATAGCTGGCAAAAATCAAATAAGCCTAAGATGTTAAATAAAAATAAGTGTCATTTGTTTTAATCCTCTTTCTGTGATTCAGTGATTAACCCTGAATAGTTTAAAGCATAAATCATCTTATACATCACAGATTAGCAAAATAAACAATAGTTTAATTATCAAGATATAGAAAAGTGATATATTATAAAGTATAGTAAATCTAAATATTTATGTTTTATATACAGATTCACAATTTGTGTGACTTTCCTCTATTAGAAACATTATACTACTCTCAGCATTCCTTTGACGCCTGTTATTTGTGTGGGTTGAGGCCACAGATAGTCTTCCCTAGCAATGAACACACCACTTGGTTATCCAATACCAAATAGTCAGTCTTGAACACATTTATACAAGTAGCATTATACAGAGACGTTTATATTTATGCATTTAGGAACACACACACATGCACACAAACGCATATAAAACAATTGATGACAAAAGGGGCCATGAATTTGAAAGAGAGCAAGGAAGGTTATTGGGAGAATTTGAAGAAAGGAAGGGGAAGGAGGAAATGATGATGTAATTATAATCTCAAAAAAGATAATTTAAAAATTTTTGTGTTGTTTTTTAATTTAATTATTCAGAAAAAAATTAATTTAACAAAAATATTTAGAACATAAAATATAAATAATAGCATTACATCACTACTGATAGAATCAATGCTCATTAATGGTTTATAGGTTAAAAAAAAAACCTCTGCCCTCTTGTCTTAATTCTCTTTTAGTTACCAATAGCTCTGTACAGATTTAGCAGAAAACACTAATTAGAAAATAAAGAAAAAATGAGTATGCAAAAAATAAATGTCTTTATCAGTATCTAAAGTTAATGCTATTTTATTGTAATATATGCAACATTTGCTAAAATTACTTTTGTATTACCAGTGCATTCTGAGTTCTTTTGGTTACGTATTCTAACACATCTACTTAAAAAAATAAAATTCTATGTTACAGCATAATTTATTTAACCAATCAATCTTTAATTGGTGGGCATTTAAGTTGATTTTTGATCCACTGATGAAAGTAAAAAGCCTGATATTACTAAAGTGCCTTTTTAAAAATGAATGCATACATTTCATAGTCTAATTTTATACCAGGAGTATATATTTGCTTGATATGACTTCAAGCAAGTACGTCTTCTATTCTTTAAAATTGTACAATCATGTTAATGTAATGATGCAAGTGGTTAGCTAAACTAATTTTAATACATTATGGAGGAAATGAGTAGATGCCTGCATTAAATCCTAAATTTGAATCTTGAAATAACTGCTACTGTATGACTGACATTCCTTAGCTTGGGATTTGCTATTTTAAAACATCCAGATCTATTCATTGATTCTTTTGTAGAGAACTGAGTACTTTATAAAACAGTTCAAGTGACTATTCTTATCCTTAATAAAAAAGGCTTTGGCCTAAGTTTTATTCCAAGAGAATTAAAATCATAAAAGTTGCGCCTAAATTGGACCAAGTTTACTTAGGTCAAAAGCAATTTTCCCCACTAAAGGCTACATAGATGCCCGTGGTCTTGGCAGCAACCTGTAGCCATGCTTGTGTCTGAGTGCTTTGCTGTCACTTGGACAATATTGATCTGAGTGTCCTGCACAGCCACACAGGGTCATGGTCTCTTCTCGGCCAGGATTGCTCATAAAGGCCCTGGTTGGGTCCTTAGCCTTACAGCAATCAGAGTCTGAGTTGATCTGTGGCTCTGGTTACCACTGAGGGCTATGTGGATGCCAGGTGTCTAGTCAGCCTCATGAGACCATGTTGGTATCTGAGGGACATGCTGCCACCAGGGCCATACTGATCTGCTTGTTCCATCCTTTCACCTGGTGCCATGGTGACATTCAGGTCTGAGCTGCTGTCAAGGACCATGTCTGGGTTTGTTGTTCCACTGCCGATGGGGTCGGTGTTAATGTTCAGGGCAAGTGTTACCACAGGGAGCCATAGGAACCGTGGATGTTAAAATTTCAGAGCCATACTGAGCTAACTCCATTCTTCACTGGTCCTGGAATGGCTAGCCCTGCCCCTTGCTGGACATAGCAATGAGAGACCTGGCCCTGCCCTTCATAGGAGAGCACCCCTATTTCCCCCACCCACTTCCACACTCCAGGAAGGTGGCCCATCCCTCACCACAGGTTTGGGAGAACTGACCCTGATGACATGGGCCTAGGAGAGCTTGCTCTGCCATTCACCTGAGAGAAGTGATCCAAGTGGCCCAGGCTGGACAGCTCAGTTATTAGTCAGGTCCACATCTGGGCCTTGGGTTGGTCCACTCTAACGTCTGTCCCATCTATGACCTGCTGGAGCATGTGAAGGGACTGGTCCTGAAGAACAATAGATACAGGATCCCCATGACTCAGGGCAACAGTAGGATATCAAGAGGAGTTTCAGTGAGGGGCAGATATGGAAAGACTGTAAAGTGAGCGGGATTGGGATGCATGATGTGAAATTCCCAAAGATTCAATAAAGAATTATTGCTCTTCTATAATTTCCAGAAAGATTTTTGTATCTCTCATAATTTCACTTAATATTGGTATATATTCCTGTATCTATAACTCTGTATAGAGAAATATACATCCTTTTTATTTATTTAAAAGTGTTAACCAAAGTGTATACTACTGTCACAATTTTAATGAAGTGCAGTTTTTTTAAATATGGGGAAGGTGTTTATGATAATATCACAGTGTAAGAACTGTGTATATATGTATAATACTTGATAGATTTTATTTAAAAACACAAAATTTCACAGAAACAATCCTTTGAACCATGAAATGATTGTCCTAGATTTTCCTAAACACAATAAATAAAATATTACTACATCTGTAACTTCAAATTTTTCTTCAAACAATTATTCTGACTTTGTTTTCAGTTGAGACACTTCCAAATAGTATATTTAAGCTGGGTAGTGGTGGTGCACACCTTTAATCCCAGCACTTGGGAGGCAGAGGCAGGTGGATGTCTGTGAGTTCGAGGCCAGCCTGGTCTACAAGAGCTAGTTCCAGGACAGGCTCCAAAGCTACAGAGAAACCCTGTCTCGAAAAACCAAAAAAAAAAAAAAAGTACATTTAACTAAAAGTAAAATTGTATGTTTTCATTTTTACTTTTAAAAATAAAAGACTTGACCAATGCATTCAAGTTGCACTGTTTTTATCCATGTCTATATCATATAAGCACAACTGAATTGTTTAAAGATCAAAATTATAGAACCTAAAGAAATATAGTGAATCCCAATCAATTTTAAGATATTTTCTTATTGCTATGGAGAATAACTCTGGAATTTTGATTGGAGTTACATTGATTTCTGGATTGCTGTTTGTAAGACAGCCATTTTCAAAACATAGATTCTTCCAATTTCGTGCATGGAAAACTTCTTCTAGTGTCCTCTTATTTTTTTTCCTCTGTTATTTTTTTTAAAGATTTCTTTCACTTCTTGGTTCAGTCTTATTCTAAAATTCTTTTTAGGTGATTGTGAATTAGATTATTTATCTGACTTCTTCTTTGACATGTTTATTATATACAGGAACACCACTAATAAGCATTCCTGGACGTGTTCCATAAGAACTCTATATCCTTCCACAGAAATACTTGCACATTCATGTTTATCATCATTTCCACTCCCAATAGCATGGAAATGGAATCTGCCTAGATGTCTATCAAATGATGAATGGGTAGTAAAAATTTGACACATATATATGATGAAATTTTATTTAACCATAAAAAATGAAATTGCAGGAAAAGCGATAGAATTGGAAAGTATTCTATTAAGTGAGACAGTGCAGTCTCAGATAGACAAACACTATGTATATACTATCATACGGTGCTCTTAATTTCCTAATTATTATTTATGTTTATTTATGCGGGAGTGAGTATATGTACTGCTCAGAAAACCAGAAGGGGGCCGGTGAGAGGGGATAGTTGAAGCCTTTGTTTGAATGGAGATAGAGGAGTAGAAGGGGAAGGTGTAGATGGGAGGCAAGGGGAGGAAACAGGAAGAGAGGAGGGAGGAGAAACTGTACTTGGTATGTAAAATCAATAAAAAAATAGAAAGAGAGGCGACAAAAGTTGTTTGAAGGAAAAAGGGGAGGGGAGGGTAATAGAATGCACATGATATGAAAATTAAAATAGGGATATTGGTGTTGGGAGGACAGGAGCAAGATTAGAGAACAGGGAGATAGAAAGAATGACAGTAATGGGGCCATGAAAAAAAATGACTGCATAAGAAAATAATACTAGGAAAGCTGTGGTTTTGCAAATTAATGAAAACTAATGTTTAATTAAAAATTAGTTGTAAAACCAGGTGGTGGTGGCGCACGCCTTTAATCCCAGCACTTGGGAGGCAGAGGCAGGGGTATCTCTGTGAGTTCAAGGCCAGCCTGGACTACAAGAGCTAGTTCCAGGACAGGAACCAAAAGCTACTGAGAAATCCTGTCTCGAAAAATCAAAAAAAAAAATTAGTTGTAAAACTGGTCATTAATTGAAGCTAATTTCTTTATAGTAAGAGCCTTGAGACTTTTTGGAAATACAATGCTATGTATTTTACTTTGTTTTTGCACAAGCCACACCAATGTACTAGACCCTCACTGTCATTTAAAGGTATAGAGAGTGTCAGCATATTTTCTAATCAGAAATCATCTCATTTACATGTGTTGAATTAGAATTATCCCCAGTTGATTTTCCAGGGTGAAAACATGAATTGAAATATTAGCCACAAAATTATTGTTTGAATGTGTACATAAATTTTTGATGCCTGCTGATGATTTTGACAAATATTTTCATGTTATTGCAGAATTTTCTATTCAAATTTAACAGTGTCCTTGTAAGAATACAAGTTTTGCTGAAGAAACATTTTATATAAAATTTAAGCCATCAATGCTATATTTGAGATAAATACATTCTTTTCATAGTAGATATTTACTAGTTGATAAATGACATTTTAAAATCTTTTGCTGCAAAAATTTACATTCTGTTTATACTCACCATAGAAGCAAAATATTCAATGACTTTTGATGTTAATTATTGCCTTTTGCATTAGTTTGTTTGTTTGTTTCACTGGAGTAGAGAACTGAAACATAGTTTCATGTATCCCAAAGTGACCTCAAATTAACCACATTACTTAAGCTGGCCTGGAAATATGAACGTTCTGGATTTCACCCCCCAAGTGCTGGAATTATGAGCACAATCTAATGATTAGTTTTTCTATGAAAATATTTGTAAAAAATGGGTATGTTGCATTAATATTTTTTCTTTTAGATTTTGAAACTGATCCATTGAGAAAATGGACAATAAAACTCCCACAATTACAATCTAATTTTTTCTTTTAATAATATAGTATTTAGTCAATTCTTTAAGAATTTCTTGCAATGTGTTTTGATTATATTCACTCCCCAGTCCTCCCCAAAACTCCTCTCAGGTCCACCTCCATAGTCCCCTAAAATACTTTTTAAATATTTTCTGCAAAATATGTTGGCAAGGAGTTGAGAGTATTACCCATTTGCAGATTAATTACCAAAGAATCTAGAGGTGCTGGATATGATTCCTCCAGTATCTAAAATATATACTGGATATAGTTTATGAGTCTGTGATGCATTTTCTTCATATTCATTAAATAAATATTTTAAATGAATAAAATAAGAATATAGTTAAGAAAACAATGAAGTTAAAAGATCAATATTTTGTATAAAAATATGAAAATTGAGGGGTAAATGATATGGTTCAGCACATGCAAAAGCTTGCTATCAAGCTGGATGATGATCTGAGCTCCATCACTAGGGAATGAATAGTGAAATAAAGCCAACTTCTAGAAGTTCTCTGACCTGTACAGGTGCCCCATGGCATGCATATACCTGCACACGCACACACACACACACACACACACACACACACACACACACACACACACGATGGAGGAAGGTCATTGGCTAATAAAGGAACTGCCTTGGCCCATTTTATTGGTTAGAAGATAGGTGGGAGGAGTAAACAGAACAGAACGCTGGGAGGAAGAGGAAGTGAGCTCAGACTCCACAGCTCTTCTCTTGGGAGCAGATGCCTGAGAGAGACGCCATGCCCCGCTCCCGGGATGAAGCTCCGACCCAGGATGGACATAGGCTAGAATCTTCCCGGTAAGCGCACCTTGGGCTGCTACACACAGATGATTAGAAATGAGCTATATTAATATGTGAGAATTAGCCTAGAAGAGAATGGGCCAAGCAGTGTTTAAATGAATACAGTTTGTGTGTTCTTATTCCGGGCATAAGCTAGCCAGGCAGCCGGGGTGCTGGGAACGCAGCCCCGCTGCTCATATTATTACAACACACACACACACACACACCACTCTCACATACAGAGACAGACGTGTAGGCAACCACACGTAAGTTAAATAAATAAGTTAGTAAATAGAAAGGAAATATTAAAAATGACTAAAAATAAGTATATTTTAAACTAGAATAGTGGCCTAGAGACATAAGGCCCTCAAATAATGTCAATTTTATGCTATATTGAAGACCAAGAGAATGTTCTTTCTTAGAGAATGCTCAGAATTATTCCCACAAAAATGTTTAAAAATCTGATGGCTTATTATTTTGCTATGAAGTACCTGTGATCAAAGACTGTTATTAATTTTAAGCAAATCCAAACTTTATCCTTTTATTTTTCTGGTTTGAACTTTGGGAATATACTTTATTTTTGTTGTTGCAAGTGCATGTGGATATGTGTGTAGTTTTTTTCTACTAGTAAAAAAAAATATAATGCCATCTATCTCAAATTATAGCATTCATTTATCTACAACTTATTAAGAGATATATAATAAAGTGTTATGTGCACATATTGTATTCACTCACATGTAAAATATATACCTGTAACAAAGTTTCTCTTTATGTATTTTAGCTTAATTTTGCATTATTTCCCCCTACTTTATTGTTTTAGCCATCTCCCCCAAACACCTTCATTTCACAGACTAATGAATAGCTAAGATTCTTGTCATTTGTCTTTGGTAGTCACTGGTGTAGGAGCAAGCCATAAGCTAAATATGAACAGATCACCCAAAGGAAGTTCTTTACTTCCAACCATTATCACCTGCCAGTGTAGGACTCAGCCATAGATAAGTTTAATAGAGTCCTGAATCTCAGTAGTTTACCCTGAAGCAATACCTGGTTGAGCGAAGGAACAGAAACTAGATTACCAGAGCACCACCCAAGGACAGACCATCCAAAGAAAATGCCTAACATTCCAGCTGCTGTAGATAGGATCACCTGCCAGCACACACTCACCAGGACACTGCTAGAGAAATGTCAGCCACTCGGGGCTCCTTAAACCTCAGAAACCCCTCACCCCATGTTTACTGCTATAAAACCCTATTCTAACTGAGCTCGGGGCTCTCTGGTTATTCCAATACATTGGACATGCAGAGAGACTGAATTTGCAAACTTGCATAAAATAAAGGCTCTTTGTTTTTACATACTGAACTCGGTCTCCTTGTTGGCTTTTGGAGAACTTCACAGATTTGGGCATATCAACTGGCATATTCAGTGGCATAAATAATGTATATAAATTTTATTTTATAAGACATCATATTGTTCATGATTTATTGTTCTTTGAAATATTGACTCCACCCCAAATGTCCTGTGACATAAAAAAGAACACATCCAGGGAAATTAGTTTAATAAATAATTGTGTGTAGCACTCACTTGACTGTGTAGATAATTTTTTTTTCTACAAGTTCCTTCCATGAATACTATTGTGTATATCCCTTTTGAAAAAGTAAACTGGTAATCACTGGGCAGTTTGTGTGGAGGAACAGATCAGAAGGCTGTTTGTCTCTATTCCCAAAGTGAACAAGTAGAAAGACTGTGGATGCTTGCTGACTGATTTCTGACGAAGTATAATGCATGGTTGTTAAAATGATTTGAAGACTTAACTAGTAACTTTCATTTGCCTAGGAAGATGCGTAAGATGAATCCTCATTGAGTAGGCACTCCGTGTACATAAGGCCGTGTCTGTGCGATGTGATGTTACCTATAATTCATTATTTGATTCATTTATTCAGCAAACAGTTTGATATATTCTGTGTGTCAAGCTTTTTTCTATGAATTGAGATAAAGCAGTGAATCGACCCAATAAAAAGACCAAAATCTACATTTTGAAAGAACTGAAGTAATACATATGACAGATTACTGCCTTCGAGGTAACTGAAAATTGGGAAATGCTGCAGAAAATAGCATAGGGCCTGCTTCTCCAATTTCAGTGTGCACGGACTCACCTAGGAACTTTTTAGTTCTAGGAAGAAAGATTTAGTAGGTCTGGGTAGGGGTGCACTGAGATACTATACTCCTGTCAAATTCCACAAGCATACCTGCTGCATTGGTTTGGCAACATTGTTTTAGCAGCAAAGTGTTGTCAGGGGAATGTGCATCAAGAGTAAAGAATGAGAGGGGAAGCGACTGTGTAGAAGGAGCTGTGGGCCACTTTCCTGCCACCCAGCTCCTGGCCGCCTAACTAGCTTATGCCCCGAAATAACAACACAGAAACTATATTCTTTTAAACACTGCTTGGCCCATTAGTCTAGCCTCTTAATGGCTAATTCTCACATCTTGCCTAACCCATATTTAGTCATCTGTGTAGCACCAGTCTTACCGGGAAAGATTCAACATGTCTGATCTGGTGGCTTGCTTTATCGCGTCTGCCCTGGAGAGGAGAATCATGGCATCTGCCTCACTTCCTCTTCCTCCCAGCATTCTGTTCTATTTACTCCACCCACCTATGTTCTAACCTATCTGGCCAAGCAGTTTCTTTATTAATTAACCAATGAAATAAACAGATTGATATATGACACTCCCACACCACGACTGAAATTTTCAATTTAGTGATTATGGTTGGCTTATTTATGAGGTGATAATTGGACAAAGCATGCGAGGGATTTTAGCTAATATTTATAGCGAACTAAATCCAACCAGTTCTTGACTTATTCTTGCTATGCAGGCCTTTAAAAGAGAGGTGTGATCTAGTTGACAGGCTGGACAGGAAAGCCTGGAGTTCAAGGAAGAAAACAATACAAAAGGTTGGAACTTTCTGTCATATCCTCACAATAATCTTTGGTTCATCTTTTCCCTCATTTAAGACTGGGAAAACATGGGTAGAGGATGTAACTAACTGATTTAGCTTGTCAGCACTAGACCAGAAACTCCAAATATCATCAGCTTTATTCCAAAGCCCACACAGTTACATGCTGTCTATATGTAAAGAATCACCACAGATCCCTGGAAAATGTCATGAACTTAAACAGAGAAAGTCAAAAATGTTTTTAGGCAGAAAAAAAAATGAGTTGACAGTTCATCATTTTAGCTGCCTTGCTTGGCTACTGTAGAGAAATTCCTTTAAGGCAATAGTTGACAGTTTTCCATTTGATCTAGAAAGTCATGCTCATCTGGGTGTGACTATCTTTATTCATACACACCCTTTGGTGGCTTTATTAGAATTAAGAAGAGCACAGGATTAGTGATCTGGGGCTAAAGTCTGTGCTGAGGAATTGGAAGGGTGGGAAGGAGTAGGATGAATATTGTGACCTTACTGTACTATACTGGGATACAAGGCAAGTACTAAGTAATGACTCAGAAATCCCCAGCAGCAACATTGAATTCTAGGTGTCTAGAGCAATCCCAGGGACATTAGAATCAGTAGTGCTTTGCTTTATTTCCTCACCTCACTTTGTCCTTCACTTCTATTTGCTTTGCAATCAACTCCTCATTAACAGAGTTTTCTTGTCCCAACTACCTGTTTCTGAATACATGGAAGCCACTTCCCAAATCACCACACAGAAGCTTATATTAAGTATAAATGTTCGACCAATAGCTCAGGCTTGTTACTAGCTAACTTAACTTACATTAACTCATTTATATTAATCTGTGCACTGCAATGTGGTTCCTGGCTTTACCTGTCCTCTTGTTTCCTGAGCGGCTGGCTGGGGTTTATCTTGACTTCACCCTCCTTCTTCCCATCATTCTCAGTTTGGCTTTCCCATCTAACTTGCTGCCCAGCTATGGGCCAGTCAGCTTTTTCATTAACCAGTGAGAATAATACATATTCATTATGTAGAAAAGGGTTGTTCCAGAGCAACTTTCAAGTAAAATGGTTGCTCTAGAGTTTGTGCTTCTGGCTGAACTAAGAGAAATGGTAATATAAAATATGCTTAATGGGTCAACCAAGGATAATTCTTTGAAGTTTATGAATATTGTCTGACAGAGTCTCAAAAATATTTACTGGAGCAAAGAATGACTTTAAGAATATTGAAAGGACTTAAGGATAGTGAAGTCATATCAATAGTTGCACAATTATTATTTTAGGTGAATATATTCTTAAGACTGTGAAGGTGAGTCCCTTCATCTCCTCTATCATATTTAGCCCTCAAAATCCATCTTATAATGCATTTAGTGCATTTCTAAAAGTATCAGATGCCTTAACACTCCTAACACTTAATAGTCTCACCTGAGACTCATGACAATATTTTCACAATACGCTTGTTTAAAATCCAAACCCACACTACATCTTTCTAATATCCAATGGAACAAAATGACATTCTTGTTAGAGAAAGAAAGAATAAGAGCTTAGCTAATAAAGACTGGGAGAGAGAAAGACTTAAATTTTTCGAGGACAACTCCATTTTTCTATTTGGAAACCACTACAAGTGATGTAGTGATCTGGGTGCAACAGTCTTGATGTATTGTATTCCTGTAGCTCTGTCACCTGTATTACTTGGAACATCTCTCTTTGTCCAGCTCCATTCTATTCTGTAGCTTTCCTTGGCAAATGCACTGTGGATTTGATATTTGTAATACCCTGAAATCTCCATTGCAACATAGGTTCACCTTCACAGCTTCAGGCAAAAACCCAGTGAGTCGTTTCATGCAGAAAAATCTGGTCTTGCTCCACATTGCTTGGCTTCAGAAGCTTTCTGGCATCTTGGGACAAGCCTCTATGACTCCATCACCTTCCAACTTGCATGCTGGAAAAGCAGTAGTACACAGATAGTACCAAATTCTGTTGACACCTTGATGTGGATCTTCTCCCACTTCTCCTCTGTTGTAGTGGTCTTCGTGACAGAATCTGTAATATATTTTGATTTTGAATAAAATGCCCCTATAGTTTTGTCCTCAAATTCAGTGTCCCCTTTCAAATGAATTTTTCCTTTTTTTGAATGCTAAAGAATTCCCTGGGTGAGATCATGTCTCCAAGGCATGGTTTCTGTTGTTCCAATATGACATTATATAAAAGTAGAGAATTTTCCTTAGTTGTACTAATGTATTTAATAATTAGCATTATTTTCTCTACACCCATCTTGTCTTACAGCATTTAAAATTATTTTATGTGCCTTTCCTGACTCAAATGCAATTTTTTCAGTTTTCTGCTTTTTCTCTATTATTGTATGTCTGAAAAAGAAGAATGCAGAGTAATTATACCACAACCTGAATAATATTCAGTTTTGAAACTTCCTACAACAAGCAAATTAGTCCATTAATTTTTAATTCTTTTGTAGATTAATTTATTATATTTTGTGTATTTTATGCCTATAAGTGTTTGCCTGTACATATGTCTGTGCATCATGTGCATGCTTGGTGCACACAGATGTCAGAAGAAGTCATCACATCATCTGGAAATGGAGTAGTAGACAGTTGTAAGCTGCCATGTGGGGCCAGGATTCTGACACCCTATTCTGGCTTCTGCCGGCAGTGCACTAATATAGTTCATAGACAGTAGAAATACATGAAGGCAAAACATCCAAAGTAAAAATAATTATCTTTAAAAGTTAGATATAACTTGCTCTTGCTATTGTTCTCTCTCTCTCTCTCTCTCTCTCTCTCTCTCTCTCTCTCTCTCCACGTTTGTTAGTGTGAATGTGTGTATTGTGCATATGTGTGCATATGTATGTGCATGGATGCCACAGACATTTTTGAATGTCTTCCATATTATTTTAAGACAAGGTATCTTGCTGAACCTGGAGCTCACTAATTCAGATAGTCTGGTTGGCCAGCAAGCTATAGGGATTCTTGTGTCTCTATATCTTTAGTCCTCGATTCCAGAAGTATTATGGCTGCAAATGGATTTTTTTACATGGTTCCTGTGTATTAGAAATGAGGTTTTCACACTTTCATACTAACAATTTTATTTCCTGAGCTATTTTCCCTGCTTCTTTATAACCATGTTGGAGGTATTTTCTATGTAGTATATTCTTAATGATATTAAATTACAAAATCAATATTTTTCAAGTGCTTCTTTGGTTCTGATAACTGTTCAAGAGAAAAATATTGTCATTCAACCCAAGCCGTGAAACCTATTTGAATATGTTGTGCTAATCAATTCACAGTGATAATTCAAGATTTAGACCCTGCTTTTTATTAACTAAGGGGAGCAAACATTAAAATATAAAGGGAACATACTCTACATGGCATACTACTAAGAAAAACTAAAACAAAATAGAATCTAGGCCATTTTAAAGAAAACATCAATAAACTGTAAATATCAGTATTTTATGATACTATTATGTAGAAATATCTGTTTTCATTCTATAAATGAAATTCAAAGATGAGAAATTATTCATGATATATCTATTTAATTTAGATTCATTTATATTTTACAGGAGAAAATAAGCAATATACCATAATGAAAAACTTTGCCAATGTATAATATTGGGATAAAAGATAAAGTAATGTTCACCAAAAATGTGAAAGTCTGAAATATGTGTGCAGGAATAGTTAATAAAATGATAACGAATAAAATGTTAGTGGTCAGGATATTAAAAATACTTAGGCAGGATAATATTCCAATATATCATTGGAGAAGCAAATTAATATTTCTTGGTAGAAGGCTGTGTTATAGGATCTGATACCACAAAATGTTTCTCAAGGATTTAAGGTTTTCTTCTTAAATCATAACATCTTTTTAAGTGAGTAATTTTGAGTTAAATACTGAAATATCTCAGACTAATGAACAAAGTAGTTTTCCAGTGTAAAATGGCTGTTGTGTGTATGTATAAAGTTTTATACATACAAATGCATAGTTTCATGTGTATTATATGTAGTTTAGGAGGATGTGAATTATTGAATGAGACCAAGTGAATATGTACACTCTATGGATACATATTTTTTCTAATTATATTAAGGTCCGTTGTAAATTGGAATTTGAAACAGACATGAATTTCCTCACAATCATATGGATTTATAGAGTTGTTTTGCTAAGTATAACACAACTGTAGGAAAAAAGACAAAAGTCCAAATTAGTATTTTTCAAAAGTCTTTTGTATCCGGGCGGTGGTGGCGCACGCTTTTAGTCCCAGCACTCGGGAGGCAGAGGCAGGCACATCTCTATGAGTTCGAGACCAGCTTGGTGTATAAGAGCTAGTTCCAGAACAGGCTCTAAAACCACAGAGAAACCCTGTCTCGAAAAAAACAAAAAAAAACAAAAGTCTTTTGTATAAATACTTTCTAGGCATTATCAGATGTGCTAAACACAGTATTTTATTCCATATTTTATTGAATCATTAATTAAGGACTATGTCCACCAGAACTAGACAGTAAATCAAAACACAACAGAGCATGTGATGATAGAATCTGAAGTATTAAGATGAAAAGAAATCAAATCCAAATAAAAAAAGATGAAAAGATCATAACTGTTAGAAAAAAATAGTGAAAAACATGGAATACAAATAGGTATGGAAATAAAAGTAAAGACTGTGAGAGTCAAACTTATAGAAAATGATTCAAGTGCTATAAACTCTAATATAATAATGAAATAGCTTACTATACATTGAATATTCCACCTAGAAAACATCTATGTAAATCATTAGAAGTAGAAGGTAGTGAATATTTCTTTAAGTTAGAGAACATAATAAGTCTATTAAGGATGACAGCTATCTGCCTCAAAATAATTTAATTGTAACACCCAGTCTCTGCTCTAATGCAAAATTAAATGCTTATTTGCAGGGTTTATTTTTCAGTGTTTGCTTGACAGAGGCAGAATTAGCAGTTAAATATTATTCTAGTATATTATATATTAACTCTGCAATAAATCAGCTTATTACAAATTAAGTATTTTTTCTTACTTGTACTAAAAGATTGCAACAAATACTAGATCCTGAAGGTGGACGCTTAAAAGAAATCCCACACTAACTCAGAATTTAGGATAACAGACAATTATTTATTAAGGGGTAGACTCACAAATCAGAATCCTCCAGTGGAATAGAGAACAGAAACTGAATCCCACAGCTGGAAAAGAGGCTGGATGCATATTTTACATCAGCATAAATAGTATAAGAGGCCACGCCCCAGTGGACGGTTAACATAAAGACTATTGGCTGTATGATTCCCTACAACATTTCCCACTTTCTTTGAATAAGTTTTAAGAATAACACAAAAATATATACAATAAAAACAAAGATATTCAATAATTATCATATCCTAATGTGTTTAAGTCTTGTAAAATAAATAACTTGGCCAAGTCATGAGAGGAAAGTAATTACAACTAGGTAGTCTTCAACCCCACCAAAGATCTAAAAAGGTAAATAATATTACTTAAGTAAGCAGGAAGTGCAATTAAGCAACTTCCAAAATGTGCAACAAATGACAGAGACAGCTGGCTACCTGGGCAATCACCCAAAGTCTCATTTGCAACATTAAAGCAACCAACTGTGGCTAAGGTCTAAAGTAACTGACAGACCATTTTCAGAGGCAGAAAATTTTTCAAAACAATCTTACCCTGTCTTGGCAAGATTTAACAGTTCTGCTTATCCATTTCCAGATAACATGTACCTTGTCAGTGGTTGAGGCATGGACAGTTCCCTGCCCAAAAGCCAGTTTTGCCAAGAAGAACACAAGCTCCAAGTGGAGTGTCTTCAGTGCTCATCATTCTCTTGGGAATAGATCTGTGCTGCCAGGAGCAATTGTGTCTCATGTCAACAGAACCCTAAGTTATTTAAATGTCATATTCTACAGTTCTTTGCAGTGGTTGAAGATTATCTATCTATGCAGAATGTAATCTCTATGTATCTAAAGAACCTCATTAGTCTGACTTTAAGTATGATAAACATAGATGACTATTGATCTATATTTCTTAATACCTACGTAACTTAAAGTCTAAGACTTCATATTAGAATATTATACAACAAACAACTGTGCAGCAAATGAGGACAATGACCTCAAAATAGAAACAATGTATAAGTATCTTGATCAGAGGTACATTGCAATATGATAAATACATCCTAAAATTGTATCGACATACACAAATGATTTAAGCAGATGTAGAAGCATGCATGCACACAATATGACAAAATAACTTTGCCTAGGTATACAAATATGGTGGATGAAAATAGGAATATATTCAATATAATTTAAGTTTGTATCAATATACAATAATCTATACCAATCTAAATTACCTATAAATAATAGCTCACAAGAATTCATTCTATTACTCACTATTATTATTAGTGTGAGTAAGCTCACACTAATCTATTATCCCATCCAGTTTTCCCTTTTTTTCAAAGAGATCCCTGAGTGTACCAAATTTCCCTCCCAACCCCCAACCCTATACCAATTATAATCAACCTCTAAATGATGTCCTTAACTCTGAAGACAAACTTTGTTGGGAGAGGGGACGTCATCTTCTAGAATTACTTCTAGCTGTCATGGGGGCAATGTCCTTTCTATGGGATTCTGTGGAAGTAAAATGATGGCTAAGTTCCAAGATTACTGTCTGGTATAATTGCAAATAGTCTCTGTGTATTCGGTAGGGTTTTTGTTTTTGTTTTGTTTTGTTTTGTTTTTTGAGGTTCCTATTTGGAATTCTGTCCAGATCATTGTAAAAAGAATGCTCCATTTCAGCTAACCAAGGTGGAACCATCTTGAGCAGCTGGTTCCTTAACAGGTCTTATAGTAGTGCTATTAGCATCATGACATTATGACGTCGTATTGACCAGACAGAGTTGTTGCTGTGAGACTCCATCTTCTTCCTGGAAACTTCACAAATTACTGCAGGAAAATTCATTGCTCATTGTGTAAAACTTAAATATTATTTATATAGACATATACAGACATATATATTCAATGAAAATTATGATAGAGACAAAAATAGATATGAAAAAAGTAAAGTTTTTTTTCTAAATGCTTTTTTCTTTCTGTCCTATATCATGGCTCCTGACATGAGACAGAAACTCTGAATTTTTATTTTTATTTTTTATTTTTAATTTAATTTTTATTTTAACAATATGCTTGGATTTAGAGACAAACAGAGCTATTGTCTGACTCCAAAACCAGCTCTATATGTTCAAATATATATATGTGTGTGTGTGTGTGTGTGTGTGTGTGTGTGTGTCTGTGTGTTTAAATGTATTTGTATCAGTTACCTGACCTCATAAATCTTGTTCCTTTTCTTGATGATCCTTAGTGGATGTTATTTTTCCATCTGTCAGCATTCAAACATCCATGGTCTTTTGAACTTTTGAAGATAATTATTTACCTGGAAAGACAAGAACAGAACCCTGCCCCAAAGCTTATGAGATTTTCTTACCATCTGTATGGTTGTCACCATTGTGGATGAGCTGTCATTTCTCTTTTTCTAGAGGTTTCTCCAAACCAAATCTTTATTAATTTTGTTGTATCCATAGCATTTCTTCTCCTGTGGAAACAAAAGCAAACCCCCTTCCCCAATGTAGCACATCTCCTGGCTTCCATTGTGAAGTCAGCACAACCTTGAAAATAAACCAGATGATTAAATTCAGAAGACTTTTCTATTATCCAATGTCTCTCTGCTGCTGTCCTTTCTTATTAGCGTTAAAAAATTCAAGGTTAATAAAGCATTTTAATCTATTTCTGGTGGCATTTTCCATCCCTATCTGTTGTTTAAGATATCCTTTATAGTTCAATTTGATCTTTCTACAACTGCCTGACCTATAGAACTGTGATATACCTGTAATATGCTTAATATTATAATAAGCAAAAACTGTTTTATTTTCTTAGAGACATATGATGGACAATTATCTGTCTTTATTTGTACAGGTATAACCATGATGGCCATAACTTCTAATAAATGGGTGATTACTGAATCAGCCTTTTCTGAGATTAAAGCAGTTGTCCATTGAAAACCTGTATAAGTGTCAATGGTGTGGCGTACATATTTTAATTTTCCAAATTCTGCTAAGTGGAACACATCCATCTGCCAGATTTAATTCCTTTGAGTAACCTTTGAGTTAGTCCCTGCAGGTAGAAGTGTTTGGTTATAGAAAGAGCAAGTAAGCCATCTCTTTATAATCTCCTTAGCTTGCTTCCATGTAACAGGAAACTCTTTCTTTAAACCTTTGCTAGTAACATGATGTTTTTTATGCAATTTTCAGGCCTGCAACATTCTTCCAATTAATAATTGATCAATTTCTACATTACCTTTTGCTAGAGGACCTGGAAGACCCATATGTGATCAGATGGGTGTTATGTATACAGGACAAAGCCTATTACTGATTATGTCTTGCACCTGGATAAATAATGAAGTCAATTATGTATCATGTGGTATTAATTCAGTGGTATCAATATGCAAGATAATTTTTCTGAATATTGTGAATCAGTAACTATATTAATAGGTTCTTTAAAATCCCTTAGCACCATGAGAACAGCATATAAATCTGCCTTCTGGGCAGAATTATAAGTGCTTTGTTCCAGCTTACTTAATTCTTCTGATTTGTTACCTGCCTTCCCTGATTTATTTGCATCAGTAAAAAATGTACAGGCTCCAGTTATTGGAGCATCACACACAATTCAGGGAAGAATGCAAGAAGTTCTCTTTGTAAGGTTAAGTCTATGCTTTGGGGATAATTGCTATAAATTTCTCCCCCAAAAATTAGCACAAGCTCTTTGGCATGGCTCATGGTCTACCCATAACTTTTTTTTTATTTCATCCATAGTGAAAGGCACTATAATCTCTGCTGGGTCTAAACCTGCTAATTAACAAAGTCTCATTTTGCCTTTTATAGTTAATTCAGAGACTTTTCCACAAAGTTTTCAGTTTTTTACTTGGTTTATATGGTAAAAAAGATCAATTCTAAGGTAATATCATCTCTCTGCATTAAAAATTCTGTAGTAGAAATTCTGGAAGGCAATATGACTAGAATACAACTAAGATTTGGATTTACCCTATCCACATATTCCTCCTGTAATTTCTCCTCAACAATTTTCAATTCCTTTTCTGCTTCAGTTGTTAATTCTCTGGGACTATTGTAGTCTTTATCAACATCTAAGGTTTTGTTTAAATGAATTATTTGATCAGCCGGATGTAGACTGGAAACATCTCCTAACAATCTTTGAAAGTCATTAAGAGTCTACAACAGTCTCTTCTAATTTGAACTTTTTGTGTTCTAATTTTCTGCAAACCTATTTTGTAACCTAGGTAATTTTTTTTCAGGAGCAAATTGTAATCCCCATTTTGACAAAACTTTCTTTACTTATTCAAACATTCTTTCTAAAGTATCTATGTTTAAATTAGATAGCAAAATGTCATCCATGTAATAGTAAATTATATTCCTAGGAAATTGCTTACATATTATTTCCCATGGCTAGATGATAAAATATTGGCACAGGGTGGGGCTATTGAGCATCCCATGTGGGAGGATGGTCTATTGATATCTCCTTGTAGGCTGAGAATTATTATTGGTAGGCACTGTGAAGGAAAATTTTCTCTATCCTTTTCTTGTAAAGGTATAGTGAAGAAACAATCCTTCAAATCAATAACTATAAGAGGCCATCCTTTTGTTAATAGAGAAGGCAGAGGAATTCCATATTGTAGAGGGCCCATAGGTCGAATTAACTTATTGACATCTCTTAGATCTGTCATCATTTTCCACTTACCACATTTCTATTTAACAACAAATACAGGAGAATACTGAGGGCTGATAAATTCTTCAATATGGCGAGGATCTAGTTGCTCTTATACCAGCTGTTCTAATGCCTGCAACTTTTCTTTAGCTGGAGTCCACTGCTTAACCCATATTGGTTTCTCAGTTAAGCATATAAAAGGTAAGGCTGTTGGTACCTCTAAATGTTTGCTAGTTGCTTTATGTTCTTGTACAGCCTGAATGGCTGGTGACTTTTGTATATAGTACCTTATAATATCCTTCTGAGAATTATGAGTTCCTGGGACTGCAGGAATGTTAATCTGGGTATTCCATTGCTGTAGCAGGTCACGGCCCCATAAATTTACTACAATAGTAGCCACATATGACCACAGCTTCCCTCTTTGACCTTCTGGTTCAACACAGTCAACCCATCTCTTGCTTTGTTTAACTTGAGATATGGGTCCAATTCCTAGTAATTGAACATCTGCCTCTTGAAGAGACCAATTCGGATGCCAAGATTGTGGTGTAAAGATACTTCTGCACCTGTGTCTACCAAACCAACAATTACAATGCAATTTATATGCACTCTTAGCTTTGGTCTTTGATCATTTACAGACATCTGCCAGAATATATATTTCCTATTTCCTACTGGAATTTTTGACTTATCCTCCATGTTTATACCATCATCTAGAACAGTATGGTCTTTTAAGAAGGTTCTGGATTGTTTAATTTTCCTAGTGAGACATGTCCTCCACAGTGACTGGGAATAACTGGGCCACTTTCAGCTTGGGGGTCTGTGAGAGGCCCCTCAAGAAGTTTCCTGGTGGTATTGGGTTGCCTTTTCTTTATTTTGTTTATCTGCATTCATTGGTCCAATGTCAGCCTTTGCCACACCTTCTACATATACCTGAAGGCTTAGTCCTCCTATGTAGTAATTAGGAGCGGCGGGGCTGCATCCCCAGCACCCTGGCCGCCTGCTAGCTTATGCTCCGAAATAATTACACAGACACTGTATTCTTTTAAACACTGCTTGGCCCATTTCTATCTAGGCTCTTCTAGGCTAATTCTCATAGCCCGATCAACCTATCTCTAATAAACTGTGTAGCTCCGGTCTTACCGGGAATGATTCAGCATGTCTGACCTGGCAACTTGCTTCATCGTGTGTGTCTGCTCTGGAGAGCAGAGCATGGCCTCTCTGTCTGAGGCATCTTATCTCACTTCTTCTTCCTCCCAGCATTCTCTTCTGTTTACTCCACCCACCTATGTTCTAAGCTATGACCCCAAGCAGTTTGTTTATTAGTTAACTAATGAAATCAACAGATTGATATATGACACTCCCACAACACTTCCCCTTTTTCTATTTAAACAAAAAAAAGGCTTTAACTTTAACATAGCAAAATTACATATAACAAAACAGTTATCAAGTAAAAGTTACAATATTTACATCTATTTTATGTTTTTTCATAACTAAGGAAAACTATAACTATCTATATATTCTTTAACTCCATCAAAGACTCCAGAAGGATATAATATTACCTAAGCAAGCAAAAAATGAGCAACTTTCAAACTCTAGAAATGACAGAGACATTTTGCTGCCTGGACAGTCACCTCTGTACTGTTGGGACATCCATCTTCGGCCTACAGGCCCATGGTATCCAGAGACATTTCCATGAAGCAGCACATTTCAATGTCAGTTCAGTCACTATTTGTTGTGTCCTGAAGAATGTCTTGCAGACTCTTTTATGAATCAGGAACCCCGAAAGATCATCTCACCTTTAGGCAAGTTCAGTAGTCGTCTCTCTGCGGTTCTTTATGTCCAGTTTATGCAATAGTCCAGGCAAGAGCAGTTTCTTGCCCAAATGGCTATCAAACTCTATAAGGTGCCTCTTCGATGCCCATCTTCTTCTTGAAGTAGATTGGTGTTCCCAGGAGCAGGCATGTCTCATTGTCAGAAAAATCCTAAGTTATTAAAACATTTAAAATGCCATATTCTATAATCTTTTAAAAATATGAAGAATGCCTATCTAAAATATATCTATGTACATCTAGAAAATCTTAACTAACATGACTACAAACTTGACTATTATGATTATCTATTAACAATCTATATTTCTAATTATACATTACATTTTAAATGAACTACACAATCACAGTACCTTAATCAAGATCAGAAACACATATACATATAACAAAATTGACCTTAAATTTAAATCACTAAAACAAAATCCATATCAATGTAAATTATTCATATCTCTATCATATCCCCCTTTAAATATAAAAGAATGTTTATAAACCATATTTGGGAACATGGGCGCAGCTTTTTCTCTCCAAACTGCTTCCTACTGAATGGGGGCGTCGTTAATTAGGTCTTTCATGGTATAACCTGTGTGCTAGTTTCATCTCAGTTGGCAGTTGAGCGAAGCAATTTTCTGAAGATGTTCACAGCAACCCTTCAGGAGGACGTGGTCCATCATACCATATCGGAATAAAAGAAATGAACAGCATCTCATCCTCTGTGAAAACAAAATAAGAAACTCCTTTCCAAAGTATCATATCCTTAGATCCCAATTCAAAATATCTATGATGGATTAGTTCAGCAGCATTTATAAACAAATATCTTTTGGCATCTGTTGCTCCTTCCTCAGCATTCAAACTATTCAAAGAGAGCATAATAGCATACAGTATCAAAATTCTCTGTCTATTTTCCATCTTTGTACAACTTTGTTTTAACATCTATTTCATTTATTTTTACTTTTAACTTTTTGCTTTTTGAGACAGGTTCTCTGTATCTTTGACCTAGAATAACTCTGTAGACCAGACTGTCCTTGAACTCTCAGAGATCCGCCTGTCTCTGCCTTCCAGGCATTGGGATTAAAGGTGTACACTACTACACATTGAACTCACAGAGATCTGTTTGTCTCTGCCTTCTAGGCACTGGGATTAAAGGCGTGTGCTACCACACCTTGGAGTCACAGAGGTCAATCTCCCTCTGCTTCCCAAGTGTTGGGATTAAAGGTGTGTACTACCACACCCAACTACTCTCTTTCATCCTTATTTTTGTTTTTTACTTTAAGAATTTTAACTTTTAGTCTGCATATATTTTAACACTGTAAATCATTTAAAATTTTTCTTTGTCTTTGACGTTCTCTTTATTGTATCTCTGTTTTTCTGACCACATGAGTCTTTAATTTACCAAGCAATATCAGTAGGACTACAGCCGTGGCTTTGCCGCCTAGATGTAGCACATTCCTTTGCTTTCCAGCCTCATGGCTGAGGTACTGGCTGTAGCCATGTTTATAGCCACAACTCTATGGCGTTTCAAGGTCCCTGCCAGCCAGCGAGCTACAACAGAAAACACTCAAGTCCTCTCTTTGTAGCCGGCCCTCCTGCCTCAAACAGTCAGAGTTTGCCCTGACAGGATGGCCCAGAAAGCTGGCATTTTTAAATGGTGCAGCTTTTTTCCTGCTATGGCTGAAAACCGAAAAGCATGTGTTCAGCTTTTCGTCAACAGCGTTTAAGTGTTTCGTATCAGGACCTCTTAATGAGCTGCAGGGTTTTGCAACTAAAGCTGAGTCAGGAAAGCCTCCCTTAGATGAGAGCACTTGCTTGCCCCTAGCAAGCAGAGCAGACCCAAGAAATTGCCACTAGAAACATGCTTTACTCTATTCTTTTCCAAGCTTTCTCAGGCTTTCTGTGAACTCAGTTATCCACACATCTGGGTGCCATTTTGTAGTCATAGAAGTGGCGGGGCTGTGTCCCTGGCACCCTGCCGCCCACATGGCTAAGAGCTGCGGTGGGCTGGTTCCCACCTAGCTCCACACGGCTAGCTTTACCCGAAATAACAACACACAAACTGTATTCATTTAAACACTGCTTGGCCCGTTTCTATCTAGCCTCTTCTAGGCTAATTCTCACATATTAATTAAGCCCATTTCTAATCATCTGTGTTGCACCCCAAGGTGCGCTTACCGGGAAGATTCTAGCCTACGTCCATCCTGGGTCGGAGCTGAATCGAGTCTCCCCTAGAGAGCAGAGCATGGAGTCTCTGTCTGAGGCATCTTATCTCACTTCCTCTTCCTCCCAGCATTCTCTTCTGTTTACTCCACCCACCTATGTTCTAAGCTATGACCCCAAGCAGTTTGTTTATTACTTAACCAATGGAATCAACAGATTGATATATGACACTCCCACATCACTCCTATTCTTGCCATTCACAGAGGAGATATTATTTCAAGGAGTTCCTTGTCTACAATCCCTTCACAGATGTCCTATTCTAACACAATTAAAACATTTGGCATTTTGATGTCTCATCATTCCTTTGGAAATTGCTTCTCTACCCAAGATTCAGTATCATAGTCAAATGTCTCAATGTTCATTGTTTGCAGGATCCATTCATCCATAGATGCTGATTTAGCCTTTAAAGGTCCAAGTATCTTTTTGCATTCTAAGTTGGCATTTTCAAATTCCAGAGATTCAATAAGTACTCATCTAGTATCTGAGTCTGTTACTCCTATTTGTACAGCCTTAGTTATTCTTTGTAAAAAGTCACTAAAGGGTTCTCGCTGGCCTTGTTTAACCCTGGTATATGATTTAATTTATTTTCCAGGTTTTTGAATCATATCACAAGCATTTAATGCTGCTTTGTGGCATAGGGACAAAATCTGTTCATCATAAAGAACTTGAACCTGTGGGTCAGCATAAGTGTCTTCACCAAGAATTTGATCTTGAGAAGTCTCAAGCTTTTGCTTTTCCTTGTTGTTCCAAAATTTTTCCATCTTCTATGAAATAACATCTAAAAATCAATAGTGGCCCATGATCCAGGACTGCTGAAACTACCTGAAGCCAGTCAAGTGGTGATGCTTTGATGATAGAATATGAAGTCATCTCCATAACAAATGTAGAATGCAAGACATAAGTTACAACAGCTTACTTAATTTCTTTTAGATAATTCATTCCTATAGGTATCATCTACCTTCTTTGGATCCTTTCGAGTTTTTAGAACTTGGTGCTTTGTCAGAGTAGATTAGAGGGTAGGAAGATAAAAAAAAAAAACCCTGCGTACGTCATCTCTGACAGCTACTGGCAATGTTGAATCCTGTCCTTGTCCCTTCTTTTCCTGTTTATCAGCTCCAATAATTTCTTCAATTATTTCAAATCTTTTTACTATTGTCTTTTGTAAAGCCTGAGTTTCCTGGCCTGTATATATTTCTAATAATTTCATTGAGCCACTTATCCTGTGGTCCTCATTCTGCACATGTTATTCCAAGGTCTGAAGTTTCTCCTTTAAAGATAACACCTCATCCTTGGACATTACTTGGATAGAGTGCAGATTGCCATCCTGAAGAGATACTCTATCTGCTAACTTATCATAACTTTTTAACAAATTTTGATTGTCAAATTCAACAGTATGAATTCTTTCAGATAATTTCTTAGTACCCTTAGGTATGGATTCAATTTTGTCTGTCAAATTAGTGTTCTCCTTTTTTTTTAAATAAGACATTTTTTTATTAAGAAAAGAAGAAAAAAACATAAACAAAAAACAAGTTTCCACCTCCTCCCAGCCTCCCATTTCCCTCCCCCTCCTCCCACCCTTCTCCCCCTCCTCCCACCCTTCTCCCCCTCCCCCCACTCCTCTCCCCCTCCCTCTCCAGTCCACAGAGCAGTCCGGGTTCCCTGCCCTGTGGTAAGTCCTAGGTCCTCCCCCCTCCGTCCATATCTAGGAAGGTGAACATCCAAACTGGCTAGGCTCCCACAAAGCCAGCACATTAAGTAGGATCAAAATCCCGTGTCATTGTCCTTGGCGTCTCATCAGCCCTCATTGTTCGCCATGTTCAGAGAGTCCGGTTTTATCCCATGCTTTTTCGGTCACAGTCCAGCTGGCCTTGGTGAGCTCCCAGTAGATCAGCTCCACTGTCTCAGTGGGTGGGTGCATGCCTCGTGGTCCCGACTTCTTTGCTCATGTTCTCCCTCCTTCTGCTCCTCATTGGGACCTTGGGAGTTCAGTCCAGTGCTCATAGTGTTATACTTTTTAATAGTATTAATTTTTTCATGTAACTTGATTTTTGAGAGTATTAATCCTGTCAACTAGCTGTTCATTATTAGTCTGTAAAAACTGCAACATTCCTAAAAGTGCCACATAATTTCTTAGTTATAGAATATGAAGAAAAAAAACCGAGTCCCAATACCCAATAAATTGAAGTATCACCATAAAAATATAAGCCTCGCATAATACAATCAATAGTATTATCAAAAATTTTACTAAAAGGTTCAATATTAAGGTAGTCTGCCATATTGATTTATTAATTAGCTGGTATGTGATCCAATAAACTGCAATCTTTATTGTCCAGCAGGTGTCGTGGTTGCAGAGTCGTGGTGGTAAAAGGAACAGTCCTGAGCCACTTTAAATTCCCACCTTGGTACCGGTTAAATACTGAGAAATATGCCTTGCTTGACAAATTTAAAGCAATTTTAATCAGTTCCATATATGGAGCAAGAAACACAGAATGCATGGGCAGGGAGCAGAAACCAGAAGCTGTACAAGTCACCATGCGGCAAGGAACCATGCCAGGGAATGCAGCAGTCATGCGTGCACTTGGGAAATTTCCAAGTTGAAGCATGCAGTAAGTTCCACTGTGGCGGTGGTTCTACAAAAAACTACTTAGGTAAAAACAAGCCAAACAGGCAGGGTTATGAGACTTTCTGGGCCATGTACCAGGTAGGCCCTTAGGCCATCCACCCCAGGAGGTGTGGAGTCTGAATCCATGTGTGCACCAGATGAAGATGGTTGCTAAAAAGAAATCCACACTAGCTCAGAACTGAGAATAATAGATGGTTATTTATTTAGGGGTAGACTCACAAATCAGAATCCTCTGCTGGAATGGAAAACAGAAACCGAATCCCACAGCTGGGAAAGAGGCTGGATGCATGCTTTACATTGGCATAGTTTAAGATGCCATGCCCCATTGGGCAGTTAACTTAAAGGTTTTTGGTTGTATGATTTCCTACAGAAAGATCCTTTGTAAATATTTATTTTATTGCTTCTGATTATGAGTATGTGTGAGAGGGTGTTCGCTGAGGCAATAAGAGGGCATTAGATTCCTTGTACTGGAGTTGCAGGCACTTATGAGCAGCCTGAGGTGGGTGCTGAGAAGATAATTTCTTTCCTCTGAGAGAGTAGCAAGCACTCAACAAGTAAGCCACCTTTCTAGCCCAGTACTAGATGCTTTCAAATGACAGAAAACTGTAAGATTAGATTTTTTGATCATTCATTGGGTTTTATAATTACATTAGAAAATAGAAAATAGGCGGGCAGTGGTGGCACACGCCTTTAATCCCAGCACTCGGGAGGCGGAGGCAGGTGAATCTCTGTGAGTTCGAGACCAGCCTGGTCTACAAGAGCTAGTTCCAGGACAGGCTCCAAAGCTACAGAGAAACCCTGTCTCGAAAAACCAAAAAAAAAAAAGATAGAAAATATTATCACAATAAATTTCTAACAAAATGAAAAGCCCATAGTGTGATAAATCACTAGTTTTTATTCTACAGACATTTACTAAATGAAGAAATTATCATTTATTTTCTCTCCAATTATCCAGCATAATGTTTTTCCCAAAATAATGATTGAATAAATATCTAATGAAATACTTACTAGGGAAGAGTTGAGAAGAGATGGGCCCTCCAAGATGGAGGACAAGTATATTTGGAATTAGCCTGGAAAAGAGTGATTTAAAATTTCAATTTCATATGATATACTCATACGATATATGAGATGCTAACAAGGCAATTGAGGAGATAATTCTAGGAATAGAATAAACAAAGACAAGACCTGCCAACAATGGCTTAAGTGACAACTCAGAAAAACTTGATAATGGACCATATCTTTTCTCATGTACTCAGTTTAGTACAGACTAAGAGAAGCACAGATAAAGGCTCTGGCTGTCCTCCTTGATATTCTAAAGATCTTACTTTCCAATAATTTATATCATGTATCCATATTACGATTTTATATCATGACCTACAAGTCAATGCAAATCTGTTCCTATTTTGAGATTAGTTTCAACCATTAAAAAGTTGAATTTCTTTTTATTTGTCCTAAAATGTTTACTCTCAAACTTGAAGGAATTTCAAATTCAGTTTTTGATAATTCTTATAACATTTCACACCATGGTTAATAACTCAGAAGTACACTCCACATAGTTTTTGGTCATTTGAACTTGAACTGCGTTTCTTTGGTTCTTTTTCTGGCTTCAGATCTTAAAGTGTAGCAAGCAGAACTGTGCTGAGTATTTCAACTGCAGGCTTTTTTTTTCTATCATTATTAGATTGGCTTTTACTACACCATAACTGGAAGCAGTCAATCTAGTGTTTCTAGGACTCTAAAATCTCTTTTGTCTAACCAAAAGACCCACTTCTTGATCTCCCCCTCTCCCTGAAGTGAAGAACTGTGCACATTCCTCCCTTCCTTGGCTTTCACTTGAGTTGATGTCTTCTCATCTCCCTGTGCAAATCGTGTTATGATTTGATGCCCCCACTATTTTCTATCTTAGTTCTATGAAGTGTCTTCAACATCATGAACAGAATCAAATTGAGCATAATCAAATCCTCTTGGTCCTCAAGTGTAGAAATCAGATGTAATATTCTCATCAACAATAAGACCCTAACAATCAAATTTCCAGTGACAACCTTCAGACCTGGTGTTCACCATGTTCCTGACAAACAGAAACTAGTAATGGGTGTAGTTTGTTGTACTAATAGGGTCTGCATGATTCTCAGCGAGCATGGAAAACTGGTTCAACAGATTTTCTCTGACTTAGGAGCAGCTCACATTTATCCATACCAGAAAACACTTATTTGAAAAATATCATAATAACTGTGAAACAACTTGTTAGTGATAGTTCATGTTGATTTTCTTGAAATTCCAGGACAGGTAAATGAATTGTAATGAAACTATTCAATGTTTTACATCAATTTACTTTTTCATTTATATATACCAACAGAATTACATTAACTTAATTTTATTGTAATATATAACCACATTTAATATATTTTTCTCTTACAACCATGTTTATTTCTACATATGAATTATAGAGACCAATTGTTACCTGATTTTTGTTTTTACAATCATTTTTAGTTTTTAATATTGATTAACTTTCTATGCTACAAATATTATTTTGTAAAATAAAATAAACATTTCAAGAGACAATTAGTAAATAGTAACATAAGAATCAGAACAGCTTTATGCAAAATTATTTTAAAACACAATTATTTTAAATTTCAGATATATTCTAGAGAAATGTCATGTCTACTATATTACCTTTAAAATATTTTGAAACAAAGAATTAATATGCCAACTTATCACTATTACTTCGTGCAACCTTCACCTCTTGTTTCAATTGCAAATAATTGACTTCATAGAAACAAATACTGTGACAGGCCTTAGTTAATACATAGACCTATGATATAAAAGCTATATAAATTTAGAACATATGATATGTTTTTGATAAGTAACAGATTATTGTAAGGATGAATTCACTCAAAAGCTGCTTTTTTCATGAGAGAGAGAGAAAGAGAGAAAGAGACACAGAGAGAAAATACAACCTACATCAAATATTCTATGTACTCTTCATCCTCTGATGAGATAAGTTCAAATAGTTTAAGACTGAACTTGGCACATGTGTTTTCATCAGCCTTGGAAAATGTGCTCTGCGTCATTTCTATTCACTTCTTACTTTCCTGCAAGATCTCTGGTTAGCAATCCGTGCAGCCCATAATTATCTCCTGGACTTTAAATCATGAATTTTTCACTTTCAATAGAAATGTATTTTATAGTACCACTTATGAGTTTATCATCCAAAATTATGTAATAAAAATTGTGTGCAGAGATCAACGGTGTAGTGGAATAACTTGAATTGAGAAAAAACTAACACATTCATGCATTGCTTGCAACCCTAAGTTTTATTTTCTTATTCATTTTGTTCCCATGATTCAGGTCAACTATCTGCATTATATATTTGATTGGAAGCCTCTGGTAAAAAGGTTCCCCTATATTATGTGACTCGGAAGCCAGCCTGGACTACAAGAGATAGTTCCAGGATAGGCTACAAAGAAACCCTGTTTCGAAAAAAACAAACACACACACACACACTCACATGTTTGTGTGAATGTGAGTGTGTGTGTGTGTGTGTGTGTGTGTGTGTGTGTGTGTATTATGCCCTCCATATCATGGCTACTTCCTGGCATTGTTAAAAACACTTGGTGAGAAGGAGAAAACTATCACAATGTTTGAGCCAAGATTGCAGCAAGTTTTATTAAATACTGGCAAGGACAATGGACACTGGTCTAGTTCATTTCCAGGATTTCCAGAGTACCGTACTGAATTACATTAGTTAGAAACTAATAAAGGCAAATTTCAAAGGCTATGTGTGTCCCACCTTTATCCAATCATGGGCAACCATACATCCTGATCTAATTCTTGCCTATATACTTCCCACCTATGTGTGGTCAAGTATAGGTTCATCTGTGAAGTTGAGGTAACCAAGCTTGTTTACTGAAGGAAAAAAAAGAAAACTGAGCTTTTGGGCTTGTTATTTTACATGACCAAAAGCACCCTGCATTCCAGAAAATTACCCATCCTTTGGTAAGTTGGGCTTGCCTGTTAGAGGTTTATACCTGCACACACACACACACACACACACACACACACACACACACAAATAATCTTGAAATAAATCTGTAAACTATCACTTAGAATTTACATGATACTAATTTTAACCACTGTATCTAAGCAAACACCTATTTGCATAAGTATAAAAGGGATAGCATTGTAGATTAAAAGTAAAGTATTAAGAGTTAAAAGAGATCTGTAATTCAACCAAACATTTATTGGATTAACTCTAATTGATGTTGGTAAAGTTGCTTATTGCTTTGTATCTTTTCCATCTGTATAGTGGGTATAACTAATAGTAATTTATCAAAGATATCATTACAATTAAAATGCTATGTTTTGATTGTTTATCATAAACATGTGCTGGCATTTAAAACACATAGACTTCCAAGCATTCTGAAATGTGGAGGTTATATATACATATGCACTAAATTGTATCCTCTTGAGATTAATAGTAGTAATGATAGTACTCAAAATATTACCATATTTAAAAATGAAGACTTTTGGTAAATGATTAGTGGAGTTTTAGTGAGGAGCTACTCTAGTTTGACTGCTGTCCTTATAAGAATACAAAATTAAAACACATAGATACCAAGCATGTTCATAGGAATGTCTGTATGAAAACATGACAGAAGTGTAACCATGTGCAAGTGAGAAGAAGGACCCACTGAAACAAAGAAATTTACTGAAACTTTCATATACTATAACAGTTGAAAATAAGTTGTAGCGTAAGCTTTCTAGCCTGTGCTAACCTGTTCTTAGCGCTATCACAATGTAATTATATCTATCTGTCTCTGTCTATCTATCTATCTATCTATCTATTTATCATGTCTATTACAATTTACTTATGACTCTTGAAAGAAGTCATGGCAGAGGTCTCTTTTTTACTTTTCTCTTTGGGATATTAACTCTCAACATATATGTGTCATAAACGTAGTGAACCTAAAATGCTTGAGTTTATCTTTTGCCAATGAATTTCGATGACGTCTCTTGAAGCTCGTTAAAGTATATTCTGTAAAATCTTATACATACATACATATATATGTATGTATGTATACATATCCCTCTTACCTATGTTTGAACTAGGTAAGATATCCAAGCACATGGATATTCATTCTATTTCATAACATCTTCAGAAAATTCTAAAAATTTCTTCTATCAATCTCTAGAATCTGAGACCAGTCCATTTCCTTGACCATATATTCATCGTTTCCTCTATCAACCTTTTTCATTTTCAAAATAACCTGAAGCATATTTGTTTAAGTTATAAAAATGCCTAAATGAAAAATTGAACATGTTATTTCTGTTTTTATGGTGCTAAAATTTCTCTTTTGTACACCTACCAAATTTTGTTTCTGAAACCAGAGCTCACATAAAGGCCGTTCTATAACTTACACTTTTAACTGATCTTGTATCATCCATTTGGCCACAGGTCTGACAAAGGTGATTACTTAAGTTCTCCAATAGTCACCCAGTTTCTGCCTGATGATATTAGGTTCATTTCTTTCAGTGACATTAAAATGAAGGGATGGCGTTTTTTGGCTTTGGCTTTGAAACACATATAATCTCATTTATTTGGGAGTGACAGCTAGAACTCCCACTGTCTGATACTAGAAAACCAAAAAGAAACCGTTGGATAGCTTACTTTCCAAAACTGTTAAAAGACCACAAATATTAATAATGTTAAATTAAAAATAACCTGTTTTGATGTTGCATAATCACTTCTTTAAAAACAAAGTCTAAAGTTCATGTTTATACAGTGTTTGCTAAGGAAAATTTTGGTGAATTCATTATTTTGTAAGATTAGTGTAGTTCAGTGGAATGCTTTCTCTGGGAATGTCAATTTTCTTGATATAAGATGTTTAAGTTTACAATGTATTTGAGAAAGTCTAATAATAAATAGAAGCACTACATTTTAACTACCAATAATGACCTCATATTAAAGAATAGAATATAGTTTTACACAATTATTCTCAGGAAAAAGGGGTGCCTTCCATGATCCCAAAAATCCTCTATACCTATGATCCCAATAAATATTTTCTTTAAATTATTAATCACTATTACATAGGAAGGACTATTTTGTCAGTTCAAGAAAAAAAATCTATTTTTCCCTCATCTGCAACAGCATCAACTAATCTCTAAAACCAAAATATGTCCATAAATAAAAAATATAGCTTCCTAATTCAACAAATTAATTAAATTCTTAACACCTTTTCCATTAGCTCCATACATCCATTCTTGTTTAGTCATCCAGAGTACCATATTGAAAGCTTTAAGAAGCACTGTGGAAGTCATTATTTTTAAATGTACAGGACTCTAGGGTATGTTTTACAGGAAACCTCAAGTGATATCATGTGAAGTAAATGTTCTTTGAAACTCATTTTAGAAAATGGCCATTTGACGAAAAAAATTGCAGTACAGTATTACTTATTTTTTTTATTCTGGACTTAAATTAAAAGTAATATTCATTTAGATCATTTTGTGCAGATATTAAAGACTTTATTCTTTTATGTTATTCTAAAGGGCTCTTTAATACAATCTTTCTTCTTGGGTCTCTGTTTAAAATTATATGATGGAACCAGATTCTTCAACATTATCTTCTTTCTTAAGGCTGTCACTTAATATGAAGACAGTTCACATTGTTGTAATGAATAATAAGTGAAACAGTTTATTAAACAGGTATTTGAATATGAGGTAAGTAAAATATAACTCTCTAACAGTCCTTTGGATTCATAATCTGGGTGGAAAGCTGTTTCTAAAATTCTCGCTAAGTCATTTAGAAAGTTTGTATTTAAAGATAGGCATCAGCAAAGTCAATTCCATCTTAAAAGTTGCGGGCAATGACATTCTTCTTGATGAAAATTCTCAAATTTCATGTTATAGAACATGTATACTATGTCGTTAGAATAATCATATCCATGCTCATCTGTCTCTCTGTATTCTGAAGAAGAGTTTTTTTTCCCCTTAATTTTTCCTTCTACAGACCTTAGATAAACAAGGGATATGCTTAGTACATGTCAAGTCAAATGATCCCTTTAGTTTTTATAGTATTAAATGTCTGGCAAATGAGATCTGAAAGGAACATCTACCCTTTGACCTTAATTTGATTTTGTTTATACAAATGTAAAGAACAGTTAAAGCACTTGAAGTATTTTATTTCTCATGTAATGATTTAAGTTTTATTTCTCTAAATGGAACTAGTAAATGTGTGTAAAACTAGATTTCATAATCTACTTTAAGCTTCTTATTTACCAGACAGATCTTCAAAGCTCTCACTTTCTTTTTTGTCTGAAGATCAGATAGACATTGAATATAAGAATAAAGTTGCAGTCAAGTTTAGCTGTTTGAATGACTTCAAGAAATAGATAGGCTAGAGAAATAGCTCAGAGAGTAAGAGCCCCTTTTGCAGAGGATCCAAGTTCAGTTCATATCATGCATTCCAGGTACTAACAACTGCCTGTAATTTAACCTCTATGGAATCCCTGAGCCTTTCCCAACTTCTGTGGATAACTGTACTCATATGCACATACACATGTATATACACAAACATATGCATATAATTTAAATAAAATAAATATTTGGAAAAAATTAACTGGAAATAGCTGAGACTATAGCTCTGATATAAAGCCCTAACCTAGCACATATGAGACCACCAATTCAATCGCCAATACTAAAAAAAATTAGATAGATCAACTATAATTAATCCATATGCTAAGATATATTACAGATTATAGCTATCATTATGCTAATGTTGAATATTCACATAATATTATAAACCATTAGTTTTAAAATGAAAATTAAGAGGAGCATGGTGACAAACACCTATAATAGTAACCACTTGCAAGGTTCAGATGAGAAAATCCTGAGTTCCAGGAGAGCGTGAGCTACATAGTGAGACACTGTTCCCACGTAATTTAATAATAATGCTGATGATAATAGTAATCATAATAAAATACTAAAATACCAAAATATTCTAAGGAAATATATTTTATCACTACAAAGATTAAAAGCTTTGTGCTAACTTTCTGCCATCTTTGTACCCATTCAATAGTTGTGTTTTATCTTCTAAAGTTTTTGGTAATGATCCCTGCATATCAAAATAAATGCACTCATTATTTGAAAGCAATTCAAAGAAAATGAAATTCTCTGGGATAAGTTGTATAACTGAACTTCTGTGATAATTATTTCAAAAGCAATAGAAAAGGATATTGCTATGCAGAAAAGGTAGCAGTAGAAGCCCAATGAGAAATAAAGACTATAAATGTTGAGAATATTAATGTTTGCCTTAATTCTTCAAGGAGTTCCCTAAATATTATTACCAAGTTCTTATTATCAACAAATTGTATTGTGGATGAAGCTTCTTTAAAATGGATATTTATCACCCTGGAAAACTTGTATTGGGACTTTTGCTAGAAAAGATAATTGATATTTACTTGTAGGATTTTATTCATAAATTTATAGTGAAATAGTAAGAGTCTCTTTTATTTGAAAAGTTTTAACAAAAAATAAAGCAGACAAAATTATTTCCTCTAATAATAGAAAATGTGTTTTTTATTTGTGTGTTTTCAAGGTAAAAGAATGCTTTTGAGGGAATTTTTAATATATTTGATGAAAACTTTACTACTTTAAGTATAAATTAAGCTTTAAAGTTCTTTATCTTTTCATGATCATGACAACATTTGAAGAATAAAAACAAATTTGAAACGTTTTTTCAGCTTATCAAAAGTTTTTAAGATATTCAGGTGGCCATTTCAAAAACATTACACACAAAATCATTCATTATAAAACAGTTTCTTCTGAGAAGCTTAAAATGTCTAGGTAATTCTACCACCTTAAAAAGAAAGGCAGGTTCCAAGCTGTAATTTCCAGGATCATATATTTCTTTATATAAAAACTCTCATGACTGTGTAAATGGATATAATTCTCTTCAGTATAACAAGATGTATAAATTTCCCAATATAGCAAAGTATAATTTTACAACTTCCTTGAACATAATAAACTTGGTTATCTAAAAAAACATTGCTAATTTACTATTTAAAATCCTCTTCAGTCAAAGTAAAATACAAATATTCCAAATTTAAATTGCAAATCGTAGTCTCAATTTAAATACATATATAATGACAAGTTTTCTTTAAAACTTTATGAAGTTCTGTTGGCATTCTTCTTCACTTAGCTAAATAATGCCAGTTGTAAGTTTACTACCCCCATCAGTGTAAACTCATATATGTGGGTTAAGCACAAGTAAGAGTCAAATATAAACGAAGCACAACAATTACTTAGATGTAGATGGTAGAAAAAAAAACATGAAAGAAATTGCATGTGTGCATGTTAACCAGTGTTCTTTACTGGCATGAATTTCTGAGATTTGGTCAGTAGTGTTAACCACATTTTCATTTCGTTCAAACATCACTACCATCATACATCTAAAACTTTACACTTTGAAGAATTGAAACTATAAAACCATTAAGCAATGGTTTACACTTCTGTATGGCAAGAGTCATTCATCATTCTGTTTTCATTAATTTCAGTCTTCTGCATAGTAAGTACAATGCCAATCTGGGCTACAAAGCATGACCCTGTTGCAAAATGAAAACAAACAAACAAAATACTATCAAAATGGAATAATACCAAACTCATCTCAACACAGAGAAGAGTCATTGTTCAAGATAGATAAGCTTCGCAAGCTATACATTTGACAAGGGAATGAATTACAAAATATATAAGGGACCTGCAAAACACAAAAGCTTTGAAATCCCAATATAAAATAGGATAATTGACTAAAGTTACTAATTATCAATGAAAGACATATTTGCCCAATAGTACATGAAAAATAAAGCTGTTCAACTTCAATAATTATCAGTGAAATGAAAATAAAACCTCTAATGTGGTTTAAGAATGAGATCATCAAATTTCTAAAAAGAAAAAGTTTTGGAAAAGAATGTAAACTAAATGACATCCTGGAACACTGATGGTTAAGATAATTAAGTGTACCTATTGTAGAACTAAGTACGGTAAATCTATAAAATGTTAAAGGTAGAAGTGCCATATGTTCAGGAAATTCTATTTCTATGTACATATTTTAATAAATTAAGTTCATATTATTAATTGCATCACTTCTATTACAATACCAAGGAACTGAAAATAACCTAAGTATCTATCAAGTAGTCAATAAATAAAGAAAACATGAGACGTGAATACAATGGAGCAAATCAACTCAAAAAATAGTGAAACCCTATTATTTGTGGTGAAATATTTTAAGCTAAAAGTTCTGGCATATTCATTCATCTTTGAAGTCTTTTTTATCTTTGCATAGCAAGTTTTTTTTATAAGTAAACTTTTCTTGGTTGTATAAGATACACTGTGAATACCATAAAAAGAATCATTCATTTCTATTACAGTATTTCTGATTTCCAGTATTCCATGCAGGTGCTCTCTTAGAATTTCTACCTTTATTTAAATGAATCACCTGGTCATAAATGCTGTGTACTTTTTCCATTAGCACCATTATATTAATCATTTTTTTTAGGCTTTCATATATTGAACGTGTGGTGGAAGAATTTGGTGTCATTGCATATTCTCAGAGGTCAGATGACTACTTGCAAGAGTTGATCCTCTCCTACTAATATTCAGGTTTTGAGAATGGAATACTGATCATCAGGCTTAAGGACAATGGTTTTTATATACTGAACAATCTTATCTGTCCTACTATTTTAAGTTTCTTCTCTGACATTTCAAACACCCATGTCTCTGTTTCTGGTTTTGTTTTCTCTTTAGTTTTGTGCACCTTGAACCGATTTTGAAAGTTAGGCATTTCAGATTGTACATTTACTGGGACGATTTAAGCTAATATAGCCAGGAGATGTGCTGTGTTGGCGGTTTTCTGTAGCTGTGTTTGTTGTAATTTCATGTAGTGTCTGTCCTCATTTCTCTGGCTTCAGTCCTTCCCAAAAAATCTTCAGAGGAGTCTCTATCTTCTCTTCCTTTCAGCTGCTATCCACTCAAATTAGCTCTTGAACTATAGGAGAGGAAAGCACTCTACATTTTAAATGACAGTGGAGCTGATCTATTGGGAGCTCACCAAGGCCAGCTGGACTGTGACTGAAAAAGCATGGGATAAAACTGGACTCTCTGAGCATGGCGAACAATGAGGGCTGATGAGATACCAAGGACAATGGCACGGGGTTTTGAACCTACGTAATGTGCTGGCTTTGTGGGAGCCTAGCCGGTTTGGATGTTCACCTTCCTAGAAATGGACGGAGGGGGGAGGACCTAGGACTTACCACAGGGCAGGGAACCCTGCTTGCTCTTTGGGCTGGAGAGGGATGGGGGGAGGAGTGGGGGAAGGGGAGAAGGGTGGGAGGAGGGGGAGAAGGGTGGGAGGAGGGGGAGGGAAATGGGAGGCTGGGAGGAGGAGGAAATTTGTTTTTTTTCTCCTTTTCTCAATAAAAAAAAGTTAAAAAAAAAGAAACAAACTTGCAGTAAACATTCAAAAAAAATTAAATATTAGTTGGGTTTTTCTCTTGTTTTTGTTTGTTTGTTTGTTTGCAAATTGTGTCCCTGGGCTTTGACATTCACCTGTGTTTCTTAGACATTTTGTTTTCCTTCATAGACGACACAATAAATATAGGTGGATGATGTGAGATGTCTTTCTATAAGTTGTGAATATATGTTGCTCTCATTGGTTGGTAAATAAAGCTGGCCTATGGCATGGCAGGATTGAGCCAGGTGGAAAATCCAAGAAGATACAAAAAAAAAAAAAAAGAAGGGCAGTGTCAGGGAGATGCCAGCCAGCCACAGAGGAAGCAAGACATGTAAAAAAAAATATATAAGGTAATGCCGTGGCCACATGACAAGATTTAGGTTAATACAAATGGGTTAATTTAAATGTAAGAGCTAGCTAGTAATAAACGTTAGTCATTGACCAAACATTTATAATTAATGTTAAGCCTCTAACTGGTTATTTTAAAAGTGGTCACAGGACCGGGCAGGACTAAAAGCCTTGGACTGCAAATGGCAGCCACGTTTTGTGCCAGATGAAGCACCATCCTAATTGGTCTTAATAATAAGAACCCGGAGTCAGATATTAATGGGTGAAAGCTGAAATATCAGAGAAGCAGAGCAACCAGCCAATAGAGTTCTTACCTCCAATAAATCTCAGAACAAAATGAGCTAAGATTTTCTCACTCAGCTGCCTTATCACTTCCTGTCTCTCTGTCTACAGACGTCCAAACCTCTATAGTTAACTAGTGACAAGTTCTACCCCTGATCTCCAGGCAAGGTTTATTTGTCAGAACACAAAATATAACACAACAGGTGGAGCTAGAGCTGAGAAAATGCCCTTTGTAGTTCCATGATGCTGTGAAAATTTCTTCCCATCCTTCCCTGTAATATGCCTTGGTCCTGGAGAACATTCACAATGGGGTGGATTTTACTGTATTTGTTCATATTTACTCTTCTTTGCCATCTGGATTAGCAGAACAAACAGATCTATCTTGGTTCATCACTGTGAAAAGGGTGAGGCTGGGCTACTGGAGGGGGCATGCAGAACACTGTAGAATACCTAGGAATTTCTGGCTCTTCTGCTAGTCTAGAGATATCCTCTAGCAAGGCAGCAAAATTACCTTTAAGGCATTACTATGAGTTTGTGACCACAGGAACCTCAGGAATTTGGCTCTGAATTTGTTAGTCTAATCATAAGTTATAGTGGGCATTTTTTTCATGACTTCACTTCTCTCATGGATCAAAGAATAGTGACTGATTTTCAGTTTGGATTTTCTTGTCAGGACTTACAAGCTGTGTAGATGTTGGAGGATTTTATCTTTTATTGAAAATATATTGTTTTACATATTAATTATGATATCTCCTCCCTCTAGTCCACACAGATATAAGGGATAATAATAAAATAAAATTTAAAAATTAGCATGGAATAAAAACACAGTTTGGAAAAGGATTAAAAAATTATGAGAAGAAAAAGAGCCCAAGAAAAGGCACAGAAAACACACACATATATATATATATATATATATATATATATATATATATATATGCAAATATCTACTCATTTGTACACTCAAGAATAGCATTAAAAAGTTGAAGTCATAAGATATACTCAATTCCTGTAGGGCAAATAAATAAATAAACAAAACAACCCAGATTTTAAAGAGCCTTTACATGATAGGACACAGAACCTCCAAAGTTACCTTTGAGTTTATTTTCTGTTAGCCATATACTGCTGACCATGTGACTTACCCTTAAGAAGGGTTCATTTCTCCGATGAGTCACCCTTGGAAAAAACTAAATTTTCATTTGCTTGGTTAAAAATTAGAATTAGCTTCTGGGTTATGAATGGAGATACGTGTCTACTTCTTTCAGTTCTGGGGCCCCATTTGGTAAAGACCCTTGCAGGCCTTGTTTCAGTCTCTGTGAGTTCATGTGTGAGTGGATCCTGCTGTATTTAGAAGACCTTGTTTCCTCTGGCTTTCTGCTTCCACTTCCGTGGGATTCTTTGAGCCCTAAAGAGAGGCATTTGATGGAGACATACTATTTAGGGCAGAGTATTCTGAGATATCTCTCAGCAGATTTTCTGGCTATGCCTCTCTGTATTTGTTCCCATCTTCTGCAGGAAGAAACTGCTCTGATTATGACTGAGCAAATTAATGATCCCTATGCTATCTGATTTCAAGTTCTTGGTCACCCAAGTATCAAGTATGGGTTCCATCTCATTAAATGGGCTTCAAATTAAAGCAGGTATTGGTTGATTACTCATACACATTTTATGCCTCCATTGCACTAGTGTAAGGCAGGAAGCCATTGTAGGTTGGAAGTTTTGTAGCTGGATTGGAGTTTATGCCTCAACTTTTGTAGTGTATAGAAGAATTTCTGGTACAATGAACACTAGCCAGTAGGGGCACAGGCTCGAAGCAGACACCAGCTCTATTTCTCTATATTCAATGAGTAGTGTAGGTGTTATTTTCAGCAATAAGGCTTTGCCATCATTCTTTGGGGAGAGAAACCTATAGCGATAGCAACAGATTGGGTTATTTAGGGCTTCTCATGGGACCATTTTGGCCAAAAAGTCTATTGAATGTAAGCCATTCTGGGACCTGAAGCTTCACTTAGTGATGAGAGGTGTTCAATTGGGGTTTTCTCCCTGCCACACACTATTTGGTAATTTCATTTATATTGCCTTCATAGATGTGTATAACTAGGAAACTTCTACTTTATAAGGTTTTATAAAAGTCCCATATTATTCTTCATTTTAGAAGTCCCTCCCCATATTTTCTTCCTATCATCCTCTTTAATCCCTCCCTTCTCCTTTATGATGTTGGAACCTTTTTTTTTGTTTTGTTTTGATTTTGGTTTTTCAAGACATGGTCTCTCTGTGTAGCTTTGAAGCCTGTCCTGGAACTTACTTTGTAGATCAGACTGGACTTGAACTCAAAGAGATCTGCCTGCCTCTGCCTCCTGAGTGTTGGTATTAAAGGCGTGTACCACCACTGCCAGGCAATGTTGGAACTCAAATTGTCTTTTAAAGTACTAACTAGTAGATTAAATACAAGAAAACTGGCGAAAAGGATCAAATAAAAATCACAAAGTATTAATTTGGCAACAATTCAGTGTGAGAGGAACAATGTCTACTAGACAAGTTACTTTTTATCTTGCTAATCCCAAATCTAGTGTCATTGAAAAGCAACAGATACTCTTCCAGAGGACCCCAGTTCAGTTAACAGCACACACATGAAGGGCCACAGCTATCTATAACTTTGGTACCAGAGAATCTGATATTTTCTCTGACCCTTCTTAGGCACCAGACACACTCAAGATGTATGGACTTGCATGCAGGTAAAACATCTATATACATAAAATAAAAGTATTTAAAAACAAATCTAAAGATATCACCCAATCCTATAAACTTCAGGGCAAGGTGCTCCATATTATAATATTTATTAGTAATACACTCACCAATGAAGGTTTCAGTTTGAATGTAATTAATACAATATCATTATTCTTCATTCAATGTCAAGTCTAACGCCTCATATTCTGGTTGTAAAAGAAGCCAAATCTGTTTTCAGCCAGAAAAAAAAAAAGCTTACCAGCCTTAAAGTTCCTCTTTAAAGAGATTATGTTAACCTGGCTGCTGGCTAGATCCTTCATCGGTCCTTATAAGAGAATAAGATGACAAATGGGATCTCAGGGGGCACAGGTTTTTTTTCTCCCAGTCCTCTTAGAATTCTAAGCTTTACCTCTGCATCTGTATAAGTCTCCTACGATTTTTACCTTCAGACATCACTAGCTTTGTCCCTCTAATACAATCCTGATGCATAATGACATAGATGCCTTGGGCATTCTTCAAAAGTTGCCTCAGAAATCAATGATGTGAATCCAACATTACAATAAAACTGATTGCTGAGAGTCAGCCAGGTGTAGACTCATAGGTCCTACTGCACTTGCACATTACTGAATTAGCTATTTACTAGCTTTGACTGTTGTTTTCAACATTTTTGTTTTTGTTTGTTTGTTTGTTTCCTTCCACCTAAATAATGACTTTTACAACTAAAACATAAATAGAAACAATGCTTGCTTACATATATTGAGGAGTCTGGGTGGGCTTGAAAATCAACACAGAGGTCATCTCTGTGAAACTGAAAAAAGAAAAAAAAAGCCCTTAATGGAGTTTTTCAGACCACCTGTTACACTTGGATAGTCAGAAACAGATTTTCCCATTAATTCATGCCAGGAAGGAATCTCATCCTAAATGAGGCATGCTATAAGCATTTGGATTTGAAACAAAGCCATTCTACCATATGTTTGCATTTTTGTTGTACTTTCAGACAATGCTGTGGTATCATTAAAAGTATTTTATTTTGTTGGTTTGTTTTATTTTGTTTATAGCACTAGCTGTTTAACCTACAGAGCTTTTTGGAAAATAAGGGGCAAAACCAAATAAAAGGCAGAGGAAACTGTTTTCGATTTAGGACAAACTAAAATTTTGAAGATCCATGTACTTCTGATATATCCCTGGCATCTTTGGTCCATGGCAGACAATAGTCTTCCTTCCATTCTTCAGCACTAAGGAGGAGGGAGAAAGTGAGGACAACATTTTGTGGGTGATGATCCTCAGTTCCTTTTGATGCCCACTAACATTCTTGATGCTTGCTCCTGAAATCTTGAATAGAGATATGGGTGGCTATATCTTTTGTGATGCTGTAAATCTTAGACATGTCCTCATCGCATTGAATTTTACCTGTGTGCACATCCATTCATTTGGTGCTTCCAGTGGCATGAGATCATGTTGAGATCAGCTGCATAATGAATCATTCCTGCATCCCTCAGAGCTTGCTATGGAGCCTGACACATAATTGGTATTTGATGGTGTTATTCAGTCAGTAATTGAAAAATTCAATGACCCATATGTATGTCGCACGAAGGTTTCCTTAAGGAAAAACATTTTGGAAGATGAAAGCATATGGGGCAGATTAAAGGATCTTGTTAGCACTGCAATTGCAGGAATGTGTACTTTCTGAACAAGGCAATGCAATGTCTCCCTACCTTCTACCCAGGACCTGTCGATACTAGAAAAGCAAACAGCATCCTCTTTCTGCCTTCATTTGCACAGTTTATTTATACTTTGCTTAAACCACATAATTGGAGATATTTTCTGCTCTTCTGTTCTCTAGAATGTGGTCATCAGCATCTCTCAAAAGTAGAAACACATGGCAGATTCTAAGATAGCTGAGGGCCCTACAGCGTCAGTCTGAGAACATATGACATCTCCATTCCTACCATCGGGGCTTCCATCCACTAATGTGAACAATCAATAGTAGACAAAAGTGAGTTAGAAAAGTAAAGTTGATTTTTTCCTTATATTTGTGTGGTGCCCATTAGCTAATAAATAAACAGACAAATAAATAAGAGATACAAGTAAATACAAGAAATAAATATGAGAGACAAATAAATACTAGAGTGAAATAAATGTATTTCCTACTTTTATCTTTATTTGATACATTAAACAGCACATTTTACTTATTTATGTGTGTGCAAGCATGATGATTCACAATGGGAAGCCAGAGGACAACTTTTGGAAATCTGGTATCTCCTTCCACCTCATGAATCCCAAGGGTCAGCTTATGTCCTGTGGCTTGGTAGCAAGTTCCTTTACCTACTAAATCTTCTCACTGGTTTTTATCTTGGTTATTTTTCTTTATTTCTTCTTTTCTCTTTTATTGAAAAAAAAAGATTCTTTTCTTATACAATGTATCCTGAGTAACTTCTCCTCCATCCACTTTCTGTTTCTCCTCCCTCTACTTTCAGTTTCTCCCCACATTCCCTTCCATTTTTCTCTAGATCCTCTCCCGTTCTGTCTCTTATTAGAGGAGGCTACTAACACGTAATAAAATATAACAAAATAAAAAGTAATGCAATAAAACAAAAACTATCATATCAAAGGGAGATTACAGGAGGTTTCTAGCTACAGAACTGGGGGAGGGGTTGTTTACCTGGAGGAGTAGAAAAGTGTGGGTGTAGGAGGAGTCTGCTTGGTCATTCCCAGCTGCTTCACTAGCTTAGACCCAGAATAATCACACAGAAACTGTATTAATTAAATCACTGCTTAGCCCATTCGCTCTAGCTTCTTACTGGATAACTCTCACATATTAATTTAACCCATTTCTATGAATCTGCATTGTCACGTGTCAGTGGCTTACCAAGTGAAGGCAGCTCCATGGCTTCTCCCTGACTCTGCCCTTCTTCCTCCCAGCATTCAGCTTATCTTGCCTAGCTAAGTTCAGCCCTTCTATAGGTCCAAAGCAGTTTCATTATTCATTAACCAATAAAAGTAACACAGAGACAGAAGGATCTCCCACACCAGTGTGGGTCTGCCTTCAACCTACTTATTATCCTGGGAGGAGCTGCTCTTGGATTAGCAGGATATGTCGACTGGAGTTAGGGTCTGGGACACAGCAACCACTGTGACACAGGAGAATAGGAAGGCAAGGTGTATGAAATCCACAGGAAATGTGGACGGGGTGAGGGAAGTCTGCACCTGGTGCTCTGTTGCACTGCTGGGGAGGAGACTGAGGAGGGGGTGGTTGATGTGGGGCAATATATGTAGAGAAAAGATCTCTGGGCAGTCTCTTTGCCTGGCAGCTGTGGCCTGTGGTTTAGCGCAGGGAGGGGTGTCTTCTGGAGTTGGAGGCTGGGCTACACTGAGGTCTGCTGCACTGCTAGGAATAAGATTGAGAGATTGGATCTGGGGGAAGAGAGAGAGATCTGTGGCAACCTGCTTGGTTTTCTGGCATGTGTGGCCTGCCGCAACTGGCAAACTTTTAAGAATTACAATTTTATAAGCCCTCTGAATGTGGGTAACTGTTATGAGGCTTGACCTGTTTGGGAAGACCTGACAGTCGGACCCGACTTTTCCTGGGTGCATGAACTGGCTTTTTGGATCCTATTCCCTATGATAGGATGCCTTTCTCAGCCTTGATACAAGGAGAAGAGGCTTGGTCCTGCCTCAACTTGGAATGCCAGACTTTGTTGAGTCCCCAAGGGAGGACTTACATCCTCTGAGGAGTGAATGGGTACTGGGAGGGGGGAAGTGGGGATCAGAAGAAGGGGAGTAGGGGAACTGGGACTAGTATGTAAAATTAAAAAAAAAAATAAATAAAAAAGAGAGAAAAAAGAAGTATAGTTTTAGATCAAAGATGAATGCATGTTTTGACAATTCTAACAGTGTAGAACTATATATAAAAGCTATAAAATATTTAGGAAAAAATAAGAAAATAACTGATTCAGATGAATATACCCAATACGTCTTCAGAGTACCAATTCTCAGTTCAGATTGCATAACTGAATGGCTTGTCAAATTTCCAATCAATACAAATACGTATTTACCTTAGCTATTCTTAACCCTTGAGAGTAATTCATTTAATCTGAAGAAGACTTGAACACTTTTTAAAATGATGTGCTTGGTTTAGTGTTGGATATCTGTGCCCCAGTTTACTAAGTAAGTATAGACATACTAAGGAAAAGAGTTTTATTTTTCAATCCCTCATTTAAAGTTTATAGCAACTTTTTGGTCAGTAACAGTCAGAACCCAAAAGATTTTTGTAACAATGTTATTTACAAGTACATTGACAGCAATCTGATTTTCAAAACAAAGCTGGTTACTGACTGTTAATAGGCTTAACTTAACAGTCTTGAAAATCCAAACATACCCAGTAGAATCTACATTGTGGATACTGATTTTCACATGTTTCTGAGCTAGCACTACACAATAAAATACTATAATCTACTGCTATTATGCAGAACCAGTGGAGCACAGCTAAGTGGATAATGTGAGACCTTCCCCTTTTCAGAGGAGATAATGTGGATTTATGGGCTTGGGAGATAACGTGGGTTTATGGGCTTGGACATTTTCTTTGTTCATTTGCTTCCTTGGTTGTTTGTTTTTCTCCCAAAGAGTTGTAATGCTTTGATGAACCATTTTGTACCTATAATAACAACCTTACTTGTGTGTGGCTGTTCAAATCATTCCTTCTTAGGGAAATGAAAAATGAAAGTATCTAACCACCTTGCACAATGGTCTCTGAAAGTTACTCTATAAGAACAAAATTTACCTCCCCCCTTCAACGATGTGGTGTACAGCACATTGCCCTTTGGAGAGATAACTGTGTTTTCTTGTTTTCCAAGGTCCAAGGTTAGTTATGAAATTATTCTGAAAGAGTAATTTGATAGAACAGAGTAGAAATCATCCAGAGATGGCATTCTAATAGAGAAAAGATGAACACAAAGAATATATAAATAAGGGCATTTTTAAGACTACCAGAGCTACAACCAAAAGTCCTACAGAAGGTAGAGCATCTCTCATTCTAGAGCATCACAAACAGCAAGTGTTAGACTTGTAAACAAGAAAAAATATAAATACATGGTGAATTAATAACATATACTGTATTGATTTTGGGATAATGACAAGAAAGTCAATTTTGTATATGTTCAATATACAATGAATACTTTCTGAGTATTTTTATCTATGGTTAATTGATACAGAAACTGTTGATATAAAATATTAATTGTACTTGCACATGCTTATGCTTCTAACTTTGTAATCAGTCAGTTAAATTGACTTTTCCTTATAAATACCCAGTTTCCTTTTCACTTTTATTCCTATCACTAAACCTCCTACACTTTGTGATATTCCATAAAGAAAATTTGTTATATTTATTTGTTTGTTTTGCATATGCATGTGTGTGTGTGTGCACTTGTGCAAACAATTGGAGGTCAGAACATAATTTTCAGGAGTAGATTCTTTCCTTCTACCATGTGAGACCCAAGGATGGATCTCAAACTATCAGCTTTGGTGGCAAACACCTTTACCAGCTGAGATATATTGCTGGCTTCTCTCCACCTTAATTTTTGAGACAAGATATCTTATTGAACCTGAACCTTTCCTGTTGGTCTAGCTTGACTGAACAACAAAGCCAAAGTTATCTTCATTTATTTTCCAAACAAACTTCCAGCTTAAAAGATTGCAAGACGATACTTGAGCTTGTTTATGATTTTAAATACATGATTTATTATATTGAAGTAAGATCATATTGAGAGAAAATACTTAAAGATACATTTTTCCATTTGGATTTAATTTAATTTTCTGTGTATGGATATTTCCACTGCATATATATTTCTTTGCCTTTCAGTCATGCCTGATACCTTCTAAAGCCAGGAGAAGGTGTTGGTACCTATAGAGCTAGAGTTGCAGACAGTTGTGAACCACCATGGGGGTCCTGCCAAACAAACCTGTGTTCTCCAGAAATACAGCCAGTTCTCTTAACCACTTAGTAAATGTTCCATCCCCAGAGAACAATTCTAAGACCTCCATTGATACCCAAACCACACAGTACTGAGTCTTATGGTAACTCTAATTCATAATCCATGCATAGAAATGTCAACAACAATAACTAATAGCAAAATACTAGAGTTGACTTTGGAATGGATCTGAATGCTGGAGTGCATACTTATCTAGTATGTACACCCATGATTTTGATTTCCCAGAACAAAATAAAAAAATAATATCACTACTGTAGCTTCAGTGGCGTTTATAGATGCTGTCATCGCTATTCTGGAGACTGAGGACACACTGGACATGAGCTGCAAGATTGTAACAACAGGTCTAAGGTAGCACACATCACAAGGATGTGTGGGACAGAGGGATGATTTGCATCCTGGGTGGATATGTGGGATAGAAGGATGACTTGAATCCTGAGTAGACACAGTAAAACAGAGAGAGCTTTTAGAAATGTTCAGAATACTCTAGAATTAGGAACTTAGAAATTCCTTATTTCTGAAAATTTTTGCTTAATATTTTTGGACCCCAGCTGACATGCTTAACTTGTTTACATGACTTCTGGGGATTTAAACTCTAGTTGTCTTGATTACATGGTAAACATTTCTCTGTGATCTGTCTTTTCAGACTTAATCCTTTGTATTTCTTTGTAAATTAATTTTATTCTTATAAAAAGATGACCTCTTCTAAACTGATCTCATTTAATGAATTGTGAAGAGATAAATGTTCTGTCTGTCACTTAGGCACAAAAGAAAATCGGTGTTGCAGAACTCTCTGGTGGCAAGCACTTTCAAAGGTGACTCAACTGATCAGAAAATGTTTGACAGATAGTCAAAGGCCTTTCAAGACCCAGAGGAGATTGAAAGTAGAAAAAAAAAGTACATTGATTGCAAACGCTTATGCTACTAAGCAAAAAGAAATATTCACTGCTGCCAAAAGGTTGAAATGAAGCATGGCCAATTGCTCTTTTATGGCTCTGATGATAGCAATCAGTGAAACAAATAAGTCACTATGGCAAGATTCAGAATAGAACTAATACACTATTATGCCCTTGGCTTTATTGTAAAACAAGTGAACAATGTAGGAAAAAAATCTTTTGTAAACAGAAAAGTGGGAAAAACAAGACAAGGATTTACAGCACTGCTCTAGTCACTAAATGAAATGTTTCTGTCTCCAATCAACATGGTCATATTTGGGCTAATGATGGTTGGCAATAAAAGCCCACAGGAAACTGACAATATTAAGTCCCTTGGCTATCATCGCTGGAAACCAAATGAATAGCACTTATGGTACTTCTGTAGCTTTTATCTCTTCTTAGGAGCGGCAACCTTACTATTGTTGTCACTGCTGACTAAACTTTCACTTCCCTCCTCTTTTTAAAACCTTTACTTTTCTAATTGCCCTTGCTCAGCACTTCAAGTTACTACCTGGGGATGTAGTCCTTTTTCTACCTTTTATTTGCTGACACAACTCTCTATCTTTTTAAAAACTGTTCAAAAGGGCTATTTCCAAGATTAACTAGTCACTATTCACGATAGTGTCCCTGTTGAATGAGACTTAATCCAGACCAGCTGTGGTTGCCTTACCAATTGCCTGGCCTAAGTCCAATTACTGTGGCAGTAGTGAGGATGAAAAACACTTATTTATTCATTCAATGTATAGTAGTAAAGCTTCTCTTTTGTGCCATTAAGAGTGCTATGAATTATGAGTCTTGATTTTTAATAAGAGGAGATCAGTTATAATGAACTCAAATAAGTGAAGTACATATAGCAAGTTATAGATTTGATAAGATCTTCTCAGAGTGAGGCTGTTATAATGACAATCTTGACTTCAAGCTTTCTTAGAGAAAACTTATACTCCAGCAAGTACCCTGTTTACATATATGAGTTATTTTGGTGAAAATGACTCCAATACAGGTGATGGGGAATTTAAAGAGAAAATGTAGAAAATGGAACCTGCATAAAATATTGGCATTATCCTGATAATAAATAGCATTCACCATATAAATAATAGTAAGATGTCATTAAGAATTGTGTTAGAAGTAACTATTGTCTACATGAAGACTTTATACATGGTCATTTGCTTTAATCAAAAGAAATGTGACAGTACTTATGTTTCTGTTGCCCTGCAATTCAGACATCTTAAAAATCAAGTTGGAATATGTTTCCACAAAATGACACTAATAATCTCTTTCTTGTTTATTTCTTATGCAACCATTTAACATACTTGAAAAGGTCCATAGATAATTTTGAATAATTTCAAAGGTTTAATTTTATCTCTAATGGCTGTTATTTATCTCTATGAGCAATTAAGGGGTGAGACTAGATTTGAAGAAAATATGTCCTGAAATAAATTTTGTTCCATGAGTAAATGTTCATTTTATAAATGGCAAGATGGTAAATAAACTAGATTATAGGTATTTAATACTATAATGGTTTTTCAATTCTGTCCTCTAGATACAAACTCTCTTCTTAAAATAGTTGATCTGAAAATTATGTTTTATGTGTAATTTTCAGGTATATATTCCCATCTTTATGCTTAATTTTTAAAGATTTTAATAACCTTTGAGATGAAAACTTTGGGGTTAATTTCCTCCTTCCAGTTTGATCTTTTATAATATACCTGCATCTGGACATTTTTGGAATAACTCCATTAAGAAGAAGAACCTCATGTTCTGATTTTAGAGAATATAGGGTTAAAAGTGTCACCATTGTTTTGAATGATGTCCATAAACTCATATATTTTGAAGATACATTCATGTGAGGATGACAAGACAGGAAACAAGCACAAAAGCAGGGAAGAAAGGTATTAGAATAGTAGTAAATCTTCTAAGATTATTTCACCAAGGTATAGTCTCCCAAAGTTAATGAATCATGTTATGATTTTATTAGCAATGATATATGAAATAAAATTATAAAGAAGATATAAACTAACAAATAAACATATATGTGTCTAAACACAAAGCAGAGTCACAGCTGCATGTAGAAGGGTAGAGTGCTGTGAGCAAAGTCTGGAATGGGAAAGGTCTTCCAATTTGATACCCTAAAGTAACAAAACATAATCACCCTCATTCTGTAGGGCAGAAGACAAGCACATATATTGGGATAATTGAAATGGTCATATGGGTGCTCCCCTCTGAAGGTTCCAGTGGAACAATCCAAGTCTTTGCTTATCCCACCCACTAGAAACTAAAAACATCCCTTTGTTCATGCCTCCGTCTTCCATCTTTGAAGCATAAACTTCAGGCCAACACATACACTTGAATGACTGATTTTTTTTGTCACAGTGCCTTCTCTCTGTTGTCAATTTCTGAATCTAATGGCTTCTTTTCATTTACTGAGAGAATAAAGGTGAACATGATCAATTATAGACATTTTATGATAATTCTGAAACTAATAGTAATATCTTGCAGTGTAGTAAAAGGCTATCCTAAAACTTACAATTCTCCTGCCTCGGCCTTCTGATTTTTGGTATTACAAGAGTAAGCTACCTCATTGGTCTTTTCTATTATGAGTAAGTAAACAACTTCTATATATTAACAAGAAACAACTAATTGATAATTATAAAAATCTTTAGGCAGACAACCAAACAAGTCACTAAACATAGGAAAAATTATTGATTTTCATTCTTAATCAGGAAAATGTCAGTTTACCAACATAAATTCACCATTTTCTATCATCAGTCTGAGTAATTTAAAACTTTACTATCACACAATAATAAGATTTATTAAAAATAGCTAAAGTTTTACATACAAATATTATATAAATTTTAATTTGGGGCTCAGTTGGTGATATAACACAGAAATTGAAAGTTTTAGTATTTGTCCTATATAAATACTTGTGCACATATATAAAATATATATCATTATGTTCATTATTGTTTGCAACATAGAAAAAGTGACATGAAAACAGTAAGATACAAGCCACCAGAAGGGAAGTAAATCAATAAAACTTTGCAAAATGTGTAATGTGATAGTACACTGAAATTAACTGTCTTCAGTTTATGAATTCGTTATATGGAGGAATTTAATAATAATTAAGAGTAAATGATAACAGTGAAAAATTTATCCATACAAATTAAGACCTTATACTGAGGAACTCCATGGTAATATATTAAAATGTGCAAACTTAAGAGGTGTGATATGGGGTTCCTCTCTGTATGTTGTGAATATGTTTTATTACAATTGTTTAATAAAGAATTTTCTTGGGGTCTATTGCAGCACGTAATAGAGGTAGGCAGGAATTCCAAGCAGAGATAAAGAAAAAAGAAGGAGGAATCATAGAGACACCATGTAGCAGCCAAAAGAGACAGATGTCCTGGAACCTTGCATGTAAAGCATCATCCTTGGGGTAAAATGCCAAATAATAGGAAAGGGTTAATTTAACATGTAAAGTTAGTTAATAAGAAGCCTGAGCTAATAGGCAAAGCAGTGTTGCAATTAATATATTTATTATGTGATTATTTCACATCTGGCCTGCCGACCAAGCAGCTTCTGTCTATAGATGTGTATAAAGCAACTTTCTAATTGTACTTATTTTAGCAGATAGGTCAAATAGATCATCAATGCAGATATTAATTTCAGATGAACTAACTTTGTGAATGATTCCTGAAATTATTTTATTTCAAAATAAGTCTGTATTCTATTTTTAGTAGTATAAAGAAGATGAATTTGAAAACAGTTTAGTTTTAAATAATTAAACTAAATTGTAAACCATGGTCCCTTGTAAAACAGAGGTATATAAGTTAATTTTTATTTTTCTATGCTTTCTCAGTTCATAATCTTTATCAGACTAATTATATAAAAATACTTAAAAATGCCAGGGTTGTGACTATAACTCATTAATGTATATTAATTCTTAGACAGTACAACCCAGTGTTGATGAAAGCTTTCAGAGGCATTTATACCTAAATCAGGGAAGAAAACTAATAGATTTAAACAGACATATAAAGGAACATTAAAAGACAAATACAGCTTTTATGAACCCAGCATAGAGTGAATGGATTATTATTCAGCAGTTAAGAATTTGCCTAGCATATAAAATGCCAGAGATTCAATTTCCAGCAGCCCCTCCCAAACACAAATCTAATCTACTACTCATAGGAAATGGATAATGGGAGTATCAGAGAGGCACTGTTTGGATTGATAATGTCAAACCATTTCCCAGAACTAAAAAACATGTGAGCTCACTGATTAAAAGTGCATAGTAAGTGACCAGGGTGTTCAAATAAACTAACTCTTACACCAAGGTTAACATGAATATCTCATTAGACACCAGAAAGGAAAGACAGCTTACCAGCAGAAGAAAGATACAACAACAAAATTCTCATTAGCAAGGTAGGGATACAAGAAAACAGCAGAGATTACATGAAAACATTTATATAAAAAAATATATCATCCTCAAAGTTTATGTACTGTTAGATTTTTACTAAAGAGAGAAAAGAAATTGACTTGCTTTAAAAGATGAAAGCAGTCTTTGACCAGTTAAATGGATAGATAGGTAGGTAGGTAGATAGATAGATAGATAGATAGATAGATGATAGATAGATGATAGATAGATAGATAGATAGACATATAGATAGATTAGATGATAGACATATTAATGGATGGACAGATAACCACAGATATAGATTCATACAAGATAGGTAGATGATTGATAGAAAAATAGATATATGATAGACCATATACATAGATATTAGATGTGTTTGATTGATAGATAGATAAATAGATAAAAAATTAACTTATTCAACAATCAATATCATAGAGAAAAAATGATCTTACTAAACAACCAACAATATCTCCATAAACAACACACACAATATCTGTGTGTGTGTCCTACTCTTTAGTGAATATATAACAATATCACTATTATATAACATGACAATATGACTATTATTTAGGTCATCACACAAATATACCATCAATGTAATATAAATTAAGATCTTTAAAACATATAGCTGAGAGGCTCCAAAGCCACAGAGAAACCCTGTCTCGAAAAAACAAAAAACAAAAAAAAAAACATATAGCTGATATCCAGAGATGTAAGATTTCTACGTTAGCATATGAGAAAATCTGTAATCAAAACGATTTTTATTATAAAAAAAATGAGCTAAGATGTGTTTCTCATTCCTTAATTACAGTTTTCCTGAAGAAAAAAAGCAAACAACCTAACAAACAAGCCATCACAAACTATTTTCAATCCATACAGTTCAATTTCTGCTTTATCACCAATTACAGTATTTTCTAAGAAGTAAATTGAAGGAGAAATGCTAAATAGTTTAACCTAAGTTTTGATATTTATTCCTTTTCTGAGGTTTACCATATTTTTCTTCCCATACATTATTAGTTAACAATAAGAAAGGGCAAAGTTGCATAGTCTTTTATTCTCTTTATGTGGTTTCATATGTTCTAATTCTCTGTTTCTAAGAGAAGTTGATAAGTGTGAAAACAAAAATTCCTGTGCTACTCACTACTCGGTTGGTTTAATACTACCTCTTCCTAAGACTATGGGCTTGGATTTAAAAACTATGCATGTGTGTTGAACAATAGCCAGCGGAGATTCTAGTCTTGTTCCACTTGAACTTTTCTTGACAATGGATATAGAGCACTTCATGGCACTGCATTATCTGGCCACAAAAGGTTGTGATAAGAACTTCTAATCTCATACCTGAATTACTTCATTGTATCTGTAGTATTAGAAACTTGAGAAAATGTATTTTAGTCAGACTTCATCCAAAGCATGTATTTGAAATCGTTGTCTAAACAAAGTTGCTCTTGAGTGAACTTTTCACATTGTAATGCTGATTGAAGCCTGCAGCTCTTCCAAAATGAAAATTTAAAGCTATATTTTAAAATAAGGGTTTTCAAGTTAAAGAGAATCATAATACTCTTAGCCTAGAATGAATCAAAATAATATTATCTCTGAGCTGGTAACATTTACAGCTAATATTATAAAAAGATCAGAGAAGACTTAATGCTAGAGTAAATAGAGCAATTTTATTTCCTTGGTGTGTGTGTGTGTGTGTGTGTGTGTGTGTGTGTGTGTAAATGAGAGATAGGTGGGTGATACAGAAATATATAGATTTTGTTTTTGAAACAAGGTCTCACATAGCCCAGATAGTCTCTAACTGTCATATAGCTATGAGTGACTGGGAACTTCTGATCTGCCTGCCTACACCTCCCAAGTACTGCAATTATAAGAATACACAGCTACTTGATGCTTTGGCGATGTGCTCCTAACACCATTTCCATAACCTTTAGATATAGTTATCTAAATTTATTCTCTTATATACTCCCACACAAACATATGTTATATACAAAGAAATTTAGATGTAATCATGATACAGAACATCCTCCATTGCATGTCATTAGTATTTTTATTTTTTTATTTTTTCTTTCTCCCTTCTCTCTCCCCTTCACCACCCCCACCTCTACCCCCAACCCCATGATTCCAACTTTTACCCAGCAATCATGAGTTGTAGCATCCCTTATTATTTATGGGAGAAGGAAAAGTAAAGGAAATGGATGAAAGAATGGCCATTTCATTTCAGATGTTGTTTCCATTGATGTCACTTTCCACTATGCCCCTATATTTAGTAACTCTTGCCCCAGAACTAATAGATCCCAGATATCTTAGAGTTAATGATACCCCTGCCATTAATTACCTTATTTAACAAATAATTATTAAACAACAATAAGAGATGTTCTTGATTGTAAAATTTGTTAGTCTTTAAATTTTCATATTTACAGCTATTTTATCTTGTAAATAATCAAAAATGCTTACTGCTAATCTTATCTTTGAGTTCGCATATGAACATTACAGTATTAAAACAAACTATAATGAATTCTCATTTGGTTTTTCTCTTTTATATGTTCACAAATAAAAATTAAGGTGTATAATCATTTAACTTAGGAGTATACCTAGTATTTGTAAACCTACTTTTGGATATAGAGTTTTATGAACTGAATATTAAAGTCGGTAGCATTTTATATAGATTGCATGAGAAAACTCTGAAGTCATTTTCTTGTTAAGAGAAGCTGAGGTGGTTTGATTGAAAATGCCTTCCCCCCACAAGTGTGTGGCACTATTAGGGGTATGGCTTTGTTGGAGGGGGTGTGTCACTGTGGAGGTGGGCTTTGAGATCTCACACATGCTCAAGCCACATCCTGTGTTTCATTTCACTTCCTGTTACCTTCTGTACAAAATGTGGCCAGCACAACGCCTAAGCCACCATGACGTACCATGATGATAATGGACTAAACCTTTAAAACTGTAAGCCAATCCAAGGAAATGTTTTCTTTTGTAAGAGTTGTTTTGGTCATAGTCTCTTCACAGCAAGAGAAACCCTAACTAAGACAGAAGTCATCTTTAGTCTTTTTGATCTAATGTGTGAGGAATAGTATTGGTCATTACAATGTCCTTGCTTTCAAATACACAACAGACAAAGTTTTATTGTTTAAAAATGTTGCCATTTTTAATAAAAAATTATTTTGCTCACACAATAAAACATTTTCTTCAAAAATACTCAGTGTTTATCGGTATACTATAAATTATCTGTTCTATATTTTCCAAACTGTATGCCAAGTGATGAATGTCCTATACAAATTCAGATTGGAGAAATGGCAAGGTGGCATAGTGTATGAAGGCATCGGTAGCCAATGCTGATGACATGAGTTCAATCCTCTCCAAGACTGCGTAGTAGAAGACAAGTTGTCCTCTGACTACACAAACCAAGATACATGCATGTACAAAATTGAAATAAGTATTTTAGAAGGTGTTTTTACTATTTAAATATACATTTTCCATATCAGAATAAAATGTTAAAGAATGAAATTGGGCATAGTGGTGTGCACCTCTAATCCCAGATCTGGGATGATACAGAAAAAAGAAAGAAGATAGAGTCCATGTGTCCAGTCTGATTTCCATAATGACACCCTGTAGGGGAGAGTAGAATAGAGAAATCTTCCTCATCTTTTTTTTTTTTTTTTAGTTTTTCGAGACAGGGTTTCTCTGTAGCTTTGGTGCCCATCCCAGAACTAGCTCTTGTAGACCAGGCTGGCCTCGAACTCCCAAAGATCCGCCTGCCTCTGCCTCCCGAGTGCTGGGATTAAAGGCGTGCGCCACCACCGCCCAGCCTTCCTCATCTTTTTTTGTCTGCCTTGAGAAAACAGAAATTAAGAAAAGAAAATGAAAAGTATTCTTTTTTTTAATCATATAAGTATGTGTATTGTTCTTGCATTCATGTCTGTGTGGTCATGGAGGCCATAAGGGAGCATTGGATCCCTAGGAACTGGAGTTATAAATGGTTATCAGCCACTATATGGGTGATAGGAATTGAACCTGGAATCTTTGGAAGAGCAACCAGTGCTCTTAACCACTGAGCCATCTCTCCATACCAATGAAGTATATTTTAATATAATGCATTAATGTATGGATTTAGCTACAGCCATGTAAGTACTTTAATTATTCTTTTATTTTTTAGCAAAATATAGTACATTTCAATTACATATATCTATAATTTTCTCTAATACTGCATAAAATTCATACAATTGAAAACCAGATAGAACATCTATTAAAGCTGAAATATGAAAACATCCTAGATTGGCAACAGAAATTCATTTCTAATTGTTTTTTAAGGCAGCATCAAAGATCAAGGCACTTGCAGATTTTGTATTTTATGGAAGCTCTTTGTTTTATAAATGACATCTGTTACACTGACCTCAGATGACAGGAGGACACATATATTACCTTCTGTCTTAGTTAGGATTTCTACTGCTGTGAAGAGACACCATGACAACAGCAACTTTTAATTGGGTTAGCTTACAGTTTCAGAGGTGTAGTTATTTATTATCTTGGTGGGACATGGCAATGTGCAGGCAGACATGGTGCTGGAGGAGCTGAGATTGCTACATCTTGTTCGACATGTAGAAGAAGCAACTGTGTGCCACACTGGGAATAGTTTGATTACAGAGGACCTCAGACCCCACATCCACAGGAATACACTTCCTCCAACAAGGCCATACATGCTCCAACAAAGTTACACTCCCTAATAGTGCCACTCCCTATGGGAGCCATTTCTTTCAAACCACCAAACCTTCTATAGGCTTCTTTTATATAAACACAATAATCTTCTTCACAAGGGCTGTTCCCTCACATTCTAATCCCAAACTCCATATTTTTAAAACAAACAGTAGTTAAAGTGGGCTCAGTTTATGGTTTTGGCATAAATGCAAACATTCAGACTGTTGTAAGTATAAACATTACATTTGGGGAAAACCTGAAACAGAAAATGCAATTGAGTTGTCAAAATTCCTTGGTGTTAGAGAGAATGTCATCAAGGTGCTTTATCTTTCCTGAACTCAAAAATAATGTATATGAGCATAGTTTCATATTTTGTAAATATCTTACAATTGATTCTCTCTCAAAAACTTGTTGGCCCTAATAAAAAGAGATTTCTGCTTAGTAAGAGAAAAGAAAGTTAGGGTGAATTATCCAAAGCTCCTTCTACAGACCAGGATGACTTATTTCAGTTTTAAAATGGGATACCAATCTTTACACCTTTTGTGTTACTTCATTATTTTTTTCCATAGAGCTATTTCTCAGTAAAAGTCAGATACCATCAGCTAGAACACCTCATGTAGGTTCACAGAAAATTATCATTTTACTAGTTTTACTAATGTTAATAGGTATAAGTGTTACAAAAATAAGTCACAGGAGAAGTTGGCTTTGCCTAACTGCTTAGTTTCACCATCCTCCTGACCAGGAAAAGTTTTAATTCCCAAATAAAACATATTTATGTATATGTGTATATAAACTCCTATTACAAAATATCTTCTGTGGATATAAAGTATTTGCATGAGAGAAACCATACATATTAGAAAGAAAGTCACCAATTTCCACTTCCCAAGGCATAAGATTCTTAAATGTAGGACTTGTTCCTCAGGACAACTTAAAGCTGTGCCAATGGAATTATTACAAATGACATTTATTTATGTGAGTGCTACTTGCCTTATTTACCTGATTTGGAGATAATTCCTTGAATCTGAACGGTGTCATCTAAGGACAGAGTGACTCACAGAGAGCTCCGTGAGCTGTCATGTACATGATTTCCACAAAAACTCTTTAGCAAGTAACTTTTATCATCTAACTTCTGTCTTCTGGATGGACTCATGGCAAGAGAGTCTAGGCAGTCATCCATTCAGTTGAATCTAAGATGACCCACTGAAAAGCATTAAAATAGTACTTCATTCATCCCCTAACAAAAAGATTCACTTTTATTCTTTATAACATGAATCATCAAATGAAAAATAGGGTTTCTCAAAATGAGAAGTTTAAAAAATACAGAAGGGAATCACTATGAAGACAGATTCCCAACCTATGTCAGACTCTGTGGTCTCTGTGGTGACAGAGCCTTGTAATCTTTCTTTCCTTTCCTTTTTTTTTGAGACAGGCTTTCTCTTTAGCTTTGGAGCCTTGTCCAAGAACTAGCTCTTAGGAGCCTGTCCAAGAACTAGCTCTTATGGACCAGGCTAGCCTCGAACTCACAGAGATCTGTGTGCTTCTGCTTTCCAAAGTCTGGGGTTAAAGGTGTGCACCACCACCTCCTGGCTGTAATCTTCGTTTTTAAAACTTATTTTTCCCAAAATGTTGGAGTTTTTAGATTGCTTTGTAAGACCAGCCACTGATTTTATTAATTTTTATAATTCATGACCTTATAATTCCAATGGCTTCTTGATGCTATTATCTATAATGCCTTTATATGTAGTTAACATTCTCATTTCTTCAGAAAATTTATGTAACTGGAATTATCAAAAATGACAACAAACTGAGAGAGATATGTTCACATGACTCAAGTTTCACTGATGCTTGAGCTTTTTTTCTTTTGTAATTATTACCTCATTCAAGATCTTCTTGATCCCATATAATACATTAGATTGGTAATACTTGTGGCTTATTGACACTATATGATACTTTTGTTTAAAGTATTGGATGTCTTTTATTAATTGACTATCACCATTGTCACTGGTGCCGTGATTCTAAAGTGGTGACTTACTAGAAAGTTAGAAATTGAATTAAGTCTTACCGAATAAGTGGAAATCAATAATTTCTGTCAATTTAATAGAAGACATTTCATGAATACTTGAGATGAAAGAAAAATTCCTTTTGTTGTTTTGGTGAAGTTGTGAGGCCTTCCATTAGTCTAGGTTAAGTTTCTGGGGGCAGAGAATTCACTTTTTGTTTTTAATATTGATTTAGAGTTCATTAGAGCTTTATTGGCTACAAAAATAAAACTGAAGTAAATTTTAGTTCAAGGACATTGCTTTATTTCAGAATGAGATCTTTTTCAGTGATTTATTTTTCATTTTGGGACTTAAAATAATCAGTGAGATAGGCGCATGATATGAGTTATAACATTTTATTAGATAGTATTCCAGGCCATCTGACATTATGCATTCATTTCAGGCTCTTGAATGTACAGAAAGAGTATGACACTTGATACTAGTTTTTCTGTTTTATCAATTTATTGAAAGTTGTCTTTGAAGGGACATAGTGTCGTGTTGTCCTCTTTGTATTCCATGGTGCTTTTACACACTCAGTATTCCATAAGTATTTAACAAATGAGTGGAATAGGTGCTATTAAAAAGAAATACTACTATGAAACTCCACAGTGAAGTGACAAAGCAATAACAATCCTCCATCTCTTTCATCTAAAACACAGTTGGCTCCACTCCTTACCTTTACCTGAAACTTAAGCTTTCAAAATTCCGTATATTCTTCCATTCTCTATTCCCTATCTTTCCAAACTCTTAAAATTCAAGTCATCATGTCCCTATCTCTAACAGAGAAAGCATATTTTCTTTCGGTTCCCCCATGTGGTCTTGTGCTAATGTGAGAATTATCTGAGAAATGAAAACAGCTATAACACATGTATGAATGAGTTTAACTTCAGTGGAATGTATGACTAATTTAAAAGACTGCAATGAAAAATGAAAGACACATACATGTTAATTATTCCAGATGTTGGGATTTAAGATAGTGCACCATTTATCAAACACATCTTTTGGATGGGACACTAAAATAATCACCTTCATTATGCTTCTATATTGATAATTACAACTTTATTTGATTAGTTTTACTGTATAAGCTATATTTTTTAAAAGGACCTTTCATAGAGGAGGTAGGAGAGTGTATAGGGGATTAGCAATAATCTCTGGTTCTTTTACATAGATTATTCCCTAGTTTTATTGTTCATTAAAATTATTCTCAAGTACTTTATCCACTGTGTTTTGCAGGCCATAGTAGAAACAAGTTGTCATTTTGTATACCTGGCACAGAGGATACACCTAATCCTATGGTTACCTCAGTTGCTAACTGGGTCTCAGAAGCCACCTTTGGCTTACTGCTTAGGCCACAGTCCTAGGGAGCCTTTGGATCCTTCTGCTACAGCCTCAGGTGCCTCCACATAGGGAAACAGGTGTTGTTTTAACTAAGTCCCTATCACTTATTTTTAAAATAAAGACATGGGAGCTAGCCGGGGGGGGGGGGGGGGTGAAAACCTTCTAGTACAGAGAGGCAGAGAAAACAGCCAGCTGACACCTCAGAAAGTGGGCTTCTTTTCTATTTTCTCAAACCAAAAAGGACTACCATATTCCAAGTCCCTTCCTACATCTTCCTGACTCCCACTTACTCTCTATGAATACTTTCTGTCAACTAATTATTTGTTCTGCCTCTTTACCTATAGTTGATTTTGTTTAATCCTGTTTACAAATATACAGAAAGCTCTTGGATTAAGGGTATGTGTAGTGGGAGCTGCAGGCTGTGTTCCTGCCGCCCCAGCTCCTGGTCGCCTGGCTAGCTTATACCCCGAAATAACAACACACAAATTGTATTCTTTTAAACACTGCTTGGCCCATTATATCTAGCCTCTTCTCGGCTAACTCGCACCTGGACTAGCCCATTTCTATTAATGTGTGTAGCACCCCAAGGTGCACTTACCAGGAAGATTCTAGCCTACGTCCATCCTGGGTCAGAGTTTCTCATCATGTCTGCCCGGGAGAGGGGAGCATGGCCTCTGAGCTCACTTCCTCTTCCTCCCAGCATTCTGTTCTGTTTTCTCCTCCCACCTATGTTTTAACCTATGAGGGCCAAGCAGTTTCTTTATTTTTTAACCAATGACCTTCCTCCATCAGGTATGTACTAGGGATGAGCCACACCATAGAAAGAAGCAAGTTTTTCTAATAAGTATTGCAACCTCAGTGTTTACAGTGTGATCAAATGTCCTACAACAGTTTTGCTATTTTGGCTAAATAAAAAGGAAAGGTTTTAATTCTAACTCAGTAAAACTATATACAATAAAACAATTATCAGGTAAAAATTGTATTCATAATTTACAATCCATTTGTATTTGGGAAATTTGAAGAAAGTATTTTATTATTTATCCTATCTTAGTGAGTCCAAATTTTGATATGAGTCCAAACCACTTTCTATCATAGCATGCATTGCCAACCTAAAAATATCTTTTTAGACCTTAAAACATTTTCTTACATAAACAACTTAAGCTTTTATGTTTCTCAACCTTCATAAATTTATATCTCCTTTCTGCAAATCTTTTCTGAATTTGGTAATAAGGAAAACTATAAAATTGTAACTATTTAATCTTTGGTCCCATGAGTGACTTGAGAAAGATTAAATATTATTGGAGAAAACAGTAAGTGCAAAGAAGGCTACTTCCAAAACCATAGAAATGACAGAGATTTCTATGATAGACCTGACTGCCTGGATAGTCACCCAAAGATTCTCTACAATGTCAGAACAGCCAACTTTGTCCTAGAATCCCAGAATATCTGAGAGACTGCTTCTGTAAAGCAGGAATTTTAAAAGTCCAGCCAACCTTGTCTTGGCAAAGTTTGGCAGTTGATTTCCTTTGTGTCCTCCTAGTCCAATTTGGATAGCATATTATCAGCGTTCAGGGCAAGGGCAATTTCTTGCCCAGTTGGATAGCTTTACCACATTGAAAGAAAATTCCATATGAAGGTTCTTCTATGTCTGTCACCTTCTTTGAAATATAGTGGTGTTGCCAGGAGCAGACACATCTCATTGTCAAGAAAAGATTTATATAATTAAAAAAATCTTAAATGCCATATTCTATAGAGTGCTGAAGTGTTTGAAGATCAGTCTATTTAAAATATAACTTTGTTTAACTTTGAAAAATACATAAACATACATAAGATGACTAAAGTTAGATTGTTATAGATGACTAACTACTAAACTTCATTTTTTAATTATCCTAAACAGTTTTCAATAGTATCTTTCTGGGATTAGAGCTTCACATTACATTATTAAATTAGTTCTATAGGTATAATACCTTAAGCAAGAGTAGAAACATACATATACACACATATACATGTATGTGTATAAATATAGTATGGTGAAACAAAAAACATTAAATTTTCATCAATATACAAAAATTCATACCAATGTGAACTATTTGAGACTGGAAGTTTCTATTTTGTTTAAAAGTAGGACTTTCCTTACAATATATTGTCTTATTACAAGTGATGAAAAAATTATTGTTCAAATATTTGTTGATTTTTTAACTGAATTATAAGAACTTTGAACCAATTTGCTTATTTTTTCTGATGTATACCTTGCATTTTCTGATTTATATGCATCTATTTAGACAGTAGGGGCTTCAGAAATTGGTATTCCTTTTACTATATGATAGAGAATACAATTCTTTTTATAAACTGAAGTCTCTTGCTTTGTGGATATTTGTTGCCAATATCTCTTAAAAATTATTACAAGTTATTTTCCAATGTTCATTTTCTTTCCACAATGAGTCAATTTCAATATTAGTAACAGGTACTAAAATTTCTTCTGGATATATTTACAAAGTCTCACTTTTTTTTTTTCATTTAGAATCAACTTAGAAACTTTTTCTATATAAGTCTTTGATTTCTCACTCTGTGTGTGAAAATATTAAATCTAAGATATTATCTTCTCTCTGCATAAGAATTTCTGTGGGAAATGAGTGGAGAGTAAAATAACTAGAATATAATCAATCTCTGGATCCAAGCAATCCACACAAGCATCTTGTACTGCTTTTCTCCCATAGCTAATTCTCTCTCAGCCTCAGTCAATAATTTTCTTGAAATATTTAAGTCTTTATCACCTTGTAAGCTTTGAAATAATTTAGTTCTTGAGCAGTTATTCCAATTGTGGGTCGGAGCCAGTTAATATCTCCCAGCAATTTTTAAAAAAACATTAAGATTTCTTACTTTCTGTGGGTGAATTTTTAATAATTCTATCTTATATCCTTGATAATTAATAGAATCTCCTCTTTATATATTTTGAGGAACAATTTGTTCCCCGAAAGGGCAATTCTCATTACTTCATCAAACAATTTTCTAAGATATATGCATCTGAATCATACAGATATCATCCATATAACTGAAAATTATAGATTGAGGAAACTGATTATGAAATATTTCTAATTGCTGTTGTACAAAATATTGAATCAAGGTGGTTTATTTAACATTCCTTGAGGAAGAATTATCCACTGATACTTTTTAGCAGGTTGAGTATTATTTTAAGTAGGCAATGTGAAGGCAAATTTTTCTCTATCCTGTTCTTATAGCTTTTAAATCTATTACTATTCTTCATTTTACAGATTTCTTTTTTTTTTAGTTCTAATTTTTTTGCTATTTTTTTGATTTATTTATTTATTAAAGATTTCTGTCTCTTCCCCGCCACCGCCTCCCATTTCCCTCCCCCTCCCCCAATTAAGTCCCCCCCCCAGCCCGAAAAGCAATCAGGGTTCCCTGTCCTGTGGGAAGTCCAAGGAACCCCCACCTCCATCAAAATTTATTTATTTATTAAAGATTTCTGTCTCTTCCCCACCACCGCCTCCCATTTCCCTCCCCCTCCCCCAATCAAGTCCCCCTCCCTCATCAGCCCAAAGAGCAATCAGGGCTCCCTGCCCTGTGGGAAGTCCAAGGACCACCCACCTCCATCCAGGTCTAGTAAGGTCAGCATCCAAACTGCCTAGGCTACCACAAAGCCAGTATGTGCAGTAGGATCAAAAACCTATTGACATTGTTCTTGAGTTCTCAGTAGTCCTCATTGTCCGCTATGTTCAGTGAGACATCAGGAAAATTACAGGAAGTAGAACAGCTGGTATAGGAGCAGCTAAGTGTTCAATATATTGAACAATTGAGCAGTCCTTGGAATTCTCCTATAAATGTCTATACCAGCTGTTCTACTTCCTGTAATTTTCCTGATGTCAAATATTCACAGACACAGGTTTGTCAGTTAGCCACTTTAAAGGAAGGAAGATTGGTACTTGGAAAGACCACCAAAAGCTGTTGGTTCCTGCTTATGCACAGCCTGAATGATCTGTGACTATTCTTGATGATATCTTTTAATACTTTTATCAGAAGCATTCTTAATTTTATGTTTTTTTTCGAGATCAGATGAATCTTAATCTATGTGTTCCATTACTGCAACAAATAATGCCCTCATAAATTCATGGCTATATTAGCCACATAGGGCTTTAATTTTCCCATTTGTCCATCTTTCCCTATATATTTGACCTATTTTGCAATCTGTTTTAACCAAGTTAAGATCCCAATCCCCAGAAACTGAAGAGGCTCATATGGACTTCGAGATTTTGGTGAAACTATTATTACATCCATGTGTATAGTATTCCTTCAATTACGATGTTATTTATTTTCATGTTCAGCTTTAGTGTCTGATCATTTATAGCTGTTTTCCATTATTATTTTTTTCTGGTCTCTCCTGATTTTTTTTAATCTACTGAAGCTGTTCTGTCCTTGATTATACCTAGAGTAGTATTGTTTTTAACAACAGACATTAAGTCAGTAATTGCTTTGTGGATGATTTTCCCCAAAGCTGACATGGAACGATTGAACCAAATGGGATATTGAAACTTTATTAGCGTAATGGCGGCAGCTTATATAGCCCTTGGATGAGGAATTTGGCTTGGGATGGGGGCAGGGAGCAGGGGCATGGTATCTTGCCAGGGCAGCAATGGTCACGAGTTGACACTTGGTCACCAGTCGGTCACAAGGTCACGAGTCTACACACCTAGTTCTCTCTGCAAGCGGAATCATTCCTTTTGTGATTCCAACCACAAATAGTTCTCTAGATAGTTGGAATGTAGGGCAGGTTCCACTAACAGATAGCTCTCAAGATAGTTGGGCTGTGCCAACAAACAGTTCTCAATACAGTTGGGGTGTGGGGCTATCTGCAAACATCCCCAGGACAATGGTCCCTGCAATGCTTTTTGGGAAAATGCCTCCTGACAATATATTATCATCTTATTAGATGCTGAAAAAGCATTTGACAAAATCCCACACCCCTTTGTGATAAAAGTCTTGGAGTGATCAGGGATATAAGGAACATATCTAAACATAATAAAAGCAATATACAACAAACCAACAGCTAACATCAATTTAAATGGAGAGAACCTCAAAGCGATCCCAGTAAAATCAGGAAAAAGACAAGGCTGTCCTCTCTGTCCCTATCTATTCAACATTGTTCTTGAAGTTCTGGCTAGAGCAATAAGACAACAGAAGCAGATCAAGGGGTTTCAAAATGGAAAGGAAGAAGTCAATCTTTGGCTATACGCAGATGATATGATAGCATACATGAATAAAGCTTTTTAAGCTGAAAGCTCAGAAATACAAAGTTCTATGAAATTCCTTTGTCAAATGATATTATAAGGCCAGCCCATGTACTAGTATGATGATTAACACTGTGAACATGAGGATCTAGACTTTCTTAATAAAGTGAACATGAGCGATTGTTTTCTATTTCCTGACCACAATGTAAAGTAACCAGCGGCATCAAGCATCTGCCACCATGACTTTCCTACATCTGATGGCCAAAGCAAAATCTTCCTTCAGTTGCATTTGCCAGGAATTTTGTCATAGCAACTACACAAGCTACCAATAGAGGGATGTAATTAACTACTACTGGCACATGGAAGAGAATGGTTTTAAGACTCTGATTTTTATAATCTTTCAATATTCTGTTCGGTTACATTAAGTGCAAAAATGCGGTCAGACTGAAGATAGCCCCCTTTGAAATACAAAGGTTTATTAGATAGAAGCTGTGGCAAATGAACAGGTATGTATGGAGAGGGACAGGAAGGATATCGATGGATGTTACATTCTAAGTAACTGAGAATTGATATGAATTTTGAAAGGAGGAAGATCACATAGACCAAGGCCCACATGCACAATCTATTTCAGAAAACTGTCAGTCACGCTTGTTTTCTGAAGTTGCTATATTCCTAAAATGATTTCCTTCAAGGGCAAAGCATATTTTAAAATTCATTACTGGAGGATTTGGGTGAAGGATTGGACATTTCATTTATTAGTGGACTCATAAGCCTTTGTCATACCAGCAAAAATATAAATAATATATGTAGCTTTTTGTTGAAACTAGTGTGGATTTAATCTCAGCTCCAAAGCAAGTAATTAAAAGTTTCAGGACAAACATATTTGGTACAAAGTCTATAAAACAGCTTAATACACATCTAGAGAAATTGAGAATGAGCAAGAAACAGTAGCACTTAACTGTTCTCTTTGTTTATTGAATTACAGGCTTTTGTTATAAATTTTTCTCTCAGGAGCACAAGCTATAGTAGCCTTATTCTTATGCAACCATGTCATCAAGACTAAAAAAGTCTAGAGTAAGGTAAATATGCCCCATTTAAAGTGAAGAATCATTTTACTATAGAAAAACAAAATGAACTCAACTGCTTCCTTTACATTTTGGTCCAAAATGTCTTTCCTTTCATTGTGATGTATATTATTAGATGTACTGTTAAATACCCTATGTTAGTAAATTAAAATATTTTAGTGTAAGCTTAAGAATATCCAATGAAATTTAACTCAATCTTTATCCTTGATTTATGATCAATGATAATATTTATCATTATTATCACTTAAAGCCTGATTCTAAGAAAAGGAACAAAATATTTTTCTTCATGCCTACAAAACTTGAGCCTAGTTATGACTGCTAAATATGCATTCAAAGAAATATTTATTCTATATAACTGAATGATCTGCCTTACTAGCTCAGACATGAAGAAGTATTTATAGTAGCACTTATTTTATTTCTTTAAGAGTTACTTTCAAGTGTTTGTGCATATCATAAATCATATGAAAACTCAGTGGGCTGAAACAATAGTATTTAATTTTAATTCAAACATCCATGAACTGTACTGGGCTCAAATGAGTTAATATCAAATTGTACCATCGGTCTAGATCTACATGTCTCTTGTTATACCTGGATCTATCAGAGTTTTAGGGCATGGCAGATTTTAGGAAGATGACTCTGACAGTATATTTTATCTTTTGCCATTTCAAAAGTAGTTAGTTAGGTATCTCAATATATAAGATATAAAATGAGAAAAAACATGCACACATATCTTTATTGACTTCTAAACAGCAATGCTCTTTCCTTTTACTCTTGAAGTTTCCTTTCAATTTGTGAAAGCATGTTCTCTCCATCAATTTGTGAAATCTACATTTGACTCATTCCTGCTTAATCTATGTCTGAAATAAGTTTATATTATAGAAATAAAACATCTTTCACCTCAATGTTGTCCAAAGCCTGTTAAATGAGATAGAGTTCCTTGAGCAAAAAGAGCAGGTCTGCAATGCATCTACTTTATCCCCAGGTATTTATGTCAAGTGTTTCTTTAGCATTTATATGAGTTGCATATATCACACAAATAGACATTCATCAATTCAAATAGAGTACAATTTCTGTCACAAAATGTGCTTTAAAATGATATTACAGTTTGGATTTTGCTTGCACTTACTTGAAAGGCAATTCACAAATATTTTTTATTCATGTTAAAGATAGGTTGATTTCTAGACTACGAGGGTTGGAAGTGATTTTCATATATCATGTAATTCCATTCCCACATTTGTCATAATAAAGAGTACAACTTGGATGTGTTACATGGTTTTCAAGAAGCTGCACTATGAATTAGTAGGAGAGCTGTATGATGGAAAAATTTATGTCAATTTGACACAAGCTAGAGTCATCTGGGAAGAAGGAAGCAAAAAAATCAGGCAATAGGCACACCTTTAGAGCATTTTTTTAATTCATGATTTATGTGAAAGGACCCAACAAATTGGGGTTATGGCCACCCATGTGTAGATGTTCCTGGGATCTATATGAAAGCAAGCAGAGCAATCCATGCAGAGGAAGCAAGAAAGCAGCACCCCTCCTACCTCCAGGTTCCTGCCCTTCTTGAGTTTTTGTCCTGACATCCTTTACTGATAGACATGATGAATGTATAAGCCAAATAAACCCTTTCTTCTCCAACTTATTTTTCATCCTCCAACAGTAACTCAAACTGAGACAAGTTGGAAATTAAATCTATGTCTCTTTACTTTCAGAAGGATTTTTACCTTCATTTCCTGCTTTTGGGGTTCATGCTAGCAAAAAAACACCAATGGCACTTGAAGACTGAAATATGAGAAACACATATTTCTTAAATGAGTTATTTGTGGGGAAATACTTTAAACTGTGCTTAATTTGTTTGATATATATATACATATATATGTATGTGTGGTTATATATATATATATATATATATATATATATATATATATATTAAAAATCACTGTGATATATTCATTAAATATGGCTCTGGGTTTCATAAATATATTTTCATATAATTATATAATGCACATTAACCGTATTCTCCCATTAGACCTCTTTCCCTTAATCATCTTTCCCTCCTCCAATTCTATGTTCACAGTATATATACATGTCTTGCTTTATGTATCCATATACAACCTTGACAATCACAAACAAGATAAAATATACAATATTTATCTTTTGGAGACTTGTCAGCTTAATTCACTTAATATGAATATGTTCAGCTACATCCATTTTTTAAATAAATAACAACTTTATTTTCCTTTAAAACTGAAAAATAATTCATTTTGTATATAGACATATTTTATTTATTCAGTATTATGCTGTTGGACACCAGATATATTAAATACAACTTGGATGTGTCATGTGGTTTCTCAGAAGTTGCCCTATGAAGAGCTGTGTGCTGGCTAATTTTTGGTCATCTTGACAACTTCTACTAACTCATAGTGCAGCTTCTGAGAAACCATATGGCATATACAAGTTTTATTCCTTATATCCATGTGTTCAACCAAAAAGACTAGATGTTATTTTGTTATTTTGAATACTGTCATGGTAGAAATTATTATATAAGCATCTCTAAAATTTATTAAATTTCTAAAGTAGTTCTTGAACTATCTCTGAAACTCTGCAATTAACACTGATATTTCTTATCTCTGAATGATAAGAGATGCCCATGCTGGTATGATAATACTAAAGTTACTCAAGATAGAAAACCTGTCATTTTTTTTTTCCCTTTTCACTCTAAAACGAACCAGGGAATGTCTGGTTGTTTAACACTGTCAATTGTCAACTCCAAGGAACAACTGAGAGAGTAACCTACTGATTGATCAGTGAGGGAAAATCAAATGCTGACAAAACTAGATATTTGTAAAGAATCTTCTCCAAGCAATGTGAAGGCATAAGCTGAGTTAGTATTATAAAAGGCATAAATAACTAAATACAATTGTATAAGCATCATAATATAATTATTGATAAATAAATTATTGGTATTGATCAAGAAAATATTTGGTTTACTAATAGCTCTTTAAACCAATAGGTATTTCTTGAAACAACAAACTGAGCAAGTGTTGTAGCCAGCCGCTCGTTTGTCCCGACTGCCCAAAACCGAAATAATCACACAAAAACTGTATAAATTAAAACACTGCTTGACCCATTGGCTCTAGCTTCTTATTGGCTAACTCTTACATATTAATTTAACCCATTTCTAATAACCTGCATATTACCACGAGGTCATGGCCTATCAGCAAAGTTTTAGCACGTCTATCTCTGGCAGCTCCATAGTATCTCTCTCCATCTTCTTACTCTCATGCTATAGGCCAAGCCAGTTTTCTTTATCCATTATCCAATAAAATCAACACATAAACAGAAGGACCCCCACACCATTTCCCCTTTTCTGTTTAAACAAAAGGGAAGGCTTTAACTTTAACATAATAAAATTACATATAACAAAACAATTTTCAAACAAGAATTACAGTTACAATGTTTATATCTACTTTTTCTTTTATCATAACTAAGGAAAACTAACTATTATAACTATAAATTCTTCAACACCATCAAAGACTCCAGAAGGATATGATATTACCTAAGTAAATAGGAAGTACATTGTAAGCAACTTCCAAAACTCTATAATTGACAGAGACATCTCACTGCCTGGACAGTCACCCAAAGTTCTTCTGTACTTTTGGGGCATCCTTCTTTAGCCTACAGGCCCATGGTATCCAGAAGATTTCTCCATGGAGCAGGAAATTTTAAAGACAGATCTACCTATATTGGCAGTTTGTCAGTCACATTTCTCTGTGTCCTATAGAATGTCTAGTAGTAATACCAAAGGACCATTTCAACATTAGGCAAGTTCAGCAGTCATTTCTCCGTGAGTTCTGCATGTCCAGTTACACAATCCAGGCAAAAGCAGTTTCTTGCCCACATGTCTAGCAAACTTCTTCATAAGGTGCCTCTTCAATGCCCATCTTTCTCTCGAAGTAATTAGTGCTGCCAGGATCAGATGTGTCCCATTGCAATGAAAAGCCTAAGTTATTAAAACATTCTAATCCATTTGGACTTGAGTTTTGTGCATGGTGATACCCAAGGCCAGCTGGACTGGGACTGAAAAAGCATGGGATAAAACCAGACTAACTGAACATGGAGGACAATGAGGGCTGCTGAGAAGCCAAGGACAATGGCACTGGGTTTTGATCCTACTGCATGTACTGGCTTTGTGGGAGCCTAGTCTGTTTGGATGCTCACCTTCCTAGACCTGGATGGAGGGGGGAGGACCTTGGACTTCCCACAGGGCAGGGAACCCTGACTGCTCTTAGGACTGGAGAGGGAGGGGGAGAGGAGTGGGGGGTGGGGGGAGGGGGAGGGGGTTGGGAAAAGGGAGGCAGGGAGGAGGTGGAAATTTTTTTTTTAAAAAAATCAAAAGTAAAACTTCTAACATTTACTTATCCAAATACTCCCAAATTTCAAATTATCCTTACTGTGGTCAAACTATATAACCTATGATTTCCCTGTGATTACACATTTCTTATCTCACTGTTGTCTTTCATGATGTTAAAATATTTAACATGTTGAATTCTAACTTTAATCCATGGTGATCAGATAAGACACAGGTGGTTACTAATATTTTTTTGTAACTGTGGAAGTTTCTTTGTTACCAAGTATGTGGTCAATTTTCGAGAAGGTTCCATGAGCTGCAGAGAAGAAGGTATATTCTTTCCTATTTGGGTTGAATGTTCTATAGATGTCTGTTAAGTCCATTTAATTTATTACCTCCATTAATCCTGTTATTTCTCTGTTAGGTTTCTGTCTGATTGACCTGTCCATTGGTGAGAGAGGAGTGTTGAAGACTCCTACTATTAGTGTGTGTGGTTTGATGGCAGCCTTGAGTTTTAGTAATGTTTCTTTTACGTACGTGGGTGCTTTTATATTAGGGGCATAGCTATTCAGGATTGAGACTTCATCCTGATGAATTGTTCCTGTTATGAGTATAAAATGTCCCTCTCCATTTCTTCTGATTGATTTTAGTTTGAACTCAACTTTGTTAGAAATTAGTATGGCCACACCTGCTTGTTTCTTAGGTCCATTTGCTTGATAAACCTTTTCCCAGCACTTTACTCTGAGTAGGAGCGCTTTTTAAAATGCTAAGCACTTCTTAAAACTTAAGCTGCACCATTATCAGGGCACATAGGTACTGCTTGCTTGTCTTGCCCAGTCCAGCATGGGGGAACTGCTCGCACGTCTGAGCTGCGTGCACTGCCCCATTCTTAGGCACATAGCCAGTCCATGCCACCATTAAGCAAGCTGCAGCAGTCTTCTCACAAGCCCTAGTCAAATGTTTCATAGGTGGACCTGCAGAGAAAGAGTTAGAGTTTGTGCTGGCAGCATGACCCAGAAAGCCAGCATTTCAAAATGGTGCAGCTTTTTTTCTTTTGGTACCACTGTATTATTTAAATCACTGCTTGGCCCATTAGCACTAGCTTCTTATTGGCTAACTCTTACATATTAATTTAACCCATTTCTAATAATCTGTGTATTACCACGATGTCAGGCCTATCAGCAAAGTTTCAGCATGTCTAAGAAAGTTTTATTAGTGACTATATGTGTGTATATAGATATACATATGCACATGTAATAACAATTAATAAGAACAGAGGCTATGAGCATGAATGAAAATAATGAGAAATATATAGGCGGGATTAGAGGGAAGAATGGCAGATGATAAATAATGGAATTATCTCAATTATTAATTTTTATTTAAAAATTAATAAAGATAAAAAGAAAATGTATCTGTTTAATTTTAGCATTTTCATGTGAAAGAAAGAACAATATGCATCCTGCCAGAAACTTTTGGCATGGAACTATGTTGTTTCCTGTTTTCATTCTTTAGTGACTGTTGATCATAATTATATAAACCTAAAATCCTGCAGAGACCTAAAGCTTCATTCAGAGAGTCCACATATTGAAAATACATTTTTATATCTCCATAAGAAAACATAAGGTAATGATGAATTCAGGATTCACATTCAGGAACTAGAGGAACATGAACCTTTTCCACAGAAAAGTGTCTTAGAAGTGCAAAAGGAAACATGGTACACCAACTTATGTTTTTGGGAAATCTTTCACTCTTGTGGGACATGTTTTCTAGTTTTCTTTACTTTAACTACCTCATGACCTCAACTATCTAGTCTACAGACAGCCACTAAAATTGTTCTTGCCACTTGTTTATACTTGGCTTTAATCTGTCTATTTGATCTCATATAACAATTATATCCTCAGTTTCGTAACTCTGTTAAATAAAGCTCTTAGAATTATCATATGGCAATTTAAGAAAGTCAGCTCTAAAACTGCCAGAGATAAAAAATGGCGGGGAGGAGCAGATAAATCAAGGACTCCAATGTAGTGAACTAACTGGTAGAAGCATAATCTTGGGGATTAGTTAGATCAAGTGGAGTCCTATGTCTTGGAATGAGAAACAGACATGTATCTGTCTACTGGTTAGGACAAAAGTCATTTCATCCAAATTAGATAGATTTTGACTTAGTTATCTCAAGCTAATATCAAAGTATAAGTCCCACTCCTGTTTCAGTCTTAAAACCCTATATACCATTTTAATAATTTTGCCTATTAAGTATATGCTGTAAAAATAAGCTACTGATCCTCACAGACAATCATGGAGTTGGCAATTCAGTATGGCTGCAGTGATGTCAATGTGAATCTCTTTATTTAGTCTTTCTAGTATCTGATAATTGTGCACACTCATCCCATAAAGCTGTTTTTGGGTGACATACAAGAGTGTGTTTGTTAATAAGTGTCAAGGATATCATTTCCACAATTTTCTTCTCTCTACCATAGTCAGTTTGTTCCTCTCAACTGAATATTCTTTAAAGCATGCAAATAGCCCATTGTTTCTCCCATCCAAAAAGAAAACCTCTCAACACTAATTCACATTATAGTTAAGTTTCTATTATCTCATCTCATTAGTGCAACTTTCTTTAAATTTCTTTAATTACTTTAATTTCTTTCCTCTTATTCTCACCTGAACGTACTCCAATCAGTCCCTCACCCCCACTATTCTGCCGAAAATGCACTGGTCAAGGTCACCCTTGATTATTATACTGTTAAATGCATAGTCATTCTCAGTGTTCATCATACTGAAAATCTCAATAGCACTTCACACACAACTGATTAATTTGTTCTCTGCAGCTTTTCCTCTTCTTGATATCTAAGATACCACATATGCTGGTTTTACCCCCATCATTTCTAAATACCTCAAAATGTATTTCTTTTCTCCGGCTTTCTACTTTCTCTTCAGTTTCCTATTTTACTTTTTAGTTGTATTTTACTGAGTTATTGACATTTACCTAGATAATTACACTCTGAACAAAATTTAAAGGCAAGATAAGTGGATATAACATAGCATAGCTCTGGAAATTACTCATCTTCTTTAAATGAGACTTTAGGCATAATGATTAGTAAATCTTCATTTTACCTAATCCCTCAGTCCTTAGAAAGGACAATGACATTTTATTTCTGTGACTTTATTTCAATCCCTCTTGTAAGTTTAATCATCTAACATTTGCTTTCCTATGACTAGTTTATTTCACTTAGCAAAATTTGCTCAAATTTCAGTTTGCTGGAATTCCTGAAAACTTCAGTTTCTTGTGTTCCTTAACAAATATTGCTACAGAACTATGTATATAGTAGTAAAGAAAACAGGATCATTTACTATGAAAGATTGTGTTTGGAAGAGATAAACTGGCCAGGCGTGGAAAAGAGCTTCAAAAGCTTAACGGCCATACTGAACAAAGATGCCAAGTTGAAGGCTTCTGTGCCACATTTTTGAAGGGCTTGAAGTATATTTGCATAGTCATGACTTTCCTGTGCATACTCTGTCCTTTATATACAGCTCTCAATATTTCTTCATTGACCACCTGTCTCATAAAAATTTTAAATCTCCACCAAAAGGTGTGCATCTAGTGTTATAATGACATATAGGTCTCTCTAATTATTTGTTGTGCCTTCTGTGCCTGTCCTTGTGGTGCCAGTCACTTCTAATAGCCTTATCTGTGAGATTTCTAGCTTTCCTCTATGTCAACAGGTTTTACTCAAGTGCAAGTTCTGCTCCCTCTGTGTACTAGACCTCACCCTCTACCTGACTCTACTATCGCAAATCACTAAAAGAGTTGTGTGGTCCAGAAATCATTTAGGGAGATGAAAAATGATGACCTTTGATACTTTTCAGTAGAGAACACTTTGGGGGTGTGTCATTAAACTACTTTGCGAAGTAAAAGAAAATGACAGGAAATAGTGTTGGTAAACAAGGCAATTATTGGGACAATAAAAAGCTTGACTTCTGTTGTTTGCTTAGTATTTGTCTGATTACATAGGTATCATCTAAGATGTTTGGCATAAGATCAGAGCTGTTAGTTTCTGATGAGTTATGGGGGAAAAACTAGCACGTTCTGTGTTAAATCACACATAATTCAATAAAGTACTTGTAAGTCTGAGTCAACAGTGTCAGGTCTGATCATTTATTCTAGTTGAATGAAATATTGTTGGAGAAGCTAAAAGAACGATACTCTGAAAATGACTTATGCCACTCAGGAGTAACCATTTCTGTATTTCATGTGACTCTTGGATCACTAGTACTAACATTATCTACAGATAAGAATTTAGAATTACATGCTCACCACTTAGAGTTAAATTGTACATTAACAATATCTCTAGTTATTTGAAAATATTAAAATTTCATGATCACAAGTCTGTTAAATGGATTTGTTCTTAGGTCACAGCTTATATTCTCAAAGTCTATGATTCTAATATGAATGGTGCTTTTCTTGTCAATTCAATTGATAGCATTCTATAAGATTATGGTGTATACTTAATTCAGAATCAGACTATAAGATGATGTATTAATTTTTGTTTTTCTTCCTGTGCAAATACTCATAGATATTAAGCATTTCCTTTTTTCTTTTTTTTCCATTTTTTTTATTGAGAAAAGGAGAAAAAAAACAAGTTTCCACCTCCTCCCAGCCTCCCATTTCCCTCCCCCTCCCCCCACTCCTCTCCCCCTCCCTCTCCAGTCCAAAGAGCAGTCAGGGTTCCCTGCCCTGTGGTAAGTCCTAGGTCCTCCCCTCTCCGTCCATTCCTAGGAAGGTGAACATTCAAACTGACTAGGCTCCCACAAAGCCAGCACATTAAGTAGGTTCAAAACCCTGTGCCATTGTCCTTGGCTTCTCATCAGCCCTCATTGTTCGCCATGTTCAGAGAGTCCAGTTTTATCCCATGATTTTTCAGTTACAGTCCAGCTGGCCTTGGTGAGCTCCCAATCGATCAGCTCCACTGTCTCAGTGGGTGGGTGCACCCCTCGTGGTCCCGACTTCTTTGCTCATGTTCTCCCTCCTTCTGCTCCTCATTGGGACATTGGGAGCTCAGTCCAGTGCTCCAGTGTGGGTCTCTGTCTCTATCTCCATCCATCACCAGATGAAGGTTCTATGATGATATGCAAGATATTCGTCAGTATTGCTATAGGATAGGGTCATTTCAGGTTCCCTATCCTCAGCTGCCCAAGGAACTAACTGGGGACCTCGGCTTGGGCATCTGGGAGCCACTCTAGGTTCAAGTCTCTTGCCAACTCTAGGGTGGCTCCCTTAACTAAGAATTCGGTCCCACTGCCCTCTTTCGGCACATAACATTACCCAGCCCAGCCTGTCTGGGCACTGGGTCCGAATGCCAAACTATTTTTACAAGTATTTTTAATCTTAGATCAGTGTTTTAATTATCTACAGGCTTTTGCAGGATGCCAAAGATAGTTTTCCGTATCAAGTTTGAAATAGCACTCTGTTTTAAACCAGAAGGCAGTAATTTATATGAGTATACTCTGGTTTGTTAGAAATATTGTTTGGGAAAGCTAATATATTTGAATAATTCTCCTAAAACTACAATCTCATGAGTTAGTTCATAGAATAAATATCAAATAATAATATTAATCGTCTAGTAGAGTACCTTGCCTAGAAGACTTCCAGTAACTTGGAGAAGCAAAACTGTAGCTTTTGGACTTAAAGTTTAAACAAAATTATGTACATCTATGAAATTATCAAAATTAATCAGTAAAAGTAAATTTTACAAGCTTACATAAAAAACAGCATGAGGTTCCTTTAGGCTTCTTAATTAATCAAAAGCCATGAGAGCACTATGCTTGTATGGATGGATACCTCCCTGGGGAAGAAAGATTCACACTGCCCCATTTAATCCGTTGAGTTGAGAATTCTTCGAGGTAGAAGGGCATTTGACAAGGGGCTTGATTAGGTATTTGCTATGATACTCATCACCACTGTTTTTCCTTTGAAACTGATGGTCACAGATGAGTAGAGACATAAAGTCATGGCAGTGTACTAGCTAATCCTCTAAGCAGTTTGACTTTGAAAAGACCTTTCCACCTAAGTCCAATTTTCATTTTGCTCCAGCAACAGATTAGTAACCAATAAAAGGAGTAAGCATCTAAACAATAATATTTCATGTAAAGTTTGGTTGTAAACAGAGACTGTGCTTTCATTTCTCAGCCATCCAGACCAAATAATCTCACAAAAACTATGTTAATTACAACACTGTTTGGCCAATGGCTCAAGCATATTTCTGGATAACTCTTACATCTTAAATCAACCCATTTATATTAATCTTTGTATTACCACAAGGCTGTGGCCTACCAGTAAGGTTCTGGCATTTGTCTCCTTTGGTGCCTCTCTGACTGTGCCTACTTTCTCTGTGTGTGTTCTGATTTCCTGTCTGGTTTTACTCTGCTAAGCCTTTGGCCCAAGCAGCTACATTCACCAACCAATAAAAGTAAAACATATACAGAAGGACATCCCACATTATCTCCCATTTACTGTCTAATTAAAAAGGAAGATTTTAACTTTAATATAGTGAGTTATTTATAACAAAACAGGTATCAAGCAAGAATTACAGTTACCATGTTTAGTCTATTTGTATCTGGCAAAATTACAGAAAATATACTATCATCTATTTTATCTTTGTTAGTTTAAAGTTTCATATCTAATTTATCTTTTATGATAACTAAGGAAAGTTATAACTATTTTTCTTCAACTCCATCAAAGACACCCTGAAGGATATGATATTACCTAAGTAAACAGTAATTGCATCGTTAAGCAACTTCCAAAACTCTAGACTTGGCAAGGCATCTCGCTGCCTGGACGGTAACCCAAAGTGCTCCTATAACATTGCATCATCAATCTTCAGCCTACAGGCCCATAGTATCTGGTGGACTTTTACATGAAGCATGAAATTGAAAGATTGTTTTACCTGTACTGGAAGTTTGTCAGTCACTTTCTTCTGTGTCCTACAGAATGTCTCAAAGATACTTTCATGAAGCAGGGAACCTAAAAGACTGTCCCATCTTTTGGAAAGTGTAGCGGTTACTTTTCTGTGGGTCAAGAAGCAGACATATCTCACTGTTGAGAAAAGCCTAAGTTCTTAAAATCTTTTAAATGCCATATTCTGTAGGTCTTTGCAGTGTTGAAGATTATCTAACTAAATATATCTCTGTATATCTAGAATACTAACCTGACTACTAGTTTGACTATTATAAATAACTATTAATCTGTAATTTTAAATTACACCTTATATTTTTAAATGAGCAACACAAACACAATACCTTAAACAAGAGCAGAAATACATATGAACAATGTAGCAAAACCGACTTTAAATATGTATCAATAGACCATGATCCATACCAATGCAAACTATTCATCTCTAGATCACCCTTACTTTTTTTTTAAAAATTGACTGTGACCATTAGTCACTTACAAACAACCACTTTTAAATGAAAACAAGCATTTATAAACAATCATTTTGGAATTTGGGTGTTGTTTTCTCCAAACTGCTTTCTGCTGTTTGGTGGGTGAAGTACTTTTAGAGTTTCATGGAAACCTTTTGGGGTGGGTGTTTTGTTCCATCAAACCATATTAGCCTGGAAGTATTCCACAGGTTTTCCTCTTCTGTGGATTCAAAAGCAGAACCTGTTTTCCAAAGTGGCCTGTCCTTAAGACTCAAATTTTGAAGTCAGGATATCTTTAAAATATATATGTTGGTATAACTCAGCAGTCTGTACAATAAAATTTTTCTCTGTAGTTAGCTCATTCACAGTCAAAAATTAAAAGAAAACACAATAATATACATAATTTAGTCCCTCTGTATATTTCCCATCTTTATGTGGCTTTTTTCTATTTTACTCCTTTAATCTATATCTATCTATACTCATTTATATTACTTTTACTGCCTCTATAAAGACTGTTTTGTTTTTAAACTGTTTTTTCCCTTTTATAGCTGTCTATGCTCTCTTTCCTCTCTCTCCCAAGCCTACATTTAGAGATCTTTTAATATCTGAATTTACCCTATTGTGTATATAAAATCCTTTTCTGACCAGGAACACCTTTTTTTTTAATGCTAAGTGGGCATGGCTAGGACAAACTCTGTGTTCCTGACTGTTGACTGCAACTGACCCAATATGGTGGAGGTATCTTTACCACCTCTACAAATCATGCTCACTGCCCCAGCTCCAGGAACACAGCAGATCCATGTCTCCATTAAGCAATTTACAACATGCTCCTCACACACTGTATTTAAGTGCTCTATAGCAGTACCTCCTGAAAGAGTCAGAGCCATTCATGCAAACAGCACAAATCAGGAAGCCAGTTTTAAAGAAGTATTACAGTTTTTGCTCAGGAAACCTTTTATTAAAGGAGCCCTGTTCACTGCCAACATACAGAACCTATCTGAAAATATATGGCCACCAAGAATCTATGTTTGCCTCCCATTTTTGTGGGTCTAGAAGCTCTCTTTATTTCATAAGTTTTTTTAGGTTTTATGTGAATCCATGCCCCTGATGGTGGGTGCCATTTTGTATATGGAGACTACTCAGTCATTTCCCAGCCACCAAGACTCTGATAATCACATAAAATTATGTTAATTACAATACTGTTTGGGCAATGCCTTAAGCATATTCCTGGCTAACTTTTATATCTTAAATTAACACATTTCTATTAATATCTGTATTATTACAAGGCTATGGCCTACCACAAAGTTTCCAGCATCTGTCTCCTTTCACAACTACATGACATTTCTCTGATGATGCTCTTTCTCTCTCTTTCTCTCTCTCTCTCTCTTTCTTTCACTCTTTGTTCTGATTTCCCACCTGGATTTACTCTGTTAAGTCATTGGCCCAAAGAGCTTTATCTACCAACTAATAAAAGCAACACATATACAAAATGACATCCTATTTCATTTGATGGTCATGTGGCAGGAAATGCTTATATGCAAGTTTTCCTAAGTGTCCTAACCACAACCCTGGAAGAATTTTCCTCATTCTTGGAACTCTCCTGGAAGTTAGCCAGAAGTTAAGCCAACTTCTTTTGTCATGACAGAGACAGAGAAGAAGAATCACAAGAGAGAAGTAACAGAAGAACCTAGAGTGGGTCCTGCCGAATGTATCCATCTCCCTTTATTTTTCTGATGTAAAATTTTGAACTATTGCTATTTCACGCTTTCAAATATTTTAAGGCAGATTAGAGATGTTTTATATTGAGGTTGATTTCTGTTTGATCATTGTATCTCACTGCATAATTTACACAAATATTCATTCATTAATAATTAATAACTAGATAATAACTGCTAATGTCATAGAGTAGCTTATATTTTACTATTACTGTCTTATAACAATATACTTTCAGGTACGACTTTTATACTTTATCATTAATTTTGATTATTTTACTAGTGTCAATGTATAACTATTTACCCCACAGGAAGAATCAGAATACTTGCTAGTAATTTGTGGTCCAAGCCATTTTCTTGATATTAAAGGAGGACATTAATGAATAGTAAATTCAAGCTGCACACCTATAATTCCTGTTTTGTTTATTTCTTTCTTTTTTCTCTTGTTGCTCTTCAGTTGTCATGAATAAATTCTCCTTTGATAGACTCACATAAACTACACTGTCATTTTCTTCTCCCACACCTGTTAACCACCTTCTGTATTTAGCACTTTCTTATCATAACTAAATCCTTTATTATCTCAGTCATTGCCTTCAGTTTTGCCCCAAGTATGAATATCACTCTGATGTGAGTAAATATGCTTATTAGGCCCTCAGCTCTCATCATGATTTCATCCTTTTTGGAACTTATTTCTCTCAGTCATTCAAATACCCACAAATAATCAAGCCCTCTCTCCCTCAAAGGATACTGAGAAGAGAATTCTTTAAGTAGATGATGATCTACATTGCACTGTGACTTGGAATGTGGACAATGGGGACAAGTCAACTTTCTATGCCTAATGGAGCTTTAATATTTCTTTTCTCTACTCATGATGTTGGGCTTTAATCTGCTACATCCTGCACAATTATGTTCTTGGTCTTAATGTCTTAAACATAAAAATGACCCTGCATTAGCGTATTCTATAGCCTCTCATTAGTCAGGTATCAAGCTCCTTTATTCTGGATCTTAATCATGTCATTCTTCTCACTGCATATTTCAGGTTTGGGAATGTGAATGATCATGATAAAACAAAACTGGTCCTAGCAATAACTTTTCCTCTGAGGAAAGTCTCTATTTGACATTAGGATCATAGGAAACTAAAATGGCTTTTGGTGACATAATTTGTTTTCTGTTGCAGTGATGAGGATCATGAACAAATGTGACCTGGGAGAGGAAAGGGTTATTTCATTTAAATGTCCTGCTCATATTTATCCTTGAGGGGTTCCAAAGCAGAAACTAAATGAGGATGTTAACTCAGAGACAGGACCTGATGCAGAAGGCATGAAGGAACACTGATTAGTTTCTAGTTTTTCATGGCTTGATATTCATGCTGTTGTATTGACCCATGACCACCTGTCCAGGAATGGCACTGCCCACAGCAGGCTGGGCACTTCAATGACAATCATTAATCAACAAAATGTCCCGCATATTTTTCCAAAATTAATCTGATAGAGACATTTTCTCTATTGAGAGTCCCTCTTCTCAGTCTGTGTCAAATTGGCAAAAACTAAGCAGCACAAATAGAAAGCTTTCCTTGTATATAAAAGGCAGTGCTCTAAGTTCTTTGATGATAACCTTGAATTTGCCTTTCAATTCATTTAAACATATTTAAATGTGTTCAATGCATACAACCCTAGTTCATCTTACATTAAAACCACTTTATCTCATCTTAAAAATTTAAATATCAAAAATTATTACTCTAGTCTCCATTCACTGGATAATTTAGAAAACATTTATAATTTCTGCCCATGTGGTTTAAATAAGATATTATGTTTGTTCACTTCGTATATGTATGAGTGCAATGGTTTTACCCAATTTGGAAAGAATCTCACTGTTTCAGATGCCAAATAAATTGTTCAAAAGATCCATTTGACATATTTAGGTCAATTTTGAAGCATTATATAAATGGGCAAATTTTGGATATGTCTTTTCCTTGGATAAATCTAAAGCACTAAGAAAATTGTGCTATTTTTCTACTTATAATTTAGTTTCTACTAATTTTGTGCTTCTATTTTGTTTTGATTCATTTGTAGTCAATACATTATTAGTCACTGTAGGCAACCGTGGTTGAGAATTTGATTTTAGTGTCTGACAATTTGAAAATTTTTCAAACAAATGGATGTCTTGGTGAAATCTAATCTCCCTTGAATATAAAAATACAAAGAATCTGGTTTGTCATCCTTCACTTTTTGTCAATTTTTGAGCTCAAATCAATGAAGATTCTTATGTTTTGGTAGAACAGCTCCTTCATTTCCATCAAAGAGTTTTCTCTTTGTTTACTCCTTATTCATGCTGAAATAGTAGAAGTGAAGGTATGGGTTTTATTTATTTGTATGTGTTTGTCTATGTAAACTCAGAAATGTACCTATATCTGGATTGTGTGAATGTTTAGCCTTTTCCATCGATTATAAATATAGTATAAAATCTCTTAAACTAAAGGAAGCTTGTTCTAAAGGCTACATATATAAATACAACATGCTCAATCCATCTAGTGTTACTTGTATGTATGATGATTTCAATTGCTAGTAGATAACCAATTTGGGGGTCATCTTTATGGAGGAAGATTTCTCAAGATCCCACTATTCTTTTGTTGCCTATAGTTCTTTATCTATGTGAACGGCTCTGTGAGATTTCTTCTTTCAATTGTAACATGTCTATTGATGTTGTCATTCTTCAGGTCTATCTTGGGCAGCCTTATTGTTGAGGTACCATAGGTGGATCTTATTTGTCACCATCCATGAGACAATTGCATAGCAGGTTTCCTCATCATTTGGATCTTATAATCTTTCTGCCCTTTCTTTTACAACGTTCCCTGAGCCTTGGGTGCATGGATTTTTTTTTGTTGTTGTTGTTGTTGATGTATCAATTGGTGCTGAAAACCTAGCACTAACTTGTTCTCTGTATTTTGAACAGTTTTAGTTTTCCATAATGGTCTCTTTTTTTTGCAAAAAGAAATTTCTTGGATGACAGGTAACAGTTACACTTATCCATATGAACATGAGTATATATTTAGAATTCAGTTAGAATTAATACTGATTTAGTAAAGTTAAGATAGTATGATCTACCCTAAGATACATGATCCCACTAACCCTGGGCATTGGCTAGGTTTCCAGTACCAGGAATGATTCTCTTCCTGGGGAGAATACCTTAAGCACAATTAGAGAGATGTTGATTATTACCAGTATGTGGGTTCCACTATTGCAACCTTATGATTATTGCATCATAGTAGTATTCACTGTGGTACATAAACACTACAGCTGGATAAAACTATTCCACTGTAAGACAATCTGTAGCTTCTTCTGGCCTTTGTGGGCACTGCACAGAATGTAGGGCACAGACATGCATGATTGTAAAACACCCTTACATATTAGATAATTTTAAAGGCATACTTGGAAATAATCTGAAGTTTTGCATGCCATACAGTCATAATTCATGAGTGAATTCAAGAAGTTGCTGTGGGTTTTTTTTTGACAATTTCTTTCAATAGTTGTAACCAAATTTTCAGATATAAAAACTAAATATTTATTTAATAATGTCTATCATAGGTGTTATATATCTCTAGCATGATTTTAAAAACTTATTCATATTCCCCTTTGTTTAGGAGTTTTGGGCAAAATAATCTCAACAAATGTGTTCCTAAATTTTCTATATTTATTATTTGAAATTTATATACATATGATTCTATATATAATTAAACACATATATAATTACATAATGCACACACACACACACATATATGATGTATTTGATCGTACCTCTCCACAACCTCCATCAATCACATTGTCCAACACACAAACTTGTTTTCTGAAAATTTGCTGATAATTTTCCATATTTTTTCTAGTCAATCTACTGTTATTACAACTAATTAATAATTTCATTTTTATAATTTTAACCAAACATTTGTGAATTATTTTGGAGAAGAATTTTTCATATCTTAGCATTCATGAAAGCTGTTTTTAAACAATTAACATGTAGGAGAATTGTAGGACATGACACTTAACTTTTGTCATCCAGATCATATTACTATGGAAATATTTCCTAGAATTCCATTCTGAAAATGTTCTCTCTTTTTAAAGTTACTTAATTTTAAATGAGCAATACACTTTCCTTGTTAAAGTAGAAGTATAACATCTACACTGAATAGTCAGACTCTTTAATTTATTGATTTATTTCATAACTGTTTGGTAATAAATTTCTGATAGAACAATATTACAAACTTCTGAACATTCATCTTTTTAATTAAAAGAAAAGTTCCTAATTTAGTTGAGCTTGACACAGTTGTAAAATACTTTGCAGTAAAATAACCTACGAACTCCTATGAAGCCCAAGGGATTTCCTTGGTCACTCTTCATTTTTGTGTACAGTATTATAAAAATTTTAAAGTCATTATCCTAATGAAATCATTAAATCCCTTTACCTGGATGGTGTCTCATATTAGGTTTAACATGCACAAATAACTACCAATCTCTTTACTCTTTCAAACTCCTTTCCACTCTGGTGTGAAGTAAACAGGGGAAAGAAATAGATCAGTTAGGATACTTAGATGCTCACTTTTCACTTTATGTTGATGTCAAATTAATAAGCAACCATTTTAATAAGTAGGAATACAACATATTATCTATATTTTGATATAGCATCTTAGTGTTTGGGGACTATAAACTAAGTTGATAATGAAATGGAAAGAAGCTATATAACAGAAAGCTTTCTTTAGAAGATGTTGCTTGCTGGCTATAATAGTCCCAAGCTTTGTCCTTCCTCAGATACTTAGATTTTGTTCAAAATCTGCTATTTTCAGAAAATGTATATGACTTCAAGGTTGTGTAACACCAATGACAGTATGCTGCAAGAAGGTCATGTATTCACCTTGTTAGTAACATAATCTGAAATAAATATATGTTGAAATGTCACTAATGAGAGGAAAAGCATAAATTTTCAGTGAGCTGTTTCGTAGTAAAAAAGGCCTTCTGCATATGTGTATGCAAACATACATAAGAAAAATTTATTTTATTTCCTGTGTGTTACTAAAAGAATATAATGCACAATATGTTGTAGCTGGTCTGTAACCAGAAGCCAATGTTTCAGGTAAGTGAGTCTGAAGGTCACACAACCAGAAGCCAATGATGCAGGTAAGTAAGTCTCAAGGTCACACAACCAGGAACCAATGTTTCAGGTAAGTAATTCTGAATGTACAATCATTTCTTTAGAGTGGTTTAAATTAATAACTCATCTTCATCTCTTTTAGTAATCTAATCAGCACTTTCTTGTGATTCAACCTATTACCATGTATCTCCTTTCCTGCAAATCATAAACTGTTTTATATACAGAAGTATTTCATTCAGTGTCATTGAGTATTATTCCCCCAAACATTTTAACATATTTACTTGTGCGGTTTTCTTACATCTAGTGTTTCAAACTAGCAATCTTTAAGATTAATGTCAGGTGAAATATTATTAGAAAAAAAATCAATGTGGGTCATGGGAAAACATGACAAGATACCTAGAAAGAGGAAAAGAACACAAAGGAAAAAAACTGGAAAAGCAAGAATTATACCAGAATTACTAATTATGATTTCTGAGTCAGCAAGAGAAATGCTGGACCATTATTTACATTTAAAGTCTTAGAAGAACATATTTTCCAAAGAATTCATTTGAAATCATATCTATTAAATGTATAACATTTCTTGAACTATCTGTTAAAGGTAAAATATTGATTGGTAAGATACTCTTAATTTGCCCTAAAAACAAGCAGAGAGAAAAAATGTAAGAGATATTTAAACATGTGATAAATTAATTAATTTGGAGGATAGATTATTATAAACACACACACATATATTTAACTCAGTTCCAACTTGAAGTTTCATTATTTATTGACACCTTAATGATTTCCACTAAATGTCTTTCTCCCCATTCATTTTCTGTATCTGGCCCATGGATTAATCTTGTTTGAGCAATTAAAATTATCAGAAAGAACTTTTGAAAGTCTCTTACCATAAGTTATGCACATAAATTTACCTACAAAATTATTAAAAAATGATCATCTCTGAAAACATAGACCCAAATAACCTCATGCATACTGAGAATTTAGTATTTGTATAATTATACATAATATCTAACAATCAATTATAAAGGAAGCCATAAATGTGAAAGTGAGCAAGTCTATGAGAAAGTTTAGAGGGAGGAAAGGGTGAAGTCATGTAATTATATTATAACTTCAAAATTATCAGAAATAATATATATATATAGTGATTAAAATAGATCTATATTGCTATATCCCTCTTTCCTCCCTTCATGTCCTCCCAGATTCTCTCTAATCCTTTCCACGCATCCACCAACTCTCAATTGAGAACTTCTTTTGCTTTATTCTTACTAAAGTTTATTTACATAAAATGATATTTAAGGTTCAAAAGGAAAATAGCAAAGAAATGTTAAATCAGCTCACACAATTAATGTGTGGCCGAAAATGTAATGATGAGCAAGCTATCTAATAGTAGTGCAATAGGTGGTGATGAATCTCTTGAAGAAATGAGAAATAATAAGACAATAGATGGAAATGTTATAGATTTGTGCTACTGCCATACAGCATCTATTGCAAACAATATTTGTGGGGAAGTACCCCTTTTGGTAAATACATTTAGTTATCACAAATGATTACTTATCTACAAGCAAATATATAGTTCAATGTCGCAGAGTTAATTAGATTTCTCACTTGAATATCTGCCTCTAAGGTCCACTACCTTATCCTTATTCCCTCCCCAAAACAAAACAAAACAAAACAAAACAGAAACCTGCCAAGTTCTATTTGTATTCCCCTGATACTCATTGGAGCATGGTCAAACTCCCAGTGGCCAGCCCCTTAAATAAAATTGAGTATTCCCCCACCCCTACCCATCTGCCAGAAGCTATCAACTGTGAAGAGCTACACTTCAGCATCTTTATCACAATTTTTAAGGACTCTCTTCAATAGTTTCTTCTCTGGACCATTTCTTTTTCTTTCTTTCTTTCTTTCTTTCTTTTTTTTTTGATGGGAGTGGGAAACATCGTCACAGAAGCCTTCAGTGTCTCTTATTCTAAGTTATGATTCTGAAGTCATCAATACCACTGCAAAAGAAACTTTCTTTCCCATAATGTCTAATTTTTCATTTATTTACTATCTTATGAGTATGGCTACACGTTTACTGTGACACACACATGGAGTTCATAAGACAACTTTTAAGTGTCATTTTTCTCCTTCTATTATGTGCATCCCAGGGATAAAACTCAAGATGTCAGTCTTAGAAATGAGCACCTTAATTTGAAGAGAATCTGGCTGACAATTTGAGCCACTTATTTAACTCAAAGAGGAGCCTGAGTGTCATGGAGACATTATGCTAAGAGATAGAAGCCAGACTTGCAAAGAGAAGGCAAGATTATGAATTCCAGGTCAGACTGGGTTACTTCCAAAAACAAAACTGACAACAGCAAAAACATTGAGAGCCAATGAATCTGCCAACAACTTTAATAATTTTACATCAAAATTATAGTGAGATAAGTAATTTTCTGAAAACAAAGCAAAAACAAAACCTTTGGATGCTGCTATTAGAAAAGATGGAGCCAATGTTGGGCAAGCATATAATTTTCCCTTTAAACCAAATCATATGTGTCCTATATTTTATCACATTGAAAGGCTATCAATGATAGAGACTTACTTATAAAACAAAATAGCTTAGTGCTAGTAAAAAAAACTGATATAGATTTATTTAAAATGGTTGGGATTAGAGACAAATAAACAATTTGAAAGGTATCAGGAGTTGCTTTTAAAGTCTTCATGACAATCAAATTTGTTTTGAAAGACACTATTTTTGATAGGCGATAATTTATTTTCATTTCAAACAGTTTTATAAATGCAAAATTCTTTTTCTCTTTGACACTATTTCAAGGTGCTTTAAAATTGTGAGTGTGCTCACTTGAGTCATCACGGAGGGGTCTGACAATTAAGTCTCCTTAATAAGAATTAACAGGGAATGATAGTATTTTTCAGCCACAGGATAACTCTTCTTAATGTTAAAAACCAGGGAAAGAAACCACCATTATACTTTTAGCTGATTTCATTTTAATGCTTAATGAAGTAATGGTTAGGAAATATTTTTTAAGTCAAAGCAATCTTTGGAGATACTGATGAGAGCTACAATATTCTCTACCATAAATATAAACACAAGCAAAATAATTTTGCACACGATTCCATAAGATTCATGTATCCCTGAAACATTTCTATGGAGTTCTATCTAGAACCATTTTGAACATACATATACAGCACAAAATACATAATTCAGATTAATAATTATAATAAAGCACCAAAGAGAAAATATGAGGATGCCTACTTCTCACTCTTTTACTTAACTCCCAGCTGATCTGGAGGTCCTTTTCTGCATTATAAGACAGCACATTTCTCTCCCATAGAGCTTTAGCAGTACTCTTCCACTCACTCTCCCCTAGATTTTGTGTGTTAAATCAGAAAGTCAGTAATAAATTTCTGAGACTTATGTAACAATTGAACTTGCACTGTAAATGCTGCTCTTCACATTTTACTTAAGAACTGTTGCATGAATTTGAAATATATTGGGACCTATGATTCAAGTTATTTTTTCTTCATCTTTTGACTAAGGCATGGTACTTATATCTCTGGCTAGATTTATAACTATGTGTTTAGTATTAGGATTCCAGTTGTTCAATAAATATCTACTTAGCATTTAGTCTGTGATAGAAACGTTCCTATGTTCTGAAAAGATATTGATGAATAAAATACATAAAATTTCTGTCCATAATGAATATGAATAGCTAATTTACTAACTTTTATTGGGGAGTAGATAAGAAATTTTGAGTAAAATGGAGTAGATAAGAAATTTCATGTATACAAAGAAATAAGAATTCGAATTTCATTTTTCTTATCAGAGAAAAATGAAGTTTATGAGATAATAAATATGATAATTAGCCTGACTTATTTTCCTCATATTATCCTATACATTAGATGCTATTTTAAAACTTTGGCTTCATGGATTGAAATTTATTCTACATATTCTTTCTGAAGTATATCTTCAATATAAGTACTATTGGATAGAAATACAACAAATGCTACAAAGTATGATTTTAAATATTCAAAGAAGTGTCACATAAAAATTAAGAAGTAAGAAACAAAAAAATCTAATTTTTAACAAGACATTTTGTTTGCTAGGTGTCTCATGCACACGGTAAACTCCAGCTCTCAGGAGTCTAATATATTCCTCTGGTCTCTACAGGCAATTGCACAAGCACATATGTATGCATACACATGTGCATGCATGCACACATAAGCACACACACAAATAACATGTCTTATTTTGCCAAAACATTAATGTTTAATATGTAATTCATATAAGCATTTATTGCTGGTATGTTTAATAAGTTTTCAATTAATTCTTCAAAATCTAGCTACCTATCATGTGTCTAACAGTAACACATAGCTAATAACAAATTTATAGGGTAGATTAGGCCACACTATTTAACTTCAACTCCTTGATACTTCTTTGACTACTTCACTCTCTCAAACTTTCTTCTGTAAAGATATTTGGATCTTTCTCATAATTGGTCTTTTGATAAAAAATTGATTTAGAAAATTAGTCACAATAAAGGAAAATATTTTATAACATTGTATAGTGGTCAAATCAGATAAATTAGAAATTAGTTATGACTTACTTAATTTTGTGATATTAAAATTATCTCTTTTAATTATTATGAAACAGATAATATGTTTTATTCATGCTAGTTACCATAGATAATAATAGATATTAGAACTTGTTTCAGCAATGCTCCTGTAACGGTCAACCCATTAGCGATGGTCTTCCGTTTCTTCATAATGCCTTCTAACCACTAGACTACTTCTATGATGATATTTTCACATTTCATATTTGGAATAATAAGGTTTGTGTTATTGTGTCTGGCTTATTCCAGTAAATACAATATTCTACGTTTCTGGTCATGTTGTTCTTGATGTCAGACACTAATTGTTTTAATATATGAATAGTATTCTACTGTTATTATATGCATAAAATAAAGATAAAACTATATCAAATAACCAAATATAGTGCCTGAAACTATGAAGTTACTAGAAAAAATGAGAGTGGAGATGTATAATAAAGTCATACTGATCAAGTATTTTACATTTTGGACAAAACTTCAAAGTAACAGGCCAAGAAGCTAAAGCTTCACAGACCCATTTATATCATATAAAAAGGTTCTTCACCACACAGTGATTCATGGACATAATCAACTGAAAGAATTAAACAGAATATTGACAAATTCTTCATCCGACAAGGAGCTAATATAGGCAATTTATTATTAAATTAAACACATCTGTCCCAAATAATAACAATATGACTAAAAGTGGTAAAAAATACCTGTTTTGAGAAGTTATGTTGCTGTATAACACAAAGTGTCTATGAATTCATGATTGTCTTTAGATTCCTGAATAGAGATTATACGTGTGCACCACCAAGCCTAGCCAGCAGAAGTCATAAACATTCCTCAAAAGACAAGATACAAATGTTCAAAGGTACATAGTAAATTTCTCAACATCAATATTCATTGAAGAAATAAAAATTAAATTGTAAATAGTTACTACTTCACTCCAAATAAATGGAAATTATAAATAAAAAGGACTAAAGATATTAAATGTTGGTAAGGGTGTGAAGAAGAGAGACTTACTACATCTGGTAGAAATGTGCAAAACTGAACCCCTTATAAACAATGAGCTTCTATGTTCTACATCAGTCCTACTACCAGGAATGTAACCAAAGGATATGAAGACAATATGGGAAAGAGATCTGCCTTCCTGTATTTATTGCAGCTCGATTTTCAAAAGCCATGATATGGAATCAACATTAGAATTTTGTATTTCATACTAAATATTTGTTTTGTTCTCCCCCAAATGCTTAAGAATGTTTTAAGTTTAACAAAAAGAATTCTATGGTGAACCACCTGCCTACAAGGTAACCAACAATAACAGTGTTTGCTTTATGTTACAGTTACATAAAAGAAAGTGAAAACAAGTGAATGACACTTTGGGTTTGGGAGAACATATAGAAGAAAATAAAATAAAATAAAATAGGACCAGGAAGTTGCTCATTCGGATTAATTTTATAAAAGACAAATGAAACATTAACAATATGTATGTGTTATAAAGTATAACACTTTAATAATATAATAATATCATCTATCTGCTTTTGCTTATCCGATACAACCAATGCATTATTTCTATCACTGATTTGGCAGAAATTTAAAGAATTGACACAATCAGATGATCTATCATGGATTCTTTAGGGAATCCAAGAATGGGTGTCCACTCTGGACAGATGCATACTAAACCCTTACAGGATTTACAGTGTTACAGAATGCTACTGAAGTTCACATATCCCAAAGTTTACATGGAAAATCTCCTGAAATAACAATGATCAATTGTATCAATTGCAATTTTACCTCAGCTATTTAATATAACGGGTTCTTCTCTGACATTACTGTTATAGGTGTCTCCTATTGCAAATCTTTCTTTAATCATACTCATTAATGAGATGACTATTTTCTAATCATCGATATATAGGGAATCATGCTATAATCTCCTACATCAACAGTGTTTATGACAGGCTTTCTACTCACTGAATTTTCAGGTTTAATAATTCCAATGATGTGGGGGAACCTATAGGGCACACAAATGCATATACCAATGTGCTGGTTGCTATTCTGATATTGTGCAAAACATGATGACCAATAAGAACTTAAGGAAGAAAGAGTATATTTTGGCTTATGGCTCCTGAGGGATTAGAGTCCATTACAGCAGAGAGGCAGGGCAAGTATGGTAGTAGGAAAAAAAGTTTAGAGATCATCTCACAAACTGTGGTGGTTTGAATAGGTATGCCCCCCATAGACTCACATGTTTGAGTGCTTGGCCTATAGGAATTGGCACTATTAGGAGGTGTCGGTATGTTGGAGTAGGTATGGCCTTGTTGGAAGAAGTATGTCAATGTGGGGGCAGGCTTTGAGATCTCATATGTGCTCAAGCTACATCCAGTGTGGGACACCAAGCTAAGACATCAACCACAAATACAAAACAAAGAGAGAAATAGGAGTGATGCAAGGCTACGAGATCTTAAATCCAACTCCCAGTGAAAGTGCACCCCAAGAAAGGTTGCAACATCTCCCCCAAACAACACAAGCAATTGGGAAGTAAGCACTCATATATGTGAGCCTGTAGACAACATCCTTAATCAAACCACTGTCACAGGCAGTGGGTAACTCATGAATGTCTAATTAGCACATACTTAGAGATGAGCAGATTGGCCACTGTGTTCATATGGTGTCATCTCAACTCCTGTGTAGTAAAGTCATGCATTAACTTGTAGCCTATAGATATTTATTAGTTCTAGATTATGGTCTCTTAAAAAGTCTTTTTTCAAAATAGCCTGTGATGATGGCCTTGTCATTAAAGTGCTTGATATGCACACCTAAGGACCTACAGAACCCACTGTAATCATAGCTCTCGGAATACAGAGATTGGAGGACCTCTGGAGCTTCATGGCCTCCCAGCCTAGTTGAATTAGTGAGCTCCAAGTTCAACAAGAGACCTTGTCTAAAAATGAGAAAATGATATCGATTTCATTGTATGTATATACACACATAAACACATAAACACACCACAGCCTGTCTTACACCCAGAAAACAAAGAATAATTAAGATAGCCTATTCAAAATATCTTTGTTTACTTCTTTGCATGATGAGAATTATGTAAACTAGACAAAAAGTCATCTGGCAGCACAGAGGAAGTAAGTTTTTTTTTTAAAAAAATGCAATCTGCTGGAACAATAAATTTCTGGGGGTGACAATTTGAGTAAGGAGCAATAGCATCCATTAGCAAGCAGCTGACACCTTGCTCAGATAAAAGGAAATTTACCTAGGAAGATAGTATAACTACCTTTGAAAGATAGGCACCAAAGAAATGTTTACTGGAACACTGATGTACCATACTTGTTATTACATTTATCCTGCTGCCTCCAGCATTATTTTTTTTCTAAAACTCAAGATCAGGTATCTGCAGTAAATTATTTTTGCTTCAGTCTCATGAAATTTAGACAGGGATTCTCCAAAGTGATGCATGAGTAAGTTTGTTTCTTTGGACTACTAGAGTGTTTTGAAATGGTTGTTGTTTTTAGTTGTCTCTATGCATCCCATAGCTTACTGCATAAACTGAGGATAACTTTGAACTTCTGACCTTTCTTCCCCTACATCTTGGGTTCTAGGATGATAGGTATGCATCAGCACATTGTAGATATAATTCTAGAGATTGAACGCATAAATTCCTGAATGTTAGCTGCTAAAATAGTCATTTCTTAAAGAATATCGGTATAGTCCACTTCATCCCCTGTATTAAGAGGGATGGAAGAGAAACATTCATTCACTTAGCACCAAGCATAACATAATAATTTTACCTGAAGAACTTGTCATTTCTTGTGGATTTTACTTCTCCTAACATTCTGTTTTCAATCAGACCCACCTGCATCTAGGTCAGCAGCATATAAAACACAGATTATGTAAATTTATAAACAAAACACAATCTTTCTACCCTGATCAGAGGTAGAGATCCCATTATCCATTTCATATTTTAGACATTTACTCATTTTCCTTGAGTTTTTAAAGAAAAATACTGCAGTCTAAAATGTAGTTAAGAAAATATTGCAAATTTTATGAAAGTATAAGTAAGACAAATGAATTTCTGGCTAGCCTAAAATTGTTCCTATAATCTTCATATTAGAGACAAATGTGCCAGTGAGCTTTTTAGCACCTTATCCTGTCCCCAATTTAAACAATTTATTTCCTTAGATCTGTGTTGATGTGTGCTGTATGTGGGTGACCACAGAGGCAAGAAGATTGAATCAGACCCTCTGAAACTGGAGTTGCAGGATGTTGTTAACCACCTAATGTGGGTGCTGGTAATAAATGCTCTTAACTGTTGAGCCATCTCTTCAGTTCCTTTCTGTAGATAAAAGTTCTGATCTATTTCATCTACTACATCATGAAAACCTGTGCTATCCATTTTCTCCTGTACTTTGGACTTCTCGGTGTATTCAGGTTGTTTCAGCTATTTTCTTGGTTAGCCTTTTAACATATATCAATGTAGATGGATTTGTTATAGACAGCAACAATAATTCTCTTAATTTTTATAAATACTTGATATATCCAATATTCAACCAAAGAATGTTTCAACAATTTCTCTAATACCAAATGAACATATATAAAATGGCAACTGTCATTAACCCAAGTGATCTTTTTTTTGAAAAAAAATCATATTTCTTTTAAATCAGTGATGCTTAGATATGGCACTAGGATCTGTCTGTCCTAATAACTAATATGGAACTAGAGCTTTGTATGTAATCGTGATTTTTTCAAAAATTCTCTTGGCTTCCAGGAAGCATAGACTAAATTTAGTATTTAATTACAGTAACTATTCTTGGCTGTTATTTTTTACATAATTATATGTTCTTCAAACCAACCCCAATAACCATTTCTTCTTACTATGATGCTGTTGAAAATTTATCTCCATTTTTACAATCCTATTGTATGGATCCTTTATTATAATCTATCCACATACTCTTTAAAAATAGACATGAAATAAAGCAAACAGACAAAGTTGTAATATGTATAAAATCTAGCACTAATTATGGCCCATCTGCATTTTGAGGATCAAAGGTAAAGTTCCAACTGTGAATATGTTTTGTTATTGCAAAAGCATTTTAAAAATATATTTCTCCTTATTATAAAGCTTATTAAAATAGCTAGATTACATTAGAAAGAAAAGATGTGATAATTAATGCTGCTATAGCATGAATCCTTTTGGACTTTACTTTTTACCTTTTGATTTTAATATTTCATTGCTGATCAATGACAGTAAAAAACTTAAAAAGGAAAAATGTAAGCTGACTTTTGTTAATACTTCCTACATTAAAAAAAACATAAACACAGTTTTGGAATCATAAGAGCATTTTATGCTAGGATTTCCACAAGATAGAGGATTCATTTGGGAAACCTTTTGGACAAATTTTTCCATTTCTCATTCTGTTTATTATAATTTAACCTAATATCTGATACATGTGACTATCATATGAGATAATAATAGTGCTTACTGAAATATTTTTTATTTATTCTATGAATCTAGTTCTGAAGATCACTAATAATAGCAAGGTTTTTTTACAATTTATATTTACATTAGTAATAAACCTAAATGACAAAGAAATTTAAAACATGACAAACATCCAACCTTATTTCAAGTACTAAAAAACAATAAATACATGTGTTTGAATGGGATTTGAGATATTCTCAGGGAAACTTTGACTCATTAAAAATCAATTTAAAATCTGGAAAATTGACCCACTGGTTAAGAGCACATGCTGCTCTTTCACAGGACCCAGATTTATTTCCCAGAACCCACACTGGTCATCTATAATTCCAATTACAGGGAATACAACACAGTCTTCTGGTCCTTGTGGACACCTGTATACACACAATGTACATACAAGTAGGCACACACATACAAAAAAACAAAACATTTTTGAATAAGAAAACCTTTTTGAGAAGGTATTTGACTCAGAAATAAACACTGAATTGTAATTGCATTCAGAGATCTTAAATTCAAATTTCACATGCACCAAATTGTATCCTTTTGAGATGTCAATATTTTTTTAATATGTGAGCACTGTAAGCTGTTTAAGAAAACTAATTTCATCTAGTTTTGTGGCATTCTTTGCTGTATTTGTTTTAAAATTTTTCTTATTGAGATTGGACGCAGATGGTAGAGTATTTGCCTAATCTACATATCCCCAACCAGAGATAAACTGGATACGGTGGCATACATAAACTCACTAGTGATCCCAGCTATTGGGATGTGTAAGTAGAAGAATCAGAATATCATCCTGGGGTGAGTTTGAGGCCAGCGTGTGATACATCAGACCATGTCTCAAAACATTAGAATAAAATAAAATTTGCAATAAAATGATCTCAACATTTTAAATTAGTAATCCTAAAATTTGTGACATATATGAAAATAGAAACTAATATGAGATAATTTAAGTATTTAATAAAATATAGATCAAGAAAAATGCTTTATAACACATTAATATGTATATGTGTATATATTTAACAAGACATACAACAGTAAGTGTACTACAACTTACACAGATGTTTCCTATTTTGTTCAAACATACCCTTCTTTTTAAATATTGGAGCAGAATTATTAAAAATAATTTCAAGCTCACAATTTGAGTATCATATGACAGTTTTTAAAAAGTCACCCATTATGAACATGTATATATGTACCATTCATTTGGCTTTAAAAATTTCAACATCTTGAAACATAATGTTGATAAATTCAAAGTTCTTCAAGCCCTCTTTCTTACCTACTGTCTTTTCCCCCAAAAGGAACTTATTTTAAATTTTGTGCATATTGTCACAAATTCTTATTTTTTTACTTCTTAAGAATACAGCCATGGCTATGGAGCAGTATTGAGTATATTTTAAAATGTGCATGATGTATTGTACTCACAGACACTTCTGTGTTTCTTGGCTTATCATTATACTTGGATATTTGAATAGGTGATAACCTGTAACTAAAAATTGTTTCTTTTAACTGCTCTGCTATGTTCCATTGAAATATACTAATTATTCTACTATGATTTCAGTTAGAATTTTATTGTTGTTGTGGCCTACATGAAGCATTGTTGTAATAGGAGAGGCGGGGCTGCGTCCCCAGCGCCCCAGCCGCCCGGCTAGCTTATGCCCCGAAATAATTACACGGACACTGTATTCTTTTTAACACTGCTTGGCCCATTAGCTCTAGCCCTTACTGGCTGATTCTGATATCCCGATGTACCCATCTCTAATAAACTGTGTAGCACCAGTCTTACCGGGAAAGATTCAGCATGTCTGACCAGGCGGCTTGCTCCATCACATCTGCTTCAGAGAGCAGAGCTATCCCATCTGCCTGGGAAAGGGGAGCATGGCGTCTATGAGCTCACTTCCTCTTCCTCCCAGCATTCTGTTCTGTTTACTCCTCCCACCTATGTTTTAACCTATGAGGCCAAGCAGTTTCTTTAGTACTTAACCAATGACCTTCCTCCATCAAAGCATGTTCTAATATAATGAAAATTCATATACATTCCCATTTCTCTAAAAAGGCATGTTTCGTTAGTATTTACATCAAAAACGAAATGTAATTCTATAAAACCAAAACATTCTTGGCCTTCTCATATTGACAAATTGTCCTTCCAAATAGGCATTGCATATAATTGATGCAATAGTATTACAGAAGAATTCTAAATAAAAATAACTAGTAGAAATCAATAAAATATCTTATTTTATATGTTGTTATTTTAATTACTAATGTAATTGAAATGTTCATAATTCTCATCTTTTAAATTTCTTCAAGAAATTTTCATAATTTCCTATTTTTCTTAGAAATATGGCTCTTTTTTGAAATTTTTTTTATAATTTATTAGAGTTTTAAAACATACCAATCCAAGATCCCACTCCCTCTTCTCCTTCCATTCCCTCCACACACAGACACACCTCACACCACCCTGATACAATCCTCAGAGAGGGTAAGGCACATTGCAGACTGAAAGATCCAATGCCCTCTCTACTTTATCTAGGCTAAACAAGGTATCGCTCCAAAGAGAATAGGTTCCCCAAAACACCAGTACAAGTAGTAGGGAAAAGTCATGGTGCCACTGCCAGTGAGCCCTCAGTCTGCCCCAGGCATGCAACTGTCAACCACACTCAGAGGAACTAGTTTGGACCTATGCTCGTTCCTTTCCACTCCGGCTGGAGTTGGTGAGCTCCCATTAGCTGAGGTAGACTGTTTCAATGGGTGAACCCATCATAGACTTCGTCTCTTTGCTCATATTCTCATTCATTCCACTTTTCAACTGGACTTTTCCAGCTCAGTCCAGTGCTCTGATGCAGGTCTCTGCCTGTTTCCATCAGTTGCTGGATGAAGGTTCCATGGGGAGATTTAAGATATCATCAGTATGAATACAGGGCAAATGAAGATCATGCCCCCTCTCCTCTATTGCTTAGTGTCTTTGCTGGAGTCAGTCTTGTGGATTTCTTGGAATTTCTCTGGAGCCAGGTTTCTGGTAACCCTAAAATGACTCCCTCATATCTCTTTCCTTGCTCTCATCTCTGTCCTTCCTCCATCTCGACCATCCCATTATTACTCTAATGTGTATATGTGCCACACATTCTTTATCCATTCTTCAGTTGAGGGAAATCTAGGTTGTTTTCAGGTTCTAGCTATTACAAATAGTGCTGCTATGAACATAATTGAACAAATGCTTTTGTAGTATGGTTGAGCAACTTTTGGGTATATTCCCAAGAGCGGCTTTGCTGGATCCTGAGGTAGGTTGATTTCCAGTTTTCTGAGAAACCACCACACTGATTTCCAAAGTGGTTGTACAAGTTTACATTCCCACTAGCAATGGATGAGTGTTCCTCTTGCTCCACATAAGCTATCACTGGTGTTTTTTATCTTAGCCATTCTAACATGTGTAAGATGGTATCTCAGAGTTGTTTTGATTTGCATTTCCCTGATGGCTATGAATGTTGAACATATGCTTAAGTATTTTTTGGCAATTTGAGATTCTTCTGTAGAGAATTCTCTGTTTCGTTCCGTACCCCAATTTTAATTTAGTTATTTAGAATTTTAATGTCTAATTTCTTGAGTTCTTTATATATTTTGAAAATCAGTCCTTTGTCTGATGTGGGGTTGGTGAAGATCTTTTCCCATTCAGTAGGCTGCCTTTTTTGTCTTACTGTTTCCTTAGCTTTACAGAAGCTTCTCAGTTTCAGAAGGTCCCATTTATTTATTATTGCTCTCAGAGTCTGTGCTATAGGGGTTATATTTAGGAAGTTGTCTCTTGTGCCCATACATTGAAGACTTCTTCATACTTTCTCCTCTATCAGGTTCAGTGTGGTCAGATTTATATTGAGGTCTTTAATCCACCTGGACTTGAGTTTTGTGCATGGTGAAAGATATGGATCTATTTTCATTCTTGTACATATTGACATCCAGTTATACCAGGAACATTTGTTGAAGATACTTTCTTTTTTCCATTGTATACTTTTAGATTCTTTGTCAAAAATCAGGTGTTCATAGGTGTGTAAATTAATATCTGAGTCTTTGTTTCAATTCCATTGGTCAATGTCTCTGTTTTTAATGCTAATACCAAGCTGTTTTCATTTCTGCAGTTCTGTAATAGTACTTGATATCAGGGATGGTGAAGCCTCCACAAGTTCCTTTATTGTACATAATTGTTTGGGATATCCTGAGTTCTTTGTTTTTCCATATGTGTTGTAAAAGGAGTGGCGGGGCTGCGTCCCTAGCACCCCGGCCGCCTGGCTAGCTTATACCCCAAAATAATTACATGGTCACTGTATTCTTTTAAACACTGCTTGACCCATTTCTATCTAGCCTCTTCTAGGCTAATTCTCGCACCTGGACTAGCCCATTTCTAATAAGGTGTGTAGCATCCCATGGTGCGCTTACCGGGAAGATTCTAGCCTATTTCCATCCTGGGTCGGAGCCTCATCACGTGTCCGGGAGAGGAGAGCATTGCCTCTCTGCTCCAGAGCAGAGCTGTTGAGTCTGAGCTCACTTCCCCTTCCTCCCAGCATTCTGTTCTGTTTACTCCACCCACCTATGTTTTAACCTATGAAGGCCAAGCAGTTTCTTTATTGCTTAAACAATGAAATCAACAGATTGATATATGACACTCCCACATCACATATGAAGTTGATTATTATTCTTTCAAAGTCTGTGAAGACTTGTATTGGGATTTTGATGGGGATTGCATTGAATCTATAGATTGTTTTTGATAGGATTGCAATTTTTATTATGTTGATCCTTTTTAATTTTCCTTTTTAATTTTGTTTGTTGATTTTTTGAGACAGAAACACTTGTAGTTCAATCTTGGTTTAAACTCTATATGCAGATATGAATGGCCTTGAACTCTAGACCTTCCTGCCTAAGCCTCCTGAGTACTGAGATTACAAGTATGTACCACCAGTCCAGTTAACTAGCAGTTTAAGTTAATATGCATTAACTTATTAATGCATACATAATTAACACATATTTGCACATATATTTTCACACATACAACAACATAAGAATATATCCATAAATTAATGGACAGATGAATCAATATAAAACATATATAAAAATGACCAATGTAAAATATGTAATTATTTATTGAATAATTACAATGTATACATAATATATGTATTTTATGCATGTTTTTCCATTTTACACTAAAATAATATTTACACTATTAATATTATTTTAAAAACAAATTATACAAACATACAAAAAGTTTGCAAACAAATGTTCATCACATGATTAAATCATAGTTTTCCTTTTTGTGTGTTTGCTTTGTTTCTGATAATGTTTCTGCTGGTACTTAACTTAAAGTAGTGTGGATTGACATAGTTCAGCTCATAAGAACTCTTAAATTACGATGCTATATACAACAGATCTAATTTTTCTTGTGTTTCTCGTTCATGGAAACTAAACTGGAGATTTAAACCTCTGTAATTTGGCTGTTATTCTTCTGACAGCTCATTTTGTTTCTCTGAATTTAGATGAGGTTTTTGGTCCCTCATTCCAAGTTTTTGGGAAATTTACCCATGAATTCAATAAAACATATATTTTATATAGTTCCTATATGCAGTAGTTTGTACTACTCAGGTAGCTATAGATATATGACATAATCTTTTCTTTAACCAGAATATAATTTTCACTGATAGTACTGAAAGATGACACATTAGGACCACATACTAGTTTTAAGTCAAATTAAAGACTTGTTTCCATCACCATACATTCACTCTAACTTGTTGATATGTATATAATGCAGAATTACTTATATTTGTGAGATACATTGTTTCTTGAGATTTTTGCCAAAAAGTGCTATTTATAATAGCTGAAATTAGCTTAAGTAACATTTTATCTTCTTTTCCATAAAATAACATATATTGTATTGACATGCACTGACAATTCTTCTACATACTTAGTACAATAAAAGTTTTGAGATTATTTTTTATAAGTTATCAGTTCACTGTACCACACACTTGGGATAGACCCACATTGGAGCACTAGACTGAGCTCCCATGGTCCAAATGAGGAGCAGAAGGAAGGAGAACATGAGCAAGGAAGTCAGGACTGCGAGGGGTGCGTCCACCCACTGAGACAGCAGGGCTGATCTAATGGGAACTTACCAAGGCCAGCTGGACTGGGACTGATGGAGCATGGGATAAAACCAGACTCTCTGAATGTGGCTGACAATGAGTGCTGACTGAGAAGCCAAGGCCTGGGTTTTGATTCTTCTTTGTGAGAGCCTAGTCTGTTTGGATGCTCACCTTCCTAGACCTGGATGGAGGGGGGAGGACCTTGGACTTCCCACATGGCAGGGAACCCTGACTTCTCTTTGGACTGGAGAGGGAGGGGGAGGGGTGGAAATGGGAGGAGGTGGAAATTTTTAATTAAAAAATGAAATTAAATACTTAGTGGCACCTCAAAAAATAAAAAAAAATATAAAGAAGAGTAGAAATCTTAATGTTTCTATCAATGCTTTTTCAGAAAAGAGAGGCTATAACTGTTAAGGATAGTAGAATAATTATGGAGACGTCTCCTGCTCTGCCCTAGACCAATTAAAAAAGTACCTGGAGGGAAAGACCACACCCAGCTAAGAGTCCAACCTGTGAAAGAGAACCGATGGCGTTTCTTTTCCCCTAGAAAGCAACAACACCACAAAGATTTTGTGAATGCAAATCAAGAGGGACATGCCCATTCCAAGAAGCAGTGGAATTCAATATGGTAGTGCTGTCTGTCCACTTTGTATTGACTTTATAAACCTGAAAGATGCAAGAATGAGTGTCAGTGTCAATTCTTTTTCTGCAGTTTCAGAGAACCACTGGTGCCAGAAAATGTGTGGCAGGGGAATTCCTGTAAGGAGGATCTTTGAGTGCAGCTGATAAAGTGAAACCTAGTTTGCCGTGTCATTGAATGTTAGATGTATGAAACTTGGCTTTAGATTTTACAGGTGGCTACCATTAAGAGATTGACATGGGTCTCAATGAGACTTTGGACTCTGGTCTTTTAAACTGTATTGAGAACTAGAAGGACTATGGGGATTTTTAAAGTTGTACATACAGTATGCATTTTGTGTTGCGGTATAACCTTGAGGCTAGGGTGGCCAGGGAGAGGAAGGTGATGGTTTAAAAGAAAATTGTGCCCTTAGGCTTACACATTTCACAATTTGATTTCCACTTGATGGCACTGCTTGGGAGGTTGCAGGCATTTCCACCTTGCGGGAGAAAGTATGTCACAGGCTTTGAAAGTTTATGACCTCATTCCCATCCCAGTTTGCCACTCCTCCTTATATTTGAAATTAAGGATGTGATCATTCAGCTTCCTGATCCTGCCAACATGCCTGCTGCTTGCTGCCATGCCTCTCCCCAAAAATGAACTATTACTCTGCTGGAACCATAAGCTAGGATAAATTGCTTCCATAATTGCTTTGCATCACAGTATTTTATCACAGCAACAGAAAAACGATTATGACAACTTCTGTCATCAAGCATCTATTGGCTTAGTCCAATATCCAGAATCAAATATTTTTAAAAAATCTGCTGTTATGTACTATTGTCAGAGGCCGCTCTTTCATTTCCTGGACACCCAGATCCAAAATAATCACACAGAAACTGTATTATTACAACACTGCTTTGCCTATTAGCAGCTCAAACTTCTTATTGGCTAGCTCTTATTCCTTAAATTAACCAATTTCTATTAATTGTGTAACAGTACGTGATTGTGACCTACCAGTAAGATTCTATTCAGCATCTGGCATCTGTCTCCTGCAGAGGTTACTTGGCTCCTCATTGTTTCTGCCTGCTTTCTTGTCCTCTGTCTGCTTGGAAATTCTGCCTTGCCCTATTCTGTGCTGCAATAGGCCCAAAGCATTTTCTTTATTAACCAATGGTATTCACAGCATAGAGAGGGGATTCCCAAATCAATGTCCTATAATATAATATAGGTATTTTAAGAAAATATAAGTCCACTTGATTAATAATTTGTGTAAATTTGATTTTGATAATTTGAGTGAAAAATGCTTGGTGATTTTAATATAATTACTATATTTAACTTTAAATGTACTGAGCTAAACTACCTTATTCTTCTCACAATATTGGGTATAATTAAAGATATTTAGCAATAATATTATAGGTAATTTTCAAGAATGTAATGAACTCTTTGACAAGTATCTCCTCATCATTAAACATTACATTTAATGTTTACAAAAGAAAAGTGGTGTTACATTTAAATTATATCATTGTATATTTCTGAATATCATATTTGTCACTTGGAGCAGCATCTTTGCTTGGAGTATTCTTTTAAAACTCTTTTGTAGAAAGTGTCACTTACATAAGTGATAGCATTCTCTTTGAAAGTCAAATAGAGTTTCTATATGAAAAAAATTTAAATCAATACCAGTGAAAATTAATCTGTGATAGAATGATCACAGTATGACTTGTTTATCAGTGGAAGAGTAAGGGAGTTATCTTTACAATTATCATAACATCTGAAATGAAACTACAAAGTGCAATATTTTTATGGTTATGCCACTCCTAATTTGTGAACTGTCCCTATTATAATCCTTTTGATTATAATGGCAACCTGCATTAACTGATATATCCTAAAAAATTTTGTCAAGATTATCCCCACGGACCCATAATTTTTCTTGCCTTACTCCTATCTAATACATATCACATATTTAGCATTTATATGAAAAGAATAATCAGAAAGCCCTTTCATAGCCCATATCATTATATAATAAGAAAAAATTGTTTTAAAATAGAGAGAAGAAAGAATTGGGTCAAACAGTTGCTTCCAAAGTGTTAAATTTCTGTTTCAATTGCATCCATTATTTTTCCTCCCTGAAATTGAGAGATTATTCATACTGAGATACAACTCTTTTCCTCTAACAGAGTCTTCAAAACTTGATATTTTATTAGTCCCTAATAAGACATGATTTAATAGGTGTCAATGCTAGTGGCAGACTCAATTCACCAGGATTATTCCTTGGAAAGTTTCTGCAATAATGCCTATTCCTGGAGAAAGTGATTTTTCCTTCCCCTCCTCCTTCCAAATGCTTACCATCAAGGAAGCACATTTTTCAAAGGTGACCTGTCAGATAGGATGAAAGCAGTAGGATTCTGACACAGGCATAGTTAGTTCAAGGCCATCTCAGAGCTTCTGAAATGAAAGTCGAAAATGTTCTTCCATTACAGTCATGGTTCTTAAACGGGAATCATGCAAACTTGCAAGCTGCTGGCATGATCTATTTTCTGATATGTGATTTTAAAAATAGAAAAAAAATCTGCAGAGGGACAGAAAGAAGAATGAAACGGATGTACAGAAGAAGAGGGATGGAATTGAGATATAAATAGCACTTATGGTTTCTCATAGTATTTGAATCAATCATGCCATTTCACCCTCTCACTCTGCTGTATCCCTGACCCTGACCTTGAGTTATTTGTGATAACTACACGTATACTTAGAAAATTCTCAGTTGCTTACTTTTATCAAACGGGTTTCTATAACATAGAGCTAAAAATATCAAACTTTCTTTCATAGTATACATATTCTAAAACTAGTAGAATGTAATTATAACATGTTTTATAACTACTCTTTTACAAAGTATGATGCTAATGCTAAATTATTAAGTAGGATTGATTTCCCAGTGCCTGGCGGTGGTGGCGCACGCCTTTAATCCCAGTACTTGGGAGGCAGAGGCAGGCGGATCTCTGTGAGTTCAAGTCCAGCCTGGTCTACAAGAGTTCCAGGACAGGCTCCAAAACCACAGAGAAACCCTGTCTCGAAAAACCAAAAAAAAAAAAAAGGATTGATTTCCCAGAGAACAACTAAAAATAGTTTATATATGTAAATTAAGTTGCATTTGAATAATTTTGTGTGACTACTATGATCCAGACAATAGTATTAAATAGACAGTAATTGATAGTATTAAATAGATGCATAAAGATGAATGTTTAGTCTATTATGGATATATATACATATTAATCAAAATTTTCTGAAATTAGAAAATAATTTTAAATTGTGAAAAAATCTATAAATAAACTGTAGTGACAGGGAGACAATTAAGATTCTTTTCAGTTAATTTTATTCCAAAAGGCATGAACTACATGCAATACTACTTTGAATATTAATTTATTCATCAAACTCTCCTTTTATAATCAATGTGAAAAGTAATTTAATCCCAGGAACACGTGTAGATTCATAATGGTCTGCCCAACAAATTAATAAAGTCCTGTTTATTATGGTGGGAATGTGGAGGTGTTCTTGTATGTTTACCCAATCTGTTGTCATTCTATTTCCCCCATATGGTGGTCTAAAGACATGAAATGTTATCAGCTGCTGGAAGAAATCGTTCTGACGACATTTGGTTTCGGCACCAATCCTACGTGTATAGCAAAATATCATAGGAATCATTTCATTGACTTTTTTGTCAGTCGTGTTTGTTCTGCATTAGGTCTCTGAGTCATCCAGCTTCTGGATCCTGGCCATCTAGGTAGTGTTAGGCATGGGCGCCTTGTGATATGTCCCTCAGGTTATACCAGCCTTTGGTTGGCCACACCCACAAATTCAGAACCATCATTGCTCCATCACATCTTGCAGCCGGGCTTACTGTGGCTCATAAATTTTGTGTCTGTGTTGTTTTACTATCCCACCACTGGGAGCCTAGCCTGATTAAAGAAATGGCTGGTTCAGGCTCCACACAGCCAAATAATAGTCAGAGCTCCAAAAATTCCATAGAAGAGGAGGATGAAGGAGTGTTGGAACCCAAAAAATGAAGAACAATGCCCACAATCAACTGAGAAGGGCTCATAGGGACTCACAGAGCCTGAAGTGACCATCTGGGTGCCTGTAGTGGTTTGCAATAGATTCTCTGTATATATGCTTTTGTTCCTTAACTTGGGGTAGGGACTATCAGAAGAAGAGAGAGGCTGTAGTTGGGATGTGTTATACAAGAGAAAAGCAAATGAATAAATATTAACAAAATAAATAAACACATGTTTAAAAAGACATGAAGGGTCCCTTTTTAATTCAGGGTTAAGACAGAAAAACACTGCGCTCGATGATGTTCACTTAGAGGAACATTGCAAGGTAGTCTTTTGTAACATTTCAAGCATTTTTAAAAAACTTTTGTCAAGAACTGAGAAGGGAAAATTACACTTTTGGAAAATTTCAAGGTTTCTGAGTGATGCTTGAACTACTTAGTTGGATACAAAAGAAGTTGTGCATTTAGTTGCCATGGTACTGCTTCATGCATTGTCTTTATAGGGAACAAGATGGTACTTTAACAACAGTGTGACTCATCTCCTGAGGTAACACTGATAAGACTTCCTTTCTTAACTGAGTCAGAATGCTTCTATTGGTAAGGATGTTTTGTTGCTTTTGATGTTGACAAAGACAGAATTTATTGAGAAACTAGGTTTTAACTCTTGCTACAAATAGAAAACAGCTTCTTTGAACTAATTCACAAAATAGTATTTGGTCACTAAATTGAGTTGTCACAAAATAACAGTGTTTTTATAACTTCTGGGTTTTTTGGGGGGTTATACCCAAGTGTTGATGAATGTATGACATTGATGTTCCTGGTGTTCTGATAAAAACTATCAATTTTATGATTCATAGTATACTCCTGACAGGATAGCATCAAAGCTTCATTTTTCCTCAGTATAGAATCAGTGGAAAGAGTTCTAGAAGACACAAAAATGAGTTTAAGTATTTCCTTGTCCTCATACACCTAGAAGAAAATAAGAGTCAAATTTAAGAACTATTTGTATTCTTATGGATGTGACACCCAGGCAATATTAAGGAACTCCTCTAAGCTCTCATTGTACTGTGTTTATAATTTCCATTATGACATTTACACTTGGTTTTATAATTCAATTTTTCTGTATTCTTGGTTTGTTTATGTTTGGATGTATGGTATCATCACTGGTGGTATTATTATTATTTACTCACAGGAAGAAGTATAGGCTCAATACAAGTTTGTTGAGTAAAAGTAATGGTCATTAACCCTTAAGATTATTTCAAACATACAAAGAAAAGGAAATAAATCTGGGATTTAGTTAATGGTCATATGTACAATTGCTTTCTTCATTTTTGAAGATATATTTTTATTAATTCTTCAAGACTTTCATCCAATATATTTTAATTGTATTTAGTTTCCTACACCTCCCCTTAACTCCTCCAAGATCAAACCAATAGCTTCCTACATACTCTGAATTTTGGGTCCTCTTTTTGCTTTTTTAAATAACCCACCAAGTCCAATTATGCTGTTAACATATTCATCAGTATGGAGCCATCCAGGGAGCATAGGTGGTCAAGTCACCATAAGCCACAGCATTAAGGAATGCTGTTAGTAAGTCTGTTACTCTCTTCCTGAAAGTCTTCAACTGTCAATAATTCCTCAACTAGAGCTTGTGGCTTTCAAGCCCCCATTCCAAAACTAGAATGATGACTAGTTTGATATGTAGGTCATGGAAATGCAAACACAGCTGCTGAACGTAGGGGTGCAGTGGCTCTCTCCTGTCCAGAAGATACTGTTGCACTGTGGTTGTCCCAGACCTCTGACACTTGCAACATTTTTGCTCCCTTATTGTTTGATTGTTTCTGAGCTTTTAAGGGAGGTAATATAAATGTTTCATTTGTGGTTGAGGATGTCACTGACATTTATTCTTTGAAATTTGATCAGTTTTGAGTTTTGATCTTAATAACTCTCCCCCAAAAAACCACTATCCGAAGAAACTTTTCTGATGAGGTGTGCACTAATCTATGGGTTAGAGAGATACAAATGTATTGGGAAGATTGATACTATATCTATTATAAATATAAAAGTAATAGATGCATCTCTGAGGCCCATCATCTCCCAACTATGAATTCTGGTCCAAATTTACAGTGTGGGACATAAATTTCATCCGATGGTGTATATATTAAATTCAAACAGAAAATGGTTGGTCTTCTTCCATAACACTTTTGTTTCCTGAATATTATTGTAGCTTATAGAGTCTGCAGCTGGGTAAGACTTGATTTTTCCCCAGCTGTGTATAATAGCACCTCCCTGTGTGATGGAAGCTAGCCAGCATGGAGGAAGGTTATCTGGTCAGTACCAACTTTATTTCTCCATGCTCTGTGACCAAAGCATATGGGAAAATTCTGAGGCTTTTATTAGCTTTCTGATAACTTTTATTCTCTTTATCTAGAAAAGCTTAGGTGAAAATACATATATTTCATTTATTGTTTTAATTAAACATTTAAAGCTTTGAAAAATATCTATTTTGTATTCTGACGGCTCCCAGTCTGTTCCTCCATCTCCCCACTACACACTATACACTCCTATTCAGAAAAGGGGAGGCCTCCCATGGATACCAGCAAAATATGGAATATCAAGTTGCAGTTAAGACTAAACACCTCACCTGCATTAAGGCTGAACAAGGTAAATTATTAAGAGGAATAGGGTACCAAAAGCCAGCAGGAGATGGAGATAGCCCCAGGAATCCTATAAGAAGACCAAACTACACAACTGTCACCATTTATGCAGAGGGCCTAGGTTAGTTTAGTCCCAGGCAGGTTCCCTGGTTGTCATTTCAGTCTCTCTGAGCTCCTATGAGCTCATATTAGTTGTTTCTGTGGGTTTTCTTGTGATGTCCTTGACTCTTCTGTCTCCTACAATCCTTTCTCCTCTCTTCAATAGCATTCCCTGAGCATGGCCTAGTGTTTGACTGGTGTGTTTCTATTTACAGAGAATATTTTCTCACTCTAAACCAATATGGCAAAAGAGACAAAGGATTTCTTCAATTTTTCATTTCTTTTTGACACAGGTTCTAAATATGTTGAGCAAGTTTACTGTCTCTTCTATTGTGAAGAGACACCATGGCCAACACAACTTACAGAACTAGTTTATTGAGAGTTTGAAGTTTTAGATGCTGATTCATGATGAGTTGGGAGCATGGCAGCAGTCAGGCAGGCACGGCACTGGAACAGTAGCTAAGGGCTTTCATCTGATCCACTAGAAGGAGGTGACAGTGTCAATAGGAAAGAAGAGAGAAAGCAGAGATTGAGAGAATGCTAATTAGGAATGGCGTGGACATTTGAAACCTCAAAGCTCATTACCAGTGACATGAATTCTTCAGCAAGGCCACACCTCATAATTCTTCCCAAATAATCCCATTATCTCTGAACCAAGCATTCAAATGGAAGATCATATGTGAGGCATTCTTATTCAAACCATCATTTTGACCTTAAAACTTTTATTTTCTTTTATAAGCATCTAAAAGGACAGGATTATAGGTGAGTACACACCATCAAGTCTAGTCTCTGAGTTTTCTTTTATAAGAATATTAATCCCATTCATTAGGGCTTGGTCCCCATGACCTAATCACTACTGATTATCCTAGTCTCCTACTATTTATCACTATTTTAGGGATGAGGATTTGAACATGTGAAATTAAGACTGAGCATGAACATCCATATTATAGTAATAACCTATATAATAAATCTTCATTTATTCATAGTAATTGGGAAAGTGGTTAGTATTTGGAGGAGTTTATACTGGTTATTTTGTTGTTGACTGATTTAATATTTAGTTTTCAACTGCAGTGATATCTTGAGTTAAGAACTGTTGAAGAGTTCCTTTAGTGAGTCTTCTTGTTTGTAGGTATTTTAATATAAGGGTCAAAAAATTGTCTTTAATAAATGGCACATTCTCTAAAAGCCTGTTTATATTTTCTAAAATAGTATTGTACTTACTAATAAAACAAAGAAAACCTAAAGATCTCTATTATTTCTGTTATTCACATAAAACATTAATATTTTTAATTTACTATGGTGGTTTATCAGAAAATGGGCCCCAAAAGGAAAGGCACTATTAGGAGGTATGCCTTGTTGGAAGAAGTATGTCACTGTAGAGGCAGGCTTTGAGATTGCTTTTCTTATGCTTCATCAGTGTGACAATTTGTTAACTTCCTATTGCCTGCAAGATGTAAGACTCTCAGATACTCCAACACTATGTCTGCCTGCATATTGCCATGCTCTCTATTTGATAATGAAGTGAACTTCTGAACTGTAAGCAAGCCACCACAATTAAATATTTTCTTTTTAGGAGTTGCCGTTGTCATGGTGTCTTTTTACAACAATAGAAAGCCTAACTAAGACACTTAATGCATAAAAAAATTGAGCAGAAATTGCATTAACTTATGCCATTGTAGAAAAATTAGCAAGAATCACCAGCACAATAATTTAACTAGTGCTATTTTCTGACAGATAAGCCATTTAATAATCCAAAGAATTTCCTCTCGAAATTTAAATGCCTAAAAGAATTATACACTTAACCTTTCCATTTTTTTAACTTAGCCATCAATTTGCATTTGACTTTAAAAATGTTAAGAATACATTGAACCTGTTTAAAAGCTAAATCACAGGTAACCAACTATTAAAAACCTGTTCCCACTGTCAGTGTCTGTATAGTGGCAGAAATATAATACAAGTAAGTGGAAACATAAGATTGTGACCTTTAGCTAAACAACTACTTCCTATAATTGGCATGAAGCTAATGCATGTGACTGTTAGATTTTACTTCATCATCTATTAGAAAAAAATAACATATACCAGTAATATTCAGTTAAAATAGTTCAGTGTGATTGTAGCTAATTAAATTATATAAAACCACAAAACTCAATTTAAGCAATATTGAGTAAAAAACTAAAATATACAAAGAAAGAGCAAAAATAACTTTGAGAATCAGATATTCCTGCCATTGATTTTTTCCAAGAAACTCCAATCATTGTCAGCTAAAAGTCTAGGTGTTAATTAATGTGACAGAAAAAGTGAGGCCTTTCTAACTTTACTTTCACTAATTATGTATTTATGTGAATTAGAAGACACTTCTTTTTAGTCTCATATTGGTGCCTCAAGTTTATAAAATATATCCCCAAATTTTGGGTAAAACATGTACTCTTGATTGTAGTATATTTTCCTATTGTGCTTAGAGCTTGAATACAGGGCCTCATATATGCTAAACAAATATATTACTATTGAGATCCACCTACCAACTCTCTGTTTGTAAACTGTTTATTTCATTGAGTTGTTGTCTCTAAAGTGCATGTATGCTTATTTCACTGATTGTAGTTTAAAAACATAAAATTTGAAACACTGTGTTATATGAGCATAAAAATATGATTGCCCTGGTAACACTGAGTTTCAGAGGAGCTAAAATAGAATTATTTTTTAGGTCAACAATATTTTAGAGATGCCTTTTTTTATCTGTGTCAGAAAACAGGTTCCTCTTGCTCTCTTTAACCTTTAAATGGATGAGAATTTTAGGTGTAGATAAGGGTCATATCCTTCTTTAGCATTTTCCAAATCTTTACTAGTAATGCAATATAATGAATATCCAAGACACTGATGATTTCATGTCTGTCAATCTCATCTATAAATAGATGCTATAAAATGTCCATTCATAATGATAGCATCAGTGTGATACCGAAATCTTCATGAATATTCTCATGCACTGAAAATGGAATTATTTATAAAGAAAATCATTTCTTAAACTACTTTTTAGTGACAAAACTGAACATACCACACCCTTCCATTTTCTTCACTGGTATAGCTCCAAGAAAAACAGATGAGACATTTCTATGAATATTTATAAAGCACACGATTTGTTGTTGCCACCAACTGCAAATGCTTAAAGATTCATCAATACTACAGGAATAGATAGTATGGCCAGAGAAACATAAGTAAAAAAATTGAGTGAACTTTCATTATGAAAATTAATAGTATTAATGAATTTCATAGAAATAGTATTTAGTACATGAAACCAAAATATGTTTTCTCAGTAAAAATTTCAAAAAGAGTAAAATTAACAACTATTATGGAAATCATTAGAAATTACTTTTCCTTGTGGGAAAAGTGATTGGAAGAAGCCATTGGAAATGAGTCTAGGTTGTTAATATTCTATTTATTTATCTGTTTCTGGGTAATTAGTTTATTCTCAATTGTAACACTTCATATATATATATATATATACATGGGGCTATTTCAATAAAAAATTCAAACTTTGAAGGTTTTGAGGCTAAATATAATTAACTGAACTCATGTGATTATTTTTGTCAGTGATAGTTTCCTAGTGTTGTAACAAATCAACACCAATTGGATGGCATGAAATAACTGCAATTTATTCTGTGTCATAGATTAAGGCAAGAAGTCTAAAGTTAATATGCTTTGTAGGTTTCTGTAGTAATGATGCGGGCCACTTCCCACTGCCTAGCTCTGGGCCACCATCTAGCTTTACCCAAAATAATTACACGGAAACTGTATTCATTTAAACACTGCCTGCCCTGTTAGTTTTATCCTCTTATTGGCTAATTCTCACATCTTGATTAACCCATTCCTAATAATCTGTGTAGCACCACGAGGTGGTGGCTTACTGGGGAAGATTCAGCATGTCTGACCTGGTGCTGGCTCCATTGCATCTGACCTCACTGCCTTCTTCCTCCCAGCATTCTGTTCTGTTTAATCTGCCTACCTAATTTTCTGTCCTATCAAAGGGCCAAGGCAGTTTTTTTATTAACCAATGAAAGTAACAAAGAGACAGATGACCCTCCTCCATCAGGTTTCTTTTATTACAGAATCTCCCAGTGAATCTTTTTGATGCCTCTCCTCTGATAATAGCCTCTGGTACAGAGAAAACACCAGTTTTCTTGGTGTTCGTGGACTATAGACATACCATTACAATCACTACTTTATCTTTTCACATGATTTATTCCTTTGTGTTTTTTCTGTTCTGACATTGATTAGGACACAAACTTTTAAACTTAGGGCCCACATTAGTAGTTGAGATTCTTTTGAGTAAGTTAATTACATCTCTAACAGTACTTTTTTTCCCAGTAGAACCACAGTTGCAGGTTCACAGGTAACATAATTTATTTGGGTTAGGTAGCATTAAATTCACTACAAGGCTCATTCTTCAAAGTCAATATGAGTCATAGTAATAGAAACATAACAATATTATATAAATAACACTGTGAAAATATTATAAAGTAGACAAATGATAGCTTTAAGATTTTGAAATGTGGAGAATAAATATTTTTGATACAGCCAAATGCCATAAATAAATTTGGTTGTATATAGAAATCTAAAGAAATTATAGGATTTGAAGAAAATAGGTACTTCTGCATCTATAGGTAAAGAATGGGGCTTAAAATAGTAATAATTAGTCAAAAGATGAAAGTGAGTGAGATAGGTATACAGAAGCATTTGGAAGGAAGAAAGGTAAAGATAAAATGTTATAATTTTATTATAATTTCAATTTTTTAAAAAAAATTATAAAACATATAAAAGAAATCAAGGAACCAAATCATAATGGCTCTCTACAACTGTAAACACAAAGAATTAATGAGTAAAAGGGGGAGTCATTATACATAAATGAATAATTATGAATCAGTCTAGAGTTTAAATTGTGCACATTCAAACTACTACCACATTTTGCTCATGTACTAATTCACTTGAGCTAATGCTGCACACCACTCAGGATATTGGAAAATATTTCTCTAAAGAAAACTCCCAAGTTCAAGAAGAAATGCTTGCTTTTTGTTGTTTGTGATGTTGGTGCTGCAGTAATGGTCTTTCTAATTGAAGAGACTGGTACTTTGCTACCACTCACACTAAAATACATCTGGTAATTCGTATTACTAATTTAAAATTTTCTTCAACTTGTGATGCTTCACTTATACACAATATGAAAGACAAAGAACTTTCTGAGAAGCTAAGATATAAAATAACAATAAGGAAACAAAGATTACACAGGAAAAAATAGAAGCTTCAAAAATAATGACTGTTCTTGAGTAAATTCGAAATTGCTTTACAATTTATTGTCTGAAATGTACATTCACAGAGTAAATAAGAACACAATAGAAATAAAAATACTTTGATAGTTTAAATGAGAACAACCCCATAGACTTTAATGTTTGAATACTTGGTCCCCAGTCAGTGAACTCTAAGGAATTATAGAAAGCATGGCATTGTTGGAGGAGGCCTGCTGCCATGTTCCACACCATGATGGTACTGGACCTACCCTCTGAAAATGTAACCACCAATACTTCTTTCTTCTTTAAGTTGCCTTGCTTATAATGTCCTACCACACAAAAGAAAACTATAACGAAGATAAATACCATACCACAAATCTCACAGAAACTAAAACAAATTACCAAAAAAATTATAATTTGTTTCAAAGGAAAATCAATATAGAAGTTCTAATTTTAAAGGGGTGAAAAATAGAGAAATATAGATAACAAATTTTAAAATAAACAATACAAAGAATTATCCTTAATTGATAATGTAGTTTTCTATATTTTAAGATTCAAACACTGATTGCCAAAGTAAATTAGGGTGACACATATTGAGTCATATTTTCTCGAAATTTTAGAGTAAGGGTAAAGATGTTAAAAGCTTTCTAAAATAAAGTAGAAGAACAAATGTAAATGTGATGGAAGTCAGACTAGCTTTAATATCTTCAAAAGAAACACTACAGAAATGTCAAATATCAATTTGTGAAGGAATTATACCGTTTTGTACTAATAACTCAATATATACTCAAATTAACAATCAGTTTATATGTGAGAGTAAAGTTCTCAAAAATACATCTATTTAGTTTGAGTTCCCATTAAAGTCCTGGTAACTTTGGTACAAAAACTGACAAGAAAGCATTAATAATCAGAAAGCAGAATCACATTGATTTTTTTAAAAATAATGAAAGAGAAAATGTATAGAGAGGAACATAGAAGTAAAAAGGAAAACAAAAAGCTAAATGAGAAAAATACTTCTCAGTGAAGAACTGAGTAAAAAAAAAAAAGATACATAAATAAGAATGATGTTCTCAAAAAACCAAGCCCTTGTGTTTCTGAAAACCTTGCAGTATTTCGGGATTTTAAAGAATTCTTTGCTTGGTAAGCCCTTTGTCCATATTCATGGTTGTTCACTAGTCCTTCAGACACCAAATTTAAATGAAGTAGCATATAACACAAATTCAGTTGTTGAAGAAGCTGTGGGCTGTGTTCCACCTGGCTCCCAGCCGCCTGACTAGCTTATGCCCCAAAATAACAACATACAAATTGTATTCTTTTAAACACTGCTTGGCCCATTATATCTAGCCTCTTCTCGGCTAACTCTTGCACCTGGACTAGCCCATTTCTAATAATGTGTGTAGCCCACGATGTGGCTTACCAGGGTAGATCTTAACCTACGTCCATCCTGGGTCGGAGCTTCATCACATCTGCCCCTGAGAGGAGAGCTATCGAGTCTGAGCTCACTTCCTCTTCCTCCCAGCATTCTGTTCTGTTTACTCCATCCACCTATGTTTTAACCTATGAGGCCAAGCAGTTTCTTTATTAATTAACCAATGAGCTTCCTCCATCATTCAGTCATACTAAAAACTAAAATTCAATCATATTATAATGCTGAACTCATATAGAAAATTTAATTATTTTAAATTATACAAATATTTCATAGATAAACACCAGAATGGAAAATTTTATTACCTCTTGATAGTATGATTTAAAAAATGATGTATAATATTGTCAATTTGGAATGAAGAATTTGGTTATAGGTTAAGGAGATTTATTCTTATAACAATGTTACAATTCTTGAAAAATTGTTCTAAAGTAAAATAGTCAACATTTATGTTAATATATCTCAATTTGAAGAGATTCATGAGTTTTTTTAAATGTTATCATTTATTTATGTTTTTTTGTTTCCTGAAATATAACTGATATTAGCACATAAGCACAAAATCTTTTTTGTGCCTCATCTATGATCTTCTATCATTAAAACTCTGCTGTAAAGATTATACTACTCTGCTCGAGGTTTAAAAACAGTAGTCATTGAAAGAAGTGTCATATTTCCTTTTGCATTTCTGCATAATAATGGATCAGATATGTAGTGCATAGTAAGCACCCAATACAAACTTATTAAGCTCACTCAAAAGAGCAAGATTCTTACATAGACACACTTGTGCCATGGTTTGAATGAGAAATGTTCCCCCATAGGCTCATGCATTTATACACAGGGTCCCCAGTTAGTGGCACTGCATGTAGAGGTTATAGAACTCTTGAAATGGGATTTTTCTAGAGGAAATGGATCACTAGGGGTGGGACTTGGACAGGTACAGACTTGCTCCACTTCCACTGTGCTTCTTTTATGTGATTGACATATGATCTCTCATTTTTCTACTCTGGATGCCTCTTGCCATGTCTTCTATGCCATTGGGGGATCTTCCACAGAAACACTTCCTTCACTTGTCTTTGGTCATGGTAGTTCATGACAGAAATTAAACAATAGACACTTGCCTCTTTTAAGAGAAATTTAGAGAAATGTTAAATTTAAAAGTTTCTAGGCTTTGTTTTCACCATGAACCAACACAATATGCTTTTGGAATATATCCCTAGCAAAAATGAAATTATAGTGCTTTGTGTTTGCATAGTCTTTGTGTATTGAAGATGTTCCAGACTCTAATTAGCAAACCAAACCTAATATAGCTTGCTGGTCAAAGGTCCCTCTTTCAATTTACACACTCATAAATATTTATTATTTGTGCTAATGCTGAGTTCTAGACTGCTGAATAAATTGTGGCATTTTTCTGTAACTCTGTTGTCATATTGGCTGTATTTGCTACTCTAATAATGTTTAACTTCTGCCTGTCAACAGATATTAACATTTTTGAATATCTAGTGAGTCCATAGCAGAATTTCCATTACTTTCTTCTCATTTAGAGACTTGTTATTAAGCAAATCTTGAAGACAGAATGTCATTTGTTTGGAGGTTCGTGGTTTGTGTGTGTGTGTGTGTGTGTGTGTGTGTGTGTGTGTGTGTGTTTTATTTCATGTTTCATGGGTTCAGTTTTCCATTCTCCTAAAGAAAACATATGCTATTATATTTTGCAACTATCTGTTTGTTTTTTTTTTCAGTTGAACAATGCCCAATTCACAAATTAATACTTTTGTAAATTCGTATGGTGGCTATATAAGCACATAAATGTGCTTACTTTGACCAAGTATGAATTTAATATGCTGTGGTGTCTTTTGTCAAGTGAATTTTTAGTAATGGATGCTATCAGATTTACTTGTTCACACATACACAAGGTGCTAAATAGAAGTTTAGAGGCAAACTTTTAAAAAATATATATTATCTTCTTCTTTTATGAAAAGGATATTTATATTCATAAAAATTTATTTCATTTCTTAATAATATTTTAATTTTTAAGAATCTTTTTGATGGTTCACAACATTATCTGCTTTTTCAGATGATGGGCAGGCATGCTGACTTGGTAGCCAAGATTGTGACCCAATATTTAGTTGAAACAATAAATTGTACTTTTTTTCTTTTTTTAATTATTCATGTGTGTCTTTCTGTCCTTCTGTCTGTGTGTTAATTCCTCAGCATGCATTTGGAGGTCAGACAAAAATGTCCTGGAGATTATTATTTCCTCCTTGTTTCTAAGGATCAAATTCATGTTCTCAAACATGAGTGACAAACTTTAGCCACTGAGCTATCTTGCTGGTCCCAGTGTATTTTGTTAACCAGGTGGTTCCTGATTGCTGAATTCTGCACACTGCAATAGGCTTCACAAATTAATCTGGTATCTTGGCACTTGGAAGTGTTGCTTTCAGGTATACTTTCAAACACACAACAGAAGTGCTTATGGTAGCACCAATTCTTCAGAATTTCTTTTTTAAAAAAAAATTATCATGGGTTGTAATACAAAACTCCTTCATGGTTTTGAGGCTTTTATAAGTAGAGATGGCAGGGAGAACACTGGGTAATTATTGATGGAATTTCTGTCCCTCCTGATCCTGCAGCCAGTCATTCCCAAAGAAAAACACGGAGGTTTATATTAGTTATAAACTGTCAGGCTTATTATGAACTAGCTCTTACAACTTAAAGGAACACATAATTCTTATCTATGTTGAGCCACATGTCTTTGTACTTCTTTCAGTAAGGCATTCTCATCTTACTTCCTCTACATTTGGCTGATGACTATGTCTGCATTTCCTCTTCCCAGAATTCTCTTAGTCTTGTTGCCCCATCTATACTTCCTGCTGGACTACTAGGCAATAATAATTTTATTAACCAATACGAGTGATAAATCTTTACAGTGTACAAGTGCATTATCCCATAGCAGGTAACACTTGCCCATTTGGCAACATAAAGTAGGCCACATATACTTGCTGATGAGCAGAAAAACAAGTGCATTTTATTTATTTTCACCCCACCATCACATAACTTGTTTAGCTAATTGTTCTTGTTTGTCAAAGCTGTTCGTTAAAGATAATTCAACAAACTAACATTTAAGTACTTTATTCCAAACCCATAAGCTTTGCATCAGAGTTGACCAGGGTTTGGAAGCAAGAGCCACATTACAGGTGTCTGCTATTTTGTAGGCTTGTATGAACACACTGACAGATATTCAGGTAGCAGAAAGAGTTTTTGGAAATCCTGCTCAGCCCCTGGTGTCTTTTAGCCCTCTCTTGATCTCTAGTCCAGCTGTTCAATGAAGGGAAATGAAGCTGTTGAGGTATCCGTGTGGCTACAGCTGGTATGATGGAGGTTGGCGTTGGGCTACCAGATAGCACAGGCATTATTTTTACTCGTGGAATGTTGCCTTGCTGTGCATTTGAACTGTTGTCAGAAAGATTGATTCTTGATTTTTTTTTAAATGATAAGTACTAGCTACTTTGGATATTTACCCAGGGGCATCACAGCTGCCTGGCATTGCAGTGTGGCAGCTGAGCAGTAATAGCTGCTATTTCTCTGATTTGTTTGTGTCTTTGTCAGCATTTGAGCAGAGGAAAGTTCAAGCCCAGACTGGGGCCCTCACTCCCCAGTGATCTCATCCAGTCCATGGCTTTAAATATTCTCTGCAATGCTAATGACTCCCAAATTTATATCTCTTGTCCTGATGTCATCGCTGCATCCCAGCTGCTTACTAAATAGTGCTGCTTTAATATCTATGAGATAGATCCAGTTTAACATGACCAAACCAAAATCCTGAACTGTCCAGCCATATGCACCTCTGATTACTAGCCATTCCATCTTTCCGTTACAGTAAACGGTAACTTACACGGTGATTGATCCAGCCCAAGCTTTATAGCTATCCTGAAGTACTACTTTATCTTGTATCCCATATTTCAAGGACTTTACCTTGAAAATACATTAACTACATGGGTGCATTTCTGTGCTGCCACCTGCAACCTATTCAAATACAAATTATGTCTCAACTCTTGTCTCCTAACTTGCCAACTTGTTTCTCTCATCCCAACACTATACTTTCTCCCAGCAATTGAGGCGCAAGACCCATAGAAAACCCTAGCATACATTAAGTCACATTGTCTTCTGATTATAAGTTATTTAAGGCGTTCAACCACAAAGCGCACATGAAACCTAAACAGTCCTAAGCAATCCATGTCCCCGAAATTTCTCTAACTTTTTTCCTGTATTTTCACTAGTTGATGTCCTCAACTACATTCACATATAGTGACCTTTATTTGGCTTGTCTAATATTCTACTCAAGGCCCTGTTCCATTTCACTTTCAACTTACCTGTCCCTTTCAACTTTCTTTTCTCTTCACCCAAGTGTTTACATAGCTGAGTTTGACACCTCCTTTATGTTTCCACACCAATGTCCTACTATTGGCAAGCTCTCTAATCATTAGACTTTGTAAACCATGCGGCTTCTCTTAAATCTCTTACTTTGCCTGCTTTCTCAATGGCTATTATAAAGCCCTGCTGCCCTTCCTGCTTGTGCTCACAGACTTCCTTTACTTGGCTCCCAGTTCTCCAGTACTGAGAAGAATGCATTGTGCATAGAATAAGCATATGTGGAAAGTATAAACATCCACTTGATTCTTCTTTCCACCACTTCTAAAATAGTGCTTAGGACACCTGATTTGTTTTCTATTTTCATAATAGCTCTGTAATATCTTTAGTTATTTGATTAAAGAGCCTCTGAAAATCATCTCAGTGCAACCCTAACTTGAGTAATCATGATTCCTGCTATTGAAAAGCAGGTTGTACTCTGGTTTACATTCTTTGGATGACCTCCCAACAAATGCATTAGTTTAAACAATATCCTACAAACACCATTTGCTTTCCATTGAGTCCCAGAGAGCTTCAATAGCTGCAACTCATCTGCCTCTCCCAAACAATCCCCCTTTCTTACTCCTTGAAATTCTTTTTCTTCTATAGTAGATTCTATAGTAGAGAATCACACGATATAGCCTTGAATGGCCAGGAGCTTGTTAAGCAGGCCAGGATGATATTAAATAACAGAGATCTACCTGCTTCTGCCTCCCAGTGGTGGGATTAAAGGCATGAGCTACTGAGGCTAGTCTCAGAAGTGGTATTCTTTTAACTTATATTGTCAATGAGTTTTCTGATATTTTCAAAATAGGGACCATGGAACTCAATGTTAGTGTTTGCTGTAACATTCTGAAAAGGCCTTGTGACTGCTACTTGCTCCATAACATCTATTACTTTGGGTTTCAGTCTTTTTCAAATCTCTTTTATGTTAAATTATCCATCATTTGAATTAAAAATACAAACCCAATTAACAATTGACTTTTCAGGAGGACAGACTGGTACACTTTGAGGATATATTGATTGGATATCAACGAAGACATAGCTTCCTATGTGATGTGCATTGCCACACAACTGTACTTCAAAAACTTTTCAAATATGTTAAGATGTTATTTCCTCTGAGCTCTCAAGGTTAACAAGAGCCCTGAGGCTAATCACTCCTGGTGGTAAGATTGTCCTACAAGAAGTGTTATTTACAATATGTACAATGATAAATATTAAGAATAACTCTGGTTAGTCACAACTAAATAGAACTTAATTTGTAGTCGTGGAAATGTGTGACTATACTTAGTTATTTATGTTTCTTTTTTTTATTGTAGCTAGTTTGGCTGAATCTAATAACAGCTATGTAATCTACCAGGAACCAAAGACTTAAAATAATCATAACTAAGCAACTTATCAAGCTCAGCAAACATTAATTTGAAGTGTTAACAACCCATAGTGGGACCAACAGGCAAGAATTAAATTAAATTGATAAGCCACTCACTTGAGAATAAAATCATCAAAGGAAACTTCATCTTCTAATGGGGCTGCCATTGTTGGATACCAGCCTGTTGACTCTAGCTGTGCTCACTTGACCTTCTGCTGCCTTCTTTGTGTTTGATGATATGGCAAACTATAGTGCTGTTCCCTGGAAGTGGCTTCAAAGTCCCACCTGCAGGCCTTACTTTATTGAGTACAGGTTAATCTGGCACCTGTACTGTTCCTCTAAAAGAGCCTGCAGCCATCTAGTAATTTCCCTTTGGGTCCCACAGACTATGTGTTGTTTACTGACCGCATCTCTGTCTTCGAGGATCTGCCAATATGTGATGAGGCCAGTGTTCTGGGTTTAGAAACGCTGTCATGCTAGGTTAGTCTTTAAGGAATTAGCTTTAGCTTACAACCATTGTTTTTGAAGAATTGTTTAATCCAATTAAGAGCATTACGGAGACTAAAGATTTGTGAGTCAAAATTTACACCCTAATGTCACCTTACAAGGGGAAAAGGCATGTTTGACAAGCTATTGCTCATGCATGAATTAATCCTAAGAGAAAAAAAGTATTTGGCCTCTACCTCATAATTCTTATGTTTGTTAATTCTCTTAATAAAGTTTATGATGATGCCTATTTACTCATATTTCTCAAGGTGTGTGATCAAGTGTGTGCCATTGCCTCATTAACCCTCGCCCATGGCCTCTGTTCAGCTCAGTTTATTTTATTATGCCGCAGCTTTTTTTTCTGTAATGACCCTCCCCACCTTCTTGTCTCAGGATAATTTAGCCTGGATTCTGAAGAAAGTAAAATTTAAGAAACTAATATTATTGGAGCACATTCTGCGGTCTAAGAATAATACCATTTACTATTACCTTGAATTTAACTCAAACTTCACATCATTATTTTCAGGAGATATATTTTACAATTCTCTTTCAAGCAAGGAAGCTAGAATTCCAGCAGATGAATAAACTTGCCTAAATCAACTCTACAATGAAGGCAAACAAATGGTACAGTCTAGGAATTTCTAACTTTAAAGACATTGTTCCTTCCATGGCACACAAAGAAAACAAAGAGATCTAATGAAGGGGTCTCGAAATTATCAACCTTATGTCCACTTGATATAGCTTTGTAGTTTCCTTGTTTAACTGACTTCTTTCCAACTCTTGGCTCCTTTCTATTGTCATCTTACTTGTTATCTATTTTATTAATGTCATGAAAGCTTGAAAAAACAAATGAATGTGTCTTTTTACAATGTCAGACTTTATTGAGTAACAATAAGTTCACTAAGTGTAGGGGTTTTAATTGTAGTAATTTGTCAGATAATTTTGGCATCTGTCTGAGGTTAATGCAGATTATGTGGTATTCAAACCTTAATTACTAATATTAGCATTCATATCACAGAGTGCAGAGTAAATGTGTGTGTGTGTGTGTGTGTGTGTGTGTGTGCATGTGTTTGGTTTACAGAATGAATACAAGTTAAAGAGGCTATAATGGAATTCAAGAGATTTTAAAACCGAGTTAATAGAAATGCATGTATAGTCTATATTGATAAAAATAATGAACCCAAAGCAATCTCCATGGAAGAAGCTGATGCTGAGGCCATGGGAGAGTTGAGAGCTAATGTGGAGAGCTGAGAGTATGTTCCAGGTAAAAAATCAGTATCAGGTTGAAACAAGAGTAGCAGTCTTGGTGAAGATTGTTGAACAAGTAGATGAGTCAACAACAGTGGATCCAGCCAAGCCTAAGCACCAGAGATAATTTTTGTCTAGTGGTCCTTCATACACACACACGCACGCACGCATGCAGGCACGCACACACACACACACACTGGATATCAGATGAAAAGTTGGCAATGGGGTTATTTCATTGTAGTGATAGGTACCCACCAATATGAGATCTAGGTAAGTGAGTTACACCTTTTTCTGTTTGCTGTTTCTGACAAGTTTGGGGACATTGTTTTCCTGGTATGATTTTAATATGCTCATATACCTCCACAGTCTTAACTGATACTAATAACATTATAGGTTGACACTCTGTCGGTTTACCCAGGAATGCAAACATCTTCCATAATTATAACGTAGTTGTTTATTAATTAGAGTTTCTCAGGGCAAAGTGTAGCTTGAAAGGTCATTGCTTTATACAATAAGTGGTAACTCAGACTAGGGGTCAGGCATAATACTTAACTTTTCCTAAGGAGATTCAATGGGCAGCTTGTTCACCCGAGATGGGCATCAAAGAAAGACTTATGTAAGATTTCATCAAAATCCAATTTGGTGAGAGTAAATGAGTTATACAGCTTTTTTTGCAAAGCATGCATGTGCAAGGGGTTACTTGTAGTGTATAGTAGAGTGAGTAACACCCAAACAGTCTAGTAGCATCCCATCATAGTTAATGCCTTCCTGGAAACTAAATAGGCCCTGAATTCAATTAACCTTTTCTTCTCATATAACATAATATCTTAAGGTACCAGTTGCAACTAAGGGAGGAGTTATAGATAGCTGGAATCCCAGGTAATGTTCTCATGACCCTGCCTAGGAAGTGTCAGTAACTATTGTTACTATTGCTAGACCTGGCTATCCTTTAGTTTTCTGCTCTAGTTGGCAGACCTACCAGATGCCGTCATGAGTTGGAAAACTTTATTATAACATTATCTTATGGTATACTTTTACACCGGTAGAAAACTATTTCTTTGTTGAGTATTTTAGAGAGTATATATAGTGTATAGGGAAAGCTACATGTTTTATATGCTTCTCGTTCATGAATATTTCTTATTAATGTCCTACCACCTATAGATTCTAATCTAGCATGGAAAATTTATACATTCCTAGAGTAATGAATGGTTCATCTTACAAAATGATGCTTTTAATTTTTTTAAATTTTTACTTATATGAATTCAACCAGAGTAAAATATTTTGTGCATACATCATATTAGTACTTATTTTACCTTTTCATATTGTATCATCAGAACTGATATTATAAGCAATAGTAGATTTTATGTAATTTTTATTAAATGAGTTACTAACTTTACCTTACAAATAGGCAAACAAACAAATGAAGCATAAAAATGAAGATTTTTCTCCAGAAGTGAACTAACTTATGTACTGAAATCACTAACAGAATGTACTGAAATCAGGTTTTAAGTCAATTAATAAATAGTGAAGACAGACTTCTATAATTTTTCTGAAGTTCTAAATAGTAACTTTTCTGTCCGTTTGGATTAGATTTTAAAAGAAAAACTTTACAGCAGTAAGTTGTAATTGGGAGCTGAAGGATGGGAATAGGCAAAGGGGAGGAGAGAAAGCCAGCCATTTGAATTAGACAGGAAGGTCACAGACATGACAAAAGAAAAAAAAATCCAACCACATGGAGGGGAGAATGGCTTCAGGTAAACAAGTAAAAAAAAAAAAAGCCCAAAGTATCAAAAAAAAAAAAAAACTACTTAGGCTTCAGTCAGCATTGTGAAAAACAAGATAAGAAAGAAAATCAAGGAGAAGTTAGAGATTTCATCAGGACTCAGGAAAGCATACAGACCCAATAGAGCCTCACAGAGCACTTACCCGGGGGGAGAGAATTCTGGGAAGGAAAAGTATATTATCTCAGTAAAGGAATAATTATTCTCCTATATATTTTGCATGCCTAAAGATGATTTGCCTTATTAAGGACTGATCTCATGCCCAGCTGGAATGCTAGAAAGTCCATTTTTTTAACTTTTTTTTTTATTGAGAAAAGGAGAAAAAAAAACAAGTTTCCACCTCCTCCCAGCCTCCCATTTCCCTCCCCCTCCTCCAACCCTTCTCCCCCTCCTCCCACCCTTCTCCCCCTCCCCCCATTCCTCTCCCCCTCCCTCTCCAGTCCACAGAGCAGTCAGGGTTCCCTGCCCTGTGTTAAGTCCTAGATCCTCCCCCCTCCGTCCATTTCTAGGAAGGTGAACATCCAAACTGGCTAGGCTCCCACAAGCCAGCACATTACGTAGGTTCAAAACCCCGTGCCATTGTCCTTGGCTTCTCATCAGCCCTCATTGTTCGCCATGCCATGCTCAGAGAGTCCAGTATTATCCCATGCTTTTTCAGTCACAGTCCAGAAAGTCCATTTCTAAAATCAAAAAATTTCTATTAATGGACCTTTACCACTACTGTAACAATAATTGAAGCAGAAACCATTATTTAATTTTATTTAAAAAGCACAAAATTGACTCTTTTTTGAAACAACTCATACAGTACACTGAAACTTACCTTTATTAATCATCCCACACATGCCTTTTGAGCACCCATTATATTCTACTTACTATTTAAAACACTAAAGATCTTAAGGACATTATTATTTTAAAGCAACACACTCAATATTTTCAAAGCGTGTACAGTTCATTGGAAAGATCGAGCTTTTGAATGTAAAAATCCAATTTTGCCCCTTAATGGACAAACAGATGTAAAGAGGCTGTGTTTATCTAGAAGGTTTGGCAAAAAAGATGACATTAGTGAAAGACACAGAAGGATGAATTATATTTAATACATGGGGATATGGTGTTATAGAAAGAGCAAGGGCAAAGCATGCTAAAAATTCCAAGAGAATGGTAAATCACAATTAATAAAAACTCAGAGACAGATATTGGGGCTCAACCTGAAGTCCAGAAAAGGATAGCAGCCAGTCATTGGCTCTTACCTTACCTCAGTATGAAAATGGCCATCCTGCCTCTGGGGAACTCAGAATATGACTGAGTCTGAGAACTGTCTCCTCATGTCTTATAATCCTCTCTAGATCTGGGATTAAGGGTCACCACTACCACCGGTTTTCTATGGCGAACTATGTGGCTACTGAGATTAAAGGTGTTTGTCATTGTGGCTACTGGGATTATAGGTGTGTGTCAGTGCTGTCTGGTCTGTAAGACTAGCCAGTGTGGCTGTCTTTCTTTTCTACTCTTCAGGCAAGTTTTATTTATGAAAATACAAATGAAATTCTGCTACATTATAATGAACCTGGGAAGCTGTAAACGTTCAGTTTGCATCAAGTAGAGTATCTTGAAGACAGTTGCAGACTGTGCTAAAGGAAAATGAAGTTGATTTGCATTGGGTCATATTACTTTCTTGGTTATGAATAGTCATTGTTCCACTATGAGTTAGTTAATAAAAATTATGTTAGTTTGGTGATATGTAAGAAATGTGAGCAAGTCACGAAGGACAATACCAAATGCTTTACCTTCAGTTGACCACATTAGTATCAGTAAGCCATGCAAAGGTCAGTGAAATGTGGTCTATGTCACCTAACACTCTCAGCTTTCTTGATAATGCAACAGTAACAATGCATGTTTGTTGTTTCGTTACTCTCTTAATTACTGTTCCATTGCTCTGAAGAAACACTGTGACCAAGGCAATTTATTATTTTTATTGTTTTTATTGCATTATATATTTTCTCCCCTTCCTTCTTTCCCTCTCCTCATTTATACTCTCCCATCATCCCCACACTTCCAATTTACTCAGGAGATCTTGTCTTTTTCTCCTTCTTATTTAAGTCCATGTACATCTCTCTTGGGGTCCTCTTTGTTGTCTAGATTCTCTGGGGTAGTAAAATGTAAGCTAATTGTTTTTTTTTTTGCTTTATGTCTGAAAACTACTTACGAGTCAATACATATTATATTTGTCTTTCTGGGTCTGGGCTACCTCACTCAGTATGTTTTTTTTCTAGGTCCATCCATTTTCATGCAAATTTGAAGATGTGATTTTTTTTTTTACCATTGAGTAGTTCTCCATTGTGTAAATGTACCACATTTTCTTTATCCATTCTTCAGTTGAGGAGCATCTATGTTGTTTCCAGGCCCTGGCTATTACAAATAATGCTGCTATGTACATAGTTGAGCACATGTTCTTGTGGTATGAATGAGCTTCCTTTGGGTATATACCCAAACGTGATATTGTAGAGTCTTAAGGTAGATTGTTTTTTTAATTTTCTGCGAAATCACCATACTGCTTTCCAAAGAGGCTGTACAAGCTTGCATTCCCACCAGCTATGGAGGAGTCTTCTTCTTACCCCAAATCCTCTCCAGTATCAGTTGTCATCAGAGCTTTTGATCTTGGCCATTCTGAATGATGCAAGATGAAATCTCAGAGTTCTTTTTATTTGCAATGCTCTGATGGCTAAGGATATTGAGCAATTTCTTAGATGTCTTTTGAGACATATGAAATAGTCTGTTGTAAGTTCACTGTTTAGGTCTGTACCCCATATTTTAATTGGATTGTTTGAAGTTTTGATGTCTAATTTCTTGAGTTCTTTATTTATTTTGGAGATCAGTATTCTGTCTGATGTAGGGTTGGTGAAGGTTGCTTTTTTGTCTTATTAACTTTGTCCTTTGATTTATGGAAGCTTCTCAGTTTCAAGATGTTCGATTTATTTGTTGCTCTCAGTGTCTGTGCTACTCGGGTTATATTTAGGAAATAGTCTCCTGTACCAATGCATTCAAGTGTACTTCCCACTTTCTCTTTTATGAGGTTCAGTGTGGCTGGCTTTATGTTGAGGTCTTTGATCCATTTGGACTTGAGTTTTATGCATGGGGATAGATATGGATCTATTTGTATTCCTCTACATGATGACATCCAGATTTGCCAGCACCATTTGTTGAAGATGCTTTCCTTATTCCATTGTATAATTTTAGCTTCTTTGTCAAAAAATAGGTTTTCATAAGTGGGTGGATTTATACCCAGGTCTTAAATTCTATGCCATTGGTCAAGGTGTCTGTTTCATTCCAATACCAAGCTGTTTTTATTTACTGTAGCTCTATAATAGAACTTGATGTCAAGGATGATGATACCTTCAGAAATTCCTTTGTTGTACTGTATTGTTTTGGCTATCCTCTGTTTTTTTTTTTTGTTTTTGTTTTTTTTTTTTTTTCCGTATGAGGTTGAGTATTGTTCTTTCAAGGTAACTTATAAAAGGAAGTATTTAATGGGGAGTTTGTTTACAGTTTAAGAGGATTTGTGCATGATCATCATGATGGGAGCATAGCAGCAGGCAGGTAGAATGCTGGAACAGTAGCTGAGAGCTTACATCTGACTGCAGGCAGGAAAGAGAGAGATAGTGGGCCTGTCGTGGGCTTTTGAAATCTGACAGCTTGTCCCTGGTGACACACCTCCTCCAAAAAAGGCAACATCACCTAATCCTTGTCAAACAGTTGTACTTACTTATGACTAAACATTCAAAAGTATGAATATGGAGGCCACTTTCGTTCAAACCAGCACAGCTAAGATGTGGCATATTCATTTAACTACGAGGGGTACATGAGACCTCATGTCAAAAACTGAAACAAAAATAATAAAGGAAGACTGATATACTATATTTCTATATGTTCACATTTAAACGTGTAACATTCCATCTATATTTATTAAACAGTACAGAAACATGAAGAAATTTCTTTTTACAAACTTGACTAAATTTATGTTATACTTCATCGTGTGGACATAGTAAATAAAGAAACGTAGGTGTAGACCCTATAAAGAATACTCAAGAAACTCAAATATAATGTATTCTCAGATTTAGTTTTTCTCAAATAATTATTTTGGATGGATAATTTCAAGTAAAAGTGAGAACAGCTTGCAGAAAACACATCTCGTTCAGCTTTAGTAATTGTCAGAGCTTTATGTATGTTTTAGTTACAGGCTTTGCCTTTTTCTTCTCCTTTTCTTTCCTTTGAATGCTTTGAGTGGCATTCAAAGCAGCTAAGAACAAACTTGAAGTTTGTCCATGTATTATTACTTTAATGCTTAACATGGCTAGCCTTTGTTGTCAAGTATCTCTTGGCTATGTACTGACAACAGAAGTCATCTAACAGCATTTGAGGCATAATAAAATTGGAATCATGTTTTGTTTGAAGGGTGCTTGATTCTATTGCATATAGGTACATAATTTTCTTTTCTGTTCTTTGACTGTTTTGTTGCTGGTTTGGTTTGGGACATTTTAAAAAAATTTTGGTAGTAATTGTATTCTGATGGCTTGTGATCCATTTTCCTTTTATGGAAAAAGGAGTTGAATCTGCTTGCAATGATCCTTGGTAGGAGATTATTTGTTAAATATTTACTTATGTATTTTGGTATGTTTTGTGTGTGTTGTATGACATGGGACAGGCGCATGATATGACACATATGTGGAGGTCAAAGGACAATTTCATGGAATGAAGTCTCTCCTGTCAACTTTATGTATATTCTGACCTTCAAACTTGGATTATTGGGCAGTGCTTTTTCCTTCTGGGGTATCTTGTGGGCTCCCTAAGTTATCTTCTTTTTAAAATAGTCTCAAGTGGTAATAGACAAATTATAGCAATGGATTAGAAGGCAGTCTGAGAGTGCTCTATACAAGGAAGTTAAAATGGTTATGTTTTTGCAGCAACAAATAATTGTAAAACTTGGCTTGTTTCTTCCACTTGATACAATGAAAAAAAATATTTAGTTTTCTCTTGCAATATATTTCTCAGTAAACAAGAATGATTAAGGATAATAATGGTTGTATATATAGGGGAAAAAGTTGTACATGGGGTGTTGTGAAAACTTCTTCAGCCAATAGCCTTTAAGACACAGACCCACATAGGATGTGGCCTCATGTACTATAAATGCAGATGAGAAGCATACATAGCCCATTTTGCTGCTGGATTCGGTTCCAGTTCCCAGTTCATGCAGAGGACTGAGGATTGCTACTCTTACTGTGAGTTTATCCCCAAATAAATAAACCTTTGTTATACTCCATTATGGGCTATTGTTGAACTCTTTGGTAAGACAACAAATTGACCCCCAATGTGGTACCCTGCCCAGACCCCTGTCAATCACTAAACACATTAATAAGTTCAATACCTTTTGTACATATGTTTACTGCTTGTAAATAACAATTCTAACCATTAAAATATAATATTAATAAGAAATTATTTATTTGCAATAATTGTATAGTGTTTCAATAATTAAACGTTTAAAAATAATATAGCAAGTATTTCAGAAGTTTTGGAACCTTGTATCATTCTGTATCTGAAGGCTTATTTGATGACTTAAGGAAGAACGTCTTGATTTTAGTTTGTTGCCTGTGGGGAAGAGAGCTTGGCAGGGGTTATTGTTCATATGGGATTTCAAGATGGGAGAGTAGACTACTCATTCTTTCTTCAATTTATTAGCTTAATTAATTAATTTATTCATTCATTCTACTTTTATTTTTCATATCTCCCCTGCACACATGCCATTCTTTACCTGTTTGCAGGCTGAGCCTATGAAGGGTTTCATAGAATATTTGTGACTGCAGCTTACTCTGATAGCCCAGGCTAAACTTCCATCTGCTTTGTGTTTTAAGTCTCTATGTTGTTGGAAGATTTCTACTTACCAGATAATTTTAATCTTTGGATAATCTGGGCTTGAAAAATAGGTAATAATGACACTTTTATTGCAGTTAAAACATGACATCATTCTTAATCTTAGAGATATTAAACACTGTTGAGAGGTCAGATTATACCTAGAGGAGTCCCTAAGTATTATAAGATATTTATCAATAATCTTTACCAAAAAAGATCTCCCACCAATTGTCACAACCCTTCTTGAGAATATAGGGCCATACAAGTAAGTAGTAATACAGATTTTATGACTTGACTGGAAAACCAGTAAATGTAACTGTCTTTTGCAGAAATACAACTAGAAATACAACAATTAAGTATAATCTGGAAAATCACTAAATTGCACTATGTTATACTATGTTAATGTCTTATCATATGATGCCATGGCAATCAAAGAATATTAAATGTTTTGATTCTTGTTGGTAACATAATGTCATTCATCTGATCTACAATTGGCTTTCAGTAACATTTCATGATAACTTGAAGTTTAATTTTTTTATTCCATGAAAGCCCTTTAAAAAAATAAAAATGATATAGCATAAGAAGTTTGCATATTTTCTCATTGCTGCAGAAGATGCTTTCCTTTGGAGGGCATAGAATTTCTTGGAATTAACTATTGTCCCAGGAAGCTAATTAGTAACCATTAGGTTTTTTTCTTGTCTATCGACAGAGTGAAAACAGTAATTGGCAAGCTCACCTTCTTGATTATAGCTCTTATATAAATCAGCATCCTTTTCCTGGGGTTCATCATCATTTCACTAGAAAATCATGCATTGTTTCCCTTTTCTCAGCATTTTTTAACTTTAGCTTTGAGTACACACATCAATTTATTTTAAATAGTTAAAATCAGACGTGCAATCAGTTAGAATTCATCCAAACTGCGAATATGCAAAATCTACAGTGGAGATTTTTTTAAGAATGAAATTATGACATTGAAACACCTTATTTACTCTACATCTACCCATGATGTCTGCTATCACATGCCTTGGTTTTATATATATATTTACTGCTCATTTTGTTGAAATTGGGGTTTAATAGGTATTTGAATGAACTGTGGAATTTGCCATACTGCTGAGTGAGCCAAGGAGTGATGTGTACAATAGAAGCTGGAGTTTAAGATGGAAATACATATGAAAAAATAGAGAATCAAATTGTTAACATTAACTCCATTGTTGAATATATTTTCCTTTTATACACTTGATAGATTCTGCTTTGAGAGAAATTAAAATAGTACTTTAAATTTCTTACCTGAATGTTTATTAGGATACTGTAAAGTGACTAAGCATTATTTCCATCACTCAAATAGTACTTCCTCAAGACATTTTTTTTTTTTTTGGTTTTTCGAGACAGGGTTTCTCTGTGGTTTTTGGAGCCTGTCCTGGAACTAGCTCTGTAAACCAGGCTGGTCTCAAACTCACAGAGATCTGCCTGCCTCTGCCTCCCGAGTGCTGGGATTAAAGGCGTGCGCCATAGTACTTCCTAATAAATTCTTCAAAGAAAAAACTGTAAACTATACTATTCAGTTGAATATGTACTATATAACAAGGAACTAAGAGAATACTTGCTTTGGGTAACCATGACTGATTGTTTTATTAAAAAATAAACTTTGTAGTCTACTTTTTATTACTGTGAATGGTAGCTGAATTAACAGAACTGCATCTTATAATAAATGAAAGTGACATTAGCTTGAAATAAGAAACTGAAAAGGCTACTTTCTCAGTTTTTAGAAACCATAATTGCTTACCCATAGTGACTCAATTTCTGAAGTAGAAAATATTGATAAACAATTAAACTAGTTTGCATAGATAATGTGACTGAACTCATTCATAAAAGCCATTTCTTCAGAGCAGGAAAGTTGGCTCAGTACTTTAATGTGCTTGCTGTGTAAGCATGAGGAATGGAGTTCAGATCCCAGCAACTACAAAAAAGCTGGCTGTGGACCCACATATACCATTGCTCCACCACTGAGAGTGACAGAGAAAGGAAGAATTCCGAGACCTGTTGGCTGCCAGGATTACAGTAAAATAAAACAAAGACACTCTACTTCCAGGTTCGTGGAGACACCTAGTCTAAAATGGAGCAAGACGAAGAGTGACAGAAGAGGAATCACAGCACTCTTCTTTGGCTCCATGGGCACAGGCATGCTCACTATACAACATGTACACATTATACCCCATACACATGCATCACACACAGAAAAATCTTTTGGCATCTGTTTCTCATAAGCATGATTTTATTAAACTGTCTTTAATATCATTAGATGACATGGGAGTCACATAGATGCTCAACCTCATAACTGGAAAATCCTCTTTGACTCATGAATACCATCTGTATCCCACAACTAATCCATCAGTAAATTGTCCATTGAGATCTACCAAAAAAAGTATTTAAACGGGAAAACATCTTACCATTTCTGCTACCACCATTATGAGCTCTTTGTGAACTGCTTCAATATTCTCCTGCTTGCCTGCCAGCCTGCATCCACACTTTGCTCTTCGATTTTCATTCACTTCTGTCCGGCTAGATGCGAATATCAAGATACCTGAAAGCTTTGGTACTTAAATGTTAACACAGTCACTCACCTTCACAAAAACTTCAAAAACATTTCTATAGTGTTTAGAATAAAAATGAAGTCCTTTCTTTAATAAAAAAGGTCCTGCATACATTGGTTCAGGACTGTTTCTGAATCTCTTTTAAATCTGATTTTTAACATCCCTCAAGTATTCCATGTGTATTCCTGTCTTGTTCTCAGCTTGTCCCATACATAGCTTATCTCCTCCATTCTCAGAGCTCTGTCTCAAATGATATTCACTCAGAACAGTCTTTTCTGACTGTTCCCTAAAATAGCATCTAGCCAGTCTCTATCTTTTTAGCTGCATCATTTTATGATATTTATTATCACGTGCATTTTATTACATATGTATTCATGTGCATGTTTATTTTATGTCTTAATTTTTCAAAGATTTGTTCCCTGAAAAGAGGAATCTTGTCTGTCTCCATCCTTGTAACTAGAATAGCCATAAACAAAGGACAGATTTAATGAATAAGTGAATGTCTGGATGTGTTTGTTTTATTTTCATTGTAAGTAAAACTTATCAAAATGAGCATAATATTAAGTATCAATAATATTAAGTATCAAATTTAGTCAGGTGGATTTTTTGTTTTTCCTTAGCACAGTGGCTTTGGTAAATACATTATTTATGTCATTTGATAGGTCTCAAAATATTATTCTCTATGTGTAGTGCTCTTCCTGGACTTCATTTCTCAATAGCTTTTCAATTCCTTTATCCTTGAGGCTTCTGAGGCTCTGTAGCTGTTGTGAGTCACCATCATTATCATTTGTGAGGGAAAGGAGAAAATACATCAAATTCAGAGCATTAAAGACAAATGACAAACAAAGCACCCTTTCCTTATTAAATGAATTTCCCATGTAACATGTTGATATGTTCTTCTTTCCACCCTTTTTAATTCCATGGGCCATGACACGGTGCATTCAGCTTTCATGCAATCTGTGTCCTATTATTAAAAACTATTACTCAATGATTCCAGGCCAAAGAAAACAGAGATGAAATCCTATCAGATTTATTAAGAGTTCAAACTCTATAGATAATGTAAATTCTCTTATCTGCTAAGAAAACTAACAGATGTTTGTCAATTAGTTTAGGTTTAAAAAGAAGACATTAAAAAATTACCCATTGCCCTTTAATCCCAGCACTTGGGAGGCAGAGGCAGATGGATCTCTGTGAGTTCGAGACCAACCTGGTCTACAAGATCTAGTTCCAGGACAGGCTCCAAAACCACAGAAAAACCCTGTCTCGAACCCCCCCCCCAAAAAAAATTACCCATTGTAAAATGGAGTCAGTGTAATTGCCTTAAATGTTCTTAATTGTCTTTGAATATTTTATTACCAGTTCTAGATGAGGAACTTAAAATAAATTTCTAAAGAAACTAACCTAATACTAGACTTATCATAGCATGTCAAAAATATTCTCTTATATTTAAGAATCTTTGTGGATAAGTCTGAACACATCTCCCCTCCCTCTCTCTCTCTCTCTCTCTCTCTCTCTCTCTCTCTCTCTCTCTCTGTGTGTGTGTGTGTGTGCATGCATGTGTGTCTGTGCATGTATGCAAGTGTGTATGCATGTGTGCACATATGTTTGTGTATACATAGGTGTGTATGTATGTATGCATGTGAAGTCCTGAGTTGAACATTTGGTGTCTTCCTCAATCACTTTCTACCTTATTTTCCGAGACACGGTCTTTCACTGAACCTGGAGCTTACTGTGAGCTCTAGAAATCCTCCAGTCATATCAGATGTTATGAAGCTTTCCCATCACAACACTGTTGTATCTGGCTTTTCACATGGATGCTGGTGATCCAAAGTAAAGTGCTTATACTTCTTCAGCTAGCGCTATATACATTGAGCAATCTCCCATCATCTCTTTTATTTATAACTTAGTGTTTATTATTTTAGTCACTTGATAAACCTTCATCAAATTGAATTATGGGTATAAATACATGGGTTTTAAGCTTGATGGGTGAAGAACTCCAACTTTTGAATGTAGTATTTGAATCATTTTATAGTCACAGTACATTGTGTGAATATTTAAAGCTACTCAAAATTTGTTTGTGAATTGAGTTCTTAAAGATAAATAATTTTCCCTGTCTTGCAAAGTCTATGTGAAGCATGAATAATTTTTAAATTCATAGTATAAGACACTTTGAACCTTACATTAAATATTACATTTATTATTCCAAAAATAATATTTTTTCTTATGGGGTTAAAAAGATTCTAAGTGCTATTGCCCAAATATTGGTAGCTACCATTAGAGCATATTTATTTAGTCCATTATCTTACTGAACCTTTGCATGAATCCACAAGGAAAGCGTATTTATATCACACTTTACACACAAAAAGACTGAGTCCACAAATTGTTAAATACATTAGCCAAGCAATAAGCAATATTGGGAATTATTAAGTCCATGTGTGTGTGTGATCTTCCTTACTCTATCAAAACTCTTCTAGGAAACAAAGTGAAAAGGGAACTAATTAAAATATATTATAGAAATTATTTAGGATTGATAAAGGACAAATTTTGTGGTAGATTCGGTGTAGGAATGCAAGAAATATTGAGTATGCTTGTGAAAATTTGAAGGACTAGAGAGGGGACTGTTCCACAGAGAAAAGAATGTTTTATACTCAGTACATTGCATTTCCATGATCTGTAAGAACCTTAGAAAAAAACAAGAATTCTGGTTGTGCTCCTTAAGGAGAAAGAATCCATGTTTTCACTGCCCCATAACTCAAATGCAGAAGTGAACAAATCTTAAAGCACTGAATTGTCAGGCATGGTAGTACACACCCTTAATGCCAGAACTTTGGAGGCAGTGGCAGGTGAATCTCTGTGAGTTCAAGGCCAGCCTGGTCTATAGAGTGAATTTCTGAACAGCCTGTTATATAGATACAGGGCTGTTACATTAAGAAATCTTGTCTCAAAAACAAACAAACAAATGCAACAACAGAACTCAGAATAGTTAAGGAATAGTAATGACGTAGGTGAGCAGCCAATTCTGTAGACATTTTTAGTTACTGACTTTTAGACATTTCTGTAACTGGTGTTCAGAAAGCAAATGTAAAGACCTTAAAATTCTACATTTTTTTTTTACAAAACCATCTGTCAACTGAGACATGTTTGTAGGGGAAGCCTATCACCATTTTAATGACTGTATTAGCATTGATGTTATTGATATAATATTGTAAAGAATAAAATGAAGGCCTGAAAATAATTTTATTGGTGGCTATAAACCTCTATGTAATATATAGCTAATGAAAGTAATAGTTCTATTATAACTGTGCTTTGGGGAAATAAAATATGATTTAAAAATCACACTGTGTTTCATATCGCTACTGTTGGATATGAACTTGTTTTCCTGTGATTTAAGTTAATGGGTGAGTTTTACATGATTTTATATAAGTAAGTAGAAGAAAAGCGTTCACAAATACATTGTTGTCTTGACAATCAAAATGACTTGGTTTTCCTCGTAAGTGCTTTCGCTTTCAGAACTAGACCATCTAGTTCTACCTTTGCAAATAGAGGAAATAAATGCTTGTCTAGAATTCATTTTCACTGGCTATTAGAACTCCTGCCTTTTTCCTAGTCCTGTCATCTCTCAACTCAATTAAACTAATATATGTATTAGGCATCATAATATGCCAGAAACATAATATACCAGAAAAGATCATTGTGTAAATGTTCTTCATTTGTGGAAACTGAGTTACATCCCAAACTTAGTGACCACCTCCTATTCACAGGCATGGTACTAGATGCCAGATCAGCAGTTCAGCTAGTGTGCTAGTTGGAAAAGTTTCATTAAAATTTAGCAAAGAAAGGCGAATCCCAAGAGGAGTGTTTTAAATTGATATCCATCATAACATAATATAACATAACACTAAAATGTGATAATTTTAGATTATGACAGATTGCACTGAAACAGCTCTCTGCTTGGTGTTGTGATTACTTAATTGCAAGTTTTCACTGTTTAGCAGATTGTACACACCTTAAGGGGAGACTGCAGGGCAGACTTTCAAAGACAAAATGTTAAGGCAAAATGTTAAGACAAAAAGATCTACTGAAGACTCTAGCTTCAAATCGCCTTGTTATTGGCAAAGGATTTGACCTTTTTGCAACTCGAATTCCTGGCTTTCAGAACAAGTGAATAGAATTAGTTCAAGATGTGTTATTATTAAACTATAAATCAATGTGAGTTATAGTGAATCCTCTAAAATTCCAAACAATCGGTGTTTGGCAGATTATAATATTATGCATACAAATATATGTACATAATTACACAAACACTATATATGTATATACAATTTGGTCAAAAATTTGCCTGGAATGACATAATGGCTATTATTAAAAACAAGAAAAAAATGTTCATCAGACTATGGATAAGACAAACCTTTATACTCTTATGATAAAAATGTAAATTAACACAGCTACTATAAAAATAATTGGAGGTTGCTCAAGGAACTTCCATGTGATCCAGCTACATCATGTGCATCATCTACTTATTTTTTGTTGTGGTACTATTATTCACAATACACAGGATATACAATCAGCATCGGTGTTCATAATAGAGAAATAGCTAAAGAAAATGTGACATAAGCACAGTGGATCAAAATCATGAAATAGTGCTATTTTAAAGAAAATACATGGTTCTGGAAAATATAACAATAGATGAGATTGTCCAGCTACAGGAAAAAATTTTGTGTATTCTGTCACATGTAGAAAAAAATGAAACAGATAAGTAAACAGGAAACAGGACATTCCCTGAAAATAGAAGGCAAGCATTTAGAGAAGGGTAAGAAGATGGAAAGGGGTGAGACAGGGAAAGAAGGGATTAGGGAGAGTACGTAGAAGCAAAATATAACATGTGCTTTTATGGCAATGCCACAGCCAAATTCATTAATTTGTAAAAAAAAAATCAATACGATTAAATAAGTATAGAAAAAAGTAAAAGAGAATTATTGAAAAATAAAAACTAAAGCAGGTATGGTAGTGAGCACATGAAATTTCAATACAAAAATATCTGTCCTATACAGGAAGATGAACACTGTGGAAATCATTTGAGTTAGAAATGTGACTTTAACATTAAGAATAGACTCAATAAACAGAATTCTCTGTAACCTCAACACCCTGTGATTCTATGAAAAATTTATTTGTTAACTTAGACTTTGTCACACTTGAAAATGTGAAAAGTCAAGGTTCTAACATTATGCCAAAGAGGCAGAGAGGCTAAGGAAAAGAACCACAGAGCATTTTAGATTTCTGAATACCTGTTATACAAATAGATTTCAGTTTCTTTCTCTAAAGATCTCACCCTCTTATCACAGACTAGTGTGGGATGTGTTTGTACAAGGAACATTTTTCTCAGCGGCTTTTATTGGTTTGTTTGTTTTTTGTTTTGTTTTGTTTTGTTTTTGTTTTTTTCGAGACAGGGTTTCTCTGTGGCTTTGGAGCCTGTCATGGAACTAGCTCTGTAGACCAGGCTGGCCTCGAACTCAGAGAGATCCGCCGGCCTCTGCTTCCCAAGTGCTGGGATTAAAGGCGTGCGCCACCATCGCCCGGCTCTCAGCGGCTTTTAAATTAAACTATCACGTAATCTACTGCTAACTACACAGTCACAAGACTTATTAACTGAGTAAATTTACTAAACAAACAAACTGTTTTAATATTTGTGTATAATGTACATTATTTTGGTAAATAATCATGTAGTGTCGAAAATCATAGAAAAGCTGTCTATGAAAGTAGGGTTGCTTCCCTCCCACATCAAACCCAAATGTGGTTGTCACAGTGTGTCCTTCAAGACCCCTGTCTTCGTAAGGGCTGTCTCCTTTCCCCAACATAGTGAAAGAGTACAAAACAGCGCACATAGAAAGTACTGTGTCCTTGAGAACAGCTAGAAATTACTAGAGATGTTACTGTCATATTCCACCATACAAAAGTGCCTGTAGTGGGAAAGAAAAGCCTGTAGCTCAGTCATGAGTGTTTTGCCATGGGATGCTCAGTCACAGAGAGACAGTTCTGTTAGATACTTCCTCTTCCCTCAGCTCCCCCAGGTGGGTTCTGCTGGACATTGTGAGTACCAAATTAATAATATCATCTTTATCTGTGTGCTTTTACTCAGAAACATCATATGAGGACATATTTTGCTCTGCCCAAGATTCTATTGAGAACTCCAGGTTAAGAGGGACCTCTTTGTAGTTTTAACAAATATATATATATATGTCTCTCATTTGATAACATCACCTTTTTATGTTATTTGTTATTTTACTAGAAAACCTCACCTGAGAGGAATCAGCTTTGTTCAATGCTCTTTATTTGGAACTCCAACTGAATATATTAAGGGAGCTTCATCATTTAGTTTATACTGGATATTTTGAGTAACCAAGTTTATGAAGTTTTACTACTTATCTAGTATTTATTTTTATTATTTTTAATTGTGGCCTGGTATACATATGGATGTAGTTGTCCAAGGAGGCTGGAGTCCTCAGATTAATTGGAGCTGAAGTCACACATTATCGTGATCATCCTGAAGATCAGGTCCTCTAGAAGAGAAGTAACTATCTCTCTAGCTCCTTATCTAATCTGGATATCCATGTATCATTTATTCATCTCTACTTATTTTTCTCTTTTTCTTTGGCTAACTCTAGACTCATAAACCTCCCTCATTCAAAACCAAAAGAATAGCTACCATAGTTCATTATAGGGACCATATATATCACACAGTTGTTGTTGTTTTTTTAAGTTCACTATAATCATTTGATAGAAGAGTCTAAGAAACGTGACTTATTTGTCCATTAATAACATATTTTTCCAAATTTCAATAAATAAACAGATTATTTAGGTGACAAGAGAATTAAGTATGTTAAGAAAATTTTAGACATGAAATAAAAGCATTAAAGTTAATCAGAGAAATTTCATAACTTTGAGAATTTTAATGCGTTGTTTCATTCTATTAACCAAACCTTCTTTATACCTTTCTTTCCAAAACCTAAATAGTAATAAAGGTGAATAAATACTGTGCTCAATTAGTTATTAATAGAAGGATTTAAAATCATGTATGAAGTTAGTTTCCCAAATATAAACTCTGGTAACATCTCTTTTTTTCTGACTTGGTGTGCATCATACTTTTGCAGCAATTTATTTTTGTTAAAAGGAGATGGAGGCAAGCTGCTAAAACAGCTTAAATTCTTGAATCCTCTGCTGATAAGTACATGTAGCCAAGTCCTGGCTGCTCTACCTAGTTGAGCTTTCCAGCTATCAACCAAGCTGGCACGGGTTCCTGGCAAATAAGAAAGAAGTCCTCGAAGCAAAAACATTTAGTTCAGCAACCATTAATTGATCATTTCTGTACTTGCCACAAAGTACAAGTTGCAGTGACCGGTTTCAAAGGACCTGGGCAATTCAATCAGACAGGGGTAGGGGCAGGCTTCAGGAAGAACTATTTGTTACAGTTCAGAGAATCTAGTTTAGCTGCAAATGAAGTATACAGTGGTTAGCATCTTTCCATCGAGAGCTTTCACAGCAAACTGATTTATTGGCTGATAGTTGAAATTGACAAGAGCACAGAAAGGAAATGTGTAGAAACTTAAGTTTAAAGAGAATGCCATGTAAATTAGCAACAAATGCCACAAAATGTAATGGATAATAATAATAAAGCTTTTTGTCAAGAGAAAAATACCAGTTAAGAGTATTTGCTTTGTGTGGGAGTTCATTTTTCTACTAACAATAATTTAGTGCCACATTGTCTCCTCATTAGATAATATACCAGTAGGAAATCATCACTAAATTATGTATTTTTAAGCAAAGTGATCTGATCAACATATTTAAAATAAGAATGGAATTAACAAGAATTATATCATTCTATGCTGGAAAATTATAGTACATTTCATATATATCTCATAAACCTTTTACACAGGACAAAATTTAAAACACTCTTTCAAAACTAAAAGCAAAGTAAAATTGAGGAAACACGGTCATAAGTTCCAAAGGACTTACGAATTCTGATTCTGTACCTCACAATATATTGTATCAACTTCTGTTATATTTCACACTTGTACAAGCTAATAACTTTTTGATTTGCTTGAGGTTACTACCTGAAAGTTTAAAGCCATTACTTAGTAGAGTGCCTTGACATTACTTTAAAAAATGTTTGAGAAAATTAACTATGTTATTTCCTTTAGTTCATACAGCATAACTGTAAGTCTTTATATTATTATTTTGTTGTTTTTCAGCTCCTCTGACTGATAAGCCACCTAAGCTTCTGTACCCTGTGGAAAGTAAACTGACAATTCAGGAGGCTCAACTAGGTGAGTAATTCAGTTCTGCTTAATATGTCTTTCTCCAATATATTTTAATAGGTAAAAAAAGTCTAAGTCGTAATATTAGGCATGTTATACTCAAAACAGCAAAGAAAAATCCCTGCAATACTGTCTTTGTAACCAAACCATGCATATAACATTTAAATGGTTATTGAGAAGGAGATAAATAAGCTTAAGATTTTAACAATATTATTATAGCATATTGTAACCTCAAGTTGCAGTGGTTGAATTGGTTTTTAAATAGACAGTATGGAACCGTGTGATGTATAATACTACATAATGAATTAAAATACAATTTTTGAAATTGATAAAAAGGTCCAAGTTCATTAAAATAAAAGTCAATATTATAATAAAAACGTGTGTTAAAAATTTCATCCAAGTAAAAGTATACACATCTGTGGTAGAATATTCACTTGGTATTACAGGGCCGGAGATTTGAGCCCTAGCACAGAATATTATTGCAATTTTTTAAGTATAATGCTGAGTTCTCATGAGTGGTCATGTTTATATACACATTGTGATAAGTTCTGCAGATATGTATTGCTAAGAAATTGGGTAAAACTTGAAACATCTTCGGTCAAGAATGAAGGAGCTTATGATAGTAGTTAGATGTAATGAACATACCAAAATGAAAATTATAATATGCTAATTAAGTTTTTCATAATGTATTACCAAAATTTGAGTAAGTTGCCTTTGATAAAGAAATTAGTAAATTTATACATGAGATCATGGACACAATACACTTGGCATAAACATGAAATTATACATAAACAGGAATTGTATCAAATTTATATTGGAAGAAGTAAAAGATTTTGCCTAATTTGGGTATATTAACAAGGAACTTGTGAATCAATTTTAGAAACAAAGATAAAATGTAATGATCTTTACTCATAACATAAGCACATTGTTTCAAATCTCCTCTTAAGTAAAATGTACATAATATATTATTTTCCTTGCATTTTTATTTTATTTCAAATGTTCAATGAAGAGAAATAGGTCAACAGACAGAAAAAAACTTCTGTAGAAATGCATTCATGTTTAGTGATTAAGAAAAAATGATTTCAAACATATACTTCAATTGTATATTCATGTTGTTAAGGAACTCTTTACATAACATTAAAGAACAAAAATGCACTTATTTTTAAAACTAGAAAGAATCTATTGTCCATTTAGTTATTAATTCTTAACTGTGAATTTGGGGAAAATTCTGAGTAAAGTGACCCAGACCCAGAAAGATGAACATGGTATGTACTCACTCATAAGTGACTACTAGCTGTAAGCAAAGGATATTGAGCCTATAGTTCTGAATCCTAGAGATGCTAAGTAACAAGGTGAACCATAAGAGAAACATATATAAATCCACCTGCAAAGGGGAAATAGACAAGATCTACTGACAAAATTGGGAGCATGAGGGTGGGGGGAGAAGGGAAAGTGAAAGGAGAAGATGAGAGGAGAAGGGGAGGGATGAGGAGAACTTGAGGGAATGGGATAGTCAAGATGGAAGAAGGGTAGAGAGGGAGAGCAATGAAAGTGATATCTTGATTGAGAGAGTCATTATGGGGCTAGCGAGAAACCTGGCAGTAGAGAAATTTCCAGGAATACACAAGAATGGCCCCAGATAAGCCCCTAAGCAATAGAGAAGAAGATACCTGAACTAGCCTTACCCTGTAGTCAGACTGGTGAATATCTTAAATGTCAGCATAGACCCTTCATCCCAGTAACTGATGGAAACAGAGGCAGAGACCTGCAGTGGAGCACTGAGCTGAGCTTCCAAAGTCCAGTTGAAGAGTGGGAGGAGTGAGAATATGGTCTTTGCCTCTTACCTTTCATAAATGGAATAATTTATAAAATTGTTTTTAGTATTTTTTTTTCTTGGAAAACAATCATAAAGGCTAAGCAACCACATCACAGTGAGATGAAATGGTTCCATGCCATGTGGAGTGTTTTCTATGTGCTCATTTGAAGAAACATGTAGATGCCTTTTCACAAAGCACTGACTCCCTTATTAACATTGGTCAAGAAAAAGTCAGATTTCTTTAACCAATTGAATTTAAGACATCTATCTGGAATTTTGATTATTTTATACAATATTTCTGTAATATTTCTTAATTCCTATTTTTAACACATAAGATAAATAATTCATTAAATGGATAAATGTAGCCTAATTTTTTTTTCTCTTTTGGAAACAGTTTATTTGAAAGAACAATCCATCTATTGCTGCTAATGGTTGAATAGTGGATCCAAAAACGAAACAGGTGTTGCATACCTGAATTTTATCACTGTAGAGGTAGAAGCAAAAGATTGTGAATTCCAGAGGTGCCTGGGATACCTAGTACTGCCCACACCGTCTTTGGCTACTTAGTAAGTCTTTGTCTGAAAGAAAAAAAAGTGAAAAGTGAAAAAGTATTAATAAAGATCCCAGGCACCTAGAAATACCAGGTTTTACAATTTTGACTTTGACTTATCAGTTGTATAAAGACTTCAATTTTGTCTTTCTTGGATAAGGAAAGCTAGCAATTCCAACAGTCTGAATATATGGCATTCAAATAATAAGAAAGGTGTCTCAGTGAAAAGTCATTGAGTGGTTTTCAGAGATGAGTAGCCTACATCAGTGATAAAGTATCTGTAAAAGAGTCATCCTGCATCTTAAAAAAAGGTCAGGAATCTTCCAGAGAATATCACTGGCCATGATTTCAGGGCTCTATCTCAAACTGTACAATGAAAGCTAACCCATGTCAATGGTTAAGAATCTTATAACAAGACTCTTGACGGTGATATTGGAAAACACATATGGAACTATACAAAGCTGACCCGTTACATGTCTGATCATCTAATATTAATATTCCAGTTAAACCAGATATATATCCAACCAACTCTGGTAACTCTAAATGTCTGGCTTTTCCCTACAAATAATAGTAAGCTTAATAATAAGCCTGAGCTGGGAGGTAGCACAGTGTTTAAGAGTGCTTGCTGAGCATGCATATGATCTGAGTAGAACTCCTCCATACCCACAGAAGAAGCCAGGGGGGATACCATCAGTTTTGTGCACCGGGTAGGGGATGGAGACTGGAGAGTCACTGAGCCTTGATGGAAGCCAAATGAGCTCCAGGTTCAGTGACAGATCGTGTCTCAGTGGAACAAGGTGAAGCATGATAAAGCAGGACATTGACCTTCTTTTCTGGCCTCTGCATAAGATCACATTTGTACGACAACTGCACACATTTGTGTGCACACACCACACACAAACTCTCCTCTCTCCTTCCGCCACCCCCTTTCTCTCACACACAATAATAATAAGAAAAACTACAGCTATTCAATTCATAGGTTTGCCTTTCATCTCCACATTCACTTGGCATGTCCTGCTTTCCTTTTATGTGCTCTCTGTGTCCTGTTCTAAGGCTTTATCTTTTCAAATAAGAAATGTCTGGTACTGATTATATAGATTGTTCCACTGTAGAAAACAAAAGGCATTAAAACCCAAAGTACTTAGTGTAAAAGTAATGCAATGTTAAGTAAATACATATAAAATACATAACATGACAGGTTTAAATTGAGATTAATAAGTGATGACAACCTAGAATTTCTACTTCATGTAGCATCTTCATGCTATTTCTAAATGTTAATTGTAGGGATAAGCCCCGCCCCTTAGGGGGCGTGTTCGCCTGGGGCTAATGTTTGCCTATAAATTTGGCCAGCGTGCTCCCAGCCACTGCTTCTGCTTTCCTGGTCTCCGCAGGAACGGTGGTTCTGTAAGTCTATTTCACCATTAAAGCTATATATATATTTACAATCTGTCTGCATTCGTTTACGCCGCTACAGTTAAAAAAAATCATGTCTCTTTTAAATAACTCAGACATCAACAAATATATGGACAGAGAATTATTGGGCAAAAGGCGCAGAAGATACAGTATTGACTCTGAAAGTCAAACCAGGAAAAAAAAAACAACATAGTTGCTTCAGACTATTGAAGTCCAAGGAATCAAAAGACAGGTATAATTGGCTTGTTGAGCCTGAACCCTGCCATTTAGAAATCTATCTGCTTGTATGGCCAAGAACACTCTCTAGATGCGCCTAGAGTAAAGTATAGCATATTCTATTGTTACCAGAGATTCAAAAGAGTATAAATCCAATTACCTTTGACATAGTATGGTACATCTTATTTACAACTCAAATTTGGCAACTATGAAAGTCTACACCTTCAATACTCCTAAAAGACAATGTGTTGATGAGCCTGCACTGAAAATCATCAACAGATGTGCTCTGATTTATATTTAATAACTTATTCTCATATGTTAACTTTGTTAAGAAGCAAATCTCTTTGCTTTTGCTTATGAAACCAGGTTTTTCCAGGTGTTAATATCTAAAGGAAAGCAATTGATATAAAAGCTCAGATTTGTAAATAAATCTTAGAAAATGAAAGCATACACTTTATATCTGTATTTATACATCATATAGCTGTATATATGTTTATTTGATTGAACTTTAGGCTAAATGTTTAACACCACACTAGAAATTGGTACTACTTGCCTGCTTTTACCATATTATAGATCACAAATTTTTAAATTTTAGGAAATTTACTGAAAAGTGATCAAAACATTTATAACAGATTGTAGTCAATATTTTTCTGGGAAAAATTCATTGTCATGGAAGTTACATATCACTAAATGGGTTTTTAATATACATAATTTTTACCTTTATTGCTATGATTTGTATGGTGTAGAATATATTAAATGTATATGGCATGTTGTTGGGAGAAGACTGCTTGTTGGTTCTCAGCTGCCTGTCTAGCTTAGACCCGAATTAATCACACAGAAACTGTATTAATTAAATCACTTCTTGGCCCATTAGCACTAGCGACTTATTGGCTAACTTTTACAGATTAATTTAACCCATTTTTATGAATCTGTGTATCACCACGTGGCAGTGACTGACCAGCAAAGTTTCAGCAGGGCTGACTCTGGTGGTGGCTCCATGGTTTCTCTCTGAATCTGTTCTTCTTTCTTCCAGCATACAGTCTAGCTTTCCCCACCTAGTTCTTTCTATCAACAGGCCAACCCAGTTTTTTTTTCAATAAGGGTAATCACAGCACACAGAGGGAAAATTCCACATCAGCATATGGAATGAATTTATTAAAAACACACAGCTGAGATTTAATTGCAATGAAACACTATAGATGATTATCTTACGGAGTAAATATTAGTTTGAAATAGTTTTCCTAGGCCTGTGTGGATAACTGTTATTCTCTTGAAACAAAGCATCTAGATTTTGCATAGTTACTACTTTACTAAACTGAACAAGGAAAAACTGTTTTCTTTTCTTTCTAGGATTAGGAAACATTTTATATCAATACCTCAGAAAAATATTAAATCAGGTATTGAATTGGATGTTCCTATGTGAAAGTAGGTTAGAATATTGTTGATTTTTTTAAAAAAAATATTGTACTGCTAGAGTTTGAAAGTGACGGTCTTCCTTCCCGCAGATAGGAACACTCACTGGGTTTTTGCTTTTCTTTCTCTGCAGTAAAAATTAATAGCAACCAAATTCTAAGTCTTTATAAAAATGATATAATTTTTGCACTTAACAAAGACATATATATTAGCATAACTTTAGTTTCTTAAATAAACTTTGTTAGACATAAAAGCAAAATTTTCACTTTAGTCCATCTGGTTTCTATGTTTGTTTTTTGTTTTGTTTTTAGAGACAGGGTTTCTCTGTGTAGCTTAGGAGCCTGTCATAGAACTCGCTCTACTGGTTTCTTAATCATAGCTTCAGCTGACCCAAATCACAATTCTTAATTCAAAATGCCTAATGGTCCTGATAGTCTTTACTTCCATCTGAAGCTTCACAAGCCAGGATTCCATCACCTACATAGCTCTCAATACTGTTATATTCTATAGAATATCCTACTGAGCTCTGAGTACCCAACAGTCTTTCTAGCCCAAAGTTCAAATACCACTATCATCATCCAAAAATCACGCAGTCAGGTCTGTAACATGGTCAGGTCAGTGACAGCAATACCTCACAACCTGTGTTATTTATTTATTTATTTAATTTATTTATCTTAGAATTTCTAGTGCTGTGATAAAAAATCATGACCAATAAACAAAAAAAATGGGAAATAAAAGGTTAATTTCTTCTTATAAGTCTTAGGTCACACTCATCAATGGGAAATCACAACAGAAATTCAGGGTAGGAAACTGAAGGTGGGAAGTGAACCAGGGCTTTTGAAGGAATGATGCTTACTGGCTTATTTTTCATTGCTTGCTCCCCATGGCTTGCTCATCCTCCTTTGCTTATAGTATCCAGAATCAACACTAGAGTATCACTGACCACAGTGAATTTGTGAAGATCCTGGGAGAAATTTTAGGGCCTTTTGAAAGATGGATATAACTAAGATACATTGCATACATGTATGAAATTTTCAGAGAATAAATACAAATTGTAAAATATAAATACTATAATAATAGTACCTCTTTAGAATCATTGTAGGTATGTATTCAGATAGCACAACAAAGGATTAGTCCATCTCTCCTGGCATGTAATAAGTCATTACTGTTTAGTTTTAGGAGTAGAAGGGTTTTATGCAATAAATAGAGTTCTAAACACCAGTGTTTTTTATTCATGCTTATATTCTTCCTAGTATGCAATACTATAGCAACATGTATAAGGTTTATTGTAGGATGGATAATATTTTAGAAAATTAGATTCCATCTCCCCATAAGAACACACATGCATATTAATCTTTATACTTTAATATGCATATGAATTTAGTTTTGATTTCATACTTCTCAATCATCACATCTGTCAAATTGTATGTTAATAAAAAGTAAGTACATAGCTATAAAAGAATAACATGCTCCCTAGTCTTATTTTAAAAGAGAGAGTTTAATAGACACTGTACAATGAAAATTTGTAAATGCCCAATAGGATGAAAATGAAATAATCATTATCAATAATTTTTATTTTTTAAAAAGAAAACAAACTATCTTTTTTTTCGTTTTACATATCAAACCCCATTCTCACTCCCTCCTATCTTCCCATTCCTTCCACTTTCCCCCTCTTCCCCCATCCTTTCCTCAGAGGCACATTGCTTTGAGGAAGGCCCAAGGCCCTCCCCACTATATCTAGGCTGAGCAAGGTATCCATCCAAAGAGAATGGGGTACCAAAATGTCATTACAAGCAGTAAGGACAAATCCTAGTGAGACTGCCAGTGGCCCCACAGTTTGCCACAGCCATACAACTGTCTGTCACCCACATTTATAGGGACTAGCTTGGTCCTATGCTGGTTTCTGTCTGGCTGGAGTTGGTGAGCTCATATTAGCTCAGGTAAACTGTTTCAGTGGGTGTCCCCATCAAGGTCTTGACTTCTTTGCTTATATTCTTCTTACTCCTCCCACTTTGGGAGCTCAGTCCAGTGCTCTGATACAGGTCTCTACCTCTGTTTCCATTATTTGCTGGATGAAGGTTCTATGCTGATGTTTAAGATATTCATCAGTCTGACTACAGGGCAAAGCCAATTCAGGCCCCCTCTCCTCTATTGCTTAGGGTCTTAGCTGGGGTTATCCTTGTAGATTCCTGAGAATTTCTCTAGTGTTAGGTTTCTTGCTAGTCCCATAATGGCTCCATCAATCAAGATATCCCTTTCCTTGCAGTCATCTCTGTCCTTCATCCATCTCGACTATCCCCTTCCCTCAAGTTCTTCCCTCTCCCCTTCTCCCTTTGTCTTCCCTTTCTGCCCTACCTTCTCCCTCCACCCAATGCTCCCACTTTTCTCAGGAGATCTTTATTATCTCCCCTTCTCAAGGGGATATACATATGTTTTTCTTAGTGTTACATTCTTACTTCTCTAGGGTCATGGACTATAGGTTCGTTATCTTTGTTATGCAGCTAGTATGTGCTTATGAGTGAATATATACCATGTTCATCTTTCTGAATCTGCCTTACCTCACTCAGGACGGTTTCTTTCTATTTCCATCCATTTGCATGAAAATTTCAAAATGTCACTTTTTTTTCCTCTGAACAGTACTCCATTGTGTAAATGTACCACATTTTGTTTATCCATTCTTCAGCTGAGGGGCATCTAGTTTGTTTCCAAGCTCTTGCTATTACAAATAATGCTGCTGTGAACATAGTTGAACAAATGTTCTTGTAGTATGATTTAGTCTTCTTTCCATATTTGCCCAAGAGTGGTATTGCTCGGTCCTGAGGTAGGTTGGTTCCCAATTTTCTAAGAAACCAACACACTGATTTCCATAGTGGTTGTTTGCATTCCCATCACCAATGGAGGAGTGTTGCCCTTACTTCACATCCTCTCCAGGATAAGCTATCATGGTGTTATTATTAGAAAAAATTAAATTCTGTTTTATTTCTTAAGACTATAAACATGAGACTAATTTTGCAAAACAACGTATCAAACCATTCTTGATGTCAAGCTCTTCATGAAAATCTCCATGCTAGTCACATTCATTTTGTTGCAAAGACACTGTTTTCCCGGCAGAAGCACCACTATGGGGAAGCATCTTAAATCACTCCTCATGTCTGAAGTTTACTAGCACAGAAAAATATTGCACGTGTCCTATGCTAGCAAGAACTACTCCAGAATTAGCAAAGCAAATGCCAATTTATGTGGAATAAACCCATCAAAGGACATTCTGGTGCAGAATACTGAAGGAGGTTTCAGAATAAGAGCATGCCCCACGTGACTGATGTCCATTAAAAAGGGAGACTATAAAAAGACTCACATCATTTAGAGTTTGGATATAGAGAAAGATGTTCATCCATAAATTTTGTCTTGAATTTTGGCTAAATACATGAGAACTCCTAAATTATATGCAGACTCTCCATGAAAAATAACTTGTGCTTGAATGTGATTATGAAAAGGGGAATACCAGGATTTTACAGTAAAATGTTAGAACACTTAGCATTCCAGTCAAACTTCACTCTACTGCCTAAGTATGCTCCTGCAGATCTGTGGGTAAATTGAATCATCATAATTTCAAAGAAGTGCTTCCTTCATTTTTGATTGATTTCTAATTAGTAGTGGCTTAACATGTCAATTTTAAGGGTCTCTGTCCTCTAGTCTCCTTTAAGCAGTTAATGATCACTGGAAGATTTATACTCACAAGGGAAATATGCTATTTAAAGATACTCTGTGGTGACTGATTTTATATGAGAACCCTTTTGTAATTGAATAATCATGCTCATTACTTCTTTCTGTGGTAATGCAGACTTCTACACTATCATAAGATGGGGTTCATCGATTTGAAACTGCATGTGTCATTGTCCTGGACAAAGGATAATACACCCATCATTGCCAATGTTTCCCTTTAGTTTTGTCAGTAGAGAAGAAGGGAACTTTTTGCCTCCTAATAGGGAGTAGTAAATTCATTCATTCATTGGCTTCATAATAAATGGTATTTCCTTTTAAATTATTGAAAATGGTAGAGTATAATATTTAAGTAATGACATCTCATGTTTAATTGGGACAAAATACATTGTTTTCATAGGTGATATATTTTGAGGCCCACCCTGCTCTATTACTTGCCTCGATTTTGTTAGATACATAACACCCCATGGTGCAGTTTATTAGTCAAAGTCATAACTATGATGAAAGTACTGTTTCCTTTTTATTAGTATCTATAGTTATGAATTGTACAATGTTAAATGTTTCATTAGATGATTTTGATATATACATACAATACATTCAGACATTTTGTTCCAATACATTTCTCATTATTGACAGGAGAATTTTGTTTCTTTTATTTTTCTCAAATTTATATGTCTCTTTTCATTATACTATCATGGCAACTACCTCATTTTAACTTAATTTTTCTTTGAAAACTAAAGCTTATACATTGTAATTTAACTTAACACTTTACGAACAAAGATATCACAAATATTTTCCTAAACATATGCTCCTATACACGCCATGTTTCCATGTGTAGAGTAACCATAAGGTTTTAAAACCTAAACCCCACAGCAAAATCATTCGAAAAGGCATCCTTCCAATCAACGTCTATAAATTTAAAGGTTCTTTCTCAGAAAAACTAGAGGTTTTTAAAAATAAGGTATTAAAACATGTAACCAGATTATATTTATAAATTATAGTGACGACTCAATAACAAAAAGAAAATTAAAACCTAGTATAGTTTTTGTCTGTCTAAATTCACCTGTTTTGAAATAAATCGAAAGTTGACTCTACCTGCAGTTGACAAGAAGTAGGAGAAAAAGTTGAGAAGTTGTTCAGGGCTCTAAAGGATTCAGTCATCCCCTTTTCCTCCTACTTCTGTACAATTATCTCTTCAAACAAGCAGAAAAAAAGACATTTTCATGTTCTGAACGTTCTTTTGGTTTCTAGTTTAACAGAAGTACAGTGCTCTCCTGGACTTGCCTTCTGAAGAACTGGGTTTGCAAAAACTTGGCAGCTCTTTGCATAGGAAGAAACAAAGGGAAAATATATTTTTCTCCAGAGAAGCAAAAATAAAAAAATAAAAATAAAAAAAAAACAATGAATCTGAGTACTTAAAGCCAGAAATAGAATACTCACAGTTCTAAGCAAAACTAACATTACTGGTACAACTATTCACTAAGAAAGCACCTTGTGAAATAGCTGAGAGGACAGTCAGAAAGTAGTTTTATTGTCTCTTCCTAAAAGAAAAAAAATGAATGTCTTGGTGAGCATGAATTCTCAGATGATAATGACATTATCTTGGCAAATTTATGACTTTTAAATTAATTGATTTCCCGAAATGCTTCCTGGAAAATTCACTCCTTTACTAAAATTATTTGAGCTATATTTGTATTATTCTTAAGTACTGTAATTATTATTCACAGTCCTTTATAAATAATAATATTCCCTTCAGAATTATCCACCACATACTGTATTATTAAATAAATGCATATGAATATATTGTTTTATGCATGATTACTTACGTCTGTTAAAAAAACCTTTTGCTTCCTAAGAATAATGTGTTTCCACACCAATGATGTTTTTTATTAAGACTTTCCACTAGAAAGTAGAAGTGCTATTCTTATAAATTGGGAGAGAAAACAAACAAAAATTTGATCAGAATGCAAAGTGACGTTTCAGTTTCAGGTGAGATTGTGTCACAGAGGATATCAATGGCTGCATATGAAAGAATGTTCAATCAAAAGCAGTTCCTGCTGCTGTGAATTTCAGGGCAAATGGGACAGGATTTGCTTTGAGCTGCTCTTTAGATATACAAATTGAAATGGAGGAGCAAGGCAGTGTCTCAATAACCTAGAGAGGGTAGCATGGGCAGAGTTTATTTATACCTAAAAAAATAGCTATTTCAAGAAAAGGTTAACTTAGAACTATTGCTATTGGCTTCTCTTTTTCTTTTTCTTTCTATCTTTTTTGGGGGGTTTGTTTTTTTAAGACAAGATTATTCCATGTAGCCCTGGCTGTCCTCGAACTCAGTTTGTAGTCCAGATTGACCTCGAGCTCACAGGGATCTGCCTGCCTCTGCCTCCCAAGTGATGGAATTAAAGGTGTGTACTCCCACTGCCTGACAATTGGTTGACTGGTATTGACTAGCTTTATCTTTGTCTATTTTTCTTCTCCTCTCCTCCCTTCCCAACTGTCTCCAACCTTCTCCTCTCTTCTCCTGCTCTCCTTTTCTCTTCTTTCCTTGCCATTCTCTTTCTTTTCCTTTCCTTCTGTTCAGGGGTAGCCTTTCCTGTGAAAGATTTGATACTAGATTTAAGGCAAAAAAGGGCTCATGGTTGATTTTCATTCACTTTTTCCAAAGTGGAGTTCAATTTTGGCTGCTTAGAATTGAACTACATGTGATAGGAACAAGTCATTCCTTCTCACCTTCTTCAATGGATTGTCTTCCACTTCATTATACTGAAAGTAGGCACTGTGATCTCTCATTCTATTTACTTAGTATTCTGAAGATAGTTTGGTCTGTAAGCTTTGACTTTGCAGCCTGGTGTATCTGAGGGAAGATGTAACGGAAAGAATTTACTCATTTCTACAAAGCAATTCAAATTTGAAGTGTGACACTTTCTGATATTTCCTAGTCAGTGCCATGGTTGTAAGTGAAAAATCATTTAAAAAGCATGAGGGTTGCAGATCATAAGAAACACTGTAGTGATACCAACATGTTCTGTCTTCTTTCCTTTCTGTAGAACATTTTTTAAAGGTGGATTATGACTATTCAGGGAGGTAAATGGATATGGAGATAGATTAGGTTAGCTAACTTCATAATAGGAAGAAACATGGATTTGGAAGTCTAACTCAATATTTAAATCTCAGAGAGAAATCCTGATTGGCATAGATTGGGTTATAGTTACAAATTTTGAACAAATTGTTACAGCATTAGGAGTAAGATCTAGATTCAATAGCTACTGTATACCTATATTTTGGGGCAAGTATATAGATGTGGAAGTATAGGGCTTGTACCAGACAAAGGTAAGATAACCAATAGTTATCATAAGATCTATATTTTCTTTTAGATTTAGTATCTGATATACATGTCGTCTTTGTTAATATATCTTATTAATTTAAACATATTTATTATGTCTCCTCCATAACCTAATAAGGGCAGAACTAGCCATATGATTCATTTTGAATGTATTTTAATTTTCTTAGACTATAAACCGTTTGCTTCTCTCTCCAAAAAATTCTGACATTCTATTTTTTGTTTATGCATATGCATGCATATGCATGGGTGCAAGCGTAGAAGACAGCCAACAACTTTAAGTGCAATTATCAAGGTACAATCCCCCATTTACTTGCAACAGGATCTCCAACCAGTTTAGAGTTCATCAAGTACCATAGGCTGGCTGACCACTGAACCCAAAATCTATGCCTTGAATCTATCTCCCAGAATTAGTGTTACAAAAAAGCACCACCATAATTGTTTCTTTGCTGTGCATGCTGGGAATTGAACTCATGTACCCATGTTTTCAAAGCAAGAAATTTATTGGCAGCTATTTTTTTAGTGGCTACATATTGTCCTTTGTGGTACATGTGTCTTACATCCAGACCTAGATGCCTCTGATTTCTCTGTCCTGTGTGTTATTACAAATTTTCACCTCTTCCCTTCCTCCCATTTCCCTCCCCTTCCCCCCAACCCCCTCCCTCTCCCTTTCCAGTCCAAAGAGCAGTCAGGGTTCCCTGCCCTATGGGAAGTCCAAAGTCCTCCTCCAACCATCAAGGTCTAAGAAGTTGAGGATCCAAACAGACTAGGTTCCCACAAAGCCAGTACATGGAGTAGAATCAAAACCCAGTGCCTTTGTCCTTGGCTTCTCAGTCAGCCCTCCATGTCAGCCACATTTAGAGAGTCCGGTTTGATCATATCATAGTATGCTAATTCTTAACCCTGAACTTAATGTCAGTTGTAAACCAAACATTATATTCTCAATTGCTAGCTATAATTTGTGGAAGAAAGTACATATTCTGTAGTATGGGAGTGGCAAAGTGTGAATCAGAGTCAATTTTATATAAGTGAGTAAAATTAGGTTAGATATAATACTTTGATGAAAGACTGAGACCATAATGATTTGGATAAAAACATGGATAAGGGGCTAAAATTCATTTTAATGTGATATAAACTAAATAAACCATGCCTATTGGAGTATTAGTCTAGTGGTCAGAGCATGATCCCATTATTGGAAAATCCAGTGTTGATATAAGAAAATGCAGGTTCTTTTTGGAGCTACCTTAAAGACAATGTAAGCAAGCAGTAGTACTCACGAAGACAAGCATAGAATATGAATCTACCATTGTGTATGAATCCATCATGCTGCAGATTAGGGCATGGTAGAAATTGATCTGCAATGTGTATAGGAAGACTAATGTAATAAGATCTATCTTCTCAGAACCAAAGAGCTCAGGGAAAAAATTCAAGTTCATCAAGAAGGGAGAAACATTTCATCATATGATACAGAGTCCCTGGAGGTAAAATCCAGTGATCAAATATTCTTTAGGAATCTGGCAACACAGAGATACACTTATGATTATTTTCTTCCCACATAGCTGTTAAGAAATGTAGAAGTATCTATAAGCTATTCCAGTAGACATTTGTACATGTAATTTTTAAAATACATTTCATGAATTAAATCAATTGACTAAGATACACAGAATCCTTTGAATACTGCCTGTAACCCAGGCAGGCCTTGAAGTTTCAGCTTTTCTGGTTCAACCCATCAAGTAGATTATAGGCCTGCACCACCAGGCCTGCCTGCTACTTCCCATCCTCTACAAAATTTCAGTGTGGATATATCCTTGCTCCTGAATCCCTTTACTTGAAAAATAGCAATACCTAGCTTACTTGGAAGGGTGTACCAAGAAAGTAGTTAATGTGTATCTTTGCCTTATTAATTATGGCCTCTATGTAGTGGTTTTCATCAATTTAATGTGATCATCATCCCTATTTCGGCAATCAGGGTAAAGGATTGGGTCAACACAAATTAAAAATTCTATAATATAGACATTTGGATTTTTAGCCCATTGTAGGAAATATTGAAGAGTCCATTTATGAGATTTGCAGTTTGATTTAATAAGAAAGTCATCTTTATAAATTTCAGTAATATCAAGTCTCTACTGTGAATAGTGTTGTGTTTACCTGCTCTCTAGATTATAAAATCAAAACCTAACAGGAATCAACCATATCCTTTATCTTCACGCTTTCATTCACAGCCCTGTTAACTCACGCCATAGGCCAACCATTCCTCACCTTATCATGACCTTTACAATTCTATAAAATTGTATTGCCTATGTCTGTAATCTAAATTATACCTGTATTAGTTAAGGTTTTATTGCTATGGTCACCATGACTCTGGAAACTCTGTTATAAAAAGTTTAATTGAGGCTGGCTTACACTTTATAGTTTTAGTCTATTATCATCGTAGCAGGAAACGTGGTGGCATGCAGGCTGACTTGGTGCTAATGAAGGATCTTAGAGTTCTACATCTGGACCTGCAGGCATCAGGAAGAAGAACTGTCAGTCACTGAGCCTGGCCAGGAAAATATGAGACCTCAAAGCCTATTCCCACAGTGACACACTTCCTGCAACAAGGTCACACCTTTTAATAGTACCACTCCCTATAGGCCAAGCATTCAAACACTTGTGTCTATGGCGGCCACTTCTATTCAAACCACCATAATACCTCTATGCTTCCCTTATTCTTGTGTATATACATTTAAACACACTCCTCAAAATCTCCTCTGTGATGCTTTCCCTCCTGCTTGTTTCCACTAGGCAGACTTAAACACTACCTGTCAACCCCTAGTAGATACCAACTTTTCATATTCTATCTATTTATGCCTCTAAATAAGTAAAGTGCTCTATAGATGGAACAGGAGATCCATGGAGCAAGCTGGCTAGCTAAAGCAGCTGAATCAGTGAGCCACAGGTTCAGAGAGACATCCTGACTTAGGAAAGAAAGTGAGCAGAGATTCAGCAAGACTCGGCATAAACATCGGGTCCAAATACACACAGACAGACAGACAGACAGACAGACTCATACACACAAACACACATGCGCATACACTGGCATGCATACTTGTGCTCAGATATTTGAAACATGCATCTGTGTACCATATGCACAAATGTACTTAAAGATGTGTGTGTGTGTGTGTGTGTGTGTGTGTGTGTGTGTGTGTAAATTGTCTGTCCATAAATGTTAAGAATACCCAAAATGTTGGAGAGCATTGATTCCCAGCCTCCTCTAGAGATCCAAAAAATGAAAATCTATGGCAGTGGTGAAGAGATATGGAGAACAAAGAAATTGGGTGCAAACATTTTATCAAAACTCTCTAGCTATTTCTTATGATAAGTTCTAGTATTAAAGACAAATGCCTAAATTGTCACTAACAAACATGCCACTGGCAAGCTCATTTAGTGGTATTACCACTGCCAATGGCTAATGTTTGAATACCACGATACCAAAGACTCATTTATTTGGAGAAAAGAATGGTAAAATTAAAGTACAATAATTAAAACAAATGCATGTGTTATTTCAAAAGCCAGCTGATTATCAAATTGAATACAAATTGTGTTCTGCATTTGAGGACTGAATTGATTATTATTCTAATGAGCTTTGAAAATTACAGGCAATTTAATACCTAAGAAATTATTCTTACAGACCATAATAAAGTCAGTTTAAATTGTGATTTCATCATTATATGATTATGCTATAATTGCAAATATTTTGAATCTATTGGTCATTGTCATTTCATTTGTGAATATGAGCTTTTATTTTTACTTTTTTGCAGTTCTGGAAAGAGAGCCTAGTGTGTCACACAGGTCACGAAAGCACTCTCCTACTGAGCTACAACCTCTGGCCATGCTTCCATCCTCCTTTTCACAATTTCTAGATGGTTCCTAATACAATGGAGCCTTGCACCTAGTACATGTCACAGCATAGGAAAAATTGCAAATTACTTTTGTAGGTTAATGCAGCATACATTTACATAACAAAGCACTTCTCTTTCTATGTAATGCTTATCAAGTTGTTCACTATGAAGGTATATTTACAATCCGCGGATAAGGCACACTCTAAATGTCATAAAATATCATGAGTCCAACTTAACTTATCAGTTAGTATTACTTTTGATGCAATTATTACAGGCTTTCTAAATGATTAATTTACTAATGAATAAACTGTTTTTAGGTTTAGATGTTCAAACAATCATTAGGTGGCTTTAAATTACTTATCTATATATAGTCAAATAATTATATTTGGAAAGAAAATGTGCATTCTAAATTAGCAAAGTCCATCTTTGTGTGTAGGGAATTAATAGTCACAGTAAATCGACAAATCAATTATTGGGTTTTTTTGTCTATTTTAAGCAGAAGGGAAATGAGACCGCTTGCTCTGTGTTTGCTGTTTACGAAGGGATTATAACTAGCTGCTTTTTAAGGAGTAAAAACTCTGATGAGCTGACTCTTTTATCAGCTTTTCTCACATTAACTTTTGCAGCTCACAAGACATTCTGTTCATGAACATTCTAAGTACTTCCATTTCCCTAAGTGCCTTGAAAAGAAATTTCATGCTTCAAGATCAGTGTAAGTAGAAAAGTGTCTGTTAAAATGTACTTGAGAGATCAGAAGTACAAAAAAAAATTGGAATTAGGAAATAGGAGGCAAAGATGAACAGAAGTCGATCCAAGAGACATGTGACTGAATAGGAGGGTGAGAGCACACCAAGATCTGAGACACTGTTGAGCTATATGCTTGTGTCGCCTTATCATTTTCACTTCAAAACTTAGTCGCTAAAGTATTAGGAGGTAAAGGCATTGAAAAGTGACCTAGTAACAAGGGCACTACCTTTGTAAATAGGATTAATTCTTTCATAATCAAGGTCCCAGAGTGCTACAGTGAGTCTGTAAACACATACGAACACAGGCAAAAGGCACTATCACTTGATGAAGCAGGCTGCCCTCACCATGCCTGAAATCTGCTAGTCCCTTGATCTTAGACTTTCTAACACTCAAAATGGTGAACAATAAATTTCTATTGTTGTGAGTTCCCTGTATAAGGTACTTTGCTTTTGCAGCTCAAACCAGTTAAGATAGAAATGTTTTAAGGTCAAGTTGGTGTTCAACTGAAAAATTTCTAGATATTTTATTTGATGAGCAACAAAATCCATTAACAATGGAATAAAATAAAAATCAAAAGGATAGAAAATTTTGTTTACTACTACAGTTCAGTCTTAGATTTCAGATAGCTCACAAACAGCAGTCAACACAGGTATAAGAAGCAAACAATGAACATTCTATTTTCTAGAAATGTCCCAAGAATTGGAGCACATAAACTTTGGACAGCATCTGTAAAATGCAGACATTGTAGACACTGCAGGTTGCTGGAAAGACAAAATAACACAAAACAAACAATGCCTTGAAAATTTAAGTTTCTCCAGGATCAATGAGAAAGCAGGTTCACTAATCAAAAAAAGCTGTACCCACAGATCCTGATTATAAAGCTCACTTAAATGATAGTTGACATTCAATCAAGGCTGAAAGCGTAAAGGACAAAAAGTCATAGCTTCTTCTTGAGGAATAGGGAGTACAGATGCAGAGGTCAACTGAGATAATTTAAATTCATTATGAGATGGAATCTATCCATTTATACTTTAATGTATTTACTTTGTTCAGTCCTAGGAATTGAACTTAGGACCTTGCTTATGCTAAACCAAAACGTTAGCCTTTTTATTTTGAGAGAGTCAAACTCAATGACTCAGGATAGACTGAAATTAACCCCATCAGAGCCTAGGTTGCCCTTAACCCTCTGATTCTCCTGCCACAGATTCTAAGGTAGCATGGATTACAGTCATATACTACTGGGTTTTGTCCGTCTCTCTGCCTGTCTCTGATGTCTACCTATTTCTTTATCTATCCAGTTGTGACCAGAACTTGCACCAGGAAGATTCTTAATATCAGTGTAGTAAATGGGGCTAGCAAAACAATTTATCATTCAGGGCACTGAGATTGAGACGTCTACTAGGCTAAACTTTAGAGTTCTGCCCCCAAACTCAAGGTTCCAGTTAACTTTCTACCCTTGACCAGTTTCCTAGCTGAACTGTGATATGTAACTGTTCTTTTAACCCCTATTTATTTTTCCAAAGTCAACCTACTGCTCTATTGTGACCTTCAATATCCAGCTGATCTTTCCTTCTCTGTCCAATCTGGACTTGATTTATTGCTAGGCTTCCCTAACGAGACTCCTGAGCTTTTCTCTGTCTCCCTCATCCATGAAGGAGAATCTTCAATCATTTCTTGCAATAAAATAAATATAGCTGTTTTATTGTGCTTTACTCCATTATTCTATAGTGTACACTATTCTGTAGTATACAACTATTGAAAGGAATAAGTTATAAATGCTACTTTTATTTATGATTATTAAATCTCAGTGATCTATGAACTAGTCATTTACATATTTCTCTGAATCATGTATTTACTTCTGATGTTACTCTGAATCATATACTGACTTAGGTGTTAATGCTGTAAATATTAATATATTCCAATTTGTTCAATTGAGAATACAAATACAAAATGAGAAAATGACACACAATGAGAGAAATGCTAAAATGGGCATACACACAGAGAGGTACTGACAGAGAGACAGACAGAGAGGAGAGACAGAGACACAGATGTGTCTATATCGCTATCTATCTCTTATCTATCTGGCCATCATATACCTTGATATATATATATATATATATATATATATATATATATCTTCTAATCTGATGAGTTTGATGCTTTCTTAGTAATTTTCATAAACGTCATGTTTTATGAAACTGCTGTGTGTGTGAAGAAGTTAACATGTGCATATGGATTACTTTAATAGTAAGATTTTTAGTTTGAAGGAAGACTCTACAACTCAGAGATAGTGACTGTAAGTAAGGCCCTGATATCCTTACATAATGGAGGCTTCTATGACACTATAATGAGGAATTAGGATGAAGATGAAGTACAAAAAGAAGACACTTCTCCAGAGTGGAAATTTGACAAGAATGTGAGTGTTTTCTCTTATTGAAAAGTTATTTTGGTATCTGCATTTAGTTTCTTGTGATTACTATAGACAGTTTCTGTAAATTAGTTGGTTTAACACAAACAACATTTATTATTTTACAACTCTGGAGTTCACAAGTCTAGACTTAAAGACTTTGCCATCTCTGAAATGTTCTAGAGCCTTAATGTGAGAAATGACAAAAATCTATTATAAATTCTCAGGCAATATTAATTTTAATCAAATTGTAACATGTATTATAAGTGAATAATTTGCTAATATCTACATCATTTAAGCAGTAAATACCCAACAAATACTTGAGTCAGATAGCTTTTATAGTATATTTTACATACTCCCATATTCTACTACATTTATAAAAAAATTATTTTTAAAGTCCATAAAATAAGTGAGCTGTGAATTGTTATTTATTGTTTATAGGGTTCTCTGTTTCTGTCTGTCCATCAGTCTGTCTATCTGTCTCTCCTCTCTCTCTCTCTCTCTCTCTCTCTCTGTGTGTGTGTGTGTGTGTGTATGTTTATGTATGTGTGTGCGTGTTTCAGTGTATCTTTAAAGTAATAAGGAAGAAAATCAGGTATTTGTTTGTGTTAAAGATAAATTATTATCTTTTTGTCTCAACTATTATCAGAATAATTAAGTAAGATAGAGTTTACAAATTTCTGAGTGTTTCATTTTTTTCGTTAAGAAAAGGTGTGTTATACTTCCCCCCTGAATAACCAACAGATAGATTTTCTTCAGTGGATTCTTGATGAGGTTTGTGCTGTATCTTAGTAACTTTTCTTTTGTCTTTTTATTTTGTTTTCTGAGACGGGGTTTCTTTGTGTAGCGTTGGTGACTGTCCAAGAACTAGCTCTTGTAGACCAGAGTAGCCTCGAACTCACAGAGATCCACCTGCCTCTGCTTTCTAAGTGCTGGGATTAAAGGCATGTGCTGGCAGAGCCCTGCTTTAGTTACTTTTCTATTTCCATAAAGAGACACCATGACCAAGGCAACTTTTATTTTTAAAACAGTATTTACTTTGGGCCTCATGTTCTTATGACCTATACTGGAACTCACTCTGTAGACCAGACTTACCTCTAACTCATAGAGATACTCCTACCTCTGCCGCCTGAGTGCATCAGTTAAAGGCGTGCGCCACCACGCATAGAAGGGAGCATGACAGCAGGCAGGCAAAATACTACATTGGTAGTTGATAGCCTGCATTCTGGTCCATAAGCACAAGACATCGAGATATAGAAAAAGAGGATGGGAGAAAGAGAACTGGGGATGGCATTTGTTTTTGAAATCTCAAAGCCTATCCATAGAGATACACATCCTCCAACAAAGTCACACATCCTAATCCTTCCCAAACACTTCCACCAACTGTAAAACAAGCATTCAAATATATGAACCAATCAAATGCAAACCATCGCAGTTTGCAATGTTTTTGAGATTGTCTTATTTTCTCCCATGGACTCTTTAAATATTCATAATATATCCTAAGGAAAAAAGCTTTTTTAAAGTCTTGTTAAAATATAATGATTTCATTTCAATTCAGTCTTTCAAGCTTCCAAATATTTTCATTTTATTTTATATATCTGTAAACATAATTTTATAATCTCATTAAATTCTTCTGATTTTTTTCCCAGGTGAGTTTACATACATTCAAAAGCACTCATTCATAAATACATGTAGTATTAAATATATTACTACCAGAGAATATACCTCTTTTTTCAATGTTTCATTTTCTTTTCAAATTACCCAGGGAAAGAAGGTACTATTTAGGGACTATAAATAATATAACCAAAATTTTAAAGAATAGATATTACTTAAGAAAATAATAAAAGACAATTTAGTAGAGCATTTTTGCAGCTGTTTCATGAAAATAGACACATATTTGGTGATTTTCTGGAACAGTATATATTTAAATGCTTGGGACTTGCTGCAAATTTTCTTGTTTTCTTCCTCTATCGTCTGTCTTACCATGGTATGTTGATTCCTGAGTGTTTGAGGAACTTCTATTTTCCAGCTCATTTAAGTGAATTTCATCCTGCTGTTTTGGTCATCAAGTGACCAAATGTGATTTCAAACACAAGGGCATTGTGTTTGTTCATGGGTGTGGGATTTTGTGGGGTTGGCTCAATGTATTTAGATGAAGTAAGTTATGTTGAATGTCAGTAATTCCAAATTTTAGGGTTTATGAATCAGTTGAAATATTTGAATAAGCAGAGAAACAAGGAAAGAATCATAAAGTCACCAAGTTGCCATTGGTTGGGTGTATGTGTGTGTATTTATTACATATGTGTGCAGAGGTCAGAAAAGCTCATCATTTGTCTTCTTTTTTTCACCTTAATTCCTTGAAATATGTCCTCTCACTGAAACTAGTGGTCATTGGCTAGACTAGATGGACACAAGCTTCAGCAATCTTTCTCCCTTGTCTCCACCCAGAACTGTGATTGCAGTTGCATGCATCCATGCCTAGAATTTGTGCTAGGGATCCTAACTCATAGCCCGTTCTTATGAAACTGACATTATTATACAATTAGCCATGTCCTTAAACACCAAGTGATATTTTCTTAAAAATAAGATACTAATTCAGTATCTTTAACCAATTTAATATGTTGTTCCTTAAAGGGATAGTTTAAATGAAAACCTTAGAGTTTTTCTCAGAGAAAATACTAGCAATTTAAATGTAATTAACTCAATTTTATATTTCTTTTAAAACTCACTCTGTTCCCATAGGGCTGTCTTTCCAAATCATGTATCATAGAGCAACTGAAATCAAGGACAACTTTTTATGAGCATATTCTACTTCTAGGGAAAACTATAAATATAAGATCTTTTGTTTATTCTACAGTAAAATAAAATATCTGATAATGAATACTAATTAAGCTTGTGATTATATTTTCTTTTATTTGAGAATTCATCATGTTCATTAATAGGTGTTTTCTATTTGTTGATTGTTCAAGTGGCAGAAAATATGCTCCTATCAGCTATATACGAGGGGCTGAAGAGATAGCTCAGTGGTTAAGGACATTGGCTGCTTTTCCAAAGAACCTGGGTTCAATTCTCAGCAGCCACATGGCAGCTCACAACTATCTGTTACTCCTGTTCCAGGAGAAACTGACACCCTCACACAGATATACATAAAAGAAAAAGAACAGTGTACATAAAATACAAATAAATAAATTATTTTAAAAATAGTTATATATGAATATACTTTGTAATCCTATTGTAAAAGATGTCATACATAAGATATAAACTTACTATTTGCCCTTATAACATGTTCCAAAATAAGTATAAGCAGTACTTAAAGCTAACATTATTTACTTCTATGTCTCAAAATAACATGCATGAAGCATAAATGTTTTTCTAGCATTGATCAAAATTGATTTGTTATTCTATTTTAATGATTTTCCATTATTATAAATGAAGATATAGGCCTGTTTCAAATTTGTACTCCTACTACGCAGTTCTGCTTTTCCTGTCTTCCTGTTCTCCTATGTAGTAATTTTGGCTCCATCATTTATGGATACAGAAGTACTAATTAAAGTTGAGTACTACAACAATGATTTTCCATCTCTTTTTCCTCTTACTAGTATTTATTTTTTCTGTTTTGCTTTGTTTAGGAAAGTTTTTTTCTTGTTATAACGATTGTTTTCCTCAAGCTTCCATTATTGTTTGAATGTATATTAATGTCTATCTCATACTCAAGGCTTCTCACAGTTTTTGGTTGTCCTTAACTGCTCAAAATTAAAAGTAAAATGTTTTAAGAGGTGCTTGACAACTGTTCATACTCTATTTGCTATAGTCATCATAGTTTGTTTTCCTGGTAAGTTTGGGAAAACTTTTGCTGTCCAAACCTTTACAGATTTGGACTTGCATTGATCAAAATCACAAAGAAGAGTCCTCCAGTATTCTTCCAAATTACATCTGAGCAATGTAAAGAGTTCCACATGTAGCATCAAATGGTGGCAGCCTCAACAGGTGTCTTGTATTGCAGAGACTCATTCCTCCTATGCAGAAAATAAGTGAACAGTCTTCACCAAAATAGAAAGAGGAACTAACATCCAACTGATTCTTAAATTTTCTAATCCTCTTGTTCCACTCTACATCCATTCCACCTTCCACAGACAATTTGCATCATCGATTTCGAAGCCTTTGAAGAATAATCAAGTTGGTTCTTTGCTTCAGTCTTTGAGGGATTGAGGTTCTGGTGGGTTTTGGCTTTGGGTTTGTGTGTTTTGTTTTGTTGCTTTGTTTGTTTTGCCAGAATTCTTTAGCTTGTAAGAGCATTGTTAATTAGCATACAAAGCATTTGTATTCATTATGGTATTTCAAACAGATTTTATTCTTGCTGATTTTCATTCACACCTTATCCCTTTTCTGTGCTGTACTCTTCCATCCCCAGTAGCATTTCTTTCCACATGGGTCTCATTACAGTCTCCTTTCTCGACACCTTTCTCCCTTTTGTGTTCCTTTTTCTAGTTTCATAACTATACATTCATATAAACATTGAAAGCTAGGATCTCATTTAAATCTTTTAAGAGAGTTAATACATAATAATTTTCATATTATATAATTCTATTTTAATTTTTTCTGAATTGTTTTCTTTTCCATTATGGACTTATGCCCAATGAAGTATCTTTTCATTTATATGCCCATATATCTTCAAAAGAGAAATAAACCTTTATTTTTCTATTAAATCTACCTTCAGTATATAAAAATCTGCTTTTGATGTTAGGAAACTGGTTCCTAGCATTTTATAAAATACTTGACAAAAAGTAAACTGCCAGTAAGTCTTCATCGAATTTAAGTTACAATTGTAACACTCTATTTGCTAATATGACACAACTGTAAATTAAGCTGAATCCAGTCATGCTTGCTATTCTTGATGTGCTGTGTATAATGTATGTGTGGTATATTTATTAAGTATCCCCTATAAGTTCAGGTACTGGAAGCACTATTTGGGAAAGTCGTACAGCTTTGGTAGAAATATGTTCCAAGAGTTGGCTTTGAGAGTGTACAACCTTAAGTCCCTCCTACTATACTCTCTGTTTTCCATTTGCGTTTGAATATGTGGTTTCTGTTGCCTGCTTCCCTGCCTGCTGCAGTGCACTTTCCCTACCACTAGGGACTTATTTCTTCTTTAAGTTGCTTTTTGTTGGAGTATTTTATAATAGCAACAGAAAAATAACTAATACAGTGAGTAATTTTTAATTACCCCATGAATAATTGCAGTCCTGTTCATAAATCTTGTTACTGGTCACTTTTTAAAATAACCATAACATAGAAAAATATAAAATTTTCTTGTTTATTTTTCATATGGTGGATGAAGTAAGTCATGCTTGTTTTACAGAAATTGTTGAGTACTCTTATTTATCTAACAATTTTCTTAACTTTTTAGCTTAACTGTCTTGTATGAGACTAAGCTTAGTAATGTAAAGATCTGGTGAGCAATACTATTCATATGTAAAACTCACCATCTACGATGTTTTGTCTTTATTTCAAGAAATCCTATATCCCATATTATAAACAGCTGTTCTTTTTGGATAAATTTTTGATAGAATATGAATATCAGAATGGAAATAGAATCTATTGTGTTAATTCTTTGGAACCTAGGCATTTTCTATACACATGAAACAAGAGTATCCTGGAAGCCGGGCGGTGGTGGCGCACGCCTTTAATCCCAGCACTCGGGAGGCAGAGGCAGGTGGATCTCTGTGAGTTCGAGACCAGCCTGGTCTACAAGAGCTAGTTCCAGGACAGGCTCCAAAACCACAGAGAAACCCTGTCTCGAAAAACCAAAAAAAAAAAAAAAAAAAAAAAAAAAAAAAAAAAAAAAAAAAAAAAAAGAGTATCCTGGAACTGATTATAAATAGATCTTGCTGAGATCTGCTTTTCATCAATCATTTTATCCTGTCAAACAAGGGACTCCTCTTCTCTTCAGGTTCTCATCCATTTATAAAGATTTAATTTCAGCTTGCAAATTCAATTTTATTCTTTATTGCTGGAGTAAGAGATTTCCTAGTTTTGATCTAGTTTACAGATTTATAGAGGGCTCAGTAAACATGTGACATACATACAGATATCATTCAGGGCAGCATGTCATTTTCGCTGCAAAGGCTAATGTGTATGCCTGTTTGTGCATAGGTTTATGGACATATGAATGATAATATAGTATTATGGTATCCTAGTTTATTCAGGAGCCAATAATAAATTGTAATAATCAGCATGTCTTGGTAATAGCAATAGTTTAGTTCTTATAGTTCTGAAAGCTGATAAATCCTATATTAAGGCATCTGTCAGTCTGATAATCTAGCAACAGCCCAATTTGTGGTGCATAAACTGCCATTTTTTGATATGACTTCACAAAGTTGAAGTGGCTCTTTTCTGGGCCTCTTTTTGTGGGCAATATTGCCTTTCATGATAACTCTGAACCCGGACCCAATCACTTTGTAAAGGCTTACTTCTTCATTCTATGGCTTTTGGCATTAATTTTTCAAGACAGAAACTTTGATGGGCCCAACTTTCAGGCTATAACAGGTAGGTGTGGATAGAGACTTGTAAAGTATGTTATGAATAGATGTCTTTAGGGACACAGCATATGCAATAGGGACATGTGTGTTTCAGAAACAGGCAGGGCTCCTTCAGAGACCATTGACTTTGAGAATCAAAGGTGAGGATAATTTATCCAGGTGGAAGATTATACACCATAACAAAAAGTGGTATCAGCAAAAACCTATGAGAAGTAATAAATTTGAGTGGCTAGAGTAAATAAATCCTCTGAATCAAAATTAATGAAAATTCACCCCTAGGTCTTCTTATGCCAATAACTAATATTGACTTAGTGCTGCTTGTATGCCAGGCATCATACTAAGAGTCTTTTTTTGGATGATTCATTTAAAACACAAAGTTGATTATGATTACATTTTACATAAGAGAAGCTTGAGTCATAGAGATATTTCCCAATGTTACAGTGTTATTTGTATCTATGGAACAAACCGGAGAAGTTTGACTTATGGCATTTGCTTCCTAAATCCTGGGATAAACATCCTGACTAAAAACAACTTGGGAACAAAGGGTTTATTTCACATTGTGGGTTATAGTTCATCAACAAGGGGATTTGGGACCAGAACTCAAGGCCATAATCAGGAGGAATGACAGTGGAAGAACTATCCTTACTGACTTAACCCCAGGCTAACATTTAGTTACTTTTTGTTATCCAAACCGGTTCTGTCTGTCCAGCAGTGACCCTGTCCACAGTGACCTAGGCTATCCTTTATCAATTAGTAATTAAATAATGCCCCACAGATATGCTCACCGGCCAAAGGGATGGAGATTCTCTCTTATGGCAAAATCATAATCACAACATTCAAACACAATTTCATGGTAATATTTGCTTTTATAAAACAAAGAAAATGTATTTTAGCAAATTTAAGAATATTTTGTATTACCTTGAATAAATTATTGGATGTATTTCTCTAAAGGTTATTGAATTTTTAATGACAAGAGAGATAACAATTTCTCAAACCTTCAATTTCTGACATTTTGGCCTAAACAATTCTTGATTGTAAAAAAGTGGCATCATACAGTAGAATACTTAGAATCTCTGACTCTACCTGTTGAATGTTACTAGAAAATCTCAGGAAGAGAACTGAAGTATGGTCACAGAGCAAAACAGCACAATTTTAACACAACATCAGACCTTCTTATTCCAAATCCAATGTTTTAAAGTCAATAAATTGCTAGCTCAGTGTTTTCTGTCAAAAGCCATGATCCAGAACTGTGGTTTTGAAAGTGTTCATTTGTCATCCATAATAGCACAGTAAAATTATTCTGACAAGTAGTATAAACCTGATTTCATCAGCAAGTATACATAACGAGCAAAGTGATGACATGTCCAGGTTGGCTTACCTAAAAGGAAAGTGAGCCTTCACCCTTGAACTCTGGTGTTCTGTCTAAAACTGGGGCCACTCAGTTTAGCTAATCTTTGAAGAAGAAACAATAGAATATCTCTTTGGTAACTTTTCTGTACCATGGCTTTCACTTCTTGCACCCTGACCCTCTGTCTTTCGCAGAAAGAATAATAGCAATGACCTTTTGATTCAATATGGTTAAGGGAGTGATAATATTTTCCTGGACACTTGTAGTTCACTAACTTGTATATAGGTCCTGAATAATCAAAGAATTCTTGATATTAAAATATAAAATGAAAGTTAAATTATTTTAAGTTATAGATGCCTCAACTGTAGACCCCTGATGATTTCTAAGGACCCAAACAGAGCTGTTAATGAAACCCTGTTCCAAAGTTTCTGCTATCTTGGGTTTTGTTATAGGTCTTTGTCATATAGTCACATAAAATCGAAATATTAACTATCTGCTTCTGTCTGTCTATCATTGTACAGTCAAACCAGCGGCTCTTAAGGGAATAAAGGACAAGGGTCTAACAAGTCACAATGGTAAAGTGTTAACCCTGTCTGTGAGGTACAGAGAAACCAGTTCAAACTTGACCCCAAACTATAATGTAGCATAATGGTTTATCTTTAAAAAAGTAATTCAATGCCAAGGTTTAATTAACTATAGTTTATATCCTAATGTACAATGAACTATACAAATAATTAAAGGTAAAAGAGCAAGTATCCATATTTTATTATTATTATTATTCCTTTATCTTTCCATTAAAAAGTATTCCCCAGATAATATAAGACTTTGCCACTATGGTTTCTGTGGGCAAAAATGTGTGTGTGTGTGTGTGTGTGTGTGTGTGTGTGTGTGTGTATTGTAAACTGAAATTGGCTTAATGTTCTGTCTAAAATATATATGGTTAAATAAAGGGATTTTCAAGCCCTCCTTTTAATTACCAATTCTGAAACCAATAGAACAGAATGCACATTTGACCCATTACATCTAATGAATTGCTGAGTTCTAATGGCAGTAGTTCCTCAATACATTCCAAACTTGCTCACTGATCTTCACAGCTATAATGAACACATTAGCTATTGTCAGCTTCTCATTAGGATGTAGAAGTTGGTTTTTAATTGTTCTTACACATCCACTCTTGTCCTCTTAAGTAAATTTGGGTATGAGAGTCCACAAAACTTTTACAGAACTTAATATGCCCCATGGTAGCATCCTTTAAAACCTTTTCCATGACTTTCTATTGCAGTTGGAATAAAACTCCAAAAACTTCTTTTGAGACAGGGTCTCACTATGTAGACTCGGCTGACAAAAAACTCACTATGTACCAGCCTGGCCTCACCTTAACCTAAAAGAGGTCCTCATGTTTCTGTTTCCCAAGTGCTGGGATTAAAAGACATACACCACCATACCTGGCTAAAAGTCCAAATTCTTGACACTGGACATAAAGTCTCACATAACTTGTCTCCTCTAATCTCTTTGTCTTCTTTTCTCCATTCTTACTAAGCTCCATGCATGGTTTTTCCCAAATTGACTTTCCCCAAGTAAATTGCTCAAACATGCCGTTTCCTGTTTTTAGAATGTTCTCTGAAGTTATTCCTATTTCTCCCCATTATAATTACAGTCTCATGTGGATCTAGATTTATGTACTTGATATCTATCTTTTTCACTTGACTTGAAATGTTAGAATTACAAAGATGTAGGTCTGTATTGCCCATTGTAGTTCTCCAGTGCCTAGCAAAGAGCCAGGGTAAACAATGAAGAGAAAGAAAATATTACTTTATTAATTGAAAATTCTTACCATTATGGTTATAATTCTAAATTATTTCTTTAATTGTTGTAATATCTACATTCAGACTGTAGTCTCGTGTTCTTTAGTAATATTTTTATTAGTGCTTCAAATATTCGTGTGTTCAATACAATATACTTTAATCACATTCACCTCTACTCCTCTAACTCCTCATAAACTGAGATCAACTTCCAATCCACCCCCAATTTCCCCCAACTTGTGTATTCTTTTTATCTATTTTTATAGCCTACTGATTCCAATTTCTGCTGTTCTTATAGTTCCTTTATAAGGTCATCCACTGCAACACAGATGATTGATCAGTGGCCACATCCTTAAAGAAAGCTAAGTCTCCTTCCCGACAAAGCTATTAACTATCAAGAGCTCTTCAGTTAGGGTTGGGGGCCCCTCCACCCACTAAGTTGAAATTTTGTCTGGTTTGTGCAGGTAACCAGAGCTATTGTAAGTTCAGGAGTGTGACAATCTTGCCACATCAAGAAAAAACTCATATACCTCAGTTCTCCCAGAACTCTGTCTCTTTCAATCATTTTGCTCCTTCTTCCCAAATGGTCCTTATGGCTTGAAAGAAGGAGATATGATACAGTCCACAGAAATAGTTTGTCTATAATTTTTCTGTCTTCATTCAATCTGTTGCCCTATATTCTTACCTTGCTAAGTAAAAGTGAATATCATAAAGTAGATTAACAGGCCGGGTGGTGGTGACATATACCTATTTAATCCCAGCACTCGGGAGGTAGAGGAAGGTGGATCTCTGTGACTTTGAGAACTAAAGAGATACTTCTAGGAATGGCTCCAAATTCACAGACAAACCCTGTCTCGATAAACCAAACAGACAAACAAACAAAAAAGTAGATTAACAGTTTTAAGTTCGAGGAGTAAAGGCAAATATTTGTATATATATTGAATCATAGTTCTGACACATTTTTGTATTGATTCGCCTTAATAAAACTCACATTTTAATATGTAAGAATTTTTCATAAAAACAATTCAAACCTCATAAAATGATATACAATGAAATTTTTCATATTTAAAGTCTAGCTTCCTACCTAGTCTTTCTTCCCTGAAGCAACCAGAGTTTTCAGTTGCAGGACACACGTTTATTTTGATTTAATGATTTCTCAATTTTTCAATTTATTTTGCTTTGTTATGTTCAGCCTTGGGTTCACTTATTGAAATGGTTGCCTTAATGATACCTAATATTGCATGATTCTTAAAAAGATGCCACGTGGGTTTAAGTATCTCCTTGCATGCATGTTTATTATGCCGCTATTTTATCTCTGAATATTTTCCTGCTTTATAAGATAATCATGTATTAATGATTTTGTTTTATAGTTAAAATGGAGTATAACCCTTGAATTTCAATAATACTATTATAAAGATTGTTGTATATTGCCTTGAGGGTTTTTACAAACAAAATTTTCAAGGTTTTATTTCAGTTCCCATTCCTTCTACAAACTTTATCCAGAAATATTGTTTTTTGAGTTCATGAACCTTTTCACAATAAATTATTTCTTAACTTTCTGTTCTCAGCAAAAAGTGACTAACTCCCTAATCAAGACTTTTTTTCTTACATTTGATTAGTCTGACCTTTTTTAGTAGACTAAATGTTATTAGTTTTTAAAATAACTTTGAACAGATTTCTTATTATTGGCTATGTAAACAAGTCCAAAATGAAAGGATAAATTCACTCATAAATTTAGAAGAGAAGAATCACTTGAGAAAACCTTTTGTTTTACAAGTCAATTTTTTTTAAATGCAATATTATAGAAGAAATTGACAGATTAATTTCTTGCTTCTTGCTCCTGCTTGGTGTTTCTCTTTGTGAACTTTTTATTTATTTTTTATTTTTTTATTTTTTTGATTTTTCGAGACAAGGTTTCTCTGTGGTTTTGGAGCCTGTCCTGGAACTAGCACTTGTGGTCTCAAACTCACAGAGATCTGCCTGCCTCTGCCTCCCAAGTGCTGGGATGAAAGGTGTGTGCCACCAAAGCCCGGCTTGTGAAGTTTTTATTGACTTGATTCCTGGAAATTTTTGTTCCATCATTACAAGAAGAAAAGAAACTTTCAAAAAAGTAGGAAATGAATGAAATAAAGTTAAATAATTATAATTACTTTGAGGACAAAGACTTGCTTTCTTTTTTATTGAATATAAAATACACATCACACAATTTTTATTTTTATAACATAATTTAATTATAATTTAAAAATTATACTACCAAATTATTTCTAACATAAAATTTTGATCTGACACTCATCCAAAAACTGTAGAACTTTGTAATATGTGTGCACATTTATACCCACTGATTATTTACACTGTTAGTTACTTATTTGTGTAAATGGAGTTAAAATTGCTAAGTTACATTTCAGTCTAATCCGTTTTTAAACTTATTTTCTTCACCTCCTTGTTGAGATACCAAATACTTTCCTTGATATTATTAAATCCTGTTTTTTTCTTGTATAATCAACGGGTATGGAACATATAGGTGACATGGAAAGTGACAATCTTACAAAAACACAAAAAAAAATAATTTAAAATCCATTTAATTGAAAAAAAGGGATTCACAGATATTTTATTAAATTGCACTTTTCCCTCCCATCAGATTAACACTATTACAGTTTTTCACCAAGTTTATGTTGAAAAAGAAATGGCATAAGGCTCAGACAATACTTACATATAGGTAAGTGTGGGTCTTATCCTTGGTAGGCAATTTCATTTTATTTTCCTTTCCATCTTTCTATAGCCATTGGCATAACATGCTACCCCAATTAACAGAAAATTGTGTGAAATTTATAGCAGATCTTAGTCTTTTTAGTCTTTGTAGCATTGTGATCTACTCTTAGCCCTTGATGCTAAATGTAACACTTCAAAACAGTTCATCCAATTCTTGGGGGAAACAGACTGAAGTTAATTTTTCTGTGGTAAAATTTTATTGAAAGATTGATTGGAGGATTGTTGTACTGTTACAAATCTCAGTCTTCTCAGCCTATGTATGTATTTGTGTGTACATATATTATTGGACTTTCTTGCATCTTTTATATATTCAAAAAGGTTTAGATGTGCTTTGATTTAGTTTATCAGATTCGAGTTTTCTATTGTATAAATTAGAAACAATTCTTCCATCACTAACAACCTTTCAGGGCTGGATTTAAGCTAAATTGAAATGATAACTATGAAATAATTACATAAATGATAAGATTTTTTGCTGGGAGGTTAGGTTATTTTTAACCTGAGGTAGGTTGCTTAATGAAATTTGGGGGTTCTTTGAAATTCTATTTAATTATTATTCTCCTTTTTCCAGTATAAAAGTTAAGATCTTATAATTATTTAAAGTAATTGCTATTTTTCAACATTAGGAAAACTATTGTTATATTTAATTATTTCTACAAGGCTTAGTCATCCATGGCTTTTCATTTATCTACTGCTGCCTTGAATTAATGAGGGATATAAAATAGCATTTCAGCAATTATTTATTATATTCTGTACTATGTTGGTAGCATTGAAACAGGGTTGAGACAATTATTTTGGTTTTATGGGACAAACTTAAATTCAATAGTTTTGAAGACTGCTTGATTAAAAATTTAAGTGTATTAGTGTTTTGCTTGCACGTATATATCTTTACGATATGCAAACTTTGTCCACAGAGGACAAATGTTTGTATTGCACATTTTCTGTTTTGTTTTGGTATTTTGTCTGATTGATTTTATGTATTTATATTTAATTTGTCCGAATTTAAATTTTGGTTTTTTGTTGTTGTTGTTTTAGAAAGAGTATGAAAATGTATGTGTAGCTATGTGGTAAGAATCTAGGAGAAGTTGAAGAGATGAAAAAATATGAACAAAATATATTGTATAAAAACATTTTTTTAAAATTTTTTATTTGATGTCTTTTCCTGAATGTTTGTGTGCTGTGTGACTGTAGTACTCACAGGGGCCAGAAGACTTCATTGAATCCCCAGGAACTGGAGGTACACTTAGTTGGGGGCTCCTGTGTGTGCTAGGAATCAATCTTGGATCCTCTGAAAGCCATCTCTCCAGACCCCTCATCTTTGCTTTGCTTTTTCTTTTGGTTCTAGTTTGAGCAAAGAAGAGAGGTATTAAGACAGTGTCTCATACTCTGGCTGGCATGGAAGTCACTATGTAGGTCAAACTGGTCTTGAACTCACAAAACTGCCTGCCCCTGCCTCCTGAGCACTGGGATTAAAGGCGTATGCCACAATACATTGCCTGATTTTTTTTTTAATTTGTCATTCTGGAGTATAATGAACAAAAGTTTTGAATATCATTTTTATTATTACTACCTTTATTGAGAAATTTTCCCCTAATGTTTTTGATGTTATTAACAAATAACATAAAATGCATTTTTTTCCTTTTGGATTCTTTTAAGTTGATCATTTCACTTTACAAAAAGATGTAACATTTACAGCTTGACAAAACAGTAATAAAAACATCACCTTTCTTACTGTTTTCAACAGTATATTATCAAAACTAGGTTCAATAAGACATATTCACTTGACTAGATGTAAAAATGGAAATTATAGTGATAAGAATATAAAATTTGACAAAAGATTTATGAAAGCAGAACACTTAAGAGATGACATCATATATATCTAGTCAGCACACAATAAATACTTTTGAAGAAAGACAAGGAATGTCTTACTCTAGAAAATAGGAAGCGGTTGTGGGGACGAGGCAGAAATCCTTAATAAATAAATAAATTAAAAAAAAATAAAAAATAAAAAAAAACAAGGATATGTTATACCTACAGAGATATTTGTTATTTTGAAGACAAACTACTAGTAACAATAGAAATATTTTACGTCGGATAATACAACTCCCTGTAACCCCCAAAAAAAAAAGAAAATAGGTAATATTTTAATAGATTAAAACGAGGACTTATTTTTACCCAAGGAGATAACTGCTAGCACAAATATGAAGTTCCACTTACTGCTTTTTATAAAGCTCTATTCCATAAAAGCAAATAATTATGCTGTTATTGTGGTGAATTAGTTGACAGTAGTCATATACATGTGATGTGCTGGGTTAAGTATTTAATGGATACTAAGCCTATATGAATAAAAGATGTTTTTATTTTAAAAGCAAGAGTGTTTCTTGTAGATCCTATTGGTATATTATGTTAAAACACGAGAATCACTTTTAAAGAGGAATATTAATATATCAAACTGTATTATAAGCGTCTAAGTTGATTAAATATGTGAAAACCTTATCATGAGAAAAGAGTCAGGGATAAACACTGACAACAGAAAGGTACTGCAATTTCCAAATGAAGCCACACACTTAAGTGGTTGTTGTGTTAAACCAAATTAAGTCTAATACATTCCATAAGGGAAAAAAAGAACTAATACTTAATGGACAAGTTCCATTTCAAACAAGACTAATTATCAACACTCAAATTATTTAAACGTGGGAACAATTCTATGGTGATTAGGAAAGGAACTTCCTGATCTGTGAAGACTGAAGTAGACAGTTCTATCTAATTTCAGATTTATAAAGTATCTGGAGTGCACTAGTTGTGGCTCTTTATTTATTCTTAAATATCACTAGTTCTTAGCAATGTGTACGTCTAGATTTTAATTTGCAGATAAAATGTTTATTGGGGCCTGTGGATGACTTAGTGGAGCCAGACAACCTCAATTCAATTCTCAGAATACATGTGATTGAAGGGAAAAATAACAAAATGCAACAAGTTATTCTCTGATCTCTTCATCATGCTGTGACTCCTCCTCACACAAAAGTGTAAAAAAAATAGAAATAAAATGTTTCTATTAGTAATTTAATGTATTAAATGACTTAAATTTTTCATGGGTGAGTGCCTGCTTGTTCATATGCTCATTGTGGTCATGTAGATGCCCACTAAGGCCAGAAAAGGGCATTGATCCTTTTGAGTGACATTTGTAGGCCAGTTTAGGCCAATTGAAATGGGTGCTGGAAACTGAACCCATTTCTTCTGCAAGCCTAGCAAGTTTTCCTAACTGCTGAGCCACTTATTCATCCCCTATATAAACATTTTTATATGTTTTATATATTTATAGATCTGCCTACCAAGCAATGAATTTCATCACAGCATTTTATGCATAACACATATATAAACTATAAATAGTTGTAGTATTTATTTTATGCCTAATATATTTCTGCACGTATACCAATATAAAATCTCTGTGAAGTAGAATAAGTAACAAGAAATACAGACATGAAGGACAAGACACTATTGCATTTTTAAAAAGAATTCCATACTTGGATTCATTGGTATTTTATTTTATTTTTTACTTCTAGTGTAGGAGTGGAAAAATTAACGGATAAAGTGATGGCTGAAGAGAAACAAAGGACTGAAGAGTGAGGACAGGGGTCCCACAGTGTGTTTCCTGAATTAGTATTATTAGCATCACCAGGGCACTTTTAGAATGCAATTTCCAGGGCTCCTCTCTAGATCTGTTGAGCCAGAAACTTGGTAAGGTACGGTGGCATGGGCATAAAGTTTAACTTTAATCAAATCTCCAGACTATAACACTGTAAATAGGAATGCAGATTCCATAATTTCTAGTAGTCACGTGATTTCTAGAATAACTTATTAGGGAAGCAGCCCCCAGAGAAATCCAAAGATAATGTTGAAATTCTTGCATTGAAAAAATAATACTGAGATAGATTTTTCTCAATGTTTATATCTACCATTTCAAATAATAAAGCTGGGTCTAGCTGTCTGCCAGAAACAAGGCCTATTTATTTTGTTTCCCAGAGAATAAATCCTTTATTCTTCTAAAACAGCATTGGGTAATGTTCCAAAAAAGTAATTACAGGCCAGTTAGTAGATATATGTTGAGACAGTAGAGTGCCAGAGAGCAATAGCTATATGTCTGTTTGTCTGCCACTGCTGCTAAATCAGCCAGGCCTGCTTTCTAGCTCTCTCTCTATTTCTTTTTTTAACTTAATGTGTAATAGGAACGCCATTGAGGACAAAATCCTCACTGCAGTTACAAAACAGTCTCTCACTGGTTCCCTAAGTATTTCTGTATTATTTTCTTTTTTTCTGCTGTCTAGTGGAATGACAATCAGGACTGCACATTTTTACAAATTGCTTCTTACCCTCCTGTACTCCTGTTTTATTCAAAAGGCTTGTCAAGCATCCAAGCTTAAGGAAATGCGGGGAGTTAAAACCTCATGGCCAATTCAGTCTCATTTTAATAAAAATTGAACAGCAAATTACTTTATTGTAACAGTTTATCATTTTGGACCTAAATTACAGAAAAGTAGTTTGGAGATCCCATAACAAAGATGGAAAAGTCCATTTGTGTAGGCATGTTTTCTACAGTTTGCTATATAGCTCTCCACTCTAGCACATTTTATACTTTATACATATTAACACTTTAATATAATAGTTTGGATGAAGATAGACCATGATCTTTTAAACTTTCAGATTTTTCTTCTTTATCCTTAATTGCTTAAGCTATTAAAAAAAACGTTTCTAATTCAGTGATTTCAAATTCTAGGATTATTTGTGTTTGGTATGAAGAAGGATTTTAAAGCTGTCTGGCAAGGGAAGGTTTATCATTGACTCACTCCTTGGTGCTTGGCCCGTTCATCTGTGATAGGTTTTTTTTTTGATAATTTGTCTTGTCTTAACAGTTGTGACAATAATTAGTTTAAAGCTCCGCTTATATGTACAGCTGTGTTCTCTAGTCATTTTTTTATTGTAGGAAATTATTGTCATAATCTTCTGTCTTGCTGTTTCCCCAGACGTCTGCCTAAACAGGTATCAAATTATTCTGTTTCCAGGCAATCTGATTTGATTCTCCTCACACGTTGTGATACTCAATCTAAAGGATTTGTGTAAACATATTTTGTTGGCTATTAGAAAAAAAAATCCTCTGTTGCCCACTGTACAGGTCACTATTGGTATGGCATTCAAATGCTGTTAGGTTTCAAGCCCATGCAGATCCTTACTGCTAGTAATATTGGGTTGGAGTTGTACCTATGGCCCTCACAAGCAGTCTGCTCTAGAAGATCCTCTTGGGATAAATGCTTTCATCTACATATCTGAATCTCACAGAGTACTTACTAAAATGCACAGCTGGCCTCAAATCCTAGACTATCTCATTGACCTTGAGATAATATCCATTTCTACCAATTCTCAGAGTGATGCTAATGTTGTTGCTCTGGATAACACAAGATAAATCTGGTTGTTTGTTTCTTTGGTTGGTTGGTTGGTTGTTTTCATTCATGCTCCAGAGCTCCGTACTAAGATCAGATATTCTGAGTCAGCCTTTTCTCTCCCTTAGCCTGCTTTTTACACTCTTAATAATCTTAAGGGCACATTTCTAATAAAATATATGAACAAAATTACTATCTCAAGCCCTGCTAATGGGGAACATGATACTTGTATCAAATGATCTCTGATATCACGTGTCTTTGGTTCAACTTATTTAACAAACTAATACAGAATGATGTTGAATGCTGTAGGTGTTATATGAAAGATATATTTCTATTTCTTTCATATAACCAGTCTATTTCTTAAGCAACTCAAATCATTTAGACAGGAGTAGAAAAATAAATGTGCAATCACAGAAGCATGATGATAGTCCTGAGAATTTCAGGCTAGTAAAGTCTTTTTTTCATTGACCCAGTGCTTAATCTTTTATTATTATTATTAAAAATTCCCACCTCTTCCCGTTTCCCCCCTCCCCCCACCCCCTTCCCCCTCCCTCTCCAGTCTAAAGAGCAGTCAGGGTTCCCTGCCCTGAGGGAAGTCCAAGGTCCTCCCCACTCCATCCAGGTCTAGGAAGGTAAGCATCCAAACAGACTAGGTTCCCACAAAGCCAGTACATGCAGTAGGATCAAAACCCAGTGCCATTGTCCTTGGCTTCTCAGTCAGCCCTCATTGTCCGACATGTTCAGAGAGTTTGGTTTGATCACATGCTCCACCAGACCCAGTTCAGTTGGCCTTGGTGAGCTCCCAATAGATCAGCCCCTTCCTTAGGGGAATTGGAGGGTTGGGATGGAGGAAGGGTGGATATGGGAGCAGGGAAGTATATATCTTAATTAAGGGAGCCATTTTAGGGTTGGCAAGAGACTTGACTCTAGAGGGGGTCCCAGGAGTCCAAGGAGATGTCCCCAGCTAGTTCCTTGGGCAGCTGACGAGAGGGAGCCTGAAATGGCCCTATCCTATAGCCATACTGATGAATATCTTGCATATCACCATAGAACTGTCACCTGGCGATGGATGGAGACAGAGACAGAGAACCACATTGGAGCACTGGACTGAGCTCCCAAGGTCCAAATGAGGAGCAGAAAGAGGGAGAACATGAGCAAGGAAGTCAGGACTGCTAGTAAACTCATCTGAGCTTTGAAATACAAGTTGAATCCCATGGAAAAAAAATATTTGAAATACAACTGTGTGGGCTTGAAATTTATTGAAGACATATTATTAGGAATACCAGTGAAGAAGCAAAGCAAGCAGAACTGATCATAGAAGTTGGGAAAATGCTCAGGTGAACACTTAGACATAAAACATCCTTTCCAAATTGTCCATGATTAAGAAAAAAGATCAATCATTTGATTCAAGCTTCCAAGTGAGGAACAGAATATTGGAAGAAATAAGTCTGGTTAGCTGAGAGATGTTCAAAGAAGATACACACAATATAAACATAATAAATCAGTTATAGTAGATTCTTGATTATAATCATCTCAGTAATACACCCTGGCTTTCAACCAGGCAACCACTGATCCTAGTGCAACCAGCAGGAATTTTAACTGAATCTTCTCTTACATGTTACATTTCTTCAATATCACAAATGCTAAAAGCAAGATAAATTTCAAATTGTAATCTTCTCAAAATGCATACTGTAGCCAGCCCTGAAAAAGTGCCAGCCCTTATTGAAATGACTCCGAGGAGTGGTGCAGCAGGTAACAAATCTGCCAACAAGCAGCAGTCTTCAGAATAAACATATGTGGGCCCAGAGTTCAGAGGCTAAAGTCAATTTAATGAGAAAGCTGTCACTACTCTTTTTTTACATGAATTAAATATGTTTCAAGTAGCAGAAGTCACAACCCAGTGGTAAGTTGTCTGGCTGCAGAGCAGAACATTCGTTTATTTTGTGCTGTTCTTGGGGTCACCTAAAGATGAATGTGAATTATTGGATTGAGCAGAATTCCACTCACTATGTTCTAATATGTAGTGATAAAACTCAAGAACGTAATTAAAGATAATTCATCTGAATGCAAATATTGGTATTTTGTAGTTAGTAATACATCTGTTTCAAATAATGAAATTTTTCCATCACTGCAATAATACCACATAGTCTGTAAAATGGAATTTATAAACTTGATAAAAGAGAAGACTATTACTAACTCTTCAGGAAATTAATTGCATGCCATTATGGTAACAGAAAGACAAATCATTACATGCTTGCTATGGTGCTTTCAATAACAAGTGCCCCCATTGGCCCATATGGCCCTGTTTGAGGAGGACTAGAAGAAGTAGGAGGTATGGCCTTGTTGGAGCAAATAACAACTGGGGGGGGGGGGGTCGTTGAGGTTTCAAAAACCTACACCAGATCCAGTGTTACTCTCTAGGGCCACAGATCAAGACACATCTCTCAGCGACTACTCTAGCACCATGAGAGCTGTCATGCTTCTCACCATGATAATAATGACCTAAACCTCTGAAACGCTAAGCAAGCCCCCCAAATAAGTGTTTTCTAAGAGTTGCCTTGGTCACAGGGTTTCTTCATAGCAATAGGACAGTGATTAAGACACCTACTCAGAGTAAATATTACCAAAATCCACACTCTATATATAGAGAGTACCAGGGATCCAAACACAAACATGCATACACACACGCACGCACAAATACAGATATGTCGTAATGAAGTAGGCCTACATCTATCCTTACAGTAGCTGAATTTCATCCTGATGAAGAGTCTTTTGACAATGTTATGCATCTGTATGAAAGAGTAACAGATTTAGTCACTACAAACTACCTAACTTCAGAAGTGTGTGTATTAAATTTACCTCATGGCAAAGATTAAAACATTAAAGGGTTGACAATGTGGTTAGCTAAATAAAACTGAGTCTCTATTTCTCAGACCTTTTGCCTGTCTACATTATTCAAACATTCTGTTGAAAGGATAATACAAAACTCTAGTAGCCAAATCATTATAAGATAATAAACCACTTTTATGTCCCTGTTCAAGGTTTGGCAAACTAAAACCTTGGGGACAAATTCAGACATTCATTTTGGTAAATACGACATTATTGGAACACAGCCATGATCATTTGTTTACACATTATTCTGGCTATTTCTTTTAACTACAACAGCATATTTGAATAGTGCAACAGAGAGAATGTGAGGCACAGTGCCTAACACACACTCTAGCTTTCATCTATTCTTCCTAGTTCAATCTTCCAGTCCCCTTCTTTGGAGAATTAATCAGTGAGGATGGATGAGATCCAGAAACAAACCTGGTTAACAAAAACTGAAACATTTAGCAAATACAGGCCTAGAAATTTGACTTTCTGATTCTTTAGCATGCAATTTTTAAATTCATTCACATTCTTTTCTTTAAAATTTTCTTCTCCCCATGCAAGTTCCAGGTAGTAGCAGTGTAATGTATAAAATTCTCATGGTTTGCATTGGCAAAAGGTAGAACCTGTGGTATTAATTAATAGAGGGCGGGCTCTCAAGAGGAAGGAAGCGGTGTAGTGTAGGGGAGAACAGCTAAGCAAAGTGTTCTCAGCTGGAGGCATGCTTTAGTGTGGTTCCCAGAGTGACCTCTGCAGCTTGAATTGAACCATCAAATTGAGGGATGAGGCTTTTTGGACCCATTTCCAATTCCCATGCTATCACTTAGTCATTTGAAAGCAGGTACCCTTAAATAGAGGAAAACCAGAAACCATTAGCAACAATGTCTGGGGCACATGTGCAACCACAAAGATCAGTAAAAGTACAATATCCAATCTGTGAGTTAAAAATTCAAAATAAATAAAACTTAAAAAAACTTTGAATGTGTTCTCCAGGAAGTTTGCATGGAATAACCTTTAAGACGTAATTCAAGCTATGCTTTCAAAGTAGTGCATTTTTGTATGCAATAAATACAACTGTTGAGTTTAAAAATCTTCAGCATTCTATGAAAATATATGTCAGGAAAAAAGTTGTTTTTCTGGTAAGTAGTCTTTGATTCTTGATCAGTGTTACTGATGAGCTACTTGGTTAGTAAGATGATCTGGTTATGGTTATCACTGCAAGTATGACAGGATAGTCTTAGGAATAATGCATGCAAGTGTTTTAGGCCCGCTTGTAAAGGTACTGCTGCCAGACAGCAGACTCCCATGAATCTCCATTTTTGGAAAGTACACTTAAGGAAAATAAGACATCATTACATGTTACATCTGTTGAAATTTATAATAAAATAATCCCGCACTCTCCCAAAATGGAGTATAATAAAGGTTTACTTATTTAAGGGTAAACTTACAGATAAAGTGGTGATCAGTAGTCATATGTGTGAGTGGGGAACTGGCACCTGATTGAGCAGCCCCTCTGTCTGCAAATCTTGTACCTGAGACCACATACAAAGTGGGCCAGTATCCCAAAGGTTTTTGACTGAAGGAGCTCCCACAGCAATACTTAAAACTTACTTTCTAAAGAATCATTGCTACCATTATTTCTGTAAGTCTCCCAAACAACAAGTTAGGGCATCCATTAGTCAAAACTTAGGCAAAGTCATACAGTGAGATCATGGTATGGTTGATGGTGCTAAAGTCATTTCAGTTCACACTATAACTTTTTTACTATTGTATACGTTATTTTCAAATCACATCTGTGTCTTTTTTTCTGGGAATACAAGGGGTATATACCTTTATGGTTACAGCATTATTTTAAAGTTTTTCATCAGACTAGTTGGAATAAAGATATTGTTGGTTTCAGTGTGGCTGTATAGCAGTACATTTCCACATCCCTAAACATTTTCTTAAAATACCATTTTCCTGAAAAATTAGTTACAGTAGTGATCCTTTATTCATAATTTTTGCTGTCTGTGTGAGTTTGCATTTTATTGCTGTGATAAAACACTGATCAAAAACCATCTTGGAAGAAGAAAGGCTTTTCCCTTTAATTTTGGTTTTGATTTTGGTTTTAGTATATGTGCCCCAATTACAGTCCATTACTGATGGAAACCAAGGCAGGAACACAAGCAGGACAGGAACCTAGAGGCCAGAACTAAAACAGAAGCCACAAAAAAGTGTTGCTTATAAGCTTGCTCCTCGTAGTTTGACGAGTTTGCTTTTTTATGCAACTCAAAACTACCTGCCTATGGGTGGCACCACTTATAGCAGCCTGGGTCTTTCCATATCATTAATCAAGAAAACACCCCCAGAAGTTTGTCTACAGGCCAATCTGATCACAAACAATCGAGGATCCATAGTCACTGATGACTCACTAGCTTGTGTCAAGTTGACAAAAACCAAACTGGAATACTGGGACTAGCTTCAGTTATTGTTGTGAACTGTAAACTATAAAGATTATATGGAAAAATTTTCAAGTCAATAATTGGTCATTTTTCAGTTGTATGTTATTCTGGACACTGTGATGAAATTGTGCTTTGTCAGGCTCTGTGCTTTCAAGGTGGTGTGTGATTCTTTGTCCAGTAAATCTACATTGTATTACTATATACAGCTCCACCCATTAGTCAGTAGCTACTTGCATTATTATCACACTATCATGGTATGTGTGTTCAAGTAAGTCTTGTTTTACATGATAAAAGTGCTATATAACAAAGTAAGAACTGATGTCAACAACATGGAAATGATAAAATGAAGCAGTAAAGTGCTTCCTTAACTTGAAACTTCGTGTAATAAGAGAAAAAATGTATGTGTGGTTAAAAAAGTCTCTCAGAAGTTATTTTGTTGATCACATACTATGACTAATTTATAGATGAAACTTGAATAAAAAACATGGATACATAGAAGAAACCAGGCTGTACAGGGCATTTGATAATCCTTGAAGGTTCAGATATCTACTGGGCTTGTTAGAAGGTATCCCCACTGATAAAGGCAAAACTTTCATTTGCAAAAGTTTCACACATAGCTTTGCATTTCTTTTGTGAATGAATGATTTTCTTACTCATCTTTGGCAGATGAAACAAAGGGAAAATGAAAAAATTTTGGCTAATGTCAAGATTGACTATCAGTATTTTAGAAAAAATAAACTGATTCTAATGATATTATTTATGCTTTTGCAGATAATTTGTCAACACATGGGAAAAAAGGAAATAGTTTTAATTGTCTTTATTTTAATACTTCTTATTTTTTGAATCAAAAAGTCATATAATGTGTGTATGTTATAAATTAATATGAGGAGAGTAGTGTGTTTGGATGACACGTTTGATGGAGTTGATATGGGGTTACAAATCAAATACAGGATCATGTACTCTCAGATCCTCTATATTATTTCTTTGCTCAAATTCTGTCACTGTCAGATGCCTGATGGTTCCTGAACACTCTCTTGGGAAATCGCTATTTCTACATATGCTACATTCAGCAACAGAAAGTTAAGTGAAATGGCTTAGTCCACAAAATATTTTCTGCTCAGGAATTAGGACATGAATTTGGATCACTGCTACCATTGACATAGGAAAATCAGTCATAAATCAAACATCTATATCAGAGTCTCTTCCCCAATTGCTCAGGGATCATTGCATAAAAGGAGTCAGAAATATTGTAAGAGCTAGAGGTAGTGGACATCTATAATAAGCAGTATTTGCCAGACATGACAGTAAACTTGTATACATGAACGCACAATAGCTGTGATTACATATATAAGACCTTCACAATATCAAGCAAACTAAAATTCCAGAATGGATGGGGAAAGGTCTCAAGAAACTCCATTCTATCCAATGAGCTATTGGCAACTGATTGTTGCTGGGGTGTGGGAAAGTCAGTTTTCTTCAGGGATGTAGGCTCAGAGAGACTACCCATGTTCCAATACTGGGGAAATGGGAACCAAAGGATCCACAGATTTTGATGGTAAGCCAACCAGTCTAACTGAATCGCTGTGCTCTATGTTCCGTGAGAAATCCTGTCTCAAGGAGGAAAATAGTGGTAAGTAAACATGATCAATACACATCATACAAATGTATGAAACTTTCAAAGTAAAAAAAAATATTTTTGAAAGAAAAGAAAAAAACAACTTTAACAACAATGAAAAAAGTAATATAAAGAGCAATTAAGATATCATTCTTGAGCTCTGGCTTGCACACACACACACACACACTCACACAACACACTTACACTCACACACACACACACACAAAGAAAGAAATTAAGTAAGGCATTCTTGCCTTCTAATTAGACATTTCTGTCTAATATCAAGAGAGATATAACTCACTCTGATGGGCAGAATCATTACAAAGCAACATATTGGACTTGGGCGGTGGTGGCACCCAGCACTCAGGAGGCAGAGGCAGAGGGATCTCTGTGAGTTTGGGGTCAGACTGGTTTACAGAGCTAGTGCCAGAACAGGCTCCAAAGCTACACAGAGAAACCCTGTCTCAAAAAAGCAAAAGGAAACAAGCAGACAAAGGAGCAATCAAACAAAAAAAAAGCAACATATTGGCAAAGATGAATCTGAAAGCAGTACACACTGGGGAGAAGAACTGAATGCTATTCAGCCTCAGGGAGATGACCAGTCATATCTCATCTTTCTGCTTCACATGTTGGTTTACCTATCTACAAGGAAAAAACATAAAATAGTAGGCTGAAGGCTGACCATGTAGTATTAATTATTTAGACTCTAGAGATAGACCTGGGTCAAATCCTGACACTGCCTAATATTAAGAGCTCACGAAAGAATAAATTGCATTATCTCTTTAACTCTTTACTTCTTATCCAAATAAAACTTGATATGTAAGTTGCATGGCTAATTTCAAAAATCCCCAATTCTCCACAATTTAAAATATTTGCGGTGTTAAAATGATGCCACAACTGAAAAATTCTTGTAATTCAAATGAACAAAATTCCTGAAATACTTACTTAAACTTGCACAGGCTAGATGCATATGGTATGTTTCCTGTCTGGACTTGCTTTCTACTCCTATGATATTTAACTATGTATGGACAAATATTCTAAAATCTGAAATATAGAAGCTGAACTGTAAAACTTTCTGAGCCCAAACATTGTATCTATATGATACTTAATTGTTTTCAAATAACCTGCTACTCTTTAATAAATAAAACCCTATGTGCAAAAGTCTTCCCTAATACCTAATACACATACTAGGTATGTTAAAATATTTAACATTAGTATCTTTTCTAATTTCCCAATTCACTTAAAATATTATATAATTTTCAATAAAATGAGATTAGTATTCAGGTACATGGGCATTCTCAAGAACTGATCTCTGAGAATACATTAAGAAAAGAATTTTAATGGAAATCTTTTATTTAGAGTGAAAAAATAAATTTCAGTTGTAAAGATTTTGGCTTGTATTAGATACATTTTATTCCCATGATTTTATCAAAGCAAAAATAAGTGTTGCAAATTAAGATGTTACTCAAACATGTGGGATAGAACAGATGCTTTCCAAACCCTTTGCACTGGAAAGACAAAGTCGGTGGCCTTGGCCATTATGCCCCTTGTTTTCTCAAATAATACCCTTGTTTTCTGGATTTTGATGAGCTTGCCAGCTGGAAGAACACATGATTAGATCTGAAACTAGATCACTGTTCAAAACTACTCTCTTTCACTTGGATTGGCATTAATTACAATTACTGCATGTCTCTAATAAGCCATTATACTTTTCCCCATACCCTTTTGGAGTGGTGCATCCCTAATCCCTTCTGTTAGGCCATCTCATTCTCTTATTTCATGCATACAAAATGTTTCTTGATAGCAAGCAAATGTAGTTTTTTCCCAATACATGAGTGTATATCTCTCTATGTGTGTGTCTGTGTGTATATACAACAATTATGTGTTATCAATCTGTACTTATGTCTATATATATACATACTAGATGATCTCATCATGTTTATATTATGGATTTTATTCTGCTATATGTAAGATAAATTGAGAAATGTCCAAAACAAAAATTATGTCCTTTTCTTTCCTTCCTTTTCTTTCTTTCCTTCCTTTCTTCCTTCCTCTCTTTCTCCCCCCTCCCTCCCTCCCTTTCTCTCTCCCTCATTTGGTCTCCTCTCTTTTTCTTAACTTTTCAGCACTTTCCCCAGCTACCTGAACCAAATATAAACTGTCAATATATATTGGTTTCATGACAGAGACAAACTTCCCATCATCACTGATAGAAGATTTGAGACAGTAAACAGCTAAACAGCATTGGTATGGATGCAAAAAGTACAAAGCAATAAGCACAAATGGAAAGAAAAATCTTTGAGAAACATATATGGTTAATAGTATGTTTGGGATGACTTCCCTGGATACCTTTTGATTCAGCTTCCAATTTACAATGTGAAACTGATATGTACACATATTCAGTATCTTTAATGTGTAGAATTCTGCTTATAAATAAAGGAGAAATGAAAAAGGAAACGTGATGACTATATTTAGAAAATTGCCAATCCCTCCACTCTTCTTTTTTCAAAATTCCAAAATAAAAATCACCCTAAAGAACACACACACACACACACACACACACACACACACACTATAGAATAAAAGTCAAACACTACCACAAGTTTAACACAATGTGCCTGCTTTTCTCTGTCATTTATATAATACTGAACAAGTAAATATTAGTTTACAAAATAAAAGAATAAAAACACAATCTGGCTCTCAAATTTTTATATGAATACAGTTTAACTATTCTATTTATGTTTAAAAATAAGGAAGAATAACCTTATCACTAAGGGAATGTGTGTAAAAAAAACAGAATTCAAGGGTAGGTTGATAGTTGAAATTAAACTCAACAATGCTTTCATTGCAGTGAGCACTTCTTGTGTCTGTCAAAGGTGACACACAGTCATTGACAGTGAGGCCATTCTTTCTGGCATGGGGTTCATTGTGCTTTGCAGTGCCATGTTATTCAGAGTTAAATAACCGTTGTCACTGCTCTATAATTTCACCATGAGTTATCTGGTTACTTTCAGACAAAATAAAACGTCTCATAATAATGGGGTTTTGTACAATTCTGAGTTTTCTTCCAGAAAAAAAAAAGTAAGGATCTATGTAAGGATTTATCTCCATTCACATTGAGAGAGAAAATAAGCTTTAAAAAGTTATACTCCACCCTCCCTTTAGCAATTATTATGTGACTTTCCATAGGAGACAAATGTTACCCTCAAAACATTCTGTATATGAAATGGTACCAAATGGTCATACCAAGCTGTGAACAATTTGAAAGGGGTGTTTTCTTCCTTCTCTGTCTCATGTAAATGTGGAAGGAAAAGCCCCTCTGGGTAAATTAGCACTTTGAGGATTTAGCAAAGTGAATTAAATGTGATAAAGTCCCCTAACACATTCAACTGATGATCTTGCAAGTCCTTTGGCTGATTACCTAGGATACTACTCTGCTCTGGGATTCCACTGAGTCATTAAAATGTAAGACAGATTCTCTGGAAGAGAGAAACAAATGAATCTTGACTTACAGACAATATGGCTCACTAAATAGCATTGTCTTTAGCCAACCATACCTTTCTAGGGGTGCCTAATTTCTCTTGCCTTTTCATTTGACAAACAAAAATCTGACAAAATGTCAGCTGCACAACCTCAAAGATATGTTGCAGACACCTTACAAGTAATTAGCAAGTGTGCTCTCTAAAACTCAATACATTAATATCATTTGATATATATGTATCAAATAATATATATATACATATATTGATGCTACAATCTAACTTTTTTCATAGTAGTGTATAAAGGAGAAATGAAAAAGGAAACGTGATGACTATATTTAGAAAAATTGCCAATCCCTCCACTCTTCTTTTTTCAAAATTCCAAAATGAAAATCACCCTAAAGAACACACACACACACACACACACACACACACACACACACACACCTATTAGTGATGTCAGATTTAAGCAACTTGTGACTGAAATTTACCTAACCTTCAGTGAGATACTCATCCTTCTTTACCTTCATTATCTATCTTGATATCTTTGTTCATATGATTCACTATATAAAATAGTCAGTTTATTTAATTTCAAAGTCTCTTAGTCTCTACTGAATGTGCTGAAGAATATATATTTTATTAATTAAAAATCGTACATTCAGAATCTTGTAGTCTCTAATACGCATTTCTAGTTGAGGTATACTGCTAGCTGCCTTACAAACTTTATTTCATTAAGCCTCATAACCTCTTTTGAAAATAGGCATTGATATGACCGTTGGTGTACATATGAGGAACATAAAGATTTGGAGAGGTAAAACAAATAGTGGTTTATGGTCCCTCTTCCAGTTATGTATTTTTGCATAATCAACACCCCTGAAGGATGGTGATATAAAACAATGTTTTATAGCAAACAGACACAATCCTGTAACTTGACTCAGCTCAACTCAATGGTTCCCACATATGGCTTTTGTCAAACAAGAGCTGGGATTATAGTCATCTGTGAGTTGACATTTTGGCTCAAATATCTATGTTTCAGTAGAAACAACTCCACGTTGGCAACTGTCTCTTCATGTGACCTCTGTGTGTTGATGTTAGTGTATCATATCACAGCTTCAGAATTGTCATACTTCTTACGGCACCTGGTATGCCCTACTAGAGCACATGTGCCAGGAAGCAGAAGTGAAACCTTCCATTCTGCTAAAAACTGACCTTATAAACTAGCTCAGGGTCACTTCCATTTATTTATTTTCCTGGATTGAGAAAGAAAGTTTACAGAAAAAGGCATAGTCTAGCATTTTGTGAGAAAATGGAGGCTACTCACCCTGTAAATTGTGTTACTTGGCTTTTAATAATATAACAAAATGCCCGAGGAAGTCAGTTTTGGCTCATGTTTTGGATTATGTTGGCTCATAGTTTTGGATTATTTGGGCACATGGTTTTAGATTATTTTGACTCATTGTTTCAGATTATTTCGGCTCATGGTTTTGCATTACTTTGGCTCACAGTTTAGGATTATTTTGGCTCAGGGTTTTACATCTTCACCTGTGATTGAGTGGTACCACAGCTTTGTTCCCTGGTGTGACAGAGAATAATGGAAGGAATTCATATCAGCATCAACTATCCAACACACCATTCAAGAAGCAAAAGGAGGAAATGAAAAGGAAATTAAACCATTGCTGCAAAATTCCCTTCAAGAGCACACACTCCCAATATTCTGAGGATATCCTAAAATGATCCTTCTATCAACAGTTCTAGTGCCTACCAATAATGCTACCCTGAGGATCAACTCTGGGGCAACATTTAATATCCAAACCACATTCATAAGAGATATCTAAAATTCATCTTAGTTGTACTTAGTGCAATGTTCATCCACAGTGGAGCAAAGTCATCACTCACATACCATTTCTTTGTCTAGTACCTTAGCTTTTGATGTTCTGTTGCTTAACATTCTATCTTTGTTCATCCTTTTTCCTACTCATGCATATTATGGTGGTATCAAAATGGTGATGTGTGGTTAATTTGAGAGAATGTATAGGAACATTATTTTTCCTCTTATTCTAATTTTAGGGATGCTAAGCCACCATTTTAAACTCACATTTAAACATTCTTTAAAATTACATTTATTCATTTATTTTGTGGAGATGGCAGTGTGCATGTTGTATCATATATGTGCAGGTTAGAGTACAGTTTGGTTGACTTGGTCCTCTCCGTCTGATGTGGGATGCTTCTATTGGTTAATGGATAAAGCTATTTCTGCCTGACTTTACTCTGCTAAGTGATTAGTCAAAGCAGTTTTATTAACAATGTAGGGTGACTACACCCACATAAAACATGAGAGAGATTGGGAAGGAATTCTAGACATGAAAGAACAGAGTTAAGCATGGTTTCCTGGCAGCAGCATTTTCTCGGGTGGGCTCTGTTTGCTAGAGGCAAGCAGAGGCATGATTCTCTTAAGAGAAGGCTTCTTGACTCATTATTACCACATATGTTAATTAAGAAATAACAAACAAAAGTGTAACATAGGAAAAAAATTAATTCTAGGAAACGTGGCAAGGGGAAGAAGTCACAAAATATACCTTTATCCATACACTACCTTTTCTCTCCTTAAAAACTACGATATAAGTCTGCCCATTCTGTAAATATTTAATTCTTCAAATATTTGCTCCAGCTCCTAGCACAGTGACTGATATGTATCACTGCCCATTTCTGCAGTATGCATACGAGCATTTCCATAAGCTGAGGACTCTAGATAGCTCCGAAATTAACTATCTCTAGGTCTGCCCTCTATCCACCAGAAAATGAAAAATAAGAAACAGCTGGGTCATGCTTGTTTCATTCCAAGCATTTTAGCTTTGAGACCTGAGTTGATTTTGCCTTTGTGTGTTAAGTGCAAAGTCCTAGAAAACCTTGAGACAAATAGTGAGGGCCTTGAGAATTGAGGGTCTGTCCTGATTTGTGGAGTGATAATCACACAGTGCTGCTCAAGAAAAGAGTTGTTTCAGTTGGTGTTTCTTTAGGGAGAATCAAAGTTTCACTGGGATTTGGCTAACTGGCAGTCCTGATTTTGAACTCTATCCTCATTTGGTTAAGCCTATCACATGTGTCAAAATGACATGTTTTTTGTTTTTTCTTCAGGGAGCTTTGGGATGGAAGCTCACAGCTTGCAGCTGTGCTGATAAAATCCAGCTGAACAGTAGCATAGTCCTTGCCTGCATTCCTCAGAGATGCAAAACAGTTATCTTCTCTATCCTGTCTCTCAATCTTCCTCCTGGATGCTGACCTTTACCAGCGTCCCTCCTTGCCCTGTATTATCCTAGTCACCAAATACCAACAACTGCTTGTCTAAAGCATTAAAGGGGAAGGAAAAGAGGGAACAACGGAAGGAGAAAAGAGAGAAGGAGGGAGGGAGCAAGGAAGGAAGGAAAGGAGGGAAGGAAGGAAAAAGGAAGGAAGGAAGGAAGGAAGGAAGGAAGAAAGAAAGAAAGAGGAGAAAGAAAACCCCCTAGAATTTTCTCACTCCTCCCAGATTCTAATATCAAATTAAAACTGTGGATGACTCCTTCCTACAGGAACAAGAGCCACTTCCTGCAACATTCCTGAATTTTAATTCACTAGTTGCACCAAGTATAGACATATCTATTCTGTCTTTTTATTAGGGTCATCTCTCTTGTTTTCAACTAAACTGGCTGAAAACATTGTAAAAAATCCTCACTCCCCCAAACCAAGAAACAGGCAAGAACTAGTTGCCTTGGACATCACAGAGTTGTTAGACCTCCATGTAGGCCAGCCATTGAGATCACCCCATCCAATTGCCTCATTTAATCAACTAAAAAAAAAAGGAAGCCAAATGCTAAAGCCACATTCCCAGAGACCTTCAATGACACATTGAGGCTATAACCCAAGTCACATTCTTCTTGGTCCAGTCACCTTTCTGTAATGCTATATTAAGGTCAGAATTCCAACTTTTGTCTGTCACAATGTCCTGAATATTTTACTCTCTTCCACACTTCCACACTCCTATACCTTACCATATTGTCTCTTCAAACCCATTTAATTAATTAAACTCAATTAATGTGAGTATATTGGTCAAAAAAGCTTTCATTGATCTCATTTCATTAACTACCAGTATGTGCAGTCTTCATCTCTGTTATGATTGGGTGGTTGATCCCAGGTCGACAGAGCAATTTGCATATGTCTTAATGATGGATGAAAAAGAAAGGAATAATATGGGGTCTGGAAGTCATCATACAGCATTGCTATTTCTATTGGGAATTTAAACTCTCAGCATAAATACTTATATAAATTATTATATATTTATAATTATATAAATGATATTCCATACTCTATGGGAACTTATAAGTAGAACTACCCAATTGGAAAGATTCCTGCTTAATACATATGACCCTATATGTCTATTCTAGAATTCCACAGCTGGGTCATGTATCAAACACATCCGATATGGTGAAACACAAACCTCATCTCCTCAAGGTCTGAAAAGTCACTGACCAGGACTCCAACTGAGATGTGTCCCTGGTAGGCTTTTAGAGAGGGTCTCCATAGAAACAGTGCACGGTAATAAGTGAGATGCCTGGCTCTCAGCTTTATGTTTCATCTAATAATCTTGCCTTTCTCAGTAGAAGTTGAAGCTAATGTTTTGCTTTGGTTAGCAGAAGTGGGATTTACAGCCAAGCGGTTGCTCATGTGTTCCCTTTTAGAAGGATACCAGATCTTTCAAAGCCAAATTTGTAACCCTTTTGTAGTCAAGAGAGAAAGTTTTCTTAACCACCTTTCTGACTGTGATTTTTGCAAAGAAAATTTTTTATCTTGCTTTAATATTTCATATTATTTTTTTCATGTAACATTTTATGGGTTCCCCTTTTGTAGTAAAATGAGCAGGCAAAGAAGCAGAAGACGTCAAAGGGAAGAAGAGAAAAGAATACAAACTCAAAAATTGTTTTCTATATATATTTTATTCTGCCATCTGGAAGAATAAATCACCTTCCCTATAAGACCTCATGGTACTTTAAAATTCTTATAACAAGCAAGCATAGCATCCACATCACTATGGATCATTTAATTCTCATCTTGAACATTTTTGTCATTCTACCTGATTGTAAAGTCTTTAAAAGTCAAGGATTACTTACTTTCTTTAGTATCTGCAGCTTGTGGCACAGTTCTTGGTGTTGGGGATCTTCCCTATAGCTGCCCTCTCAAAATCTGCCCTTGGTGCACCAAGCGGTTGTCCCTCCCCTGGAGCTGTCTCCTTCAAACCAGGCCCAAAGAAAGCCCACCTAACAGCAAACAGTGACTCCACCCCTAGAGGATATTTAAGGTCTGGCCCAAAGACTTCTCCTCTTCCTCTGGAAGCATTTGGGAATGCTTTCTCAGATTAAAACCTGGATTATTAATTTGGCCTGATCTGATTTATTGCGTCTGCTGAGAGACTTAATATCAGGGTACAGAAACCCTTCACTTGGCTCCAGAAACTTTTCAATAATGTTTATTGAGTGTACAGCAAATGAGAATAGCTTAAGAAATTTTAAGCAAATATATGCATTAATTTATCTAACTGAAGTCATGTTTAAGACGTAGTCTCACTCTCTGACTCATATTTCTGACCTTCAGAACTTTATATGTGACTACTCAGTAATATTTTTATTATTCATGTCTCCAACTGACTTTCAGCAAATAACCTGCAGCTTTGTTTAAAACAAATCAAATCATATTAAATATAATTAAAAACTCTCCACGAAATACAATAAGATCCCATTGGGGCACCACAAAACACAATTATACCTTCATGGCATATGCTCCTTTAAAGCAAATCCATTCCTGAATTCCAAAGCCCGACAATCCTTTTCTCAAAGTTCATATCAGCCTATAAATAATACCATACACAAAATAAGAATTAAGAAGCTATTGTATTATCTCTATCCTGGATTATTTCTCTAAGCAGAACCAACAACATTGATACATATGAGGGATTGAGTTTAATGTCAAATCAGTTATATTGGTATAAGAGTTAATTATAACTATTATTTTTGAAAGATGATGAAACTTGATAATATGTATTTGGTAAAAGCAGATCCAGAAGTAAAAGACAAGTTTAAATACTTTCTATAAAAGATATAACAGGTTTGACTACTACGGGGCTTATTCATTTAGATTTTCAAGGTCATTGCTAGAGTAATTGCCTAAATGATCCTTTGAAACATTTGAATAGTAATAAAATAGTCTAGGAAATTTTTATTGATTCTGATTTTTTTTTCGAATTTAGAGGAGAATTTGGCACCAGGAGAAAGAAGATAGTGTTGTTAGTTGAAGAATAGACTTACACGTTATTTTTTATTTTAAAGAAAGTATAGTTTTATTCAGACAATCATGTTCATGACTATGTAAAAGGACATGCAGAAATGGCTTGAAGTGTAACACATATGGATGTATGTTCTGTATACATGTGTTCACACTTAAACACATGCAACTGTAGTTGACAGACGTCTTATGTTAAACTATAATGTCACAGCAGTCACCAATCATGACTAACATTAGTACAAAGTACAATATCAAATGACTCACTAAGCGAGTTCTAGCCTCACACCTTAAAAGCATTGCTGTCTTGCAGTATTTCAGGATAAAAAAGGGGAGCAGGGTCTCGATATTTTTCTCAGTGATACTTTGTGGAATTCTATTCCTTTGCTGGTCAATAATTCCATTTTTTCCAAAGATGCATAGTTTCCTTCATGAAGCACCTCATTATTGACTTAGCTACTTGAAAACATCTCCATTCAACTCATCATCAGTCTTCTCAACATAACCCTGGCTTCAGCCAGAAAAGAGCAAGCTGAAACTGCCTTTTAGTTCACTTTTTACTTGGTGTCAGCAGCATCAAAAGCCACAGGGTTGAACAGAGAGAATTATAATGTAAGAAGGGGAAATCTGAGGTTATGTAAGATTCTCAGGGGAAAGCAACATATATTTAACCTTTCACAGGGACATTCCCAGGGGCCATATCCTCCCTATCCACATCCTCTTTTGATCTACATTTCTTACAGTTGAATCGTTCTTCAAAAGTGAATACTTTTCCTGAGGCAACTGTTTTTGTTTTCTATTCATGATGAGACAAACGACTACAAATTTTAAAAGAATTCCATCAAAATATGGTATAGTTCTAAAGTTTGGAAGTCAGGAAGAGAATGTATTGGCCTGTCATCTAACTGCTGATAAGGCTGTGTTGTTTTCCCCAGGTTCTAGTGGTGAATTTCCTTCTTTGCTTTTCCTAGCTTCCACAAGCTTTCGCCACTTCCTTCATATTCAAAGCTGTGGTGTCTAATTGAATCTGTCTCATATTGCACACCTCTGCAGCTGTAAGACACATGATGTTGTTTTCTTATGAGGACAACTGTAATTATATTAAGACCCTCAGACAAATACAAGCTATTTTCTCCATGTTTCATTTTTTGAGAACTCCATATATGAGTACTCTTTTTACATTATTCTCCCTTCTCTTTCCATCACCTCTTGTGTCCTAGCTGCCCCTACTCCTTTTCAAATACATATCTCCTTTTTGCTGTTATTGTTGTGTTTGTACATGCATGTGTGTATACATGTTTGCACACATTAGTCAAAGGTTTGTACAGACATGCAAAAAGTGTTTTCCAGACATGACAGAGAAGTTGCACACATGACCTTATTTTGTATGCTGTGACCATATGTACAGCACCCATGCAAGATCAATCCATACAGAATTCCATCGAAGATGGGATAAGGACTCAAGAAATACTACCCCTAGCTGAGATGCTATTGGCAACTGATGGCTTCTGGGAGAGGGAAAGTCCATTTTCTGTATGGTTATGGTCCCTGGGAGGCTATTTATGTTCTAGTAGGCATCTCTACCCTTATTAATATACTGTCAGCATTAAATGGATTTAAACTCGGTGGATTTAAATTCTAAAAAGCACATGAAATTGAACAATAAGAGTTGTTGAGTGGGATAAGAAGAATTTGGAAAGGAGGGGATAGGGTTGGCAAGTACATAGTATGCATATATGAAATTATCAGACAGATAAAAATTAGTTTTGCTGCTACCAAGATTAGAACTTTTGGAGGGAGGCAGAAAAGTCTATGGAAAAAGTTTGGCTGGGAAAAAAGATGGCAGTTCATCAGAAATGGGAAAGAAGAAGAAGCAACTCCAATGTGTTCATGGGACATGCTATTCTAAATTAGGCTTTGTCAAAGAATAATTTCTCACACTGACCTTTGCATAGTACTTCTATCTTAAGGATGGTCTGTGATATAGCCGATAAAGAAAATCAGCCATGAAGATTTCAGTGAAATCTTTACTATTCTAAATTTCTACTTTGTCTTCAGTTTTAGGAAAGTGAACATCTGATATGGTTATAAAAAAATCCATTTTTTTTCCTGTGGTTAAGAAACATGAGCATGTCAGAAATTTATTTATTTCAATATTAATCTAGTTTTATAAGTAGATTTAATTATGAACTTGCTTGTAGCTAGGGTACAATGAGATCATCTAACAGTCAGTCTTATCTCTATACAGATTCATCTTATAGCTGTCCTTGCACTGATTTTTAAATGCATATGTATAAAACAATATGCATTGTAAATCAAATAAATAGGAACCTTTCATTATAGAAGGCTGATTATTATCTGGGTTAGGAAATTTTTCACAGCTTCCACTCTGACATAATGCAGAAACAGCCTCCAGAAGGCTCTCTTTGAGATCATAGAATCTAAGATATTTAAATTTCAAATCGAATCTTTTCCACTTTCTGTTCACTCTCAGCTCACTTTCAGGCAAGCTCGCGGATGCCTTCATCACTTGTTTAAACTTTTTCTCTCTTCCAGATTTCCCTGGGAATAAATTCCAAATCACAGAGGAGGAAGTAAATTACCTTTTCCCAACTTCCACCCTAAACACATCTCCCCAGGTGGGATCTTTATGGCCATTAAATATATCCGCTGACCCAGGGCTATCTAGACCCTATCTAGAACTGCAGCTTCTATGGAGCTCAAGGGAGCACAGAAAAGTTCCATAATGATTCCTTTCAGCCACCAGGCTAGCCTGAGCAGATTGTAAAGAATTCTAAGCCTGTTCGGCAGCATGGTGCTGCAGCTATTCTTGTGACTTAGATTCATTTTATTACTATCAGGATTTTAGTTCTCACTTTTAGTCCAAACTCATGGTAATTTAAGAAAACTGAGTTGGAGGATTTGTTCCACTATATGTACCTGAGTGAAATAACCCTTCCTCCTTTATAAGATGTTATGTCAAAAATTGCCTTTGATATATCATTTAGAAAGAACTTGCTTTAGAAATAATGTACATCACAGAATGTAGAATTTGGTCAATCTGTGATTCATATTCATTGACAACTTGACTGGATTTAGCGGCACCATAGAAATGTACTTGCCAATAGGCATGTTTTCAGAAAGGTTTCACTCAGCAGAGAAGACCCACTCTGAATATGGATGACATCATATCATGGACTGAGGTCATGGACAGAATAAACAGGAGAAAATTAGTTAGGCAGCAACATCTATCTCTTCCTGCTTCTTGGATGAATCTAAAATGTGACCAGCTGCCTTACACATCTATGGTTATAACTTCCCTGCCATGCTGGACTATATCCCTTCTTATACTTTAAGGCAGAATAAACTATTCCTTCCTCAAGTTGCCTTTTATCGGGTATTTGGCCACAGTGATTAGAAAAGTAATTAATACACATTCTAACAGGAATGATAGTTAAGTGACCTGAGCCTTGTCAGTGTTCTCCTATATTGGGACTTTTCATCTTTACAGATCAGAGAAAACCAATTAGGTAAATGTTTCCCTAGTTTGTAGTCCAGGGAAGGAAATTTGTGAAAGGTTAATTGGTGTTCTGAATGACACACAGTGAAGCATGTGGCTCTTCCCATATTTAGCTCTGTATTCTTTTTTAGTTCTTTTATATTATGCTGTCTCTTACAAATGCATTATCAGATAGGCAATCTTACCCCTTTGCTGAGATAGAGTATTACTTTGTAGATAAGGCTTACCTAGAACTTACTATTAACTGCATCCAGGATAGTCCCAAACTCATAACAGCTCTCCAGCTGTTATGATAGAAATACAGGTATTAGTTCCAGATTTTACATTTACAATTCTAAAATATATCCCAATTTCATCATCATATATAACTGAAGATTTTTAATAGTATTTGAGGATAATAACACAACTTTCCCTTACATTATTTGTTAATTTTTAAATAATTTTTCCTCTTTACATATGCTAATATTCTGAATTGCTTCTTAGTATTGTCAGAACACATAAATTTTATTCAATCCAATAGTTTCATGGAAACATTGATGCAGCATGCCATGCTACTTTTAATTTGATCCCTTATGATTCACAATAAACATGAAGCTTTTTTTATCTGTATGCTTAATTATTAAAATGACAAATAATTGTTTTTAAGACAGTGCTGTGGAATATTACTTTAATGGTGTAAAGGTGTGTTACATTTGTTTTGGCTGCATTTATTTAATCATGTAAAGGTGTGTTGCTTTTTTATGCTGCATTTGCTTAAGTAGGTAAAGATAACTTGCTGTTTCACCTTGCCTGCCTAAGGCAACTGATTGGTCTAATAAAAAGCTGACCGGCTAACAGCTAGGCAAAGGAGGGATGGGCAGGGCTTGTAAGCAGAGCAAATAAATAGGAGGAAAATAGGCTCACAAGAAGGGATGGAGAAGAGAACATGGTAAAAAGAGAGGGAGACACCTGGGGCCAGCCAGGCAAGAGGCCACCAGTCAGACACAGAGTAGGACATACAAATGAAAGAAAGGTAAAAGGTCCTGAGACAAAATGTAGATAAAGAGAAACAGGCTAAGTTAAAAAAGCTAGGACAAACATAAGATAAGGCAGAGCATTCATAACTAATAAGTTATCTCTGTGTCATGATTTGGGAGCTGGTTGGTGGACCAAACACAGTCTCATAGCTCTGTGGTCATGACTATACAAAGTAGCAGTCTTCCAAGCTTCCTGTGACTTAAGTGTATGCTTTGTCTTACCTAGTTCTAACCACTAATTCTCCAAAATTATTTATAGTCAGCTGGAATCATGACGTTCTGTTCATATTCTGCCTTATCTCAATCTGCACACTAAATGTTCAACATGGTGTTTTAGGTTCTTTCTCTTTCGGAGGTCAGATAGGTTCCAGGGATTTAATCTTTCACCTCTATAAACGTTGCTAGTACAGAGACCTTGTGATTCAGATGACTGTCTAGAATATTAGTTTTCCCCTCAATCTTCCTACTAGGAATCAGTCTGGATGTCCCACTGGCTCCTCCAGTCCAACTTCTCTACAACCATGATTGCCACCTTTCTCCTAAAGTTAAAACTCCTTCTACTTTTCGTGCTATCATAGTCTTAGAAGCACCCTTGAGCCTTTGTTGCCCTTAATCTTCTTTCCCTATTTTATTGGATCCTATGTTTTGTAAATTATGTTGAGCTTATACTAACTGGACCTTTTTTGTTGTCGCCATATTACCTCTACCTTCCAACATCTTCAAGGATTATTGATCTCTCAAACTCTGCATTTTATATGTGCCCCTTAACACTTTAAAAGCATGCATTTTATATTGCAAAACTATAAATACTATCCCAAAGTTATTTAGTTCAGGTTCAAAACTATCCCTCCCAAATGTGCTTTGGCCCCCAACATGATGAGTTACCCGAATTCTTCAGCATCATGATATTCTTATTTCCATTCTGCTGCTTCAATGATTTTGACTTTTGCATTGACACTATCTAGTGTTTTATTGGTCAAAATGAATAAAAATAGGTTAATCATAGGTTGCAAGCAGAAATATGCAAAAGTCTAAAGAGAAAAGAATGACATTCTGTGGTAGCTTATAGCTGTATTCTTTTTGTTATTCTATCAGCCTTTACTTGAATTCATAGGTCTTATAGGAGTATTGAACATAGGCAATTTAAAAAATTATCATTTTGGTCATTCATTTCTTTGAGTTTGAGTATTCTTTTTTATTTTAATACATCATTTGAAGGATTGAGTTTCTCTAAATACAGTTTGGCTAGGCAGAAACATGGTCACAGGAGATGGCCAAATCAGGCTTTGTTTCTTCTATGGCTTGAGTCTAAGCTAGGGTATTCCTTGTGGATTATTGGGAGATTATCTTGCACCAGGTTTTTACTTGACCCCAACCCCTCCCTGCCCCTTTCCAGTAGTCTCTTTTGGCACTCTCACCCTCTGTCTCCCTACAACCTGATCGTTCATATTCCCATTCCTACCTGGCCTCAGTCCATTCACAAAATCTCTTCTATTCCCCCTTCCCATGGAGATCTGGTTGTCCCACCATGAACCCTCTTTGTTACCTACCCTCTCTGGGGATATGGATTGTGACATGGTTATCCTTTACTTTACAGCTAGTATCCACTTACGAGTGAGTACATAACATTTTTGTCTTTGAGTCACCTTACTCAGGATGATATTTCTTGTTTCATTCATTTACCTGCAAATTTCAAGATGTCATTGTTTTTTATTGCTGAGTAGTACTCCACTGAGTAAATATACCACATTTACTTTATCCATTCTTCAGTTGAGGGGCATCTAGGCTGTTTCCAGGTTCTGGCTATTACAAATAGTAACATTTCAAGCAATAGAACACTATTTGATATAACATATTTATATGTCATTTGCATGTTCAATGTTTATGTTTGTTGCGGTTTGAATGTAAAATGTCTCCCAGAGGTGCAAATGTTTGAGCACTTGGTCTTCCGCTGAGGTACTGTTCTAGAAGAATGTGAAAATTTTAGGAGGCAAAGCCTCCCTAGAGAAAATGAATATTGTGTTCGGTGAGGTTCTATAGCCAAGACCCACCTTCTGTATACTCTGTGCTGCCTGACTCAATGCAATGTGACCAGCCACCTCATGTTCCAACAATCCACCATGCCTTCCCTATTCTAATGGATATCCCTTCTTAAACCATTAGCCAGAACAAACCCTTCTTACCTTAAGGGACTTCTTGTCAGTATGTTGGTCAAAACAAAGAGAGAATTAATACCATATGCTAATATCATATTAGCACAAAGCATATAGGTTAGTTTGAATGTAGGTGTACATATGCACCTTTTTGTTATATATGTGGAGTTCCAGAAAAGCACTGCAGTACTACATCTGAGAACTTTACAGCTTAAAGTTTCTTAACCAATGTTGTTAGACTATAGGCAAATTCAGGTTTTTTGTCTTGCCATGTAATTTGCTTTAGACAAAGCAACTAATGAGATATTCTGTGTATTTCTTTTTAAATATGGTTTACAAAACATGGCTGTTTTTATACTAAATATTATGCAACTATCAATTGTCTTTTGAAACAGATTGCCATCATGTAGGCAATACCAATAATAGGAGAGAGCTGCTGCTTTAAGTTCTTCTTCTGGGAGGTACCAGTGCTTTTCTCTTTATAGCAAACGCTTGAATGAGTGAAGAGCATTGCCAGGACAGGCATTGCATACATTCTCTCATCAAATAGCACTCTCATTGCCTCAGTATTGTTGTTGCTGTTCAGCATTATTGATTTTTCCAACACTTTAGTTTGTTTGCAATAAGCTGAACCAGAGCATAACCTTTCACTAATTAGAAAAAAATGCATGAGTATTAGCTTGAGGAAGCAACAGCGTTCCTGTTTGTTGTCTAACATAAACTCAGGGTGATACTTTGCGTGATTGCTGTTGTTCCTTTTACCCCTTGTGAGAATGCTGGTAAGTCCGATGCAGGACAAGACAGACAACTTTTGAAATAACATGTGCCCCCACTGAACAGGCAAAGCCCTATAAAGACCTTCTCTAAACAGATTCAAAAAATCTATATTATCTTAGAATATGAGAATCCTCTATGATTCTCTGTATACCTCTGAGAATTTGTTTTACATTCTTCAAAACTGCAGATTTTAAAGTGTTTTTCAATGAGGAAATATTCTTGGATACATATTTATATTTTGTGTGTGAGTGTGTGTGTGTGTGTGTGTGTGTGTGTGTGTCTGTCTGTCTGTCTGTCTGTCTATCTTCACCACTTCTGTACAGGCTAATTGAATTGGCCCACGTAGCTTCTTTAGTTCAGTAAAGCTCAGTCATGTAAATAATTTTAATTATATAATAAAGTAAAACTGCCCTGCTTTAACGTAGTCACAGTGATTGAAAAATAACTATTTTTTTTCATAAGTTCTGAAATCAGGTAGTGTTCCTTTACTGAAAATGAGCACAATAATCATTGAGGCTGAAACAGGCACAAAAATAATAAAGGAAACAGACAGTTTAAAATTTTTGACCACAGACCAAAGTATCTGTGAAAGTAAAAATCAGATGACAGAAAAATCTCTAGTAGGACAAGGAATTCAGAATCACCATATTGTCATTATCATGTCATACTTATTCTTAAGTAGCAATAAAAGTGAGTATATCATAATTCTAACATTCACATGAAGGAGTCTACATAGATAACCTTGCAGCCAATTCTCATCGAAGACTTTATAACATCAGAGGGTAAATATTTCATGATGTGTTCCCAGCTGTAAAATTTTCCTTATGATAAATGCGATGATCCCAGTACACAACACCAACTCTAAGTGCCAAGAATAAAAGGATCCCTTTGTGTCTTCATCTACTTCCCTCGGAGTGTTCTTATACTCTGAAGATCACTGACATACAGAGAATCTTATATATGGCATCTGTGGATTAACATATAAGCTAGAAATGTGTCCCTGTGGCAACAAGTATCATGAAGAAAAAAAAATAACACTTCTCTTTTTATCCAGATTTTAGGTAGTGTGGGCCCTCACTAGCTAAGCTGACTAATGGTAAGGAATATGTACCCCATTTAAAATGGTTTGCAGTTAGGATTAGGGAGATGTCTCAGTTGGTAAAGGACTGGCTGCACAACCATGACAACCTTAGTTTGGATACCCAGAACACAAGAAAAGCTGATGGGCTGCCTGTAACCTCAGAACTTGAAGGGATTGGCTAGTAGTGGGAGGTGTGTGTGTGTGTGTGTGTGTGTGTGTGTGTGTGTGTAAGGCTACCTCTGGATTTGCTTTATTTTTATTTTGAAAAGAGTCTCGCCGAAGGTGGCATAAAACTCACTATGTTCAGGCTGTTATTGTATACACAGTAGTTCTCCTGCCTCATCATTCTGAGTGCTGAGGTTACTGGTATGAATCACCATGCTTGGTCAAATCACTGCTTTAAGCCTTATCAAAGTGGATTTTGGTCACTATCAGGTTGTGTGTATTCTTAAGAAATAAAGCTTTTGTTTTCCTTATTCTTTTTACCTGTTGGCATGCTATTATTAATATAAACATTATTATTAGACATTATAGTTCCTTGTCAGTTACTTCAGAACATAATATAACAATAATATTAATACATCATTGTTACAGACAACTTTATTTTCTTGATACATTTGTTTCCTCTGTTTCTTGAGTTTTTAAAAAATGGTAATATTTTGGGGGCTTGTAGAACTAAAAGCATACTGCTAGAGTGCTCTAGCCTGAAAATCTGAATTCCTTCCTGAGAAATTATAATAATAAATTTTAAGGAATTTTTGATAAGTACAAAATGAACTTTTGAAATATTAATACATCAGCAAAGCACATCTTCTAAAGAAATTTTATTTGTAAGAAAGAACTTAGAAATTTGATAATAATCATAATTTAATGAATAATTTTCTGTAGTGAGTCACCATTTTTTGCTATAAAAGTAATTTTTCTCTTTATACATTCATGGAATGAGTTTCTGCAAATGAAGCCAAAATTTGTGAGGAAAAGAACTTAAAGGATTAGCAAAGTCTTCCTAATTTCTACAAGGTTTCATGCAATGTTTGATAATGTGTTGAATGACTAGTTCCTAAGGATTTGGTAACAGAGATGGCTGCATTACTCTCATGCCTTATTCATCATGAAACACTTCGTTAAAAATAAGAACAACATCAGGATAGTCTCAATTCACTGAACCAGCCAAGTGCATCAAACATAATAGGCACTCAATAAACAATTGTTGAGATAGACAAGATTAAATCATGATAGTAATCAGAATGGAAGCTACTGGAAACTAAAGCACATGATATTGGCCTTAATTGCATAGCTGTTCTACAACAGAAATTGATCAAAGGCCTGAAACAGCTCAGTGCTCCAGCCATTTGAGTGTAGGTATGAACACATGCTCTTTGCCTCTTAATGCACTGTAGCTATTTTCTGAAGTGGAGACAGCCTAATTAAATCTGGCGCAGATGTTATAAATATGTTTCTAAATATATCGCGGTAGTGAACACAAACATTTTATATTGAAACGGAGCTTCATATCACTAACTATAAATTCCTAAAAGGTTTGCCAACAAAGTTGAAAGTACTATTATTATTCTATTGACTTGTCCATAACATCCAAAGAAGTACCTCCTTATGTATTTCTTTGTCAAACGTGTCCTATTGGACATACTGAACTTTTGATCAGCTGTCTTCCTTGTGCAGTGTCACAGCTCATTTGAAATCCTCCTATGTGATTGAAAATATTAATGCTTATATAAATCAAGCATACATAATACTTTCTAAATTTTTAGTCTTTATTGACAAAAGACATTAAATATATTATCATGCCCTCACCAAAATAAATACATGCTTAATGCCATTGGATTTTTGGTATTCTTGCAAGGATATTTGAGAAAAAAGAATAGGTGGATAACTTTGCTATAGAACATGATAGAGCATTCAATATAAAAGAAAATCTATAATATCCAAGGATTAAAACATACATTAAAGTAATACATAAATAATTCATATTTTTGAAATAAAGATTAATTATTTAAACAAGTGATTATGTTTGGGTTATCAATTGTGATTTAAGTTTGGGTAATAAATTTTCAAAAATACATCCAGTTATGAATGTCTATAATAGTCTTCATGCACTTCCAAAAGAAACTTCTTTAATGAGCAATGAAAGTTACACTTTCCTATGGGTTTAATGACAGGTATCTGTAATACATTTAGAAATTATACTGGTACAATAATAACAAAATAAGGAGAGATCATGAATTGTAAAACAGTAGAGTGGGGCATAGGAACAGTTGGAATAAAGAGGAGTGAACACCATATAAATAATCAAGTATGAAATTCTCAATAAGTTGAAAAATAAGCTTCAAAAATATGAAAAATGCAACTCTAAATGCATTAACAAAAATGGTCCCTAGATATCTAAAATGTTCCCATACATTTTAATATAAATAATTATCATTTATGGAATTCAGTATAAAAATATTATGATATTAAGACATGCTAAATAAATTCACTTGACTGAAATCATTGTATCTAGATTTTAAATAAGATTCTCAGTGGGGCTTATTTATTTGGGATAACTAAATTAAAGATGATAGGCATTTATGTTTCATCTGAATGTAGAATCAATGTTTGTCTGACTAATCTTGACCTAGTGATCTTTTCACACCTTTGCGTTTATTTTACACCCCCAGATATTTCACATTAATTACAATTTATTCTGAAGTCGGCTTAGAAATGATGCAAATTTTGTAAGAAAATTATCCTCTCTACAGGCAAGTCATTAATTCTATCTTTTATCTATTTCTTCTTACTGAAAATAAGTCATTAGTTTACAGGATGGCCTCAGACTGATGAGTGAAGATAGATAATCAAAAGTATGAATGAGTCAAGTGTGTCTTTTCTCAGCATCCTTTTAACAGTCAGGCTCATAAAGTGAGACCTTATAAAAAGAAGGGTGCCTTGTCTAAATTCCAATGTTTTATTCATGATCTACTAGAGTAGATTGGTCAATCAAATTAAAATAAAGTAATTCTAGTTTAATTAGACTATCTAAAACATTCAGGCAATTAAAAATAACAAGTAAACAAAATTGTTGCACTCATAAAAGTTATTTTAATTATCAACCAAAACCAAAATAATTTCAATTATGTTGATACCTTGTTTGAGCTGGATTTGTTTATGAGGTACTTACTTCATTATTTATTTGTCATCATTGCAAATATATATATATATGTGTGTGTGTGTGTGTGTGTGTGTGTGTGTGTGTGTGTGTATGTATACATATATATATATTTGAGTTCTTGCATCTGGAAATAATTAACACACCCTAGAGAGAGATAAGAAACTGAAATAGGCATGAACCCACCCAACATTTAATGACTTAAATTTACCTCATTGATGTGCCATTCTACTCCAATAAACAGTTGGGCATGTGATCCACTAAAATCAGTTTTTGGAGTATTATTAAAACAAAGGACATCCTTTTATATGACAAGCTATAATATCTAGTTACTGAAAGGACTTCCATACTTCTTTCTTACTGAGAACTATTTGTTATGTAATGTCACTTATAGACTACATGTAAAATCAAATTATTATTTCCAGCTCTGCATGCTGCAATGCTGATTAAAAATGTGTCAAGCTATCAGAAAAATAAGGCCATTTCCCAGCATGGAACAATGTTATTTATTTTAGTTTCAATGACTGGTACGAGAACTGATGCTTAATAATATTATTGGTGACCCGAGGTGATGGCAGGGAATCATTTAGAATGGTCTCTCTTATCACAATCCAACAGGACTAGAATTTTTGACAATATTGGAATAATTGTATAACTTAAAAAAATGTAGCAGAAAGCATTGAAATTGTCACTAATTTTTTCTTAAATCCCTTCCCATATCCTCTCCACTTTCACCACTCCCATATCCTTTCTAGCTCCCAACCTTTCCAACTCCATACCCTTTCTTTCTCTTCCCTTAGGAAACATACAGGCAAATGACAATAATGAACAAGAACTTTAAAAAAAGAATTTGCTAAAGGCAGCAGGTACTATGCCATGTTTAGCATTTATGTCGTCACGAAAACATTTAACACAGATGATCATGGTCTTCTTTCAATAGTCTATTTACTCTCTAACTTTTCCTGTATTTACTCTCTCCTTCACCAGTTCTTTGCCTTCTGATTTCACGTTAAATAATATTTAATCTTGTGATTTTTCTGAAGTTCTTTTATTTCTATTGCTGTCCTGAATAATGCTATGCTTCCACGTGTGCGTCTTCCCTTATGTTTTCCAGGGAAGATCTTTCTCTTGACCCACAAAGCCATAAGTCTGAGGCATTTCCCAGTCGTAGCTCAGAATCAAATTGAGTGATTGAGTTTATTTCCTTATGTTTTACCTACACTGGTTTGTTCAAAGGTGTGCTTCTGAAACTCATGTTGTCATGTGACAAAATTCCTAAGAAGTGACCTTCCTCACGGTCCCATTCACTAAAACCTGATGGGTCACCTTCTTAAAGACTTCTCAGATTTATCATCAAATTCTTTCTCCCACTGCTTTGGTTTGTGTGTTCCAATCACCTGTCCACTCTCAAGTGATTTTCTGCCTATATTTATTAACATCACTGATACAGTTACCCCGGTACACTCTCTAAAAAGATCTGATTATATTTCCAATCTTCGACTGTATAATAGGTCTAAATTTAAAATACACTAGCATGTCATAAGCAGTCTTTGTGGTCAAATATTTTTATTGCAAGAAAGAATTTTTCATATGATATCTTCTGATTATGGTTTCACCACTTCCATATCCTCTCCAGCTCCTCATCTTCCCAACTTCATGCCCTTTCTTTCTCTCATAAAAACACAGAAACAAAAAACATAATATACAAAAATAAATCCAATAAGATGAAAGAAAATGCCCAAACAAAGCAATAAGAGTTAAAAGCAACATTTAAAAGACGCCTTTGAGTTCATGTTGTGTTGGTTATTTTCTGCAATGCATGATGCCTACTCTTTGGTGGGGGGTGTCAAGACCAGATTTTTCTGTGTAGATTTGGAACCTGTCTTAAAATTTATTCTGTAGACAACGCTGACCGAGAACTCATAGATCCACCAGAGTGCTGGGATTGAAGGCATGTACCCACGGGAAAGTGGGGCCTACTTTTAAGTGTGATTAATATACCCAGAGAGGCTCCACTGGAGAAAATTGATTTTTCTTTTGCTAACAGGTATCATCAATTCAGATAACTTCTTAGTACGTGTCCCCTTTCCCCTCTCATTGCTGGGTTTAACCTGCATGGAGCCTGTGCATGTTGCCACAGTCTCTGTGAGTTAATATACAAGCCAGTCCTGTTTTTTTCTGGAAGACAATGTTTCCTTGGTGTCCTCCATATTCTCTGCCTTCTACAATCTTTCTTTTTCTCTTCCACATTGATCCCTGAGATCTGAGGGGAGGTTGATAAAGACATCCCATTCCAAACCGAGTGTACCAATGTCTCTCTGTGCACATTGTCCACTTGTGTGTCTATGTGCTAGTTCCCATGTACTGCAAGAAGAAGCTTCTCTGATAATGGCTGAATGAGGCACTGATCTATAGGTATAGCACAATGTCATTAGGAGTCATTTTATTGTTGTTTTCCTTTTGCAGAACAAATTTGGTTTGCCTCTCAGCTCGTGGCCTAGTTACTTTCAGGTTCTTGGCTCTTCAAGGAGTGTTGGACATAGGTTGCTTCTCTTGGTGTGGGCCTTAAATCCATTCAAAGAGAGGCTAGTTACTCCCACAAAGTTTTTTCCTGTCTTGCACTATTTACGTCATCCAGGAATGGGTAACATCTAGTTGAGTCATTGGCTGAAGGGATCCAATAAAACTCTCAAATATCACAGAATAATTCCACAGCTTTCTTTATTTGTTGTTCTCCACAATCTGGTGGTAAGGCCCATTACTTAAAAACCGGGCATTGGTGGTGCATGTCTTTAGCCCCAGCACTCAGGAGGCAGAGGCAGGCAGATCTCTGTGAGTTGGAGGCCAGATTTGTCTAAAGAGCTAGTTTCCAGGACAGACTCCAAAACTACAGAGAAACCCTGTCTCGGAAAAGAAAGGAAGGAAGGAAGGAAGGAAAGAAAGAAAGAAAGAAAGAAAGAAAGGCATACTTCAATGAACATGGAAAAGTAAAGCTGGTGACTATCTAGAGCCTTCTCTCCTACTGAATACTGTTTATAGTACTGGAAGGTAATCTGAATGGTACCAGAAGAGAAAGGTAAATAGAACTCAGCACAAAACTTGTGGTCAGATCTTGAATCACCTTTCTCTCCTCTGACCTTGGTTTTCTCTCTTTTGTGCTCTGTGTTTCAACCAGACTGCATTACAAAAAAAAAATGCACTTTTGTGGGTGCACACAAATCTATTTTGCATAGTTTTTCAGCTTATAAAATATATTGTAAATATATTAACTGTTACATAGCAAATGGTCCCAACATTAATGCCTACATCGATTTATATTTGTTATCTCATAATTTTTTTTCTTTTTTTTTTTTTTTTGGTTTTTCGAGACAGGGTTTCTCTGTGATTTTGGAGCCTGTCCTGGAACTAGCTCTTGTAGACCAGGCTGGTCTCGAACTCACAGAGATCCGCCTGCCTCTGCCTCCCGAGTGCTGGGATTAAAGGCGTGCGCCACCACGGCCTGGCCTCTCATAATTTTTGTAGGTTAGAAATCTTCCTGTACCTATATTGGTTTTATAATTCAGAATGTCTAACAAACAGCAATAGAGATGCCATAGTCTCATCTAAAGGTTTAATTTGGAAAAGATCTATCTGTAGATGCATTCATTGGCTGTCATATATCCCAGTTTGCTTTCTGTTCCTGTGACAAATATCATGACTGAAAGAATCATGGAGAGGAAAGGGTTTATGGTCTTTTAGGTTATACTCTTTATTCTTGTAGAAAGAGAAAATACACACTATGGAGCCTAGTATCAGAAGTGACAACCCCTGTTTGTTACTAGGTTCTTTTGAATAGAAACAAATCAATAGATTTAGCTCACATTGAAAAGGAAAGGATTATGCAGTAATGCAAATACTGTGAGATGGGAATTAGTGGGAGTTATTTCAGAACCTGCCTATCATAGTTATTAGGCACATTTCTCTCACTCCTATCCACTTGACAATTCTTGGTTAAATTTTTTTAAAGACTGTCAGTTATTAAAACTAAAGTTCCTCGATGAATATTTTCCTGCACAATTCAGCCTGAAGTTAATTAATCCCTTCCTTGCACCTTTTTTGTTCATGTATGTCATGGTGTTTTGACTACTTGTATGTCTGTGCACCACATGCATGCAGTACCTGCAAAAGCCAGAAGTGGGCTTCCAATGCCCCAGAACCTGGAGGTTTAGAAGGTTGTGGGCCACTTGCTCAGTGGATTTGAATGCAACTCAAGTCCTTGGAAGAGCTGCCAGTATTCTTTTTTTTCTTTTGCTTGTATTCTTCTCTCACACATTACATCCCGACTTTAGCCTACCCTACCTCCATTATTCCCAGTTTCCCTCCCCTGTCTTCCCTCTCCTGCAGATCCAATCCTTCTCCATTTCCCTTCAAAACAAAGAATAGGCCTACCTGTTGTTGGGATATTCACCAAAAATGGCCTAACAGGTTAACATAAGACTAGGCATAAACCTTCATAAGAGGAAAAGTGTTCCAAGAGCAGACAAATGAGTCAGTGACTCCCCATCCCCATTGCTCAGAGCACCAAGCTACACAACCATAATATCTATGCAGTTTAGACCCATGCAGGGGCTGTGATAGCCACTTCAGCCCCTGTTATCCCTTATGACTTAGTTGATCTGTGGCTTCCAATATCCTTAACTACTGAGTCAGCTTTCCAACTCCTCTTCTTTGTACTTTTTTGGGGGAGGGGTGAGATAGGGTTTCCCTGTGTGGTCCTGGCTGTCCAGGAACTCAGTCTGTAGAGTATGTATTCATCTTCAGATATAAATGGTAATTATTTTATGAGTGGCATTATAATGTGAAATGGTTGTTTATGTCTATTATTCTGACCTATTTTATTTTTGTTTTTATGAGACATGATCTGCTTATGTATCCTTGGCAGGCCTGTAACTCAATGAGGTCCCTTTACCACTGCTGCACAACTACTGTGATTAAAGGCATGCACCACCATGTCTGGTTGTAACTTATCTTAAATTAGAAGAAACCATAACATTAAATGTCATATGACTAGTACATTATAGTAATTTTGTATATATAACAGGCTTCAGTATGGAAATGTGGAATGGGATCATAACTCTACTACTTATTGGCTCTGTGGCTTTTGATATGTTAGTTAATCTCCCTTTTCCTTGAATCACTGTACTTTGAAATTATAATAGCAATTTGACCTACACTGTAGAGACATTTCAAAGATTGAATGAAATGATTCCTAAGGATGGGAAAAGATGTGGACTCTCCATAAACTTCAATCACTATTATTTCCAAATGTAATATAAAATAGAAAGGTGTCCATGACTTGTGACTAAGGAAAAGCAATTTGATAAACCATGCACAAAACATTTTTGTAATAAATGAATATATATTTGTATGTATATATATTCAATTTACCTGCATGCTTATATATAGGGGAAATTTTAAGTCTACACAGTTTTGTGTGTTTGTAGATATGCGTGCTCTACATGCATGTGTATGCATATGCACTTGTGCATGTATTTGTGTGGAGTACTAAAGTTGAACGAAGGTGCTTCCCTCCATCTCCCTTCAAGTGTAGGGTCAGCTATGGCAGGGTCTGTCACTCACCTAGAGCTTGGCATATCAGCTAATCTGGCTACACAGCGTACTTTGGTGATTCCCTATCTCTGCATTCCAGCCTGAAAAATTACAGGCTGACTGTCACATCCATTGAACTTCTTTATGTTTAGGATCCAAACTCCAGTCCGCATGCTCACACAGCTAGTACTTTACCTCTTGAGCAATCTTCCCAGCCATAGTTTTTAACAAAATTTTAACAAGGATTATTTCCAAGGTGAAGAGGAGAAATGTAGGTGCTTATCTTCATTTGTGATTTTGCAGACATGTCATGAGTCTTCCTTTGTCCCACCAACCAGCTCCCAAATAGCAAAACAGAGACTTATTAATTACAAAGGCTTGGCCTAAGGCTTAGGCTTGTCCCACTAGCTCTTATAACTTTTTTAAATGACTAGCCTACTTTGGTCTTGTCAAAATTCAGCTGCTGCTCTTTTCTGTGTTCTTCTTCTTCAGTTTGGACAGCATATTGTCAGCAGTTAAGACAAGGTCAGTTTCTTGCTCAGGGGCTAATTTTGCCACAAAGAAAGAAAACTCCATATGGATGTTCTCTGATGCCCATCATCCTTTTTTGATGTAAATTGGTGCTGCCAGGAGCAGACATGTCTTACTGTAATTAAAAGTCTTATGGCATTAAAACATTTTAAAGGAGTCTAGTGATGGTGATGCATCCCTTTAATTCCAGCACTTTGGAGGCATAGGCAGGCAGATCTCTGTGAGTTCGAGGTCAGCCTGGTCTACAGAGCAAGTTTCAGGACAGGCTCCAAAGCTACAGAGAAACCCTGTCTTGAAAAACAAAAACAAAAAAAAATATTTTAAATGCCATATTCTATAGGGCTTTGAAGTGATTGGAGACCATCTATCTAGCTAAAATATATTTCTGTTTAACCTTGAAAACATATCTAACATGACTACAAGTTTGATTATTATAGATGACTAACCTTTATTTCTTAATTATTCTAAATAACTTTGAAGGGTTAGAACTTCACATTACATTTTTAAATGAGCTGCATAGGTACAATAACTTAAACAATAATAGAAGCATATAGACATTATAACAAATTAGCTTAAAATTATAACAATATATAAGAATCCATGCTAATGTAAAAGATTTGAGACTAGTGTTTTTTTATTATTAGTTTGAAAGTAGTTTCAATAATCTTCACTTCTATATCCCTCTTTTTCTTTTCAGAAGGAGATACCTGAATCCAATCTCCTTTGCTTAATATTTTTCCCTGACCATGAACAGTAACAAATTACAACTAACCTCCCTAAATGATGACAAATATCCATAACCCACCAAATAATGAGAAACCACCCATCCCCTTTCTTAGTAATGTGGGCGTTGTGTTCTTTAGACTGCTTTCTGTTGTCTGGGGACAATGACATCTTCAGAGGACCCACAGAAAATTGAGATGATGGTCAAGTTCTGAGAGATTTAGCTGTATCACTTGCTGTCCAATCTCTGTGTAATGGGAAAGTGCAGATGAAAATGTTAATTCCACCAGTTAAGAGTAAGACCACTACCACAATTTTGAACCAAATTTGAAGCAAGCTTTAATTAAATACTGGCCAGGTTGATAGACTCTCCCAGTCCACTTCTGGGTTCACAGAAATTTGGCACAAGTCACACCTTTCAGAAGCTTAAAAAAATGCAATCTCAAAAGGTAATCTTATTTCCCAACAGGTCCAATCAGGCAAGCATATATCCTGACACACTTCCGCCTGTGTGTACACCCACCTACACCCCCACCCCCCCAAACCCCACACACACATACACACAAACAGGCAAGGACACATCCTGAGGTATTTCATGTCTATGTACGTTCTATCTACATGGGATCAAGCACTTACAGTTGCAATTTGTCAAACAAGTTTATTTAGGGGAATGAAAATATAAATAATTGCCTCCAACATTTCACTGTGATCCTCGCAGTCATTAGTTAAGATGACTGTAATGATACATGTGGGCCTGAATTAAAGGTGACTAAAACCCTAAGGAAAAGAGAAGGGATGAATAACACCACAAAGGAACCTGAAAGATGTGATGACTCTGGCAGAGACTGAAGCTCTACAGATGCAAGGGGTGATGAGGAAGTTGGCAGGCAAAGCACCAGACTCCAAGAAGCTAGGAGGGAACCTTGTTCAGGGGTAACCTGTCTCGATCAACCACTTGCCTCCAGAACTCTAAAACAATATGTTTCTTTTGTCTCAAGGTACCCAGTTTCTGTTTGTTTTTACAGCCTTTCAAATAAAAACTAAACTATAACCAAAATGACATGATAGTTGTTCTAAAGTATAAAGAAAAAGAAAAGGGCAAAGTAGTTGTTATAAGTGATGGTGCAGAAAAATTACCAAACTAGACCTCTCCATATGTAGGAAGGGAGATTTATTGAAGATCAAATTGTCAAGGCTATCTATAGGTGAGAGGCAGGGCAAAGAGAAAAGCAAAGTGGCAGAAAAGCAAACCTATTTTAAAGCACAGTGAGCAGGGTGGTGATCTGAGCTAATGTGGGCTGCCAAGACTGACCACTAGGTACCCTTGTGTGATTGGCCTTCTTTGGAAAGTTAAGGCGGGTTCCTGAGGGATTAAGGGTGGTTCCTGACAAATTGGAAACTGCTTTAGGAGATCTGTTTTTCTGATCAACAGAAGTTTACTTTTAGACTTGTTTACCCAATAACAATCCTTCAGTTTACCTTGGTCAAAGTTCTTCTGTTTAGGGCAATGTTACCAGCATTGACATATAGAGGGGGTGCTTTGCTTCTAACATTCCAGCTTTTTGTTGATCATACACAGTGATGTTACTTTACTTTTGATAGGGGGCTTGAAAAGTGGGTGTCTGAAATGCTGGTCAAAAGCAGGGACTCAAGCTGCCAGGCAAAGGTAGGAGACAGGAGCTAATTCTATCAGAAATTTATAGACCATAAGGTAACTTTGCTTCAAAGAATATGAGGGGATGGAAAGCAATTATGTCATTCTGAGGATAGAGATTAGTGGGCTGAGGAGGGGTAGAAACTTACAGGTCCAAGGAAGGCCAAAAGAGATTTTTGGTGTTGCCCCTGGAACCAAGGAATAAACATGTTTACAAGCTAGTTCTCTTTCACTTAATCAGCTTTGAACAAATCCTGGGCTCTCCAATTCTACAGGACTACCTGGGGCTAGTGAGGTGAGCCTATTTTGGAGCAGTTGCAGGGTTGTGACTGTAAGCTTAATGGAGTTCTGCTGCAACAGATATAGAGTAAGCAGGTACATAAGGTAAAGGTAAGGAGTCTAAGGGTTCTGGGAACTTCCAGGCTTGTCTTGTTGCCTGGGAGGTTTGAAAGACAAAGAGAACACACACCCAACAGGATGGAGAGGAAGGGTCCATGTGAACCATGAGAGGTGGATCTATATCATATTTCCATAAAGCTTGCATGAGTCCTTTAAAGTTGAGAAATAAAGTTTACCTCTTTATTATTAGCTTGACCATTGTCAGTAATCAACACTGGAATCCTCATTTCAGAAAAATAAGTTAATAAATATGGATAAATAGTTTGAGCTAATGTATCCTTTTTAGTCACAGAAAAATAAAGCCTGAATAGTTATCTACATGACAGAAGCATGAATCAGTAAGAAGAGAAATTTCCTGGCAGGAAAGAGAAAAAAAGGGGAAGAAGAGTTTGAGGACCAAAAAATGGTTCTGGGCTAAAAACAAACACTTTTTCCTCTATCCAGATGTCTGACTATATATAGATTGGATGGAGGTGTTTTCAGCATGAGAAGCGCATTTAAGTCTATATTTAGAAAACAACCAAAGACCATTTAAATTTGAGCCTGTAACTATATTTAAAAGGTTTAATAGCCAGTGCTTATTGTAACTGTTACCAAGGCTAAATTAATAACTTATCAGAACTCCATTGATTAATGTTAAACTTTTAAAGTTTCAACATCATATTTATCATTTTAAGTCTCATTTGTACATATCTTAAATCCCTTCTTAAGACCTTCACAATTTACATAAACTATTAACTTATTCTTTTGATCTGAAAATATCCAAATATCCAATCATTTACTATTAAACATTTTTGTGTTTAGTAATAGGTTTTCTGCCCTCTCCATGTTAAGTTTCTCTGCTGATGCTGTAAGCCATATCTAGTATAATTGAAAAAGTATAATAGTATGCGTATTTGAGCAAAGCAACTCACAAGTGAATTTTCCAGTCTCAGAGACCAAGGCCAGAGAAACCATACCCCTAAGTAAAGCAGGGAGACTTTATAGGTTGGAGGCAAGAGGTGATGATATGTCTGCCACAAGCTGGATTTGTGCCCAAGTATTATCAAAAGCTGAGCACTTTAGGAGAAGGGAATTGAGCATCTGGCAAATTTAGGGGAGGAAGCTGCAGTAGCCATCAAGAATACATAACTGAGCTTTTGAGCACCATTCTTTTGTTTGGAGACTCTCTGAACAGGTGGGGTTTGGAGGGAGAGAGAGAGAGAGAGAGAGAGAGAGAGAGAGAGAGAGAGAGGAGGCTTCAGGATCCGTCCACCATGAGAGACCTAAGGTTTCAACCAAACATTTAAACATTTAGTTACTGAGAGTAGTCACTGAAAAGCAAGATTTTGTTTTGTTTTTTTGTTCTTATAAAAGGCACAATGAAAAGCAAATTTTCAGTTAATACAAACAGCATGGAAATTTGAGGTGAGTTTTTTTTGTTTGTCTGTTTTTTTCTTTTATTTAAGTCTGTTTTTTGAGTTTATTCTTTACAGCACAAAGCATGTTAGCAAGGTAAACCTATCTGTGAGTTTACGTATCTCAGCAGGAGACATAGCTCCAGGAATAGCAAGGCCTGAATTTTGTTTATGACACCAATTAAAACTAGCAGGTAAATGAGCTTCAGTTTTAAAGTTGTTGTTGTTGTTGTTGTTGTTTTGTGTGTGTGTGTGTGTTGTTGTTGTTTAAGAGACTGGGGTAATTTTCACTTTTGTTTTACAGGTTTTAAATTTGTATCATCATTGTCCATATTTTGCAGCAAAAGTTACTGTAAATCCAGAGTATTTTAAAGGTGACTTCAAACTTTCTAGCTATGAATAGACCTGACTGGCAGCTGCAGTCTAAGGGGAGATGCTGACTAAGGTCAGTTTGCCGCTGCTGCTGAACTGTCTGATAAAGCTAGGAGCTGTCATCAATGTTATCATAGAGATCTAAGAAGGATGCATTTGAGCAGGAAGTACAAAGCAAGTAGCATCTAAGTTATAACAAATGAGAGACTTACCTGCTACCTGGACAGCCAGTCTGGGATCCTCTATGGTCAACTTGATGACATTGTTGGGGGCAGAGATTATCACTTTGCGCACCACACAGACAGAATTAAGTCTTCTGCTACCAAATGGGGAAGCATCAGTCTTCAGTTGCCAGATTCAGAAGACCTGAGAGTTTTCCCTGAAGGTGAGGAATTTGAAGGACTAGCCTACATTGGCATGGCAGAGTGGAGGAGTGTCCTCAGTTTGGGCAGTGCTCTGGCAGTGGGCAAAGCATAAGACAGTTCTTTGCCCACTGGTCAGCATCACCACACTAAAAGTAGGTACAGATGGGTTTTTAGATAGCCACAGGGCTGTCAGAATCTGGTTCTGACTTTCAGGAAAAACATTAACCATTTTGGGGAAGGTAGAAGTGAGACACAAATAATTTCTAGGAGGAGGCCATAAAGAAGGTGGGAAAGACTTAGGAAAGGAGTCATAGGAGTCTCATCAGAATTTCAAAAGGGTAAAAATGGAGACATGGGGAAGGAAGGGCTAAGTGCCTTGGCGACAGAGTCTCAATCTAAAGGTATCCCCAAAGGGAAAGAGACTTGTCAAAGAGATGCCCAAAATCAGTAGAGGAGTGTCCCTCCTTAACTGCGATAGGCTGTAGAGAAGCTGCCTGACTTACCAGAGTGACTTTAACGGCAGCAGTAGGCTCCAGGAGTCAAGAAGAAGACAGTTCCCAGTGACCAGGATGCTCCAAGGTGGCACTTACCATAGTAGAGTAGGAGAGGTGACTTGTTAAAGCAGGTAGAGGAGAGGAAATGCAAAGAGATGCACTCTTAAAATTTGGACTCAAATATGGTGGGTGGCAAGTCAGAAAAAGTGATCTGAACCCGGGAGGGCCAAATATCAGCAATTAGATTCAGTTAAGAGAGACAAGAGGCCCTTTAGGGGTGCCCAGTGTCTCTCCTGGGTTTGGGCACCAAATATAAAAAGAAAGGTTGGAGATCAAACTGCCAAGGCTGTCTTGGGGTGGAGGCAGAGAAGAGCAAAATGGTAGAAAAGCAAGCAGATTTTATATGAGGATAAAGCAGGGCTATATAGGCTGATTGAGCTGTTACAGGTTATCTTGATTGACCAGGACAAAGGTGCCTTTGCCTGAAATAGTGACCTTTGGGGAAAGGTTAAGGGTGGTTCCTGGAAAATAGCAACCTGTCTTTGGAGATCTCCTTTTCTGGTCAACAGAAACCCTTTTAAGGCTTATTTACCTGACAACAATCACCCTTCTGTTTACCCACAGAGTTCTTTTGAAAAATGTCATCAGCACTACCACTTGTGAGGGTGGGCTGGGGTTGGGAAGTGTTGGTTCAACCTAATAGTTGTCATTGTACACAATTACCTCTTGGTGAAATTTTAGCTTCAGTAGCATCTTAGCTGTTACTTTTCTGGCCATGGCTTGGCCCAGTATCAGAGAGAAAAGAAAAAAAGGAAAGCTTATATAGGTTTCCCAGTGCTACTTATGGAAGCAACTGCCTTGAAGCAGGGGCAACTAGGAAGAAAAGGTACATTATCTCATTAGAGGGATAATTAATCCTCCCCTTCCTTAGTTGATTCAGATTTTCTGCCTTGGGGTGGGTCATGGACTCATCCAAGTAATTGACAGACCTTTTTAGATTAACTATTAAGGCGAGAAACAATATTCTGTAATGTTTTTGGATAGTTTAGAATATCAGGTCTGCACCCAGGGACAGAAGTAGAATGTAGATTCTATTTTATTATTTATCTTTATTATTTGGTTTTTGGCTCTCGTTTTTGTTTACTTTTTGTTTGAAAAGGAGGAAGCAGCTTTGCTTTAAGGGTATCAACAGAACCCAGATACACCCACCTCCATATGATAATTTAAAAGCCAGGGAGCTGCAAGGCTGATGTTTGCCTTTCTAGTATTATTAGAGAAAGAGAGGTTGAAACCTAAAGCAAATTAAGAAGAGAAGGTTCTGCCTCAATGGCCTCCAAAGCTGTTAATCCCAGAAACATTAAGAATATATGTGTATTGTATTGCAAAATATGAGAAGAAAAGAAAAATTTAATAATGGAAGGCAAGTGTTATGCCCAAATCTACGGGGTCCCCACAAAAGCCAACAAAGGAGACCAAGTACCATATGTAAAAGCAAGCAGCCTTTATTTTAATCAAGTTTGCAAACTCGGTCTCTCCGTGTCCAAAGTACTGGAATAACCTGAGAGTCCCGAGCTCAATTAGAATAGGGTTTTTATAGTAGTAAAGGTGGGGGTGAGTGGTCTCTGAGGTTTAGGGCCCCTGATTGGCTGACATTTGTTTAGGGGTGTCCTATTGAGGTGACCTGGCAGGCATCTCTATCTACAGCTCTTTGAAAGTCAGGCATTTCCTTCAAATGGTCTGCTCTTGGGTGGGGGTTGGGCAGTCTCAGCCTGTGGTTCCTCCTGCAGCCAGGCATTGTCTCAGGGTAAACTATTGAGACTCTAGAATCCATTTAAATTCATTGATGGCCAGAGTCCCAGGTGATAATGGCTGGAAGTAAAGAACTTCCTATGCGTGACCTGCCTAGACTTAGCTTATCAAGGCTGGCCCACTCAGCAAGGGGTGGTAAGAGCAGGGAAGGAATTATTTGAGGAAGGAAGGAAAAATGAAAAGGGAAGTATATTTCTTTAAATCTTTCATTTAAACAAGTGTTAAATATTTGCCATTATAAAGAAAGGAGAGAGAAATAGTGTGTGTGTGTGTGTGTGTGTGTGTGTGTGTTTGTGTGTGTGTGTGTGTGTGTGAGAGAGAGAGAGAGAGAGAGAGAGAGAGAGAGAGAGAGAGGTTATTCAGAGTTACTTACTGTTTCTTATTGAAAGAGCAAACCACTGATGTTTTCCTCCTGAGCTAATGAAAAGGTCAAACAACCTGAGAATTACCTGCGAGTGGAAATGCATCCTGGGGTTAATAGTAACAAAGTGCCCATCTTTGAGTTATTTTGACAACTCAACCCTAGAGGTCAGAAAAAAACTAAAAGACAGTAAAGAAATATAATTACGTTGGATACTAATGTCAGGAAGAGTTAATTAGGCATCAATGGGTCGTAACTTATTTTCAGGATGTGGCATTTTTGAAAACCACCTAGACTGATTCATATTACCCTCAAACACTCAAGGTATAATTGTTGTCATTATCATTTTAATCGGTGCTATAATTTAATGGCTATCCATGTGGTTGTTGTAAGGTGTTTTCAGCTGTCCAGAATTGTGATATTTGAAATATACCTTGATAAAATAGAGAAAATAATTATTATATTTCGTAGATATTATATTGCCCTTTGTGGTTAATGACAATGCTGCTTTAAAACATGGTTATTATTGATAGCACAAGTTCATGATGGCTTATCGAGCTGCCTTGCGTAGCACTGTGGCAGTTAATTTCCATCCTCAACTTGGCAATATCTGTAATTACCCGGGAAGGGACTTCCAGTGAGAAGCTTTCTACAATGGGCTGATCTGTGGGCATACATGTGAGAGGTATTAATTGGATTAATTGAGATTACAAGACCTATACTAAATGTGAGCAGTACAGTTGCATGGGCTGAGCCCTGGCCTGATTCATAAGGAGAAAGGGAGCTGAGCACACACTTTCCTTACTCTCTCCTTCTCGACCCTGGAAGCTATTTTACCAGTTCTCTGGAGCCGCCACCATTATACTTCCAGGTAATGGTGAAATCTAGCCACAATCCTTTCTCCCTGAAACTGATTTTTGCCAGAGAATTTTATCACAGTAACCAGAAAAAACAAACAAACAAACAAAAAAACCAATAACAACAACAACAACAAAAAAGAACAAACAAACAAGGCACCATATTCTGTTTCCTTGGAAATCGTGGAGATTTCTGAATAACACAAACACGACGACCTTAAGCCATACATAATTTAGAACAGGTATGTGACTAGATACTGTCGGGGAAATAAAAGCACTTGGAGTAGTTTCTAATACTATAAATCATGGCCAGAATAACTTCTTGTCGGTGGTAGGCCTTGATTTTCTTGCTTGGGAATGCTAGGTAAGCCACACTGCACAGAGTTTGAAATATGTATAGACCCATGAGTAGAAATGCTTACCTTCCCTAAATGTAAATGGAATGAGGAATGAGTTTTTGATAAACACATTTAAATATGTTCCCAGCCAGCAGTAGAATAATTTTAGATAGTTAAAAAAGTGACTATGCCAAAATTATTGCTAGGTCCTTTATAGTGAGCACAATGGTCTTTATATAGTGTTTGGTAGGAAATCTATTATTCCTCTTGTAGTAATGGCCAGTTCTTTCATATTGTAATAGCTTTAATGTCTAGACTTTCAGTTAATTTCACTTCCTCAATCTTGAAAATGGGGCAAAGCATAAATATCTAAAAAGAAGATTTTTTGGCCATCTTTAGTTTTAGTAACAGAGTTTCAGTTTTTGAGTTTGGTCTTCCATCTGAACTTAAGAACAGTTCAATATGCCACAGCTCGTAAAAGGGCTGCATAGTCACCATAAAATGGCAAGGGCCCAGGTCTGTCCTCAATGCTTTTCATTTAATTGGTTCATATATGAAGCTTAGACATTTTTTATTGATTTTTATTGAGCTCTACATTTTGCTCTAGACATTTTTGATAATGCTTCCAAGCGGTGCTAATAAATGGTCAGGGCTGAAAAGCAGCCCATTTGTAATTATTAGCTCAGTTGTCAAGAGACAGCCCATCCGACGGTGTGATATTGCACTATGGTTTTGCAAGTGGTTGCTACTAGGAAAAATTGGATAAATGGGGCATGAAAAAGATAATCTAGGCTTCCTGTCTTACTGCTTGTGAATATGCAATCATTAACAAAGAAAGAAAGATTAACTCAATGCTTTACATGGTCTGCCAGTGAATTCCATTCAACTCACCTATCACTCTTTTTTTTTTTCTTTCTTTTTTTTTATTGAGAAAAAATAAATTTCCGCCTCCTCCCAGCCTCCCACTCTTCCCCCCCTCCCCCCACTCCTCTCCCCCTCCTCCACTCCTCTTCCCCTCCCCCCACTCCTCTCCCCCTCCCTCTCAAGTCTGAAGAGCAGTCAGGGTTCCCTGCCCTGTGGAAAGTCCAAAGTCCTCCCCCCTCCGTCCTGGTCTAGGAAGGTGAACATCCAAACTGGCTAGGCTCCCACAAAGCCAGAACATGAAGTAGGATCAAAACCCAGTCCCATTGTCCTTGGCTTCTCAGCAGCCCTCATTGTCTGACATATTCAGAGAGTCCGGTTTTATCCCCTGCTTTTTCAGTCACAGTGCAGATTGGCTAAAATCAAAAACAGCAATGATAGCCTCTGCTGGAGAAGTTGTGGAGGAAGGGGTTCCCTCATCCATTGCTGGTGGGAATGCAAACTTATGCAATCACCTATCACTCTTTAAAATCGAAGTTCTTGATCTTATCTCAGATCTAATAAATCAAAAAGCCCATGAAAGACCTCCTGCAGTCCAAGCTTTAGCAAACTCTCTAGGTGATTTTGCTACAACTGAAGAAACCAGTTTAGGTGCTTATATGATTATGTCTTTAGTTTATTAAAGCTTCAAGTCTTTACTTAAAGCGGAATTTAGACAGATTGACCTGCAAAGTTTTTTCCATTCAGCATTCCCCTGCTATTCCCATTTCACTTCTTTTTCTTTTCTTTTCTTTTTTCCAAGACAGGGTTTCTCTGTAGCTTTGGAGACTGTTCTGGAACTAGCTAATGTAGTTCAGGCTGGCCTTGAACTCACAGAGATGTGCCTGCCTCTGCCTCCCTAGTGCTTGGATTAAAGGAGTATGCCACCACTGCCTGGCAGGAAAGATATTTTTTATACCAAGATGCTGTGGTTGTTCTAAAGTAAATATATACAGGTAATACATGGTGAGTGTCCAGTTATTCATTCAACAGATTATTAATGAACATTTGTTATTTACCAGATATAGTGCTACATTTAATATTCAGGGTAAGAAGTCTGTAAGATAATCATTTTAGGAATTGTTATGACCCTTTAAACATTTCTTTTTTTTATGAAAAAAGAGATTTATTCAGCTCACAGTTTAGAGAGTGGAAGCTCAATGCTGGCCCCCACGGAGTCAGCCTCTGGTGAAGGCCTCCTTGGTGAAGGCTACGTCACGTCACAAGAAGGTGGCAAAAGAGCGAAGAGGAAACAGGCTGCCATCTGGCTAGTTACCAAAAACGATGGGCTTGTTGTCACTTTGGCCTTGCTATGCTTTGAGTGTGGACCCTCAAGGTTCATGTGGTGGAGCTCAGTCCCCTATGTGGTATCCCTTGGTGGGGGTATGAGAGGTAATACGTGGAGCTGCCTTCAGCAAGGGTGCCACTGGCCCTTCTGTAATGAGCCAGCTCTTGAGGGACTGAGCTGTTACAAAGCAAAGCCAGCCCACCCACTTGGCTCGGCCCTTCCTGCATGCAGCCTGTTTCCTCTTATACATTTCTTTTTAAACCTCAGGACTAACTTCATGTAAATTCCTTTATTCTTTACACATTGGAAAAGATGATACCAAAACTGAGAGAGACATAATTCCTGATATATACCATATTTTTATGTAATTTATTATATATATACTATATAGTATTCCTATACATCATGGATCTTAGGCATGTGAGTTAAGCATCTACATGTTGAATTTGCAATCTGAAATGAGGTTGTTACATTATGATAAAATATACACAGCATAAGATGTATAGTTTAAAATACATTTCACAACACTGAGAAAATATTCCTGTCTATCTCCAGAAAGTGTTCTCAAAATAAAGCCCACTAGTCACTAAAAAAACATTAGAGGGGTCTTTATTGCACAATATGTGACATTTTACCCCTAGGAATTCTCTAGCCATGGAAGATCTGGCAAAAGATAGGAACCAATTTAGGAGAAAGAACATTTGTCAGAATTTCCCAAATCACACTGTGAAGCAAGCCTTATGTTGTAATACAACTTGCATAGGGCTGAACTTCAAGTGGATCTAAAAGAAGTAATTAACAGCATCATAGTGTGTAGTGTGTCAGCCAGTTTGAAAGCCAGGGAGGCCATTTACTAGCTTAGGGTCAAACACGTAGCCTCCTTGTGCCCCAATTACTACTCATTTGGGTTGTAAATAAGTATATTAATGGTACCAGAATGATAAATTCATTGCAAGTATTAAGGGATTAATGTAAGAGATCAATGTATAAGAAGTCCTGTCACCTAGTTAGTATCTCCCCAGCTACCTTACTCACGCAGCCACTCCCAGGCAAAGTTGGCTGTTCCTTCAATTATCGATCTTACGTGTTTCATGTCTGTCATTTCATTACAGTTTCACTGTGTCTTTTCCAGTTCACTAGTCAACCCAGTTTCTAACAGCCAAAATTTATTTTTCAAGTAGAAGAATCACATCCTCACCTGCAGGTCTCAAACAGCTTCACGTGGAAAGTTTTCTCTCTCAAGCACTGGAGGACATAGAAGCAGCCCCTGTCAATAGATAGTATTTGAGCAGTGGACGCATTGCTTTTAGGAAGGCATGGTTCTGGTTTTCTTGTGCTTGATTGGATAATAGACAGTTGATGGGCAATCTAAATATATAACTAATTAGAAAAGCAAATTGAAATTGACGAAATCTCTCAGAACTTTTGAAAAATGACGTTTCAAATGGCCCAAACAGTTACTTGGGTGATATAAACTGACTTTTAAATGCAAGGGAGTGTGCAGTGACAGTACAAAAGAGAAAATAGGTTCCCCTGAAGTTATAAATGCTAACTCTGCCCCTTCAAACAAGCAAAAGTCTCCTCCTATTGTCACTATCTCTCTTCGAGGACAAATAGTTTCGTATTTTATAAGAGGAAAAAAAAATATCAAAAGCATTTTCATGAAATGTACCTCTTTTGAAAAAATTACTCCTTGAATCTGACGAACGGAATTCTTTAGAAACCACTACTGAGATGATTCATCTGCACAAAAGAAAATGCATATGTGGAGATATGAAAATGAAAACCCAGGATGATTTTTAAAATAAGTTTCAAAAAGCAACAGGAAGGGGGGAGAAAATTTGATAATTAAATTCATAGGTGATACAAGTCTGGAAATGACTTTCACTCACTATATTACTATGCAGTGGCAAACAAAAGATAGGAAAGATTCCCCAACCCACCCCTGATTTTTTCACTACTAGGACACCAAAGCATGTAAGGAAGCCTAGGCACTGAAAGGAATTTTTTTCTTTAATGGTAATTATGCAACAGAGCAACCAGAGCTTCCCTTCCAAACAAAGATGGACAATGAAGGTCAATTTCTGACCTGCCTTTTTGGCTATTCAGTGCCAGCAAAATTTAATTGGGATCAGGTAATTGCTCAGAAGGCTACACTGAGCACATTATCGTCTCTCACTGTCAGTCCTGCACACCTTGTTATCCTGATGTTGTTTGTCAAAAACAGTCACTAGGGAATGCATTTCACTAGGAAAATAACCAATGTGTCATTACTCAAAGACCAAACTCTGAATCAAAGAGAAAAAGAACTTTGGAGCAAACTAAACCTTTTTTTCTCTCTCAGCTGATTAAACTTGTATACCATGGTAACATCAATGTTTTCCTAATATTGATTATTTAGGGGAAATCAGTGGTCTTTGTTCCTCTAGCCCATGGAAAATTGTGTCTAATATATCCCTCACTGTTTCTGGCAAAGAAGGATCTGATATTTGTCTTGAATATCCTCTGTACACTATTGATGAATTCTGCAAATTAAAGACGTAGATGCTATTTTAAGGATCATAGTGCTTTCAGTTTTGATTTCGCTGCAAAAGAACCATCTTTTGTGATTTTCCCCATTATTAAATTAGAAACAGAAAATTATAAATTAGGGTGGAATTTTTTTGTAATAAAAATTGAGTATAAGATAAATGAAAGCTCTTAATAACAATATTATATATAACCGATCCCTATAATTTATAATAGCTATGATGAGAACGAGTGTTTGATTTCGTTCTATTGCATTTTAATGGCTTTTGAGCATGATCTATTGAAAAGAGACTCAAAGGTTAATTGGTGATAAGATGTCCAGTGTTTTCAGTGTAGATGGTGAACTGAAGCAAATATCACCCTGTGCTATATTTCTGCGTGTCAGGACATGGTAACAGGATCATTTCTGATTTTGTAAATGAAAGCAGTGATATAGAAGCCACCTATGTCTTTCTCCAGCATAGCTCTCTGCAATGTTGTGCTATACACTTTACACAAATGTGGAAATAAAAATGAAGAAAGTATCTTAAACGACAGGCTCACCACTTTACTCAACATCACTGTATTCAAGGGAACTATATTAGTTTTTTAACTTCTGCTCACTGTTACTAATATGGGAAGGGATTGATAACCTTTGAATGAGCTCCTGTAGTAAACATGATTTAAATTTTGGAAATTATACTTTATAGAATAAAGGTCCTAAAAGTATTTTATGAACAAAGTAGAAACCAAATGATAAATTGAACTTAACTGTTAGTAGAATGCATTTATAGAGTTCTCTTCCTAACTGAGGTTTCAGGAATTTTCCCTGAATTCATACATTTAAGAGAAACTTGTGCCTGTGTGCAGTGTTCCAAAAGCACCAAGGTTGATTCTTTTCTCCTCGAATACTCCCATCAGAAATGGGGTGTCATTTGGGAGAAAGAACTTGATCATACAGAAGACTGCTTTATCTTTCCTTCTGAATAATGGGTGGTTTAACATGTGACTTTACCAAAGTCATCAGTCTTGCTTTTACTAGGAAGCACACATTATAGGCTCAATAAGGTTTACATTGTAAACTATAAAGGACTGAGTGGAATGGCATCCATCTTTCTTCTTCTTCTTCTTCTTTTTTTTTTTGACACAGGATTTCTCTGTGTAGTTTTGGAGCCTGTCCTGGAACTTGCTCTGTAGACCAGGCTGGTCACGAACTCACAAAGATCCTCCTGCCTCTGCCTCCTGAGTGCTGGGATTTAAGCTGTGTGCCACCACTGTCTGGCCATTGTTAGCTGAATTCATGTTATTTATATCAAGACTTCTTTCTAATTATCAGACCATAGCAAGAGTAGTAAGACAGTGTTTTTATTATCAATATAGTTTAGCAATGGAATAGATCTCAAAATACATTGAAAACATCCACAACATATTTATAACTTTTTTTAAACATTTTTTTCACTGTATACATTTGCCTGACTTTAAAAGACAGGTTTCGTTTTGTCCAAGCCAAATTTTGTATTGTACATTTAACTGCTGTGCTGAAATAGGGAAAAAAGTAACGTTTGTGTTGGCAAGTAAGCCATACTCTGAGCAGGACCCAATCGTCAGAACATACGTTTATTTCGTACTTTGATGCCTGTCAAGATGAGGGCATCTGTTTGATGCTCTTTCTTCCATGGCTTTGCTCTCGCTGGCCTAGCCCGTTCTTGCCTATAAACAGAACTCACCCATGTGCTGGAGAATGAGATACTAAACCAGGACAAGAGCTGCTGCTGAAAAGATCATGCCACTACCCGCTAGAAACTAATTAAAATTACTGTTCCAATAAACCAGTCCTCTACTCATTCCAATGACAGTACACCGAAAAGAAATCGTTCCTTTTGTTTCCTTTGTTTCATGCAGTGATTTGTGTGGTTAATTCATTACAGTCTTTGTTCTCGAGTGGAATAAAACAGGCCAGTGAAAGAAACAGGCCATTTTTCTTCTCGACTTTAAAGTGGCGTTCCTTTTAACAGGTACAACCCAGCTCCCAATTGTCTTTAGGTGTGAAGTTAATAGCAGGGCTTGTAAGCATTTTTTAACCAATGCTTTCTTAAATGTCATTCTGGTTATTTACATGTGAATATAGGGGCCACATTCTCTCTGTGTCAGGCAGCCGGCCATTGGAAATAGTATAATTTATAACATGACTAATTAAAATAAATTTGGTCACAATAATGTCCTGTGTGCTATTTGTGAGAGAGAAGTTATTAAAATATTCAGTACAGCTATTGTGAATTTGAATACAAAGTAATAATAATCATGCATTTTTAATTACATGTTTAATACCCATTTGGCTAAAGTAGAAGTATTCTAAAAATTGCTTAAGTTCAACACAATGTTTGTGCTTAGTGGTGTCCGAAGACATCCTTCAAAAGGGCTCAGCATGTATATTGTCAATGATATATAACTGTTTAATAGAGGACACACAATGTGTTCCTGTGTTTCGCATGGGACACTTATGGTGAACGTGAATCTATTTTTCTTGTGGCTATATTCTTTACCACATGTGAGTATTCAAAATCCACATTTGGAAACAACTGAGTCTCTTCTGTTATGTTTTCTCTAACATCAGACATAGAGCTTGCTATTTCCTCTGCTTATTGCCATTTATTTTCTGCTAACAAGGCTTTCCCTTATTAAAAAAAAATAACACAAGATTTCAAAGGCTGCCATATTTCCGCCAACATTCGTTACAAGTATTTCAAGCATATGACTATAATGAATATGCATCTGCCCTTCATTCAGAACTAACTAACTAACTAACTAACTAACTAACCAACCAACTATATATATATATATATATATATATATATATATATATATATAGAGAGAGAGAGAGAGAGAGAGAGAGGTTTTCTCACTGTTTCAGCCGTCTCTTTCTACATATGGATGTATACTTTGTGTAGTCGTATAATTTTTCTGCACTCCTTTTACAGTTAATTGCAGATGTCATCTTCTAGACATCTTAACAGCCACAGCAAGCATATCCCATTCAGGAATAAGCAATACAGGATCAAGATTTATTTTTCCACACTGTCTCACTAATTAATGTCCATTAGAGTTCTTCCTCGGTTACCACCATGCTTGTAATCCAGAAGCATGTGGTACATTCAGTTTTCAGGTGCATGCACTGGCTCATATGTAATCTTACAAAAATTTTCCACCTCGTTTATAGTCTTAAAACATTGGTTCAAATTTTAAATATCTCTTCAGGGTTTTTCTAGGCGATTTCTGAGATGATATGAATTCATACACAATAGTCATAAATAAGCAATGGTCATTTATAAGGATTTTATTTGCAAAAGATCCTTTCTCAACTCTTTGCTATTTTATCTCTAATATTGCAAAGAAGATCCCCCCCTTCGTGTTTATTGGGATGGTATTTAAACGTATATGCAAGATATTTTCTTAGTTTTAAAATAAATTGTGTGGATGACACTTACCTATCAAGGCCCCAACCCTACACAAAGAACTATGTGAAACTGAGAAAAGCTAAGAGAGCTGGATAGGTGATTTTCCCAGGGAAGAGCACAATTGGTTGTTCAGTACCAAATGGTTATCGCTGAAAACATACAGACACGTAACATTATATGGACTTAGTGGGTTGTATTTAGGAATATACATATATACACACAGAGAGACAGAGAAAAGAGAGAACACACACACACAGAGCGAGAGAGCAAGAGAGAGAGATTGCAGAAACAAAGCCCATAAAAACACAAAATCAGAAATCATATTATACAAGCAAAAGACAAATAAGATGGAAAATGCCCAAACAAGGCTATAGGAGACAACAAAAATCTAAAAAAACCTCACTCAGTTTGTTTTATGTTTACCATGTACCTCTGGGTATGGGGCCTACCCTTAAGTGCCGTTAATATGCCCAGTGAGCCTCCAGCAGGTACCAATTGCAGATAGCTTCTTGCTTAGTGATGGGAACATGTGTCTGTGTCTACTTCCCCTCTCAGTGTTATTACCCCACAAATTCTGGCTTGCTTTTGTGGAAGTCTTGTATATGCTGCCATGTTCTTTGGAATTCATATATGAGTCAGTTCTGTTGCGTTTGGAAGACAGGGTTTCCTTGATGTCATCCATCCCCACCAGCTCTTACATCCTTTCTGCCTCCTCTTCCTCACAACTCCCTGAGCAGGAAGTGACGGATTTGATGAATGCATCCCATTTCGGGATGAGTGTTCCAAAGTCCCTTCCTCTCTACACAGTGTACAGTTGAGGGAATCTGTATTAGTTACCATCTACTGCAAGTGGAAGCTTCTCTGACAATGACTGAGCTCAAGGCAGTGATCTATAGGTAGAGCAGAATGCCATCAGGAGTCATTTTATTGCTGTGTTCTTTGGCATATAAATAATTATCATCATCATCATTTATGTACTGTCAATGCTTACGCATGCATGGGCAGCCCATTTGTGATAGTTCTCCAGTTGTTCCTATCCTGGCAGTCCTAGATGCTTGTGTTATTGTCATACCCCAGGATCCACAGTCTTCCTTTATGCTGTCCAGCAATTTTTGGACCTTCCTCTTTGTCTTATCCCGTGCACTCCTCCAAGCACTCCATCTTTGGGTATCTGCCATCATTCATTCTCATAACATGGCCAAAGCATCTCAAGTATCGTTGCCATATCCTGTAGTTTAGCTCCCTCTGTAAATGGAGATATTTCTTAATGTCATTATTTCACAGACTATCTCTTCTTGTGACACCTAGAATCCTCCTGAGACATACCATCTCAAACTCATTCAGCCATTATTCTGAGAAGCATTTTACTATCCAGGTTTCAGAGTTGTAAAGAAGGCAGCTCAAGACAAGTTGTCTTATATACTTGTAATTTTCTTGTTGTCTTTTATGTCTCTTGCTAACCAAATTTTTCCAGTGCCTGAAACACAGCCCTCACTATTCCTACCCACCTCTGCAATAGTATTTGTTTTCCCCTAGTCTCAATTTCTTGGTCTTCTAAGCAACATTAGGCATTGACTCTAATGAAATAGGAGGCTATGAATTTGAAGGAGAGTGGGCAGACATATACAAAAGTATTTGGAAGAAAAAAAGGGAAGGGAGAAATGTTGTCATCATATTATAATCTCAAAAATTAAAAAAAAAAGGCCGGGCGATGGTGGTGCACGCCTTTAATCCCAGCACTCGGGAGGCAGAGACAGGCGGATCTCTGTGAGTTTGAGACCAGCCTGGTCTACAGAGCTAGTTCCAGGACAGGCTCCAAAGCCACAGAGAAACCCTGTCTCGAAAAAAACAAAAAATAAAAAAAAATAAAAATAAAATAAACAAATAAATAAATAAATAAAAACAGTCAAAAAATCTGTTTATGCAAGTATAGAGGTGTTCACGAAGGCATGTATGGCATATTGTGGGTGCACACCTGTGTGTGAATGCAGAGTCTTGTGGATTGTGAGTGCATATGGCTATCATTGGACAATTTGGGACGCTGGTTCTTCTTTGAGGCTTGTTTGTGTCTCTTGCTGCTGTGCACACAAGACAGGCTTACCTGAAATCTTCTGAGGATTTGCATATCTCTGTATCCCACCTTCTGATGGTAACACAGACATCAGGCTTTTTTTGTAGGGTCTGGGTGTTCAAACTGAGCCTCATGCTTGCAAGGCCAGTGCTTGACTCACCGAGCCATATCCCTAGTCTATATATTAACTTTATTAATGTCATCAATGAAGATTTTTTGTGTAGATAGAAATGAAGGCTTATTAGGATTCTGATGGTAATCATAATTTTAACAGTGAAGGGAAGGAGGAACATGAGAAGAAGCAGGATAATTTAATAAGATGTAGAGATTCACATTATATTGCTATTATTAGTAAGTGGTATAGAAAATAAATCTGTATCAATTGAGATTTATGCTTTAATTGATTTTTATCAGGATAGTGCAATAGTACATCTATGTAAGAATCCATATAGCTTCAAGCACAATAAGATAATTATGGCTCATATATATGAATCTTTTCATTTATCAAAGCTATACTATAAACTTTTGGTGTCTTACATTTTAAAAATCATATAACATTGAAACTTCCAAACAGAGCCTAAGTAAATGAAGTTTTAAAAACCATACCTATTTGTGGTGCTATATTGAGAATTAGATCCCTATGCATATGACAGATCTCTATGCAAAGTTTATTCTGATTAAGTATTTGGAATTTTATATAACCATCGTATTTATCATGTCTGCTAGCTTTTATTCACCATTTTTAAAAGTTTTATTTTTCTATTTAATAATGCAGACAAAGAGCATACAGTGTTGAATAATAATTCTTTACAAATTATATTTGTTTCTTTACACTATAAACCTTAGAGTATTATGACAAGTTTTGTGATAGATCTTCTTTCAGCATTCAATAACCTAAGAATGAAAAGCCACTTTAAATTCGGAGATTCCAACTGCATGAATCTTCTCATTAATGAGCTTTCTCAAATGTGTTTTAGGCAGAATGAAAATTGCTGAATATAAACTAAAACTGCTCTGAGAAATGCTTTTGATTATGCACTTTTGAAATGAAAGTGAATGTACAATGAGCCCAGTTCCCTCTTCAGTGCCCGATGCGCAGCTCAGGGGCTGCATGTTCGTCCGATTCCCTCTCCTCTCTAGTTATGCAATTAGTGTTGATTGACTGATAGATCACACACTTGATGTCAATGGTCACTGAGATAAATACACCTCTAGACAAGGCATACCAAGTCAATAACGTTCCTGGCTTCTGACTGGAGAATAAAATCAGACATGATTTTTCAATTAGCCATATCTACACTGAGTTTGTGATAGAAAATGTGAACTCTGTCTGCGGGTGTCTACCTACAGTTATGTAGTGATTGTGTTTCTCTGGGGATGAATATAAAATTTATAGATTGCCCTTAAGGCACACAAAAGGTTGTGTTTCACTACCTCTGTTTTTAAGCTTTCTTTGAGAAGAATAAGTAAATAAGTTCAGAAATTTTGTTTGTGTTATTCAACAGTGCTTAATATGTAGCATTTAAGCTTTGGCACTTCCAGGAGTACTTTTTAAGTTCCAGTTAACCTTAAATATAATATGAGCAAGTTCTCATACATATTTCTTTTGTATATGAAATGTATATGAAATGTAATATAGGATTTTTTCTATATGTTGATTAGCTCATCAGGTCCACTGTTGTGCAAATATCATTATTTACAGTATAGATAAGGTCCAAATGGCCTTTCAATCTAAATTTAGCAATAAAATGAGACTAACATAGTGAAAAAAAACCCCTATGTATCTCAGCAGTCACTGGCCATATTTCATCCCCCAGTCCCTAGTAACCACTAATATGCTTTATATCTCTGGAACGTTGCCTATTCGGGACAATGTATGAATGCAGTCACACAACGTACAGCCATTTGTATCTGTCTTCTTTCAGATAACATGACATTTTCAAGCTTCATCTATTTTTTGAGGTTTTTTTATTTGTTTGTTTTTTTCTTTGTTTTGCTAAATTGGCTGAATTTCCACATTTTACACATCTACTCATCAGTTGATATAAATTTACATTGTATTTCTGAATTTGATATCTTCCTATTATAATGCTGCTATGAATATCTGTGTACACATTTTATATGGGCATATTCTTGATTATATTCATACAAGTGCAATTACTAGGTAATGTTTTTGAGGGAGTGCCAAACCGTTTTTTTAAGCCAAATCATTATTTTACTTTCTCACTAAATATACCACTGTGTCAACTGACTGATGGCATTCAAAGTACAATGTATAAGAAGAGACTTCTCACTTCAAGTTCCACTGGAAATTCTTCGCTACATTTGAAGTTAAATATTCTAAATTTAGCAAGAAAATGACACTTTACATGACTGCTAAGTGTTAATTGTCAACTTGATAGAATCAAGGATCACCTGGGAGATGAGTCTTTGGGCATGCCTATAGGGGACTGCCTTGAATGTATTTATTGATATGGAAAGACCCATTTTAATTGTGGGAAAGGCCTGACTTGTAAAGGTGTAGAAAGTGATTTAAGTCTTACGTGCATTGAGACAAAATCCACCCATTCTCCTTCAAGCTGCTTTTGTGATGGTATTCCATTTCCTAGCAATCGAAAAGAAACTAAGACCATGACTGACATTATTATGGTGATTGACAACTATGTAATAATGTTTAAAGCATACTTTAAGAGATCTTGGCACTACAATTTGTAGGTGCATAGTTATGCCTTGCAAAGCACAAAATGAAACCAAACAGGAGATGAGGGTGGTGCCCATCAATGACCTGCACTTACTGGGCTAAGACAGTCATCCAGCAAGAGGGAGCTGTGGTTGATATTCTCTGCATGCAGTGGGATTTAACTAAAGGGCAGTTGTTCATAATACTCATACTTAGATCAGAGACTTCGTCATTCCAATTCAAAGATTATATATATATATATATATATATATATATATATATATATATATATATATAGTTCATGGAGTTAATGCATTTGCTTGTCATGCATTCAACTAAAAGAAAATGCCTAACTACATTTTATGCTGCTAGGACTGTCATCATTTCATTAGAAATATTTGGGAGATGGCATGCAAATTTTCCTGTACAAAAAAACCTGTGCCTCAAAATATGTTCACCTTCAATAGGCATGGATGAACACAATTGTATTATAGATTACACATTGCTGTTCATTTTGTTTTCTTCTAAGAGTATCCCATATTTTTGAAGAAAAATATTTTCTTGTAACTTTGAACTGAATGGCATATTCTTGTAAGTTTGAACTGAATGGCATATTCTTAAATAAAAAAGGAACAGTATTTTTTTCATGTTTTGTAGATTTAAAACCAACTTATCTAAACATGACATTGTTTAAGGCTTTTCAGAAGTTAAGATTTTGGGGAGGATTTCTCTGTTGTCTGACTTACTATTGCTAGAAGGAAAGTCCAAGAAAAAATTAAGTTAATGTCTTTTTCTCCTCTTTTTGTCAAATGTTTGTGGTCATTGTTTTGAAACTATAAGACAATGTAATGACTTGAATAACTAGCAGAGAACAAACCACTTAAACCTGCTCTAATTTTCTATGTGTTTCTTTAATCTATATTTTCAAGAGAAAATTATAGTATATGATTTCTGACAGAGAACATGTTGAAGTACCATTTTCTCTGACCTTGGAAAAGAATCTTAAATCTGGCTTTCAAAATGTCAATTTAATTTATTATCGATTTTATTGTATAGTGATTATGGTGAGATAGTTGTAATGTGATAGAGTTTGACTAGATAGTGTCTGTTCATCCATAAAAGGGATATATTAATATTGGACATTAATTATTATATTTCCTTAATAGAACATTTATGATGTTTCCTTTGTATGCACATCTGTAAGTATAATTGTGTTATGTTAGTGAGGTAGCAATCTTTGTAAAGGATCTCAAGTCATTAAAAGCGCCCTTCTTTCTCTTTCTCATTTATGATCTGGTATGTTGTGAAACCAATGTCAAGGAATGTCTTCAACTTCATTACCATATTAAGTTCAAATAGAATTATGTTTTTGGTTTGCTTTAAGATTGTATTTTTAATGAATTTGTAGGAAGCTAATTTTATTACTGTCTGATTTCTGCAGTGAAAAAGCATGACTAAAGTACTTAAGGAATGACTTATTTTTGGTCATAGTTTGAGGACACAGTTCATTATGTTGGGAAAGGCATGGCAGTAGGAGCATGAGGCAGATGATTACATCGTATATATAATCAGGAAGCAGAGAAAGATGAATGTTGGTGTTTACCTTGCTTTTTACCTTTTTATTCAGTAAGGAGCCAACTGGTTCCATATAAAGGTTCTGTCAAGATTAAGTTGGGTGGGTCTTCCCTACTCAGGAAGGAAGGTTAAGCTTGTCCCTGTAAATTAGTGGTTCTCGAACTTCTTAATGCTGTGACATTTCAGTACAGTTCTTCATGTCATGGTGACCCCAACAATAAAGCTATTTTGGTTGCTACTTCATAACTGAAATTTTGCTACTGTTTTGAATTGTGATGTGAATATGTGATCTCTGATGATCTTAGGGTGACTCATATGAAAGGTTTGTTCAACCCCCGAAGAGGTCTCTGCCCATGGGTTTAGAACCACTCTTCTAGAAACATCCTCACAGACTTATATGCAGGCCTGTCTGTTATTTTTTTCAAAATCAAATTCAGTCAAGTTTATAATTAATATTAACCATCAGCAATCTTATATGCCAATTACAGTCTTCTCTCTCTCTCTCTCTCTCTCTCTCTCTCTCTTTCTCTCTCTCTCTGGATCAGAGGATGAAGAGAAAGGGGTTGGGTGGTAAAATTTAATCCCAGTTAGTTCCCTTTTTTCTTGCTTTCAGATTTAAGAATGTTCACATTTAGTGGGTGTACCCATCATGGTCTTGACCTCTTTACCTGAGCTAATGGGAGCTCACCAACACCAGTAGGACTGTGAAGGAACAGGCATAGGAGCAAACTAGTCCCTCTGAATGTGGATGACAGTTGCATGGCTGGGGCAGACTGAGGGGCCAGTGGCAGTGGCACCAGGATTTATCCCTAGTGCATGTACTGGCTTTGGGGATCCTATTCTCTTTGGATGTATACCTTACTCAGCCTAGATATAGTAGGGAGGGCCTTGGACCTTCCACAAAGCAATGTGCCTTACCCTCTCTGAGGAGTGGATGGGGGTGGGGTTGGAGAGTGTGTGGAGGGAATGGTAGGAGGGGAGGGAATGGGAAAATGGATTGGTATGTATAATAAAAAAAGATAGTTTGTTTTCTTTTTAAAAGAATAAAAAGGGAGAAAAAAGAATGCTCACATCCCACTTTCAGTTGCAGTAGTATGTCATTAAGAAAATACTTTATTCTTCTGCATTTCTATGGAGCCCTGTGGTCATTATCATTATCCTTCCCTCGCGAATTCCTCTAAAGGCTTCCTGCAGTAAAGCTATAATCTCAGAATGATTTACTTTAACCTGCCTCACTATTTAATGGTATTTCTTGTTTTCAGAAATTGAAGAAAGACAGTTGACAATACAATGGTAGACCATTTCAACTCAATACGTGAGCATTGAAATGATAGATGTAGAGAAAAATATAAGTAAAAACATAATTCTTAACCTACAAATTCACTGAAATAGTCTGGTAGTTCAAAGTAAACAGAACAAAATGCTGGGAGGAAGAGGAAGTGAGCTCAGAGACTCCACAGCTCTCTCGGGAGCAGACGCCTCAGAGAGAGATGCCATGCCCTGCTCCCGGGATGAAGCTACGACCCAGGATGGACTAGGCTGGAATCTCCCCGGTAAGCGCACCTTGGGGTGCTACATACAGATGATTAGAGGTGGGCTAAATTAATATGTGAGAATTAGCCTAGAAGAGAATGGGCCAGGCAGTGTTTGGAGGAATACAGTGTCCGTGTAATTATTTCGGGGCATAAGCTAGCCGAGCAGGCGGCCGGGGTGCTGGGGACGCAGCCCTGCCGCCCTTATTACTTCAGTTCAAGGCAGCACAAGGTAGAGAGATTCTGTGCCAGTGCTTTGTTCCTGAGCAATTGCTTCTTGATCTCACTGTTCCCTGTTAGTGTCCAGCAGTGCCCAATGACTTTCATTGCCTCTTTAGAAACTTCTGGTGTTACTTCCTGGCCCACATATCTCTGTTACTATGTAATTTGACTTCAAGTTCATATAGTGAGGATCTTTGATCTATCATCAAGTGGTGGTTTTAACATAATTGCTTTTAGATTTAAAGATTAAAGCCTATAACTTAATTATAAATCAGACTTCACAAGAGTTTAATTTAAATTTAATATTTTAGTTAATCTTAACTCATGAGTTTTTGTTACATGTCCCTGCACTGAATTCATCCTTGCCATTACCTTGAACATAAGTGTTGTTCCAGTTACAAGCTGTGATACAATAACAATACAGACTTAAATTTTGTCTGAGTTAATGTTCAGAAGGGATATATATGTGCGTATATATACATACACACACACATATATATATATATAATACATATGCTAATGGTGACATCAATATTTTACAGTTTATCTAGGTTAATACTAGGTTAATAAATGCCTTTTTGTGTGGATATACAGTGTGTGTGTGTGTGTGTGTATGTGTGTGTGTAGAAAAAGAGAGAGGGAGAAAAAAAGAGAAAGAGGACATTCATGTACATGTACATATAAATATATATTTGTGTGTTTTGCTATGAAAGGATCTAAACAATAAACCTAATTAAAAATTTATCTGTGTAACCCAACATCAAATAATTAAGTAAATGAAATTTGAGAGGGAACACATGTTGTTTCCCAATATTATGTTCTCTACAAACATATCAGTCTGTATACTGCTATACACATAAGAGGATCACAAATAAACACATGACACTTTTACCAGTGTAGTTTTTAGGGGTTTGAATGTTAGCATCTACTATTTATAGGAACACTTCAGGCCTTTGCATCTTTCTTTCTCCTCCCTATACTTCTTCTAATTTAAAGAAAATGGACAAAGTAAATGTTATTTTATTTAAGAAGAACTGTTTTAGCAGGATTATAGGATTTATGCACATACTGTTATTTTACCTTTATCATGGTAAAATTTCAATTTGGCATTATGGTTCATCAGATCAAAAAGGACATATACAATATTTCAAAAAAAAGGTTGAAGAGCATTAGTGAACTCTGTATATAATTAGAGAATAATAGTGATAGACAAGAGATATCTCTCAGTGGTTAAAAATACTAGTTTCTTGCAGAAGGTGAACTATGTGGATAAAATTTTAATTAGGTTTATTGTTTAGGTCTTATAGGTATTTATAAGTATGAATTTATGCATATGTACACATAAGCAGCATCCTTCTTTGTCTATCTCTCTGTCTCTCTCTGTCTCTTTCTCTGTCTCTCTCTCACACACACATACACATTCCAACACATTTATTATCCTAGATAAACTGTAAAATGTTTCCAGTATCCACATGGTTATTCATAAATATACATAACATGTTGCACATGCATACATGTATATAACGCACTCACACACACACAATAAGTAAATCTAAATTTTAAATATTTAGAAAGATTAATAGTGAGACATTAGAATATGCTCCTTTTGGAAGCAATAGAATAATAATACCAACCCTTTAATCCCCACACTCAGGAGGCAGAGGCAGACAAATCTTTGAGTTAGAGGCAAGCCTGATCTACAGAGGAAATTCCAGGACAGCCAGAGATACAGTAAGACACCCTGTCTTGAAAATTCCAACTCCCGCAAAACAGAACAATAATACCTGGAAATGTATGTTAATATGATGATTAAGTATCAGCAAGTCTTCTTTCTCTGACATCCTATTTAAAATCCCAATAGAAATAGGGTTTTAGAGGTAGATACAATTATTAATATTCAATTATAAAAAGAATTACTTCTCATTTTGGCATCAGTAAATTTGAATTGGAGGTGTTTTATCTTTAAGACAGTGTTGTTCAGCCACTTAGCCAAAGTAATTATTTGGGAATAAACGGAGCCTTGTCAGGGGTAATTCACAACCTAACTCAGTTGCTCCACTTTGATTCACTTTAAAATTGAATCGTCATTGTTTTTTCTTCTTTTACAATAACAATATCTTTGTTTTAAAATGTTTGAAATCGATGTTAGTTAATGGTTACATTTCCAGTTTCAATGTTAGTTAATGATTGCACATGAAATACAGTGTCTCTGCAATGAAAATCAGAGAAAAAAATGCCATAAGAGTAAGAGAAACCTAAACAGAATCACTGAATAGTATCAATTTTATACTGTATATGTGTTGCTTAAGGAAAGTAGATGTAATTAGAAAACCATAGTAGGAAGATTAAGAATTTCTTGAGAAATTTGGACAGAGTAGTAGGATATTTTCAAGGGCTGTGAGCTTTAGAGTATCATTGTATCCTACTGCCGTTTCAGTTTGTCACTGTTATTTTCATTTTCTCCCGTATTTATTAATCATCATTGAGGTTCTTTGCAAGCTTAGAAGTTCTAGAAGCTGAGAAGAAAAACCTCCTATAAATATTGAAATGATAGAAAGAAGGAGGAAAATGGAAAGATAGTAAGCTTTTGTGTGCTGAAGTGCCTGAGGTAGAAATAGTCGCCTAGTAAGAAATAAAATTGAAAAACATGCAGCTCATTTGTCTTTTCATATCGGTTTCTGGAAGAACTTCATTGGATATTCATTCATTTACAATCTACTGAGCAGAATACATTGCATGAGTACAGTGTATTAGGGGAATAACATTCACTAGGGCTACAAAGGCTTCTTGGATATTTTAGTCTGCAATCATAAACCAAAGAAGCACACATTTTTCTATTGTATGTGGATGTTTGCTTTTTAAGTTTTCCATATGTGGTTCAATGCAAATAACCACAGAGGAGAAATCAGGGAAGTAATAGATCAGGGAGTAAGAGGGTATCTTCCAAGGAAAGAAAAACAGAGTAAATATTTTTAAGAGATAACGAAAAGCTAAAGTAAAAGTAGTAAGAAATTATGGAGATAGAGGTCGTTGTAAAGAAGGGACTGTGGGATGGACAGGTTATAGTAAGGCCACTTGAAAACCTATAAGGAAATATACAATTATAGAAGCTTCCTAATATATATATTCCTAATATATATATATATATATATATATATATATATATATATATTTGGATCTAAATGTACTAAACATATAGTAGCAGAACTAATGCTTCAGCTTAATATTTTATGCCATTAAGTAAAACCTACAGTGCCAGGAATGAGTTACATATTGTTGAGCCATTAGCCAAAAGGGTCTCATGGGTTCCTCCAAGCATCATGTGTTGTTGCCATGGCTATTGTAATCTCCACAGCCTGCTCATAAGGCCCTATTGCTGAAGATACTACTAACTTATGTCATCAATGAGAAACTGAGCTGATACCAACTAGAAGGTAAACCCCTGTTGACCAGAATTCATGGTACTGGAAGGTATTCTGCAAGCTATCAGAGGAGAAAAATAATCATCAGTTTTACCCAACTACACCCTGCCAGAGACCTCCTGCAACATATACTGGCGTAATAGTGGCACAAACGTTATGGGAGCAATCAACCATGTTTTTCATTGAATTAATACTAATTGGCTTAATACTTGGGACTGAACCCATAGGTCATGAGCCTAGGGGGAAAAGCTACTACTATTATTCTACAAAAGGAACTAAGCCATGAAATGACTTCTAATGCCATATTGCTATACCCATAGAGCAAGGCATCACTCAAAACTCATCAGAGAAGTTTCTTCTTGTCGTAGATGGTAACTAGCAAAGAGACACATACCTGGGCAATATGTGGAGAGTGAGAGACTTTGGAGCACTCACACCCTAAATAAGATTTCTTCATAAAACTCCTCCCCTCAAAGGTCTAGTATCTATTCAGAAGAAAGGGAAGATAGTAATACCCAGAGGTGGTGGGTGTCCCCAAGGAAAGAGTATCTTCCAGACAGAATGGATTGATACACATAGGAAATCACAGAGATTGTAACAGTACATACAAAGCCTGAACATGTTTAAACAAGACAAAAATCCAAGCGAGAAGAAGGGTAAGTGGATCCAAAGTTCCACCTCTAATCAAAAATCTGTTTGCAACTGGTACCCGTGGGGAAAGAAAAACTGGATGTATCAATCACAAACCCTGGTCAGGCCCCATGCTCAAGTTAGTCAATACAAAACAGATTCCATGGATTGGTGTGTGTGTGTGTATGTGTGTGTGTGTACTTTAGTTTTGGTATTTTTTGGCTTATTGATTTTTTTTTAGTTTCTCTATATTTGGGTTTTTTTACTTTTATTTTGATTTTCCTTGTTTTTTTTTTTCTGAGAAAGAAAGACAGAGAGAAGGTTGGATGGGTAGGGTGGTATTCAGGAGCTTGGAGGAGCTGGGGAGAAAGAATATGAGAAAAATATATTATATGAACAATTTAAATTAAAGACGAATATATAGATAGATGATAGAGATAGATCGATATATATATACATATATATGTATATATATATATGTATATATATATTGAGAGAGAGAGAGAGAGAGAGAGAGAGATAGTTGGATGATACATAGTGGCTGGAGAAATGAGTCAATAATTAAGAATATTTTCTATTCTTACAGAAGACCAGAGTTCAGTTCCAAGTAACCATGCTGGGTGGTTCACAACCGCCTGTAAATTCAGCTCCAGGGAATCTGAAGCCCTATTCTGGCATATGCAGATGCCTGAATGAACATATATATCCACCCCAACACAAATACTCTCTCTCTCTCACACACACACATACACACACTCAGAGAGAGAGAGAGAGAGAGAGAGAGAGAGAGAGAGAGAGAGATGTATTATTTAAAAAATAAAAAAAAATATTTTTTAAATATATAGAGTATAGAATGAGAATTCACAATAAGGGAATCCATTGTTACTGGAGCTCTTAAGGTGAGAAACCCTATCTTGGCTCAGGCAGTTGTCATCAACAAGCCAATTAAAGAAACAAGCAATAGTGAAAAGCAGAGAAGGTAGATTTATTATTCATTGTGGCCCTGAAAGAGGAACAAAGAGGTTTAGTAAACTCCAATATATCTTTGAGGCCTTGACATGAAGTTTAGATTTAAGTACAGGGTAAGAAATATGTACAAATAAGCAGTTGATGTCAAAGTATAAGCATTCTCATCACTGACAAATCAGGTCACTCCTGAAAGATGGTCTGACAAGTATTCAGAACTTGGAAACCTCTCCTCGGAATGATGTTCCTCTTCTGGATAGACAAGATTTCTAGGCTTTTTGTTTTTCCAGAATGAGGTTGCTATGAAAATTCTAATACTGTTGTTTCATTTTTCTGATAGTCAAAGAGAAGGGTGTTATGCAGTGGTGGAACTTTTCTTGAGCCACCCATGGTCGGAGTGGGACTATTCAGTGGTGTAGCTCTCCCTAATTGCCCAGTGGACCTCCCAGTAGTGTTAGCGACCTTGAAAGACCAAAGCCTCTGAAAATAATCCCAATAAAATATTGATTCAATGAGGTGGATTTAGAGCAAATCCTTTCTTTTGCTATTCAGTGTCCTCTCAACTTGGCATAGATAATTGGATATTTACATCTTCTGAAGAAAAGTAATGTAACATATGACCATTGTGACATAAATCATTCTCCCAATCACAAAGTCAAGCACTTTGATGGAATTTTTTAAAGATGTATTTTTCAAAATTTTAATGTGATATGTATGCACGTTTCTGTGGGTAACTGTGTGCACATGCACGGGAGGCCAGATGTTGTGAGCTACTCCACGTGGCACTGAAAATTGAACTTGCGTTCTTTTCAAAAGCAACATGCACTTGAGCCATCTCCTCCTCAACAGAATTTTATATCTTACTTTCTATGCTGCCATGTACATACCCTTTATTCCTCTTTTCTCTAATCATTGTATTATATTCATATGTTCAACGGTCCTTTTCTCTTCCAATCTCCAAATCTCTCTCAATGCCTTCCCTTACAATTTTCCCTTTAACTCAGATTTCTGACACTAACTGTGGATCATAGAGCATTTATTTTCCCTTCCCCCCAAATTGACCTTCAGAAGCACTTGATCATCACTGCCTCAGTACAGACCTATTCAATGACATATCCTACAGAACAAAACTATCATCTTTGTATGTGTTCTCAATATTATCTCAACTATCTCCTACCACATTTTTCAAATTCTTGCCACATGTAACTCTTAACTAATTCCTGAGCATAGCAGGCAATTAGGCTCGGAGGCCTTTAAAGTTGTTTGCACAACTTCTACTCCTAATTACCAACCACAATTTGTTTCATTGAGGTTTCAATGAGGTTGCTGCGAAAAGTCCAGTATCATTGAAATTTTGTCATACCCCAAATTCATCTTGCTTCCATGCTTGTAATTAAGTCACTTTTGCCTGACTCTCCTCTCTTCAGAATTCACTGTACCTTGTCCTTGTATTCTGCATTTTATTATAAAATTCCATGAGCTTCAAGAGTTTGTCTGATTTATATATTCCCTTTGTCTTGTTTTTATACTTTATTTAGTTGGGAATAAAAATCTGTATTTTTTGAATTTTTGCAGCTTTCTGAAACTGAAGCAAGAGACAGTGGAAATGGAAAGATAAAGGGTTTGTAATAAGAAGGCTTTAGATATGTTTGGTTTATTAGCTCTTCATCAGCTAAGTGTACTCTCAGATGATTGATCATTGGGAATTCTTTAAAGAAGTTATCAAATAATACATTCAAGCTTTGCCCACATGAAGCCAAACATACATTTTGATATAAACATATAGATTTACAATATTCATTTTTAAAATTCATTTAGTAATGGTTTTTAAGCTCCTAGTTAGCTGGATACATACTTTTAGAGTAGCCATCTCTAAATGCTCACTTTCAAAGATTTACATTAACTCAATAGAAGTGTTATGATTTTAGATCCGGTATTGTTACTTACATGAAATTAATTAATTGTGTAATTATTGATTCATTACTCACTGGCAATTATGTACAATTAAACATGAATCTTGCTCTCATACTAAGATATGTTTTTGCAGTCAATTGCTAATTGAGTCTTACGAGGCAAACAAACCTCCTAAATTGTCTGTCATTTATTTTCGACCGTTTTTTGCAAACCTTGACACTAGTCACAGGTTAATCTGAGGATGGAACCTACCAGATTTTCACCCAATGTATCCCAGCCTTCCTTCCCTGCAAACCGGATTTATTAATTGCACAAACTAGAACACATGCACATTGTAATAGAAATAAAAATCCTGCTGGGCTTCTTAGTCAACAACAAATATATATATATTTTTTTTTAAATGGAAGTGTACAAGATGGCAGGCGTCTGTTATTTAAAAACAACACAACTATATTTAAATCTAATTATAGTGTAAGGGCTATGCTTTGAAGCAAGGACAAATTTATTTATGGACATTTAAATAGGGGAAAGCTTTTGTGTTTTGCTTTATGCTGATATGAGATTGTATAACAGTTGATCATCTTTAATTATAGACACTATTGGTTGAAAATGTAATATTTTCAACTATTTATGAACCACATAGACATGTAATTCTGAGTGTTGTTCCCTTGAGTTTGAATGACTTTGAAATGCGTATTTATCACATCAACAAATCTGCAATAGATAGGCGGTAAAAGAAATCAGTAACACACTTGGGATGGTCTAGCCCCAAAACATGTAAAGCATGTAAAATTTATAATAGAAATAAAAATAAAAGTAATTGCACTGGGTTTTAATAAAATAAATTTGAATGTGATCAGTTTTTGCTAAAAAACATGTTCTTCTACATGTGCATTAAAATTATTATTAAGTTATATAGATAATATTATTTTTATATGTGATAGAAATGTCGTTGATACAAATCAACTCCATCACTACAACCATTTTTCATCTTCCCGAGGAGAATACTATAAAGTGTATATATGCTTTTCCTACACACCATTATGCCTTGCAGATGAAAAAAATGCTAGTGTGACACATATACCTTGAAAAAGATAATTCATCATTGCAACACATACTTTCTACAGAGGTTAATAAACTATATATCATATAGAGGCTTCTGACTAATCTGTAGTATAGACTGAAAGTGTGTAAATGTGAATTACTTTTCTATATTTATATGTTACCATACCAAGGAGCATTTCTGTTTCCCTTTGTAAACTACCAGAGCAAACAGTGAATATTCAGTCTACATGTAGAGCAGATCATGGTCTCAAATTGCCCAAAATAAAGGCATTACAAAGAGAACGGGCCACATGTTCTGTTTTGCTTTTTGCAAGTCTTGGGTTGGAACTTGTTATGTACACCAGGCTAACTTTGAATTCGCAACAACTCCCCTGAATCTGCCTCGTGAATTCTTGGTTTACATTATGAGTAATGTAAAGATCATACTTGGAGCTTTCTGCATGTTTTAAGCAAGCAATTTGCCAATGGAGCTACATACCCTAGACTAAAATCAAAACATACTTTTAAAAAGATGACTATGCTGGGTGCTGGTGTTGCACGCCTTTAATCCTAACACTGGGGAGGCAGAGGCAGGTGGATCTCTATGAGTTCGAGGCCGGTCTGGTCTACAAGAACTAGTTCCAGGACAGGCATCAAAGCTACACAGAGAAACTGTCTTGACTTGAAAAACCAAACAAAATGACTTCATTCTCTCTGTCGTAATTTAAAATTGCAAACCATTTCTACTTAGATTAAAGAATTTATAAGGTAATACATGTTGTAGAATAATAACCCCATAGGACATATTTTAGGCATAACAATCCTCCAAATATTTTATTGGATATGTGATTTGATAACTTATTCTTTCACCTTGGGCCTGGTACTTTTTACTCCTGTGAAGATTTCCATTGTTATAGTCGATGCCAGAAAATCTTCCAAGATTGTTTCAAGTTCTTTACTATTATTCTTTTTAAAATATTTATTATAACACTATTATAATATAATAGTATAAATAGCAAAGAATCAAAAATTCACACACAAAATGTATTCCACCCTGAAATATTTATAAATTAAAAAATGAGATATTAACCCAAATATATTCTTTGTAATAAATGTAAACTATAACACAATATTTAAAATTACAAATTCTACAAGAAGAACCATGTCAGAGAAGGCATTCATTACTAAATCAGTGCTTCTTTGACTTTAATATTCTCCTCTATATCCTGGCAATCAGATTAAAATGCAAATCTGTATTCAGAAGATTGTGGAACCTGTGAATCTAAATTTATAATATGGTCTCAGGTGATAGTGATGTTGCTTGTTCATGGACAAACTATTGTAAAATGACATATTAAGTTAAATAAAATATGAAATGAAATCTGAAATGTTTATTTATAAATAGCCATGTTTGGAAATCTTGTTTTTTTTTAATTTTTCTCTGCTCCCCTCCCTGCCTCTCCCCTCCCCTTCAACCCTCTCCCATGGTCCCCATGCTCCCAATTTACTCAGGAGATCCTGTCTTTTACTACTTCCCATGTAGATTAGCAATGTGACTCAGCAGGTGAAGGCACTTGCTGCCAAGTCTATCAGGTTGAGGAACTGAGTTTCATCCATGGGCCCCACATGATAGAAAGATGGATTTGTCTCCTGCAAGTTGTCCTTTAACCTACAACGTACATATACACATGCATACACACACACATACACACACACACATACACACACACACACACACACTGGCTCATGTGTATGCACACACATACATATACATAAATAAATATAATAAATATTGAAGCTATATATGACAAAACTCATGGGCATATGAACCTGATGATATAGCTTAGATTTCTGAAAATGTCCAAATAGAATATTTATTTGCAGCAAAGCACTACTGTGAAAAATTGAAAGGGAATTGAGATACAATCTTTTACCTCAACTGACACAGGAAATCTAGAGCTCTCAGTTGAGTTGAACCACGGTTTCCTTATCCCCAAATGATGCATGTCCTTTAAACAGAGCATTCTGTCTTTTAGATATTGAAATTATGATAACATGCCCTCAATAAAACATTCAGAAATTTATTAACCTTCAACATCTAATTAGTTTCTCTCAAGAGTAAATTCTTTATTCAACTCAGTAAAAGTGAAAGAGAATGCTATATTTTTGGAATATATTTATTGATAAAATTATTTTCCTTGACCATTGTTAATAATGCTGGCCAACAATGAATATTTGATAATGAAAGAGTTTAATGAATTATTTTGTTTACTTCTCTAGAGAAAGTTTGATTTTATGACAAAATTAAAAGGAAAAATATCACAAATACAAAAACTTAGTATTATTTTTTGATTAATTTCATTAGCTAAGTGGAATTTGTTTGCTAATTTTTAATAATCTACTTGAAACTCCTATACTCTAGTTCCAAGAGTTTTCAATTGTTTTTATTATATAACAATTCCCATTTCATCAATAATTATATGCTGTTTCATTGTGTATATGAGTATGTCACAAATTCATTTTCACATTTATTATTTTAATTATGTATGTGCATATATGTGTCTTTGTGAATATGAGTGTGTGTGATTGCTGATGCCCACTGAGTCCACAGACATTGAACACCTAAGAGATGGAGTTTTAGGAGGTTGTGAGCTGGTCCATGTGGGTTCCGGGAATCTGCCTAAAGAGTATTACATGATCAGAATCATCTCTTTCCCACAAATTCCCAAGTGTAAAGCTAAGAAAATTATTTGTCACATGCACAGTGTAAAATAAAATGAAGTCTTATTATTTGCATGAATTAGACACTACGTCATTGGTAATTTGATCAAACTTGAAATACTTTATTTATCTTAAAATTTAACCAGATTATTACACCAAGTGAGAGCCAAATATATCTATCCATAGGTGTTTCAAGAAATCTCCTGTGTTTAAGGAGGAAGCTGTAATGTTTTCTGAAGAGCCATTTATCATCAGTTCTTCCCATTCTATCCTCAACACCTATGACCCGAAATTATATTAATTTTATGAGAGCAATAAATGGAATCTCCTTACAAGTTGCAAAATCATTCTGCTTTGATGTGGAGAACATATAGTACAACCAAGTAATATAATTTGCAGTACTAATTAGGCTCAGACCATTAAAAAACAACATCTGTATTGTTATTACTGTTCATATCACTTGCATATTGCCTCATAGATTGCAAAATGCTTCCTCCTTTGCTTTTGTATATCACAAATTATGAAATGCCAGTATTTTAAATCATAATATATTAAAATATTATCTTAATATTACATGAAACTTTGATTTTCTATGATGCCATGTATTCCCATAGTGATTATGATTGATGGATTGCTATAGATTCACAAACAATATTTTCTTTTGAGAGCTGACAACAGATGTTGACATTTTAAGAAAGGGCAAACTAAATAATCCACATCGTGCTCAGAACAGTGAATTGAGATTTCTTTTTAAAGAAATCATGATAGCTCGTAAATTTCCTAACACCTATTAAATACATATTTTCAGAATATAACATAATACACACGCACACACATCATTGTTTTTCTCTTTTGTCCCTCAAACATTTCCCATGTATCATACCCACGAATTGCTCTCTTTTAAATTCATGGCCTCTTTTTCATTAATTGTGTTGTGATGTAGATGTATCACCTTTGACTTGACTGCACAGTTCTGAATTTCTATCAGTTGTAGTTTTCTGTAATGGGCTCCATCTGTTGAAAAGAGAAGGGGCTATGCAAGCTTCTGAAGGAGGGAAGTGACCAAGCATCCTACCCAGCAATTACACTTATGAACCACAATGACCTTCAGGCACAATTGCCCCAAGTGTGCAATAGTGGCATACATACAAACCTTGATAGAAATAAGTCTCTAATAAGACTTAAGACCTGTTCAACAAAAGGGAAATCAAACCTCGTACTGGAAACTTAGTCAATTACCTAGGGCTAATGAAGTCATTGATCTTGGAGGAGAACCTGCAGCTGTCACATTAGTAAATTAACATATTCCCTAACTACATTCTAAATACGCATTCTTATACTCAGATCTTTCAAGAGGGTCAAGTAGGTGTCTTTCATAGGTATTTACCTGAAAATCACACTGCTAACTATTCAACTTTAAGCTTACCACTCTTTTTAAAGAACAGAATCAATTTAAAAGACAAAGATATAACAACACATAACGTCAGAAACCCTCATTTTCATTTTAGTTTAATGTGTTTTCTTTGTAACAATGTGTCAACAAAAGGAAGCCACAGAAAGAGGGTATCCTGTTATTAAGGAAAGAAGATGGAACTAGGGGAAACCACTAAGTCCAGAGATACTGAAAGGCAAACAGGAATGAGTGCCTATATATGGAAAGACAGTCACTGATTTACAGAAGCTATAATCTTCCTTGTGTCTAAGGCAGTGAAACATTATCCACAACCGAATGTTTATTTTGTTTGTTGTTTTTGCTTATTGGATTTAGCTAGACAGGCTGGACAGCAAGCCCCACCAATCCTCTCGTTTCTGCCTCCACAGCACTAGGGTTATAGACGTGTGTTTTATGCTGGTTTTTATCACATGGGGGTTTGGAATATGAACTCAGCTTCTTATGCTTACTTATTAAGCACTTTACCTTGACCCATTTCTGAAGCCCAATGAAAAAGGCTTTGCACATGAAAAGTTAGTAAATCTTCAGTGTGCAATGGTGAATTTCTAAAATTATTTTTGTGCTCTCTTCCAAATGTACTTTGAATTTAAATAGGTGTATAATGTAATAATATAGTATACCAGTAAAACTCAATTTGTTTATTATAGTGATTCAAAAACCTTGAAAAGTCACTAATTTTCAAATGTTTTAAAATACCCAAAATCTGTTCAACATTGGCTATTAAAATTAATACTTGAATGTATATTCTGTTTACAGTATATGGTGATTTTTATATTGTATTAATTGGCTACTTACATTTAAAAATGAAAAATAAATCATAAGCATCCATGTTCTTCAAACTTGAAGGTATGGCAAGTTGGGACTCGCTTTCTACTACAGATGAATATTTACTGCCCTCTTACCACTATCCCAGGTCCAGACATACCTGCTTCCTTTTTGGCCACACTTGTTCTGGCGCCTGGTGACATTCATTGCTTAAATGATACTCCTTAAATTTGAATAATATACTGACTGGTTCTCTGGTTCTTTGGAAACCCACACTGAGATGAATAAACCATATTGTATTCTCATTGCTTCATTATTCTCGTGCAAATACACACATGAGTTATCCCTGCCTCATATTTTTTCAAGTTTATAATATTTTACACAAAATCGACATTAATTCACTACTTTTCACATTTACCATCTCTCCTGATGACGAATCATGGCAGGAAGTTACAGAAACCATTAATCTATGTTTGTGATCATAACAAAAACAAACTCTACAGAGTGTAGTGTTGAAGAACTAGGCTAGTCAACAGATTCAGTAGATTAACTTAACTGGAGTTTCAACCCAGTACTTTCAATTTAATGTGCGTTCAGTAAGACACTTAATTTCATTGTAAGATGAGGAGCATATTGTGAGAAACAGGTAGAGACACACACAGAGGACAGAGAGAGGAGAGTGAGAAAGAGACAGAGACAGACACAGAGTCAGAGACACAAAGACAGAAGAGAAGCATAGGGGAGGGAGGAGAAGAGAGAAGAGGAAAGGAGAGAAGAGGAGAAAGGAGGGGAGGGGAGGAGAGAGACCATAGCATATGTGAAACTTTCAGTAGGCAAAGTGAAGTTGCATGCCATACACATAAGAACAAGCAAAGAAAACATGCATACTTTATCATTTGCATTCCATAATATTTCTGTGCAAAATTTGCACAATATGTAAGTGAAGAGCTGTACATCAAGAATTTAGTCTGTAGTGGCTGGAGAGATGGCTCAGTAGTTATGAGTGATTCTTGTTCAATCCTAATAAAGAGTTAAGATCTCGGCACGCATATCAGGAGGCCTACCTGTACCTCCAGCTCCATGAGATCTGACACCTTTTTCTGGCCTCTGTGGACACCCACATACACTCACACAAACGCATTCACAGATGCTCATAGCATACATAAATAAAATAAAGGGTTTAATCTATGTCTGAAATATTAAGTCCTTCTTTTCTATTTTGTGACTGTGGGATAAGTACAATGTGTCCCCAAAACCACTACTCTGGAGTTTAGTAATTAAAAATTTAAATATATAGGAGCTAAAGAATGTACTTACTGCTGTTTCAGAAGACACTAGTTTGATTCCCAGAATCCATGTGAGTAGGACACTACTGCTTGTAATTCCAGCTACAGGGAACCCAACACCTTCTTTAAGACTCCATGAATACCTGTGCTCATGTGCATTTATTCCCACACAGACATACACATATACACATTATTTTAAAACAATTTAGATAAATACTTAAGAATTTAAAATATACAGTATGCAAAATTCAAGAAGTCCTTGATTTTACTGCTGAGTAATACTCTAATATGAATATATTCCATACTTTCTTCATCCTTTCTTCTGTTGAAGGGCATCTAGGTTGTTTCCAGGTTCTGGCTATTACAAACAATGCTGCTATGAACATAGTTGAGCATATACTTTTGTTGTATGATAGGGCCTCTCTTGGGTATATTCCCAAGAGTGGTATTGCTGGATCCAGGGGTAGGTTGATCCCGAATTTCCTGAGGATCCGCCACACTGCTTTCCAGAGTGGTTGCACAAGTTTGCATTCCCACCAGCAATGGGTGAGTGTACCCCTTTCTCCACAACCTCTCCAGCAAAGGCTATCATTGGTGTTTTTTATTTTAGCCATTCTGACCGGTGTAAGATGGTATCTTAAAGTTGTCTTGATTTGCATTTCCCTGATCGCTAAGGAAGTTGAGCATGACCTTAAGTGTCTTTTGGCCATTTGAAGTTCTTCTGTTGAGAATTCTCTGTTCAGATCAGTGCCCCATTTTATAATTGGGTTGATTAGCCTTTTACGGACTAGTTTCTTGAGTTCTTTATATATTTTGGAAATCAGACCTTTGTCAGTTGCGGGGTTGGTGAAGATCTTCTCCCAGTAAATGGATGGAAATAGAAAACACTATCCTGAGTGAAGTAAGCCAGACCCAAAAAGAGGAACATGGGATATACTCACTCATATTTGGTTTCTAGCCATAAATAAAGGACATTGAGCTTATAATTCATGTTCCTAGAGAAGCTAAATAAGAAGGTGAATCCAAAGACAAAGACATAGGCATCCTCCTGAATATTAACCTTCATCAGGCGATGAAACAAGACAAAGACAGAGACCCACATTGGAGCACCGGACAGAAATCTCAAGGTCCAAATCAGGAGCAGAAGGAGCGGGAACACGAGCAAGGAACTCAGGACCGCGAGGGGTGCACCCACACACTGAGACAATGGGGATGTTCTATCGGGATCTCACCAAGGCCAGCTGGCCTGGGTCTGAAAAAGCATGGGATAAATGTGGACTAACAGAACATAGCGGACAATGAGGAATACTGAGAACTCAAGAACAATGGCAATGGGTTTTTGATCCTACTGCACATACTGGCTTTGGGGGAGCCTAGGCAGTTTGGATGCTCACCTTACTAGACCTGGATAGAGGTGGGTGGTCCTTGGACTTCCCACAGGTCAGGGAACCCTGATTGCTCTTCTAGCAGATGAGGGAGGGAGACTTGATGGGGGAGGGGGAGGAAAATGGGAGGCGGTGGCGGGGCGGAGGCAGAAATCCTTAATAAATAAATAAATTTAAAAAAATAAATAAAATAAAATATACAGTAAACACTAAAGATTAAAGTACTTAAGGCTATAATACAAGCAAATACACACTCTTTTGAAGTTGAGATATAATTATTTATCAGGAAATATAAGAATGACCATATAAGTGGTCATTGAAAGGACCTATAATCTCAGCTGCTTGGGATGTTGAAGAAGGAAGATCCAAAATTCAAGGCCATGTTCTACTTCAGAGCAAGTTCAAAACTGGAGTGGGTAATTTAACAAGATCTAGTCTTCCGTTTAACTTAAGAATCAAACTTTAAAAAAATGAATATGCAACTTATTCAGTCAGACTTTTGCTGAAGACATTCAAATACCTAAGTTAAGTTCCAGAAAACAAGGTGCTCCTTGAGCCAATTGCTAATTCTTAGGGGCAATATGAGTAAAGTTTTACTTGGCAGAGTAATTTAGGAGTTGGGGGAAGAGAAATAATATGATCAAAATATTTCAGGTGAAATTTTTATAGAATAAACGAAAATATTACTTAAAAGTAACTTCTATGGAGAAGGAATAACATACAGAGCAATCTGGATATGTGAAAGACAACTTTTTAATCTTTGTAAGATTCCAATTGAAGTGTATCATGGGTAAAGAGTGAAGGGAGATGCAGAAGAGTTATTCATTGGTTTATCTACTAGATTTAACGGTATGTTATTCTTTCTCAAAGAACTGGAATGCTGTATTTTACACAATAGGAAGAAATCAGTGAGAAAATGGAGTCTGCTTATAGTGCCATGCTTTGATTAGCAGGAAGAATATGTGAAGTCAAGTTTGTGTCGAAGCTTTAGACTGGCAATAGACAGAGACTGTGAGAAATTACAATGAGCAATTGGTAAAAATCAGAAAAGTAAAGAAGAAAAATATTGATAAACAAATTTTCCTAAGTGGGAATGGGTTCTCAGGAGGAGATGAGCTGAATAAAAAAAAAGAGGAAGAAATCATGTCTGGAAAGGGAAGTATTTTCTGTAGTAGGGATAAGAGTTCCCTGAGATGTGTGTGAACTTCTGTAACAATACATTATGCCCCATAAATGTTAATTGGTTATCTGTACTATACATTGTTTGGAATTCATTATTATTATTGATATCAATGTTGTTATGGCAGTAGAAGTTGTATTTTAGAAATTTGAATGATTGCATGCTGTCACACATCTTGGGAATACTGATTGAAACACACCAGAAAGAAAAACTGATAATACAGAAATATGCATATTCTTTCTCTTTTGATATTCTAAAAGATGCAGATAGCTACACTTATTTTTGAACTCATGCTGTTGCCATTTTATTGAAGAATAGCTGTGTGCATTGCACAATTGAAGAAGTCTACCACTACTCTGGATAATAAAAGCCAATTTCTTTGAGGTTCCATAGCTCCTCCCAAGTTGTGAATATCACATGGGCTATACAGAACTAAGCAAAACTACCGAAATACATCTTCCAAGTAGGTTTAAATTCAATATACTCTGTAATGATATTTAATTTTTATTTTAAGAAATAAAGCTTGTGTTAAGATCAGAGAGAAAAATAAAAAGCCAGCCCCACTGGTCAGCTTTACAGACCAGGCAGTGGTCACACACACCTTTAATCCCAGTAACCACGCTAGTTTGCCATAAAAACCAGACAGTAGTGGTGCATGCCTTAAATCCCAGCCCTAAAGAAGAATATAAAAAGGGAGGATCAGCTCTCACTCAGTCTCATTCCAAGATTCCTGGAGGCAGGATTGCCATTTAAGACTGAGGTAGATGTAAGAGCCAGTGGCTGGCTGTTTTGCTTTTCTGACCTTCAGATTGAACCCCAATTTCTAACTCTAGGTATTTTATTAATTGTGGTACAATAAACATTGGTATTAACATTGAATTTTAAATGTTTACATAGATTATATTTATTTATTTTACTGTTATTATGTACATTTTTAATTCACGGTCTTAGTTTCTAAGTCTCTTTCTCCATGATCAAATTCTGCTTGTGTTTATTCCTATTAGACATCTCATCACTGAAAAAATATACCTTGACCTTGTTTAGTTCTTTAATACCTGACTCTACTTCATATTGTATAGGCTACTAATTCAATATATTGAGTATAGCAAACTACCTTCCCAAGATTCAGTGGCAAGTCACAGACAGGCAAATATGATGCATTTCAAATGAAGTAATATCTTGTTTGTTATAAACCATGGTATTTTCTGGGGATATTTTCAATTGAGTAATTAACATAAAATCAAATTGTACTCTAGAAGCACATATATGTGTGGGAAGAATGAAAAGTGGCAGCTCTACTTGTCAAATTTGGAGTTAAAAATTAGATTTAGATAATTAAAATAGAAGCTTTTTTAGTTTATGGACTTTATTATTATCTTCAAAAAAGATTAGTGGGGTTTCCAGCTGAGAGGTGTGGTTGTAAAAAAACATTTTGTTCCAGTTAGTTAATTCCTCCCTACATGTGCTACATTCATCGCATCCATTTTAAAAGCAAATGAGCCATCTCTAGCTCCTCTCATGTTTGTGGCAAACTCTTACTGTGCCAATTTGAGATTATACGCATCTCAGGGAGAATACATGTTCTAATCTTAATTATAGTTTTAAGTTAAAAAATGAAATTAGTACAATATACTAGTATGCTAGTACAACCATTTATAAGTTGTATTTGTCAGACTATTATTGTGTCTTTTGGAAAAATCGGAAGAGATGTCTATATATAAGTGGTAAATCCCCACATTAAATTGCATAGTAGTATGCATGCCAATATATTTCAAATCAATAAAGTAATCAGCTCATGCAAGCCAAAATCATTGACAAATGTGCTCTTACTGGAGATTTCAGCCATTTTTCAAGTAATGGTGGTGAACTGTCAATGAAATTATATTCATTATGAAAGCAGATACTCCCCAAGTGAAGATAAAAAGAACGGAAAATAAAGGAATGCATTGGAGTAGTAAGTTAATTTCTAATAAGATATTATTGCACAGTTGTTATAATCACTAAAATTTTAAAGATTAAGTGTATCAAGCATTGTAAGGATACATATCGAAAACATTTAGATGCTGTCAATAAAATATAGGAGAATCATCCTCCTTTCATTCAGTCGAGGCCTCCTAGTCAAGAGAATGGCTCTGCTCACAATGAAGATGAGTTTTTCCACATCAATTAATACAACACAAACATGCACAGAGGCTCATCTTTCAAATGATTCTAGATTCTGTGTAGCTGACAATTAATACTAACCATACCAGTTATGTGGCTATCACAGATGGAAAACCCCAACAAGAGATAATACTTGGAAGAGCGGAACTTTTTTGTCTCCTTGGTTAATCCCAAGAGTATATAGAGGCTAGGGTAGAAATAAAACAGTGGTCTATGTGTAAAAATAGTAGATGGTAGGAATTAGGCAGCATTAACCCCTCAATATTCAGAGTAAAGTGAATGAATACAGAAAGGTATACAACAAAATACCAAGCATAAGGTCCATCTTCTGAATTCTGTTTAATTTATAGGTACCATAAATTCCTTCTAAATTATAATAAATGGCATAAAGTATGCTAAAGTATAAAAATGTTCCTTATTGGGTGAATTAATGTGTGGGTCTTTGCTAGCTATATGTTTTCTGTGAGTTTTTATTTTAATACTAATTAAGGGGAGCTAATACCCTTAAAAGTATTACCTTAAAGATTTAGTAAACAGTTCTAAAGTAACCATCAAGGAAAGAGTGAATAATTATAGGAGGAATAAAACCTAAAGACAACTTTTACATTGCAGAAGATCTCGAGTACTAGACAGATGGAACCAAAGAATACATCCGTTTCTTTACCATTAAGACCTTGCATAGGTGTTTGTGACATTTGGAGCTGAGATAAGAAAATGAGAATTTTTTCCATCTGCTCAAAGTCTTTATTATGCTTTTCAGTGTAATTTTATCTTTTTAGTTATCACACGTGATTCTATTTCTGTATTTTGTGAAGGCTGTCAAAAAAGAACAGCATCCTTACATATAGACATCAATTCTTCATTGATCAAATTAAAATTTTTATCAGATATTATCACATGCACATGTTTCATATGTTGAAGATTTGGATTACTGAGTAAATTTAAATAAGGTAATCCTTCAATTTTTGTCAATATACTTATTATTACTAAAGTTTATGACAAAGTGACAGCAAAATCAGGCAACATAATTTTATTACAAATTCAAGTTATACTTATCATAGGAATTTACCTAATATTCATATGCTTAAGGTTGTCATACTGGAACACAAAGGAGTACACTTTGTTTTACTAAAGGAATTATATTCAGATGAGCTTTAATCCTTACTTATATTCCATTCTAATATTAAAAACAAAGGGCAATCACCTTTTGTGTACATATATTAATCTTGGAGAAATTATACTTACATGAAGATTAATCCACATTGAAGATTCTTTTCTATTCAAGATTACAGCAAAGGGATGAAGCCAAGTTTAATGATGCCAAATCACTAAGCTAAGTTCCCCAATATGACAGTTTGAGAAAAGTGAGCTGAAGGCAATTGTTCTCTTAGGCAACATGCAAAGTGCCCTGTTAGTGCATCCTCAGGAATATTAACCTTCATCAGGCGATGAAAGGACACAGAGACAGAGACCCACACGGGAGCACCGGACAGAAATCTCAAGGTCCAAATCAGGAGCAGAAGGAGACAGAGCACGAGCAAGGAACTCAGGACCACGAGGGGTGCACCCACACACTAAGACAATGGGGATGTTCTATTGGGATCTCACCAAGGCCAGCTGGCCTAGGTCTGAAAAAGCATGGGATAAATCCGGACTAGCTGAACATAGCGGACAATGAGGAATACTGAGAATTCAAGAACAATTGCAGTGGGTTTTTGATCGTACTGCACATACTGGCTTTGTGGGAGCCTAGGCAGTTTGAATGCTCACCTTACGAGACCTGGATAGAGGTGGGCAGTCCTTGGGCTTCCCACAGGTCAGGGAACCCTGATTGCTCTTCGAGCAGATGGGGGGGGGGACTTAATCGGGGGAGGGGGAGGGAAATGGGAAGCGGTTGTGGGGACGAGGCAGAAATCCTTAATAAATAAATAAATTTAAAAAATAAAAAAAAAACAAAAACAAAGTGCCCTGTTAGAAACACAAAGTTATGAACTCTGAACTTATTCAACCGAGTAAATGTATATGTGATACTAGTGTCTATTAAATTTAACTCCTGTTCACAACCATTTTTCCAGGTTTATACTTCTCTTAGTCCTTTGCCAGCCCTTTAGCCTTATTCCCCAGGGAGAGGTGAGTGCACTATCTGCCCATTCCATAGCCCCACAACACAGGACAATCAGATCCGCAGCCCCATGAAGCAGTACAACCAGATGCGATAGGGACTCAGGTCAAAGCAGGAAGTTTATTACTGTGAGAATCAGCTTATATAGGTTAAGTGACGTCATGTGATTCGGGGGTATCTCCAGACAATGAGAGACAGCCAAGCCCTCCCTCTGGCTAGAGGGGCGTCTACCTAGCTTTTGCTGTCTCATCCCCCCTTGGTATCTTTGAGAATATCCCTCAAACTAGAGCCAGGTTTTTCTCTGTCCTAAAGGCCTTGATGTAGTAATAAGAGCGGCGGGGCTGCGTCCCCAACACCCCAGCCGCCTGCCCAGCTAGCTTATGCCCGAAATAACAACACACAAACTGTATTCATTTAAACACCGCTTGGACCATTCTCTTCTAGGCTAATTCTCACATATTAATTTATCCCATTTCTAATCATCTGTGTTGCGCCCCTGGGTGGGCTTACCGGGGAGATTCTAGCCTATGTCCATCCTGGGTCGGAGCTTCAACCTGGGAGCAGGGCATGGAGTCTCTCTCAGGCGTCTGCTCCAGAGCGGAGAGCTGTGGAGTCTCTGAGCTCACTTCCTCTTCCTCCCAGTGTTCTGTCCTGTTTTCTCCTCCCACCTATCCTCTAACCAATAAAATGGGCCAGGGCAGTGCCTTTATTAGCCAATGACCTTCCTCCATCACCTTGAGGTACAGGCGCTGAGATAATTTTGCCCAACCTCTCCCCCTTTTTTGTTTTATATCCCACACCCTACCCTAGTCACCAAACCAGAACAGCCCACCAGAGAGAAAATGCAGGTCAGGGGCACCCCTATCCAGAGTTTTGGCCTAGATACTCTCAAATTGAGAGTTCATTCATGGGGTAGGATGTATCAAGCCTATCATAATGTACTCAAAGGGCCATAAATTGTACTTTTTTTTTGGTTTTGGAATGCTTGTTTCAGCCTTTGGGGAACACATGGGCCAAAAGGACAGATCAATAAACAAATAGTCATTGGCCTAATTAGGGAAGGGATGAGTGTGGTAAGCCACGGGGACCAATTAAACCAGATCTCATGGGGAGGGGGGTCCTTGACTTAAATGAATCAATATCTTCTCTTAACTCATCTAGGGATCTTGTAACTATTCCAGAATAGTCCACATAGAAGCAACATTCTTCCCCAAGTGCTCTGCAAATTCCTCCCTATGTTCCATAAGCAGCAAGTCCAATCCTCTCCTATTTTGCAAGTTTACCCTTGCTAAGGAATCCAAAGACTTTTGTAAATAATGTAATGCAGTCTCTATCTTTTCTAATTATGTCCAGCCCAGTCTGTTCGCATCCCCAGGAAGAGCAATAGTAATCAGGAGCCACCCCACAGTTTCTAATAGCACAGGCAGTCCAGTTGCTTCCTGAGCAGATATAAAAGAGCTGCAGGAGGGCATGTCTCCTACGGGCATGAGAAACCCAGGCTCATTAAGGTAAGACGCCTGGGGTAGGATGTATCCCTAGAACCTCTGCATTCAGGTCTCCCTTTGATCCCCAGAATCCAGTCTCCTGCGTCCCAGCTCCCACACACCAAATCACAGAGGTCAAACATCATATCAGGCCACAACATCCAGGATGTCGTGATCTGAGAAGTCTGCTTTAGGATCCCTTTAGTGCCAGAGCTCGACAAGATCCATATCACCTTCTGTGGTTAGTGGGGGCCTGGACCTCGATCCCTGTGAAAAGAGTTAACATGATTACAGCCAGGAAGGGCATCTGAAATAGATAAACAGGCAGGACTTTCCCCAAGGGTCAGTGATCCTTGAGCAGTGGTTATTTTTATTTTCTTCTGTTTGAATTTAAGGGTTGTCCCTCTGTTTGGGAACACACATCCTTATCTTTGGCCCTGTGTCAACAAGAGATCTGGGTGCCTCCATTGGTTAGTGAGAGGATTCTTCTACCTATCCTTTAGGCAGGGCCTCATTGGTAAGGATCCCCACTGTTTCTGGAATCTATTTTGTTCATCTGATTTTTGAAAATTTAGAATATTTATGGTTAATAACATCTTTGCAGTTGTAGATGGGGGAGGCTTCTCCCACTTTTTGCTTTATATGTACCTCGCTGAGATATTGGCTTTCAACAATTGCTTGACCCTGAGGGTTGTATGGGATCCCAATGGAATGGGATATATTCCATCTCTGGAAAAATTATTTTAATGTTTTACTTCTAAAACAGGGGTTGTTATCAGTCTTGACCTGTTGTGGCAGTCCCACCCTAGCAAAACATTTTCAGAAGAGGCTTTGGCATGGGTTGCCTTTTCCCCTGAGTAGGTGGTAGCACAGCATGCCTTAGAGTACATGTCTATGGTCACAAGCATGTATTTTAATTTGCCAAACGGAGGGTAATGTGTTATATATGTTTGCCAGATAATATTGGGTCCTAACTCTCTTGGGTTCACTCCTGGCCCTTGTAAAGGGGTGGGAGTGTGGAGAAACTGTTGGCAAGTATAACATGTATGAACAACTCTCTTTAATTCTGTTGTGCAGATCTGGGGGTATAAGTATTTGAGTCCTCTCCAGCTGACATGAGTTAAGACATGTATTTGGGTAGCATTTTGTATAGGCAGAGTTGAGACCTCTATGAGACAGGTCCCTGAAGCTGCAGCATCTGCAGCAACATGCCCTTGGGAAATGAAGCGAGGAAGGTTTTGTTGTCCTCTGAAATGCTGAATATATATGTTTTTTTTTTCTACCTCTAAGAGTGATCCAAGTTGTATCATCAAGGCTGAAATAGGATTAGCATCCAATCTGATATAGGCATAGGGTAAGTGTGGCAGTAGATTCACTACATAAGAGCTGCCGGAATAGAGGTGGCAGAGTTCTGGGGCGTCTTGTAGGGCAATATATACGGCCATCATTTTTTTTTATATTGAGAGGATCCACCACAAGGGAGAATTTTGGTAATATTTGTCTTGCCCCCCCCCCCCTGCAGGGAAAACTAAAAAGGTGGCCCTATTTATCTTGCCATCTGTGCAAACAGTGAATGCTTGGAGCAGGGGCCTAGAATAAATGACTAAGGGGACTCTCCAGTGTAGTTCTTGATACAGTTTCACTAACAGGACTCCCCAAAGTAGGTGTCCAGGGTCCCAAGAAATCCCTCCAGGGTGAGGCTCAATCAAGAACAACGTCTGGCTGCCCATTCTAAATCCTTAATTTTGAAAGGAATTATTAATTTAGAGGGATCGTGTCCATAATGTCAGAGAAAGGTATCCCTGATTTTTATGATCATATCAGCTATTCTATCTACTAGAGAGTTCACTCTGGGAGTGTCCCCCCCCCACAGGGTGGTGTGTACCCATTCTAGTGGTTGTGACTGTTGAACAATAGCAGCCAGCATGGTCTTTTTCCCTAATAATATCCAGTCTTGGACTGGAATGTTAGGATTATATCTTGCCAAAGAAGCCTGATAGAACTTGTTGAAGAATTCAGTGAGTGCTTGACAACCCTTAGGGGGCAAGGAAATGATCTGTTATATTACCTCCTAAAAGGGATAATATCTCCAACACATCTAGTCTCCCAGTCTCTACAGGCAACCAGGTCTTACCCAGTTTATTTCTCCCAGAATCTTTTGTAACCCCAATAAAGTGAAAGGCTCAGACAGGATTAATTGGCTTGAGTGAGTGTTAATTGGGATCCCAATATATGAAATGGGAGTACTGTCTGTATTTTGTTTGGGGCTATCTTAAAGCAATGTTGTTGGAGAATATCAACAATAGTGCTTACCCAGGGACCTAGCTCTGATTCCTTCAAATGCCCAATGATTAGATCATCTATATAAATATACAGAAGGGTATTGTCTTTGTCAAAATAAGGAGAGAGGATACTATACAAATATTGTTGGCGGGGGGCTGGAGAGATGGCTCAGTGGTTAAGAGCATTGCCTGATCTTCCAAAGTTCCTGAGTTCAATTCCCGGCAACATGGTGGCTCACAACCATCTGGAATGAGGTCTGGTGCCCTCTTCTGGCCTGCAGACATACACACAGACAGAATATTGTATACATAATAAGTAAATAAATATTTAAAAAAAATATTGTTGGCAAAAGGCCGGACTATTGGCCATCCCCTGTGAAAGAATAGTCCATTGATATCTCTCATCAGGTTGAGAGGAGTTAACTGTAGGAATGGAAAAGGTGAACTTTTCATAATCCTCCTCATGAAGATAAATTGAGAAGAAGCAGTCCTTTAGATCAATTACAGTGAGGTGGAAATATGGGAGGAGATTGCTGGGACCCAAGGCAAGTCCCTTAAAGCGGTCCCTACTAGTTCCATATGAGCATTGATTGCCCATAGGTCCTGTAACCTTCTCCGTGAGGCTTATGTATCACAAACACAGGGCTGTTCCAGGGCCTCATTGAGTACTTTATCTGTCTTTCAAGCAGATTTCTGGTGTTTTCCTTGAGCATCTTAAGTTCAGATAATGGCCACTGCTCCACCCATACTGGCTGACCAGGTGCCCACCTAAGGTGGGGGGTATGCTGGGGTCAGTGGCCTTGACTTTTTGGGGTGAATTCACATGTCAGGGGTCTTTCTGATGACACGTTTCTCAGTTTTTTTATCATCATAAAAGGCTAGGTGGTCAGTGGTAGTAACTGCATCCATTTGTCCTAACAAATCTTGTCCCAAGAGGTTTGCAGACAACCCCAAGAAGATCAGAGGCCTGAACTTTCCTTTTTCTCTATCCAGCCTCACCCAAGTTATGGAACTGACCTTCCCCCAACCTCAGTAACAGGTAGCCTGGTTATGAGATCCCTGCTGGTTGGGAACTCTTCCTTTCTGAGGATCATCCTGTCAGCTTTTGTGTCTATGAGGCATTGGAATCTTTGTCCCCCCAAAACATAGTCATATTGGGTCAGAATCCCTCTACCGTTGGAATGGTCCCGTTAAACGAATGTGCATCTTTCCTTCCTTTGGTTAAAGGGGCTGGAAGGCACCCCCATCTAGTTTAAAAGTTGACTTGCAATGGGTATCCCACTTATATCAAATTTGGAGTGTCATTCTGAGCCCCAATGATACCCCTTGTGGCAACAAGGGCAGGGAGACAAAGGGGGTTTCTTCCACACCTGAGTCTCATTGCTGTTTTGTGGGCAATCCCTCTTAAAATGCCCGAGTTGACTGCATTTCTCAAGTGTTTGTTTTGTTGTCCAGCCACCAAGGCTCGAGTAATAAAAGAGGCTAGAGTTTGGGTCTGGGCCTGAAGGGGTGCCACAAGAGTCTGGTTGGTATGTGGCATGGTCCCAGCATTCTATGATGGCTCAACTCATTGACTCATGGACCCTTCCCTAAGGCCAACACAAGTCATCCTGGAATCTTGGTTCATACCTTCCCAGACTATGAGCTTAGTAATTTGACTCTAAGCCCACCAGGGGCCAATTTCCTCCCAAGGCTGGTCTGCACATGGACAATAAAGTCCAGAAGGGGCTCACCCGGTTTTTGCATGGCTCCAGCTCTAGGTGATTCAGTGGGTCCCTCCTCTAGCTTGGTCCAGGCCTCCAGGCTTGCTTGTCTAACTTGGTCCCAATATGGAGCTGCAATTGCAGCTTCTTGTACCCCAATGGAAAAGCCTTCCCTCGTACTAGTTAACACCAGATAAGTGATGGGAATTGGGGGGTCGGCCATTCTATTTAACTCTACCCCATGCGACAGACCTCCTTAAAGAAGGCCGTCCATTTAACATAATGGGATTCCCCCAGGTTAGCATTATCCACATCATACAAGTCCTTGGGGACACAAGGATGGTAGGCTTCCTCCTGAAGAAAGGTCATGGCCCAAGGGGAGTTGGGGTCATCCTTGGGCACAGCCTTCCTCAATTCTTTCAGGTCCTTAGATTCCCAAGGATACCTGGCTAGGGAGCTACTAGAGCCGAGGGCAACACTGACCTGAAAGGCTTGGGGTCTGTAAACCTTAGCCCTTTAGGCCTTGGCATAAGTAGATTTAGGACCCCAATAGGCTCCACCCCACATTCCTCTGTCTGAGAGCCCAAAATTTGCAGTTCCTCCCGGAGACTCTTATATTCATTTCCTCCTGACAAGGACGGAGCCCCTTTTATTTGTTCCATTCCCTTCTACCATTTGATCCTTTCCAGGGTGGCTGAGGAATAAGGAGGTGGCCATGACTCATCACAGACAATATCTACTTTCCTTTCTGCCTTTGCCTCTGCCTGCCGTATTCCTTCCCCCTGGGACTGCTCTTCAGTAAATTGCACCGATTTTTGACCCCTCGTCTGTCTCCTTTTCTCCCATTCTTTTAGTTTATTGGTTACTTTTGGATTCTCCAGACATCTCCTGATCTTTTGCCTTTTCCTGTCTCTTGCCTATTTCCTTCTCCTTCTAGTCTGTTGGTTATTTCGGATTCTTTAGACCTCTCCTGGTCTCTGACCTTTTTCTTAACCACCGTTGGGGGAAACAGAGTAGTTGGGTGAAAACATACCTTAAGGGCTGGTGGGGATATATCAAAGTGTTTTTCCCTTTCTCTGGTCAGAGACTCTACCGGGTTCCATGTGCCCCATGGAACCCCAGTGGGTATCCAAGGGGCCAGAGTAATTATATCCTCCTATGCCTGGATCACGTTGTGGTCTGACAATTCCAGGCCTTGGGGGAGTAGTATATCTCAGCACCTTAAGCGCTGGGTCATTTTTGTATGAAGTTGCATTACCTATCTTGGGGTCCCATTTAACTTGACTGACTGCTTTGCCCTAGGACCAGTTGCCCCACTGGGTGCCAGTTGCTAGGCCTTATTCCCCAGGGAAATGTGAGTGCACTATCTGCCCATTCTGCATCCCCACAATGCAGGACAATCACACACAATAGGGAGTAAAGTCAAAGCAGGAACTCAGTTTATTATTGTGAGCATCAGTTTATAGAGATTAAGTAACATCATGTGATGCAGCGGTATCTCCAGCCAATGGGAGACAGCCATGTCCATGTCTGGAGGGGAATCTACCTAGATTTTGCTGACTCATCCCCCTTGGTAGCTTTGAGACTATCCCTCAAACTTGAGCCAGTCTTTTCTCTGTCCTACAGGCCTTGAGATACAGGACCTTAGATAATTTTGGCCCAACAGTCCATGATATACTAGAATAAAAAATGAAATAAATGTTTAAAAATATTTTTGTAAGTCATAAAGTAGAAAAAGCATTTTCCCATTCTGGGTTATTAGTAACTTTAGAATAATTAAAATTAAATTGGTTGGTGTTTTTCTGTTAATAGTAAGAAACTAAATGAATTTTTTGGTAATAAATTAGAAGAGTTTGTTTCCTTTCCAGGAAGAGATAAATGATGCCTCTAATTTGTGTAAGATTTTCACAAACCAGTAATGGAGAAAAAGAAACTCCTATTTATTTCCTTCATGAGATATTTTTTAAAATGTTAAGGTGGTTTTAGAGACTGAGGATTGGCTTTCTATAACATAATATGGATCTAATGGGAAACGTATTAAGGTTCTGAGCTTCTCAGATCAAAGACAATATTTGAAACCAAATCAATATTCTGCCAGGTTTTCTGATCATAAGCTCAAGATAGAAACTTTGGGCAGAATGATTGTATCTGTCAGCCACTAAATTAATATTCGTAGGTTCTAATACTCTATGGATTTTCCTATGACTAGTATTTTTCTCTCAGGTCTATGACTCATGAGTATTTAAAAGTAACAAATCAACATCGACATTTTATTATTATCACATACGTGGTGCCTTTTCTGTTTCTTTAAGAGAAATAAATCCGTGTTTTAATATATTGATGAATTTGTTGCTTCTTTGTAAAAATTACTAGTAGGAGTCACCATGCATTACAGTAATACTCCTTTTTTCTGGTTTTGAACTTCACTGAATTCGCAGAAGAGACAGCAATTTGAAGATGACATACATCTATGTCCGTGGTCATAGTGGGGCTCTGAATGGCAGCTGCCCCTTTTGTTATGTGTAGTCGCCTTTCTGAAGAAACTATCCTGTCCAGAATAGCCCCGAGTCAGTAGCTCTCATGGTTTCAATACTATTTATTTCATAAGAATTAATTAAATTTATTAAATTGGGAGGTATTTCTTTGCTGTTTTATTGTCTGTATCTGTAGCTCTCCCACTCTCCTTACAAGTTCTAACAGAGTGAGAACCTTATCTCACTCAAGGCAATATACACCATCCAAGGCCACAACCTTCAATATATACTCTATGATCCTTACAAAGTTACCATGAATAATGTATCAATATGTCAAAGTTCAGAGGAAATATGAAGAGTTATGTTCTCGAGGCATTGATTGTCAAAAGTTTTCAGCTTGTGAGGGTATTGAATTCTTCATGAACACCATTGAGGCCAGTTAGGACTACTTAAGACCCTGGCTCAAAAGAAAAACAAACAAAAAGGGTAACTCAATATTGTCAGGATTTCCACATTTCCTACCCTTAGAATTCAATTGGGTCAAATTTTAATAGGTCTTTTGTTCTATACTTCATGGTTGCTTGAATTGCCTTACAGGAATTAAAGAAATAAAACTGTGTAAGGGAACAAAGGTGACTAATCTAACGAGAAGAGGTGACAAAAGAGAGGAAAGATGGTATAGGGTAATGGTCTCAATACACAAAATTTATGTCTTATGAATTATGGTTCTGAAAAGTGTCTTTACTCTGTCTATTCTCTCTGAATCTTGTTTTGGTTGTTGATTTATATAGACCAGGTTGGCATCAAACTCATATTGTAGTCAATTATATATTTGAATTCATGATCTTCTTTTTTTCCAATCATGCCCATTACTCACTGAGTTTTAAAATTCAAACTTTTTTTTCATTTCTTTTTTCTTTATTTAAGCAACATCAATTTCTTTTTACTATACTGGAGGCTAGCAGTCCAAAATCAAAGTTATTGGTATAGCTAATTTTTCATGACTTGTGTCTTCATAGATTTTTATTTCTTTATTGTATATTTTGATCAATGCTCAGATGGAAATACCTTTGTAATAGAGTAGACATTGCGTGTTCTTTATTTCAGTCAGGTAAATTAATGGAAAATAAGAGCTCAGAATGAAACAAAGGCCAAGTTTATTAGCAAGTATCACAGACTACCTAATTGATAAAGGTGGGCTTCAGAGTTTGTGCCCAATCTCTAAACATGTCTAGGTTTATTTGGGGCCTAAAGGCCCCACCTAAGTACCTGTCCACTTCCCTTCTTTTTTGGTGTACTAGGAGCCCCTTGTATTTTCATCCACAAACAAGGAAACAACTTCAATAGGATCCTCTACCTCTGTGCAATACCCTTGATGCAGGGATTAGGTTCCTTGACTTGACGCACTAGTAAAGAAATAATTGTTGGTAAGAGTGGGCTCCCCGACCTGCTCTACATTTGTGATGTGATGAAAACATATAGAGGAAACACATCTGAAGGGTTAGGGCTTATGTTAATGGAAATGGAAATTTATTGCCCAGCACAAAAAGTCACAAGAAAACAAAGACTTGACTTGTGGTTAGGAACAAAGGTAATGAAAACTTCAAAATGGGGCTGACTAAGATCCCCTCTTCCTTCATCTTAGAGGTTCTCTGCCCTACCTGCAAGGTTTAACACATTAAATTTAGTTTCAATTTCAACTATATAGTCTTAACTTTTTGCTTTTATAAGCATAATTATAAGTTTAATACAGGGACAACTTTATGTTGGTGTAATATATCTTTGCATAAAAAACAATATGTTTAAAACAACATTATTTACAAATGTTTACCATTAATTTGCAATAGGAATAAAGAATCAAATTTATGAAACTAAAAGGATATTTTTGGAAAAGAGATAACATTAAAAAGCTATAAAACAAATAAGATGAAAATATGCCAAAACAAAAGAAAACGAAACAACACACACACACACACACACACACACACACACACACCGCATGCACACCACATGCACACACACACACACAAACAAAAACCCCCCAAAAATGGACTCTGAACATCAAGCTGGAGGGGGGATAGGAGGCAGGGGTATTTTCCTGGTGTTGAATAGAGGAAAAGAATAAGATCCAAACCTATTGGAGGAAAACCTTTTTATTTTATTTTTTAAAAAAGAAAACAAACTATCATTTTTCATTTTACATATAAATCCCAGCTCCCACCTCCCTCCCCTCCTCCCATTTCCCCCACCTACTCCCCCACCCCCTATTCAGTCCTCAGAGAGGGTAAGGCACATTGCTTTGGGGAAGGTTCAAGGCCCTCCCTATTATATCTAGGCTGAGCAAGGTATCCATCCAAAGAGAACGAGTTCGAAAATTTGCTAGTACAAGCAGTAGTAGGTAAATCCTGGTGCCACTGCCAGTGGCCCTGTAGTCTGCCCCAGCTATACAACTCTCACCCACATTCAGAAGGACTAGTTTGGTCCTATGCTGGTAACTTCCTTGTGCAGGTGGAGTTGGTGAGCTCCCATTAGCTCACGTAATCTGTTTCAGTGGGTGAACACATCATGGTCTTTATCTCTGTGCTATAATGTCACTCCTCCCATTCTTCAACTGGACTTTGGGAGCTCAGCCCAGTATTTCACTGTGGGTCTCTATCTCTGTTTCCATCAGTTGCTGGATGAAGGTTATATGGTGACATTTAAAGTATTCATCAATCTGACTACAGGGCAGGACCCATTCGGGCACCCTCTCCTCCATTTCTTAGGGTCTTGAGCAAAGAAAATAAACTATTGTCACACAAGTGTATGAAGATGTCAGGTGTGGTATTGCTAGTGTATGTTTGTAATCCAAGCACTTGGGAGGCAAAGGCAAGAAGATCAGATAGCCAAGGCCAGTTTTGTCTACTCTGTCTCATAAAATGTGAATGACAAAAGTTTAGTAACCATATACAAATCTTAATCAGTTTATAAACCAGGTTGAAGAATATTATAAACATATCTGGTTCTGGTTCTAGTACTCTGTGTGCGCGTGTGTGTATATGTGTACACATGCATGCAAAAGAGAAAAGCTACAGAGACAGAAAGCCAGAAGCAAAGAAACTGAAAGGAGAAAAAGGGAAAGAGGAGGTGGGAAGGAGACTTACTGTTGGTTAATCTCTTAAAAATTACAGGTTAGAGATGCTGTAATTTATAATTCAGGGGATTCTGTGTCTCATAGCTATTGAAAAACATGATGGAGTTGCTATAATGAAAAGCCAATTTGATTTATGGAAACATACACAGGACAAAGTTTCAGGAGATCTAACTCCCATTTTTATATAAGTATTTCATTCCATATATATTCTGTATTTATGTCACATGTATTAACATCCCAATTCAAGTGTGTTAATAAAAAGGCACTCACATAACCTTCTTCAATAAAAATTAAAACACCACTGTCCATTCAAAACATACCTCTGTGACAAGTGAAGCATGAGTGTGGATCTCAGAACATCCAATAAAACATTCATTTTCTGATTTTTCATTAAATTTTATTAATGAATGTTAAGTTGGATCAGAATGTATAAACTCACAACATGTTAGTAAAATTAACATGACATCATTTTTTAAATCAATTTTCTCTTCAGATAACTTATTCTTAGAGATCTTCTTTTAAATTAATTCAATCTTTTACTTATTCCCCTGACTAATCCATTGTCAGAGAGCAACTTAGAGGTCTTGCCACGATAACATTGACAACTGACATTTCAATAAACTAACAAGAGACTTGATATGCCCTTAATGCTTTTTTAAATAGGATGTAGTTATTGCATCATTGCAGTTCATATACTTACTATGTTTATTACAATAGCTGTGCTCAAAAATGATCTACTGAATCTGACTCTCAGGACACACATGATAAATGTTTTAACCATGAATGAAAAAAAAGGCAACATTATAATTAAATACTCTAAAATTTCAACAAGGCACCTTATCACAAAGCATGAGGAAAGTTTGAGTTTAGAGTCTGCACAAGAGCAATTATATATACATATATTCCATGCCATTGAAATAGATATAGATATAAATATATTCATATATATGTTGGAGAATATTATTTTAAGGTGTGTTGCTTTTTTATGGTGTATTTGTTTAACTCTGTGAAGCTGTGATTCTTTGCCTATATAAAACACCAGATGGTCCTAATAAAGAGCTAAATGGCCAAGAGCAAGACAGGAGCAAAGATAGGTGGGGCTGGCAGGCAGAGAGTATAAATAGAAGGAGGCAGAGCAGCAAGAGAACAAGAGGAGGACATCAGGGGGCCAGCCACCCAGCTACACAGCAAGCCACGAAGAAAGAGGTAAAGAAGTAAGATATACAGAAGCAGAAAATATAAAAGCCCAGAGGGAAAATATAGATGGAATAATTTAAGTTAAGGAAAGCTGCCTAGAAATAAACAGAGCTAAGGCTGGGCGTTCATAACTAAGAATAAGCCTGTGTGTGATTTATTTGGGAGCTGTGTAGTGGGCCCCTCAAAAAGCCAAAAGAACAAAAACATCACACAAAATATATACCTATATGTACAAATATACATAAATATGTATATTTCCATGGCATGGAGCCTTGCCTTGATTAAAATGAATATATTGTTTAGCAATTGCTCCAGGAGGACATGCTGTGTCCTGTTGAATGGATCAGGTATGGGTAGGGGAGGTTAGAGCTCTCCTGTCTCTCTCTCTCTCTCTCTCTCTCTCTCTCTCTCTCTATTTGTGTGCCTTTGTGTGTAAATGTTTTTAGGTGACTGAAGAAAAGAAGTTATAAGGACTAATGTTTTGCTTTTACTAGCATAATTATAAGTTTAATAAAGGACAACTTTACTGTGTAATACATATTCACATTATGAATCATGTCCTCAATATCATGTATTTTGTATTCATTTTCTATTTGCATGGAGTTAGAGTAAACTCACACAATTTATGAATCAATTGCAAACTACTGGAAAATGAAGGAAAATTGCATTATTTTTGAAATGTTAAATATACATATATATAGTAAAATTTTAAAGTATTCAAAAATATAGTTTAGAAACATACTGAACTTAGTATCTCTAAACCATTATATTTTCTAAACTTTAAACATATGCTGTAAAAACTAACCCAAGCCAGTTTGGCCATCCAATAGTTCTCAGTCTCTTAAAGCAAATTTTGGTAGGACCCAACAGTTGAATACAAGTAGATGATTCACAGCAACCTTTCCCACGTACACTTACTATCAGGTAGTATGCTAAAATTAAAACAAATCTTACATCACATAGATGCAGCTTTGTCAAATGTAACGTAGTGATGAATCAGTTACCAAATGTAGCTGTGTAGGTTCAAACCATCAGTCCACAGAAAGTTACACATATCTCCTTCCAAGGCAGCTCCACTATGAGGAAATTTATTCTAATTTAAACTATTAAGTCTAATTAAAATTTAAAATTCTAAGTCCATCAGCAACATAATCTTACACAAAATGAAAAATGACAAACTAAAGGGAATTTATACCTAAAATATGAGAATTCTAGCCTTGGCAAGTCTTAATGCCTCACTCATACAAAGGCTCATAACATTTATTTAACTTTTTTATTGTTAGCTTAGTCTTTTAACTGTTGAGCCATGAATTTGAAAGAGAGCAAAGAGGGTTATGTGTGTTAGTAAAAAGTAAAGAGAAAGCAAAAATGATGTAATTTTTACAATCTCAAAAAATAAAAGATGCAATAAAAATAAAAAAATACATTTGCCACCTTTAAATCTTAAATATTATTTATTTCTGTACTAATTATGGCAAGTATTACTTTTGTGAACTAATTAAATCTATAATGCTGATTTTAGTTTTTACATTTACTTATTGCTTGGGTCCGCACATACGTGTGTGTGTGTGTGTGTGTGTGTGTGTGTGTGTGTGTGTTTGTGTGTGTAGAGGCATTCACATTCCATGGCACACTTATAATCAGAGGGCAACTTCTAGTTTTTTCCTTCCACTATGTGGGTCCTGAGAATAAAATTCAGGCTATCAGGCTGAGAAACAATGGTCATTACCTGCTAAGACTCTTGCCCTCCCTCTAGTGTAGATATAAACAATGATGACTGAATTCTTAGGAGACATTTTTAGAGTATGGATTCCTGCCTAAGAAACTTCAAATTCCAAAGACCTTAGGTGATGAATCAAAGTTAACATACAGATACTTAGGTAATAGTGATCAATTTTAAGGTAAATCACGAAACCTCAAGCAAAATATCTTCTTAAATTGATCTATCCTACAATGTTACATGTACAAAGGTGACATAAATCGCAACAGCTAACAGGAGATAACCACACATGGAATATATCTGTCTTTAAGGAGATGTCCACTGCCTCCTTTATGGATGCATACATACATACACATATTCATGCATGCATTAGTACATAGATTGACTAACATATGATTGAGAAATTTGCAATGGATGCATAGATACCGTAAGATTAGACTTACTGAGAACACAGTCATTGTTTTATATCTATTAACTAACTAATCTTAACTTTCATCCACATGAACTCTTATGTACTCAAATAATGTAAACCCCAAAATTATTCTCTTCAAACTTTTAGTTTCACTAGTTGAATCTATCTTTCTTTAGTAAAATATCTGGTACCTGCTAAAAGAAAACCAAGTGTGGACTCCAATGGGGTTCATAAAAGGATATGAACATGAAAAGTAAATAAGGGATATGCTTGCTATATGTCCACATCTTCCAAGAGGGGAGCTCTCTGGAGAAGAGAGATATCTAAAGTCCCTCCTTGCAAAGGAAAGTTTAAAGCCATAAAGCTAGGCCCCCTCAGGGGAGAGTTCTGGCAGTTTCCTGAAAACTCCCTGTAGAAGGATATTTAGACATCTTTTCAGGAAACCATTTCTTTACAGATGTCGAGTCACCTTATGAGCCAATAACAATGGTGTGCTCTCCATCTTCCAGTTTATTCTCTACGAATAGGGGAAGTAATTTACTTTTAAACAGTGTTTCTAAGTACTTTTCCCTTGAGAAAGTCATTTCTTCTCATATTCCTGGGTCAGCTGGTTTCCTATAATCAGATATCATGAAGCCTTTCTATCATGCCTCTCATACTGGCAAAAAATTTTGAATAAATTATCCCAAGATTGAGTGTTCCCCAGTGAATCCTGATGTGTCAAACTTTCTTTTTGCTGTGACACCCATATCTTTTATATTGTACCCAGTTTCTACTGAACAAGGACCCAGATATTCAAATGTCAATTAGAAAACTCCTTCTGAAAATGTGACAGGTAACTCAACAAAAACGTTCAAAGGTAAAATCATGGTTTGCTGCCTGGCCCTACAAATAGCTCATATTGCATCCTGCCTTATCCCAGCTAACCACAAGCATGCTACATTTAAGCTAAACATCAAAGAGCCAGTTTTCATTTCTCTCTATCCCTCCTACCCCATAGCCATTTTGCTATCATTTCCACTTCGTCATCTCTTCTGCTGTTTTACCAGCTCAAGCCTCGCCATTGTCACTGAGAATGTTGTATTGTGTTGCCACTTATTGGGTCTTTTTTATTGTAGCTTTGTTTCTTTGGCTAACACTACAATTCAATGCTTAAGAAAACCCAAAATACAAAGATTTGTATTTTTTGTATTTGTATCATGGTTTCATTAAAAACTATCTTTTTCCCATACTTCATTTTTTATTTATTTTACATACCAACCACAGTTCACCCTCCCCACTTATACTTTCTCTATAAGCATGAAAGGAATCCTCTAGCAATTATCAAAAATACATCTACAAAACCAGAGACAACCAGGTCCTGCTAACTCTGACAGCACAGTATTTTCTATTCTTTTAAATAATGTCAAATCAATATAGTATACTCTCATGATCTTTGCTTTCATTACTCACTCTGACTAGAAAACTTTAGCTCCCGTTATTAAGGTTTAATTCACTTCAATGTAAGTCTCAGCTCAAATATCACAGTACAATGAAGCCACACCTACAGCTTTATTATGGGAAGCTTAGCAACATACCCTGGGTATCTACCGTCTATACCCTAACTTGCTTTCCAGTCTCTGCAACATCTTTCACGAACTGTACATGTCTCATTTAGCTTCTTTGTTATTGTATGTCTACTCAGACTATCATAAGAGTATTACAAAGGCAAGGATCTTGCCTTTTCTACTCTTATCTTTTGCCTTGAAAGTGATAAGAGTCATTATTGGCTGAATAGAGAAAGAAGAACAGATTTTTCTTTCAGGAAACTGAGCTGGGCAGTGGTTGCACATGCCCTTAAACCCAGCACTTGGGAGGCAGAGGAAAGCAGATCTTTGTGAGTTCAAGGCCAGCTGGTCTACAAGAGCTTAGAGCTAGTTCCAGGACAGACTCCAGAAAAACCCTGTCTCAAAAAAAAAGAGGAAAGAAGAAAGAAAGTAAGAAAGAAAGAAAGAGAAAAAAATTGAGAAAGGAATCGATCACTCCAATGTGATAGAAGCCCTTAGTATTGCATGACTAACAGCCCCACTTAAATCTAACTTAGAATAATTAATTAGTAAAAGGTCCCTAAATTACTACTGGGTTTAACATTAACATCTCCCATTCCCTTAGTCCCTTACACTTTTTCATGTTAAATAGACCTGGAATAAAAGGAATAGCATCATATTTAATAGGTAGTATGACCTCATTTTATTTTACCTCAACTCCAAAGAGAATTGAAATTGAGTTATTCAATATCAGAGCCCTACAACAAACGTCATCAAAAGTGTGGCTCCTGAAATAGCGGGATCGATACAAACTGGGAAAATTTTAGAGATGGATTCTACAAGGTTTTCCCCTGTCTGCCATGGAGTCCTGGAAGATTCCTGTAGAGCTGCTGCACTCCAGTCTATGTTGAATCCTGAAAAGAGTGATTGAATGCCATTCAATGACTTGTTTGAATAGAAGCTTTAAATCAGTAGGAGCAAGCCCTTTTCAACAATACAAGATCTAATGCACCAGGATAACAGGGTCTAACCTTGGCTGTGCCTTACAACTACCAGCCATAAAATTTTTTATGCTTGGGTCCCTGTTTTACATGTTTTAGTTTAGATGATCTGCCTTTGGACAGATTTCTATTTTATTTAAATCTGATGAATTTGTGAAGTTTAGGACCACAGTTCTAGGGTGCTTATAGGCATTGCAGCATATCCAGGTACTTCTTCAATATACTTCTGGAAAGGGATATAATTTGGAATTCAAACATCGTTTGCCTCACAGTTTTGCAGAGGGGTGAATGAAAATGATTTGTCCTAAAATACAGCATATGGTTGTAAACGTTAGTGTTGAGTAGCCTCATCCAAATCATCAAGTCACAGAAAAGCACATTAAAGCAGTGTAATGCTTAAAACGAAGTTCTGTAGTAAGCATCTGCTCTAATAGGTTGACTTATTTCAGAAGGGAATTTTCATTTCAGGGAAGCTTATCATGATATCAAATATGTTTTGAGTTAATGAAAACTCAGGAAGCACCAAGTTAATAGGGCAATTTTAAATCATAAAACTTAATTTAATTGCACTAAGAATGACAGTGTAATGTTCCTTACAAAAGGAAGTTTCACAACCTTATTGAGCAAACGGAAAATTACTGGGATGTCTCCTTTGAAGAACTTGACGAGGAGAGGCAGCCTTCCTTAGAAGATGGTTATTTACTTCTTAATTAAAAACAGAATGATTAAAAAGAGATTTCACTTTAGAAAGCCATGGAACAGCTTGTTTGATAAAACTGTTATAAGCATCCAGACTCTCATTTACATGTTAGTATTGATTTCTTTTATTTGTCTTCAGAGATACTTCAATAGGGGTTTTTGAGGTTCTTCCTTATATATTTGGTTTTTAATAGCTGTTATAAGTAAAATAAAGTTTACATGTCCGGAGAAATTATGCTTATTTTTATAATAGAATCTTACTTTGTGCAATGTTACCATTATCCCTTTCTGATAGAGAAAAGTCTACATTTTAACTGCTTAATTTCAAATTAAACTAATTGGGTGAAGGATTAAAAGTAAATATTAATGAAATTAGTCTATTTCTGTCAGTATATATATATATATATATATATATTATAATATATATTATAAAAGATAAAAATAGTTTGATCTTATGCTGGTTCCTTCCCTGTCTGGATGGAGTCGGTGAGCTCCCATTAGCTCAGGGTGTCCTCATCATGGTCTCGACTCCTCCCACTCTTCAACTGGACTTCGGGATCTCAGTCCAGTGCTCTGCAGTGGGTCTCTGCCTCTATTTCTATCAATTACTGAATGAAGGTTCTATGGTGATATTTAAGATAATGATCAGTCTGACTACAGGGCAAGTAAAGTACAGGTCCCCTCTCCTCTGTTGCTTAGGGTCTTAGTTGGGGTCATCCTTGTGGATTCCTGGGAATTTCTCTAGAGCCAGGTTTTTTGCTAACCCCATAATGGCCCAGTTGATCAAAATATCTCTTTCCTTGCTCTCATCTCTGTTCTTCCTCCATCTCTACTATCCCATTCCCTCAAGTTCTCCTCCACCATTTCCTTCTCTCCTCTCCTTCTCTACCGCCCTCCCTTTGCTCCCACCACCTCTGAATATGGGTGACAGTTGTATGACTGGGGCAGACTGCATGGTCCCTGGCAGTGGCAACAGGATTTATCTCTAATACTTGTACTGCCTTTTAGGGAACCCATTCTCTTCGGATGGATACCTTGCTCAACCTACACATAGTAGGGAGGACCTTGGACCTTCCCCAAAGCAATGTGCCTTAAGGTCTCTGAGGAGTAGATGGGATTGGGGGGATGTAGAGGGAATGGAAAGAGGGGAGGGAGTGGTGACTGGGATTGGTATGTAAAATGAAAAAGAAGCTTTTTTCTTTTAAAAGATATATAAAAAGACAAACATAGTTCTTTCATTATAATTGCCTTGAATTGAACCAACTTAAGTGTTTCTTTTGAACCATATTTAATCAATGGCTCTTTAATAACATCCTCTGTAAAATATATTTCTAAATTGGTATTGGCTACCCCCAAGATGTAAGTGCCATTATCAAAGTTTTTAGGACATCTTGCCCTGACGATCATTGTGTGGTTTGTAAGCATTACAGCTGGGTAGGACTATTGATGGCTACTCCCTTCGTTACTTGGAGAGCACCTTCTAGTAAAATAAGAGTTATTCCTCAGGAAGGCATTTTCCACGCTGGTTCCAACCTGTTTCCAAGGTTCATGGTGCCTAGAAGAGGGACTTACCTTCAAATTCTGGGAGACAGATAAGTAGCATTTCCTAATCCATAAAATCAACTTTTACTTTGTGTAGTAAGGACATTTCTAGGGTTCCTTAACTAATTAGAATGCCTAGGTCATGAGTAGCAAAACTAGCCAGGCCATTTCTACATAGGAAATATTAGAAATACACTACATACAAGAATCACAATTTTATTAGTAATTAAACTTTAAAAGTTTAAAATAGACTAGTTTAAAAGTTTAAAAGTAAGACTAGGCATATTTTTAAAGTTACATGCTATACCATTTTTTTATACACGACAGTGTGCGTACAGTGTCTACCATCACAGAATGCTCTATTTGGCAGTCAGTGCTGATTGTCTACCATATAAGGAAATTAACTATTACATCATTTTCCTTATTCCCTTTTTACTTTCCTCTGCTTAGTTGTTTTATTACTCTTTACTGTTTTAGAGGATCTGCCACCCTTCTCCAAAATAGATAAACATGGAGACTTATTATTACTTATAACTGCCCAGCCTTAGCTTGGCTTGTTTCTAGCCAGCTTCGCTTAACTTAAATTATCCTGTCTATCCTTTTTCTATTTGTGTGTATCTTTTCTTTCCCTCTTATTCCGTGTCTGCCTGTGTGGTTGGGTGGCTGGCTCCTCTTCTCCTTTTCTTTTTTTTTAAATTTATTTATTTATTAAAGATTACTGTCTTTTCCCCGCCACCGCCTTCCATTTCCCTCCCCTTCCCCCAATCAAGTCCCCCTCCCTCATCAGTCCAAAGAGCAATCAGGGTTCCCTGACCTGTGGGAAGTCCAAGGACCACCCACCTCCATCCAGGTCTAGTAAGGTGAGCATCCAAACTGCCTAGGCTCCCCCAAAGCCAGTACGTGCAGTAGGATCAAAAACCCATTGCCATTGTTCTTGAGTTCCCAGTAGTCCTCATTGTCCTCTATGTTCAGTGAGTCCAGTTTTATCCCAGGCTTTTTCAGACCCAGGCCAGCTGGCCTTGGTGAGTTTCCCATAGAACATCCCCATTGTCTCAGTGTGTGGGTGCACCCCTCGCGGTCCTGAGTTCCTTGCTCGTGCTCCCTCTCATTCTGCTCCTGATTTGGACCTTGAGATTTCTGTCTGATGCTCCAATGTGGGTCTCTGTCTCTGTCTCCTTTCATCGCCTGATGAAGGTTAATATTCAGGAGGATGCATATATGTTTTTCTTTGGATTCTCCTTATTTAGCTTCTTTAGGATCACTAATGATAGGCTCAATGTCCTTTATTTATAGCTAGAAACTAAATATGAGTGAGTACATCCCATGTTCCTCATTTTGGGTCTGGCTTACCTCACTCAGGATAGTTTTTTCTATTTCCATCCATTTGCATGCAAATTTCTTGATTTCTCTTGCTTTCTCATTCCTCGTTTTCTCTTTCTATTCATTCCCTTTGCCTGCCAATCCCTCTGATCCCTTTGTCCTGCCTTGCTATTGGTCATTCAGCTCTTCATTAGACCATCAGGTGTTTTAGACAGGTAAAGTAACACAGCTTCACAGAGTTACACAAATGCAGCATGAAAGAATGCAGGACATATTTGCACCATTAGAACAAATGTTCCACAGCATAAACAAATAAAACACATCTCAAACTAATATTCCACAACACTCTCCAATCCCTCTCTTGTACCTCCTTGCTCCCTTTTTTACATATGGCCTCTTTTTCTTTAATTGTTTTATTGCCTAAGTACATAAATACAATTTGGTCAGTCCATTCAGTGTTACTTGTATGTATACAATTTCAGTTCTAACCCTTAAAATCGTTTAAACCATTGGGGTAGTAATTCCTGAGGATGACTATTTTGCTCACTCAGTATTAGTTAGTTTCCAATAAATAAAATATCGTTTAAATAAGTACACAATCCACATTTCTTGTCAGAGTCGACAAATGAGAAATGTTGTTTGTCTCAGTGACATAACTATTTCATTGTAAGGATTGCAAAGTCCATATCCCCTACTCTATCCAATGTATATGTATTAGACCTGCAATCAATTTTCATAAAATCACTAAAGCAATTGGAATAAGAAACTTTTTTTTAACTTTTTTTATTGAGAAAAGAGAAAAAAAACAAATTTCCTCCTCCTCCCAGCCTCCCATTTCCCTCCCCCTCCTCCCACCCTTCGCCCCCTCCCGCCACTCCTCTCCCCCTCCCTCTCCAGCCCAAAGAGCAGTCAGATTTCCCTGCCCTGTGGTAAGTCCTAGGTCCCCCCCCTCTGTGCATTTCTAGGAAGGTGAACATCCAAACTGGCTAGGCTCCCACAAAGCCAGCACATTACGTACGTTCAAAACCCCGTGCCATTTTGTCCTTGGGTTCTCATCAGCCCTCATTGTTCGCCATGCTCAGAGAGTCCAGTTTTATCCCATGCTTTTTCAGTCACAGTCCAGCTGGCCTTGGTGAGCTCCCAATAGATCAGCTCCACTGTCTCAGTGGGTGGGTGCTCCCCTCGTGGTCCCGACTTCTTTGCTCATGTTCTCCCTCCTTCTGCTCCTCATCGGGACCTTGGGAGCTCGGTCCAGTGCTCCAGTGTGGGCCTCTGTCTCTGTCTCCATCCATTACCTGATGAAGGTTCTATGATGATATGCAAGATATTCGTCAGTATTGCTCTAGGATAGGGTCATTTCAGGTTCCCCATCCTCAGCTGCCCAAGGAACTAACTGGGGACCTCGGCTTGGGTATCTGGGAGCCACTCTAGGTTCAAGTCTCTTGCCAACCCTAAGGTGGCTCCCTTAACTAAGAACCGTGCTTCAGTGCTCCCCCATCCAACCTTCCTTCATCCCAATCCTCCCCCTTTCCCAAGCTCCCCCCCATTCTCCCCCTCTCTCCCCATCTCCCCTTACCCCCATCCCACCCCACCCCCAAGATCTCAATTTTCTCCCCGGCAATTTTGTCTACTTCCCATAGCCAAGAGGACAACTATATGCTTTTCCTTTGGTTCACCTTCTTACTTAGCTTCTTTGGGATCACCAAGTGTAGACTCCGTGACCCTTGTTTATGGCTAGAAACCAATTATGAGTGAGTACATCCCATGTTCATCTTTTTGGCTCTGGGATACCTCACTCAGGATAGTGTTTTCTATTTCCATCCATTTGCATGCAAAATTTGAGAAGTCATTGTTTTTTAACGCAGCATAGTACTCTAATGTGTAGATATTGCACACTTTCTTCATCCATTCTTCCATTTAAGGGCATCTAGGTTGTTTCCAGGTTCTGGCTATTACAAATAATACTGCTATGAACATAGTTGAACAAATGCTCTTGTCATGTGATAGGGCATCTCTTGGGTATATTCCCAGGAATGGTATTGCTGGGTCCAGGGGTAAGTTGATCCCGAATTTCCTGAGAAACCGAAACACCGATTTCCAAAGTGGTTGCACAAGATTGCATTCCCACCAGCAATGGATGAGTGTTCCCCTTCCTCCACAGCCTCTCCAGCAAAGGCTATCATTGGAGTTTTTTATTTTAGCCATTCTGACAGGTGTAAGATGATATCTCAAAGTTGTTTTGATTTGCATTTCCCTGAGTGCTAAGGAGGTTGAGCATGACCTTAAATGTCTTTTGGCCATTTGAACTTCCTCTGCTGAGAATTCTCTGTTCAGTTCAGTGCCCCATTTTTTAATTGGGTTAATTAGCATTTTAAAGTCTAGTTTCCTGAGTTCTCTATATATTTTGGAGAGCAGACCTTTGTCTGTTGCGGGGTTGGTGAAGATCTTCTCCCAGTCAGTAGGTTGCCTTTTTGTCTTAGTGACAGTGTCCTTTGCTTTACAGAAGCTTCTCAGTTTTAGTGGGTCCCATTTATTCAATGTTGCCCTTAAAGTCTGTGCTGTTGGGGTTACACATAGGAAGCGATCTCCTGTGCCCATCTCCTGTAGGGTACTTCCCACTTTCTCTTCTATCAGGTTCACTGTGTTCTGACTGATAGTGAGGTCTTTAATCCATTTGGACTTGAGTTTTGTGCATGGTGATAGATATGGGTCTATTTTCATTCTTCTACAGGTTGACATCCAGTTATGCCAGCACCATTTGTTGAAGATGCTTTCTTTCTTCCATTGTATACTTTTGGCTCCTTTATCAAAAATGAGGTGTTCATAGGTTTGTGGGTTAAAATTCGGGTCTTCTATACGATTCCATTGGTCAACTTCTCTGTTTTTATGCCAGTACCACACTGTTTTCATCACTGTAGCTCTGTAATAGAGTTTGAAGTCAGGGATGGTAATGCCTCCAGACAATCCTTTATTGTATAGGATTGTTTTGGCTATCCTGGGTTTTTTGTTTTTCCATATAAAGTTGATTATTGTCCTCTCAAGATCTGTGAAGAATTTTGATGGGACCCTGATGGGGATTGCATTGAATCTATAAATTGCCTTTGGTAGAATTGCCATTTTTACTATGTTGATCCTCCCAATCCAAGAGCAAGGAAGGTCCTTCCATTTTCTGGTATACTCCTCAATTTCTTTCTTCAATGCCTTAAAGTTCTTGTCAAATAGATCTTTCACTTCCTTGGTTAGAGTTACCCCAAGATATTTTATGCTGTTTGTGGCTATTGTGAAAGGTGAAGCTTCTCTGATTTCCCTCTCTGCTTCCATATCCTTTGTGTATAAGAGGGCGACTGATATTTTGGAGTTTATCTTGTATCCTGCCACATTACTAAAGGTGTTTATCAGCTGTAAAAGTTCTTTGGTGGAGTTTTTGGGGTCGCTTATGTACACTATCATATCATCTGCAAATAACGAAAGTTTAACTTCTTCCTTTCCAATTCGAATCCCTTTGATCCCCTTATGTTGTCTTATTGCTATTGATAGAACTTCAAGTACTATATTGAAGAGGTATGGCGAGAGTGGACAGCCTTGTCATGTTCCTGAGTTTAGTGGGATGGCTTTAAGTTTCTCTCCATTTAATTTAATGTTAGCTGTCGGCTTGCTGTATATAGCTTTTATTATATTTAGGAATGACCCTTGTATCCCTAATCTCTCCAATACTTTTATCATAAAGGGGTTTTGAATTTTGTCAAATGCTTTTTCAGCATCTAATTAAATGATCATATGGTTTTTTTCTTTCATTTTATTTATATGCTGGATTACATTGATAGATTTTCATATGTTGAACCAGCCCTGCATCCCTGGGATGAAGCCTACTTGATCATAATGGATAATTTTCCTAATGTGTTCTTGGATTCGGTTTGCCAGTATTTTGTTGAGGATTTTTGCATCGATGTTCATGAGTGAGATTGGTCTATAATTTTCTTTCTTGGTTGAGTCTTTGTGCAATTTTGGTATCAGAGTAACTGTAGCTTCATAAAAGGAATTTGGCAATGACTCTTCTGTTTCTATATTGTGAAATACATTAAGGAGTATAGGTATTAGGTCTTCTTGGAAGTTCTGGTAGAATTCCGCATTGAAACCATCTGGTCCTGGGCTTTTTTTGGTAGGGAGGTTTTTGATAACCTCTTCTAATTCTTCGCGACTAACAGGTCTATTTAGATTGTTCACCTGGTCCTGGTTTAACTTTGGTATATGGTATTTATCTAAAAAAGTGTCCATTTCCTTTACATTTTCCAGTTTTGTGGCATATAGGCTTTTGTAGTAAGATCTAATGATTCTCTGAATTTCCTCTGTGTCTGTGGTTTTGTCCCACTTTTCATTTCTGATCTTATTAATTGGCGTGTTCTCTCTCTTTCGTTTGATTAGTTTGGATAGGGGTTTGTCAATCTTGTTGATTTTCTCCAGGAACCAGCTTTTTGTTTCATTGATTCTTTGGATTGTTTTCTGTGTTTCTATTTTGTTGATTTCAGCCCTCAGTTTGATTATTTCCAGTCTTCTACTCCTCCTAGGTGAGTCTGCTTCTTTTTTTTCTAGAGCTTTCAGTTGGGCTGTTAAGTCTCCAATGTGAGCTTTCTCTGTTTTCTTTAAGTGGGCACTTAGTGCTATGAACTTTCCTCTTAGGACTGCTTTCATAGTGTCCCATAAGTTTAAGTATGTTGTTTCTTTATTTTCATTGAATTCCAGGAAGACTTTAATTTCTTTCTTAATTTCTTCCTTAATCCAGGTATGGTTCAGTAGTTGACTGTTCAGTTTCCATGAGTTTGTAGGCTTTTTGGGGGTAGCATTGTTGTTGAATTCTGACTTTAATCCATGGTGATCTGATAAGACACAGGTGGTTACTAATATTTTTTTGTAACTGTGGATGTTTGCTTTGTTACCGACTATGTGGTCGATTTTTGAGAAGGTTCCATGAGCTGCAGAGAAGAAGGTATATTCTTTCCTATTTGGGTAGAATGTTCTATAGATGTCTGTTAAGTCCATTTTATTCATTACCTCCATTAATTCTCTTATTTCTCTGTTAGGTTTCTGTCTGTTTGACCTGTCCATTGGTGAGAGAGGAGTGTTGAAGTCTCCTACTATTAGTGTGTGCGGTTTGATGGCTGCCTTGAGTTTTAGCAATGTTTCTTTTATGTACGTGGGTGCTTTTAAATTAGGGGCATAGATGTTCAGAATTGAGACTTCATCCTGCTGAACTGTTCCTGTTATGAGTATAAAATGCCCCTCTCCATCTCTTCTGATTGATTTAAGTTTGAAGTCAACTTTGTTAGAGATTAGTATGGCCACACCTGCTTGTTTCTTAGGTCCATTTGCTTGATAAGCCTTTTCCCAGCCCTTTACTCTGAGTAGGTGCCTGTCTTTGCGGTTGAGGTGTGTTTCTTGTAAACAGCAGAATGTTGGATCCTGTTTTCATATCCAATCTCTTAGCCTGTGCCTTTTAATAGGTGAGTCGAGTCCATTGACATTAAGTGATATTAATGACCAGTGGATGTTAACTCTGGTCATTTTTTTAGTCGTAGAGTTTGTGTGTTTCCCTTCTTTGATTTGTGTTGGTGAAGGGTCTCTAGATGTCTGAGTTATTGTGGTCATTGTTGGACTCCTTGGTTAGTGATTTTCCTTCTATTACTTTCTGTAAGGCTGGATTTGTGGCTGCATATTGTTTAAATTTGTTTTTATCCTGGAAAATTTTATTTTCTCCATTTATAGTGAACGAAAGCTTGGCTGGGTATAGTAATCTGGGCTTGCATCCATGGTCTCTTAGTTTCTGAAGTACATCTATCCAGGACCTTCTGGCTTTCATGGTTTCCATGGAGAAGTCAGGTGTAAGTCTGATAGGTTTACCTTTATAAGTAATTTGGCCTTTTTCCTTTGCAGCTCTTAATATTCTTTCCTTATTCTGTATGCTTTGTGTTTTGATAATTATATGGCGAGGGGATGTTCTTTTTTGATCCAGCCTATTCGGTGTTCTGTATGCTTCTTGAACCTTCATACGTATATCTTTCTTTAGGTTGGGAAAGTTTTCTTCTATAATTTTATTAAATATATTTTCTGGACCATTGAGCTGCACTTCTTCTCCTTCTTCTACTCCTATTATTCTTAGGTTTGGTCTTTTTATTGTGTCCCATATTTCCTGAATATTTTGTGTTGAGAGTTTGTTGGACTTGCTGTTTTCTTTGATCAGAGTGTTTATTTTCTCTATGGTATCTTCAGAATCTGAGATTCTTTCTTCTATCTCTTGTATTCTGTTGGTTATGCTTGTTTCTGTAGACTCTGTTTGTTTACTTAAATTTTCCATGTCCAGCCGGCCCTCTGTTTGTGTTTTCTTCTTTGCCTCCATTTCAGTTTTCACGTCTTGCACCGTTTCCATTATCTGTTTGATTGTTTTTCCTTGGTTTTCTAGGGTATCATTCACTGATTTATTCAGTTCTTCAAACTTTCTGTTATATTTCTCATCCATTTCTATAAGGGCATTTTTTACATGCTGTTTAAGGGCGTCAATCACTTTCATGAAGTCAACCTTTTCTACTTCTTCTTGATTAAGGTGTTCATGTCCTCCCGTTGTGAGGTCGCTGGTTTCTGGTGGCTTCATGTTGCTTTTCAGCTTGTTGGGCGAATTCTTGCCTTGGCGTCTACCCATCTCTTCTTCCAAATGCTCCCTTATGGATCTTCTTTACCGGATCAGGTCTCCTTGCCTACCCAATGCTGGATCTCCCCAACGTTGTCTCTCCCCAATGCTGGGTCTCCCCAAGGCTGGGTCTCCCCAATGCTGGGTCTCCTGGCGCCTAGAGATCAGGCCTCCGTGCTGGTGGGCAGGTCGCAAACAAAGCGCCTACCCTGCTTGGTGCAGGCAGGCCAAAGAAACAAAGGAACTCCCGCCTGCTTGGGTGCCCTGAGGATTCGGACCCAGTGCCCAGACAGGCTGGGCTGGGTGATGTTATGTGCAGAAAGAGGGCGGTGGGGCAAATTGGGTAGGGTTCTGGATGGAAGCTGGGTGGGCTAGGAAGAAAGAGGAGGTATGCAGGGAGTGGGGGCCCTGCCGAGAGCTCAAGAAGGATAGGGGGCCAAGGAAGCTCTGAACTCCCCTTCCCGGGCTGGCGCAGCAGGGTCAGAAACTCACCCCAACGCTGGGTCTCCTGGCCTGGAATAAGAAACTTATCATGAATATTTGTCTTTAATTTCAATGGTGTTTTGTGACCTATGCATATTTGTACTTACAAAAATACACACACACACACACACACACACACACACACACAAAAGGTGATGAAAATCCCTCCTGCCAAATCAGCAGTGTATTATTATTTCCAATTACTTGAAAAATGTAAATTTTGTAAGGTATTCAGACCTTTCATTTAAAATCAATTCAATAAATATTATGAAATTTGTGAAAGGAAAAAAAAAACAAACGATTCCATCAGTGAATATTTCTTTAAGACTTAAAGACACATACACAGCTTCATCCTATGAATCACGTAAATCAAAGATTTTCTAAACTTTTTTTGAGTCTTTAACCCCAAATCCTGTTATCTGGAAAAGAAGGTGGGATAAAAAAAGAACCATTGACATGACTTTGGTCTGGAAACCTTTCCTTAGAACTTCGCATGTTCGGTTAAGACAGATGTTTGGAGGACGTTTTCCAGGCAGAACTAGCTCAAGTGTAAAGCTGTGTCTGGACACGTGTTAAGCCCTTCTGTGCCATCTGCTTACAGGAACATACACATGACCTTAAAATAGCTGCTGCTTTGACAGGTTACTTTCTTAGAACCGAGAGTTCGCCTGCTACAATCCATAAGACGTACAAAGTGACTTGTGTCAGAAGGGCACTGTTGTCTTCAAGTATGATCTTCCTTTTATTTGATGAGCTGCTTCCTGGCATTTGGAAATGACAACGTGTCAGTGTGAGGTTCCTTCAAATAATCTTCCTTAAGTTTTATCAGCTTTGCGGCATGTTACAAAAGGCCTCTATTCCGTTCAGGAAATGTTTGAACTATTGGAAATTTTATGTTAGCCAGAAGGAGTAGTGTCCTTTGCTCAGGTTAGTCAAAGACAGTTCAGTAATGATTTGGGGCAGTAATGGTATTTTTAAATAAAAGAGTTACATAGCTGGTTTGTTTTATTTTATACTCAGATTCATAGAATTTTAAGGCAAGATATATATATTTTAATTACTCCTGGGAATAAAAGGAAATGTTAGGAAATTACTCAAAATAGCAAGAAATTAAATTGAAACATTGAAAAAATTAGGTTAATGTCTTTAATGCTTTTTTGAACTTTCATATATCATAAATAATAACTTATACTGTAAGAATACATAAATATGAAAAATGTGATTGTTAATATTTGTGTGTATATAACATTTTTATGTTTAATGTGGTTGAGATGACTGACTCAGTTTTGGTCCCATTTATTTGAACAATTTACTCAATGCATGCATCATTTAAAAAAAAAATAGCCATGCAACAAGTTACTAGCTGTTCCTTAGTGGATTAATCAGATAAAAACTGTATTTGATCACAAAAAGTTGGGCTGGCCTTCATAGCTAAATTATAAAGCTATTTGGGAAATGCAAAAAGATATAGTTTATAGTTTGTCATTATATACCTGACATATTTGGACTCTGTGAGTATTGATGCTAAAAATGTCAAACACCATTTTCCAGCACACATAAGGGAATTATGTCTGAAATCTTAGCAAGTTGGCAAATACCTCAGTTCATGTTTTTACTTCTGCCCAGATGGTACTTGGTCAGGAACCCATCACAATTGCTTATGTGTTATGGAAGTCAGCACTCAATCACAATGACACACTCAATCACAATGACATCAGACCATTAGTCTTTATTAACATAATTTTTATTCATTCTTTGAGAAGTTCACATCATACACCCCAATATCAAACTCATTTCTCAGTCCTTCCATGTCCACCATTCACCCTTATTGTTTTCCCCAAAAAAGAACATTAAAAATAGAAGACAGGACAAAACAAACATACTAAAAAAACACTTCACTCCTCTATCTTTCTGGCCTCTCTATCACCTTCATTCCTCTTTATCACCTTCATTTTTCTTAGTGACCCTGGGAGATGTGGTGTGTCTTGCATTATACCCTTTTCCCCAAACAGTTGTACTTGTGAATGTTCATGGCAATGAGTCATTTGTCAAATTCAAGTCCTCTGGCTTCTGGTACACCATCAACACTGAACCCTCACTGAAACTTCTCTGGGATATCCTACTCTTACCTCACGTACTGGATATCCTGCTGCCGTGGTTCCTCGGGGCCAGTTTTTTTCATGTGCTCCAGCAGGTCATAGATAGGTTAAATGGTGGAGAGTGCCAACTCAGAGCACTGAATCTGGGCCTGGGTGGGAGCTGAGTGGCTCAGTCCTAGCGCCCACCAGGCCTGCTCCCCTCAGGTAAGGGTCTGGGTCAGCTCTCCTGTGCCCACACTGTCGGGTCAGCTCTCTGAGCCCACGCAATCAGGCCAGTTATCCTGCATGCATGCTGAGGTTTGGGGCTAGCTATCCCATGCTATGTCACTGGGATCAGTCGGAGGCAGGCAGCTCTCTGGTGCTCAGAACACCAGGGCCAACTCTCCCATGGACCCCATGGTAACACAGGCCATGAACATCAACACAGATCCCAGCTACAGTGGGGACCATGGACCCAGACATGGCCCTCAGCCACAGCTAGAGCCTGGATATCACCATGGCCTTTGGTGGCAGTTCAGGCCACTCAGATCAGTATGGCCCTCAGTGGCAGCATTGCCCACAGACATCAATTATGGCCTCTGGTGGTGGCCCAATCCCTAAGTATCTTCATGGCTTTGGTTGATAACACGGGACACAGGCATCAACACAGACTATCTGTGGCAGGGCCGCAGACTCATACATGGCCCTTGCAGAAGCTTGGGGCCAGATATCAGACGGCCCTAGGTGGCAGTATATGCCACCCATATCAGCCTGTTCCTCACTGCCATCAAGTCTTTTGTTCTGCTTCTCGCTACAGTGCACAAACCACTCCACTTTATCCTCTCTCTCATTTCTCCACACTATACCTGTTCATCTTAGTGGTGCCTGCCTCTATTAGTTTATATTTTTAATAAATGCACCGATGAATAAAAAAGACTGTTACAATGAAACTGAAAATTAAAAAAGCAATCCTGGTGAGGTCTATGTGGGAGTTTTGGAGTGAATGGAAAGAACATAAATCCAGAGGCAATGCTTGACCACACGGACACATTACCTCCTAAACAAAGCAGGCCAGCTACATGTATAAACTCACAATGATTATGACAGCATATACAAAACCCCAAGCCAAATCAAATCCCAGCTTGGAGAGTGGGCATACAATTCTAGCCCTCTCCATGGAGCTACTGGCAATTAGCTGCTAGGAAAAAGAAAAATTTTTCTCTAACAGTGTAGCCCTGTTAAGATGATGAAGATAAAGTGGAAGATTACACATTCAAGAATATTTAGACAGCATAAATTGATCTTAAGGTGTTAAAGACAGATACACACATAAACACACACACACACCTCACACACACAATATGGCATGCCAAGTTGAGTAAGTAGGAAAGGTGCTGTAGATCTGGGAAGAATTTTTCTTTTTTTTTTTTTATATTAAAGACCTTTAATAGTTGTTACTGTACATGGTTGGGTCAGTTTATATTTTGATACAATACCGTGGTTTTACCTGACCAGTACTGCGTGGCAGATTTGCAGATTTGAGTTGTTTACTGAGTCTTTGTTGGGTGTTTCCTCTTTTCTGGTGCAATATGAAAACCTCTGGAGAGCTTAAAAGTTTTCCTAGGTAGCGGTGTAAATGGATAATTATGTAATAAGCTGGCAGCTTAACATAATTGCCTTTTGCTTTGGTAGAATGTGTTTGTATACTTAAAAGGAACAGAGGAATATTGAATCTCTTGGTAGCTTGAATGATTGCTTATTGGGGCCTCCAGTCTATTGTTTTTAAAATAGAAGGCTATACATTAAAATTTTATATCTATAAAGGAAGGTTGGATAGGGGAGCACGGAAGCACAATTCTTAGTTAAGCGAGCCACCTTAGAGTTGGCAAGAGACTTGAACCTAGAGGGGCTCCCAGGTGCCCAAGACGAGGTCCCCAGTTAGTTTCTTGGGCAGCTGAGGATAGGGAACCTGAAATGACCCTATCCTATAGCAATACTGACGAATATCTTGCATATCATCATAGAACCTTGATCTGGTGATGGATGGAGATAGAGACAGAGACCCACACTGGAGCACTATATCTATATTTAAAGGAAAACATTCTTAGAATGTTACCCATAAATTAGAAATTAATGAGTAATTGAATAAAATCCATGATATAATTTAATTTATAATATAAGGACTCATCTTTATATTACTTTTAGATAATAAAACAATAAAATAATAAGGATAAATAAATTAAAAATAAACATGGAAACACATTCAATATTACAATTTATAATCAAGCAACTTATATTGAAAATAAAATACAATTATTTTTCTTGATAGTTTCCTCAGAGTTATTAGGTAAAGCATACCCTGAAACACTACTCATCAGAATAAACTATTCCAGGATGATTAGGTAAGATTTTGGTCTAACGGTTCAAAATTTTGCAATATTGTCTTAAGAAAATAAGTAGATTACTATCAAAATAGATGTAACAAGGTAGCTTTCATGCTAATTGTTATGGTACTAAACTTTTTGAAGTTTCCAAATCACAAAAAATAGAATAACTATCTGTAATTATTAAATTGTAAAATAGAAAACCGTAAACTAAACAATATGGTGACTTACCTTATTTTAGAAAATAAATTAACCTTACTTTTGTATTATATTTCTTTTAAAAAATAAAATTCATGTATCACAAAAACAACATTGAATTAAAGTAAAATATTTAATGGAATTAGTTCTTACAATAAATTAATTAAAAAAGAAAAAAACAAGTCTGTAAAGTTACAATAAGTTTCTTGTGTGTTACTAATTTTCACTAGTGGTTGGGATGCATTTGTATTTCGAAATTGTTTGGTACATAAGTTCAGATGTGTTGACCGTATTTCTCAAATCACACTTTGTGCTGATTTGCTTACTTTTTTATCCTAGCTTATTATCAGGTTGTAAACAGAGTGCTGAAAACCTTCCAGTACAATACTGATTTGTATGTCTATTCACATTGTGTCAAAATCTATTATATATTTTCACACATATGTTAAGTCAATAATTACACTGACTGAATGCTATTTACACACTCACACATACACCCACAAATGATTCATTATTTAGATAAAGTGAAACATCGTTCTATGGAGGACCTTTCTAATACTTTTTCTTTAGGCCTGTTTTTACTAATATCATTAAGCTTTATGTTGTTTGTGTTTACTGTATCTAAATACTTCACACATTATATTGTAAACTTTTCATTCATATATTTTTCTTTGCAAAGCATGCAGCTGGATTTGAGTTTTACTTTACTCCTGTATGACAATCTTTTATTTGAAAGTTCCAGTTCATCTTTATTTTTAGTGACTTATTTTAATTTAATTGTTTCTCTTATATTTTCTCTGTTTACGTTCTTTTCCTGCGATATTGATTCCAATTTCTTGTGTTTCCCACTGGCCGAGCATGGAACGTCTGTATTCAACATCTACGCTTTTCATGACAATTTGTAAATATCATGTACATTCTTAACTTATGAAAGACATTGTACACCTTTCTTCATTTTAGAAAAAATATACCTACAATACAGGTATTTCACTTTTCAAAATCTGGTCTATGTAAATAATCAGTTGAGAAAGTGATTATAAATTGTTGTCCCACAATATATGTGAAAGACTGATTCTAGGAACTTTTTGCAGATACTAAAATCCATGATCCTCAAGTCCTTCATATAATAAACTAGCATGATGTCTGAATATAGGCCCCACATCTGCTCCATGTATATTCCTGCATTATGTATAACACCTAAAACATTGTAAATACTGTGTAAATAGTTATCATACACAATTGCTTGGGGAATCATGGCAGGAAAAAGTAACCTGCACCAGTTCAGGAGCAGATGGATTTTTTTTTCTGAGTATTTTTAACATTTGTGACTCCTTGAATGTAAAATGTTCAGTAATGGCAGGACAATTGAACATCATTTCAAATTACAGTGGACATTAGAAGAGAATTTAATTTTTGATATTCATGTGTGTGATTATAATACAATAAAAATCATCTGGTAAGGATCTTCTGAGATTTTTAAGTTAAGTAAAAATAGCACAATGTTTTAATTGTTTATAATATGTCAATCATTTCATAAAGATTCAAGGGCAGTCAAAGAAGTTTAAACCACAATATTAATGACTATTGCCTCAGTAAAATAAGTATTTTTTCTTTTCTTCATATTCTAAATTCTGTCATGAATATGCATCACTTTGCTCACAAATGTGTTTTTGAAAGTGACTAAAAGAAACTCTAAATAATTTTTTTATCATTCAATGAAATAGATTTTTTAAAAATTCTCTGAGAGATAATTTTGAGCACATCGAGAAAAATATTCAGAACAGCCAAGCACTTACGGTGAAAGTGACAAGGTGATAGTCCAACTTTGATGTGTTCATCATTAATGTTTCATTGCTGCTCTATCTGTCTGAATGGACTAAGATGGATTCATAATAGATGAGTAAATAAAAAAGTGATTTTCTCTCTAAATTAGTATAATGACACATTTCCATGATGAATTTTCTAAATCACTTCAGGTTATACCATCCTTTCCATGAGTTCAATTATCTTTGTCATAAAAAGGTTTCTTACTATAGACAACCTTTACCCACTTGTCATAGTCTAATTTAACTACGAAGCTGTCAACATCCCATTTTGAAATGGTGATAAATTGCCTTTCAACTTACTTGAAATTTTTGAAATTACGAGCTATAATACACTTAGATGTAACCTGACCAATTATAAGGAGAATAAAAAACCAAAATAAAATACATATAGTTTTAACCTTGAGTCCTGAAAGGCATTTAGATAAAAGATGTGCTATCTTGTGTATTTAAATTTTCTAGGCTCCCTGTGCTCTGTGTGGCATGATTAGACTTTTTTTTAACACTTATCATCTATTTTATACTAAATTTGCAAAAAACATATGCTTTCTTTTGTTAGTTCTTCTATAATGTCTTACTCAACCTGCATGATCCAATGAAGTTTCAATAATAACAGAGATTTACATTAACATTTTCTTCTTATCAATTTGACACCTTTATATTGATGATAAAAAGTAGTGGGAAGCCGGGCGGTGGTGGCGCACGCCTTTAATCCCAGCACTTGGGAGGCAGAGGCAGGCAGATCTCTGTGAGTTCAAGACCAGCTTGGTCTACAAGAGCTAGTTCCAGGACAGGAACCAAAGCTACAGAGAAACCCTGTCTCAAAAAACCAAAAAAAAAAAAAGTAGTGGGAAAATTCAAACTAAAGTTTTCCTTTTAGTCTAAACTTCTCTAGAAAAGGTCCCTAGACTTTATCACAACTGTGAACTGTCTTAAATTTTTAAGTAAGTACTTTCAAATATTCTGTTGTTTTACCACATCATCAACTAACCAAACACCAAGATTTTTGCGTATTATAATAAATAGTTTGTAAAACCAGAGAAAGAGGTTCTGAGACTATATATAATATTATAATATATAATAACATAATAATATATATTATTTATATCATTTATTTGAGAGACAGAATGGATAAGTTGAAATTTCTAATTTTTTAGAAGCCCATTTTTCTTTGGGTTATCAATGATACATTTTCTTATACTGAGTTTGTTTGTCCATCTCGTTTGGTTCTGCTTTGTTTTAATGGAATTTTCCAGGTCTCTCATGCCTTAAATCCTGGTACTCTTGAGGCAGAGTCAGGCAGATCTCTGTGAGTCCAGGGTCTTTGAGTTCAAGAGCAACCTGGTCTACATAATGAGTTCCAGTTCAGCCTGGACTATATAAGTAAAATCTGTCTCATAACACACACACACACAAAAAAAAAAAAACAGCGGTATTTAATATGTGCCAATCCCCTCCAACAAGAACACACTTGTTTATACATTATACTTTCTGTTGTTTCCAATGCTGAATTAGTGTTTTAGGAAACAATATAATAGTTTTGTAAGAAAAGCATATATATATATATATATATATATATATATACATAATTATAAGAACACATGCACACAATAGGTAGATAGATAGATAAATAGACAGATAAACAGATAGATATAGATATATAGTGTGTATGTTACTATAATTATACTTTGATGTTACTGTTGTGGGTTTTTTAATTCTTCAAGCTAGAACCTTTCTGTTCTTTTCCCATTGTTTTACTTTGAAAATATTAAAAACATATTTAATTTATTTTATATTAAAAATATAAAATATATTTTATTTATATTTTATTTCAATTCCTCCATGCTCTCTCAAGTTTTAATTTTTACAGTTTTGTATCTCACCCTCTCCCCTTTTATAACTCATTTGCTTCTTCACAACATCTCTTGACTTAAAGGGGGTTTAATTTTACTTGCTGTATAATTAGCCTAGCATACAATTTAATTTCAAATATCTCTTATATATCTTAGTCTGCTTCTCCAGCAGGGCAGCAGGTGGGGGGTTGTGGTTGTTTTTAACAGCTTATTGGCCTTTTTGTATTTTAATGCACCCACTTTTTTATTTCTTAGTCATACCTATATAATTTTGCTGGTGAATTTTCGGTTTTAACCAATTCCCTGGGAATGCTTCCTAGTTTATCTACATTGTACCTGTAGCTCATTTCCCTTTGTTGGCAAAACACTAAATTGGAAGGCATATAAAGTAGTTTGCTAGTTCTTAGAACGTTCTCTGTATAAGTTGGCTCTATATGTGCTGCTGCAGAGTACATTTCTGCAGTGAGGTCTCTCTGGGAAACATCATTTCAACTGAGTTGAAAACAGCAATAACATAAATCTAAATGTCTCCAAATTTTTCCAAGGAAAATTTCTCACATGATTCACAAAAGATAAGATGCTTTTACAGGCAACGTCAGAATTCAACTGACTAAAATATGACTGAATGGTTTTGTTTGACTGAAAGTTAAAGGATGTGATAGGATTCAGAATGGGATTATGCAAGTGATGCTATCATGAACTTGGGTATCTTCTATTTTTCTTTTATAATTCAAAGCTCAGAATCAGCCTGTGTTAGTAGGAAATAGTTAGAACTGCCTTAGTAATAATATCTATATTCAGGAAATGAAAAACAGACATTTTCTAAGAATATCTTTCAGAAGCAAAGAAATGACCCTTAGTCTCCTGAAAAAATATTAAACTTCAAATCAGAATGAAGTTATACTTGGAGGAGTCCAAAATCAATAGGCAAGATTACTCTTACAAAAAGATGTCCTCCCTAAAACTGGGTTAAACTTCTGTTTCTCTTGGTACAAATGACCACCTGTACTTAGAAAAATATCTGATCAAGATGACCTAGGTTAATAGTATAATAAAGTGGATACAGCGATGACTGCAAATCATTAATCCCATTAATGGGCTTAATCATCACAACTGTCCCCTGAAGAAATACATAGGGAAAGTAGATTCCCTGTAGGCAAGCTGTGATGACCAACATGTGTTTCTAAATATAGCTGGAAGACAAAGAAAGACAATGACAATGTTCACAGTTTAGCCTTAAGTTAAACTAATTGATAGAATTCCTTAACAAGCAGAAATTCATGTATTCAATTATTCAATTCTTCAGTACCTAAGCAGATACATTCATAGATAAATCTGCAGGGCATTACTTTATATTGATAAACATTGCATCTATTGCTAGTATCTGTACCACCATAGGTTTCAGTTTAGCAGTTCAGTTTCTCCTCAGATCAGTCTTATTAAAACTTTAAATACAACTTTCATATAAATTGACCCTTAAGTTGATCAGAAAACATTAACATTCTTAGGGATAAATGACAATAATTTATTTCAAATGTACATTAATGATGTATGTTTACTGACAAGATGATATTTTAACTGCTAGCAATTCAATAGGAAAGGAACAGCCTTTTCTTCTATTTTCATTATAAAACATAAATTGGTTTATGATTATAACTCTTAATGAGTACAGATGAATATAGATGCAAGCTAGAGGGAAAATTTCTTTTTATCAGAAAAAAATAAAGTAATTATATATTATATCCTTATGGTGAAAATCTATTTTTAGTTAAAAATCACCTAGTCCTAGACAGCTTAATGCTAGCTTCATCCCTTTTGACTCTCAATTTCTCCTGTAAGATAATCTGCTCCAGTGTGTTGACACATGTACAATCTTCCTTAACATTTGAAAAGCAAAATCAACATCTGTTTTCAAAAGACATTTACATCATTAGTATGTAACTATTGTTAATATTAAGGATTCCCTCTAGTTAGTAATCACTACCTATAATCATTGGGACAAAATGAAGATAAAAGCTATTGATATTTCAGTGAGAGAGAGATATTTATCTTTCTGAACAAGAGTTACCTTACTCAGTGCAATTTTTTAGAGATACATCCATTTAATTATACATTTCACAATTTCACGTTGCTTTAAAAGTGTATAAAATTTCATTGTGAATATGTTCTACATTGTCATTATCCATTCATCAGGTAATACCTATCTAATCTGATTTAATTCCCTTGCTATTGTAAACAGAGCAAGAGTGAACAAGGTTGGACAAATGCCTCTGAAGTAAGATACAGAAACCTTTGTGTATATGCCTTGATATAGCTGTGTAGCTGAGCTGCATTTCGACCTAGGGAACCTCTACACTGATTTTTATAGTGACTGAACCAATCCACATCCCCACCAATACTAAATAAAGGATCGTCTTTCCCCATATCCTAACCAGCATTTGCTGCCATTTGATTTCCTGAAGATGGCCATTCTGAGTAGAGTGAGAGGAAATCTCAATGTAGTTTCAACTTGCATTCCCCCGAAGGCTAGTAATGTTGAATACTTTTAAAAATCATTGACTAACAATTTGCCTTTCTTCTTTTGGGAATTCTCTATTCCCTTCAGTGCCTCATTTTTAGACAATTTATTTATTTTTATATGAATGCAAGTGTATTTGTGCCTATAGAGGTCAGAAGAGGGCATGGAATCTCCTGAAACTGCAGCTCTAGATGATTGTGAGACACCATGTGGGTGCTGGGAACCAAACTCGGGTACTATAGAACAGTCAGTGCTCTTCATCTCTGAGCTATCTTCTCCAGTCTTAATGGGTCATCTTTGATTGTTTGGGGTTTTAGTTCTTTGTGTACTGTACATATTAATATTCTTTTTGAAATGGAACTAGAAAATATTTTCCCCACTTTGTTGTCTGACATTCAATTGAAAGTTTCCTTTGCTACACAGAAAATTTTTGGTGTCATGAGATTCTATTGTCATATTTTCTGACACCGGGTATTTGTTTATTATATTGGTTACAAGTTGTTATGGATAATGGTCAAGGGAAAAAGCTAAACAAAGGAGATTAGACTCAGATCTTGTTTTGAAATGAAAAAAATGGGAAATTTTGTGAAATGATGCTCCTGTACACTGTAAAGATTTGTCACTCATTTTGATTTAATAAAAGATTGATTGACCAGTATATACTTCCTACCAGTAGCCAGGTAGGAAGTATAGTTGGGGCAACCAGACTCGGAGAATTCTGTCCCAAGTTAGATGCAGAGAAACCAAGATGAGAATGTCTTACTGAGAAAAGGTACCAAGCCATGTGGCTAAACATAAATAAGAATTATGGGTTAATTTAAGTTGTAAGAATTAGTTAATAATACACTTGAGCTAAGAGGACAAACAGTTTATAATTAATATAAGCCTCTGTGTATTTACTTGGGACTGAATTACTGTGGAACCAGGTGGGACAGAAACTTTTGTCTACAGTCTTCAGTTGTGTATCCACTAAGGAGATGACCAGGCTCCAATAGATAGTTCCAACTTTTAGTTACATAGTGCTTAAATACACACGCACACAAACAAACACAGAGAAAAATAACAAAACCACTAAACAACAAAGCTCACCAATACAAACGGAGACTTGTAGAAGAGTGTAAAGTGTAGTAGATGTAGAAAGAGGATGTGGAGAGGTATAATAATCAGAGTGCATCTTATACACATCTGAAATAATAAAAAAAAGTCTGTTAAAATTTAAAAATTAAGCTTCACAATTTTTTTCTGGTACCAATGTGATTTTATTTATACTTGAGGATAAAAATATCCCTATAAAATATTTTGCCAAAAATCCTAGGTACAGATAATTCGCTATATTTAACAGCTTGTTTCTGTCAAAACACCTCATAATTATCTAGTTGCTTACAGGTAAAATGTAATATAAAGATTGATCTGGATAAGCATGAAAGTAATTATATGCCCATTCATGAGTTAAAATTATTCACTTAGGCTGTGTCATGATATATGAATATTTTATTACCATAAATAACTCCAGTCTTTATCACCATGTTTCACAAGAAAGAGAAAAAAATATTTAAGGCTCAGTGATATAAGAAGGCAATTTCACTAGTTGATGTATCTAAAAGTCAAAGAAAATGACTCTAAAATTGTTTTTCTTATTATTAATGGCTCAGTTCTTTCTTTAAACCAGTGCTTATGGGACAGTCCAGTGGAAGCTCTTGATTTAAGTCTGGATGGTACATTCAGAAACTCTTTTCATTTGACTAGTGAAGATCTCTTTTGTCATATAATTGGATAGGAAGATTAGAAATTCTTTTTATTTGGTGGGGAGCATTAAGTAATTTATTATTTTTTGTTTTCTGGTTGGGTGAATATGGGTGTCTCTGTGCATATGAGGGCTGAGGCTCTTAATCTAACAGGAGCCAGAGTCAGCATGGGAAGTCAGCTCGGATCCTCTGCAAGAGTAGTGGTCACTCTCAATAACCAAGCTGTCTCTCCAGCCCCAATAAGCAACTTATAATGATAGACATCCAACCTTTCGGGACTTGAAAGAATCTTAATTAAGGCAAACAAGAACAATATGAGTAATCTAAGCTTTCTCCATTTAGTAGACATGTACTCTACAGTTGGAAGGCACAATCTAGGTTTAAAATTAGCAACCTCAATGTTTCAGTAACTTTTAAAATAGCATGAGTCTTTAGAGTTTCAAAGTCTACCTCTAGTGACATACTTCCTCGAGCAAAAGCCACACATTCTAAAACTCCCCACATAGTGTCATCTACAGGAGAATAAGGATTCAAATGCCAGACCTCATGGGAGACATTCTCATTCAAATCACTACAGCACATCAAATTTGAAATATTCACTAAGATTACGTTAGTTGTAGTTGTAGGGTAGACCTTATGATGGGACATGAAAATAAATATTAACTAGGAAAAGAATGTAATTTTTATATAAAAAAGAGTAAATAATAGAAGTGATCAAGTACTATTTGTGAACAAAAGAATATTTAATACAGCTGCAAATCTGAGTTGCTAGACTTTACTGGAAGCCGTTTGAAGGTTCCACTGAGGCCAATAAATTATATTACATATATATGCATATATATATATATATATATAATTAGTTTTCCTAGATTTATTTGTGATTTGTTTTAACTTTTCCTTGACTTTTGAGTCTTGATCTGATCTCATTTCTCCAAAATGCTTCCTTTTGTTCACAAGAATATTTCATAAGTTTCATGTTCAAAATAATCATCATTATTCTTTTTGGGGGAAGGGAGAGGAATGGGTTTATTTGGGTTATACTTCCATGTCAAATTCGTCACTGCAGGAAGTCAGGACAAGAACTCAAACAGGGCAGGAACCTGGAGGCAGAAGTTTCCACAGAGGCTTGCTCCCTACTAAGACTCCAACCAGTGGAGAAGATGCCTAAACTGGCCTTAACCTGTAGTCAGATTGATGAGTACCTTGTCATCATAGAACCTTCAACCAGCAACAGATGAAAAGCAGATACAAAGATCTACGGTGAAGCACTGTTCCAAGCTACGAGAGACCAGTCCAAGAGAGGGAGGAGTGATAATATGAGCAAAGGAGGTCAAGACCATGATGGTGATACCTGAGCTAGTGAGAGCTCACTGACTCTGTACTTATAGCAGGGGAACTTGCATAGGATCAAATTAGGCTCACTGAATGTGGGGGAGAGTTGTAAGGTTGAATAGTCTGTGGGGCCACTGGCAGTAGGACCAGGATTTATCCCTAGTGCTTTAAGTGGTGTCTAGGAGCATATATTCTATTTAGAGGGATACATTGCTCAGCCTAGATATGGGGGTGAAGGTCTTAATTTTACCTCAAAGTGAAGTGCCAGACTTTGTTGAATCCCCATAGGAAACCTTACCCTTTCTGAGTAATGGATGGGAGGTGATGTGGAGGGAAGGATAAAGCAGGAGGAGGGGAGGGAGTGGGAATGAGGGATAGCTGTGTAAAATGAGAAAGAAAAGATTATATTAAAAATTCTTAATAAAAATAAATAAAAATTTATTTGCTAATAAAAAAACTGGCTAAACAAATGCTGGAAAGAAACAGAGGAAACAGTTTTAAGACATACTTATGTAAGTGTTTAAATATCTGTATCACATCACATATCAGTTAAAATGTTGGGTGTTACAGATTTAAAAGCTATGGAAAATAATGGAATATTTATTTGTGTTAAGATTATGACAGATTATATAGGCTAGCAATTTTTCCATATGTCTCAGAAGGTTTCTAAGCATCACGTGATGAGATAAGCTGTGTAACAGTGGCATTAATAATAATCACCATTATTCTAAAACAGAAGCATGTGAAAGAAACTACCTTATTTTTCTGAAACTGGCCATCATAAAATGTTAAAAATATGTAATATGTAATACAGCTGCAAATCTGAACTGCTAGACTCCACTGGAAGCCATTTTAAGCCTTCACTTAGGACCTATTAAAATTGCTAACTACAAGCCAATAAATTATATTACATCAATTTCTATAAAAAAATGAATCACAAAGTGATACCAGCCTATTGAGAAGTCATAGGAGGTGTTGGAGAGATAGATGAGAGGAACCAGATTCAGTTCCCAGTACTCAGATGGTAGTTTACTAATGTCTGTAATCCAGTTCCATGGGATCTGACACCCTCTTCTGCATTTTTCTGATACTGTATACCTGTGGTAGACAGATATACATGCATGCAAAAATGCTCATAAGCATAAAAATAAAAATAAAATGTCTTTTAAAAGGTATGGGCTATTTCAAGTAGGCATAGCAGTACATTATTAAATTCTTATGCTACTGACATATTATAGTTAAAAAAATAAATAATGATAGTAATAGTAAAACTATGTATGCTATTTTTTATAAACTGTTTCAGAAGGCTAGAAACAACCCAGATGCAGAGGGAGATATTTGTAATCCTAGCACTTTTGAAGCTGACGTGGGAGGATCATGAGTTTAAGGAAAGCTTGGGCTGCATAGTAAGATCCTGTCTCAAAACAAATCAAGAAATGTAAGGAGGCTAGAATACTCCCCTTGGAACACTCACCTTGGGGGACAACGCTTTTTTTTAATTCTTTATTGTCAGTACCAGTGCTGATTGAAGTTCCAGGTGCAAATAACAGGTTTGACTTTCTACATATCATGAAATTTTAAGGTTCATATCTTAAAAGTACATTTAAGGTTTCTAGAAAACCATCACCAAGTCCAACTAATTCTCCAACACTAAAGAGATCTTACTACAGGATTACAATTGTTTATTTATGGAAATATTATTTCCCTTTGTATATGACTTAACGTATAATTTGAGACTTAAAAATGGAGGGCTTGATTTAATTTGTTTTTATTTCAACTCCCTGTGTTTGTATGAATTTTTATTCTAAACTACCCCTTACCTAAAGTACATCTAATTGTTCTAGTTTGGAAATAAAATGTGCGTGTGTGTGTGTGTGTGTGTGTGTGTGTGTGTGTGTGTCTTTTACTCCTTATAGCCCTGGATACTCCTTCCTTTAAGCAAGATATTACTTCTCAAATTCTAAAATACACAGATATTACTAAAAATAACTCATGAAACTTTATGTCTCTATCCCTGTAAATTCTAGAGATTCCCATTCCACAGGACTGGAGAGGCCAAAATTTTGTATTGTGCAATGCCTTGCTAGGTGGCTTCATACTATGGATTCAGTGGATTGTACTTTGAGCAGTTGTAACTTTGCCACTTTACCTATACTATAGATTTTGGGTAGTTGTATGTGTCAGTGACAAATAACTGAACTAAACAATCATGAAGGAGAAAAGCTTATTTTGACTGACAGTTTCAGAGGCTTCAGTCCAAAAGCAGGTCATCCCTTGCTTTGAGCCTTAGCAGTGGGAGCATGTGGTATAATCTGCTCAGAAATGATAAGGGGCTGAAAAACAAAAGAGCTACCCAGGGCACATCCATAATGTTCTACTTCCTACAACTAGCCTCCACCTCATAATGATGCTATTACCTAATGAATAAATCAGGAGAACAATCATTGATTTCAATGATTCCTTCATGATGCAATCACTTCCCAATGATTGGATCCATCAGCTGAGGACTAAAGCCTCGACAAAGAACATTTGTGGAAACACTTCGTGTCCAAACCATAATGTTTCTGCTTGATGTTATGCTCCCAACTTTATATAACTACTGTTAATTATCTAATTTACATCAGCCATTGTGAATGACTAGGAAATTTCTGTTGAGAGAGTCAGAAAAACTGTGTGCCTTACCGGAGTCTGATTGATCAGTGGAAGCATCGTCCCACACTGAGAGCTGCTACTGTATGCTATTATAGCTAATTAAATGATCTCATTTATAGTATGTGCTGACATAGTTCCTGAAAAATATCCTTTCCAATGGTAATATCTTCAACTCGTTTCATTACACTTGGGCCACAACCCAATTCAAAGCCATGTCTACAAAGGTTGGCATTTAGTCAACTAAACATTTGAATGCTTCATTGTTCCTAAAGCGGAAAGAAAAAGACTAATTTCCCTAACTTGTAATTGCAGGTACAGGTTTTGTTTGCAGTCTTCCAAAAGAAAAGTGTCTCCGTGAAGGAAAAAATTAAATGAGAGGGTTAGGAAGGGTATTTGAATCCTCTGTCTTTTTCTTTAAAATCCGTCTTTCTTAAGAGCTGAGACTAAATTATGGGGTGTCTTTTTCATAGTAAGTAGCTCAGGGGGTTGGAAGAAAGCAAAAGGAAACTGTCCAAACATAGTCATTAGGTCATCTTAAGTATTTTTTCAATAAAACTGCAAACAGGTAAGAATCTACCCGGGAAAGGATAAATAAAATAACTAGGGATAAAATAATTGCATGCTGTAGTCATGCACTAGAGATAACCAGATTTTACCTGTAGCTCTTTCACCTAATTCTTTAACTGAAATTATTTGGTTTTTTTTTTTTTTTTTTGGTTTTGCTTTTTCTGTCAGAGAATAGTTCCCAGCATGTAATCTGACAAATCCTCTCTGAGGAGTCTGAACACTTATTAGCCAACTACATTGAAGGCCTCTTAAGCCCTGCAGTGTGGACACAAAGGGGACCTTGCCTTCAGATATAACAAGTTATCTATCCATCAGGAAAGACTGGCAAGAAGGATTTTTACGTAGCCATCTTATTTGGCTGATTTTTCATTTTATAAACTTTACTGTTACTCTGTGAAACTTTCCATATAATATTGAAGCCTCTCGCTTTATTTATTTTATCTTATGTGTACCAGTGTTTGGTCTACACATTGTGTGCCTGGTGCGTGAACAGCCCAAAGAAGGTACCAGATCCCAGGAAACTGGAGTAACAGAGAGTTAAGTTTGAGAACGGCGATTTGGGTGTTGGGAACTGATCAGACGTCATCTGCAAGCACAAGTTCTCTTAGGAGTGGAATAATCTCTTTAGTCCTAGAACCTCTTTTTCATGACTTTTGATTCCTTTCTCTATTTTTCGAAATTTCATCATGTTCTTTTTGCTTACTAGAACTCCTCTGAAACCACCACTTATATCGAATTCTTACTGACTGTAGCAGATCATCACTAATGCTTTGGAAAAATAAACATACAATATCAACTGTTTAAAGCTAAAATTAGTGAAGTCAGAACACAAAATGATGGGCTTTCCCTGCACTATCCAGTCGTCTCCCAGTGTGCCCCACCTTGTTCTGGGAATGTCTGTTCTATCCAGCACCTCATCCACAGAGCACAGAATATTGTACATTTGCAGAAACTCCAACTTTTCCTTCAGGTCACAAGTGACTCGAATACTATTTGCTCTGTGTACATGAACTCAGTGAACTAAAAGCAAAAAAAAAATTCCTTGATTTCTTGACTACTAATAGAGCTTGCTGTAACATCAAAGAAATGCTTTGAAATGCATCATTATTTCTTACCTTGTTTGTAAAGGGCATTGCTAACCAGCTTTGTATTTACTACTACCTTGAAGATTTTGTGTTCTTACACGTCTTACTAAATATGGCTATGGGCACAACATTGACTCCAGTTGTAAGTACATTTAACCTCCAATAGGAAAAAAAAACAAATAAAAAATGGCTTATGTTTGTTAAAAGGAGATAGCACAGCCAAAGCCTCATTCCTACCCTCTACCAAAGGGCTATGACAAAGACAACTTTGAAATGAACTTTGTGTGGTTTTTCTTTTAAGAGCTACTGGGGCAAAGTAAAATATATTATCACTTTTAGATCTGCTTGAGAAAAAAAATGCTCACACACTCTCTTACACATGGACTCAGAGAATAGCCTTGATTCAATCAACAGAATGCAAAAAATAATATACCTGCAATTTTATAACTCTATCAATATAAAACAATTGAGTTTTGAATATCTATCCATGCTGTGTAACTGGTTGAGAAAAATCATTCTGAATTCCTGATGGACAATTTCTGTCATATTTTTTTTCATGCACTGACATATTTAAGAGTCTTTCATGGGGTTCTAGCTCTTTATCTTATATTCTGTGTTATCTTGTATCAGCAACATATGTAAAACTACTCATGTTTCTTGTTATGACACCTATATAAAGTCCATGTCACACAGTTGTATATCAAACAGAGTAACACAACATAGATCTGCTTTGACACATATGGATTTCATGTTTGTCTCATAACACTTTGGTCAAACATTCACAAACGTTGTAGTACTCCATAAATAACAGTCCAGAAGCAAAATTCACATGGCCTGTCTAATATTTTGAGCTCAATTTATACAGTACGAAGTGCACATTGCTTTTCAACATTTTACATTTTATTTGGTACCCTGTATTTTTAGTGTTGAAGTGCTACCTTCCTCAAAATCCAAAGCTGCCTGAAGGTAAAAGAAAAGGCTTCTTTAGAAGGTGCTCTTAGTTTTCCAACAAATTAAAAAATATCATTTGCCAGGACTTTCCTAGACTTCTCTGCAGCTTACATTGTATTTTCTTAAGAACTATGTTAAGCAGTATAATGACCCTAATAGGCAGATTATATTGTTGCTTGTTTCACAGATAATAAAACTGAGACTCCACTATGTTGTGTAATGCCTAAGCTTTCAAATTTAGCACTGGTGTATTTAGAATTTGAACCTGGCTAGTCTAATTTCTGAGGTCCCAGTTCCTGACAGATGCTTTCCAGCACATTCAAAATTAGAATGAAAGTAAAAGTTTGAGATTTGAAAAGGGGTACTCAAATTTTTTGAAGAGTGCCTACTCTACTATGCATTATGAATCCTAACAGACAACATCAGTGATCTTCCTTCCTGTATCAGTCCTACTAGTAAAAGACCAACATGACTCCATTTTATAAATATTGCTTAAAAAGTTAAGATAATAATTGTTAACATTAGAAAAGTAAGGGGCTTTTCATTTCAAATCTGGTAAGGGAGAAATGCTAGATGTGGGTTCCCATCTACTCACTTGGGCTAGATGTTCATTCTGCTCACATATCATCACCATTCTCAAACAAAACATAATATGAACAACATGGTTGTTTAAATTGGATTGTTCCTTTCATTTTTATTCCTTTTAATTAGCATTTATTAATTGTACAAAATAATGGGTTTCATTACGACATTTCATGCATATGTATAATATCCTCTGAACATCTTCAGTTCCCTTTTGGCATATCCTGCTCTGCCCTCTTTACACTCTTTCCAGATTTTTGGATTAAGAGAACAAGATACTAAAGGGCTTCAGGTCAAATAAAACGTACTTCTGTCTTTCTAATATTTTCAAGCCATGGTGAATTCCTTTTAGCATCATCTTGAATTACCTTTTTCTTGGAAATTGAGTAACACTGCTAGCATTTTGAAAGGCATCGATACAAATGCATATTTTATCATAAGAATAGACAATTAGAGAAAGCGTATAAGATAAAGTACCTACACACAGGCTGTAATTGCAGCTGGTAATTAAACTGAAGTGTTTCATTTTCTCAGTCAGCTCATCAGTGACACTGGAAAATAAACAATTTGGAAGTGAAACCCTTGGGGGCAAACAATAGTAATTAATTGCATTTTCCAATGGAAAAAGGTTTCCCGAAGTCTGTTTGGGATGACCTCTTGAGTAACATACCCAGTGATTTACAATGTGAGCAGAGGGCGGGATTCATAACCAGACCTGATAGGACTTGAATATTCATGACATTTCCAGCTTGATTTAGATTTCAAACCCATGTCTTTTGTCAAATTTATTGCCTCCTAGTTTAAAAATGAAGGCAGATTTATATTCTGAAATATTCATCACACAATGAGATAATCAGTTTGGAAAGATTTTACAATGGTGGAAACACATACTGTGGAGCTGCTACCAGTTTCTTCCAGCTTGAAATCTCTTCAAGTATCAGAACATTTACTTTTTAGATATTTGGGAAGTGAAATGCAAATATTTATGAATATAAATATAGGTTCACATCTCATTTGTTTACTAGATTATAATCACACAATCCAGACTATTTCATCACTGCTCACTTGCACATAAGAGAGTTGTGTTCTGTATGTATACACGTGTGAGTGAGTGCGGGGGGGGGGGGGAATTTTGATCACGTGGAATAGACATCTGTTACTCAACTCTGATATATACTGCTGGATTTAATGCCTGACCTGAAGTAAGTTTTATCCTTTATGATACCACTTCATTTAGTCAAGTGCTGTAGCACTTGATTTCCTTGTTTTCTTATGGTATTGACATGTTCATTGAATTAGATAGGCATGTATAACAGCCAAGGCCCCAAAATAAACTGTGTATTATTTGATTTTAACATATAATAAATAGCCTTTAAAATAGTAGTTTAAACTGATTGTTTGTTAAACTTATAATTGTACAAGAAGGCTTTTGAATCCGGGGTGGATCTTCTGGGTTAACCCAGGCTCATCAGGACTCAACAGATGTATACTTCAGCGTCTTCAGGGAGCACTCAAGTTATTTATATAGGCTTCTCTATGTCTTCCACTGCACTGGCTCTTTTTGGCTCCACATCCTTTTAAAATTTTTAGCTGGCATTTCAAATAGTGATATGGGTGGGGATTCCAAGCTCAGAAAGAGACACCTAATTCAAATGAACAAGCACCTTTAGTGACTCTGCTGTTATTCCATTAGTTACTTCAAGGGACAAATCTCAGTACTTGGCGAAACACACACACACACACACACACACACACACACACAAACAACAACAAAAACAGGATACTAATATGCATAATAATTTCAAGGCCTATCACCATAACAATGCAGTGCATAGACATAGAAGAAATACAAGATAGCTTTTTAATCCTCATTCAAGTTTTGGTATTATTTTAGGAACTTAAATGACTGTATGTAAATTAATGGGGAAATTATCTGACACAAGGGATAGCAGATACTGACCCTTTTTAAATGGCTATGCATATTTATTTATTGACTGCATGAAGTTTACACTTTTCTAAATTTTATTAAGACTGCAATCATTCGTTTTTAAAGGAATTCAATGAACCCTTATAGAAAAAAACTAGATACCATGTAAAACATTACAGTGGTATGTCTGTCACCTATCTACCAATCCTTCTGTTTAAACATTAAGGAGGAAAATCAAGACTTACCACAGTACAGGACAATTGCTACCTCTGAGAAGAATAACTAAACATCTTCAAGTATTTTTGTACATTATTTCTCTCAAGTACCCTACATGGAAAAGAAGTATTTGTTATTCCTTAATTTGCATTTCCGTTAAATATATGCATGCATGGAAGGCATCAAATTGTTATAATTAATGAAATTCAGAAACTTTTCTTCTGTTACTGCCACATAATCCATTTATTTTCCCATTTTTCTACAGACAATATTTCTAATAACACTCTACCTCCACTAAATAAGACAACTACAATAATGGTGGAATGTTTTAGCCACCATTACCCACTTTGATTTTTCTCAATGTCCATTCTTATGGAAAGTTATGAACCCCCAAGCAGACCTCTCATCTTGCAACCAAACAAACAACAGATGTGGACTATAGGAACTACACAAATAATTGTATTTGAGCCAGTTGGGACACAAGGCAGATACCAGCTTTGGAAAATTGAACCCATGATGATAGGCTCTTTGGAAGTGTCCTGATATAAGGCTGACAGCAACAAGGACTTTCCCAATCCCCAGATTTCAGAATGTCAAGGTAATCATTATGTCACATCGAAGATACCTGGTTTTATTTTACCCATAATGCTCTCTTTGAGATTGGGTAAAGGCCATCTAGACACCCATTGTATGTATATTGGGGCCAATTTCAGAAAAGTCCAAGGAAGTCCCGCAGGACTTGGTTAGAGTACGTATTAGAGGTTAGGGGCCAGCACAGCCAAGGTAATGGGCTCCCTCAAAGATTCAGTATAAGTTTGAGCCTTTAGAGGTATTTCTCCCAGCCTTGACAGCACTAAACACATTTGGAAACTTTTGCAATGATTTTTCTGTTCTATACCAGAGACAGGGTGACTCTGTGGGCTTCTGAATCATTAGCGTCCAGTACAGGAAATATCCAAAGGTACATGTTCAGGAGGTGAAAGGTTTGACAAAGCCAGGGTCTCTCATGTCTAGCACAAGCATATATTTGAAAATGTGAAGGAAGTATTTTCTTTCACAGAATATCCTGTAGTGGTGTCCATAATATTCACTCTGTCCCATATGACTTCAGGCAGTCTGTGTTGTGGAAGCATGTAAGGAAACTCTCTTTAGAACCTGACAGTGCTCTATCTTCGTGAGATGTCATTCGCTCTTCATTCATCTGCTCAGTATGTTTTAACACTTGCAAGATTACTATGTATTGCACTCCTACCAGAGTCATAGTTCATGTCCTCCAAAAATGTTTTTTGGCTTTCTTTTTTAAAGGTTCTTCCTACTCATGGCCATTGCATGTAGGTGGATCTCTATGAACCTAGTCTAAGCATGTGAAGCAGAATTGCGTCATCTCTTTGTGCCCATCACTTGGCAATGCTTAGCATTGGACTGGGCTCAGCCATATGATTTAGGAAGAGACCCACATCTGGGGCAGACATATCTTGCATACGATCCTACCTCTGCCATTTAATGACTTGGACAAGTTTCTTTATTAGCATATTGATTGATACAAACAGGTATTTTAATGTAAAAGTAACCTGATTATGTCATGTCATCCAACTGATCTCCAGAATTGTTTCATTATCTGCTTGGCATTAAAGTATCCTTCTTTCTGTACCATTTCATGTCAACCTACAAGTCCTGCAGATTGGTTTAGCGTAATGGTTCCATTTCCAATGTATTGATCATGAATATGCATTCATTTGACAAAAAAAAGAGCTTCTATAAAGAGGTATATTTCTAAAATTTTCTACAGCAAATGGATTTTTACATAAAGCATTTCCATAAGAACTAGCCATTTCTTGAGTCATTCATTAAACTCTTCCTTTATTTTCTTAAAATGTACTAATTAATCATAGACAAATCTGTGATAATATAGCCCATACATTGCATCAGGGCTCAGGCTAGATGAGATCATGATGATTCAGTTTTCAAAATATTGATTATGGCCATTGAAGAGGCTAAGACGTTTTAAAGCCAGCTTGACATTATAATCAAATAATCAAAAGAGCCCTTAAATTGAATTCTACTTTGGCCTGATTGTCTTTAAAAGCTAGCTCTGATATTAATGCATGGATGTTCACATCTTTAATTTGGAATGAGGCCACTGACACAATAGAGGAGATGAGGTTCCATAATTTTCAAGTGCACACATTCTTTTTCTCATTGATCTTAGATAATAGATCACTCCATTGGCTCCATTGCAGCATTTACATTTAGTCTGCCTAATTCAAAATTGGCCAGTAAATGGAATACCTTGACCTAGAGATCAGTTGAATGAAGACTCTTTAAAAAACCCAAGAGAATACTGTGTTATATTGGTTATGTGAAGTGTAAAATTTCTTTATTTCTCCAAAATACTACTACCTTACATACATTGTTATTTCACAGGCCATAGAAATATTATAAAGCACTATAAACACATATACAGACACACATTCTTTCTTGACCGAACAAAACTCTTTTATCTTTGCTGATTCCTTAGCCAAAAAACACAGGACATTGGTCATCATAGACTAAGAAAAAGAAATGTCATTACAATTGACAGTCATGGAGTGGCCATTTTGGTGAATCGGAAAAAGAAGGAAAGAATGAATGTGTTAATATGGGACAAATAGCATGATTTTAAAAGTAATATTGGTTGCATTAAAATAAACCATTCAAATAACAGCACACATGGGCATTCATGAGTGCACACACATATTGTTATATGTGTGTATAGTTTGTAATTGATAAACATGTGTAATATATATATATATATATATATATATATTTGTCATTTGTAAATAATATTTGGGATTTAATTTGTTACAAAACCAAATAATTGGCTACTTCACCTTAGAGTTTCTTCAGATTGAAAGATTATCATTTTCTTTTTATAAATGAATTAATCCCTTCTTGCTGGAAATAGATTCTGAGCTGGGGAATTTTGTGCATATCTGTATTTTTCCCTAACCTTATTAACTCAAATGGATGAAATTTTACCATTAAAATATTTTAAGGCATAATAGACATATTAGTAAAATTATTATTGCTTCATGAACATTTATATTTATTGCATTAAAATATAAAATAATCCATGAATTTGCTAAGGTGGAATCTAAAATACTACATGAATATTACAAGATTTGATGAGGTATGTGCAGTATTAACTTTATTTTTGACAGCTCTGATCACTGCTTGTAGAGAAAGCCTTCCCCTAAATATAAAGTTGTTAAATTTATTCAATTTAAAAGGAAACATAGGTTGACACGTTACAAAGTACTTACTAATAATTTTAGAAGTTTGACCAAGTAATTAAAATCTTTATTTATTGTAAATCATGACAATGCCCATTCTAGGAGAAAAATTAAAGCTTCAGTCTATCTTCATAGCTGAATATGATACTAATTTATTATGTTACCATGCTTTACCTTAACCTAAATTCTGTTTCTGTGCTAAATAAGTTGTTTAAACAAAATAATCTTTAAATTATAAAAATGTTATTTGGTTGTATTTGGAGATACGGCATTTTAATGTCTCCTACAAGTCCTACCATGATGATGTTGAAACCGACTAGCATTTGTTACATAGTCATTTGGTTCACCACTCTCTGTGCTAGAATCCCATAGCAAAAAGATGAATAAAGCATGATTCTTGTCCTCAGAGGAGAGAATGTATACACAGAAAATGTACCGTAGAGCATAAGTACTACAATGGTGAGAACTGAGTTGCTCAGAACAATTGAATGGGAGATTTTTCTGAAAGCATAAACAGATGCTTCATAGTGATGACACTGGAGCTTAGAATTCAAGAAGCTGTGTGGGAATATCCCAAGGGTACCCTCAGAGTTCATTGATTCACAAGGGGCACTCACTAGAGTCAAAAATCCAGTTCTAACAATGTCTGCAAAGAAGTTCATTAGAGACTCAGTACTAGGGGACTTTATTGGTATGTGATCTCATAAACAATTTCTGACTATTACCTGTCCAAATCAAATATTCCGAGAAACACAGAGGGTGTTCATCATTAAGCCTATTGTGTGCATAAACAGTTTAGTTGCAGAAGGTATTCTTATTGGGGCATGATTAGGTACCTCTTGATGTCTAAGGTCCCAGATGCCAACTGAGTGCTAAGCTGACATTCAGGCTGTTCTAAGGATAATGGTATGGTTTCTCTCGATTGTTCTGTGCATGAGTGAGTAGGACATCCCCAGAGAGAATTGGCAAAAGAATTAATACAAGCTGTGAAAACATCAAAAGGCGAACAGGGTTAGAATTGGTTCAAGAATATTTAATTCTGTGTGATATTTAGAAAGTCAAATCCCAATCTCTGACATGTCAGATGACTCCTAGCACCCCTTACAAGGTATCATCTTCTAAAGAGAGTTAAAACAGCATTTATGCAAAATTCAACATGCCTTACCTCAATCATCTATGTTAGTCATATAAAGATAAATCCATATCTAGATATTGGTCTCGCTTCTCTGATTTATTTTCTTAGTGTGTCCAGTTCTTGACCATAACAATTTTGGAGTTTTATAGTTCAAAGGTAATGTTGTCCTTTGGGAGAGTATGTACTTTCAGGAATCACATTTCAGAATGTAGCATGTTCCTAAAAGTACTCAATGCAAAACTTTTTTTTTGTCACTAGTAGTAACTGTGTTGCCTATAAATCATGGGATTGTGCTGTTCTTTTCCCTGAGCAGATTCAGATATGCTTTTATGTCTACCAGATGATATTCTACTATATTACAAAGTTGCACTAACTCTGGATTTCACTAGGAAATGCTGAAAGCTGTGTCAGTTATAAATATTTTACTGTGGACTGCCATGTGCTAGCTGTTCACTATTGAATTCAGCTTCTGTGGAATACTAATAATTTGCTACTGCTAACTTGAACACATTCTCTGCTTCAGTAAATACTCTGATTTATGTTGATTCACGAGTCCCACATGTTCACGGACAGTCAATATAGTATATATTCACCTTATTAATGATGTAATTGGTACAGTGTGTTTAAATGAATGAAGAGGTTTTCAGCTTGGAAATTTAGCTACTGAGGTATGCTACTCCTGTTAGATGAATGTAACTTAGCAGTGTAAGTTGGATATTTTATGAAATATTTGCATAGATATTATCTCTGCCTTAGCTTTAGAAATGTTTTAAAGAATAAGTACATTTCACTTATATTCCAATGTTCTTTTACTTAGAATGAGTAATTCAAAAACAAATTTTAGTATAAAATATGTCTCATTGCTTTGTCTATTTTATTGATGATAAATTAGTACTGTGTCATATAATGTGTATGCCTTGTCTAGGTTTCCTATTGCTTCTGTAATAAACTGTAACAAACTTAGTGGTTTAAACAAAACAAAATATTATTTTACATTTGTGGAGGACAGAAGGTCAAAATCAATTCTACTAGACTAAAACACTAACTTGGTCAGGGCTACCATTCTACCTGGAGGCTCCATAGGACAATCTGTTTCTTTGCATTTTTCAGCATCAATCATGTCTATATTTCTTTACCATGTGCCCCTTCCCTCTACTTTCAAAGTAAGAAGTACACAGAACCTTCCTACAAGCTTTCCATCCTCTATAACTTTAACTGCACTGTGCTTCAACAAAAGTGTGTCTCCTGGTTGTGATTCACCTGCCTGCCACCTCTGAGATCTGTGATTGCATTGCACTTAACTGGATTTTCCAGAATTATCTCGACATCTCTCTCCTTAATCAAATCTACAGTTCTCACATGTAAAGAAACACCGTCGCAGTTTCTAGAGACAAATATATAATCATCCTTGGAAAGAAATATTTTTTACCTACGGCAACATGCATACTGTTTTTGTTTGGCCATATATAATGTATATTCTTAAGAGCAAATCACTAGTATTTGACCAAAATTTTATCATTTCGATTTATTTTATTTTATTTTTTTCATTCAAGAACTTTTCATTGAGAATCTAATATATTTTTTATTTATTTTTTTCTTTAAAAACTATTTTTTCATTTTACATACCAATCCCAGTTCCCCCTCCCTCTTCTCCTTCCACTACCCCCCCACCTCCCTCCACCCAAATGTAAATCATAAATAAAAACCAGGAAAGGCACCATGAAAAACTACCAACTGACTTTTAAACTAGAATGAGTCAGTGATGGAGAGATGGCTCAGCAGTTAATAGCACTTGCTGCTCTTCAAGAGGACCAGTGGCCAGCTCCGGGGCCATCAGATGCCCTCCACCTTTTGAGAGCATCAGGCACTCATGTGGTACACATGAATTCATGCAAAACTTTTATATACATAAAATATAAGTAAGACTTTAATTTTTTTCTTTTTTTGCTTTAGAACATATTTAATCATAAAGTTTTCTTTAATGTCCCTCCCAGTGTAATGATAACCCCTATGATTTGGCTGCTCTGTAGTTTCATGAGTCACTAAATACTCAATCTTATTAAAATGTTACTGTATTCATTTTTTTCTTTTATCATCTCCAATTCATAATCTTTCTGACTATGATCTTGTGTGGAAATAAGATCTCCATAGACATGATTCAATTGAGGAAGTTGAGATGAGATCTGCCTAGATATTGGGAGGACTCTAATTTCATTCATAAATGTCGTTTTAAGAGACAGAGCAAGAGAAGTCATAGAGAAGCACCAAAGGGAAGGACACATGATTCACCCCTATGGCTAGGAATACCAGTTTGTCAGAAGGTCACCAATAGCCTGGGGAGTGGAATGGAAGAGATTCTTCTTCCTATACTCCAGAATAATTTAAACCTATGGATACCATGATTTGAGACTTCTTGTATTAACTCCTGTGAAAGGAAAAGTTGTTGTTGTTTCAAATTACCTAGTGCATAATGTTGTTCTTTTTTTAAAAAATGCTACAAGATCCCCTGCAGCAGTAGGCAGCAGAAATGCTGTATGTCCCAAATGGTGGTAGTGGGCCATGTGGTGGCAGGCAGCGGGCCCTGGGGGCAGCCAGTCCCAGGCAGAAATGGCTGCCGGTTCCAGAGTGGCGGCCCGCGCGGTGGTGGTGGCGGGCAATGTGGCAGCAGACAGCGGGGCCCTGGGAGCAGCCAGTCCCAGGCAGAGACGGCTGCTGGTCTCAGAGCAGCAATGGCGGGCCATGTGGCAGCAGGCAGTGGGACCCAGGCAGAGATGGCTGCTGGTCCCCGAGCAATGGCTGGTACCAGGCGGGGAGACACATGGTGGGCGGGCAGAAGACCGAAACATGGATAGACACGACATGCAGGGTGAGGTTGAATGTTTATTCAGGGGGTTATGGAGGAGGAAGTTTGAAGTGGGGGAAAGAGAGAGAGGGGGAGAGAGAGAGAGAGGGAGATAAAAAAGGAGAGGAGAAAGAGACAGAGAAGGGGGGGAAGCTGAGAAGTGGGGAGAGAGGCAGAAGCAGAAGCGAAGCTGCCTCTCCGAGAGGAAGATGGAAAAGAGAGCAGAGAGCGAGCTCAGGCCTGAAGCTGAAGATCAGCCTACCTCAGCGGATGTGGAGGAGAATGGGTGTGGCTTGTCTCTTAAAGGGACAAAAACCATAACATTCCCAGATCTTCCTTATAATAAAAAGCACGTACATCAAGGAAGCAGAAAAGGAAGGGCCCAAGATGGCGGCGGGCAGGTCAGAGGTAATGAAAGTGGGCATGGCTTGTCCCTTAAAGCGACAGGAAAGCACAACACATAATTCTTTTTTATAGCAGCCCAGGAATATCAAGACATGTAATGTTTGTACCAAGACTTACTCAAAATGAAAATATGGACCCAGTGATAATTTGAAGGACTGTAGACAAAGCTGCTTCATTCTTGTGGCTAGATGATAGCAATGAAGCAGTAGGACTATAACACAACACAAAAGGAATACTTACCAAAAAACAATTGCAAAACTATAGTTTAGGTCAGATCTAGTAAGAAGAACCTTGAGTATTGTGATAAATGATTGTGATTTTATTCTGTATAAATGTTAGCATAATTATGCTTTATGAAAAAAGGTGATTTTATATGACATATTTTAGTTTTTTCATTGCACAATTCTTTTTTATTTCATTATATTCCAACCACAGTTCTCCCTCCCCCACGGTCTACCCACATTCACTCCTCCCAATGGATAAGGGCTCCCATGAGGAGTCACCTGTCAATGGGACACATGGTTTATTTGTACACCCAAGAGCAATCCCTATTCATGGACTCATTGACCCTTTAGATTTTTCCCAAAGACCTTAAGGAAGATTTGAAGTTTAGTCATGGTCTTGTGCTTCAGGCACTGTCTATTCATTATCAGCTTTGTACATAGTGAGAATCTAGTACATGTCCTTCCATTAAATAAAATCTTAGACTGCTCAAAAATAGCTATGAGTTCTTCTTCAATAACTAACATCCATAATTTTTAGCCATTGAAACTCTTGGTCTTCTATGTCATCCTGAGCACCTCACTTTGAGAGATGTTGCTATTCTTTCCATGTAGATCAGGGACTTGCCTCTTTCATTTTCTACTCTCCCTGGTGAGATTAGAAATAAGATACTTGAATCCCAATCTGTGTCCACATTGGATTAAGTGATAAAATATACCACCAAAACTACATTAATTTCTTGTAAAGAAGATAGATAAGTTCCTTAAAGAAAAATTGTGTGGCTTCTTCTCTCATGTCGTCAATCTCAGTCATTCTAACTTTAAAATTATCTTGAAAAAATACAAAATCTGGAAAATTACAAACTTAAGGCCATTCTGGATTACATATTCAGACCCCATTTCACATACACACAAAACAAATCTATATCTGTCTGGCAGAAGCACCAGGGTTTCTGTCTGATTTATCAAACACCTTTATGTGTTAGCCCATGAATTTTGAACTGTGATGAAATTATACAATCAGCTTAGATTTTAACTGGAGTTGGGGTTGGGTACATTTGCAACATAATCCTGAACTAGTAGAAATAAATATCACTTGATTATTTAGCATTGCTCCTAAATAGCCTAGTAATGTACTCTTACAAAAAATAAACCCGCTGACATAATGTTGATGCTGGGAAAGTGTTTCCACTGAGGGCTTTAAGTCAATATATCACACTGAACATTATTTTTAAAGAGCTTTCCCAAAGACATTTATTGGAATTTTCAAAATTATCTGTTCCAAGCAGTCTCAAAGTTCTTGCCTTTTCTATCATCCAGAGGATGCCTGGTCCCCTTCCTCTGTTTGTGTTTCTGCAATGGTCAAACAGGATTTGCTTTATAAACAGATGCTCTCTGATTTGCCATATGACAGTCATGGGCCCTTTTCTATCCTGACCGTTTTTCTTGCAAGCGCCAATATTTTCCTTTACCCAGTGCGTATGCTCATAATTCTGGGAAATAAAAATAAAAGTAATAAATTGGTTGCCTTCTTGGCTCTGGCTTATTGGCAGCCAAAGATTTAACTTAGTTCAATAAATACATAGTGACCACATACTGAACATTGTAGATTACAGTAACCATAACAACAAGTTATTCTTAAGACATAGCTGATCCCCTTAAAATATTGTAGCATAAATTGTCAGTTTTAATGCAAATTTAGACAAAGAATGGTCTTCAAAGATTTCCCAAAGGTTCAAGGGCCACACCTCAGATTTACAGCAATGAATCTGTTCACTTGGGCTGGAGAATCAAGCTATGAGAAGTGATGAATGCTCAGCCAAGTTGCCAGAAACTCATTTATAAACCAGAATGCTGATTCATTAAATTAAATTGGAGATGAATCTGGAAAGATAACCGACATCCATCATTTGAACAGGGCACTCCCTCTTAATGAATAAGTCCATCAGAGACTAAATTACAGATCAGAATGACTCTCCACAGGGAGAATTAGTGAGAAGAAAAGCTATATATAAGGAGCCCTCCCTCCAACTCAGTTTACTAAATTTGTTCCCATTCTAAAGTTCTTATAAAGAACTTTGGCATCTGACAGTGGAATGATGTCACCCTTGGGCAGTGTTTACCCTTCAGCTGACTTTTGTCTCTTCTCTTCTCAAACACATCCTTGTTTTAAGAAAGTAAGCACTTAGGTCATAGTTTGCTTTGTGATTGCTAAATTTATTCTGAAGTTCTTTTAGGATATAAAGTAGAGAATCCAGTTTTTTTTTTTAAAAAAAAAAACATCTGAGAATTTCTTTAAATCCAGCTGTCCTTAAACTATGATTAGTACTATGTTTTCTCAACAGATGAATAAGCATGTCTGTTTCACCTTAATGGATATTAACTTTAATTTTCAAAAGGTGGTTGCTTTCCCTATTCAATTTAACAACTACATACTGATATTCTCTAAAAGAAGAAAACTCTCCAGAGGAAAGAAAAAGTGATGGATGTTTTCAGTCAGATCTGGGCAACAAGTGCCTAAGTATTGGGAGAAGTAAGAACTCCTGAAGCAATCTTGGAGAACCTACAGGAAGAAAAGCCCTGACAAATTCGAAGAAAAAATAATGATATGGTTTCTAATGGAAGATTTTAAGGAGTGCATATAAAAGCCCTTCTCTGCAAATTCTGTTTTGAAGGAACAAAACATACTCCTCCAAATTTCATATGTAATTGGAATCATGAAATTAGCTGTTTCTTTTATCTTTTTTGAATTTGAAAAGTGATTGGACCATTATAGGTCTTTGTTTGTAGAAACCAGATGTCGATGAGAGATAGGTTTTTGGTGGAGTGACAAAATACTTGACGAAAACTACATAATGAAGCAAGCATTTCTTTTATCTTACAATTCAAAGGGACAGACTGTCATGGCAGGGAAGCCATGACAACAGGGTTGTAAGGTAGCTGATCCATTGCATCCACCATCACAAATCAAAGAGTGATGAATACTGTTGTTCAGCTTGCTTTTTATCCAGTCCAGGACCTCAACTAATCAGAGATGGCTACCCACATTTCAGGTGGATCCTCAGAGCTCAGTCAATCTAATCAAGATGATCCCTCACAGGGATGCCTGGAGGCTTTTCTCCTAAAGTGAATATAGATCCTGGCAAGGAGACAAAATTAACTATCACAGATAGCATAAAAGAACACATGGAAAATAATATACATCCTTTACTTTTGGTCTCTTTTCAATTGTTTTTGTTTGTTTTTGGTTTTTCGAGACAGTGTTTCTCTGTGTAGCTTTGGTTATCCTGGAACTCATTCTGTAGACCAGGCTTGTCTCAGACTCATAAAGATTCACCTTCCTCTGCCTCCCAAGTACTGGAATTACAGGCATGCACAGCTACTGCCTGGCTACTTTATGTCTTTTGATAATTCACATAAACTCTGGGCTACCTAAATATATGAAAATCTCCATGGACTGATTTCCCTCAGAGGTGCGCTTTTGTGGTATTCTAATTAGTGAAAACTCAATAGCTAATGTATCAATAAAATTAACTGACAAGATTTTTTAATCTATTACAATATTTTTATCCAATTAAAATGACAAAGATATTGTGCTTCTATGGTTGCTATGTAAACCATGAAAAAATGACTCTCACTATATTTAATGTGTGTCAGTTTCCCTGACACCTTCTTTCAACAATCTTCCAAGTTCTTGGTATATAAAACATCACTTTCTGGCATCACATAAATTGTTCCTGAACCATTTCTAGTAGTTAGTAGCACCAGACTCCTGCATACTTACTAGAGAAAGATTTCTGACACTGCTCAATCTCTTTTACTACCTAAAGTAGTTTAAAACTGAAAGAAGACTGGAACATTATCAATGACTTTCTTGTGGATCTCATTTTATAGCTCTTGTTAGGTCACATCCTGCTAGCCAAGTATACATCCATGACGCTGAATGCCAGGAGAGAGTGAATTGACCGATTTAGGCTTAACTTGTAGGGGCTTCCTAAAATATAGTGAACATCTGATAAGTAAGAAATACCATTAAAAAAATTCAAGGGAGATTTTGTTTTAATTCATTCTTACTTAAACTAGAAGACTATTCTTTATAATCGGCAAGCCATTCAAAGAGAGAACTCTGATTTGGTCAGACTTTCAAGTTGTACAGCCTATTTGACTTCTGATTTTACTTATTACTACTGTGACTCTGGGAAGTGACTTATTTCTTAAGCACTACACTAGTTTTCACTTTTTTCCACTGGAAACATCGATAGAGTTTTCCTGTAATTATGATGATGAAATTTTATGACATATATGATACTAGAATAATACCTGACAGAACAATAAAACCAATAATGTGATCTAATCTTAAAAATGAAAAGTATTATTTCCCAGAGGCAGAAATTATTTTATACGTGAGGGAGTTTGTGCAACATTTTCTTCTGTCTTTGTGATCATAAGAAAACTCTAGCTATTCCTGAATAAAATTTTGAAATAGAGAGACATTTGGGGGACTTGTATGTAAACTACTGTATCATGAAGACACTATGTGGGTTTCCACCTACTACTGCGGTTGAGAAATTTCTCTCATTAAGAAGAAAATGGTTTCATAGCAGGGTAAGGGATGATTCAATGCCCATTAATATCATTGTTTTGCTTTGTTTCTTGAGATAAAGATCTCACTATGTAACCTTGGCTGGTCTGGAACTTGCTATGTAGACTAGGTGGGCCTCAAAATCATAGAGATGCACCTGCCTCTACCTCTGGAGTGCTGTGATTAAAGGCATACACCACCACCCCTAGCTCCATTAATAATTTAATAAGATAAATATTACATTTCTATTGGAACTAATTATGGAAGCAGATTGGTATATAAGTATGGTAACTTTAATGAGCTTATGCAGTAAGCTCCTAAATTTGGATACTTGGTTCCTACTTGGTGAATTATTTGAAAGGATTAGAAGTGTGGCCTTAAAGTGGTATGTTACTTGGTATGGGCTCTGAACCTTCAAAACCCCCATTGCATTCCCAGTGTGCTCTCTGCCTACTGTTTGAAGTTAGAGATATGAGTTCTCAGTTGTTTCTGCCACCACATCTTCACTCCATCATCATTGACTTTAAGCCTCTGAAATTGTAAGCCCAATTAAATGCTTTCTTTTATAAACCGCCTTGATTTTATCAAGCAATAGAAAAATAACTAAGATAATATGTATACACATAAGCATAGATAAATATTTTTATCTTTTTAACCTACCCATGAAAACAACAGAATAGAAAGGGGATGTACTGATTGGTTCTTAAGTTTCCAAAGTCATGACATTTTTTTGTTTATTTGGATCAAATTTTCAGAATGGAAATTTCAATATGTTTTATGGTTATTTGACTCAAGATTCAAACAAAGATTCTCTGGCTAAAGGCCCAACCACTAAAATGCTCATGTATATCAGTTACTTTCACCAAAATACAAGAAAGAAAGTGGGATTCTAAGTTAAAAGATTTTAAGATTCCCTCTTCCTACAAGGGCAACTAATGTTAGAACTATTTGAGTGGAAGAGACAGGGTAGAATCAGTATTAAAGCACTTAGTTCAACTTTGTATGTGTTTATGAGAAAGTGTGTTTTATAATACATTTAAATTCCAAAGTGTTAAGAAGTTTAAATATTTCAATAACCAAATTATTATTCACGTATGACTTTTTATTCACTTATGAATTTCTCAGGGACAACTACAGCAAGTAGTACAACCTGTGTGCCATGTAATTACTCAGAGTGGTAGCTGTTGTGATTGACCTGTTCCAGACAGAACATGGGTCTCTCATTGGTCCACCATCAGTGTTCTTCTCTTACTGCTACTCTCTTCTGAAAAAATGCTTTTCAGGTTTTTCTTCTTAACATAATTCTTATGGAATTTGACAAAAGTTGTGTAGCTTCTTTTAAATAAAAATGAATGTATGTACATATATTTGATATGAACAAGTTCCATATATATTTTAGAAGATTCATCTATTCCATAAATGGAGTCTTGGCTGCCAGGCTAAGAACTGTGATATTAGGCAAAATTCAGCACAAAGGAAGGGGAGTGGGCACAAAATCCACCCCTAGTCAAAAAGTTCATCACAAATGATTATCAACTGGAAGAGCGAAAATCAGCCAGACTCCAAGACAGGACAAATGTTCAATAGTAATTGTACAACCAAATTAAATTCGTTACGTTTAGTGCCTTTGTTTCTTTTGGTTTTGTGTTTCTTAAGAAAGACAAAGAGTGTGATGTTGGGAGGAGGAGAATCTAGGACAAGCCGATAAATGTAAAAGAATATGAAGAATACTGTAAAAAAAATCTTAAAGAATAAGTAAAACATAAAATAAGAAATATTGGTTCTGTTCACATGTTGGTTGAATTACAAAATACCACTTTTGTGTGACTTTTTAATTTGACACTGAATAAAACTATTCTTAAGCTTAAAAGAAGGAACTTTGTCACATAATCAACTCCACATCGTTCAAGAACCTCAACATAAGATCTGATGCAATGAGCTATGAAAAAAGAAAGTAGGGGATCTACTTGAAGTCATTGACACAGGAAAATAGCTTTTGAAGAGGACCATGGTTATGCAGGCACTGAAACCAACAATTGATGAATGAGACTTTGGAGAACTAAAAAGCTTCTAGACAGCAAAGGATATATCATTCAAGTTATGTATACCTGCCGGCCAGAAGAGGGCACCAGATCTCATTACAGATAGCTGTGAGCCACTATTGGTTGCTGGGAATTAAACTCAGGACCCCTGGAAGAGCAGCCAATGCTGTTAACCACTGAATCATCTCTCTAGCCCATCACCATTCAAGTTAATAAGCATCCAAAACAACAGGAAAAAATATTTATCAGCTATACATCTGTCAGATGGTTTCTATCTAAAGTGTACAAAGAACTCAAAAAGCTAAACATGAAGAAAATGAACAAACAAATTTTAATGATGGAGCTAAAACTAATATTTTCAAAAGATAAAATTCAGTGGTTGAGAAACATTTTTTTAAAATGTTCAACAACTTTATCCATTGGGGAAATTTCAATTAAACGTACTCTGAGGTTCATAAAATGGCTACAATCAGGTGTTGAACATCTCTGCTGTTTTCATATTCTGGCTATTCTGAATAGAACAGCAATAAACATGGATGAATAAATATTCCTACAGTATGGGATGGTTTCATTTGGTTACATGCTTAAGAGTGGTAAGCTAGAACATGTGGTAGATCTACTTCTAGCTTTTTGAGAATATGACAAAATATATTGTATAAAAAATTATAAAATATCCTAATTTCCATAGTGGTTTCACCAGTTTATATTCTCACTAGTAGTGACTAAATCATCCCCTTTCCCTACATCTATGTCAGCATTTGCCATAATTTGAACTGATGAATGAGTAATGAAATGTGACACATTTATAAAATGGAATATGGTTCAGCTATTAAGAAAATAAAATTATTAAAAATGTAGGCAAATGGATGGAGCTATAAACAGTCTAAATGAGGTAACCCAGACCTTGAAAAGCAAATGTATCGTCTTTTCTACCATTTTTGAAAAAAGAATTATATTCAAAATGACCAAAATTTAATTTAGCACACACTCCAATGTAATCCACAGAATCCTGCCTCTTCTTGAAGTAGACCCTTAAACCACCTAACACTCTAGTAACTTTCAAACACACTAAGTGTACCTCACAGAAAGGAAGGAGCAATCTGATGTCCACAAGCTGCTGTGGGGATCTGGGGTAGCATACAATTCAGAACTATAGTGAAAGGTTGGTCACCAAAGGAATTACAGTACCAAAGAAACTCTTTCAGTTTTCTTAGATTTTAAGCAGTCAAAATCACAGGGAGGATGAAATAGGGAGGATGAAGAGGTGGAAAGGCTTTGTAGTTAAATTCAGGTATCCAGGAAGCAAAATAAAACATTCATTTCTATTTCTTCCTTGAAGTTACAGTATTATAAATTGTGTGTTAGGAACATCTTCAAATATAGTGTAGTTTATCAAGATGGATTATTTTTTAGTTACATAAATAGACATAGGCACCTATCAATTCATACATATGCATATATTTTATTCTGTTTGATTTTCTATATATTTTTCTTTTAGCAATCTTTAACAGTGTATCCAATTAGTTATACTTGAACTAATATAAATTGGTTGCTTAACCCAATAAGCACATTTAAGTCATTTTTAAAAGACTTTAAAAATCACAACTGAAAGTTAGAAATCTCAGTAATGACCAATTATATGCAAAGAAAATGAATTGAGTACTTAAAGCATAACCCTTCTCGGTTTCTCTTAAAAATGAGTTTGCCAGAATATGGCATAACATTGAATTCACTGATAAGAAAAGCAATGAAGCTTCATAAAATAAATATATTAAAATTTAAGACATATTTAAGATTTCAAGTGGCAAAGGGAAAAGCTTCCTCAACGGCTTCAAACTTTTAGAAAACATTAAAGAAAATGTCATATAACTGTGAAATAAAGTAAATAAAATCTCAATGTCTCTACTCATATTTATAGTTATCTGGTTGTATTTATATCACAGATAAAATAATGTGTTTCTTTCTTTTAAGAAAAATTTAGTTTTCATAGTTTTGCCTCTTTCATCTCCCACCTATGAAAAATTGGTCACGTGCCTTGTGGAGGAGACTAAACTTTACCCCTACTCTTTTTTGTTTAAAAACCTATACCATTCCCAGAGTCTTTCCCAACCCCCACCCCACCCCTGCCTCATGCTTGTAAACCAAGATGTAAGCTCTCAGATATTGCTCCAGCACTCTGTATGCCTACCTGCTGCCATGTTCCCCCACGAGAGGGTCACAGAATTTAACCCTCTGGAACAGTGAGCTCCAAATGATTTTATAAACTGCCTCAGTCATGGTGTTTTGGCACGGCGATAGAAAAGTAACTAAGACGGAATCTGGTACCAGGCAGTGACATATTGCTGTGATAGGTTTGACCATGCTGATTTTTAGAGCAATACGGAAGACTTTGGGACTTTGGACTAGGAAAATGGTTAAATGCTATAAGCAGAGTTTAATAGACCATCCTAGTAGAGGCTCGAAAGATAGTAGTGCCAAGAGCAATGTGGATTATATAGAGGACAGCTCAGTAGGGAAATACTATTCGCAACTGGGCTAGAGGCCATTCTTGTGATATTTTTGCTTTTTACCCTTGTCCAAATATTCTTGAGGATAAATTGAAGTTTGGGACTAATTTTGTTGGCAGAGAACATTTCAAGACAATCTAATATTGACTCTGACACTTGGTGCAGACTTGCAGTTAAAAAAAAAAGGTCAAGTAGGGCAAAAAGAAATAAAAAATATACAGTTTGAAAAGAAAAAGAGCACCAGGAAATTTAATGTTTAAGCCAACTCTTATGCTGAAAGAGATTAAGGGGAGACCTTATGCCAAATGGAATAAGAGAGTGGTGGCTTCAAGCCAAGATCACCCCCAGTTAATCCTAAAACTTGTGAAAGGATGATGCATCACTGACTTTCTGGTACTAAAAAACAACAACAAATAAAAGTTTATAGAAATTTAATTCAAGGAGTGGTCCAAATTTTTTTCCAAAATGAGAGCCAAACTTGACATCTTTATATCCGTGGTTCTAGCTTTAGAGTCATGAAGCATATAAGAATAAAGGAGTTGTGGAATCTTCCTCTGTGGGCAGACATGTGGCAGAGGCATCCCTGTATGAAGGCCCTGAAAGGGCCTTGAATGCAGCTATGAAAGGGTAGCCTAAATTATACCAGAGACCCTAGGATACTGGAAATGTTAGAGCCATGGGAATCTGACAGGGAGAGCTGCACAAAGAAAGTGGAAACAGTCCGAGAAAAAGAAGTGTGTTGCCAAAGACAGTTGAACAAAGCTCGTGGGACCTCAAGGACTCTAGACCGACAGCTTGCGGAGCCTGCATGGGACCAAAATAGCCCCCCTTACATGCAGATGATAATTGTACGGCTTGATCTGTTTCTGAGTCCCCTGGCAGTCGGACTAGGGTCTATCCCTTGTTTTTGAGCTAGATTTTTGGAATCCATTCCCTATGGTGGGATACCTTGCTCAACCTCAATGTAAATGGGAGAGGCTTTGTCCTACCTCAGGCTTTCTTGACTCCACATGGGGGGTCTTACCCTTTCTGGGTAGTGGATAGGGGTTGGGAGCAGGGAGACAAAGGACAGGAGGGAAAGGGAGCTGTGGTTGGTATGGAAATTGAAAAGAATTTTTTAAAAAAAGAAAATGAAGTGTGTTTCAGTCAGCAAAGCTGAAAGAATGAGACCATATAGTCCTTTGACATGAGACATAAACCTATAAGATTTAGAATTTGCCCTGATGGATTTTGATCTTGCTTGGATCCAGTATTTCCTCACTGAGCCCCCATTCCTCCATTTTGGAATGCTAATGTATATTCTATTCCATTGTATGTTGGAAATATGCTCTTTAATTATGCAAGAGTTAAAATTGAAAGGATTCCTTGAGTCAGAAGAGACAGATTTGGTACTTTTTAAGCATGCTGGGACTGTGAAAGACAATGGAGACTTTTAAAGTTAGACTGAGTGCCGTTTGCATTATGATAGGGCTGCAAATATATGGTTTCCAGGGAACAGAATGTGGTGGTTTGAATGAAAATGTCCCATATAGGCTCACATATTTGAATACTTAGTCCTCATTTTGTAGAACTGTTTGGGAAGGATTAGGAGGTGTGGCTTTGTTGGTGAAGGTGTATCACTGAGGGATGACCTTTGAGATTTCAGTAGCTCATATCCTTATCAGTTTCTTTCTCTCTACCTCTTGTGAACCAATATGTAGTTCTCAGTTACTGCTCCAGCACTACGCCTGCCTGCCTGCTGCCATGTTTCCTGCCATGATGTTTATAGATTCTAAAAATTAAGTGATTTTTTTAATTGCCTTGGTCGCCAGGCGGTGGTGGCGCACACCTTTAATCCCAGCACTCGGGAGGCAGAGGCAGGCGGATCTCTGTGAGTTCGAGGCCAGCCTGGTCTACAAGAGCTAGTTCCAGGACAGGAACCAAAAGCTACAGAGAAACCCTGTCTCAAAAACAAAAACAAAAAAAAACAAACAAACAAACAAAAAAACTACAACAACTTGCTGTATTAAATTCCAAATGTTTTTAGTTATGACCAAGATACTTTATAAAGGATAGTAAGTCATCATTCTATGTCAAGTCATCGTCACATGTGTGTGCAGAGGCTAGAATTTTCCAGAGCCTCTGGAGCTGGAGTGACGGGCAGTTGGGTGCTACCAGCTATGTTCTCTGGGAACCAAAGCTGATTTCCCTGGAAGAACAACAACTTGACTCAACTGTTGAACCATCTTTCCAGCCCCCCAAAGGTACTGTTTTTAGTACTGCAAGAAATCTATAAGTAAAAATGACATTATGCCCAAATATAGAAAGGTTAAAGAGAAAACAAGGACAAGAAACAATTAGAGCGACTTTGATGCCATTTTCCCAGTTACTTCATTTTTGGAAGAGGATCTCAATGTCTGATTCATCAGTGGGAGTTTTCTAAACATAAACTCTACTCCCAGAGAAATTAAAATCACATCCCTGGGGATAGACCATTCTTAGTTGAGTAAAGTCCCTCGGTGGTTCTAATATCCAGTCCCAGTTGAGAACTTCCAGCCCAATAGATTGGAAGGAGAGAAGTCTAGGACTACTGTAACTAAGGACTTGAAAGGAAGTGGGTCTCACCTCACTTAACTAGTTGTTCCTGGAATGATTGGTAGGACAACACCACACAAATTAATAAAGCAAGCCTCAATTCTTTACCAATGAAAGTGAGAGGACTGTGTTAGAAGTTTTCCAAAGTTAACATGTGCTATAGTATTTTGAACTGACTAATGCTAGCTGCTAAATCTGATAGAATATTTCTTCTTCTAGTCTGAATCTAAACCATCTTGGATTATGAATAAAGCTACTTTTATTAGAACTCACATTAAATAATCTAAGCATCTGAGGAGACTGTAACACGAGAAGTCAGGTGTGAAGTCAGTATGTGGGTGGATGATGTCTAAAGCTCCTATCTCTTGTTGTCAGCAAATACATTGTATTCACGTACTGCTTATTAGCTGCTTGGTACATTCTGTGTGTAAAGGCTCCTCTCGCTTATTCTAATTCTAAAAATGTGCTAGTTCCTTGGTGCATAAGAAGAAAAACTACAGTTGGCCATAAAAAAGTGATGGATGTTTTAGTGGCTATATTCAGCTGTAAGCAATAAATGCTGAGCTCGGCAGAAAATACTATAGGCAAAAATGCAAGTGATTTACTAGCTCTCTAAAGCATATGAGATTTGTAAGGCATGAAACCCTCAGGCTCATCACTTCCCTTCAGTAATGGGAAACAATTTTTGGTAAAGAATGATACATTTAATATCAACTTTGTGTTATAAAGCAAAAAGCTAACTAATTTTTATTTTATTATTTATGTACATATACATACATATGCATATATACACATATGTAACACTTTTGTACAGGGTCTTGGATCTTTTTGGAAATACATAATATCTCTTAAGCTGCAGGAACAAGAGAGGATTCAGAAAACATATATATTGGTAGGGATTTATTATTGATTTGTGTGCATGGTTCATGGGATCAAAATGAGAAGCTAGTACTGTGGCAGGCCTGTTATATCCGGATAGACTCTCCTGAGAACTGATTCTAATTTCCTAGCCCTTTTTAAAGCAGATGTGTATACATGTGATTGCCATGATTACATAGGGTTAATGAAAAAAGTCTTGGCTTCCAAAGAAAAAGAAAAAGACCCCAGGAAAACAATAGAAAGAGGTATAATGTTACCTCTCCCAAATTGATACAGAATGTCATCAAAAGACCAGCAACACAAATCTCAACTTTTTAAATGATGGCTAGTTTAAATATTATAAACTTTCAGTTTCATATTGTATCATTCTCTGAAATACTGACCCTTTTGGCAGTTTCAGTGTGAAAGATAAATAAAACCTCTTCCTGGGCACTTTGAAAATAAAGTCTGTATTTCAGAATAAATGTTAAACAATAATAACCATGATGGAACAGCTGATACAATGCAAATTATAAATGAAGAAGAGTAACTTTCTAATTACTGGCTACATTTTATTCTTTGTAAGTGTAATTAGAAAGAGACTATGTTCCTTTAATTAGAAAGTTAATTAGATTGTGACCTCTTTTCCTGCCTTATTGTCTTTGACTGCAGGCTGGGAGTAAATTACAAATCCCATGACCTATGTGTCTACAGCCCCTCCAAAGACAGATTGGTTAAAAACAAATAGGACCATAAGCACGAGTACTAAGCCTTAACAGTCAGTTAGGGACTTATTAGAATAAAGACAGTTTTATTTGGAAAAGTATTTATGCAGATAAATGAACAAGGTACTTTTCTGGATCAAACCTAGGCAAAGAACAAAATTATATTCTTAGAATGCTGGTTCTGTTGTCCAGTGACTCTCGTACTTTGATATGTATGATTCATTTGTTAGAATAAATACTTCTCTATTTCACATCTAAAAGATCTTATTTCAGTTAGTCTTGGAGTTGGTGAACTAAACAAGGCAAGTTTCTTTATTGTGTGGTAGCTTAGATTGCTGACATGAACTTTGGGACTCTCCAAACAAAGACTCCCATTTGCTAGAATGTCTATAATTTACTTTAAACCATTTCTTCATTGACAACATATGACAGACTCTCTAGTTTAAGCTAGACTGCAGAGGTGAAGTTGTCATTAATAATTTCCAAAATACACTCCTATAATCACCTTCACTTAGAGCTAAAGCTATACGAGAGGTTGGCTATTTCATAGTGATTTGGAAGTGAGTTGTTAGTATGATTAGGGTTTTTAAAAATTTTTTGACATTAGTAGAAAAATATTAGGAATGAGCTTCAACCATTGTAATTACTCATGTACCTATGAAAATATTGTAGAGACATTCCCTAGTACTATAGTAAAAGGATATACAAATATAGTGAGGCATCACTTTTTAATGTGAGGAACGGTACTATTAATTTTATTATTTATTCTAGAAGTTTCTTAATGGCTTTACTCCTATCAGCCTAACTAGCTTAATTATTTTTATAATATCTTATTTGACTCAGGTAAAAATTCCACGTAAAGTTCTTTTGGGTGTCTTTTTGGAGGTTTGTGACTTATTAGTCTGGATCATTTGTATGTGCTTGTTAATAAATTCTTAAAAATCAATTTGCACAAAGATTTCCTCACATTATAATCTAGAAGCAAAGCTCCTCAAGGCAGGGACTACCTCTCTTCCACCTGTAACCAGTCGCATTTTCTTAAAAAAAAACATATTTATGCAAGAAGAGAATGAATTATGATAGGTCACAACCCTACCCTTGTTCCATGCTCCAATTCATGTTTAGGCTTGTGCTTGTCAAGTATTTTATACAAAGAGAGTTCTTCAAAATTACTGGAAAAAATGCTCTGAAACAATTTTCAACGTCATAGAAGAAAAGCAGTAGATGTCCCAGGGAACCAAACAACCTTAGTAAACAAGCTTATAGCATCTCAATTGTTCTATATGAAAATGATATGCAGAGAAAAAAACAGAAGGGGCAAATGCTTCTATGTTTACATTCTTAGTAACAGTTTCTGAGGACAATAATAACTGAAGAGAAATAGTCAATTGCCTTATTGATACGAATTGTATTTTGTCTGGAGAAGTAAGTGCTCTAGAGCAGGCAATACCATTTTGTCTACAGCGCATTAGCATACTAGGAAGTTTGAAGAAACCCCATTGCTGTGTTCTCATTTAGTGTAATTTAAAGTAACATGTTTCTAAGTATACACTGTTAATACTGAGTAAAATGAACTCTAATCCTCACCAGGTTGTTTGCAAAATATTTTCTCATTACATGTGCGTGTTTGCATCCATGTTATGTTGTGTGCTGCTATAGTGTCAATTTAACTTACTAGATGTACTAGAAAATAATTTGATGGCATAATATCTGTACTCTACAAGATACCTTAAATGAGTGTCATTTTAAACCAGAATCAACAGAGAGAACTCAATTTTGGAATTGGTTTCAGGATCACTTGTTTGTTGGGTGTAGCATTTTTCAGATCAGTTAGGGTAAAGATATCTTGCAACACTCTAATTAATAGAATGTCAATTTGATTCCTCAAAATTATTCTAATAAAACGTTCCCTTATCAATGGTTTAATATAAAATCATTTGATAAATGTCTGCATGTTATATACCATGCCAAGACTGGGGCCACTAGTGGAGGAACTCATTAACAGCATTTATGGCTGTCATTTGTAGTCACAGAAGACAGGAAAGCCCAACAGAAAACATTTAATATATGAACTAGGGAGGTGATTCAGTGTGTGGGACCACTTGATGTGCAAGCACGGGAACCTGAATTAAATTCTCCAGTATCCATATACAATTAGGCAAGTCTATTCATGCCTATAACCCTTGCATTAGGGAACAGCAAAAGGCAGATTCCAGGAGTAGCCAGTCTAACCAAAATGCTTAGTGTCTGCTTAAGAAAAAGACCCTGTGTGGAGAAATAATGTAGAGAGTGATACAAAAAGAGATCCAATGTCTTCTGGCCTCTACATACTCACCCAGGCGAATGTACCACCCATATTTCTACTACATATGACATACATGAAAAATAAATAATTTTCCAATATAATATCAAGAAGGGATGAGTGCCATGAAGAAACCTTGCCTTTACAGCATGACAATGACAAATACACAATTGACAAATTTTGAAGTCTTCAGTATGGAGGGATAGCCCAAAATAAAGCATATAAAATACATTGCAAAGTATTTGACATGAGGTGGGTATCCAGTAAATGATGAATTCTATTGTGATTTCCAATGGCAACACTGTTGACATTGATGTCTTTTCATAAGCACCTGACATATGTTCATATTTGGGAAACAAACATGAGGAAAGAATACTTAGATAATAAAAGTACATCAAAAAATAAAATTCGTTAAAAAGAGAATAGTACTTTTGCATATTGCTGCAAAAGATGCCTGAGTTCTGTTTCTTTTGTGAGATAATTATTATGATTATTGCAGTAGTTTGTGCTCCCTAGATTATTGATAGAGAAAATAAGTGTGATAATAGCTACTAAAAATAATTACAGCTGCCAGCATTAACTAGTGACTATTTATGTATCATATTGTACTAATTGCTTTAAATTCACTACTGATTTTCAATCCCTCACTAATTCTATAATGAAGATATTAAAATGTTTAAAGTGATGTATCCAGGAGCAGCCAGATACTCACCATCAGACATAGATTTGGACCTTAGAACAGTGTGCAAATAATTATTATGTCATTATTCATTAATTTTCAATAAAATATTTTCAAAAAAGAAAATTACAGCATTAAATCTTTTATATATTTCACTTAACATTATGGAATTAATAAATAAACTGTTGTTTCAGACTCTGGAGACCGAATGTGTGTGTGTGTGTGTGTATGATTTATTTAATAAGAAATGTTTTAGAATCTTCCTATGGTCTGAACATGTCCTTTCCCCTGAAAAGATTCATATGCTGAAACTCACTGGTCAATGTGACAGTATTAACAGATACAGTCTTTAGGTCACCATTAAGTTATGAAAGAGGTTAAAGGAAGTCTCTAGTTCATTCCATCCTTTCTGCCATGGCAGGATCCAATGTTCAAGGTGCGGTATGAAAGCTGATCCTGGCATCTAATCAGACACTAAACTTCTCAGTGCCTCCATTTTAAACTTATCAGTTTCTGGAGTGATGAGAAATAAATTTTGTGGTTTATAACTTATCCAGCATCTAGAATTTTGTTCTGGAAGTATAAGTGGGCCAAGAGAAACAACAAACATACAAATAAAAGTTTGGAGAACACATTTTTGTACATGGAACATTTTGCAGATAATAGTTCCTAGGATTCTGGCATCAAGAATATAAAAAATTTACTCTGACTTTTATTTTTTTCTTTATTATTAGAAATTAAAGTATAATTACACCTTTTTTTCTTTTCCTACATCTAGCCCTTCCCATGAATACTCCTCCCCCATCTCAAACTCATATAGTTTATGGCTTCCTTTTATTTATTTTTTGTTGTTATGGATGATGCCAATATAAATGTCAACATGAAAGGGGGAAATCTCACACAACCCCAGCCCTAGGCAAATAAACTTCATGAAACTAAGAAATGCTAACAGTAGGAGAAAGTTATCATCCCCAGAAATATTTCCCTAATTAGTTATCCAAAAACAGCTTGTCAGTCCTATAATCATATACTGCAGCTTTTGAGACAGCATCCAGCTAGCATATCATTTGCCGTGATCCCATATGAATTCATTCAAACAATTCTAGTTCCTCAAAAAAGTCTGTACAAAACATGGAGATTTTTTTATCATTTTGGGTTTGAGAACTTGGATATCCAATTAATACACTTCATTTGAATTTTGAACTTCATATGGTATTATGTCGCTTGTTATTCAAATAATAGAAATTATTGGTCATGTAAAAAAAAACAGAAAATTAGGTTGCAAATTTATTACAAAGTAAATGACCTTTTTCATTTTTTACTTAGTTTATCAAGGTTTAGTCCTATCACGTTTAAATTCAATGTGGGAATGCCCCGGCCTTTGCATCTGAACTGTAGTACCACATAATTCTCATTTTGTTTAATTTGACCTTGGGAAAATTGTATCATAGAAAGACAGGACAAATTTTAAGGATCTTGTAGTTATTCTATCTAACAAGAGCTCCCAACACACTTTGCAAAATTTAAAGAGAAAAAGTAGGATTGGTCATGTTCCATTTTTGCAGATATTTTAATAACTCTTTTTTATTAGTGCCTCTAGTGTTTGATATATTCAGTGGATATACTTGTAGATGACTTAGAATTCATTCTTATGAAGGACTGGAAGGGATTTACAAAAGTGAATCTCAACCATCATTCTCTCTGGCCAGGTCTCTGCTCTAGTCCTCAATGCAATGTATAACATGAAGCAGGCACGTAATTACTATTGTAATTTAAAACACACACTGTATTAACAATATAGCAAGCAGGGAGTGGAATGTTGACCTGTACTTCCCCTTTTTGTTTGGAGTTTAATTACAAGCTAAAGAAGTAGTCGGATATAAAAATACTGGATATGGATATAATAGTGAATATTTCATAATTTATATTTTCTACTAATATTTCTCTTTTATTACATTTTTATTGAGTGTGTGTAGGTATGTTGGCATGTGCATGCCACAATCTGCATGAGAGGGTCAAAGGACAACTTACTTTACTGGTTTGGTGAGAATACTGTCCAGGAGCAGCGAAATAGTAGTCATCAAGAGATGCTTTGTAAATTGGGATGGGACTGGTAGTGCTGATACAAGATTTGTGATCACTGTGGCTCAGCAGAATTAAGGGTCTGATTTTGGACTCTGACTTAGAATAATTCTATTTTAAACAATAATTAATACAGGTAATGGACTACCTTCCATAAGCCTTCTACCATAAAATTTCATAGACTATAAGAAGAAAATAACAGTAACTGCTCTTCCTCTAATAACTAGGGCTCTCTGTCACTTACTTTGAATAATTTGATAATTATTCATTTAGTTGAACTTTACAAAGAGAAAAAGTGGTGATGTGGAAGAGGCTGCATAAGCACAATGAGAAATTAATCTCAATGGGTATGGATGAGATTCTTTGTGTAGAACAAAGTAGGAATCAAAGCATCATGGGTAGGTTACTATATATCAGCATTGTTTCATTGGAAACTTCTTTGTGGCAATGTGATTAAAACTATTTTGAGATTGACAATAGTAAACTAAATTAGGAGTAACTAACAAAATGGCAGCAATTTAGAGAGGCTGTATTAAAAACTGGCTAGTCATGTTCAATTTTAGAAAATTACTAGTGAAAGACATTAGACACACCTAATGGACAAGGCCTAGTTGCAGATTACATAATAAGTGCAAGACCTAGAGCAGTGTAAAAGATCATTTAACATCTAGGAATATGGCCATTTTCAAGGCAAAGAGACAAATGAGTAAGTGAGAAAGTATGAGAAAAAGAATGGTAAGATTTTTTTTAATAAGTTATAATTTTCAGTTTCTCTGTAAATTCTACTTTGGAACTTCATAGTTCTCTATAACCAGGGGCAGAAATTCCCTCACCTAGAGAATCTTAATTAAGACTGAGGGCATACAGATTACTGTGGTTCCCCCATTCAGTAGATGCCTTAACAATAGTTATGAGACATACGATCTAAATGCTGAATTAATAAACATATCTTCCTGTCCAAAACTTCTAAAAACACATTGTATGAGGTATTTCAAAAAATGGTCTCACTCTTTCTAATTATCCGTGATTGCATTAGTCATAACTTCCTGTATCCACAACTTCTACAGTTCAGATCACAGTACATCCTTATCAGTTTCCCTTCTAATCATGACTCTCTATTTACATATTTTGCCAGGATAATAGCACAAACACATTTTCTGTATTTCATTACAGCAGCCAAAACCCGTACCACAAAAACAGCAATAAATTCCACTCCCAATAGACATAGTAAAGAATCCCTCTTTGACTATGACTTCAATAGTTTCTACTGCCACTAGTATTATTCATTAAGCTCTGATTATTGCTTTATATGGCTTCTCCAAGCCCACATCTCAAAACTCTTCCATCTTCCAACTATAAACACATTCCAAAGGCCTCCAAATTGTGTAACTGAGTGTAATCACAATGGCTACTTCCATATTACTCTTGAACTATTGTGACCATAACACTTAAAATAAACCACTTTAAAAAATAAAAGAAAGGCAAATTTTAGTTCATTATTTCGAATGCTTACTCTATCTTGCCCCAGGGTCAAGACAGCATAGAGTGAAAAGAGTCAAAAGGAGAATGTCAGCATACTCTGTTTGCTTGTTTGTTTTATTTTTCCAGGTTCCCAGTTAATAGAATGATGTCAGTGTCAAACACACTCAGATAATCTCCCTCACCCTTATTCTTATGACAATACTTGTATCATGAGTAATAAAAAAAAACCAGAGACTTATATTGGGGTTCAATCTGAAGATCAAAAAAAAAAAAAGAAAGAAAAGAAAAAAGAAAAAGCAGAGCAGCCAAGCCACTAGAGAGCTCTTGCCTCTAAGAAATTCTCTGACTTAAAGGGAGTGAGTTCTTGTCTCATCCTGGTTTATATTCCTCTCCAGTGTTGGGATTAAAGGTGTGGACCACCACTTCCTAGCTTAAAAGGCATACTAGTGTGACTACTGAGATTAAAAGTGTGTGCCACCACTACCTGATCTGTAGACTGACTAGTGTGGCTGTTTTACTCTCTGATCTTCAGGCAAGCTTTATTTATTAAAATACAAATGAAATGTCACTACATTTCCTTTTTTTTGTCTAAAATAAAAAAGAATGCTATAAATAATATAAGAAAAATACATATAATAAATACAATAACTATACACAATATTTACAGGCAATAAAATACATCAACAATGTCTAGTCCATTGCATTTGACATATTCATAGAAAATACTCTATACCTATCCTATCTTGGTGAACCCAAAGTCTTATACCTAATTTACTTTCTATCATAACTTGCATTACCATTCAAAACTATCTTTTAACACCTCTCAACCTTATGTACTGGACATGTCTTTAGTGAAATTCTTTCCTGAGTCTTGTAAACAATGAAAACTATAACAGTGATTATCTAGTCTTCAACTACTTTAGAAAACCAAGAAGGAAATAATATTAACTTAGTAAGCGGGAAGTGAAAGCAAGTGACTTCCTACAATTGTGAGAAATGACAGAAACATCTGGCTGCCTGGACAGTCATCTAAAGTTCCCCAGCAACATTGGGGCATCCATCTTTGGCCTGCAGGTCTAGAATATAGATTTTTTCTATAAAGCAGTGTTTTTGAAGGACAGTTCTCCTATCTCAGCAAGTAGGGCATGAGACTCTTAATATCAGGGTAGTGGGTTCAAGCCCAACATTGGGTGCTATTATATAAAGAGAGACTGTGCTTTCATTTCTCAGTCATCCAGACCTGAATAATCACACATAAACTTTATTAATTACAGCACTCTTTCTGCCAATGGCTTAGGCATATTCCTAGCTATCTCTTACCTCTTAAATTAATCCATTTCTACTAATCTATGTATCGCCACAAGGCTGTGGCTTACTGGTAACATTGTGGCATCTTTCTCTTTCAACAGCTACATGGTGTCTCTTCAACTCTACCTACTCTCTCTATCTCTGTTCGGATTTCCTACCTGGCTTAACCCTGCTAACCCATTGGCCAAAAGAAGCTTTATTTATCAACCAATAAAAGCAACACATATACAGAAGGACATCCCATATCAAATACCCTTATAGATACACCTAGTGTGCCCAAACAATATCCTATTTTATTTTGAATCCAGACAAGCTGATAATATTGTCTAAACATCACAAAAGGATTTTTCCAATCTTCTCTAATTCACGTGGTTAGAACTCATTACCTCATTTTGGATTAGGCTCATTGCACAATACCATAACCCTGTATCTCATATTGAAGATACTCATATTATTGTATTTCATTTAGAAGTCACCCAGATAAAATCACAGCTTGATATGTTATACAAAAGAGCACATTTATGAAAGGGAATTCCAGAAATATGGACTTATCTACTAATTGGAATTAGCACACTCTACTGTAACAAATGATCACAGTTTCATGGACTCACAACATGTATACATCATGCCCCTACTCAGTAAGTCAGAACACAGATACATCTTTCTGGGATAAAAATCAAGGTTTAAGCAAGAATGAATGCCAAGGAATTTCTGTGGTAAGAGTTTCTTTGCCTTTTACAGATGCCATAGGCTACCCACACTCTTCCATCTCCATCCATGAATATTAACAAAACATGGCATATCAAGTTGGAGCAAGACTAAGTACCACCCCATATGTTAAGGTTGGGCAAGGTGACCCCAGTATGAGGAGTGGGTGCCAAAAGTCAAGACAGTCCCTGTTTCCACTGGTGGGAGTCCCATAAGAAGACCAACCTACACAACTGTAGAATATATGCAGAGTGCCTAGGTCAGTCTCATGCAGGCTCCTTGGTTTACAATTCAGTCTCTGTGAGCCCCCGTGAGCCCAGGTTAGTTGACTGTGTGAGACTTCCTGCAGTGTCTTTGACCCTTCTGACTCAGATACTCCTTTCTCCTCCTTGTCTGTAGGATTCTTGAACTTTGCCTAATGTTTGGTTATGAGTCTCTGCATCTGCCTCAATCAGTTGCTGAATGATGCCTCTCTAATGACAATTGGGCCAGGCACCAGTCTAGGCACAGAAGACCGCCAGTTCAGGCTACGTATCCTCTATTGTTAGGGGTCTAAACTGGGGTCCTTCCCTTAGGTTCCTGGGACATTCCCCTTTGGCAGGCTTCTGTCTATACCCAAAATTCCCCCAGCAGTCCTCCTCAGCACTCACAGCATTCATCCCCTAAGTGTCCCCTAACCTGATCACTCATGTTCCCGTTCCCACCTGCCCTCTGTCCACTCACTAATTCTCTTCTATTTCCACTCCCCAGGGAGATCTGGGTGTTCCCCCATGAATTCTCCTTGTTACCTAGTCTCTCTAGGGCTGCAGATTATAGTGTAGTTGTAAAAGATTTTCATTTAATGAACAAAAGTACTTCTGTTATTTTGTACTGTTCTCCTTAGACCAGGCTGGCCTTGAACTCAGAGACCTGTCAGCCTCTGTCTTCTGAGTGCTCAGATTACAGGTATCACCACCATGATGGTTCTAAACTTTTCTTTATTTCCTTTTCATTTTTCTTTAATTCCTTTTTACTAGTTGGAAGCTTAGCTGGGTGGAGGAGAATTGGTATGTGGTCACTACTCCCTTTACTACACTTAGCATCAGGTTTTTCTTTAATCTGTTTACACTTCCTGGTGCTCATTTTCTTCTCACAATGTACATTTTGTATTTTTCCTTTCTCAGTTTGCACCTTTTCATTAAGATGTGCATAAGACTGGCCACTAATAACCACACAGCTCTGTCAACAGAAGACTGCTGTGAAATCTCTGTAAACACAATTAATCCAAAACTCTTCAATTTACCCTCAGCACAACTTTTTTTTCCATGCTCCTACTAGGATGGATAATTTAACTTCACTTAAGGGGTCCAATCATTTTTCTTGTTCAAAGTCCCAAAATGTTCCATATTCTTCCAAACATCATGACCATGACAACTCTTAAAAAGGAAGGTATTTAATAGGGGCTTGCATATAGGTTCAGAGGTTTAGTCCATTGTTAGTGTGGCAGGAAGCATGGTAGCACACACAGAGACATGGTACTGGAGTGGGAATTGAAAGTTCTACATGTAGATTGGCAGACAGCAGAAAAGAATTACATTGGGCCTGTACTGAACATTTGAAACCTCAAAGCCCACTTCCAATGACACACAGTCTCCAACAAGACCACACCTACTCCAACAAGGTCATACTTCTCTTTGCTGTAATTTTCTGTCCAACCAGTCAGCTCCCAAATAACTACACAGAGAATTATTATTAATCATAACTGCTTGACGGATAGCTTAGGCTTGTTACTTACTAGTTCTTACAACTTAAATTAACCCCTTTCTATTAATGTAATTGCTGCAATGTGGCTCATTGCTTGTTACCTCATCTTGTCCACATCCTGCTTCATCTAGTTGCCTTTCTTCATCCCAGAGAGCTCTTTTCCTGTCTGCAAGTCCTTCCTAACATCTTCCTGCCTAGCTATTGACCATTTAGCCCTTTATTAAACTGACGAGAGTAACACATCTTCACAGTATACAAAAAGATTTTTCCATAACGCCTCCCATTAGTGCTACTTTCTGTGAGTCTATGCATGACACTTTCATTCAAACTGCCACAGGAACTATTGGCTATAAGAAGGACACATACCATGTATCAATTCTTCAATTATTGAGGTCAATCCAAAAATGAGTACCAGTGGTGTTTTTAGCAACCTGACAGAATAATAGGTTACTCATTTCAGCTGCAATGATTTCATGTTAGCATTTTTTTTTCAGTGTCATCGGAACAGAACATTTCTTAGGAAGAATGTCATGTCAGATAGCTTTTTAGCATAAAGCCTATAAATACCCTAATTTAAATAATGAGGCCATTGTAACAAGTTCTAGGCTATTGTCAGCACTTAGTGAATCTCCTCTGTAAATTATCTTTTCCTTTTCTAGATAATTGTCATATTCAACTAGCAGTCTCTGCCTTTATCTCAGTTAAGTTGCTTTCTCGAAGTTGACTCCCATGTGCCTACATAGAACACAGCACTTATTTTGGAAGTTCAAACTAGGTCACAGTAGATTCAAAGATGTCATCAAAAATGTTCATCTTGTCTGACCATTACTATCAAAATTAAAATTCTTTGTCTAGCTCATATTGACTGACATTGCTTTATGTATAATTTAAAATAAAGATGAAATGAATACTAGAAAAATAAAAATATAGAATATGAAGAGCTTCTATTTGATTCTGCTGCCTTGTTTTTCCCCCACTGATCAAGACAGATAGATAACAGAGACCTTTACTTAAAAGCTCCATTATCCCAAGTGCTTCTATATATATTATTTATATAATAACACTAAAATGGATGTAAGCAATAGCAAACTGTGGGACCAGGAAGGGTAAAAAAGCACAAACCATTTGAATCAACTTTAGCGACTCTTCTACCCCATGCTTTAACTGACATAAATAATTCACTCAAGAAACTCTTTAGAAAAGATTTCTTTTGAGGGGAGGATTTTCTAGACAGGGTTTCTCTGTGCAACAGCCCTGGCTGTTGTGGAACTATCTCTGTAGAGTAGGCTGGTCTCAGACTCGTAAAGATCTGCCTGCCTCTGCCTTCCAAATGCTGGAATTAAAAGTGAGCACCACCACTGCCTGGTTGCTTTTTATTTTTCTTTCTTTTTTTTAATCTTTGAATGATGTTTTAATTATAAAAAAGAATAAAAATTAGTATAATCACTTTGGAAAATTGTTTAACAGTATGTACTATGCTAAATATGTGTTTACATGAACTACAAATCCACATCTATGAATATTTCTCTTTTCCAAAATACCCGTGGTAGAATGGTATTGTAGCTCTTTTTAAAAAAACCTTAACGATGGGTGGAGGGTGTGGCTCTGTTGATAAAATGCTTACCTAGCATTTATGAAGCCCTGAGTTTGATCCCCAAGCATAATTGGGTGTATCTGGAATTGCAGAATTTACAAGACAGAGAGAAGATGAGAAGTTCTCAGTCATCCTTCACTTGATACTAAGTTTGAGGCCAATTAGAGATCGCAAGATATCTGAGACCTTGTCTCATAATCTTCTCATGTAGTTTTATACAGGTGTATTAGACAACTACCTCTCATTATAATTAAATGCTTCAGATAATTAACTTACAAAAGAAAAGTTTTACTTAGCTTCAAATATCAATGATGAGAATAATATGGCAAAGCAAATGACAAATCTCAGGACCAAGGAGCATAGGAGGGAAGAGAAACATTAAGATGAGACTATAAGAAATAGGATTATTGCATTTATCAAAGAATTTCAAGGAAAAATTTTTTGTTTCACTCACCATTCATGAAACAAAGATTGAGATAACAGAGTTCTTTATTCAAAATTCCTTTTCAATACTTAAACTTCTAGTGCTGAGTTTAGTTTTTAGAATTAAGAGAAATAAAAGTACTTTGTTTATAATCATCTGGTTTGTAGTATTTCCCTAACAACCCAAATAGACCAAAGCAGGTGATATGTTCCTTAGGTCTGTGTTGCTTTCCAGTCAGTTTAGCAAAGGACTTTTAGGAATGGGTATGATAGGTCTAATTTTCACCAATCAATATGCATATAATTAGTACAAGTAAATATTGAGCTATCTTTTATGAATGTCTGACCATTTGGCACTTTATGACAATCTTCCAGCATACCCTGTCCTAACAACCTTTTAAAACAGGACATACATTCTAGACTCAAGACTGATTCTCTGAATGAGTATTTCCTGAATTTTTTCTAGTTTACTTGCAATTTATTATATTGGCTAATCACTCCCATAACTTAGATTCCTGGCATTATATTTACCTTTGGATTTCTTTATGTCAATGGAAACATTACACCAATCAATTAATTCTCACATTACTTCATACAAACACTTGTATACATACACACACACACACACACTCACACACACACTGTTATAGGTAGGGTTGCTATTGCTATGATGAAACACAATGACCAAATCAACTTAGGAAGGGTTTATTTGGCTTCTATATCTTTGTAGTTCATTGTTGAAGGAAACCAAGACAGGAACTAAATAGGGCAGAATCCTGGAAGCAGGAGTTGATGCAGAGGCTGTGGAGGAGTACTACTTACTGCATTCTTTCCATGGCTTGTTCAGCCTGTTTTCTTATAAAATTCAGAACCTCCCGCCCAGGTGTGGCCCTACCCACAATGGACTGAGCCCTCCAATATGAATCACCAATATGAATCAACCTTTCTCATGCTGCAATCCTCATGTGTTGGTGATCCCTCCCAATGATAAAATTATTTTCATTTCTATTTCATAACTGTAATTTTGCTAATATTATAAATTATAATGTAAATAATTTTGGAGGTAGAGTTTTGCCAAAGGGCTTGTGACTCAAGGTTGTGAACTACTGCCCTACAGGATTGCCCATGACCTCATCTTATTGAGGCATGAAACTGAGAAAGTCCTCTTCTCTAGTAACTCTAGCTTGGGTCAAGTTGGGATAAGACTAGCTCCCACACTCCCCCTCATAAGCATATTTACTCACATGCACACATACACCCACATACATGTACATACACACAACAAAATCACCCCAATTTTGACCATTAAATGAAGAAGGCTTTCTTTTGGTCCACCAATCATTTCCCAAATATTGATACAGAAACTTATTATTAATTATGAATGCTCAGCCTAATCTTATGCTTGTCCCACTACCTTTTATAACAAATTAACCTGTTCCTCTTCATCTACATTTTGCCTTAGGGCGTTTTACCTTTCTATCATTTTGCATTTCCTACTCCAGGTCTGGATGACTGATGGCTGCCTGGCTGCTAAGCCCCAGGCATTTCCCTTTCTTTCTCCCTCATTATCTTCTTCCTTCTCTCCTCTTGAGGCTAGATTCTTCTTCCCATTTATTCTCTCTTCCTGCTAATCCCACCTATCCATCTACTGCCTAGCGATTGGTCATTCAGCTTTTTATTATACCAATCAGGTGCCTTAGGCAGCTAGGTAGAAACAGCAACACATCTTTACATGATTAAACAAATGCAGCATAAACAAATGTAATACACCTTTACAAAGTTAAAATAATATTCCACAACAATTAAAATCATGCAACTCACTACCGGTATTGTGAGTTGGTTCTTTCTGTCTTTACTTGCTTTCTATTTATAATAAAATCAGTTGGATAATGGCAAAAAACTAAAAAAAAATTAATGGCCTCAAAAACATGATTAGATCACTTTATAAAATTATATGGTGACATTGCTACTTGGAACTAAGTAAAGATGGAAAATATTACTTTATTTCTCCATGGTATTCAGCATTAGGCAGTCCTTATCACCAGGTTATCTGAGGACATCCTGTTAGCGCCCTCTGGGTGCTTCTTGTTGAAATACATCCCATAGCTTACTACAGATTCAATACAACAAAGATTCTGAAAATGACACCAGGAAATAGAATCTGTTTGGGTAGTTCATATCCACAAAAATTAGAGAACTGATGTCCCTCACAGCCAATAGAAATATCACTCTAGAATTCCATAAAGGCAATTACTATGTGCCATCTAATCAACCCTATATATTTATATGCCTGACACAGAATCTATAGATTTCACTAATTTAATTACATTTAAGTTTTTATTCCTGGGGGAAAGTAATACAGAGATAGTGGGGGAAGTCTTTCAGCAAATATGTGCTAATCAGATAATATGAATATGAGTATAATCTGACATTTAGCTATCAGGAAGAAGCAATGGTCAAGAAAAGGGTGGATTGTAGTTCAATAGAGCACTTGTCTATGATGCACAAGGCCTTGAATTCCATGACCAAAAGACAGTGTGTGTGTGTGAGAGAGAGAGAGAGAGAGAGAGAGAGAGAGAGAGAGAAGATAATAACTAGATACAGGTGATGCCTGGCTCTATTCTCTCTGCATTTGTGGCTATATCACTTGGGTAATTTATATGATTTTAATGATCAAATGTGAATGAATGTATGTATATTTAATATAGTATATGCGTATGGCATAGAGTAGTTCTTCTATGAAGATTCAATAGGTAATTCATCCATGAAAAAAATAACTAGTAGGTTCATATGTATTAGTTTACCTACACTGTTTTCTGTCACTAGTACCCAAAAGAACTGAAAATTTAAAAAAGATCTGTTGACAGAATCTAACATGACATTAGGGCATGTTTCTATGTCATATGCAATACAGTTCATTTCTCTAAGTGTATTGTCTTCTATACAGTTCAGAAAATGGATACCTATTAACTTTCTTAAACAGCAGTAATAGTCTGGTATTTTTCTATCTCAGGGTGCAGCTTCTATTAAATGTTCCCACAAGTCCAGTCATATAAGTGACAAACTGCATCTAAGAAATATGCCTGTAATAAGAAACCTCTAAGGAAGAGAGATGGGGCTATTGTCTCCTATTATCCTTATTTTTACTTTCAGGAACGAGAAAATAGTAGGAGAGAAAAGAATTAAGAGTCCAAGAAAATGGCGTCGCACAAGTGCAAATAGGATAAAAAGAGACCAATAAAATAGAGCACAGCAGAGCTAAGTTGTCTGGCAGTTCATGAGAACTGTTGTGTTTTGACTCCCAGTTTCTGAGTCAGAATCTAACAATAAAAAAAAAAACTACTAAATAGATCAGACCAAATATCCCATAGCACCCTTTATTATCAGTGCAAGGTGCTAGAGAGTGACCCAGTTATAAGAAACAAGGACCAAGCTCTGTTTTCCAGGGTTTTTGAGAATAACAGGAAGCCTTTGCCACAGGGAATAGATAACTAGAAAAGAGGGAGAAAACATATATCCTTGTAGATAAACCGTAAACAAAACTCCTATATTTCCTGTAAAAATAGTAAACTGGGTTTAATTGTTCATAGAAATTCTAGTTCACAAATTGCCACTGTAAATCACTGCACACCCAGCTCTTTTGCAAAGCACAAGGCAAACTGCTCTGCACATCCCAGATGCCTTTCCAAATCAACACAGAGGGAGTCTGTAATAATAAGGGGCGGCAGGGCTGCGTCCCCCACACCCGGCCGCCCACATGGCTAGCTTATGCTCCGAAATAACAACACACAAACTGTATTCTTTTAATCACTGCTTGGCCCATTCTCTTCTAGGCTAATTCTCACATATTAATTTAGCCCATTCCTAATCATCTGTGTGTAGCACCCCAAGGTGCGCTTACCGGGGAGATTCTAGCCTAGTCCATCCTGGGTTGGAGCTTCATCCTGGGAGCAGGGCATGGCGTCTCTCTCAGGCTGCTCCCGAGAGGAGAGCTGTCGAGAGTCTGACCTCACTTCCTCTTCCTCCCAGCATTTTGATCTGTTTACTCCACCTACCTATGTCCTAACCAATAAAATGGGCCAGGGCAGTTCCTTTATTAGCCAATGACCTTCCTCCATCATTTCCCCTTTTTCGGTTTAAACAAAAAAAAAAGGCTTTAACATAGCAAAATTACATATAACAAAACAGTTATCAAGTAAAAGTTACAATAATCTTTATCATAACTAAGGAAAACTATAACTATAACTAACTATTCTTAACTCCATCAAAGACTCCAGAAAGATACAATACTACCTAAGCAAACAAGAAAAAAGCAACTTTTAAAACTCTAGACATGACAGAGACATCTTGCTGCCTGGACAGTCACCCAAGGTTCCTCTGTACTGTTGGGGCATCCATCTTCAGCCTTCAGGCCCATGGTATCCAGCAGACATTTCCATAAAGCAGGAAAATTCAAAGTCAGTTCAGTCACTATCTGTTGTGTCCTGCAGAATGTCTCGCAGACTCTTTCAAAATGAATCAGGAACCCCGAAAGATCATCTCACCTTAGGCAAGTTCAGTAGTCCTCTCTCTGCGGGTTCTCTGTGTCCAGTTTATGCAATAGTCCAAGCAAGAGCAGTTTCTTGCCCAAATGGCTATCAAAACTCCATAACGAGCCTCTTCGATGCCCATCTTCCTCTTGAAGTAGATTGGTGCTGCCAGGAGCAGAGTGTCTCATTGTCATGAAAAGTCCTCAGTTATTAAAACATTAAATGTCCTATTCTGTAATCTTTGAAAGACATGAAGAATGTCTATCTAAAATATATCTCTATATATCTAGAAAATCTAACTAACATGACTACAAGCTTTACTATTATCGATGATTATCCATTAACAACCTATATTTCTTAATTATACAGTACATATTTAAATGAACTACACAATCACAATACCTTAATCAAAATCAGAAACACTTATATATATAACAAAATTGACCTTAAATCTCTTATCAATAAAGCAAAATCTATACTAATGTAAATTATTCATATCTATATCATATCCCCCTTTAAATGTAAAAGGACGTTTATAAACCATATTTGGGAACATGGGCGCAGTTTTTTCTCTCCAAACTGCTTCCTGCTGAATGGGGGCGTCGTTAATTAGGTCTTTCATGGTATAACCTGTGTGCTAGTTTCATCTCAGTTGGCAGTTGAGCGAAGCAATTTTCTGAAGATGTTCACTGCAACCCTTCAGGAGGGCGTGGTCCATCATACCAAATCGGAATAGAAGAAATGAACAGCGTCTCATCCTCTGTGAAAACAAAATAAGAAACTCCTTTCCAAAGTATCATATCCTTAGATCCAAATTGAAAATATCTATGTTGGATTAGTTCAGCAGTATTTATAAATAAATATCTTTTAGTAGCTGTTGCTCCTTCCTCAGCATACAAACAATTCAAAGAGAGCATAATAGCATACAGTATCAAGATTCTCTGTGTATTTTCCATCTTTGTTCGTTTTATTTTAACCTCTATTTTGTTTATTTTTACTTTTAACTTTTTGCTTTTTGAGATAGGTTCTCTGTATCTTTGACCTGAAGTAACTCTGTAAACCAGGCTGTCTTTGAACTCTCAGAGATCTGCCTGTCTCTGCCTCCCAGGCATTCGGGATTAAAGGTGTACACTACTACACCTTGAACTCACAGAGATCTGTTTGTCTCTGCCTTCTAGGCACTGGGATTAAAGGCGTGTGCTACCACACACAACAACTCTCTTCCTTTTTTTGTTTTTTACTTTAAGAACTTCAACTTTTAGTCTGCGTATATTTTTAACACACTGTAAACCATTTAAAAATTTTCTTTGTCTTTGAATCTCTCTTTACTGTATATCTCTCTTTTTCTGACCACACGAGCCTTTAAATTACTGAGCAATATGGGTAGGATTAAAGGCGTGGCTTTGCCAGCTAGATCCAGTCCATTCCTTAGCTTTCCAGCCTCATGGCTGATATACAGGCTGTAGCCATGTTTACTGCAACAACTGTATGGCATTTCAAGGTCCCTGCCAGCAAGTGAGCTACAACAGACAACACTCACGTCCTCTCTTGGTAGCCGGCCCTCCTGCCTCAAACAGTCAGAGTTTGCCCTGGCAGGATGGCCCAGAAAGCCAGCATTTTTAAACGGCGCAGCTTTTTTCCTGCTACGGCTGAAAACCGAAAAGCATGCGTTCAGCTTTTCGTCAACACTGTTTAAGTGTTTCGTGGCAGGACCTCTTAATGAGCTGCAGTCTTTGCAGCTAAAGCTGAGTCAGGAAGCCTCTCTTAGATGAGGTGCTTGCTTGCCTCTGGCAAGCAGAGCAGACCCGAGGACACAGCGAGTCTAGTTGCCATCAAACTAATCGTAGCACTTTACTCCATTTATGCTCTATTCAAAAGCTCTGTCTCCCGCAGGAGCCAGACAGAGATCGCAATGGCGGCACAGCCCCAGGAAGTCGCGCTTTAAAATGACACAGCGTTTTTTTCTGCTACTGTTGCCGAATCAGGAAATCTCTCTACAGCACGCCACCAACAAACAGCAAAAATCTGTGTTAAACTCTCGCTCCCTTATTTTTGAGCCTTCTCAGGTTTTTTAAGTGGGTTTCGGCTGTCCACATGTCTGGGCGCCAACTGTAGTAATAGGGGGCGGCAGGGCTGCGTCCCCCACACCCGGCCGCCCACATGGCTAGCTTATGCTCCGAAATAACAACACACAAACTGTATTCTTTTAATCACTGCTTGGCCCATTCTCTTCTAGGCTAATTCTCACATATTAATTTAGCCCATTCCTAATCATCTGTGTGTAGCACCCCAAGGTGCGCTTACCGGGGAGATTCTAGCCTAGTCCATCCTGGGTTGGAGCTTCATCCTGGGAGCAGGGCATGGCGTCTCTCTCAGGCTGCTCCCGAGAGGAGAGCTGTCGAGAGTCTGACCTCACTTCCTCTTCCTCCCAGCATTTTGATCTGTTTACTCCACCTACCTATGTCCTAACCAATAAAATGGGCCAGGGCAGTTCCTTTATTAGCCAATGACCTTCCTCCATCAGGAGTCTTTTAATCATTTCAACAACCAGGGCCCTACTGCTAGTCTCAAACAACGCTGGGAGGTTTCTAACACCTGTGCTCACCATAGTCTGTACGTTTTTAGACTTTTTGTTGGCAGAGATTCTGATTTGCTTGTTGGTTGGTGTTATCACAGCCCAGAAGGAAAAGAATCCTGTCACAAGTAAAACTATGTGTGCATTCTGCTCTTCAAATGCATCAGCTTAACTGGAACTTTGTCTTGGTTGGAGGTTTTGCATACATCTACCTTTCATTTTGAATTTCACAAACATGAATGTCAGTTTTCTTCTGTACTTATTTTTTAATATCTCACTTGAAGGCCCTTGCTCGGCCACTAACATCATGAAACCACTAGGTAAGTAGCATCACTGACACAAAAGAATCTCATTATGTTTATATCTAGGAAAGATGACAAATTATGAATAAATTAGCATCAATATGACCTCTTTATAAAGGGGTCGGACTACAAACAGAACATATAAATACCACAGCAGTAAGCCTTCTTAATCACTACATTTTCCAAAACATTCTACTGGAAAAAGTAATTAACAACTTATCATGTTAACTTAAAAAGGATATAATCACTAAGAAGATATTATGTGCAGATAAATCGTGTATTTGCATGTTAACACATATTTTTTATCTCAAGGATCTGATTCATTAACTCATAAAATGAGGAAGTAATAAGCTAACTGGCAAGTTCTTAAAGTGATAAATGTCTAATGTGAACCTGTTAACTCTAATTTTCAATTTGTTTAGATTGAAATCCAAAGGCTCTTTCTGTACTTTATAACATTGGTTTAGGCTCAGTTCATACCTCTCACAGCGAAAGTGCAAATGCTAAGTACTTGATCACTGAGTTGCATTACATAGTCAGTTTTAAAGTAATACGCATTTTGATCTGGTTTGATATCTATAGTGCCTACAACATGGTTAGCCATGCTGTGTGCTAGTAATAAATGGTTTCAAAATGAAGAAATAATAGATATTATTTGTTTTGTTGACAAATTTACTGTCAACTAGTAATATTATCCAAGTAAAGTTACAGGCATTGACATCTTTCTTAGGTGGAACTAACCACAGAAAGTTCCGTTCTATCTGAATAGAACTACCGGGAAGATTATCCTGGAAGATTATCCTAGAAGATAACTAACTGGAAGATTAGGACAACCATCTTTTTGTCATATATCTTGCATATCCCATTCTCAGTTGCCTTCCACATACAACACAGGGAACTTTTTTTTCTGCCCTTTGATTTAAAAACGTTTATTGGATTTATTTCACTTAGGGAAGTGGTGTGTCACAAGTTTGTGGAGGTCATAGGACAATTTGTAGAATTAGACTCTCTCCTTCCTCCAGGTATGTAGTTCCTGGGAATCAAACTCAGGTGGTTAGCCCAGAAGCAGCCTCTTTACTGGGGGAACTATTTTTCTGGCCCTCTTTCATCTTTTTATACTGAAATCTTTATCGCTAAGTTCTTTTCCACTGTATCTATCCACATTCAAAAAGATCATATTTTTCCCATAAACTCATTTCTCTAGTTGACATAAAACAGAATCTTAGACTTTGGTATTAATAAGAACAACAACAACAAAAGAAATAGATCCAACTTTCCAGATTCGACTGCTTTATTTCAGTCTCTCATACATTTCATTTATTCATTTGTTCTATTTATTCATTTATTTGTTTATTTGAATGTGATGTGTATGGGTGCTGTGCCTGCATGCACTTCTGCTTACCACGTTCCTTTCTGGTGCCCATAGGCCAAAAGAGGGAATCATATTCCCTGAACTAGAATTACATATGATTGAGGAAAGTGTGAATGAATTGAACATAGGTCCTCTGGAAGAAAAGTGTATTCCCTAAACCACTGAGCCATCTTTCCAGCTTTCCACAAGTCTTTTCTAGAATAATGTCTTTATTAATTCTTAACAATTACATACACTGTATTTTGCTCATATTTGGTCCCTTTCAACTCCTCCCATATCCATCCTCTCCATCTTCTCCTCTTACCCACCCAACTTTGAGTTTTTAAAAATTCAGTGTGCTGCAGGAAATCCTGCAGCCAGTATTTACCCACACACACACTGGGGCGTAGCCTCTTATGCTATTTATGCCAATGTGAAGCATGGTCCAGGCCTCTTTTCCGGCTGCAGGATTTGGTTGCTGTTCTCCGTTCCAGCAGAGGATTCTGATTTGTGAGACTAGCCATAAATAAATAACCATCTATTATTCTCAATTCTGAGCTAGTGTGGGATTTCTTTTAATTGTCTTTCATCTGGCGCCCACGTGGATTCAAACTCCACACCTACTGGGTGGACAGCCTAAAGGCCTAACAGGTCCACTGCCCAGAAAGTCTCCAACCCTGCTCGTATGGCTTGCTTTTACCTAAGTGGTTTTTTGTAGAACCCCTCGCCACAACAGAGCTTACTGTGTACATCCAATATTGTTTCCAGAAAAGCTTCCTTGATGGTATCTACCACTTTTGGCTCTTAAAATCTCTCTGCCTCTTTTCCCATGGAAATCACTGAGCCATGGTAGAAGGAATATGATAGGTATATCCCTTTTAGGGCTTAAAAATTCACCAGCTCTTATTTTCTTCACGTTTACCAATTGAAGGCTCTTTGTTCATTGCCCTTTGCTATATGAAACTACTGTGATGAGGTTTGAGAGATGCTTTTTATGTATAGCAATAAGTCATTATAAGTCATTTTGATATTATGCTGATTTAACATAATAATAGTGCTAGATTCTCCCAACAATATATGACCTACCTAACCATAGGTTCTTGATTCTTTTTACTGTACAAGGTATAGGTTCCATCTCATGAAGCAGGACTAAGATATAATCAGAAAGTTGCCTGGTTATTGTTATTATATTAGTGCCACTATAGCAACAATGGGCATATCTTCTTTGGCCACTTGTTATTGTATTTCTCAGGGTCCACAGTTAGGTAAGACAGAATGCTTTTTTTCCCTTTTGGCAGCGTGCAGAATGTCTTCCAATACTATAAAAGCTAATGAATATGTATAAAGCTTCCAGATCATTATCAGCATGATTTCTTCTTGTTCTATGACTCAAATACATGGTAACTTCAGTAATAGGGTCTTATTTTTAAAAAAAAAATTTATTGAGAAAAGAAGAAAAAAAAACATAAACAAAAAACAAATTTCCACCTCCTCCCAGCCTCCCATTTCCCTCCCCCTCCTCCCACTCTTCTCCCCCTCCTCCCATCCTTCTCCCCCTCCTCCCACTCCTCTCCCCCTCCCTCTCCAGTCCACAGAGCAGTCCGGGTTCCCTGCCCTGTGGTAAGTCCTAGGTCCCCCCCCTCCGTCCATATCTAGGAAGGTGAACATCCAAACTGGCTAGGCTCCCACAAAGCCAGCACATTAAGTAGGATCAAAACCCCGTGCCATTGTCCTTGGCGTATCATCAGCCCTCATTGTTCGCCATGTTCAGAGAGTCCGGTTTTATCCCATGCTTTTTCGGTCACAGTCCAGCTGGCCTTGGTGAGCTCCCAGTAGATCAGCTCCACTGTCTCAGTGGGTGGGTGCACGCCTCGTGGTCCTGACTTCTTTGCTCATGTTCTCCCTCCTTCTGCTCCTCATTGGGACCTTGGGAGCTCAGCCCAGTGCGCCAGTGTGGGTCTCTGTCTCTATCTCTATCCATCACCAGATGAAAGTTCTATGATGATATGCAAGATATTCGTCAGTATTGCTCTAGGATAGGGTCATTTCAGGTTCCCAATCCTCAGCTGCCCAAGGAACTAACTGGGAACCTCATCTTGGGCACTTGGGAGCCCCTCTAGGGTCAAGTCTCTTGCCCACCCTAAAGTGGCTCCCTTAACTAAGAATTGTGGTTCCGTGCTCCCCTATCCACCTTTCCTTTATCCCAATTCTCCTGTTTCCCGAAGTCCCCCCTCCTTCCCTTCTACCTTTTCTCTCCCCATCTCCCCTTACCCCCATCCCACCCCACCCCCAAGATCCCAATGACTCAAATACATGGTAACTTCAGTAATAGGGTCTTATTATCAAGATCTGGAGAGTAGCCAAGAATATTGGCAATAGTCGATAATAATTGGTCACCTCCTCAAAAAGGAGACACTCATTCTTAGTACTGGGTTTTTATTACTAACATGTAGCATCTATTTGGGGTATTGCTCCCCTAGTAGGGTAATCCCATTAAAAATCTTTTTGTATATGCTCATGCATTATTTTAGGAGGCTGTTATAGTAGTTAGCTTCCATATGGTACCCATATTCTGGTATCGTATCCAATTGTAAAACATTATTTCTCCGAATTTTTGAGATTCTAATTATTTATAATTATAAAATTATAAAAATTTATAATTATCATTTTCCCCTATTTCCTTTCTTACTGAATGAAAAAAAATGAAAAGGATAGGAAAGAAAAGAAAAGGAAAGGAAAGGACATGACTACTCCTAGGTATGGTAGAGGAGAAAGATTTTTCTAGATATGTGGAATAACACTGCTAAAGGTAAGGACAGTTGGGAGAGTCCAGAATGGACATGACCAGAGTAAACTGGGCTATGTGGGGAAGGGGAAGGGAAAAAGAGAAGGTAGGGTGGAGAACCAGGTGCAGCAGCCAGGAGGCCAAAATTACAAAAGGGTTAGGTAAACAAAATGTCTTGACTAAGGAAGAAAGTGAGGGGGTTAAGGCAGTCCAGCACCTGGGCTGGAGATTTCAAAGTAGAGGGTGCAGTAAACAAGCCATACCCCATACCTGGTACATATTGAAGGATGCTGAGAGAACTTAAACGCCAGGTCAGCTTTGATATGTTAAATAAGCATGACAGACATTTGTCCTGGATTTGAAACTTAACACCTACCTCCAAGCTTTCCCACATACTTCTCCTTGCATATTTCAAATTCATGGTCACATTTTTTAATTGTTTTACATACGTACACGCACACGCGCGCGCGCACACACACACACACACACACACACACACACGTTCTCTCTCACACATACACTTCTAAAGACATAAGTACAAACTCTTTGTAATGTTCCGGTGAGTATGTTTTCAGAGCTGGTAATTTGGTACTGGATAGCCAATAGGTGTACCCTTTCCTACTAAAATTTCTTACTTTCAGCATTCCTTAGTTGGAGGCAGGATTTCCCGTAGGATGGAGACATCTTAGGCTTCTTCACACCTCAGCATTCACATTAGCTAGTCTATTGTGTCTTTGTTTATCACACCGTTTAGGCAGTCACTTTGTAGCTATAGCTACTGACTTTTCTGGGAAACACAATCTCACACCCTGCTTGGCTACTCTGGTTCTTGTCCTGACCAGCAGGACACGAATTGGCCACACCCTGGAGGAGAGGATTGGGAGGGACAAGAGACACGAGAAATGGACAGCAAGTCTGTATTCTGATCAAGCTGCCAACTTTATTTTTTTTTTCCTCAGGAGCATTATATAGCAAAAAGGCCGGGGGCAGAGTGGCAGGGGATAGGATACTAGAAAGTCAGGTCTGGAGATGTCCCTAGCTGATAGGAAGAGATAAGGAAATGCTGAGGGTCTGTTAAAGTTTACAGGGGGAAATGCTAATCACTGCTGCAGGCCTGTAGGTACTCTTAACTCACAGGGAGATAAGGGTTATATCCTAGGCCAGGAATTTGCCTTACAGAGGTGACAGAGGTGAATATCTTACTTAATTTGTAACTAAGATGGCTATAACCAAATACAGGTCTTTGCTCCTGGCAGGTTCTTATAGTCATTGATTTAATTAGTTTGAGCCTTCCCTCTCTTTCTTTTGGTTGGTTTAGCTAAAGGTTTGTCAGTCTAGCTAATCTTTTCAAAGAACCAACTCTTTGTTTCATGGACTCTTTGTACAATTTTTTTTTATTATTCTATTTCATTTATTTCACACATGACTTTTATTATCTCTTCCTATCTACATTTTTTGGGCATTGTGATGGCTATTATTGGTTGTCAATTTGACTAAAACTAGAACTAAAATCCAAGCAGCTAGGTAGACTTGTGAGGGATTTTTTTTCTTTTTTTTGGGGGGGGGGTATAATAAAGTCTCTTTATTTAGAATAGACTCACAGATCAGCAGTTCTCTGCATGTGTGGAGAACAGGAACCAAATCCAGCAGTCAAGGGCTGTGCATATTCTACATCTGTATACATAATACATGTGGCCACACCCAGACTGGGCCAGTATCTTTTTTTTAAATTTATTTATTTATTAAAGATTTCTGTCACTTCCCTGCCACTGCCTCCCATTTCCCTTCCCCTCCCCCAATTAAGTCCCCCCCTTTCTTGATTGGATTATTTGAGGTGGAAAGACTCACCCTAAATCTGAATCATTTGAGGTGGGGGGATCCACCTTAAATCCCTGCCAAACCTTCTGGTGGCAGCCTATATAAAGTGTTAACTTCAAAAATGAGAGGGGCAAGATCACTGATCCAGATTATCATGGCCAAATGAATTAAAGGAGGCTTTTTTATTCATGCACACAGGTTGCCTCCCCTAAATCAGGGTTGGGGAGTCAGCATTGGATGTGAGGAAGACAAGGCTTTTATAGAGCTCGGGACTGGGGGGTTTCCAATCAGGGGATTTGGCAGGCTAAATAGGAGGAATTACAGGAGCAGAATATAAACAGAGAACAAGTCATAGGTAGTCATAAATCTTCTTGAAACAAATAGTTGCAAGATAGTAGTAAATAACTTTTTGACAGGAAGATATGAATGCCATTCCTGGAGCAGGCAGTACAGAACCATTGATAGGGTTATAGGTGGAGCATAGCTCAATCCTTGAGAAACAGAGATTTAATCATAAGCAGGAATGAACCTAGTTTGTCTTTACTATAGCATGGTGTTAAGCCTATAATGGAAGAAGGCTGTTTCATCAAGCGAACATGGAAGAAGGAAACTTTTGCTCATGGCCTGCTTAACCTCACTTTCCCTGACAAGTTCATTCCTTCCTTGGCATCAAAGTCTATTTTTTCAGGATCAAGTGCATACTGAAAACTATCAGAGACATTCAGACTCATCCAGACAACTATTGGATTCTTGGACTTTCCATTGGGAGATAGTCATTGTTAATATAATTAGACTGGGGACTGTAAGTCACTCTAATAAACAAATACCTATTTATTCTATTAGTTCTGTTAGTTTCGTTTCTCTAGAAAATCGTAATATAGGTGTTGTTTGTTTTTATTTGTCTAATGTCTTTAAGTATAACACTGTTATTAATATAAAATCTCTCCAACTCTCTGTGTAGGTACTTAGTACTATAAACTTCCCTTAGGGGTGTCACTATTGTATTCCATAGACTTTGTTATGTTGTACTTTGATTTTCATTCAATTCTAGGAATTTTTAAGTTTCATTCTTGCTTTTTCCCCTTGACTGAATTTTCATTCAGTAGTGTGTTGTTTAACTTCTATGATTAGTGGACTTCCTGCCGTTTTTTGTTGAAATCCAGCTCAATTTTTTTGTGGTCAGAAGAATGCAGAATGTCATTTCAATTCTCCTAAATTTGTGGATAACTTTGTGTCTTAATGTGTAGTCACCTTGGGGGAAAGTTTTATAGACTGCTGATGCTCTTTAGTGTTTTGGTAGAATTTTCTATAAACGTCTGTTTGATTTATACGATTTAACTCCAGAGTTTGTTTCTGGACAATCTGTTCATTGGTGAGAGCAGAGTATTGAAGACACCAAGTGTTATAAAACAGCACAAGATAGATCAAGGCAGTGGGTTGGATCAAAGGAGCCCAGAGGAGGGTAACAAACAGACATACCTTGCAGACTGAGCTTATGTGGGGAGTTTTGTTGGGGGGAAGGAAAGAGAGTGGACGATGGGAAGAGATGTACACATATGAAGGCTTTGCCATGACTAGAAGTAGAGACAAAATGATGCCTCAAAAGAACAAGGTTTTGCTTTTTCAGACCCAGGCCAGCTGGCCTTGGTGAGTTCCCCATGGAACATCCCCATTGTCTCAGTGTGTGGGTGCACCCCTCGCGGTCCTGAGTTCCTTGCTCATGCTCTCTCTCCTTCTGCTCCTGATTTGGACCTTGAGATTTCTGTCTGGTGCTCCAATGTGGGTCTCTGTCTTTATCTCCTTTCATCGCCTGATGAAGTTTAATATTCAGGAGGATGCCTATGTGTTTGTCTTTGGATTCACCTTCTTATTTAGCTTCTCTAGGATCATGAATTATAGGCTCAATGTCCTTTATTTATGGCTAGAAAGCATGGGATAAATCCAGACTAGCTGAACATAGTGGACAATGAGGAATACTGAGAACTCAAGAACAATGCCAGTGGGTTTTTGATCCTACTGCACATACTGGCTTTGTAGGAGCCTAGGCAGTTTGGATGCTCACCTTACTAGACCTGGATGGAGGTGGGTGGTCCTTGGACTTCCCACAGGGCAGGGAACCCTGATTGCTCTTCTAGCAGATGAGGGAGGGGGACTTGATCGGGGGAGGGGGAGGGAAATGGGAGGCGGTGAAGGGGAGGAGGCAGAAATCCTTAATAAATAAATAAATTTAAAAAAAAACGAACAAGATTTTGGACATATTATAAATATCCTACAAGTAAATGGTGGTTTTACATGCATTTATATATAAGGTATCAGACAAAGAAACATAAAACAGAACAAAAATGTTGATATTTTTCATGAAATTTTAAACATTAAAAGCATCTAAACCTTTAAAACTGCTACATTACTTTTATTTTTTAACTGCTAATTTTTTTTCACTATAAGGTTACAACACACATAACTTAGAGATATTCCTGGAAGTATGTTAATCAAAATGTTATGGTCTATATAGAAGGACTTCAGAATAAGAATATTCTTCATTTGTTATTTGAAAAATACACCATTTCCTCCTTTAAAATATTACAAACTTTATTTTTATTTTGAATTGATAAAATGTGAGTCTTGTTTTTAACTCATTTTTTTACAGCATTTGGTTAATACAAGGATCCAAATTATTAGCTGTTATTTTTATACAGTATTTTTCTGGCAACATTAACTCCATTTGCTTATAGTGAATGTTATATTACTTCTGCCAAGCTGGGAAGCTGAGATGACAATTTCCTAAGTGTTAAAAATATATAAAATTAATAGTTTCATGCCTAAGAGCCTCTTTGCACATGAGATTAGTACACTATTCTCATTTTCATTTTGCAGTATAATTTGCTTCTTCAGAAAGCTCACTTTATTCCATTCAATTGCAAAGCTGGGATGGTTGATATGCCTATAATAAATTTAGAAAATTAAGTTATTACTCCAATGAAGTTTTCAAAATTCCATTCACTCACAAGTAGTTTAGTCATAATATTCATAAAGGAGAGAATGGAAAGACAGATATCATCAATATTGCTCTCCTTTATCTCAATTCATTTTCTTATGCCTTAATAGTTAAAGTATGATATCATTCCATAAATGAAAATATCTGTGCATGTAACAGAAAAAGAACAAGTGCACAGCATTGTAGCTCTATCTTTATGCTCTCCATTTCATTTTCAGAATATAGTTAGCCTTTCTTATGCTAGAATTTAAACAACAGAAAGTTAGTCAATATATTTAATATTTATCTTTTATTCCAACTTATATGCCCCCTTAGACTTCTATATTGTATAATGATGTAATTTTTTTATATTTTTCTTTCCTTGAGGAATCTTCTAAAATATGGTCTTAATTACAATGGAATTACAAATGACCATGAATCAGGAATTTGAGAAGAGCGATGTCATAGTAAGAAGATCAAGTCACAATAAACCAGATCCATAAAGTGACTCAAGGGACAGAAGAAATGGCTCAGTGGTTTTAGTGTATACAGCTCTTGTAGAAGACTGTAGTTCAGTTCCCAGCACCCATGTCAGGTGTCTCCGAACAATCTGTAACTCTAACTCCAGGGGAAACAAAGTCCTCCTCTGGCCTCTGCAGGAAACTTCACTCATCTTGTTCACATACAGACAAGAAGCCACACACATAAACATATAACATATTAAAAATTACAACAAAATATTTCTTTAAAAAAAGAAAAATATGGAAGTGAATACTGCGAGAAGAATAAACTATGTTCCTTTAAAGATAGAATCTATATACTTCATGTTTTCATTTTAGATCAAAAGGTAAACAACTAACTAAAATAAAAGCATTTTCCTTTCATAGTAAAATCAGTCAACTTAATGGTTTTATACTAGCAAGTAAAGCCTCCTATCAATATTGTTTTTTGCAAGATTCTTTGTTAAATGGGAACTTTTGTATTTTGTTATGTTTTGTTAAACATTTCTTAGAAGAAAAATAAAATAAAAAGAACAGCAAATGTTTTTGTTGTTGCTGTTCAAGTAATTTGGTGTTGTTCTTGTTGCTGCTGCTGCTTGTTTTCGTTTTGTTTGTTTTATTTTTTTTTTCAAGACAGATTCTCTGTGTAACAGTCCTGCCTGTCCTGCAACTTGCTTTGTGAACCAGACTGGTTGCAAACTCACAGAGATCTGCCTGCCTCTGCCTCCTGTATGATGGGATTAAAGGCATGAGCCCCCTGCTCGTTGAAATGATTTTTAAAGAGACATCATAATAACTTTATTTTCGTTTGGGGCCTGTCTTTATTACAAAGGGTGATTTCATAGTGGAGTCTACTGTGGAAACTATTCATTATGAATAATAATATGGAGGATCATTGAATATGATAGAGAGTTGATTGTGTTGTTCACAATTTCAAATTTCTTTGAGTCCCAGTTTGATTTCTCTTGTTTTCATTAGAAATGTTGCCTTAGCCGGACAGTTTTGGCACTCACCTGTAATATCCTAGTGCTTGAGAGGCAGAGGCAAGTGGATCTCTATAAATTTGAGGCCATCCTGGGCTACTAAGCAAGTTCCAGGACAACCAGGGCTATTACACAGAGACCCTGTCTCATAAAACCAAAAAAGGAACAAAAAGAAAAAGGAAAGATATGTGGCCTTGCTTTTTCTTAGTCTTGCAATGGATTTTTGCACATTCTGTCTTACGACCTTCTTCACATCTCAGCTCCTTATCTACTCACAGATGCTTATTCATAGGGTGAGCCCTGTGAACCCGAAGCTCTTCTTAGGACATTTCTAAAATTGAATTGCAGTCAAAGCCTAAGACAAACAACATGTTAGGGTGAGTTTCTGACAAACAGAGCTGACAGAACCTAGACTGTCAGGGAAGAGGCCACTGACTTCATCAGACTCTATCAAGCTGAGGACGAGTTAGGACAATGGCAGGTCACCTAATCTTGGATATCAGCTGAGGGATAATGGAAAATTGGGGAATTCTTCGCTATGAGGACAATTGCTAGGCTCCAGTCCATGTTTGTACAGTCATAATAATATTCACTGGTTAGAATTTAATATTTGCTAATCTGTTTTTTCATGTATTTGTTTATTTGGGTGGGGTGGGTGCACAGGATTCACAGCACATCTAAGCTAAGAGGTCAAAGGATAATTGGTGGGGGTTGATTCTCTCCTCCTACCATTTGGTTTATACAAGATGAATTTAGGTCACCAGGCTTGGCAGCAAGTACTTTTACCTTGGAGCCATTTCACCAGCCCAATTCTTTTAAAACATTTAATAGAGTTATTCATAGAAAGAGAAACTGGGTTCATAGTTTAACTGTGCCACTCGGTGACTCAGATAATCAGAACCTCAAGAGCCCATTTCTGAATTGGGCACACTGTGTATTAAGTAATACTGGAGAATGCTCATCTAGAATTATAAAAGTAGCCAGGCAGTGATGGTGCACACCCTTAATCCCAGCACTCGGGAGGTAGAGGTGGGCAGTTCTCTGTGAGACTGAGACCAGCCTGGCTGGCAAAGTGAGTTCCAGGAAAGTCAGGGCTGTTATACAAAGAAACCCGTCTCAAAAACAAAAAACAAATACAGAAAAATTACACATGCTGTGCAGACATACCAAATGTGTACTTATTTGTGGTTGTCTTGGAGCTGTTGACAGATTATTTCTTTTATAGCACAGATGATATGAAGCCTTATTTTCCTACAAATATGTGAAGATTTTTTTTAAATCAAGAATTAGTCTGTTTCTGTCCATCACTTTTCTTTTATCTTGAGGAATTAAATGTATAAGGTCACCCTGGTTTTCTGAACAATAGTGGGTTTTTTGTTGTGACAATCACTTTTTAAGGATTATGTTATTATTTATTTGTGTGTATGGCAGGCAGTATGGCATGAAAGTGTCCCCTGAGGTCAGAAGAGAGGTTATGAACCAGGCAGTGTCAGTGCCAGGAACTGAATTCCAACCTTCTGAAAGAACTACAAATGTTCTTAATCACTGAGACACCTCTCTAGTCCCATAATACAATCTTTTCATTACTACAATGAACAGGGTAATCTCCAGAGATTTTTGAGAGGTGAACCCCAGAACAGAAATAATCACAGAGAAACTGTATTAATTAAAACACTGCTTGGTACATTAGCTCTAGCTTCCTATTGGCTAACTTTTATGTCTTAATTAATCACATTTCTATTAATCTGTATTTCACCATGAGGTCGTGGTCTACCAGCAAAGCTCCAGCACTTCTATCTCTGCCAGCAGATTCATGGCGTTTCTCTAGCTCTGCCCTTCTTTCTCCCACCATTCAGTTCTGTCTTCCCTGCCAACCTATGTTCTGCCCTATCAACAGGCCAAGGCAGTTTCTTTATTCATTAACGGTAATGACAGCACACAGAGGAGAAACCCACATCAATGACCTTTGATTCAAATTTGGCTTCTGCTTTGTTCTAATTTGTAATCCCAGACAAGTTTTCTTTTTTAATCCTCCTAAGCTTTAATCCCTCATCTACCATAAACAGGGATAATACTATTAGCATACATAGTGTAGAGAATAAGATACATCAAGATTCCACAACTATTTTGTTTCTGTAATAGATCAGACAATCAGTGTTTTCGGTTTTATAAATTACATACAGAGTATTTTTCAGCCTCTCAAGTATGGCTATGGTATAAATTTCCTGAACAACAAATGAAAGTGTTTGGTTGTATTTCCAAATTTTTTTTCTTTCAAAAGCCAGCAGCAAGCCTGATTTAGCTCACTGGCCCTAATTTACTAACCATGACTTACATTAATTCTTAGCATCGATTAATTAGTACAGATTAAATTTATGAACCATGTGACATACACTTAAACTTCTATGGTATTATTACTGAAGACTAGTTAACAGCCATACAGAACTATACCACATTACTATAGAAACTAAAGTTACTAGATGCTGAAACTACCATGATTTAAAGATTAATTTTGTAAAGAATTTACAGTTTATTTAGTCTGGTGAGTCCGGATAGTAATCAGGAAAGCTATTTCAAGTGCTTTCAAATCAATAACATTAATGGGTGAGACTAGCAGAAATAAACACAAGTTATATGAACTTTTCAGTAAAGTGGGGCCACATCGTCTTCCATAGTCTTTCATCAAAGCATTGATTACCATTACCCTCTTAAACATCACTGAATAATTAGGAAACAATCTTCCTCAATACCCAGTAATACCACTTTTGGGTATATATCCAACAGATGCTCAATCATGCCACAAGGACACGTACTCAACTATTTTCATAGGAGCATTGTTTGTCATAGCCAGAACCTGAAAACAACCTAAATGCCCCTCGACCGAAGAACGGATAAGGAAAATATGGTACGTTTACACAAAGGAGTACTACACTGCAGAAAAAAATAACAACATCTAGAATTTTGCAGGAAAATGGGTGGAGCTAGAAAACATTATTTTGAGTGGGATAACCCAGACACAAAGAGACAATTATCACGTGTGGTTTTTAAATATAAAGCAAAGAAAACCAGTCCACATATTACAACCCCAGAGAACCTAGACAACAATGAGGACACTAAGAGAGACATACATAGATCTAATCTACATGAGAAGTAAAAAAGACAAGATCTCCTGAGTAAATTGGGAGCATGGGGACCTTGAGAGAGCATTGAAGGAGAGGCAGGGAGAGAGAGGAGCAGAGAAAAATGTAGAGCTCAGTAAAAATCAATAAAAAAAATCACTGAATACATACTTTGTAGAACCCAATGTGTTCAACTTGTGGCATTAAATTCTTGTTCCTTACAAGCCAAGTGTGGTGGCGCTTGCTTTTAGTCCCAGTACTTGTGGCCAATTGAGACCAGATAGGCCTACAGAGTGAGCTGCAGAACAGTCAGTGCTATGCAGAAAATCCCTGTCTCATAAAAACAACAAAATCCTGCTTCTTGTATTCCTAACATAATTAACCTGGTTATATTCCTTGTTTCTTAATGTTCATTCTGCTCTGATAGGGAAATCCATTGACCATGAAAAACAGCCTGGTATTCATATTCTAATCATTAGTACCACTCTGGCTATGGAGCTGTCAGCATTTTCAGCCTAAATGGTGATTTCAGGGGTTTGCAATTTAATCACAAAAATTAGCTGCAGGCAGAAACCTGACATACAAAGTCCAGACCCAATAGGAAAATTTCATTACATTTCTAACAGGGAAAAGTACATGTGACCATTCCAAGAAATAAAACATAAAAATCATTGCAGCGGACTTGCTGTGGATCCTTCTCTGTTGTAAGGCAATTTAAGATTCCATTCCTACTCTGCCTCCGCTGTTTTCATGCACCCACTGGGGAATCCTACAGATTTCCAAATGTTAGATGACTTTACAACACATTTCCTTAAGGCTACTTTTCTGTTTTAGGTTGAACCAAAGTAGCTTTTTGAATCTCCATTTGTTAATGGAAAAAGGAAATGTCAGTCATTTACTATAGCATTTTATGCACTGAAAATTGGAATCATTGTTTTGCCCTATTGTAGCGACACAGGGTATGACCTGCATCAGGCTTCATGTTTTATGACTGAGCATTAAGAAGTGGCTTCTGAATGGTAAGGCATTTCTTTGATGTGAGGTTGAATTAAGGAAGCTTAATTAACATTTTCTAATTAAATATAGCATGGTGAACTCAATCACATTGTACTATGCTTTGATGAGATTGCTCTGTCTTTAAATAAACAAGATGGTTTGCAGGGTTGAGAATTGAGCGATAACCACGTCATTGCTTTCTCGGTTATTAGCTTTGTCCTTCAGAAACATTTTTAGCTACTCATACAATTGAGGAATTTGGTAGAAATGTGTTTTTCAACAATACTCCAGGTATCCAGGCACATATCTGTAGTCCTGGAATGTGGGGTGCTGAGGTAAGGCAATCATTGCAAGTTTGAGGTCAAACTGGGATGCAGAGTGAGACCCTATGTCAAAATCCTAAGGAATCAAAAGAATTAATATTTCCTTTATTAAATACTTAAGCTATGTATATTTTATTAATTAGGGACAAATTTTATTTGTGTTCCTTTTTAGGTCCTTTTATTCATGAAATCCATAATGCATCACATAATATATACTATGTGACATATGATATGTGATTTCTGATGATTGTCATGTTTAACTTAACGGCTAATATACCATCCTCATCTTGTGCTGGAGACACAGTACTAACCCATTATACTTCCTTTCCCATGGGTTCTGGATGTCACATTTCACCAGCTTTCCCTCTTGCCTCTCTGGCGACTGCCTTTCACTCTTTTTAGTTGATCATTCCTTTTCTTTTTGATCTCCAAATATTGCAATGTACCAGGCCTTAGTTTTCAGTCTTCTCTGATCTCTCTACTTTGATGCCATTTATGACCTCATATTGTCTATAAGCCAACAATTCCTTGCTCAGTGTGTTTATGCTGCTCTAATAAGATTAAATTCTCTGTCCTTGAATATCTGTTTATCTGACTACGGGCACTCCAAACTCTGCATTGGAACCTGAGTGCCTGATCCTTTTTGCATATTTTACCACCCACAACAATCTCAAGGACAGTCACTCCAGTCACTTAGTCCCAAAATGTAGGAATCATCATTGTCTTCTTTTCCCCCTCTCAATCTTCACATCCACTCCATCAGGAAATTCTTATGTATCTGACTTGAAAATTATTTCTTATTTCATTACTTCTCACTTCTCTAGTTATTGTCAACTTTGCTATGCAGAACTTCTCAAAATTCATCTGGCACAAAACTCCCCTATTTAGTATTAGAAGCTAGAATCTTCACAAGGGCCTATTGGAGCTGTCTGTCTCTACTCCTCTTCCTCAGGCCACAGTAGTCTCTCTAGTCTGCTTGATGATACTCTAATACAACAGATAATCCTCCTTCCCAGTATTTCATGCTCAGTTCTTCTCTATCTGAAGTGTTCACATCCTTCTGGATAGCTAGCAACCTTACTTTCTTCTTTCTCAAATATAGTCATCTCACTGCTTCTTCTCTTGATTCCCTAGTTAAAGTTGTAAATCTACCCCACTGCATTCATAGACAAATTCTGTCTTCCTTTCCTTTCCCCAAGTATTTGATCCTTCTTGAATACATTATTTTCTAATTGTTATCTCTCTATTGCACCAAGAGGCAAATCTCACAGAGGATGAAAGATTTGCTTTGTTCTTTTTTATATCTCAAATACTTAAGACAATGTCTTCCACTTAAAAATCACTCAATGGCTACCTAAACTATTAAAAGCATAGCTAGCTATTGGAATCTTATGTATTTATGTTTAGTTTTTTTACAGATTACATTAATAGGGATCAACACCAGGGACTTGCAGATATTCTACCATGAAGGTAAACCTTAGATTCCAATCTAAAATGTAACAATTAAAAATTCAAGCATTAGGGCTGGAGAGGTATCTCAGCAATTAAAGGCTAAGCTCACAACCAAAACTATAAAAATTCAAGGACTGGTAATAAATAGCACAATGCTAAGTAGTTTTAAAATCATTTTAATTTTGAAGAAATGATTTTTTTTTTATTTTCGAGACAGGGTTTCTCCGTAGCTTTTGGTTCCTGTCCTGGAACTAGCTCTTGTAGACCAGGCTGGCCTCGAACTCACGAGATCCACCTGCCTCTGCCTCCCGAGTGCTGGGATTAAAGGCGTGCGCCACCCAAGAGATGGCTCAGCCATTAAAAACTAGGCTCACAACCAAAAATATAAGAAGAAATGATTCTTACAAGTAATTTTTGTTCTAAATTATTAACATTTAAAAATATATATTTTGCCTGATAAAAGCATAAATGACGGCATTAAATTTTAACATGTTTTAAATAGATAATGCATACTTTTCCATTAAAATAGAATTAACAAAAATATAAAGAGACATATATAAAGAGAAATGCATAAATATACAACCTACTAAGTCTGCTTTTGTTGTTTGTATACATATGATTTCAAGGCTGACCATTTTGTATTGGGAAACTAGTTAGAGGGCTAATCCCTAAGGAAGACTAATTTCTCCCTCTTTCAGCAGCCATTATTTGTAGTCCTTTTACTAGGGATGCGATGCCTTGAGATTTTTTTCCAATCTGTATTAGCATGTATATTGTCATTGTTCAGGTCTTGTTTTGGAGAACATTTAAGAAAAGGGAATCAGGCATGGCCTTAACTGGCCATTCCAGATACAGAGATCCACAGCCAAACATTAGGCCAACCTCTAGGAATCCTGCTGAAAAGAGGGAGGAAGGATTGTTGGAGCCAGACATGTCAATGACATCACAAGAAAACCCATAGAAACCACTGACTTGGGATTAAAGGGGCTCACAGAGGCTGAACCAAAAACCGGCAAGCCTGCATGGGACCAACCAAAGCTCTCTGCATATGAGTGACAGTTGTGTAGCTTGGTCAGTTTGTGGGACTCCTAGCAGAGGGAGTGAGGGCTCCCTAGTGCTTTGGTGACTTTTAGGAATCTATTTTTCATACTGGATTGCCTTGCCCAGCCTAAATACAAGGTGAGGTGTTTAGTCTTTTGGCAATTAATACACCATGCTTAATTGACACCCTTGGGAGCCTTGCCACTTTCTGAACAAAAACAAAGGAGGAGTGGATTGGTGGGGTAGAGAAAACTGGGAGGGGAGGGAATTTGATGTGAGGAGGGAGAGAACACTGTGACAATGAAGAAAATTTGAACTATTTTTTTTATTTAAATCTTTGTATATTATTACTTCTACCTAGTGCAACGTAATTTATTTAGCTATGCTTGCTTAGTAGCTATGCAATAATCAATCATTTATTCCCTTTAATCTCTGATTTATAGAACCTCCTGCTCTGAGTATGTTTTCCCCATGTTCTACTTTCCCCACTCCAGACGTTTTGATCATATCCAATTGCTCTTAAAATGATTAATAAGTGAAAACAAGTAAGAACTTAGGGGAAAAATACAAATTTCCCTTGGATATTAAATCCTAGTCAAGTAAAGAAAAGCTATTCTTGATACATATTCATAATTTTATATAAGATCATTGGGAATTTTTAAGAATAATGATTTTTGGAGTCACTGAAAACAGATTAACACCAAAAGATGTACTATGGGTGGAAAAGAGTAAAATAGATCTAGGTGTGAGCTACTGACTCAAAGAAAATAATAATTTTTCCATAATCATTTTTCACAGACTAGCATTTACCTAGGAATAAAATAAGAGTTAAATGTAATATGGAACACTTCATAAGACCTAGAAATCAGACTTAATTTAGAAATTATGCTTTCTAAAATAATTGTTTCACAGAAACCTCCCATGAATATCGTCAATCATGATATGCCGTTATATGACGTTCTTACTGAATACATTCTATACCTTTGCTTTGATGCCTTACAGCATTAATTTTATGTTTGAAATGAGCCCTAAGCAGAATTATAAAACATTCAAGTACTTGGAATTCCTGTATGAATTGACCTCAATCAATAAATTAGAATTTTTCCTCCAGAAATGAATACTATTTCATGGTAAGCTATATTTTGTTTATATATTAAAATGTTTCAGCTTGAAATAATTATTAGTTCTTCAACTTAATAAAATAGTCTGATCAAGTCTCTAATATACCTCTAATAAAAACATATAATTTATCTGAATCAAAACATCACACTCTTTTCAAATAAGAAATATGGGAAAACTGAAAAATTTCATCTTCAAAGTCATTTGTATTTTAATAAAATCATCAAACAAATGAAATACCTCGAGTCTAGCAAATCACTTTCCATATTCTCATCACTTTAAATAATGTCCTTTGTTAATGTCAGTAAATGAGAGCCTTTTTTTCAACAAAGATACACCTTCTGAATTCAAAGTAGATTCTTCTATCTTTATAATTTGAGTTTTCAACCAAATTGTCTCTTATCAATAATTAACTTTCCTGAGGTTGGCGTGACAGTTCAGTCATTAACAGCACTGACTGATCTGCTAAAGGATGTGGGTTCTGTTCCCAGCATCCACATGACAGCTTAAGACCATCTGTAACTCCATTTCTGGGAAGTCCATTGCCGCATGTCTGGTCACCACAGGCGTCAGGTACATATATGGTACAGACATACAAGCAGGCAAAATACTCATACATAGAAAGTAAATGAATTAAAACTTAAAAAGTAATTAACCTTTTAAAATTATACCTCCCAAATCCATTTTTTTCCTCTTACTAGTCACTCTTTATTAATTGTAAAAGAAAACCTGTTTCTAGCTGTTTTGTTTTTTTGTTTTTGTTTTTTTTCCTTTGTTTAGCTTTTTATTATTGACATTACCAATAACAACTTGTAACCAACCCCATTTGTTTAAACAATGACAAATATCCATAACCCAATCAACAATCAAAAATCACCCACCCCACCTCTTGGAAACATGTTCTTAAATTTACTTCCTGCTGTCTGGGTGGTGGTGACATCTTTAAGGGATCCTGAAAAGAAAAATTTGGGTTAATTGTCAAGTCCTGAGAGAGGTAGCTTTATCATTTTTTGTCCAGTCTCTGCATAATGGGAAAGTGCAGGACTTGTCTCAAGTCCTGGCTAGAGTAGTCTGTCAGGCTGGATCACCTCAGCTAGCTACCTTGAAATTGCCCTAAGCAGTTTGTAGTTCAAAGTTGATCTTTAGGTGGTGTTTTTCAGCTTAGTGGTGTTATTGACATTGTAGGGCCCCATCATCTTTTTGGAGACTTCAGAGATCTCATTAAGTCAGATTATTCATTTTCTTGATAATTTTTTTTTGGGTGTTCTCCCTTTTTCTTTGGATGCTTATTTGTCCAAAGGTCAAATTCCATGGACATGGAGTTACAAGCAGTTGTGAACCACCCAACATGGGTAGTAGAAACCAAGTCAGGGGCCTTCTGGAAGAGTAGTTACTGCTCTTAACAATAAAGCACCTGTTCAACCCAGAAATAATCATTTTTTGAAGTAGGCTTGTTCTTAATTGTCAAACAAATTTTACTCTAAATATAAATCTCAGTAACAACAAAATACCAAAAGCTAGTTTCTCCTTATAATAGAAAAAAACTGGTTTTCCTTTTATTTATTTTGATTTTAAGCTCCATGTTGTAATTTGCTATATAACAATGGCGAATAATACATCTGACTGATCTTATCTCCCGTAGATTTCAAAACACTGCTCACTTTCACTTCATGTCTAACAACTACTCCATAAAACATCATTCTTTCATTATCCTGTCCTCTAAATTCTTTTGAAAAATTATTTTAAATTAAAATAAAATTATGTCACTGTCTTCCTTCTCTATCCTCCTCCCAAGCCTTCCCATGACCCTCATATCAAATGATAGCCTCTTTTCCTTTGATTATTATTGTTACTATTTATGTATGCACAAATATGTAAGTATAATCTGCTGAGGCTCTTTCTGTTATGCATTTACAGTTTCAAGGCTGACCGCTTGATATTAGACAACCAATAAGAGGGCTCATCCTTGGGAGATGCTAATTTGTCCTCTCTCAGCAGTCATTAGTTGCATGTAGATCTTTGACTAGGGGTGGGATTCCATAAAATAATAATAATAATTATTATTATTATTTCATTGATTGTTATTGATAATGCTACTGTTCCAGTCTTCTTTATGAAGTCATTCCTAGAAGCGATTGCTTTATGTCATATTTCCTGTTATTTTGACTCTTTCCGTTTTTCTACACCTTTCTCTGTGATGGTCTCTGAGCCAGAGACTCACGAACTGTGGTATAGACGTTTGTTTTCGGGCTGAGCCCCTCACAAACTATTGATTTTTGCATTAAGTCCAGTTGTGATTTGTTGTAATGGTCTCCATTGGCTGTAAAGAGAAGCTTCTGTGATGAGGGGTGATAGATACACTTAACTGTGAGTATAAGGATAAGATTTAGAATGTAGTAAGGGATTGTGCTGGTTTAGGAAAGTGGCAGTCATAGATTTTTGTAAGTATTATGACCTCACTAGTGCAGGAAAATGTTTGTGTTTCTAGTACCAGGCATGATTTTCCTCCTGCTAAGTGCACCTTAAGTCTAGTTAGACAGCTGTTGATTATCAGTGACATTTGAGGGCCACGTATTGCACCCTTTCTGACACATGAATGCCTCCTATTGTACCTTTCTAGATATCTTGCTGTGGTGGTCATTATTGTGGTTCGCAGGTGTTGCAGATGGTAGGACTATTAATCACTTTCTTTGCTTGACAGCTTACGCACTATCTTTATGTACCATGGAAGGCATACCACAAGAAGGAGAGTTTTAAGTTAGTCATCAGAGTCCTGAATTCTAAATACACAGTGTCTTTATTCAAAAGGGATTTACCTCTGAGAAGCAACCCAGCGCTACAAGAATAGTCTATATTGTTTTGGGAGTCAATAGGATTATCCTGACTATCCATATGAAAGCAAGTTTCTCATGCTACCTGGTACTAGGGTTGTCAGTCCAGTTTGCATGGCTTCTGTATATATGTATATGTGTATGTATGTATATGTATATACACACATATGGGAGAGTGAGTATAGTTTTAAGCAAATATACAATAATAGGATTCTTTGAGACTTAATTTTATTTGTCTCTCATCACTTCTTTTTTAAATTGACTTCTATTCTTCCTCCTCAGTTGGAACCTCCTCCTCAGTTTTCAATTTGCCACTTCTTATTGATAATCCCAAAGATGGGAGGAGAAAAACCACTGCCCCAAGTTATCATGGCCAAATTAATTAAAGCAAGTTTTTTTTTTAATTCTTGTATACAGGCTGCCTCGCACAAAAACAGGGTTCAAGGGTGTGAGGAAGAAAAAAATTTCAAACCAACCTCAGGGATAGGGGGTTTCCAAATGGGGGATTTAGTGTTCAATATAAGTGGAAATACAGGACAAGACTATAAACATAACAAGTTAGTCATAATGACCCCCTGAAACAGAGACATAATTACAAAGTGTTCATAAGGTAGTCAGAACAACAGGCGATCATAATAACCTTATGAAATAAAGGTAGGGTTGCAAGATAGTTATAAACAAATTTTGAAATAAAGATGTGATTGCCATTCCTGAAACAGGCAATACGGAACCATTTGTAGTTAAGGTTATAGGTGGGGTATAGCCCAATTCTTGATAAACAGAGGCTTAATTATAAACAGGAATGAGCCTAGTCTGTCTTTACAATAAAATGGCTTTTGAACCTACAATAGAGGCAGGCTGATTCATAAATATCACACATATTCTACCATTCCACTTTCAAGTACCCCCGCCAATGGTCCCTTTATGCTTTCCTGGTTTCTATGGTTACTCCACGCTATTTATTTACATCTGAAGATTTTGAACTAGGAATAACAGATGAGAAAAAATGTGGTGTTTGTCTTTCTAGGTCTGACTTACTTCATGCAATATAATCTTTTCTAGGTTCATCCATTTACCTTCAGATTTCATGGTTTCATTTATCCTTATATTTAAATAATAATCCATCAAGAACATTTATCACATTTGCATTATCTGTTAATTGAAGGACATTTCCTGGCTATTATAAGTAGGGAAAGGATAAACATTACTGAGCAAGTGTCTGTGGAGTAGGATATCAATCCCTTTATGCATATACAAACAATAATATTTCTAAGTCATGTGGCAGATTTATTTTTCTGTTTTTGAAGACTGAGTCTAATGATTTCCAGTTTACATGTGTCCATTTACATTCCCACCAACAGTGAATGAGAATTCCTCTTTCCTCACAACCTTGCTAGTTTTTGTTGTCAATTCTTTTGTTGATCTTTGTCATTTTCACTGTGGTGAGATGAAATCTCAAATTTGTTTGAAGTTGTATTTTCCTCCTTGCCAAGAAAGATGAATACTTTATGAGATATTTCTCAAACATTTAATTTCTTCTCTTGAAAACCTGTTTATATCCCTAACCTATTTTTTAATTGGGTCATTCATTTCCTTGACGCTGAGATATATGTGTACACACACACACACACACACACACATGCACACGCACACACACGACCTGTTCGATTTATAGCTGGCAAAGAGTCTTTCCCCTTCTAAGGGTTTCTTCATTCAGTTAATTATTGCCTCAGCTGTATACCTTTTAGTTTTTGTTTTATGAAAATTCACTAGTTTATCATTGACCTCAAATTCTGCAAAAATTGAACAGTTCAAAAAGTCCTTTTTTTATTGTTTTTATTGAGCTATATATTTTTCTCCGCTCCCTCCCTTCCTCACCCCATCCACTTCTCCCCTCCCCCATGATCCCCACATTCCCGATTTACTCAGGAGAGCATGTCTTTTTCTACTTCCTGTGTATGTCTCTCTTAGGGTCTTCTTTGTTGTCTAGGATCTCTGGGGTGTGAATTGTAGGCTGGTTTTCTTTGCTTTATGTCTAAACGCCACTTATTAGTGAGTACATATGATATTTATCTTTCTGGGTCTGAGTTACCTCACTCAATAGGATGTCTTATATGATACTGCCCATATTTTTTCTAGCAGTTTTAGTGTTTCAGGTTTCAAGATGAGGTCTTCTTTCCACCTGAAATTAGACCTTTATCTATCACCCTAAAAAATTTGGATTCAAGTGGATCAAGATTTCAATTTGAAACTTTGCTTTTTTTAAAAAAATGTGCATGTGTGATATTTAAGTACAATGACAATAATGTAATTTCTTGGAGTATAATTCCTTGCTTTTTATTTACAGACTCTAAATGTAGATACATTAACATCATCAAAATAAACTAATATTTTAAATAGAAAAGTAAATATAGTTTATAAAATTTAGAGTCACTTATCTTTACTGCTGATTGGAATTATTTTGAAATTTAATGTTTTATGAACTTTCCTTTCTTCATGTTGTTCATTTGTGTTTAATATTCACCAGTCTGAAATTTGCATATAAATCTCTCCATTTTTATTCATGATATATTTCAATATTTTATATATTATTTATACTTTTCTATAAATATATCTATTTAATGTCATTTAGAACAATCAATTTTGAAACAGTAAGTACACATTGAAAAGTTTCTATACCCTGATAAACCTCTCCACTGACACAATAATCTGAATCAGACCAAATCAAACCAAATTAGAGAAATCCCAGGTTTAATGTATACCAGCACTCCCGGGTGGCCCTCTAGCACCTCAGATAGGAGAGGGGGAAGGAAGACCAGAAAACCACCTTTGTTCTCTGGGGGCAGTTTATATACCCTGTGAGAGTGGTCTTGAGCATCTCTGGGGAGGGGTCATTTGGTGGGCTTTCTCAGAGGTGGAGTCTGGACAGAGGCAATTCCCAGAGGAGGGGGCTTGGAATGGTACTTCTATCCAAATACACATGGCACATGAAAGTATCCCTGATTGTGAATTGGGTAAGCTATAATTAACCCCCATATACAATACTCTGTTTCTGTTTGAAAAAAATACATATACATATACTGATATAATTTCACTTGTGCTTTATAAGCAATGAATGTATTTGTATGTGCAAATATGTGCCTAAATGTGTTATGGAGTTATATACACTGAAGGACTACCCTGACTCTATCAAGTTTTATTGAGCCAAATTTTATTTAAGCTGCACGTGACCCTTTTGGTTGAACTTAGGACTGTGGCCCAGCTAAAGGGGTGAGGGAAGCTTTTATAGGTAAAACCCACAATTCACTACTGAGGATGTGACTTCTGGAGGCAGGAAATAACATCTTGAGTCTTTTGCATTCCTGGGATAACTTAATGAGCTTTAAATTCCTGGAATTTTCTTATCAGCTCCAGTTTGATAACAGGGATGGCCTCAAGCCTCTGAGATGATTGCCTTGGTCAAAATGAAGACATGAGCTGCTAAAAATGATACATGTGTACACACACACACACACACACATATATATATATATATATATATATATAAACATTCTGTATATATTTTATTATTTACTTATTATTATTATATACTTATTTATTATTAAATAACTGTGGCATAAATATATATTTATATGTTTTAGTAGGCAAGAAATATATAAAGGTGACTGTCTCCTTGGTTACCCCTTGGAAACAAAACCAAAGAATGGAATGTGGGTAGGAGCTTTTTACTCATCATCTTTTATTCTTCTTCATAATTTGGAGACCATCTAAATAAGCATAAGATTTATGATACACAAGAAAATATGCACATAAATGAACTTATATGTTATATGTAATATATATGCCATATAACCCCTATAATCAAAGAATTCATTGTATGATTAAATAATATTGACAATGAGAAAAGACAAGACCCAAATCACTTTGCTAATAACATTTTAATTCTGCTTTTCATTTTTATTATCTAACCAATCATTTCCTTTATCATTCTTTTCTATCACAACTCAACCAAGACCCGAGCCATGTGTCATAGTACCTTAGAGTTAAGTATATCAGAATCTATAATCACCACAGTTGTAATGCCTGATAAAATTCTACAGGTCCCTGAGTGGTGGCAGGCAGCAGGCCATGAGACCACACTTCAGATCCCCTAGTGGTGGCAGTGAGAGATAGAGGATCCCAGGCAGGGAGCCCTGTGGCAGGTGAGAGACGGAGACAGATAGGCACACCACGCAGAGTGAGGTTGGATATTTATTTAGTGGGTTATTGAAAGGAAGGGGAGAGGAAAGGAGAAAGGGAGTGAGGATAGAGGGGGGACAAGAGGGGGAAAAGAGGAGGAAAAGAGGAGAAGAGCCATAGCAGCAGCTACCTCTTTGGGGGAGAGACTAAAAGGAAAGGAACTCAGACAGGAAGCAGAAGGAAGATCCAATCTGCCTGCATTGGTCGTGGACAGGGGAGGGAGTAGGCAGGGCATATTTCTTAAAGGGACAGGACAGAACATTACAACAGTCACAGTTGTGGAAACTTGTAACAGAGTGAGGTCATAGCTTTAAACTGATTAACACCCACAGGAACCAAATACCAGAAATTCCTAATAGTTGGGAAATTTAATCCCAGCCCACTCTTGCTCCTTTCTAAATCCTCATTAAGTGTGTTTCTTAGCCACTTTAATAATGCAATGCTTCCTTTAGGACTAACAAATTCTTGATGGTTACTAAATATGAGTTAAAAGTCCCTATTACTTTCATCAAATTCATTCTGCTCAAGCAAAAAAAAGGTGGTTACTTAATCCTAATTGTGCTGGCAGCATTACAACAGTAGCCTACAGAGAAGATTCCTGTTTTCCAAACTGTGGATGACTAATTTGTTCTGTACTACTTAACAGTACCTGTATCTGATAATTTGAGGCATGACTCAATTTACTTTATGTTAGCCACTGCAGAATTCTCCTCAGCCATTAGTACCTAGGGTGCAATAAAGCATCAAGATCTCAAAAGCCATAAAACTCCTCTAATCCACTCAAGATAGGCCAGATTCCAACTGGAGTCAGACATAAATATGTTCATTTTAAGGGCACTTGCCTCCCCGAGTTCTACTTTTGGCACCTTCAGTTTGTTTCTAAATCAACAGATAAAACCGAGGTATTCTCAGTCCTGCTGAGTATCTAAGTCATTGTGAAAATCTGTTTTGTTAAAAATAAATTTTTGTTGTTGCTGTTGTTGTTGAGTTCAATGATCTGAGTTTAGTCCTGATTATCTGAGGTCAATCTCCAGATCTACATGTTAGAAGGAGAAAATGACTCCTGGAAGTTATTCTCTGACCTCCACACATGTCCTATGGAACACAGAGAGACAGACAGATAGAAATTACACACACACACACACACACACACACACACACACACACAAATAAATGAATGAATGAATATAAATAAATGAATGTGTTTTTAAAGACAAGAAAACAACTTTAAAATAAAAGGCAGACATACGCTTCAAGTCAGATTTCTCTCTGTTCCCAGAAGAAGGTCTGTGATTTCAGGCTTTTTTCATCATTCAAAGCAAGCCTTCTGCCTTTCCAAACATCCATCAGATGGCACTGATTGGTCTGCACTCAGAAGCTTTTTAGTACAAAGTGAAGATGTGGCAGCTGGGCCCAAATTCCTCCTCAGAGGTTCTGAAGCTAAGGCTCATTTAATGACATTGAAGGACATGGCTATGCTCCTGTACATTTTAGAGAAGGGCTGTTGTATGCTAGGAACTACCTAAAAGATGATGCCATATACCTGTTTGTTTTTTGACCTTCAAGCCTCTCTACCGATGCAATAATCTAAAACAAACCAGATCAAACCGAATTAGAAGATTCCCAGGTATAATGCATGCCAGCACTCCCAAGTGGCCTCCCCGCCCCAGAAAACACAGAGAGGAACAGAGAACTTAAAGACCAGGGAAAATGGGAGACTATGCATTCATTCTCTAGGGGACAGTTTAAATAGCCTGTGGGAGTGGTCTTGACCCTTCCTGGGGAGGGGTCACTGTTTGGCAGGCTTTTTGACAATCGCTGGAGAGGGGTCACCATTTGTCCTGCTTTCTTGGAGGTGGAGTCTGGACTGTGGCCACTCCCAGGGGAGGGAGCTTTGAAAAGGAGCTTGTCACCCAACATTTAAAAATGAATGCCAGGGGGCTGGTGTGCAGCCATCAGCCAAACATCTCAGTTTTTTTTTTTTTTTTTTTTTTTGGATAAGGATGTTAGGGACTTTTAACCAAACATTCCAGACTCTTTTTGGATAAAGGGGGCACCAGTTCAAGTCTGGCTACTTCCTGCAGGCATGGGGCCATGCGGGAGAGGGGAGAGCTGGGAGTTGGTGGGCTCATGCTCAGCAAGTGGTGTGGCTGGAGAAGCTTCCCTGCCATTCTCCAGACCTCAGGCAGCTGTTCCTCGAGGGAGATGAGAAGCAGGTGGCTAGGAGAAAAGTATATTCTTATAATTGGCCCTATAAATGGGCCTAGACATGGGAAGGGCCATTAACTGCCACAAAGAATAGGACAGAGAAGCGCCCTGGCTGTACAGGAGAGGCACTGTGAACGAGACACAAGAGAAGATGTGACATTTTAAAACCAGATTTTAGTTGGTAGGTGTCCTTGAGCCAGGAGAGTTGGTTCCAATGGTGAAGTTTCAGGAGCTGGTGCAGGTGTTGGCATTGTCTGGAGGGCCCTTTGTAAGTTGGTCTTGACCCAGACAGCAGGAGTGACCTTTAAAATATGTTTGAAAATTGGTTGGAGTTAAACTAGGCTCTCAAGACTGTTTGTTTTTACGAGACCAGATTTTTTGATAAATCAGCAGAACTGGGCTCTGGAGACTGTTATTTTTTATCAAACCAGATTTCTTGATAAAGTGGCAGAATGTTTTTAGGAACCTGCAGGTATCTGTAAGACAACTGGAATCTGAATATTTTAGAAGATAATTAAAGGGAACTGGGAACTGTGGATCTCTGAAGATACACCTGAAACCTGTTTATCCTGGACTATGAAGCCTGTGAAAGAGTAATATTTGTCTATATTTTTAGCAGGAAACTTAACAAATGAAGTAATGAGCTACCAGTACCTTAAGTCATCAAATGCCATTTGACAGATCTGGAAGGGATAAATATGAGCAGAAATGAAACAGCTTTTTTAGTTATGCAGGAAATCTTAAGTCTCCCCGTAATCTTTGGAGAACACCAGCCTTAGAAGTAGTGCTTGCAGTTAGCTGCTGAGTATAAGATGCCCAAAGATTTTCCTGTAGGGGGAGGATTTAGTCTACTTGTTTTGGCAGGATGAGAGAAGCTGAAGGGGTAGAAGGCTACTTTTTGCTGTGTGGGTGACTTTGCCATACCCAAAGGCAAGGCTTGAGGCAGAAGGTCTTCTGTAACCATGTATCTTTTTGGAAGAGCTATAGGATGCTGCGGGAGCTGGCATGTCTCTGTGTTAGAAGGTTTTTTTTTTTTGTTAAATGTCATATTCTCAGATCTGTAAAGGCACTTGAGAATTGGATACCATTACCCGTTAGTTATATTTAAATTAGACATATAAGTTAAATTTAGACCTGTATTTTACCCAATTAGTAACAGCTTACCAATGCTAGTAAATGTAAAAAGACTAAAAGGAATATTATAGTAAGTTAAAGACTATTAGCACATGTGGGTATTGTTATTAAAGATAGTTGTGAGGTCAAAATTGCAGCTACTCACGTGTTCGTATTTTTCTAGAGCTGTTGTAATCTGGAGTTATGAGTTTTAAAGATCTTAAAACATGCACACATACACACAGAGAAATAAGATGAGCACATTATGGAAACAAACCCACATATACACATAGACATAAAAGCATAGTGTTGTCCCATTATTTTAACAGACACGAATAAAACTTTTTAGGAACCTGTGTCAGTGGACCAACTTAAAATCCTGGTGTAGGCAGCAGAAGCCAAGGAAGCACACATGCCATCCCATTAAGGACAAGATTAGTAGACACTACAAGAGGGAACACAACGAAGGATGGAACAGTTTTAGAGTGGAAGGATTTGGGGGGGGGGATAGATCCTTTGTAGATAGTTCCAGTCTATCTACATTTGAGACAAACAGCAAACAGCTAGAGAAACAGGAAGTAGATCAGGGAAGGGGAGTGGGAGTGGGAACACAGCATCCAGAAACCATGGGCATATGGGGCCTTGTTTGTTTTATGGTTGGTGTTAGATTGTCCCAATTTAAAAGGATTTTTGTACAAAGCAACCCAAGGGAGTTTGGAGATTCGGATTTGAATTGCATGAGCCTATTTTTACAAGTCTCTGCCAAGTCTCAGGACTCAATGCCTACCAAAATGCATCCATAAGATAAGATTCAAGTCAAAAACAGAGAGGTGTAAGAAATGTATGGGCAAATGACTCTGTCCCACACTACTCTACCATAGAAGACTGCCTCGCTGCTTGTGGGGTCAGGTGGTGGGCAAGACAGTGACTCCAACAGACGACTCAGCAAATGTATGGGCCCTGGGCCCTAAGGGCATATACATGAAAAAGAGGAACTCACCCAGATGAAGCTGAGCTTAGCCTGGTGGAGAGCACGGGCGAGAAGGGCGTTTTCCAAAATGTCGCCCTGGGCCAGAGGGAAAAACAGCCCATATCGGTTGCATCTCCAAATGTTAAAGTTTTTTTCTGACCAACAAACCTCTTCAATGACACAATAATCCAAATTATACCAAAGCTGACCCAATTAGAAGAAACCCATGTTTAATGGATGCCAGCACTCCCAGGCGCCCCTCCCCCCGAAAAAGATGGAGAAACAAGAAAGGAGAACCAGGAAGACCACCTGTTTGTTGGGGGGGGCAGTTTTAATAGCCTGTGGGAGTGGTCTTGACCCTCACTGAGGAGGGGTTACCATTTGGTGGTCTTTTTGACCCTTCCTGGTGAGGGGTCACAATTTGGTGGACTTTCTTGGAGATGGAGTCTGGACTGTGGCCACTCCCAGAGGCGGGAACTTTGAAGTGGAGCTTGTCACCCAACATTTAACAAAGGATGCTAGGGGGCTGATGTGCACTCCCCAGGCAAACATTTCAGATTTTTTTTGGGGGGGGGGTTAAAGATGTTAGGGGCTGAGGTGACACTTTTAACCAAACAATACCATAGAAAAGAATAAAAAGTCCAGATCACAACAAATAAAAAGAAAGAAAAGGAAAAAGAAGCAAAAAACAAATTATGTAATTTGAGTTTAACGGTTTGAGTTAAAAAAATTCTCCTCAGTTAGAAGGGATGAGTATAATACTACAATACTTTTTCATAAATGTCTATATTTTGGCTAGGCATATATGGCAATGGTAGAGCATTTGTTTAGCGTGTTCAATTCATCACTACTATGCAGCATGTATACAAAAACTGATTTTTAAAAAAGTAGTAGGAAGAGTTGAAGGAGTCTTCATTAATTGAACACAACTGTTTACACATCATCTCAAAGAGTTGCTGAAAAAAGAACAAAGCCTTTGTTAACTAATTATACACATACCTGACGTTCTTAGAATTACGATTGTTTACACTTCCACAGCCATAGTGCTCACAGGCTCAAAAGTGTTAGACATAATAGTTTACCTTTGATTATATGTCTCATTTTTTTCCCACTCCAAAGAGGTTTACTGCAACTGCCTACATTCGGGTTTGCCTTACTTGCTTTAGAAACTCTCACTAAGATAAGAAATCACATCTTGGATATTGACAAAAATACACTACCAGAAGTGGGTCCTAAAAGCAGGATTGTGTTTCATAATTTTGTGACTTCAGAGGATTTTTCTTTTTAACTTGTTACCTTGTTCGTTTATTTGCATATAGGTGAGCATAAAGTTAATCCTCACCAGGAAAAAAAAATCTGTGCAGTATTTCCTTATGGATTTAATCTCTGAGATTTTTACATTAACACTATGATGTCACTTGAATCGAAATTAGGAGGATTTACAGTTCATAAATTTTTATTTAGATGAAACTATTGTTTGCAAATAACTTTATAGTCTGGTGAAGAGTCTAAGAAATAAAACAAAGATGTAATGAACTTGAATAAATGGGTTGAATTTAGAAGGTACACTGGGGATATAGTGAAGGCTTGCAAATTTAGTCAGCTTGGTATTACTGCAGTGAAATACCTGCAATAGGCTACTTTATGAGGTAAAGGAAGCCTTGTCTAGCTCATGCTGTTAGAGGTTCAAGGTTATGACACTAACATTAGCTTAGTTCTCAACGAGGTCTCACTTCTCAGCATGGCAGATAACAGTTCTGGACAGCGAAATAGAACCAAGTAAGTGACTACAACTCAAACCAAGAGAACAGAAAGCAGAGCTAAAATCCCATAATCCACATTGAAATTTACCACCATTTCCCATCACCCAAAACTACTATTACCTCCTAATATTTGTACCCTATAGATCATGATTTTAATCACAATACACTTCAGGGAGATCACCTAAACCATAACCAAATCTTTCAACTGTTTGGTCATTTGGGAAGACACTCAAGAAAGTTAACAAATATAAAAGAGATTAAACATAAAATATAAATTTTAACGAGAACTACAATTTCTTCTTATTTATTGAGCCATTACTCAGTGCTAATTTCTAGTACACTTAACATTTCATATAATCCTTATTAAAATTTTTTATTTAAATGTTTAATACCTACGTTTGCAAAAGAATAGTGGATAAATGTCATAACTTGATTAATGTTAACAGACAAGAAAAGATAGACATCCTTACTTTGAAAAAGGGGCCAAGATTTCAACTGATACATTTATGTTTCAGAGTACAAATTGCAAATTTGGTGTTGCAGGACCAAACCACTCTAGAAACCTGGTTTTTGCCGCCTATACAACATGGCTCAAGGAAATCTGGATGTGAAATTTTAAATAGATGGAACTGTTAACTGGAGTCATCATGCAATTTTGTTTTACCCTAACTTGACATTTGAGATTTTGCTCTCTTATTCAAAATTACAAGTTCGCCTTCACACTTTTATCTACATGTATACTTAAAAATGGCTTACTTAAGTAACACATAAACATAGATATTTAAATACTTAAAGTATTTTCGATGTGTTTATTTATGTACATATAAACACAGAGAAACCAAATCAGCACAACATTTTAAGATTGTTTCATTTTTCATGATGAAGAATTAAAATAGGAAACACTTGAGGAAATATTACAATATTTATGACGTAACTGCAGACCGTACTTTTGTGATGCTACAATGACAAGTTTTAGGAAGTTCCTTCTTTCTCTACTGCCTTCAGGTCTTGCTTTCCTTGAACAGGCACAGCCAGAGGGATTCTCTTATGTAATACTCATCCCTATGTCTCTGACAACCAATTAATTGCTAATTAATGCATCAACCTGGGTTTTAATTGGTTGATAGACATATTTTGTAAAAAGAGGTTGTGAGTATGTTCCACTGGCCCCACTTACTCTCTGATGTAAGGATCACAGTGAGGTCAATGTCAAATTTCTCATCTCAAATACTGTGGTGAGTGTTTTCATTCATGCTCTATTGTGATTACTTTTGTTTATATCTTATGCTACTTTGTACTCCACTTGGAGCTTGTTTTCTTCTTGGCAAAACTGGCCTAAGGGCAAAGAAATGCCCATGCCTCAACCACTGACAAGATACATATAGTATCTGGAAATGTATAAGTAGGACTGTCAAATCTTGCAAAGACAGGGTAAGACGGTTTTAAAAAATTTCTTGCCTTTAAAAATAGTCTGTCAGTTATTCTAGGCCTTAGCCAAAGTTGGTTGCTTCAACGTTGCTAATGAGATTTTGAGTGATTGGCCAGGTAGCCAGTTGTCTCTGTCATTTGTTGCACATTTTGGAAGTTGCTTAATTGCACTTCCTGCTTACTCAAGTAACATTATTTCTCTTCTTGGATCTTGGATGGTGTTAAAGACTAGATAATTGTAGTTACTTTCCTCTCATGACTTGGCCAAGTTATTTATTTTACAAGATTAAATTAATTAGGATAGAATAATTATTAAATATATTTGTTCTTATTGTATATAATTTTGTATTAGTCTTAGAACTCCCTTATTTAAACAAAAGGGGGAGGTGCCATAGGAAGGCTTGCACCTTGTGGTTACCTGCCTACTGGGGCGTGGCCTCTTAGACCATATATGCTGACACATAGCCTGGTTCAGCCTCTTTTCCCTCCTTTTCGCTGACTGCTTGTTCAGATTGTTGGATTGCTGAATTCGATCTCTGTCCACCGTTCAAGCAAAAAATTCTGATTTGTGAGTTTACCCCTAAATAAATAACTACCTATTTCTCAATTCTGAGCTAGTGTGGGATTTCTTTCAAGCATCCATTAACCGCTCATCATTTTCTTTTACATAGAATACTTAATATATTTTACAAGAAGGATGTTTGAAATAAATATAACTAAAATAATCATCTAGCTTATATTCGAGATATATAAAACTGCATATTCCTAAAAGCTTATAATAAAGCTGTTAACTGAAAAAAGAATGGTTGAAACTTTAGATGAAATGGCTAGTGAGTTTTGTGCATATTAGGTAATTGTCGTATTTTTAATACATAGAAGGAACTTAAAATTTTTTCACAAATTCCAACTAAATGTTATTATTGTTGAATTTAAGAAGTCTTTTGTTTTGTTTTATTTTCTTTTGTTTGAGACAGAACAACACTATGTAATCATGGATTCTCTAGAACACTTATGTAGACCAGGCTGTCCTCCACCTCATAGAAATCTGCCTGTTTCTACCTCCCAAATGCTGGGATCAAAGTATATATGCCACCACATCCAATTCTTTACCAATATTTTAATATATTAAATGAAATGGCTTTTTAACTTAAACTCTTTTACTAGTTCATTGTCACTAAATAAATAAATGTTTTAGTTTTCCTTCAAAAATCCCAAGTAGTTTAGGGTTTAACATGGTAGTTTATTTTCTTCAAAAGACCCAATAGAGTTTGCAAAGAACACACACCAACCTGCCAAATGTTTCCAGTGTTACCTGAATATGTTTGTAATGTTGATCACTTTGTCGTGGATACCCAACCAATGGCTCATCCCGAGGGAAGACAAATTCTCCCTCTCTCAAAGATGCCATTGTATATACCTCTTCATTTAGGGGTGGATCACTATGAGTTTACACTCAACTATGTTGGGACATCACCAATTGTTAGTTAGGTTGCTGAGGTTTTATTTAGGCAGCCATGTTGTTGAGATTTCGTGGGGTAGTTTCCATGTCTAGCTAGAAGGCACAGTCTTTAAAAACTTAATACATGTATACAGTGTGTTTTGATCAAATTCACGCTCATCACCTTAACTTTTCCCTGATCCTTCCTCTGTCTTCTGCCTCCTCCCAACTTTGCATTCTTTTCTTCTTTTTTATTGCCCACTGAGTTCTGTTTGTGGTGTATATATACTCAAAGGTGTAGGGCCCCCCACTGGAAGATGAATGAGCTACAAAAGGCCAGGATCTTAAAGAAAAATGATTGTCCCTCCCCCAGAAGCCGTCTACTTCACAATGAGGCTTGGGATCCTCCCCTATCCATGCTGGAATTTTGGCTGGGTCATTCAAGGATAGCGTTTGTGAAGGCAGCCCCAGATGCTGTGAGTTCATGAGTGCAGTTGCCCTGTCATATGCAGAAAAACTACTGTTTTCCTGGGTGTATCCCATTCCTGGCTCTTTACAACCATTCCAACTCCTCTTTTTCTGTGAGCTTGATGAAGGGGGATGCTATAGATGCCCCATTTATAGCTCAGCACTCCACAGACACTGATTCTCTACACATGAATCAATTGTGCATTAATTACAAATTCTCTTTTTATCCACCCCACCTCATTACCTATGTAACCTTTATGTTTTGTCCACCTCTCATTTTTAGTAAATAAAAGAAACAAAAAACAAACAAAAACCCCCATAATCATATACACACAACCAACAAAAATAAAAATCAAAACAAATAAGCAAAAGACCTATTGTGGGACAAATAGCTTCTTGGTTAAGTGTAGACCTTCATGTTTATTTCCCTGTCTCAGTGCTAGGATCCCATCTGGCTTGAACCTCTGTGTAGGTCTTGCGAGTTAATATATGCATCTGCCCTGTTATATCTGGAAGACACTGTTTCCTTGGCATTATCTATAACCTCTGACTTAAACATATTTCCTCCTCTTCTGCATAGATTCTTGAGTATTGTGGAGAGGACATTGTGTTCTTACATAATCAATGACTTTAAAAGTCTTACCAACTATCTGTCCCAGGAGAAACAGTCCTAGTGAAGGGATGACAAAGAATATAAAAAAATGTAGAAAGATGGAGTAAAAGAAAGAAAATAAAAACATAACTACCCAAACAATTTGTTTCAGTCACATGCTCTTAGTGGATGTCAGACTGTACCAAGTAAGTGTGACCTGAGCCTTCAATGTGTTACATGTTTAGGCAAAAAGACTGGGAAACACAGTAGGAGAGAAACTATTTAGCACTTCATACATGATGCTGCATGTATAGAAAGCTAATAGCTCTGACTATTCTTAAAAGAGTACTCATTGAGAGATAACTCTTTATTAAGGGTAAGAGAGTAATAACTATGTCATATCATATATATCAGTCAGGGTTCTAATTGCAGAATAGTAAGGTATTATAAATGAATCTTACTGCTTGTGTGTGTGTGTGTGTGTGTGTGTGTGTGTGTGAGAGAGAGAGAGAGAGATTGCTTAATTTATTAGTTTTTTAAAAAAATACCAATTCAAGTCCCCATTCCCTCCCCTCCTCCCATTCCTTCCACAAACCCTCCCACCCCACCCCCATCTAGTCCTCAGAAAGGGTAAGGCACATTGTTTTGTGGAAAGTCCAAGGCCCTCCCTACTTTATCTAGGCTGAGCAAGGCATACATCCAAAGGGAATAGGATCCCAAAAAGCCAGGACATGCAGTAGAGATAATTCCTGGTGCCACTGCCAGTGGCCCCTCAGTCTCCCCCAGCCATGCAACTGTCAACCACATTCAGAGGGACTAGTTTGGTTTATGCTTGGTCCTTCCCAGTTTGGCTGGAGTTGGTGGGCTCCTGCTAGCTCAGGTAAACTGTTTCAGTTAGTGAACCCATCATGGTCTTGACTTCTTTGCTCATATTCTCATTCCTTCCACTCTTCAACTGGACTTTGGGAGCTTAGTCCAGTGTTCCGATGTAGGTCTGTGCTTCTGTGTCCATCAGTTGCTGGACGAAGGTTCTTTGGTGATGTTTAATATAATCATCAGTCTGACTACAGGGAAAGCCAAGATTGAGCTCCCTCTCCTCTATTGCTTAGGGAAACAAAATTATTTTAATGGAGAATTGTTTTACGTAATCTGGAGGAATACCAAAGTAGTCTCTGTAAGTGTCTCTACACCTAGTGCTAAAATTTAATTTCATTAGGTACACTGAAACCTGTGTTGGTTCAAGGAGCATGCACTTAGTTTTCTAGTCTTGCAACCATAAACTGAAGGGGAAAAAGAGCAACTGTTTCCAGCTGTTGTTTCAAGCTAATGAAACAAAGTAGTATTACAACAGCGAGCATGCAAGTATTCATTTACACACTATTAAAATATTGGCTATCCTTTTCATTCTCCACTAGTGTTAAGAGAATTTTTCCTGTAGCCTGTTATGATTAGAAGCACACAAGTAAAGGGAATTCTGGAAAATACAATTTGACTACTCTAAATGGGCAGTTACAAAGCTATTGTAAAGTCGTGAACAGCTGAACAAATAGAGGTGACAGTATTAACTTAAATTAAGGAAAGACTATAAATATTGTTCACATGTCTTTGACTCTCACAATGGAGCAAGTGTTAACACAGGTTATAGTTTTACATTGTTACTACAAAACTGTAAGTGGAAATAAGGTGCCAAACACTGCTTTTTTTTAATTAAAAATTTCTGCCTCCTCCCCGCCTCCATTTTCCCTCCCCCTCCCCCCTCCCCACACTCCACTCCCCTCCCACTCCCTCTCCAGTCCAAACAGCAGTCAGGGTTCCCTGCCCTGTGGGCAGTCCAAGGTCCTCTCCCCTCCATCCAGGTCTAGGAAGGTGAGCATCCAAACAGGCTAGGCTCTCACAAAGCCAGTAGATGCAGTAGGATCAAAACCCAGTGCCATTGGCCTTGGATTCTCAGCAGCCCTCATTGTCCGCCATGTTCAGAGAGTCTGGTTTTATCCCAGGCTTTTTCAGTCCCAGTCCAGCTGGCCTTGGTGAGCTCCCATTAGATCAGCCCCACTGTCTCAGTGGGTGGGTGCACCCCTCTTGGTCCTGACTTCCTTGCTCATCTTCTCCCTCCTTCTGCTCCTCATTTGGACCTTGGGAGCTCAGTCCAGTGCTCCAGTGTGGGTCTCTGTCTCTATCTCCATCCATCACCAGATGAAGGTTCTATGGTGATATGCAAGATATTCATTAGTATGGCTATAGGATCGAGCCATTTGAGGCTCGCTCTCCTCAGCTGCCCAAGGACCTAGCTGGGGACATCTCTCTGGACCCCTGGGAACCCCTCTAAAGTCAAGACTCTTGCCAACCCTAAAATGGCTCCCTTAATTAAGATATATACTTCCCTGCTCCCATATCCACCCTTCCTTTATCCCAACCATCAGTAAAGGGGGGACTAGTATGAAAAAAAGTGACAGCTCAGCCAAACTGATTGAGAATTTTCAGTTGTAGTGAGAAACACGTAGTCTTTAGGTACAGATGAGCAGCATAACTATTCTAGTATTTGCTCATGTTCTTTTAATGTTGCACTCCCAATAAGTACTAGTGATCTGAAGTCTATAAATATGCCTCTTTTCAAGGCATATTTAAGATCACAGATCCACAGAACATACTCATCCAATTGTGCCTCACACTTTCAATTTTATTGTTTGACAATTCCATGCATGCATATAATGAATTTTCATGTGACTGGAAATTCTACTCACAAGAATCTGGCTATGTGACTAGTCTAACTCATGTGAAGGTTTACCTGTTCAGTCCTTTTCCTTGTTTTGCTATATTTTGATAAATAATTGTCAGAATGGCCTGATCAATCAGATCAATGAGCACTTTCATTAATCCAAGATGAAGATTGACTCATAACACACATCCTACCAGCTGTTCTCATAAAAACAAAACAAACACCTTCGTAAATCACATGTGGATGCAGAAACAAGCACACACACCTGGGACAGAGTCTATTTATATTCCTCCCTTTAAATGTGCCATTAACCTTCCAACATGTAGCATTGTCATGGCTAACAACAAGAGTTAATATACTATAAAGCATCACCTAGATACGAGCAAATGACTTTACTCTTTACTTTAGACTAGGTAGTTGTTGGTAGGATTTCCTGCAAAATATTTAGATATAGTTGCTATATTTTAGTTACATGAATTACATTACCAAAATATGCATATAGAGGTCAAATATTGGCAGAAACACAAGTTTATTCATATATCCATGAGTAGAATACCAAAATAAGCACTTGTGTAAAAATCCTGGAAAAATCTTTTGGAGGGAGTGGGGAGTCTAGACAGAGTTTCTCTGTGTAACAGCCTTGGCTGTCCTGAAAATCACCTGTAGATCAGTTTGGCCTAGAACTCAAAGAGATCCTCCTGCCTCTGCTTCAAAAGTGCTGGGATTAAAGGCTTGTACCACAATGCCCAGCAAAAGTATTCATCTTTATACAATGATTCAAGTAGTTATTTCCTAAAGAGAAGAAAATTTGCTTATTATAATTTCCTTATACATTTTTCTACTTACAGAGTTGGTATTTATACTAAAAAGTAAAAAAAAAAAAACCTACAGGCAATAATAATAAAAGACACAAAATAGAATATATTTTCAGAGATGGCAGTTGCAAGGATATTCTCAAATGGTAACCTTTATTTGACACTGACAAATTTCATACACTACGCTACAGTCGCCTTTATTGAGAACATCTTGAGGGTAATAAACCGTCTGGGTAAATCTTATAAGCCTTACATATGACAGGTGTCACTTAAAAGTATGTTAGGAAAAGGAAAAAAAAAACTCTCAATACCTCACAGAAGAGTAACCTGTCTGTATAGAAATGGGGACGGGCACTTATATGTGTATTTTTTAATGAGATTCTTGATTCAGCATAAAGGCCAGGAGCAGGGAAGTAAAATGATAAAACCTATGACTGAACTCCTAGAAGGAAGAAAAGACTTCTAAAGAAAATTGAAGCTTCTCAGGAAGTCACATGCTAGATATAATAAAATACTTTGAAGCATTGGTGGGGGAGGGATAGCTACTGAGCCTGAAGTTCTAGGATCAGGAAAGAATAAAAGGCAGAATATAAGGGTTTCTTTCAAGTGATTTTAAAGACTCTGCTATTTCAATGTACTGAGATGACAGGTTGCAAAAGGAAATGAGGTGTCTTTCTTCAGAATGAAAAGAATTGAAATAGCTTTGGTCATAGAGTGATAATAAAACTAACAAGGAATTTTGAAAGTACCGAAAATAATCATACCTGCTACCAACTTCTAAAACTTTTCCTGATTAATTCATCACAGAAAATTCCCTTCCATTTGGAACTTCAGTGGTTTAAACTGCTATTACAGTTCATCAAACCGTTACCGAATTTCTTTCTATGGAATATGAACAAAGAAAAAGAAACTGTAAAACGCTTCATTGGATGTTTAGAATAAGAAGTTATCAGACACATTTTACTAAGTCACATGAAGAGGTAGAAACACTGGCAGTTCTTCCTGTGGAGTTTCAGTATATCGTGGAGAAATAAGAGTCCTTCTAGGCAGGAAAAATGATAACAGAAAACAGTGAGTTCACTGTTTATTTAATAATAAATAAATAACCCACATGGGCTATCACTATGTCTTGCACAAACCATGTTTTATAAGCTTATAAACTCTCCCTAAAAGAATATTTAATTAACTTCAAAAGTCAATAAACCTAAGAATTGTGAATCATGTTTATTAAAGCATAAGAAAGCCAGGCCTGCCTTGTGCTTATTTCTGAGCTATCCATTCAGTCTTTGAGTATTAGGACAACCAGGATAACACAAAATGTGACGAAGTGGACCTTTCCCTTTAACCCAAACTCTTCTCATAAAATCAAAACAAACATCTTTGTTAACCACACTTGGATGCAACGACAAGCACACACACCCAGGACAAAGTCTATTTACATTGATATCTTTAAATAAATAAAAATTTAAGAAAATCTACTGCAGTGGTTCTCTACCCAAAGCTGGAAACTTTTGTTTCAATTTTCCTATTTTGTGCATATGTACTTTGGGAAATTATAGAGGATAGGCATGGCTCTTACATAAATCCCCAAGTGAGTCAGACAGTATACGGTCATGGGTTAGCTGCCACTATAAAACTTTCAAGGTTAAAAGAGAAATGATTTTGTAGGTACTCACAGGGACAGAATATGCTAATTAACAAGGATATCCTAATATATTATCTTCTATAAGTTAAAGGGAAATTTACTACTGCAGAAGAGAGCTGTCTCAAACTAAGCAAAAAATTCCATTTGGTCAAGTTACTCAAGTTCCTTATTGTTTGTTGCTTTTATCATTTTTCACCATGTATGTGCATAAACCAGACCATGGGCACACCTGTATGTAGGAAAGGGATGAGACTTCATCATAGAGCAAACAACCAGTAGACTGGACACATCTCTCCTTCATTCATCTCATTAGCCTTCTTTCAGTTGTGTTGCCAAATCTAACTATAATAGAAGCTAAGAAATGTAGCCTGTAACTGAGAATTCATATATTCACCAAATACTTTAGTGACAGATATAAGGAAATAGTAAACACTGGAACGTGCTTAGTGGTTTCTACTCCAGTAGTTATCAGACTGGGTTTGGCGAAATCAACAAAAACTGAAAAAAATAAAACAGAAATAATTTTAAAAGGAGAGAAAGCAATGTGCGGATGGGGTCCATAGTAGAGTCATATAACCAGTGTGAATCCATTGATATGAAAGATAAGAATTATCTACATTTGCATAAACTGAGGGAGCTATCCATCACATCAGCACAAATATCCCCTTTGCACCTTCTTTCAGTTTCCTCCTTTCCATATTCCTGTCCTTTTGTTTCTTTTATTTGTTTTCCTTTGACTGCTTGTGATGTTGAGTTCTAAGTACTTTGCTGATTACTCATTCCAGGTAAACATTTTTTCTGTGCATTTCTAGTGGCTAGTTTAATTATAGTTGGATTTTGAAGAGTAATAATATGCTTCAAATGCACATGACTCTATGTATCACAAAGGATGAAGGAATCAAGGATATAGAACAGTGGCTACACAATTACAAGGGCAAAAGTACAGTACCTACTTTTAACAAGATACAACAACAAAAGTCACAGCATCGCAAAATCCCAAAGCCTCTGCGACAACAATATTCAAACGTCTGCAACAGGAAGACGTGCATAACTTGAAATGATTTTAAAATGACAAAATTTATAAGCAGTTCTGATGTCTTCATCAGCAAGCAAAAATACCATGACTTCTATCCACTGCTAAATTCAGGAGCAAATTTATTTTTGCTTCCACCTCATAGACATTGTTAAAAATTTTTCACTACAGATTTGAGCAAGTCTGTGTAATGTCAGTTGAAAGAATCTCACTGCAATGCTATCCTCCTTACCAATCTTTATCTTATACCTGCCTTTGGCAACATCCTCAGGAACCAGGTATCAGGTGACACAGGGTGGCAAACATTTTTGTGTCCCTTTCTGCACTAATCATTATTCTAGACACCTTGAGCTTTGATTTGACACAGAAAGAACACAGCCTTCAAAAACTAAACTACAGTTGTTGTTGTTTTTTTCCAGGAATAATTGAGCCACTTCAACATAATGGGGTCATCGTATTCCCATTTTCATTCATTCTTTGCAACATTATAAAATTCTGACTCTGCTATAGAGCCCTTGGCTATGGTTTCTCTTTATTACAACAGTTTGGAAGCAATTCAAACAGTTCACTCAGATTTTAAAGTGCAACTCTCTGATTCTTGAGTCGGGTAATTTGGTCTATCTTCATGCAAGACCATCATTTAAAGAAAGGCTTCCTTCCCATAATAACAGCATGTCTAAAAATAATTACAGTCAGTAAATCAGCCATCTCGTGGGTATTATGAATATATACTGACTTGGTTAATTCTAACTTATTTGTATTCACTTAAATTCTCTGACAGTCTATTGCCTGGCCACACATGGCTTTGTTCTTAACAAAGTGGCTGGCAAGGTAGTTTGCTACAGAAATCTCACACAAGAACTGGATTTGTTGAGCAAGTTTTAAAATGCATTCCTTGTTCCTCTCTTGTGATTTTGTTCCCTTGTAATATGAGCAGATGTTAGACCTTGCAGGAATAACCTTATCAATCATTATTGTAGCACACCCAGTCCCTCCCATGGCTTTTGCTTTCTTTCAATGTTCTCAGACAACTCTTTGGTTTTAGAAAAACTATCTACAGGTTGAAGCAGGCAACTCTTTGCTGCCATAGGTCCTAATTCTTGTGTAAGCAAAATGTCTTAAGATAGTTCTAAAAGCACTTTCTTTCCTGTCTAGAGTAGGGTAGAGACAGACAGGGAAATACAGAGAAAGAAACAAAGAGAGAGGTGGCAGAAAAGAGATCTTTTCATTTTATGTTTTTGAATAAAGGCTTTAAGCTTTCTGGGAAAAGCAGCTCTTCTGTATAACTAATGACAAAAGATAAATATGTTTTGTAAACCACTTTTCTTTTATCTTAAGTGGGTAGTCTTTGGTAAAACATTTAACTTTACCATGATCATAGAGTTATTTTAATATACATGATTAATGATGCAGTAAAATTAAGATCCCCTTCCTACTCAACATCTCATTTAAGAAAAATGCTCACTATTTCTTAATTGCAGCAAGTAAGATCTCTGGATGCTGATACTTTTTAATTAGGGAAGAACTTTTCTTTAAATTAGGAAAGGAGGGTTGTTGGTGTGTGTGTGTGTGTGTGTGTGTGTGTGTGTGTGTGTGTGTGTTTGGTTGTTTGGTTGCTGTGTTTGCTTTTTGTTTTTCATTATTTCTCAATAAGTTCAAGAATGTCCTCTAGTGGAGAGATGCTCTGGTCTCAGCAGTTTTAGAAATGACTAAATTATGTCTAATTAGATGCTTTCATTAAATAAGAAATGTTCCTACTTAGCTGATTGAAATTTGCTAGTTGAAGGGAAAATGTATTCTTTTCCCTTTAAGATATGCTCACAATATGGCCTAGTTGAAAACCTGCACTGTGACAAGCATTGTTCTCATTTTAGATAGCAAATGATTTTTTATGATCAATTTCCGTGCTTCCTTCAGAACCTAGTGAGATTGAGCTGACGGTGCACCTTTCTGCCAAAAAGGCAGCAAAATCATTTAGTGCAATTTACTGTAGCTTTTACAGATATCCACTGGCAGCGGCAAGAATACCATTCCCTTCCCTTCTCCAGCTCTGCCTGACTGATGGAGCTGAAGTGCAGAATTCTCGGGGCCACCGTTTAGATATGTCTCTCATTATGTGGAAGAAATTTAGTGGAGAAGAAATCTAAATAAATACGTGTCTCTCCTCTGTTACTTCTGGCATTCTAGCCCTAATTTCCTATATCTGTAGTTAAGCATTAGTATAGAGGTGAGATGCAGAGGTGAGTTCTTCTTCAATAAATAAATGCAAGAGGATGAAGAAGAGTTCTGATGCTAGGCTCTCTGTGTCACAGTTAAAATTGCCTTACCAGAAATTGCATGTTACAGCAATTTAGAAACGCAAAGAAAAGAGGGATATTAGCTCCTGATAACAAGATGAAGAGTTAGTTGGACTTAAATGAAGGACATCTATTTTTTTTATGCTGGTTCTTTTATTTGGAAAAAGCTAAGATAAATAACAATAATAATGAGAAATGGTATTGGTAAAGCTCTGTCAGAAACATATTATGTGCATATAAATGTCGCTTATTTTTATGATATGCAAGCAAAATCATAGCATTCTGGTTATCAGATGTTTTTCAGAAATTGTACCATCACAACTTTCATGCAGTGTAAGAAGAATGAATTTTGGAAAAAAAAACTATGCATATGATATGAGAAAGTCAAACAGATGATGCTTGACAGGGTCAAAGGAAAAGTCAGAACAGCTGGTATCTGTGAAACAAAGGGCTGGGGAGCTAAATTGTAAATGGAGATATTATTATTTTTCCCTCGATTTCAGAGGGAAGGTGGCAGAAACAAATCAGTTCAATCATTATCAGATGGGAGGGGGTGAGAATATGCACATCTATCAGTTACTGAATTCAATAACAGGATCCAATATCTCTGAAAGATATGCCATACACTGGCAAGTCACGTCCTGTTAGAAACTGTTTCTGCCTACATTCTTTTGGAAACAGGATCGAATACTACGGCTTGGTTTAAGATCAGCACTCCATTTGTACATCTTGTCTCACTACACTGGATACTACTCTTTATGCCATTGTCCTTCTTGGCAGCTGCCCTATCCTTAGTTCCTGCTTATGGTCTTAAACGTTTCTCTTCCTTTCCTTCTCCCTTTCCTTTGCTTCAGGAGATGAGGGATAATAGGGGTGTCTCTGAGTCCATTTCTTAATTTATACAAGCTTTAAGACAAAGTTAAGTCATTCTACTGTTAACGGATACGTTTTTAGCCACTTGAATAAATGACCCAAATTTTCTAGAATTCTCACCTTGTCAAATCAAAATTCTGTCAGATAGTGTCTTAGTTTCTATGGCTGGGAAGAAACATCATGTCCAAGGCAACTGATAAAAGAAAGCATTTAATTGGCAGATTGCTTCCAGGTTCAGAGGGTGAGCCCATGACCATTATGGCAGAAAGTGTGGCAGCAGGCAGGGATCGTACTTGAGCAGTAGCTGAGCGCTTACATCTTATCCATAAGCAGGAAGCAGGGCGAAAAAGGTGAGAGAAACAGAAACAGTGATCAGGAGAGATTGGGCCAGGTATGGACTTTTGAAATCTCTAAGCTCATCTCCAGTGACACATCACTTCCAACCAAGCTACACCTCCTAATCCTCCTCCAAAACAACTCCGCCAATTAGGAACCAAGTGTTCAAATATTTCAGCCTATAAGGGTTATTCTCATTAAACCATTATAGGTAGCAACATATTGTAACAAATTTTAAGTAAACTGTCTTAAGAAAAGTAAATAAATAAATAATTAAAAAGTAAAAAAGAAAGATAACTTAAACCCATATATCTCTCAAAATAAATAGTATCATTTTGTATTATGAAAATAATAACCTTCCATGAAGTTTCTTCCCCAAACTGGTGTATGATCCTCTTTCTTTAGTACTGAAAATAGAACCCAAGGCTATAGACATACATGGGAAACATTCTACCATTGCCTATGCACCAGGCAAGGAATAGTCATCAGAGGCACTAACTAAGCTGTCTTTTCATTGTTTTCCTTTTAACTAAAAGTATACCCAGATATATGTTATATAACAGTGAAAAGAAAACTTTGCAATCATTCTGGTTTTGTGGTTATCTTTGTGGTTCTAGATTCCAGTGAAAATTGTATAGATATGCTTTTCAATCTGTCAAGCTTGATATTGCTGTACTTTGTATCCTCCAATTATAAGAAACAATTTTCTCACACAGCTTTAAGTAGCCAGAACCTGGAAACAACTTAAATTCCTTTCAACTGAAGAATGGATAAGGAAAATGTGGTACATTTACACAATGGAGTACACAGCAGAGAAAAATAATGACACCTTGAAATTTGTAAGCAAATGCATGGAGCTAGAAAACATCATATTGAGTAAGGTAACCCAGACACAGAAAGACAGTTATCATATGTACTCACTCATAAGTGGTTTTTAAACATAAAGCAAAGAAAACAAGCCTACAAATCACAATCCCAGAGAACCTGGACAACAATGAGGACCCTAAGAGAGACATACATGGATCTTACCTACATGGGAAGTAGAAAAATACAAGATCTCCTGAGTAAATTGGGAGAATGGGGACCATGGGAGAGGACCAGAAGGAAGAGGAGAGGAAGGGAGGGGAGCAGAGAAAAATGTATAGCTCAATAAAATCAATTAAAAAATGACAAATAAATAATGTATTTTCTTCTACATAGTATAGTTGTTTTATAATAATATTTAACTCATTAATTTCACATTTATTTAATTGTATAATTTGAAACAAATGTAATTACCAGATGACAATTCTTGATTATATTATTAGAAACCAAGTTTGCAGATTATTATTAAATTGATAACTCATTGTGTAGAGGTAAATCTAATACAATTTCCAAGCATTCTTCAGATCATGAAATACAGCTTCAATTTTCAAAACTTAGGGTGGGAAGATAGTGTTTTAGAGCACTTACTGGTTATTCAGAGGACCTGCATTCAATTCCCAGCACATTTATGGTGGCTCAAAATCATCTATAACGCCACATCCAGGCGATCTGACAACCATTTTTAGGTTCTGTGATCACCAGGTACATGTGTGGTGTATATATGTACATAAAGGCTAAACATTTACATATATTTATAAAATGAATTTATATAATGAACATATATAAATATATCTAATAAATATATTTATATATATGAAGGCGTAACTCACTAACAATGCCACACCAGTTTGGAATTATGATTAATAGGGTGGTATTTATTTAAAGGGGAAAAAACTTACAGATCACTGTCCCAGGGAACAGCCCTCTACGCAACCAGGAAGGGAGTCTAGTCGCCAGGGAGCAGGAAGTGAAGAGAGTGAGGAGAGGGAAGTGGCCGCTTTTTTAAAAGGAGAGAGACCACGCCCCAATGGGCTGATATCTCAGCAGCTATAGGCTGGAGGAGTGGGAGGACATCCCGCAACACCTCCCCCTTTTGTTTAAATAAGAGAGTTCTAAACCTACTATGAAATTATATACAATAAGTACAAATATCCTATTCTAACTAGCTTAGGTCTTGTATAATAAATAACTTGGCCAAGCCATGAGAGAAAGTAACTACATTTATATAGTCTTCAACCCCATCGAAGATCTAAGAAAGGAAATAATGTTACCTGGGTAATTAGGAAGTTCAGTAAAACAACTTCCAAAACATGCAACAAATCACAGAGACATCTAGCTACCTGGGCAATCACCCAAAGTCACATTAGCAGCGTTGAAGCAACCAACTTTGGCTAAGGCCTAACATAACTGACGTACCATTTTCTAAGGCAAGCAACTTTTCAAAACTATCTTACCCTGTCTTGGCAGGATATGACAGTCCTGTTTTATCCATTGATGCATGCTCTGTATCTTTGTCAGTCATTGAGGTATGGGCATTTCTTTGCCCCAAGGCCAGTTCTGCCAAAAAGAAAGGCTCCAGGTGGAGTGTCTTTGGTGCTTAACATTCTCTTGGGAATAGAGTGGTGTTGCCAGGAGCAATTGTGTCTCACTACCACAAAACTCTGAGTTAGATTAAAGGCCATTTTCTACAGCTCTTTGAAGAAGTTGAAGATTATCTATCTATACTGAGTATAATCTCTATATATCTAAAGAACCTGATTAGTCTAATTATAAATGACAAACTTAGATGACTATTAATCTATATAATTCTCAATATCTATCTAACTTAAAGATTAAGAAAATAAACGACTGTGAAACAAATGAGGACAATGACCTCCAAATATAAACAATGTACAAATATGCATTGCAGTAGGTAAATATATATAAATACACAAATATTATATAAGTATCTTAATCAGAGGTAGAAATGTACACTGCAATATGGTAAATATATACAATATATATATATCAATACAATATATGTCAATACATAAAAAATGTTTTAAACAGGGGTAGAAACATGCATGCATACAATAGTCAATATAATTTAACTTTGTATCAATATACAAGAATCTATACCAATATATTTGTCTAAAAACAGTAACTCACAATTACAAATCTATTATCCCATCATCCCTCTTTTTTTTTCAAAATGATCCCTGAGCTTATTAAATTCCTCCCCCAACCCTCAATCGTATACTAATTATAATCAACCCCTAAATGATGTCCCTAAACCCAAGGGCAAACTTTACTGGGAGAGGGGACGTCGCCCTCTAGAATTACTTCCAGCTGTCATGGGGGAGACATTCTTTCTGGGGGATCCTGTGAAAGTAAAATGATGGTTAAATTTCAAGATCAATGTCTTTTAAAATTGCAAATAGTCTCTGAGTATTTTGTGCAGGTCTGGCCAAAATGCTGTATAAGATGTGCACCATTTCAGCTAACCAAGTTGGAACTGTCTTGTGCAGCTGGTACCCAAAGCAGGTCTTGTAGTAGCGCTATCAGTATCATGATGTCGTATCAACCAGGTAGAGTTGTTGTTATGGGGCCCCATCTTCTTCCTGGAAACTTCAAATGTCACTTCAGGAAAAACTCATTGTTCATTGTGAAAAACTTAAACATTAATCATATAGACATATATGTATATATTCACTGAAAGGCATGATAGATATATTCAATGAAAAGTATGATAGATAAGAAGAAAAGCAAAGATGTTTTCTAAACTCATATTTCTTTCTGTCCCATATCATGGCTCTTGACATGAGACAGAAACTCTAGAAACTCTGGGTTTTTCTCTTACTAACAGGCTTGGAATTGGAGAGGGACTGAGCCAGAGTCCAACTTCAAAACCAGCTTTATAAATTTAGAAATATGGTTTAATATTACTTACACAACCCATTCAGTTTTCTTGATATTTCCTATTGGGCAGGTATTTTTCCATCTGTCAGTATCCAAACATCCAGGGTCCCTTGAATTTTTCAAAGATGAGTGTTTCCTGTGAAGATAGGAACAGAACCCTGCACCCATTCTATATGTTTTTCTTACCACCTGTATGAATATCATCATTGTGGATGAGTTGTCATTTCTCCTTTCCAAGAGGTTTCTCCTCTTCAAATCGAAACTTTATTAATTTTGATGGTATCCACAATTTTTCTTCTCCTGTGGAAACAAGAGCAAAACCCCTTCCCCAACGTAGCACATCTCCTGGCTTCCATTGAGAGGTCAGCACATCTTTGAAATAAATTGGTTGATTTAGTTCAGTAGACTTTTCCATTATCCCATGTCTTTCTGCTGCTGTAGTTCCTTTCTCATTAGCATTAAGAAAATTCAAGGTTAATAAAGCATTATGTAATCTATTTCTGGGGGTATTTTCGGTCCCTTTCTGTTTGTTCAGCATATCCTTTATAGTACGATTTGATCTTTCTATAACTGCCTGACCTGTAGGATTATTTTGTATACCCGTAATGTGTTTTATATTATAATAATCAAAAAAGTGTTTCATTTTCTTAGATACATATGCTGGACCATTATCTGTCTTTATTTGTGCAGGTATACCCATGATGGCCATAACTTCCAATAAATGTGTGATTACTGAATCAGCCTTTTATGAGCTCAGGGCAGTAGCCCATTGAAAACCTGAATACGTGTCTATGGTATGGTGTCTATATTTTAATTTACCAAATTCCATAAAGTGGAACACATCCATCTGCCAGATTTCATTTCTCTTAGTACCCTTTGGGTTACTCCCTGCAGGCAACGGTGTTTGATTATAGAAAGAACAAGTAGGACATCTCTTTATAATGTCCTTGCCAAGTAATGGAAAATTCTTTCTTTAGGCCTTTACTATTGACATGATGCTTCTGATGAAATTCTGAGGCCTGCAACACACTTCCAATCAATAATTGATCAATCTCAGCATTGCCTTGGGCTAGGGGACCAGGCAGACCTGTATTGGACCTGATGTGTGTTATGTACATCGGACAAAGCCTGTTCCTGATTATGTCTTGTACCTGGATAAACAATGAAGTCAACTCTGTGTCATCTTGTATAAATTCAGCAGTTTCAATATGCAAGATAACTCTTTCTGCATATTGTGAATCTGTAACTATATTAAGAGGTTCTTTAAAATCCCTTAGCACCATAAGAATGGCATATAATTCTCCCTTCTGGACACGATTATAAGGGCTTTGTTCCACCTTACTCAATTCATCTGACTTGTAACCTGCTTTCCCTGATTTATTTGCATCAGTATAGAACGTACAGGCTCCAGTTATTGGAGCATCACGTACAATTCTAGGAAGAATCCAAGAAGTTCTTTTTATGAGGTTAAGTCTACCACTTTTGGGATAGTTGCTATTAATTTCTCCCAAAAAATTTAGCACAAGCTCTTTGCCATGGTTCATTGTCTTCCCATAACTTTTTTATTTCTTCAGTAGTAAAAGGCACTACAATTTCTGCTGGGTCTATATCTGCTAGTTGACAAAGTCTCAGCTTACCTTTTATAATTAATTCAGAGACTTTTTCCACATAAGTTTTTAATTTTTTACTTGGTTTATTAGGTATAAATATCCACTCTAAAATAATATCTTCCCTCTGCGGGGGGGGGGGGGGAAGAGAGGTTCTAAAACCAAACATTGGGCACCAAATTGAAGGCATAAGTCACTAACAATGCCACACCAGTTTGGAATTATGATTAATATGGTGGTATTTATTTAAAGGGGAAAAAACTTACAGATCACTGTCCCAGGCAACAGCCCTCTACACAACCAGGAAGGGAGTCTAGTTGCCAGCGAGCAGGAAGTTAAGAGAGCAAGGAGAGGGAAGTGGCCGCTTTTTTAAAGGGAGAGAGACCACGCCCCAATGGGTTGGTATCTCAGCAGCTATAGGCTGGAGGAGTGGGAGGACCTCCCGCAACATATATATATATATATATATATATATATATATATATATATATATATATAATTAATTTAAGTTTTTCGAAATTTACAAACTTACTTCTTTAGGGGAAAAGAAAATTCCTTTTTTTCCACTAAATTGCCTTTAACCATTGTTTATTTCTACTGGCTCATAATATAGTAAGGTATATCCTTGCAAAATTTCAAACTAGATTCATAGAGATCTGCCCTCTTCTGCCTCTTGGGTGCTTGGATTAAAGGCATGTGCCACCATGCCCAACTCACTTACATGTCTTTTTTGTTTTATCTATCTATCTATCGATCGATCTATCTATCCATCTATTTTGGTTTTTCAAACAGGCTTTTTCTGTGTAACAACCCTAATTGTCCTGGAACTTGCTCTGTAGACCAGGCTGGCCTCGAACTCACAGAGATCCACCTGCCTCTGCCTCCTGAGTACTGCTGGGATTAAAGGTGTGTGCCACTACCACCTGGCTCGCTTACATTTCTTAATGGTACTTTTTCTCCATCTAAAGTCTATAGAAATGTGTTGAGATGGTAGGTATTTTGTTGTCTAGGAACTATTACATGGACTCAGTTTATTCTACAAGATATTGATCCATATCTTGCACTTAATTTTTGTTGTTGTTTAGAATGATTCTAACCCTACACAGTGTCTCATTATGGAATAGTAATACAAAAGAATTTTCTCTTAGAAGGTGAACTTCTAAAACTTAATAGTAAATGGTTTTATGTATGTGTTTCATTTGGATATTTAAAATAACTCATACTTTAGAAAATAAAAATATGTGTTTTTTAGATAAAATATTCAATCACATTATGCTTGGTTTTAGGGTTTTGTTATTTGTTTGCTTGTTTGTTTTGTCCAAGACAGGATTTCAAAGAGACAGTATTTCAAAGAACAGGCTATCATCTAACTTACTATGTAGATGAAGATGACATTGAAATTCTCATCTTCTTTCCACTACCTCCTGAATGCAGTTTATCTCAGTTTTTTTTGTTTTTGTTTGAGAATTTCATAATACAGAAAAAGTCTTTTCACCAAATGTACCACCCCAAGCCCTCCTTTCCAATTTCAGTGCATTTTTCATCCATTTTTCCAAGTTTCATATGCTTTCATTCTAAATCCACTGAGCCACCCTATAGATACTATAGTTATGAATAATCTCAAGAGCATTAATTATAACACAATGTAGAAAAATAAATACAAATATTCAGCATCAATTACTTCTGATTTAGTCAACTAATTGTGTTTCTAATATTTGACTTTTAATTATTGTGATTATCAACCTACCTATAGAATTTATGACCATGTGGTAATAAGCTCTTGTCAACTGATGAGGACTCACCTCAACATATTATTGAAGCAAACATCTGAATTAAGAGGCTCTACATTTGGAATGTGGAGCCTACTATATAAGATTGATTTGGTTTTTTGAGATATATGGACAGGTAGCCTTAAAATAATGATGTAATAAAACATTACTTACCAAAGAAAAACAAGAAGTTGAGTATGGTGATAATGCCTATAGTCCCAACACTTGGGAAGCTAAGAAAAGAGAAACAGGAGTTGCAGGACAGTTTGTGTTACATACCGAGTGCTAGGCTAGCCTGGGGTACACATCAAAACCCTTTCTCCAAAATGAAAAAGGAATTAAGATAGAATGGAAATTTAAAAGCTCCGAAGCATATTTCTTACTTGTCATTGTTTATTGCATTTCTGATGTATTCAAGACACTGGAATATAAATCACAGCTGTGTCATTCATTTGCTTAGTCACCTTTCCCCAAGTGAAAAGTGCCAGAGTCACTGGAGTTTTTCTAAAGAATGTTAGTTAGCTTGGATAGAATTTCCCATGTGAGCAGGACTTTACTGGTCTTCGCTGTAGAGAGATTCCACTGGTCTCTATTGGTCTTCCCTACTAGCAGAGCTATGCACAGGATGAGGACTAGAGGCTTTTGTTCAGCAACACAAGTGGATACAATTCAGAAAAACCACTGAAAACTCTCTTTACAGCACAGCACAGCACAGATCAAAATGACTTTCCCTATGACCTATATTGAGAAATAGTTGGTTGCACTTCAAAATTAGTTTATCAACTTCATCCTCTTTTTCTCTTTCCTTTCCTCTCTTCTTTGCTCCTCATCCTTCTCCTCCCTCCTTTTTTTCTCCCCCCTCACTCACTTTCTCATTCTCTCAATCTCATACAAACACCACTGTGACACATTTAAATTATGCAAATAAAACTGTGTTTTCTGTCATCTATTTTGTCAAACTTTTTTTATTTTAAATTTTGAGATTTTTGTGTGAGAGACAGAGAGTGTGTATGTATGTGTGTGTTGTGTGCATGCATATCTGTGTGCCACGTGTGTGCAGTGCCCACATAGACTAGAAGACAGAGACAAGCGCCATAGAACTGGTGTTACAGATGGTTGTGAACAACAATATAGGTGCTGGGAATCAAATCCTGGTCCTCTGGAATAACAGTCAGTGCTCTTATCACTGAGCTTTCCTTCCAGCATCTCAGGCTTCTTATTAAGCTCTGCTTTGAGATGTTCCCTGGCAACACTTTTGTGATAGGCATAACATTCTATAGTCATTGCTTCTATGTACTATTTATCCTTGGAAACAATTATGTATAAACGATCTGATATTTTCACTAACTGCTTGGTAAGTAATGCCAGAATACTGTAATCTTAGTCCTTCTTGATCCTTTCTGATCCAAGCCTGTGTTTGAAAATGCAAAGAGAGCTAGATTTTACATGACAGATATGATTATTTTTCAGATACTTTTCCAAACCTTCCTCCAGCTTACCTTTTTTTCTTAAATGAAAGTCTAAATTGTTCAAAACTGCTTACACAGAAGAACAGAGTTGGTGCTGTTCTCATCTTAACAATACTCTGTACCTCCCTACGTGTTCCTTTACACCCATCTTTCACATATACTTCATCTTCCCCTATGATGAAGTCATTTTATTTCCTCCAAAGTTTCCTCAGTTTCTCACTTGTAGCTATGTGGCTAAAACCAATATTGCAGCTGGAGTTAAAAGTCAAAGACAGGGGCTGGAGAGATAGCTCAGAGGTTAAGAGCATTGCCTGCTCTTCCAAAGGTCCTGAGTTCAATTCCCAGCAACCGCATGGTGGCTCACAACCATCTGTAATGGGGTCTGTTGCCCTCTTCCGGCCTTCAGGCATACACACAGACAGAATATTGTGTACATAATAAATAAATAAATAAATAAATAAATAAATAAATATTTAAAAAAAAAAGTCAAAGACAAAGCAATCCGCAACGAGAAAGAAAGCATTGCATGACTGAAGGAACCATTTCCTATGTGGAGCAGCACAAAACCTGAAGAGAAAGGAAGTAACAGTTGGGGATCTACAGAGTTCCTCTGTTTAGGGGGTGGAGGAAGTAATGGGAAAGACTATTTCAGGTCCCAGAGAGTTTCAGTTGACTCTAAGGAATGTCAAACTGAGATCCTCATGGTGCAATCTATGTTTATTTAACAAAATTGTACTGTAAAGCAGGCAATCTCTGAAGATTTTTATTTATTACTTACAGTCATTGAATCTCTCCTTAAAATTTAAACTTGATCTTTCAAACAGCAGATTGTGCACATTATTGATATGTGCCTTTTAAGTTTCATATCTTGATTCTGTGTAAGATTTGCTGGTGAATTATGGCTACATTGACATGGTAGCAGGCATTCCAGCTGCTTAAAATTAGTAACTAAAACCTTAAATGCACACCCAGGTGTTAAAGTGCACACGCCTGTAATTTCAGCATGAGGAAAGCCATACTTCATTTAAAATTAATATGAATATACGTTCTATAGAAATATATACTTAGATAGTATTCAAGAATGTTGATGCTCAGTTATCTTTTTGTAACCTAAGTGTTCCCTAAAAGTGAATTCAATATTAAAACATTTAAAAATGTTTATGTACAAAAAATTGTAATAAACTTTTTTCCTTTTTCATTGCTGACTATCAAACCCAGGACCTGAAACATGCTGTCTGAGCACTTTATAGCTAAACTACAATGTCGGTTCTTAGACCTTTTAGAGACAGGGTCTTCCTCTGCAATAGCCAAAGCTGGCAAAGAATGCACAATATTATCTAGACTGGCCACAGACTTGTGATCCTCTTGTCTCTACTTCTCAATTCCTGATACTGCACGAGTGTGCCACATAGCTTGGCAGAAGCTTCATTTTAGACTATAAAAAGCTTGTGGCTATTTTATGAACTTGGCCTGATCTAGCTCACCAATGGTGAATGACTCTTACATATAGAATCAGAACTTTTAGGAATCTAGTAGAAAATATTCTTAAAAAAATGAGCAAATACAAAATACCCACATCTTAAAATATTAGAACAGTGTTTTTGGATTTTTTTTCTTGTACAACTGACAAAAATTCAAATAATAATACTTATTTTAGCCAATAAAAATATTTTTGTTATTGAAAATGTAGAACCAAGTGCACAAAATGCCCAGCTCTTTAAAAGAGGACAGCTGAGTATATTGCACTTTCCTCTTTGCTTATCCTGCAAAAGTCCAAAGAAGAATTTAGGAAATTTCCACGACTACTCATAGCTTAGTTATAAGGTTATTAGGAACTACTTTCCTGGGGCTCAGAGAGCACAGAACCATACAGACTACTATCATAATCTATTGCAACATCTAATTGAGAGAGTTAGCTTACTCTAGATGCCAGCAGACATGTCACTGGGGCATACATTTCAGTTCATCATTTGACATCATGACGAAGTGTTCTTTTATGTGTTACTGGAATAGGCTCTTACTGGACTTCTTTCCGGTTCCACTTGGAGTCAGGAAGTTCATATAACTAGATAAATATAGACTATTTCAATTGTGTAATGTTGGCTATAGCTTGAGTAAATAAAAGTGTTATAAATGGCAAAGAATAAACTGAGTGTTCTGGAGACATTAGATTCATAGGTACATTTTAGTCAAGAATTTATATATACCTTATTAAAATAGTCAATTAACCTATATCTACCATTATATAAAATGATCTAAGTGTAGTAAGCAAAATACTTAAAAAGCAGAACAAAACTTCTCCACCATGCATATTCTTGATTTACTTTGATGAAAATTCCAAATATTTATTGTCATGCATTTATTCATTTTAAGGCAATTTTCTACCTAATATTGTTTCTTTGCCAAGAAAATATATTTCTTAGGGATTCAACATCTCTTAGTAGTGCTTTCTTGACTCTATAGTTGCTTTTTTCCCCAAACAAATATTCTGCTTTGTTTTTCCATGTATGCTTTGATGGAATGCCTGGAGAGGAATATATTCCTTCTGTGATTTTTCCCAATAATTCATAAACTCTCAATCTATCAATCTAATCATAAGAAAGAAAATATCATAGAGCCTCAATGAAAGAATATCCTATAAGATAACTGATCCTCTTTTAAACCTCATAAGTAACTCTCATTACATAAAATAGTACATACTGTCAAAACGTGATGATACATTTGATAAACTTGACAAAAAAGGAAAATGCTTGAACAACTATTTTCTTAGCTCTTTCAGATCAATGGAATGGTCCAATTCTTACCAGTCAATTTCTTTTAAAGAAGTGGGTGCAAATGGATTGAGGTTGTTTCTCCATCACTTTTCTCCACAGGTGACTCCGCCAACCTCACCTGCAGAGCTTTCTTTGGGTACAGTGGGGACGTCAGTCCTTTGATTTACTGGATGAAAGGAGAGAAGTTTATTGAAGATCTGGATGAAAATAGAGTTTGGGAAAGTGACATTAGGTAAACTATTTTTCATCTTTTGAACACGTGCAGTTGAGTTAACATTTGCTCTGCTAAGTGGGGAGAGGGTGAGCTAAAAGAGAAAAGACTTTTAATCATTTTATCTTTCTGTTATCATAACAGAAATACTGATACTTTTGTGTAAGAAGCAAAGAATTGTTGAGACTGACGATGGAATTACAAAATGTGAATGCCATTTACAAAAACTAAGAGTAATTCCTTTCATTTTAAATATTTGTATTAATTCATTGGGATTTCATACAGTATGTTTTGAACATATTCACAAACATACCCCCACTTTCTCCACATAAGAATAATTTCCAAAGAGACCTTATGCTAGTAGCTCACTAAAGCTATAATAATGGAAAATATAGAAGCCCATTCTAACCTTAGGAAAATCACTGTGCCTTTTGTTTTTACAAAATCTTTTAAAAGTTACTGAGAAGAACCAGGCGCTGGTGGCTAATGTCTGTGATCACAGTGCTTGACAATCTCAGACAAAAGTGTTCCTGTGAATTGAAGGCCAACCTGGGAAACAGGATCATTCAGAGCCAGCCTGGGCTGGGGTGAGACAACTGTCTCTAAAAATAAATATTGACAGGAAAGGTTAGCTAGGCACTACATGGACTCAAATGCAAACTTTGTATTTTCCTTGGATATTTTTACATATTTAAGCTACCAAGTCAAATATAAAATGTTTGATAAGGTGATGGAGGATATGCAAATTTTTGTTATCTTTTCTACTCTAACTTTAATGTATAAATATTTATGAAGAGAGAATAATAATAGAAAAAAAACCTTAGATTTTTAGGTATCGATTTTGAGGGCATAATATTTATACTTCTTTTTTTCAATGTAGTTACATATTTATTTACTTATGTTTAATTATCAAAGTATTCAATGATGATGTAAATTATATTTGAACAAGAAGAGTTAGTTCTAATCATAATGCAAATGATCAAGGATTTTCATAATGATAATTAGGTTATATCCAAATACAAATGATGGATATTTTCTATATATTCTTCCATATAAAGGCATTCCATATTTTCCATGACTGTACGTAAATTTAAGTGCTGCTTCTCCTTTTTCAATGTCAAGCCTCTTAAAACTTTAACAAGGAAGTAAGAGAAAATGTTTTTCAGTAAGAATAAAACTGTCATAAAAGATAATTTCTATCGGGATCTTATCTCTGGCAACAAATACACAATATCAAACTCTGGATTGCTCCAATTGGGTTCTGGAAGATCCACATTGTCAGTTCTCCAATATGGATGAAAATATTTCTTTGTCATTATTCATATTTAAATTTCACTTTTTATCATTTACCAATGCTTTTGAATTATTAAAATTAAAGTAGTATTGTAAACCTAAACTTCGACTGTATGACCTTGACAAAAAGCTCTGGAAAGTTATTTATCTAATAAGATATATATATATATATTAAGTATACATACACATTCATCCAGGCAGGAGTTTAGAACTAGGAATACCGGGAGCATGTAAAAGGATACCTTATTTAATTTGCATTTGTTTGAGAGATTGCTAAAATATATAACAATCAGATTAGTAAGCATTTACCATCAATTTTAAAAGTCAGCATTAAATACTTATCAGAAGTTTTAATATCTCAGTTTATGGTTTCATATTTCTTTAAAACTATGCAACTTGCTTGTATCATTAGAAAAAGTAAGTCAGGCTGGTGGTGTCAACCAATGTGTCAAAATAACTCGGAAATGTTTTCTTTCTCTTACTCTTTTTGAAAATAATCCGATATATAATTAGGCCTCCAGTCTAACACTTTGAAACCTGTTATCTCATTTTTACATCATATTTCTTCTTAAAGGAAAAACGATTTGTAAACTTTTCTCAAGGTCTCCGTCACCTCTCTATCATGACAGTATGACTGTCCTCCTATGAGAGATAATTAACTGCAAGTTCATTAGCATCTCCAAAGACAAGCTTCTTCATTAGAAGGGAAGAGGAAAAGGGCATGCTATCATTTAATTAACTTAGCATCAATTCCTAGCCAGAGTTGCAGCACCAACTCTGTAGGTATATTCTCATCAGATTCTGATTCATCTACATTTCTTTCTTTTTCATGTATGTGTATGTGTATGTTTGTGTGGGGTTTTTTGTTGCGTTTTCCTTTATGTTTTAGAATTCTTAAGGAACATCTTGGAGAACAGGAAGTTTCTATCTCATTAATTGTTGACTCTGTGGAAGAAGGTGACCTGGGGAATTATTCCTGTTATGTTGAAAATGGAAATGGACGTCGGCATGCCAGTGTTCTCCTTCATAAACGAGGTGAGTGTGACCGTCCCTGCTTGAGAGATAAGCTGAATCTTCCATAGAAAGGACTTCACTTGACTCCAGTAAAATAAAACTGTTATTTTTATTTTTCACATAAACCTGGTACAAATAAAATAATCACATTAGCATTTGCACATGAAGGTGTTAGTGGACTCATGTCCATAAACACATTGTTCTAAGGTCAGTACTCCGAGGTGAAATGTAGTAGAAGAAAGCCAGGTTTATTTAATGGCTAGCACCTAAGAAAATGGCCATTTGTCCCTAGATGAATGGCACTCAGAGAGAACTTGGGTAAAGAAAGATATGAACTTGTAGGGAGAGGAAAGGAACAGGCACAACAGGGGTTTATTACCCAAAACAATTCCCCATCCCTGATTGTGTGACTCCCACTCCCGAAGCTGGTAATTGATGTTGACCTCCTGGGCTAGGTTCTGTATTTTTTTTAAATTACTATAACTGGCCTGAGAGTTAATTCTCAAAACAATTAGTGTGCTTTTTGTTTGCTAATGCACGGAAGTGGAATAAAGAAGCACATCTTGATTTTGTCTGAGGGCATCCAGCTGTTCTGGGTTTTGTAAATCTAAAGATCATTTTGCAGTTAACATCTGTATCTTTTAGGTTCAGCTTTCTTTAAATTTAGACTGGTGGACAATGACAAGCCACAAAGGGACAACCATGATTGCAAAAAGAAGAGAGTGTCATAGATGAATTATTAAATAAGACTCAAGTCAATTTTGGTTTCTTTGCCTTGCTTTACTATCAAATATATAGTCTGAGAAAGATGTTCTCAAGTGTAGGTTTCCAATATGTGGATTTGAGAAAATATTTTTGTAAAGAAAATATTGTTTTGCAAAGATAAAAGAAGATAACAAATGGGAAGTGTTCATTACAGTACCTATAAACAAAAGAAGTTTAGTTAAATGGTAGTTGTTATAGGAAATAGGTATTAGGTCATTTAACTTTATTTTAATGCAATAGAGTGTGCCATGATTTGAAGGTTGTTTCATTACTGCAAGAACTGTGCCTGATGGATTCTCCAATACAAATATTTCTTGACATTTTTTAACCTTATATAGTTTTTTCATATATGATATCCTCCCATGATTAATATTAACTTATTATAATTAAGATGGGTTGTTGTCGGGGGCAGTGTCTGAAATAATAACTTTGTCTCCATAGCAGTTTTATCAACTTATGTACAGGTGTCTGTGTGTGTGTGTATGTGTGCCCACGCGTGTGCATGTGTGAATTGTTTAAAATCAGACACGATTATATAATGTGACGTATGCCTTTGAGTTAGTGAAATCTTTTATGCACACTAGAGGAGAAAAAGTTTTTTTCTGCATTATGCTAAGTGATAACATTCTAGTCTACTTATTCCAAGTATGTTTAATACTTGCTTACTCAGCAGATTTGCAATGATTTTAATTTCAAAGCATATCTTCAGTCCAAGAATCTTTGAGGTTTGCAAAGAGACAGAATGCTGAAGACTGTTCCCTACCTTATTGGGAAACAGATTCTCTTTGAATAGTGATGCTGAAAGGTATCCAAATAAACACCTTGACTGTCAAGGTGACTGACTATACTGTTGAAGTAGCATATTATGCTGGGAAGCCAGGAGAGAAGAAAAGTAAGCAGCAGCTAGCAGTGTTGATTAGTGTAGCTTAACACAGAATTAAAGTTAAACAATGAGGGAATGTGAGTGCCCACGTACAAAATCAGCCTCAGTGTAGGGAGCAGCTTCAATGATGTAGAGTTAACACTTATCCTGCCACAGCACCTTCAAAATGATGTATTAGCTCATACTGGGTCACATTCAGTCTCTAGGCAAGCCATTGTGCCTTTGGAATGATCTGTTAGAGATCATCTCCCTTTCTCTAGTTGTCTATCCATTGGCTCCTGTTTACACTTTCCAGTGCTATTTCCCTAGCAATCAGATGTTTGATAATAATTGCCGTGATACTACTGAACCTTGATTTCACCAGACTCAACCTATCTGGTACCTTCTATGCATTCGTTATTTCTATGAATCATTCTTGTCACTCACTTTTTTATTGAGCTACACGTTTTCTTCACTCCCCTTCCTTCCTTCCCTCTTCCCTTCTACCTTCTCTTATGACTTCTCTTGAATACAGTCCAAATGAAGAGTTTAAAGTAACCTTAAGAATTAAAATAGTGAAGAAAAGCTTAGGGCACATGTTAAAAATCGACTGATTTGGGGACAAGTGAGATGGCTCAGCAGTAAAGAGTATTTGTTACTCTTGCATAGAACCTGAGTTAAGTTTCCTGCACCCATATCGTGGCTAACAACTATCTGTAACTCCATTTCTAGGTGATCTGATACCCTCTTCTGACCTGCATGGGCACCAGGCACATATATGCTATATAGATCCACTTGCACACAAAATGCTTGTAGACATAAAATAAACCAAAGAAGAATTTTACGTCTATTGATTTGGACAACATCTATTTCCATTTGGAGCATGGAAGGGATGCCAGTTAGGGGATTATCTTAAGAAAAGAAGAATGCCAACATATTTGATGTGTAGGGAAAGCTAATAAAGTTGGTTTTGCAGGCAGGCATGATGTCAGGTAAGGGTCAGATACACTCTAGGATATTTCTAGCATGTTTAGCCTAAGGTTAAGCATATAGGGCTACTAAAGCTACCAACCGCAGGGAAAAAAAATAGTTTTGCAGAAACAAGAAAATTGTTTCATAAGAAATACCGTTAATGTCTGATTATCTGAATATGAGGAAGACAAATATGGCCACTTTTAGCTGTTCTCAAATGCGTAAGTTTTCCATGATGCCTTTCAAAATTTATATTTCTATAAGCAACATTTTGTTCTTATTAAGATAAAAGCATTCGTCCCCAAAGAATCCTCCAAGTTTTTGCACTCCAAAAGTCTCTACTTAAAGTGAATATGTACCTTCTTTTAAGGGAGTTGAAGACATGGAGTCTTTCTTTGCAAGGCAATAATGGATGCATTCTTACCTCAGAGGGCCCATTGCCTGGGGTGACCACACTCATCATCTTGAGAACAAGGAAGGACTTTGGTCAGCATGTAATATCATTATAACTTCACTAATCCTACGAAGTTCAGAAAGAGATCCCATAGGTTAGATCTTCAATGACAATGTCTTTGTGAATGTCAGACTTCTGTCAGGTTATCAGTTATGCAATTATCAAATAATTTTCTATATTACTCAGAGAAACAACTGGAAGTTGCCAATTTTAATCTTTTGTTTTTGACACCAATTTAAAATTTCTTTAACTTATGGGTTTTTCAAATCTGCCCCTTTAAACTTGTCCTTGGCAAAATACACTAAAACACTAGTTTAATCTAGAGCAGATGTTCTCAACCTTCCTAATGCTGCTACTGTTTGATACAGTTTCTCATGTTGTGGTAACATCCAACCATAAAATTACTTTTGTTGCTACTTCATAACTGTAATTTTGCTACTGTCTGGAATCATAATGTAAATATTTGTGCTTTCTAATGGCCTTGAGGCGACCCCTATGAAAATGTCACTTGACACTCACCAAAGGGTCAGGGCTCATAGGCTGGGAAACTGCTCATCTAGATCTTGAGCACTAGGAACTGTAACTTCTGACAGATAACGTTTATCCAAAGTTCTGTAAGCATACTTCTTCTACTGTTACTCTCTGTTCAATATATAGATATAACATGATTTCAGAGTCCTTCAATGGGTGGCAGGGACTCTTGGAAAGATTACCCCTGGCTATCAACGTAAGTTGGATGCTGAATTATTACCCTTCTATCTTTATTTGGAAAGCCCACTTGCAATCCTACCAGGAAATTTGAGCAGAGAAAATTCTATCTTAAGAATACCTAAAGTTGGGGCTGGAGCAATAGCTTAACAGTTAAGCATACTGGCTGCTCTTTCAGAAGTTCTGAGTTCAATTCCCAGCAATCACATGGTTGCTCACAACCATCGATAATAGGATCCCTTCTGACATGCAAGCATACAAGTAGACAGAGCACTCATACCTAAGACTTCTTGAATTTTGCATGCAAATGGATGGAAATAGAAAACACTATCCTAAGTGAGGTAAGCCAGATCCAAAAAGAGGAACATGGGATGTACTCATTCATATTTGGTTTCTAGCCATAAATAAAGGACATTGAGGCTATAATTAGTGATCCTAGAGAAGCTAAATAAGAAGGAGAACCCAAAGAAAAACATATAGGCATCCTCCTGAATATTAACCTTCATCAGGCCATGAAAGAAGACAGAGACAGAGACCCACATTGGAGCACCGGACAGAAATCTCAAGGTCCAAATCAGGAGCAGAAGGAGAGAGAGCATGAGCAAGGAACTCAGGACTGCGAGGGGTACACCCACACACTGAGACAATGGGGATGTTCTATCAGGAACTCACCAAGGCCAGCTGGCCTGGGTCTGAAAAAGCCTGGGATAAAACCGGACTAGCTGAACATAGCGGACAATGAGGACTACTGAGAACTCAAGAACAATGGCAGTGGGTTTTTGATCCTACTGCACATACTGGCTTTGTGGGAGCCTAGGCAGTTTGGATGCTCACCTAACTAGACCTGGATGGAGGTGGGTGGTCCTTGGACTTCCCACAGGACTTGGAACCCTGATTGCTCTTTGGGCTGACGAGGGAGGGGGACTTGATTGGAGGAAGGGGAGGGAAATGGGAGGCGGTGGCGGGGAAGAGACAGAAATCTTTAATAAAAAATAAATAAAAAAGAAAAGCATAAATAAATTTTAAAAAAGAATATCTAAAGTTATTCCACTTCTGTAGCCAGAAAAAGTTGCTCCCTAATTAGGAGCATGTCAGCTATAAAGAGAGAGCGAGAGTTAAAGACAGAAGGGGTGTGAGGTTCAATTTGTTATGAGTGTCCTAAGTCTTAGTCCTCTCTCCAGGAAACTGCCCCTTCTCCTTTAGCCTTGCTTGTGTCTGGCCTAGAAACCACACGATTTAGAAACTGGCTTCAAAAAGAACCAACAAAGACCTTCCCCTTGATATGGGACCGCATGAAATTTTCCCTGGCATTTTCATTATGAGGGTCTTGTTTAGGCAACCATATTTTTGAGATTTCTTGGGTCAGCTTTCTTGTCTTTTTTAGAAACATTATCTAGCAGCATGTGTGTGTATGCATATATGTGTATGTGACAATAATAATTAAAGAATATGAGATTAGGAATTTGAGAGAGAATGGTAGGAATGTGGAAGAAATTAGGAGTAAAATAAGAGCAGAAAGTATGTAAATACAATGTTCACATGTGAAATTTTCAACTTTTAAAAATTCAAATAAAGAAGAACAAAAATGCTGACAACTCAAAAGGGTTTACATATCAGTTGCTGGGTTATTCCTTATTCCTGCCCATAGTTGATTAAATTTGCTGTCTGAGTCTCTGAGTATTTACACAGATTCCTTTGCTTGGGTTTCTAGTTATTCTTGTCTGTCTTGACATGCACAAAGCCATCAGTTTTCCTCCAAACCCTGGCCTGTCCTTTTCTCTTCATTTTGTATTTTTCCATTTCTCCAATACAACAATTCTGTAAATGAGTGGTTCTCAATCTTCATAACACTGTGGCCATTTAATATACTTGCTCATGTTGTCATGATTACAAACCACAAAATTATTTTTGTTGCTCTTTCATAACTGTAATTTTACTACTGTTATTAATCATAATATAAATATCTTTGCTTTCCAATGTTCCTAGGTGACCTCTGTGAAAGGGTCATTTAATCCCAAAAGGGTCATTACCCACAGATTAAGAAACACTGCTTTAAATGGATACACACCAGAAAAGTGTTTTGGCCTCAGATTTATCCATTTCTCCACTCACCAAAATAAGTGGATTCTTATAATTATAATTTCTGGTCCCAAATTTGATGACTACTCAATGCCCTCAAAATATGGACATCTTTATTTTCTGTAACAAAGCACTTTAATAGTTAAAGGTTTGGAATTGGGAACAAGGCTGGTTGTGTTCAAGACTCAACACTTCTGCAAAATTGTTCTGTCTTAGGCAACCCACTCCATTTATTTGGGTCTTTTATGGTCTTCTCTAAAATGGGAGTGCTAAGATGTCCTTTCACTTATAGCAGCTATGAGAATTTAATGAACTCATATGTGCCAATGCTTATCACAGCATCGGACACATACTTAGTGCCCAATAAATATTAACAAGTAAGACTTCCATGTTCTGTGTCCTACTGCAGGTAAAGAAGGATGCAGCAATTGTGTTTTCAATTAAAAATTCTATGCATTCTAAATTTACCTTTCATTGAAATGATCATCTTTAGCTCTAACAATTACCTCCCACTTTTCAGAATTTTACCTTAATATGATTTTTCTTTAGTCTAATATACTGTCCTAAAATTTTCATTTATTTATTCATGCATTTAGTGATGATGGTTACATATCTCTATGTGCCTAACATTGTGTTTGCTTGCAAAATTAAATAAAGAAGAAGAAATAGGTACCAATATAAATTGGAATGTCATGATCTCTATTTTAAATTACACTGCTACCAAACACTCTTAACACAAAACTATGCTTTTTTGTTTGACTTTAGAATTGCTAAGAGTCTTCATTAACAATCCTGGTCTTAATGGTTATGTTTACTATATTGATTAAAATAATGTGGCAAGTCATACATCAAGAGGTAGGAGAACTGGAAAAGTATCTATTTGAGAAACTTAGGCCTACTTAACAAAGATAAACATCTAGGTTTTCTCTATTTCCCCTCAAACTCATTTCACTTCTTCTGTACACGCTGCCTTCCTCCAAAGAATGTAATCAATAGGAATTAGACTTGCTCAATAAACTCTCTAGTCCTGGAAATATCTTTAGTAATGCAATTAAATGTGCAAATAATTTAGGATGCATTGTTTTAAAGTTGGGTGAATTTAGACTCAGTGAACTGTTTATCCCTCCTTGTAATGAGTCATCTTTGTAATGTGTGTCTGTGTCCTTGCATTTATTGTCTAGTACATTTATTCTCTGAGAGATTCAATATGATAACAAATCCTTGTAAACCTTTCTTAGATTTAAGAAGAGTCAATTGATGTCATTGATCCTTGAAACTAGAAAGTTTTTTATACCGTCAACTCTTGCTGGGATATCATGATGTCCTACTGTACTCTATTGTACTAGCTCCCTGGAAGATTGAATTGATATTCATGGGAGGGTCACTTTTAATGAATCTTGCCTTACACAACACCAATGTACTTAAGAGCTTAAGTCATGTTCATACAGAAATTCCAAATCACGCCTATCAGGTCTAACAACTTCTCTCCTTTACAAAGATTTGACATTTCATAGTCAAATTTTTCTTCTATCTTATAACTTTTTTTTTGCTTGTATGACTCTCTTCTATATGAGAAAACTCAATAACTATTTCTAATTCCACATTTTTCTTAATTGCTAATGTTAAAACAAATAAAAACACTAGAAAATATTGTGAATATTAGTATCACAAATTATCCCAATTGTTTGATGCTAATAATCTTTTACTTTCATTCCTCTTAATAAAGGACATTTCAAGAAAATCACCAAACTTACAGACATGAAAATTAATTTTTAAGATAACTATTTCATTATACAGAATATATAATTTAAGTAGGAATAACCCTAGGTTATTTTTCTCTGCTTATTTTGCCCAAGCAAAACCAATATGGGAAACAAATATTGATAAACTACTGTTTTCCACAATCCTTGTCAATCATGAATATGAGTGGAAACTCTAAAAATAGTTCATTATATACAGCCATATTTATCATTTCATTTGTTTTCTACTGAAATGTTATATTCTTGGTAAAGTAGGTTTACTTCTCTATCATATGTTTCGAAGTACCTAACTTACTTAATAGATGTAATGAATGTGTCCCTATCAAAAAAGGTTGATTAAATATATTCTGAATAATAATAATAATAATTTCACCCATTGAAGCTTCTCAATTTTGTCACTATTGATATTTTGGGCTGAATAAGTTTCTACGGTAAGCGGAATCGTCTTGTACATTGTAAATTTAGCATAATCTTTTGCCCCTACCTATATCTCCCAACATTATCAAATATTCCTGGAGAACAAAATTAAGAACCTCTGTTTTACAATGTGGATAGGGAAACCTCTTTATAGGAAATGGCATTAGCATCTTAAATTGTTCATAGCAGAGAAATTCAAACTAAAAAAAGAAAACTAATTTTTTCAACTTGAAACCCCTCCAAGATCATATCAAATGGAAAGGGGATAGTCAGAAAGTCAGCAGAACAACAGTTTATATTCAGGAATTGACACAGGCAGACTGTTTGTTTCCCCATTTGGAAAGCCAGCTAGATGTCCCTATTCTTGAACTTCTTCAGCTTTATAATCCTTGAAAATCACCGAGGGAATGTATTAGAAAAGCAATTCAGATGTATTCATCTACGATGGTACTCAAGATTTGAAATTCAAAAAGTTCATACTAATATTTCTCCTACCAGACTGTGAATCACAATGGCATAACAAGGCCCTAGCTCCACAATAGATCCTACTAGTAAACTTTGTAGCACCTAATAGTTAAAGCACAACTAGTTCTCTCGAGCTCACTGTGTCCAAGAGAAAGGAATGAAGCCAGAGAACAACCAGGCAGTGGGACTAAATCCAAGTAATTGCCTCATTCCTTTTGTAGAGTCAACGCCTTTGCCCTCACACCCTGTTCTTAATGAGGTTACGTACATCACATATTAAATGACATTTTGCCTTCTAGAATGCATTTGCTACTCAAGAGATCCTGATAGAGCACTCTCTTCTAGTATAAAAATGATTAACCTCTTAAGTGAAAAGGCTTTCACTGTTGGCAACAGTTCCTATGTGTTCAATACATTAACAGGGAAATATATTCAGAAATCTCTCAACAACATATACAGATATAGATAACACAATGTAACCTGTGCAAACAAGTTACCCATAGTGTTCAGTCTGTGCAAATAGTAAAAACTAAGTGATGTGATATATGATAATCAGTAAATTCTGCTAATTTCCTGATTTGAATGTTGAATCCAGCCCAATCACAACTCTGTATAAGAAAGAAGGATTAGTTTAGTATTAGAATTAACCACCACATATTGTTGGTCATGAGTACATTGATACAGAAAAAAAGAAAAAAAAACGATTTAATAGTCCAAGCAAAAGGATAAAGTGTTCTATATGTTCAAAAGCTTAATTTTCATACACACCTACCTAGGATCTCACAGAAAAGCTATAAAATTCAAAGAGATCTCATATGAGGCAAAGGAAATTTACAAATACTCAGACCTTTGTAGTATAAAAAAGTAATTTTACCATTTTGGAAAATAAATACATCAGTTTCAAACACTTGAAAGGGGGCCAAATAGATCACTTAGCAGTTAAAACTACTTGCAACTCTTCAAAAAGACCAGAGTTCAGCTCGCAGTACTCCTGTCAAGTGGCTCACAACTGCCTGTAACTCCTTCTCCAGGGTATGGGACACCAACTTTTTGCTTCCATGGGCACCAGCACTCATATGCACAGACACACATATACATAACACAAATAAAAACTAATTATTTTAAAAAGCAAAATAAATTATTTGAAGGAAGCCCACCAAAATCATCTAATTCATACATGCCACAACCACATAACATATGCACTCAGAAATAAGAGATAAGATGGTATGCCCACGACCAATACTCACTAATATCCTCTCACTTCATGCCTCCGAATCACCCCCATAGTCTCATTGTTTGCAGACCGAATCTACATTTTTATTGATGAAGCTTCATATCACACTGGAAATATTACTTCACTGTAGGCTGTTTAGAGAAGATAGTTTATCTAATGCTGTTGAATGAAAACCATTCCACTTTTTAAAAGAATATGTAAGGATACATACATTTTTAACAGTTTCAGGTAAAGCACATACATGAATTAGACTTAGTAGCTAAATCACTAATTTCATTGGGAGGTATTCTACTATCCCAGGTGATAGTGCTGGAGAAAGGATGATGGCTGAGCATTTGTATGGCTGTGAGTTCCTGCATGTGGTTCAGGAATGGCATAACTGGGTCATAATACGAGACAAAAGGTATAACTTTTAATAAGCAGTTCTGGATGTCGAACTTTGACAACCAGGTCAGTAAACTGAGAAATTTGACATGACACATAAAAAATGCTAACTACTCTCTCAGGTCACATGGCAGGAAAATTATGTTGATTTCCAATAGATTACCATGGTAACTTGTGTTAGATTTTTTTAGTGCTGAGAAATACATTTGCAATCTGTAAGAGATATGTTAGCTATTTATCTCTGCTTTTAGGGCACATCTCCTATTTATAGCATGTGCTTAGTGCAGAGTAATATCTATGAAGGTTTAGTTTTCTAAATTAAAAGTGGACATTTAAATGTCGTAAAAATAAATTAAAAATAAATTCAGAAAGAAAATCCAGCAGTATATTCAGGAAGGCACACAATTATCATTTTTAAACCACCCAAGAATTATTATCATTAGTTGAACTCTGATATGAAGATTGACTGAAAAGAAATTACAAATGATAATGGAAAAAAAAATGAGTTTCTTGAGAGTCTTTTAATTTTCACTCCTCAGTAGCTTGTTACCTAGAGCAAGTCTCTGCCTCATTGTTCTTCAGTTTTATCATTTGTAAACTAATTGTCCCTCAGCTTCAGGGCAGAAATCCTGAAAGAACATATTAAATACTCACAATAATATATATGAGACCATTTTTCAGATTCTCAGAGTTTCAAGGTACTGTGCCTCATTTGTCAAGCCTGAAAGTGAGTTGAAGAGGCTGCTCTTCCCAAGGACTTCCTTCTGATTTAATTGTTAAGTTGCATTTTGTTCCCATTAGTGCAAAAGACAAACCAAACTTCCTTATATGTGACTGCAGTCCAAAGCGCTGACTTTTCACAGTTGCCTACTTCACGCGAACTGAAATGTAACAGGCATTTACCAAAATCTGAAACACAGCCTGGTATGGTGGTTCATGACTATAATACCAGGATTTGTGAGGCTGCATAAATCTGAGGGCAGCATGAACTATATAATAAGTTTGATGTGCACCTGGGCAACAGAATGAGATTTTGTCTCAAAAAAAAAAAAAAAAGGAAAGAAAAAGGTGAGCCTTAAATTACCCGACTTGAATGAATTTGAAAATTTAATTCTAGAATCTAATGCAAAATGATTCCTCTGGGGGAGGAATAATGATAAATTTTGCTATTTCTTGTCCTCCAAGCCTGCTCATTACATCATGGGTTTTTTAAGTTCAATAAACTATTTGCAAATTTAGAAACCAGGCAAACTTTCCACCATGGTCCTCAACTGCTTTATGTATTCAAAAACAGAGAACGATCAAAAGCATTGAAAAGTGAGAAGACCAAGTGTTTTTTGTTACTCCCGTTTGAGAGAAATAAACCAGCATGGGGTGTAATTACTGCTTTGGCCCCAATAATCTCCAACTCTGAAAACACCAAGATTTCAAATGAAACTTTTCTCGAGAGAGAAAGTATTACCAATGACTTTCACCAAAACAGTTGTTTTAAATGCTTTCAGTAATTAGAAAATATATTCAAACCTTAAAGAAAGAAAATTAAAATGATAGCAAACATCTGATGTTTATCAGGGCTTTCGACTTAGTACGTTGTAGTACAATAAGCTTTTACCCATGTACAGTGTTCCATAAATTTACTTCCATTACTAGAATATACTTCAGATCATAATATTTTTTTTATCAGAGTCCAATGTTTCTGTAGAAAAGTAGAAAACATAGCTCTTATTGGTTATCTAAGCAGTCCAGATGTTCTGTGTTCTTTGGGCATTCCAAAGCATTCCCAATGGAACAATCAGTTGTTCTAACTGTGACAATGTATCCTCTGGTGGACAATTGCTTTCAGGATAAGCATCAAATCCTTTAACAAAAAAAGAGTAAAATGCCAATGCCACCTTTACTTTGACAATTTTCTCTCCAGAGAGGTTTTGTAACATTCCATCTGTGCCTGTCTATTTGTATGACACGTTAAGAAGGAAATTCCTAGTAGAGAGAAAGCAAATACTTTTTCTTCGAAGATAATTTCTTTTAGACATCAGTGTGGTTTGACACCATGATATACAATAGCCTTATCGTCTAAGCTGGTCACCTGAGGCCCTTTTGTTCTTTATTTTAACAGTATACTCATTCTTTGTCTGATTTCTCTTAAGAAAGAGCCCACTCTGAATCTGATATGTCTGTTTACTTGGGCAAATATGTGATTATGTGTATGTCCCTTGTATACTCCTTTTATACTGATATTTCAAATACTTATTTATACTCCAAAGGGGAAAAGTTTTCTACAATAAATCCCTACCTATGCTAAGAACTACATATAGTACCTTTTGAAAAGAAGTGCTAACTTTCCTCAGGGGTGAAGCATAGTCCTCTTGTTCTGACCTAAATTTGGGGAACTAATTTAACTGGTACATGACATGAATTCCCAGACAACTATTGGGGGGGGGGGGTAAAGCAGATGTTATTTACTTTGAAAATAAATTTTAAAAGATAAACAATATACATTAACTAAATAAGAAAAGGAGAAACTTGCCTAAAATCATCTAATATAACAAATACATTTTCTCATTTCATACCATATCAAATTATTTTTCAAAAACCCTTATGGACACTCTTGCACTATGCCAATCAGTGATTGATTTTTATCTCTAAAATCCGCCAACAAAACCACACAAACACATACACAGAATGTGCCAAGTGTGTTGTTTACTTGTCTAATGATTATGATACTTACAGTACTGTTATATTCATATGAAAGTTCAAACACAGTGACACCTCAGTGCTCAATAAACATTAGTGAGTACTTTGTAGTATACATGTGCTCGCCTGTCAGAATCTACAAGACGGAAGCTCCCTGAAGGCAACAGTCATACTTTTCTTCCATTGCTTTATTACTAAAGTGCAAAAGCACTTCACCACTATATAGAAAGTACTCATTAGACAAGCGTGAAATTAATGAATGGATGAAAAAATTAAATGTGAGTGGTATATCTCAGTGGCGGTGTACTTGCCTGGCATCTGTAAGTTCTTAATGAAATAGTAGGTGATTATCAGGTCCTAAGTGAATACAAACTTTAAAATTATCTACGCTTATACAATATTATATTAGTGCCATATTCATGAATGAAGGATAGTCTTTACCTCTATACTATAACGTCCATTCTGTCTCTCTCTCTCCCTTTCTCTCTCTCTCTCTCTCTCTCTCTCTCTCTCTCTCTCTCTCTCTGTGTGTGTGTGTGTGTGTGTGTGTGTGTGTGTGTGTGTGTGTTTAGTTAGGCCAGAGGTTGACATTGAGTGGCTTTTCCTATTTTTCTTCCCAATTTATTTTTGGGACGTTTAAAATAGGACCTTTCACTGAACCTGGATCTCACAAAATCAGTGATACTAGCTAATAAGCAGTCAGCAGGGGTCTTCTTGTCCACGTCCTGAGTGTTGGGCTGACAAAGCATGTGCCACTGCATTTGGGCTTGAACTTAGGTCCTCATGTTTTCACAGCAAGAACTTTACAAGCTTAGTCATTTATGTATAATGTATATTTGAACCAAGAAATGGAATGGCTATTCTTAATTATACTTCTTTAGCTGCTTGAACATTATGATACACTGAACCAAGGTCACTCAAAGAGATATTGGAATTTTAGAGTAGAAAGAAATAAATTTTTATTTGAAAACTATGTATTCTTTTTTTTAAACTATGTATTCTTAATCATCTATCTAGTTATTCCTTTATTCAGCAGATCATCGTTGAGTTTCTATAGTCAGTCAGGCAATTTTCAAGGGATAAGTACTGAAAATAATCTAAAAAATAAAAAAAAACAGAAACAGAAAAATAACAAAAGACTCACCATCATGGAATTTAAATTTCACCAAGTCAGAAAATAAAAGGCCAGGTGGTGGTGGCATATGCCTTTTATCCCAGAAGTTGGGAGGCAAAGGCATACACATCTTCATGAGTTCAAGGCCAGCCTGATCTACAGAGCAAGTTCTAGGACAGTTAGGACTGTAACACAAAAACATCTTGTCTTAAAAATCCAAATTAATTCATTAACTAATATTATAGCTAGTAATATGAAAACTGAATGTTATGTTATAAGGTAACAAAACTACAGAAAAATATAAGTGAGTCCAGAATGCTTTTTCTTTCTCCTTAAAAATGAGTGGTTGGTGGAAAAATTTCACATGTTGCTATATGAGCAAAGACTTAAGAAACAATGAGGCTAGCCAGGCATAGTGGCACATGCCTAAAGTCCAGCACTCATTTAGGAGAATCAGGAGTCTGAAACGTGCTTAGGATACATAGACAACCTACAATATTCAATGAGACCCTTCTTCAAAGTATGGGCTTGCAGATACTCATACATTCATACACTTATTCTTACACATACACACACACACACACAGAGAGAGAGAGAGAGAGAGAGAGAGAGAGAGAGAGAGAGAGAGAGAAAGAGAGACAGGGACAGAGACAGAGACAGACAGAGAAATAGAGAAGAAAAGAAGGGGGAGGAGGAAGTGGAGAGGAGAACACAGGAAAAAAGGAGTGAAAGGAAGAAGAGGAGCATAACATGAGAAATCTGGGACGAAAAAGCATTCTTGGTCAGAAGGGACAAACAAAAACAAAGATCTTATAATAAAGCAACTGTTTAATATGTTTACAATGCAAAACCGTAGACAAGAGCAACTCTGATGATATACAGCACAGTAATTGATGAAACAACAACAGGAAACACATGCTCTAAGTGTGAATCACTTTGCCAGTAAATCTTCCCTGAAAGCATAGACTGTAGTCTTCTGTAGGATTGGTAGGGATTAAAAAATGAAAGGCAAAGGTTCTCAGTTGCCATGGAATCTAATCAAACTTCAATTCATAATGGGGGAATGATTATGGCTGGGGATCACTTACGTTAAAGAAATAAATGCCAATACAAACAATCCCAAATTCCTTTGATGGATAATCAACAAATTACCTGGAGAAAATCTCAAGGTAAAGACATTTGGGGAATATCAACTTGAAGGCTTTTGTATAGATTAAATAAAAATAACTATATGTATGCAACTTAATTCAAAGATAACCAAGCAAATATATGCTTATTTCTAACCAAATGATAATGTGATTTTTTAACAAGTTATTGTTCGAAAGCTTAGTGTGCTTCTTTATTTTTATTGCGAAAAGAGAAAAAAACCATAAACAAAAAACAAGTTTCCACCTCCTCCCAGCCTCCCATTTCCCTTCCCCTCCTCCCACCATTCTCCCCCTCCTCCCACCCTTCTCCCCCTCCTCCCACCTTTCTTCCCCTCCCCCCACTCCTCTCCCCCTCCCTCTCCAGTCCACAGAGCAGTCCGGGTTCCCTGCCCTGTGGTAAGTCCTAGGTCCTCCCCCCTCTGTCCATATCTAGGAAGGTGAACATCCAAACTGGCTAGGCTCCCACAAAGCCAGCACATTAAGTAGGATCAAAACCCCCTGCCATTGTCCTTGGTGTCTCATCAGCCCTCATTGTTCGCCATGTTCAGAGAGTCCGGTTTTATCCCATGCTTTTTCGGTTACAGTCCAGCTGGCCTTCTTTAATAACTTAGTCATTTGTACCTCCCATTCCCTCCCTTTCTTTCCTTCCGATCCTCCTTCTTCTTGACAAATCTTTCTACTTTTATGTTTCTCTTCATATGTGACCCACTGAATTTAAATCAAGTTCTTGCCTGAGAATAGGTGGGAGGTTATTTACTACAGCAAGAGCACCTCATCAGTATCTACACCACTGAAGAAAATGAAATCATGCTCCCCAAGCAACAATTCATTGCCGGTAGTTCCTCAAGGACATGTGGGGCCTCATGGACCCTTCTCCCATTCATGGTGAAATGTTGAGGGACCAAATATTTGGCAGGTCTTTCAGATAAACTGAACTGCAATGTGTCCAGAAGTGCAATGGAAAGGTTATATCTAGAAGATATATCATTTTGCTGCAGTTCTCCATTTGATGAGTACTTTTATTTTTAGCTGTTATTTTAGAACAGAAAATCAAACATTCCTCCAAAATTTTAAGGTTTATATAGTAAATATCTATTTTCTCCACCTATGCTTACCAATTATTAACATTAGATACATTAACCTTAAATAATTCCTAAACACAGAAAAATTGATAAAATATACTCTGTCTGGAAAACTCTCAACAGAGGAATCTACAATGGCTAAAAGACACTTAAGGAAATACTCAACATCCTTAGACATCAGAGAAATGCAAATCAGAACTACTCTGAGATTCTATCTTACACCTGTAAGAATGGCCAAGATCCAAAACACTGATGAAAACTTATGCTGGATAGGTTGTGGGGTAATGGGAACACTTCTGCATTGCTGGTGGGAATGCAAGCTGGTACAGCCCCTTTGGATATCAGTATGCCAATTTCTCAGAAAATTTAGGAAACAACCTTTCTCAAGATTCAGCAAAACCACTTTTGGGTATATGCCCAAAGGATGCTCAATCATGCCACAAGGACCTGTGGTCAATTATGTTCATGGCAGCATTGTTTGTCATAGCTAGAACCTGGAAACAACCTAAATGCCCCTTGACTGAAGAATGGATAAGGAAAATGTAGTATGTTTACATAATAGAGTACTATACAGCAGAGAAAAATAATGACATCTTAAAACTTGCAGACAAGTGGATGGAGCTAGAAACCATCAAATTGAGCAGGAAGAAAAATATCATATGTACTCACTCATAAGTGGCTTTTAGACATAAAGCAAAAAAAAAAGCAGCCTACAAATCACAATCCCAGAGAACCTAGACAACAGTGAGGACCCTCAGAGAGACATATATGGATCTAATCTACATGGGAAGTAGTAAAAGACAAGATCTCTTGAGTACTCTGGCAGCATGGGAACCATGAGAGAGGGTTGAAGGGGAGGAGAGAGGAAGGAAAGGGGGGAGAGAAAAATGTAGAGCTCAATAAAATCAACAAAAAATATACTCTGTCTGAAAACATGGGTTATTACCACATTGCAGAAAGTAAATTGCAGACATTGTGACTAATTCTTAGTTGTGACTCTCTTAAATTACCAAGAGTGTTTTTATAGCCAAAGAATAATTATCAAATTTACAAAAATTCAAAAAATAATGAAATACTACTGTCTCTTATATGGTTGCTCTACAGTCTAATCACAGACATTGTCTCAAAAGATACTCTTTCCACTACATGTTCAGTGTCCCTAGTGTCCATTAACCTGAGATGGTTCCTTAGTTTTGTCTTTCATCAATACTGGTATTTTCTGAAGAGTAGTGAGAAGTGGAGTTGGATTCTTGCAGCTGTCCTTCAGTCTAGACTGGCTTGACAACGCCTCATATTTCATATTCTTATCCATTTCTAGCTACCATCAATGATGTGTGTCTTCTCGGGGTATTATACCAGAGACCACTTTATATTATTTCTGGCATTGTTAACTTAATGTCACTTTTGAAAGATGATGCTTATTTTTCCTTTTAAATAATGGGTAGGAAGGTACCTCATAATTTTAACGTCTATTGATAACTCCTACCTAAATCAATTGTTATTGTGGTGGTGGAGGGAAATGAGGATTTCTATGTCATTTCCTTTTTATTCGCTAGTTAGCACTCTACTTTTAAAATTTATTTTAAGAGAATTGTGCTTTACATTTTAATCCCAGTTCCTTTTTCTTCCTGTCCTCCCATTTCTCCAACCACTTCCTCTCCACCTCCCCCCACTCCATCCACTCTTCAGAGAGGATGAGGCCTCCCATGGGAAGTCAACAAAGTTAGTCACACCACATAAGGCAGAATCAAGCCCCCCCACCCCGTATATAGGCTGAGCAAGACATCCCTCTATAGCAAATGGGTTCCAAAGAGCCAGATAGTGTACTAGGGACAATTACTGGTTCCACACCAGTGTCCCCACAAACTGCCCAAGTCACACAACTGTCATCCACATTCAGAGGGCCTAGTTTGGTCTTATGCTTGATCCTCATCTGTCAGTCCGGGGTCAGTAAGCTCCCACTACCTCGAGTCAGCTGTTTCTGTGAATATCCCCCATTATGGTCTTTGCCTCTTTGCTCATAATATCGTTTCCTCCTCTCTATGACTGAATTATAGGAGATCTGCCCAGGGCTTAACTGTGAATCTCTGCAGCTGCTTCCATCAGTTGCTGGATGAGGGTTCTATAATGACAATTAAGATAGTCATCAATCTGATTACAAGGGAAAGGCAATTTAGGTACCATTTCCACTATTGCTTAGATTCTTAGCTGGGGTCATCCTTGTGGTTTCCTGGGCGTTTCTTTATTGTCTGGTTTCTCACTAAACACAATGGCTCCCTCTTTAAAGTTATCTCTTTCCTTGCTCTCCCTCTCTGTCCTTTACCCAACTCGATCTTACTAAGGAGATCTTATGTACTTCCCCTTCCCAGGCGATCCATGTATGTCTTTCTTAGGGTTCTCCTTGCTTCCTGTCTTCTCTGGGGTTGTGGACTGTAGGCTGGTCTATCCTTTGTTTTATGTTTAATATCTACTCATGAGTGAGTACATACCATGCTTGTTTCTTTGGGTCTGGGTTACCTCATTCAGGATGGTTTTTTTCCTAGTTCATCCATTTGCCTGCCAATTTCAGGATGTCATTGTTTTTACTGATGAATAGTACCCCATTGTGTAAATGTACCACATTTTCTTTATATATTTTTTCGGTTGGGGTATTTAAGTTTTTTCCTGGTTCTGGCTATTACGAATAATGTTGTTATGAACATAGTTGAGCAAATGTCCTTGTGGTATGGGTCTGCATCTTTGGGGTATATATCCAAGACTGGTATTGTTGGGTCTTGAGGTAGATTGATTCCCAATTTTCTAAGAAACTACCATCAGGAACAAGTCAAGGCTATCCATTCTCTACATATCTATATAATATAGTACTTGAAGTTTTAGCTAGAGCAATAAAACATCAAAAGGCGATCAAGGAGATATAAATTGGAAAGGAAGAATTTAAATTTTCACTATTTGCAGATGCTATGATAGTTTATATAAAAATTCTACTAGGGAACTCCTACAGCTGATAAACACCTTCAGTAATGTGGCAGAATACAAGATTAACTCAAAAGTATCAGTAGCCCTCTTATATGCAGATGACAATCAGGCTGAGAAAGAAATCAGAGAAATATCACCCTTCACAATAGCCACAAACAACATAAAATATCTTGGGGTAACTCTAGCCAAATAAGTGAAAGACCTGTATGACAAGAATTTTAAGTCTTTGAAGAAAGAAATTGAAGAAGATAGCAGAAAATGAAAAAATCTCCCATGCTCTTAGATAGGTAGGATCAACATAGTAAAACTGGCAATCTTACGAAAAGCAATCTACAGATCCAATGCAATCCCCATCACAATCCCAGAATTCTTCACAGACCTTGAAAGAACAATACTCAACTTCATGGGAGAAGATCTTCACCAACCCCGCAACTGACAAAGGTCTGATCTCCAAAATATATAAAGATCTCAAGAAACTAGACCGTAAAAGGCTAATCAACCCAATTATAAAATGGGGCATTGAGCTGAACAGAGAATTCTCAACAGAAGAACTTCAAATGGCCAGAAAACACTTAAGGTGATGCTCAACTTCCTTAGCTATCAGGGAAATGCAAATCAAGACAACTTTAAGATGCCATCTTACACCTGTCAGAATGGCTAAAATAAAAAACACCAATGATAGCCTTTGTTGGAGAGGTTGTGGAGAAAGGGGTACACTCATCCATTGCTGGTGGGAATGCAAACTTGTGCAACCACTTTGGAAAGCAGTGTGGCGGTTTCTCAGGAAATTTGGGATCAACCTACCCCTGGACCCAGCAATACCACTCTTGGGAATATACCCAAGAGAGGCCTTATCATACAACAAAAGTATAAGCTCTACGATGTTCATAGCAGCATTGTTTGTGATAGGCAGAACCTGGAAACAATCTAGATGCCCCTCAATAGAAGAATGGATGAAGAAAGTATGGAATATATACATATTAGAGTACTACTCAGCAATAAAAAACAAGGGCTTCTTGAATTTTGCATGCAAATGGATGGAAATAGAAAATGCTATCCTGAGTGAGGTAAGCCAGACCCAAAAAGAGGAACATGGGATGTACTCACTCATATTTGGTTTCTAGCCATAAATAAAGGACATTGAGCCTATAATTAGGGATCCTAAAGAAGCTAAATAAGGAGAACCCAAAGAAAAACATATAGGCATCCTCCTGAATATTAACCTTCAGCAGGGGATGAAAGGAGACAGAGACAGAGACCCACATTGGAGCACCGGACAGAAATCTCAAGGTCCAAATCAGGAGCAGAAGGAGAGAGAGCATGAGCAAGGAACTCAGGACCTCAAGGGGTGCACCCACACACTGAGACAATGGGGATGTTCAATGGGGAACTCACCAAGGCCAGCTGGCCTGGGTCTGGAAAAGCCTGGGATAAAACCGGACTCTCTGAACATAGCAGACAATGAGGACTACTGAGAACTCAAGAACAATGGCTATGGGTTTCTGATCCTACTGCACGCACTGGCTTTGTGGGAGCCTAGGCAGTTTGGATGCTCAACTTACTAGACCTGGATGGAGGTGGGGGTTCCTTGGACTTCCCACAGGACAGGGAACCCTGATTGCTTTTCAGGCTGAGGTGGGGGGACTTAATTGGGGGAGGGAGAGGGAAATGGGAGGCAGTGGCGGGGAAGAGACAGAAATCTTTAATAAATAAATAAATTTAAAAAAAAGAAAAAAACAAAAAAACTCTGGATAGCCAAAACAGTCCTGTACAAGAAAGAAACTTCATCACCATCCCAGACTTCAAACTTTACTGTAGAACTATAGTAATAAAAACTATTTGGTATTGGCATAAAAACAGACAAGTGGACCAATGGAACTGAATAGAAGACTCTGATATTAATCCATACACCTATGAACACCTGATTTATGACAAAGAAGCTAAAATTATACAATGGGGAAAAAGCATCTTCAACAAATGGTGCTGGCATAACTGGATGTTGACATGCAGAAGAATGCAAATAGATCCTTACCTATCCCCATGCACAAAACTCAAGTCCAATTGGATCAAAGATCTCAACATAAATATACTCACAGTGAACCTCGCAGAAGAGAAAGAGGGAAGTAGCCTTAGCAGTTACTTTATGGAAAGCTTTCCCATTTTGTTTGATTATAATTTACACAAACTCATAGAATTTTGTATTGTTCTATCTCTCTGATTATGCATTTTCAACTTCCTTTAAAAGCATAGCACTTAAGAATAGTCCTTAAGTCCTTCGAGGAAAAAAATCAAAAACCGTATTCCAAGTGAGGTTTTAGCAAATTTTACTGAGAATGATACATTTTTACTCTAGTTCCTTCTTCATCTATTTGTGATGGGTTAAAATGTGACAATTAAGTTCCAAGGGCTTCTGGGAGCTTGGTCTAACTAGGCCATAATGATTGGGCTCTAATGCATTGTCTACATTTCCATCCTTGATTGGCAGAAATTAAAAGTTCATTTAATGCTTCCCTTTATAACCTCTTCCCAAAATGCAAGCTAGACTACTTTAAGGGTGATCTTTCTCCAAATATTTGGTCTCACTGATTTAGCTCTTACATTGAAAATCTATATTTTGCTTCAGTTATGATAATTTTATATGTCTTTCTTTCTTCTGAAAAATAAAAAGACTTAAAACTGTTCTCCTTAATAGTAATAAATGCCACCCCCAAACTTTTTCTTGCTATTATACAAGAAGCAATTCATTTTCTTAATATATCATCCCTCTGTCCCACAAAAATGTAACTCCTTCTAAATTGTGCTGATGTATTGTAGAAACTGAGTTAAATATATTTGTGGGCTGAGCATAATTATCCTCCTGTCAGGAACAAATAATTTATACCGTTCAGAGTAATAAATATGCATATGAATTTACGTGGATGGATAAATCCTTATAAACCTTAGCTCATTAGAACACAAGGGCAGTGGGGAGAAAGTACATGGAGAATAAAGCTAATGAATAAACCGAGATCATTATAGTGTCTATCATGTGTTTCTCCAACAAACTTGCATTTTACAGCCTGTATATCAGGACAGAACATTTCAAAGGATGTTAAATTAAAAAAAAAATTTGGAATGAACTATTTGAGAATAAGCCACCCAAATTCTTCCAATGCACATTCAACAAACTTCACACACTTATATGAATATGTAGAGAGATCAGAAATGCAAAATAAAAACTCAAAATAAGCTCCAAACCCACTTGAACTTTTATTTTCTTAAAATTTTACTTCTTCAAAGATTTCTAGAAAAAGAGTTCCCAAACACTAGTACCAGGTATAGGCAAAAAAAAAATACATATGTACTTTACTACACCAGGTACTTGCAGCAAGATTAGTGTAAGCCAAGTGCATTTATTATTTGCAATGTAATCCAATATACTAAGAGATGGCATGTGCTTTATTTTAATTAGCTCTTTCTTTTAAAGGGTTGCTTGCACCAACTGTCTTGATAAGAAAAAAAAATTGTAGTCATTGCTCAAAATGCTTGTAGCAAATCTAGTTTTAAATTGAAGCAATTTATTCAGAAAGCAGTCTACTACTGCAGCAATAATCAATGTGTTTTCCCTCAGACCGTACTGAAGCTTTGCAAGGGCTATTGTTAATTGCCTGTAACTAAATGACTGTTGGTGCCCTGAAATGTAACTCTTTGGCACATGTTCATTTGTTGTGTTTAAGCAAATGCCAGTTTCCCTTAGGTTTTTGCTGAGCAGTTTCGCTTTACAATTTTCAATATTCTGTCTCAGTCCCTTAAGGGGGATAGAGTCTTGTCATTTTAAAGAAACGATATTTTTTTATTTTTAAGTCTGGGTTTTCTCTTTCCACTCTCAGGAACTGAGTTGTGCTGAAATGGAATCTTTTTGTTTTAGTGTGCTACCATCTTGGACAACTTGGAGTAGCACTGAAAAGCAGGCTCCTTTCAAAAGCAAATGCCATTTGCAAGGACAATCCCTTTCACAGTCACATAGTAATGCAAATATGAAAGACAATAGGAGGCCCAGATAATTTCTCTTAACGAAGACAAAATATAGCCCTTCTGATTTTCTCCTTAACTCATGGATAAGCCATAAAATGTCGGACTCACATGATTATGCATTCAGCATGGAGCAGGACTGTACACACTAAATCTAATGCAGCATTTTCCTGGAAAGCATTTTACAATGTGAAAATTTTATATCAACTTAATAAATAGTAAGTAATCTGGGTACATTTACAATAGATATGCCTATAGAAGACAGAGCAATGGAGGAGCAGGCACTACTGTGCCTTGTGAGAAAAGACAGTTTCATTCCTGACCTCCTTCTAAGGATGCTGTAAGAACACCATGTTTTTACACATGGCATAGAGCATATGAAGAGAAATTTGACATATGCTCAAGATTTCGAGTAAAATAGCATGTTGAAAATGCTAAGTTTCTTTGGACCAGTTTTCAGATGTTCTTATTAGTAGTAAAGCCTGCACCTCATGAGAGTTATTCTTGTTCATTACTAAGTTTTAAAACATATGCCATTTTTTATATGTTTGTACATTAAAATTGTTCAAATGACACAGCTATTTCTGTAATTGCAAAGTTACATCAACCCTATTATAAATTTTTATTACATTTCAGACAATATTATTTTCTAAATATAAAGAATATTTAAGGTATTATGTACAACCTTGATTTCTATAAAAGTAAATAGTAATATGTTCTCTAGAAATAAAAATAACTTTTGTACAATTTTTTCTTTTACTTATTCACATTCAGTTCCCAAAAAAAGAAACAATTGTCCATGAATTTAAAAAAAAAAACAAGGAGGGATATATGGGATGGTTTCGAGGGAGGTAAAGGAAGTGAGAAATGTTATAATTATATTATAATCTAAAATTAAAAGATATACAGTTTTAAAAGGACCAAAAAATAGCTGTTTAAAAGTATGTAGAAACCTAAATTATGAACATCACCTAAAGAAAATGAGTCTTTTTTTTTATTGAATTTTTATTGTTTCTAAAGCTATTTGAGTAGATATGGTATTTACACTATATTACAGGCAAGGGCCTAGTACTATGCCTCCAACTGCAAATGTCAGACTTGGAGGCACTATCTACTATCTACTTGGAGGCCTGGCTACTTATCTACAACAGAACATCTGTTCTGACTCCAGTAGTTCTTAGAGTGTATCCGCACACAGGCCTTGGGTCAGAACTTGTAATAACTTTTCATAAGAAATCGTAATTTTAAAGAATTGAGTTATGATTGGCATAAGATAAAATTCATAGACCTCATGTGATCAGATCAATGAAATTTAACAAATGCATACAATTCTGCATCTACCCCGAGACAAGATAAAAAAAAATTTCTTTACCCTGCAAAGCTCCCCCTTACCCCTTTCCAATAAACTTTCCCTTCACTTATCCCATAAGAAAATATAGTTTCGAGTTCTATCGCTGTGCATTGTAATAGGCTGTTTTTATACTTGGGTAGAACCATACAGTAAATAGTACTTTGTGTTTGACTTCTTTTACCCAGTATAACACTATGGGTTTTTGCATGGTGTATATCTTTAGTTTCTTCTTTTGCTTGCTGAATGCAATCTATTTATGGGCTGGCACTAGTTTATTCAGCATCTCCTGTTAATGAGATAGGTTGTTTTCAGTTGTGGTTAGTATGGATAAGACTACTCCGAACAGTGTTTTACAAGACTTTCAGAGAGTATCTGTATATATCTCTTGGATAACCACATAGAAGTGGAATTGATATTAACATTAAAAACCTTATTAGAAAACTTTCCCAATAGAACAATTATGTTCTCTCAAGACTGGGAATTAAGTATTCTTGATCGAATTTCCATTCTTTTCTTATGCAAGAAATTTTAGTTGTAAATTATATGCCGTACTTTAGGGTTTCTATTGCTGTGATTAAACACTGTGACCAAAAGCAACTTGGGGAAAAAAGCGTTTATTTTACTTACATTTCTATGTAACACTTCTTCAATGAGGGAAGTCATCACATGACCTCAAGCAGGGAAGGAACCTGGAGGCAGGAATTGATGCTGAGGCCATGGATGGTTGCTGATTACTGGCTTGCTTCCCATGACTTGCTCAACCTGCTCTCTTATAGTATCCAGGATCACCAACTGACAGTGGGATGGTCCCTCGCATGTCAATAACTAATTAAGAAAATGACCTTCAGGCTTAACCACAGCCGCCTATGGAGGGAATTTCTCAATTGAGGCTCTTTCCTCTAAGATGATATTAGCTTGTGTCCAACTGACATAAAACTAGCCAGCATGAAGTATAAAAAAAAAAAAACAAGACCTTAAAAAAAGCTGCGATGTGGGCTAGGAATGTGTTAAAGTGGTAGAGCATTCGCCTAGCATGAGGTCCTGGGTTTGAGGATTGGACCTTACCACAAAGTGGTCATGATCTAAATTATTATGTTTCCTTGATGTCCAGTGTATTTTAAATCGGGATGTTCTGATATCTTGTTCATCCTTTGGACATATGTACTTTTATTCAGGTTTCTCTGTGTGGTGAAATTCAACTGTCATTCTGAGAGAACGAAGGCCCAAAGCACTCCACAGTATTATTTACCCACTTAGTCTTTCTGTACACACAGTGAGAAAGAAACACTGTTCTGAATAACATTTTGTATTTTGTTCCTGGCACTTTTGCAGTAGTCTCTTGTGTAGCTCTTTACAATGTTAAAGAGATAAAACTTGTGAAATTATTTTCCATTATTTCATATTAATTTATTTCACCTCTGAAATATTTAATTTCTTATTTTACTTTATTCTATCGTAAATTCAGAGTCAGATATTTTTAATAAAATATTTTCTTCAAATTCCCATTTAATTTTACCAAGTATAAAAAATACACTTGATTAAATAGTTGTTATATTTTTCAACTTTATTCAACTGTTACAGTAGGAATAAAGAACTAGATAATGAGAAATGTGACAGATTGTTTTTCTTAATTGTTACAGGAAAAATGTTATCACATACAAGCATGCACACATACACAAAAATATTCGCTCTGTCACACACACAACTCTTGTGAAAAAATGACCATACTTTCAAAATTATTTTCTCTGCACTGTCTCATTCCTGTTATTATTTTACCCTATTTATGAGAATTTAGTAGAGAACTTGTTACCTAATAATATTTATTATCACAAATCATGAATTATTTTAATGTTCTTAAACTGAGCTTTTATTGACCGTGCTATAAACTATATAACCTACTCCTTCTCAGTTTCCCAACTACAGAATCCAGAACATTATTTTAGTGTTTTAATTTAAGGAACAACTGGATGTTATGTGACGCTATTCCTGGGGAGATGTGAACAAAAGTCTAGTCACTCCAGGTAGGATACTGATGACAGGACAAAATAAGGACACTATCAGAGATTAATGTGGGGAACCATGAGTTTTCTTAGTGTTACTTACAGGCATAGAAAAAACTCAAATGACAGCAGCACTAGCAAAGCCCGTCCCAGCATGAGGGATAGCTCATGAATATGGGCAACCCAAAGCACACTCCACAGCCTGCAGGCAGCACAACAGGTTGGAGAGTGTGCTTTCCCAATGACTCAGGCTGAACCTCTTTCAGCTAGCTTGGCTTCTTTCTGCTTCTTCTAGGCAGCTGGTCTGGTCTCAGAGTCTCCGCAGCTGAGTTTGTCTGATGGTGACGCTTAGAGGTCTTCATTGCTTACTCTGGTCAGAAAAGACCTCTAAAATCTGGTTTGAATTGTTTCCTTCTTGTGCTACAGAGGGGAATGTTCTACTTCCCTAAAATATCCTGTTGCTTCATCTCCACTTTAACATCTTCTATGTTCCTGCGCTTCCTTCCAAGATGTAAGGTTTCCATCTGGGACAAAACTGCTACACATAGCACTAAATTTACTGAACGAAAGAGACTATCATTTTTCAAGTTTCACTTCAGGGAACATCAGCCACCCAACAGTAATAACATTTAGACAATGATAATCAATGACATTATGCATACATAGGCACTTAGGCAGAGGGAATTTCAATATATGTGCATGGATACTTATTATTTACATACCAGCAACCTAAATCTTGTTACAATCTTCATAAGCCCTAAAGAAGAAAAGGTAACCACATTAATCTCTTCTATTCCATTTTTTTCTGTTCATTTTTGCTATAATATTAACATTCAGTGTGATAAAGGAGAGCTTGTATGATCCACGATTAATCAAAACTCAGAGAGAGAAACTGGGGTTCAACCTGAAGGCCAGAAAAGCAAAACAATTCGCCATCAGTTCTTACTTCTATCTTAGTCTAAAATGGCGATCCAGTTTCCAAGGATCTCAGAATGAGACTGAGACTGAGAGCTGTCTCATCCTGTTTTATAATCCTCTCTTGGACTGGGATTAAAGGCGTGCGCCTCTGGGATTAAAGGCATGCACCACCCAGTTTTTATGGCAACTAGTGTAGCTACTGGGATTAAAGGTGTGGGTTATCACTGCCTGGTTGTAAGGCTGCCCAGTGGGGCTGTTTTACTCTCTTGTCTTCAGGCAAGGCTTACTTATTAAAATACAAATGAAATGCCACCACACTTGTATGCAGCAAGTGTCAAAAAGTTCCTCATTTAGACATGTCTATAGTAACATGTCTAGTATAATATAAGGGAAAGTAAATAAAAATAAGGAAAAATGTAGTTTCTTAATTTAAAAAAGGTTTCCAGCATATTTTCCTGTGCTATCTCCTAGGAGGCCTACTTTTTAAATCCAGTTAATCTTTTCACCTTCAGGATTATGCTAACACAGCTGGACAGTACTCTTTTCAGAAAAATGGACATGATAAGTCATTACTTCTTGCAGGGGAGAGAGCAGACAGCATTCCTCAGGTAATTCTGCCAACACTATGTGCAATGTACATGTCCTCTAGGAACAATGCTATTTGGCCCATGGTTTTTTTAAATCTTCAATCCAAATCCCTGGTAACAGCTCAGGTAAAAAAAGATTCATATGCAGATGATCATAAAGCTGTCTTGTCTTTAAAAAAAATATTTTTATCAATTCCAAACACGTAGTTCACAGGACCTCCTCAAACAATATGCGTACATGTAAAAGTTGTAGCACTGAGGCCAACCCAATATTGTAGTTTTCAATTAGATATTTACAGTATTTTTAGTCCAGGTGCAATCTGTCAACCAAGTTCATTTTTAGCAAAGCAGTGTTACTAAGCAACGCTGTCACATATCACCTTATCCAATTACCACAGTAACAGAATTGAAAACTAAGGATGGATTAAATCCTCACACAAGAGAAGTATGTTGGTACATGCCCATGATCCCAGAACTTGAGAGACTGTGTCAGGTGGGTCACAAGTTCAAAGCCAGCCTAGGATACACAATGAGAAGCAAATTTTTTAAAAAAATGAAAAAAAATAATTGTCATAGAAAAGGAGATGAGATTGTTCTAACACATATGGAGTCATTTGCAAAAACATGAAACTAAATAGAATTCCATGTTTTTTTGTGTGATTATGTAATTCTCCCTTGCTCTCTTCCTCTAGAGTTAATGTACACCTTTGAACTTGCTGGAGGGCTTGGTGCTATTCTCTTGCTGCTTGTTTGTTTGGTGACCATCTATAAATGTTACAAGATAGAAATCATGCTGTTCTACAGGAATCATTTTGGAGCTGAGGAGCTGGATGGAGGTAAGACGATTTCCCTGCTCCATTGTTCCTTAGAAATATGTTTGTTTGTTCCAGCAAAAGAAAAGTTATGCACATCTTTGTAAAATCATTTTATGTTTAGAAATATGTATAGCAATTTCAAACCAATAGGTAGTTTTATCTGCAACTTGTCTAGTAACATCTACTCTTTTTAGAATTGTATTCCAAACAGCACTTACAAATTACAGACACTGATTGCAATGCCATTGGCATGTTCATTTTCTCTCACCTTGTAATCAGTACTGAAAGGCCAGATTTACTTTTCCATAGGTTAGGTGTCTTTCTTTTAATTGTCTTCCCTAGTCGAGTAGGTTGAAGTGAATTTCAATGTGTTCTTGTTTAGACTGATAACTGTTTTATTAAACTGTACTGACTATTTTAGTATTCTTCTAAGAGGTTCTTCAGTTCTGTCCATCTCTCTATTTTTAGAGACTCTCATTCCAAGGGTAAACCAATAGAAGAAGTACAAAGCCACATTGTTTATATAATAACACATCTAACATTTTTGCTCACACTGAACAAGTAAACATCGTTTTTATAGAAACAGTAATTATCATTCACCTCTGGCCAGGGAAGAATATGTGTACATTCTAAAAAGAAATTAAGGTTCATAAAATTGACCTCTCAACACCATTCATTAGTGAACTTAAAGGTCTTTTGTATTCCTTTGAGGTCATTTGGAAAACGTAAGTTAAACTTGCAAAATAGCACTTGCAAAGTGAAAATGAGTAGTCGAAATGATTAAGGCTTCTCGGCTATGTTGATAAGCGTTTTGCTTTGACAGTTTTGCACTGAACAGTGCAAAAGAAAATGAAACCTTGTCCCTGTTACCATAGCTCAAGGATCTCTGGAGCAGTCCAAAGGCAGAGATGTCAGCTGTCAAGCTTATAAAAAGGAGCACTTTAGTGGCATTGCCAACACTCCTCTCCATTTCCACTTCTCCTGTTGCTACTAAGGTGAAAGCCAGACTGCCAAAGCACTATTGTTTGGGGGAGTTTCTTTTTTGATTTTTATTTTGTTTATTTTTTTTTAGTTGTTGAAAAAAAATTTCCGCCTCCTCCCCATTTCCCATTTCCCTCCCCCTCCTCCCACACATTGCCACCTCCCCCCTCCCCTTTGGGGGAGTTTCTTAAAGCCATGATTTTCCTTAGTTATTCTTTTATATTTTCTTTCCTGTTCACACAAATTAGTTTATTTTTGTTGCTTCAAGAATATATGAAAAAACTGTCAATATGAGTGCACCATATTGTATGCCAGGCATCTGAAACTAATCCCTACTAAGCCTCATAAAAGTTACAAGTTCATTATTATAATCTCCTCTTTATTTATAAGGTAAGGGAGGCTCTCAGAAGTTAAATAGTTTCTTCAAAATGATAAGCCAAGTATACTGTAAGTGGCCAAGTAAATCTACTTCCTCAAATCTTTTATTTTTAAAATTTAATATACTCAGCGTAATCTGAAGGCATGTTACTGTTTGTGCAATTAGAAGTAGATGATATTTTAAAAAGCAGTTTATCTAAACAAGTTTCATATTATCTATTAACATTACTTTAAATATAAAATTTATTTTTGTTTAGAATGATATGAACGATTTTACCCAAACCATCAATTTCTAGTGCAGTCTTTAGCTGTCATTTTTCTCAATGTAGAAAATGACAAAATTGAATAAAAAATCAGAACCATATTCAGTTGAATTTCTGCGATTTGAAATTTGTTTTGAGAATCCTTGCTACTTACCTACCCTGAAGTGGATTACTTGTATAAATCTAATGGATTTTGGTGTTGTTCTGGAGGTATTTGGGTCCTTGGTTTGTTTGTTTGTTTGTTTGTTGCATTGTTTAGGTGACTAGACAGTGCAAAGAAACAGTAGCAAACAATATTTTATCATGTTAAATGATCTCTCAGAAACCTAATTCAGTTTATAAATGCGCTAAGATTTGTCAAAGCCTGTCCTTCAGGCCATCTTGAGCATAATCATGGATATAAGTACTAGGGCTTTCTTTGAGATGCTTCTGTGAATGCAATAAGCCCAAAGAAAGCCAAAGAAATAAACTTAATTATCATGTGGGTAAGATTAATGTACACATAATACTGCTAAAAAGAAAAAGAAATCAAAGACTGCTAAGGCTGAGAGTATTCAAATGGTTTTATGAGAAGGAATTCATACTGCAAAGTGTAAAGATCCTCCCAGTGCTAAAACAAACCTGCTCCTGCTGATTTGGTGACCAGGAGCCCATCCTTAAATAATGCACCTTAATACAAAGGACCCGACTCCTACAACTTCCAGAAACATTGTTTTATAGGAAATCTTTTAAAGTAATAATAAAAATGTAACCAGTTTGGGGCTGGAGAGATGGCTCAGTGGTTGAGAGTACTAGCTGCTCTTGCAGAGGACCTAGGCTGTGTGTACCCAGCAATTGCCTGGTGGCTTCTGGAAAAAATGGACACAAATCCTTACTCTTACAGATTCTTCCTGAAACAGTCGGTGTTTCTATCATGGCCTTCCTCTCCCTAATGACCAGAAATCCCTTTCTTAGGAGCCCATACAATGTCCTAACGTTAGGGACATTCCCTTATGTCTTAAATAATTGCCTAATCTTCTAAAGGTGGCAATTGTTTTGGAAAATATCTAATTCCTGTCTTTCTAGCTACCCACAGTCTTATTCCTGTGCCAAGGATGATCACTATTAACAGAAATGCCTGGTCTTTCAGCAGTTTTTAACTTTTAAAAAATGCACAATTTAATGATCAAAGGTGAGCCCATTTCTATCTTTCGTCCTTCCTTCCTTCATTTCCTTCTTTTCTTTTTAGCCATTTTATCAGTATATTGATTCTAAGAAGTATTTTTTTAATAGTTGAAAGTAACAATGGGTAAAGAGTATAAAGGAGAATGTGGAAATATAAATTAGCTGATAGGTGACTGGTACATAGTTCACTGGTAGAACACATATCTGGCACACACGAGGTACTGGATTCCAACTCAATCACCAAAGGAAAATGGTTTTTCTAGCCTTTTTTAGAGACAGTCTAATGCATTGGCACGATAATAACACAGTCATTAAGTAACAAATGCTCGATGGATTGATTCATTTTGACTTTGCACCACACAACTAGAAAGAACTTTAAGCCAAGTCTAACCAATTCCCATCTCAAAAATTGTACCCAATGGACCAGATTGGGAAATGGAGAATTTAGCACCAGGAAACCATTCAACCAGTTTTTTTTCAAGTCATTACAGTAGGCATTTTATGACTCTACGAGTCCTATATCACAAAGATTCTGATATAGAATGATTATGTTGTTGTTTTCAAGATATAACATGTTCATGTATTGCTTTGTTCATTTGTCCCAAGTCAACTATTCAACCATTTACATAAATAACAAATTATTTTGTTATCTGGGTTCAAACCTTGCTACTTCTTTTTTTTAAAACTTCATCACTCCCAACTTTTTGGATCATATTTATTGTACTATTGTCAGCTGTGTTTATAAACACATAATTCTTAAATCTCAATATCCTAAATACAGTTCTGTTGTTTTCGTGTTATTTTTTTTATTATATGTTGACTATTTCTGCCAGGTTAAACATCAAGTTTGGCTTTTACGTTAGCTGTCTTTTATGCTCACTCTGCGTCATTCCTTCTATTTCTCAGTTCCTCTTGGTACCCTCTACCTCGATGACCACAATTTTCCCTAAATTATCATCGGCCAATATATAAACTAGCCTAAGGCAATTTACCTATGCATCATTCTGAGGACATTTCATCTAAATTAGGCATCTATAGAGTTTAAATTCTAGAGGACTAATCTAAACTGAACTAAAGTCTAGTTTAACTAATCTCCCACCATAATTATTATACAATAGAAGGAAATTTTACAGAAATTCTATTATATGTACATTTTTTTAAAAAATAATATATGCTGAGCCTGGTGGTGCATGCCTTTAGCCTCAGCACTTGGGAGGAAGAAGCCAGCAGATCTCTGTGAGTTGGAGATGAGTTAGTTGTTGTACATACTGAGTTCCAAACAAACCGCAGATACACAGTGGGAGCCGGCCTCATAAAGAAAATAAAGAAACAAAAAAATTAAACAATTAAAGTCCTGGAGATAAGTGTGTGTTGGGTGTGTATATGTGTGCTCCAAAGGAAGGAAAATTTTCAAGAATTTTTCTCTTGAAGCTGTATGACATCATTCCAGAGATAGGAACTTGAAGGGATGGGACCACTTGTTCGTCCCAGCTGCCTAGAACCAAAACAATCACACAGAAACTATATTAATTTAAACATTGCTTGGTCCATTAGCTTTAGCTTCTTATTGGCTAACTCTTTTTTAATTTAACTCATTTCTATTAATCTGTATATCGCCACGTGGCAGTGGCTTATGGGCAAAGATTCATATGTCTCACTCTGGCGGCTCCATGGTGTCTCTCGGACTTCACCATTCTTTCTCCCAGCATTTAGTCCAGTCTTCCCCACCTACCTAAGTTCTGTCCTATCAACAGGCCAAGGCAGTTTCTTTATTCATTAATGGTAATTACAGCACACAGAGGGGACTCCCACATCAGGAACTAAAGATCCAGCTGCTGACATCCAAACATTCTTTTCTGAGTCACAGGAACATAGTAGAGTTTAGTCTAGAGTTCTCCAAGAACATTGACCCTGATAGATACTTGTAAGGATGGGTATATATTCAAAATGTGTTAAGTCATTCATGTGCCTTGATTATAATGGATTTCAAATGTTATATATTTAATAAAAATCAACTAATTTTAAGTAATTGAACCTGACTTTTTAACTTTTCTTAAGCTAATTCATGAAACACCTACTTTTGATCTGATTTAAAAGGCATTTTAAATGTTTGAGGTAGTTGCCTCTAGAACAATGCCATATTTGAATTAAATAGCTGAACATCATAGGGGAGAGCTAGTGTCTCCAGAGGAGAAGTTATACCAACAATATCTTAGTCTATACTAAACTAATTTAGAAAGAAAAAACTTAAAAACAACAGTCTTCTTTGTTTTTGCATGCCTTTCCTGGTGTTTCTTTTCCAGGTTTATTTAAAAACAGTTGTCTGTCTTTTGTTTATCTTTCACAGAGCACAAAGTGTTTATCCCATATCCCTCTTCCTGAGAAGTATATAGGTCATGGTTATTCATAATCATAGCAGCTCAAGTTTAAAAACATTATAATAACCAATACAATTCATATTTTGAAGATAAAGACAGAGATCTAGTTTGATAATTAGTGTGTTAGACACATGAGTTAGAACAACTTTTTAAAATCTCTACCCCATGTTCAGAAAATATGAGCCATTGTTCTCTGTCTACAAAATAAATTGGCGTCTATGTAATCTTAGGCCATACATACTAATTTTCTTTCTCCTTGAACTACAAGTTCTTTCCTTATTTGTAAATTCAGTAATTAGGGTCTTCATGGACATCAGTAAACACTTTGTCTCTGTTTATCATTTAGAAATCCTATGAATCTGGCCTTTTGTTTTCATTATGTCTCCCTGTTAGTGGTGATTAGTTAAGTTGCATACACAGTTTTTGAATTCCAAGGAGAAACAAAAAGTTATTTTGGGAATATGACCTGTTCAAAATCAGAACGGTGTGTCAATCCCTCTTAACTCACACCCAGTGCTCCCTGGTAATAGTTTTCTACCATTTTCCTTCTTGCAATTACCTCTTCCATAGGAAATAAGAACAAATGCCTATTCATCCCACAGAAGGCACTGCGGACAAATAAATGGAACAATTCCATCCAAATCCAACTTGGTCAACCAATGAGTTTTTGAAGGACTGGTTTAAAGAGCATGGCTGAGGGGTTTCTCACCGGAGTATAGGTGATCATCAAACAACTGTATCATGACAAAATCCCACTCCATCATGGATAATGTCCCTATGTAAACTGCATCATTGAGTCTTACTTTCTGTTAACCTTTCTGTTCTTGCACATGTGCGCGTGCACACATCGCGTGCACACACACACACACACACACACACACAAATAGCTACCACCACTAGTAACAACAATAACAAATAACAAAAGCAAAACAAACAAACAAGCAAAGCCTAGTATCTCCCTTGATCACTTGTTGATTTTAAGAGGTGGAGGGTAGGATCCTTCCCTGGCTGCAATCCCAGGTGAGTATCATGTGACTTCCCACCTCCTTCTAGCTAGAGAGTGCCAAAAGCTCCCTTGCCATTATACAGACCTAGACATGGCTGTACTGTTTTGCTTATTTTTTTTGACATGACTAACTGTCCAAAACAATCACTACTCCAAAACTACAGATGTGATGATTATGTTGTACCCCAAGTAAAAAGCCGTACTACAACATCGCTTAAGACTTTTAACAACTATGCTAGCTGCTGCTTTCTAAAGGCTGCAAAGGAAGGAAATTAATGCTTCTTTAATGGGTCTAAAGCCAGGTAATTTCTTTCATATATTGTATATAATTAGGATACATTTACTACTAAACAGATTCAAGAAGTTTCTGTTTTATTGCACTTTTTCCCAGTTCTGGAGACCAAACCTAGAACTTTGTACATGCTAGACAAGGGCCCTAAAAATGTGAAATGTATTCATCTCCATGGCGTTCTTTCAAAAACTAAGAAATAAACTCTCAAATGAGTCAGAGTTTATGGAACTCAGAAGTTCAGCTCAGTTGCTTTTGTTTTTGTCATATCAGACCCTAACTATTTTATTTTATTATTTTTTTTAATTCTTAAAACTTTATAATGGGAAAATAGATAATGGGACAGTTTAGGTAAATGATTCAGTGACACTAAAAGCAATTGTAAGCTGAGCTTAAAATTCTATTCTGTGTCTTGTAGGAACCTCTATAATCTTACTAAACTCGTTTCTCAGCTGAACAGCAGCATTTTTTTATTAGTTTCTGTGATAGGAACTCATATTTACACCAATGTTCGCATATTTAAACCATTTAAACCAGTATGTCTCGTTTCTAAAGAATTAGTTTTCTGTTTCCAAAGAGTTTTGGCTATTTCAGGCTCCCATGGGTTTGTCTGAACCTAAACATTTTGGTCTCTCTCCCATCTCCTGTCTCCCTCTGCACAGCATTTCCGGATTTTCTGTTCTTAACCATCTAATTTTGTAACTGACTCCATTGTCTTCTTTGGTTATCTAATCCATATTGCTATCAGTATTTCTTCTTTGTGAGTTCAAACTGTGCAACCTCTCTTAGATTCGCTTTAGTAATGAGTTTTCTGTGTTTAAGCAGGGTTGCTTCTACAATCCAATCCTTTGCTGAGGTACATATTCTCCATTCGCTGGCTTTTCTGCTGAGCACTTATATTTATTTTAAGTATCCGTCATACACTTTACAGAATACTCATTGAAATTCTGTTGATAGAATATACATACATCTTAAAACTTGAACTTTGAAGACGTGTTTTGAAGAAGTTTTCTTCAAATCGAACATATTTTTGTGATTATTTCTGGCAAGACAGCTGATTCTGAATACATATGTAATCACATGTAGGAAAGTGTATATAGAAACTATAGATTTTGTGAATTACTTTATTTTCACAGACTGGTGGTTTTCTTGTGTTTCCCATTCTGTACTTAAGAAGAAGATGGTATTTTTTTAATTTATTTATTTATTAAAGATTTCTGTCTCTTCCCCGCCACTGCCTCCCATTTCCCTCCCCCTCCTCCAATTAAGTACCCCCCCCCCTCCTCAGCCCGAAAAGCAATCAGGGTTCCCTGTCCTGTAGGAAGTCCAAGTAACCCCCACCTCCATCCAGGTCTAGAAAGGTGAGCATCCAAACTGGCTAGGCTCCCACAAAGCCAGTGCGTGCAGTAGGATCAGAAACCCATTGCCATTGTTCTTGAGTTCTCAGGAGTCCTCATTGTCTGCTATGTTCAGAGATTTTGGTTTTATCCCAGGCTATTCCAGACCCAGGCCAGCTGGCCTTGGTGAGTTCCCAGTAGAACAACCCATTGTCTCAGTGTGTGGGTGCACCCCTCACGGTCCTGAGTTCCTTGCTCATGCTCTCTCTCCTTCTGCTCCTGATTTGGACCTTGAGATTTCTGTCCGGTGCTCCAATGTGGGTCTCTGTCTCTGTCTCCTTTCATCGCCTGCTTTTATTTTTTTATCAAATTAAGTACCATTCGTGGCTTAGAGGTTAAAATGCTTGACTATATGATATACTTCACTTATTCCATTCTTTCAGATTCTTTTTTTTTATCTTGATTTTCTTTTTTTTAATTTTTCTTGGAAAAAAATTTTTCTGCCTCCTCCCATCCTCCGATTTCCCTCCCCTTCCTCCCACTCCACTCCCCTCCCCCCACTCCTTTCCCCCTCCCTCTCCAGACAGAAGAGCAGTCAGGTGGAAAGTCCAAGGTCCTCCCCCCTCCATCCATGTCTAGAAAGGTGAGCATCCAAACTGGCTAGGCTCCCACAAAGCCAGAACATGAAGTAGGATCAAACCCCTGTGCCATTGTCTTTGGCTTCTCATCAGTCCTCATTGTTCAGAGAGTCCGGTTTTATCCCAGGCTATTCCAGACCCAGGCCCGCTGGCCTTGGTGAGTTCCCAGTAGAACATCCCCATTGTCTCAGTGGGTGGGTGCACCCCTCGTGGTCTTGACTTCCTTGCTCATGTTCTCCTTCCGTCTGCTCCTCATTGGGACCTTGGGGGCTTATTCCGGTGCTCCAATATGGGTCTCTGTCTCTATCTCCATCCATCGCCCGATGAAGGTTCTATGGTGATATGCAAGATATTCATCAGTATGGTTATTGGATAGGGCCATTTCAAGTTCCTTATCCTCAGCTTCCCAAGGAACTAACTGGGGACATCCCCCTGGGCACCTGGGAGCCCCTCTAGGTTCAGGTCTCTTGCCCACCCTAAGCTGGATCCCTTAATTAAGATATATGCTTCCCTGCTCCCATATCCATCCTTCCTTTATGCCAACCATCCCAATTCCCCAAGTTCCCCCCCATCCTCCCCTTCTCACATTTCTCTCCCCATCTCCCCTTACCCCATCCCACCAAACCCCCAAGATGCCAATTTTTGCTCAGCAATCTTGTCTACTTCCCATATCCAGGAGGATAACCATATGTTTTTCTTTGGGTTCACCTTCTTATTTAGCTTTTTTAGGATCACAAATTATAGACTCAATGTCATTTATTTATGGCTAGAAACCAATTATGAGTGAGTACATCCCATGTTCATCTTTTTGGGTCTGGGACACCTCACTCAGGATAGTGTTTTCTATTTCCATCCATTTGCATGCAAAATTTGAGAAGTCATTGTTTTTTACCGCTGAGTAGTACTCTAATGTGTATATATTCCACACTTTCTTCATCCATTCTTCTTTATTTTTATTTTTAATTTACCTTTGTATGTACATGAGTGTAAATATGGGTGCACATGGAGTATGTATACATTTGGAGATCTGGACAGACTTGTGCGTCGGTCCTTTCTTTCCACATTGTTTGAGTTAGGATATCTTGTTTTTTTCCTGGCGTATGAAAGCTAGCTGGCCTGGAATTTTCCAGGAGTCTTTTTGTCTCTGCCTCCCATCAACCCAGAAGAGACTGGAGATTCTGTACAGATGTTGCTGCTATTGTGTTTGGATTATATGTGGGTTCTGGGGATTCAATCTCAGGCCCACTTCCTTGCATAGAATATGCTTTCAACCTTTGAGCCATGTACCCAGGACAATATTTTAATTGTTGCCAAATTATGATGCTTATAATCTTAACACCCAGTAGGCTAATGTACGAGAATGGCAAATTTGATGAGAGCCCAGTGTGTACATAAAGGTTCTATTCAAAAACTATGTAGCTTAGTGTTTCATATTTAAAAAATAGTTAAGAATCTCTAGATAAAACATTTATCTAGAGAAATATTTAAGAATCTCTAGATAAAATATTCAAGAATCTCTAGATAAAAAAGGCTGGGGTGATGGGGAGATGGCTCAACACTTAAACACACTTGCTGTTCTTCCAGAGGTTCCCAGTTCAATTCCCGGCACCCACATGGTGGTTCACAACCATCTGTTACTCCAGTTCCATGGGATCTTATATTTTCTTTTGACCTCCATGGATTCCAGGGTACCAGCACACATACATGCAGGCAAAACACTCATACACATAAAACAAATAAACCTGAAAGAGAAAATAAGACTGGAGAGATGCCTCAGCAATTAAGAGCGCTGACTGTTCTTCCAGAGAACAGTGACTGCTCTTCCAAAAGACCTGGGTTTGACTCCCAGCACTGACATGGTTGCTCAAGGCCATCTGTAACTCCATATCCAGGGGACCCAACTTCCTTACACAGACATCTATGCAAACAAAACACCAATGCACATAAAATAATTTAAGAAAAAAATGAAAAAAATTAGAAAGTCTGAAAAAATACTGAATGGAAAAATAAGTAGATTGTGTCAAAGTTATAAAAAGACAAAGGAGCTTTTTCTGAAAATATAATTTACAGAGACATCCATAACAGAATTGAAATTAAAAGTTTTTAGGTAGAGTATTTGGCTAACTTTCTAGTTTAATCTTAAATATCCCCAAAAATTTGAAAAAAAATTAACAGATATTCAATAAGCAAATAAGTCAAAACATTAAGATGATAATTTAATAATTTACTGTGTATTTATTCTGCCATTATTTATAAAGTCCTATAGTTTTTTAACATGAAAAAGTACACTTTAGAAATGTGAGCCTGTATAGGAAAACAAAGCATCTTCTTAGACCAAAGGAAGAAATGTGACTCAAATTATATCAGTGACAATTTCTAATGATAAGCTTTTTGAGCTATCTCATTCCTAAATGTCCATCATTGAGTTCCCTGGTTTTATTTTTGTAACCCATTTGTCACTCACTAGTTAGTTTCATTTATGTGATTTATAAATATTTGAGAGTAATAAAAAAGGCAGCTATCAATAACATCTAACATCTACTCAATAGATATTTAAAGGTTAAAAACTATCCAAGACCCAGCTATCAATCTCAAACCATTTCCTTCTCAGTATATCTCTTTTCTAACCCAGATTCACTTAGTGTACTATGTTCATCTAGAAAATATTTTCTGTTTTTTTAAAGATGTGTAATTCTGAAAACAAAATCCATGCAATACTCTTACATATTATTGAAACTAATATCCTCTTATGAATTAAAGAAGAGATGCTTTTGTCAACACCCTAAACATTTTGATTTCTGATATGTTTTCAGTTTTGCTTTATCTCATGAAGATTTCATAATGATATTTGAATATAGTTAGTGTTGGTTGGTTAGTTTGGTTTGGTTAGGTTTTTGTTTCTTGAGATAGTACTCACAGTGTTACACATAGGCTGATCTGAAACTCTTGGCCTCAAATGGTCTTCTTCAGCCTTCCCAATTGTTGTAGTTTAGCGGCATTGAGAATGAACCACAGTGTACAACAAACCCACGCTGGCAGTTTATTGATAGGGTGTGAAAAGAGGGGTGCTCGTGCAGGCCTTCCTTAGAAATGGAAATGGCATCACTTTCACATTCCTGCTCAGGAGACAGGTGGTTGATTGCTGAGGGATGTCAATAGTAAAGAATTGTACTGAAATCTGTGCTGCGAGTCTCTTTTTTTTTTGAGTTTGGGGATGTGGGTATCTCTGTGATGTTGTTGTTTCTTACCACCCAGGCACATTTGATAGTCTTTACACCTCCAGCTCTGTGGCTAATGATTGGTAGTACTGTAACAACAGTTAATTAGTTTAATTAAAACTTTTGAATATGTCATTGGAGATACATATGGAGGAAATTAATGAAGTAGGGCATGATTAGTAGAGACAGGAGAATGCGGAGGGGGTCAGGAAAGAGAGCATAGGGGATTCCTAATTTGGTAAAGTTGAGTACAGTTATAGGACTGTAAGGTTGTTTCATTCTTCTGGAATTAGAGACAAGGCAGTTGATCTCAGCGTTCTCTGAAACTGAAGGAAGCAGGGCCATGTTGGGGTTGCTGTGTATAAAGGAAGATTATCTTGAGCTGTGTGTTGGGCTGTATAAAGAGCTTGACGTAAGATAAGTAAATCTAATGGAGGAAGCCGTCAAGCTTAGCAGCTGTGAGGGTTACAAGAATTACCTCAAAGGGGCCCTGCAATTTAGGGGGAAATAGTGAGAGGCATTGGTCTCTCAGGAGAGAGAAAGACCTAATCCCATATGTTGTTGACTGGAAATGGACAGGAGTTAGTGCATGGTTGGGGTAGGGAGTGGTCGGTAAAGTTCCATATGAGGGAACAGAGATGATGAGGGGGATGAGTAGGTGATCAGAGAGAGGTGAGGGTTTTGATGGGAAGCTGGGGGTTAGAACTGCCCTCCCATGCATGAGTTCAAATTGTAAAATTGAAAGGTTTCACTTAGGGAGAGTCTAAAGCCTAAAAAGATCCAGAGGCAAGAGCTGTACCTAGTCAAGGTGAAATTCCTGTGATATTTTAACACGAATGTTTTTAAGGAGAAATTAGTTTGTTTAATCTTTCCTGAGAAATGAGGATGATATGGGATATGAAAATGCCAAGAGATGCTGAGAGCTTTAAATAGGGTTTGAGAGATCTAGGAGGTGAATTCTGAACCACTGTCTTAATGGAAAAAGTCAGGGATTCCAAATCAGGGAATAATTGCCCAGAGAAGGAGGTTGGAGAGTGTATGAGCCCTTTTTATAGTGATGGGGAACACTTCCACCCAGTCTGAGAACATGTTCACTAGAACCAGGAGATACTTAACTCATTTGTCTGTGGGCATGTGGGTAATATCAAGCTGCCAGTCAAGTCCCCAGGAGGGAGCCTCTAACCCAGTAGGTAGAAAAAGGGGTGCTATGATATCTGGAGTTAAAATATGGCATTTGACAAATTTTATAACAAACAGTAATAATTCTTAAGAAATGCAAGTCCTCAGGGGTGGGCTGTAGGTGAGCCTTGACAAAATGAGGCAGAACGTAACTATTAGGATGAAAGAGCTAGTGTGGACAAGACAGAATTTGTCAAGTGTCAGAGGGTAATTGTGGGGATGGGTTGGAGTGTGTGGACTTCCTGCAGTGGGTGAGGTGAGTCTGGAACTTGGAGGGCTGTTGCCCTAGCTGCCTCATCAGCACAGTTATTCCCCCTTAGAGATGACAGAGTAGTCAGTCTGACAAGACCAGCAGTGAATAATTCTTATTGCTTTGGGGAGATGGGAGGTAATTTGATCTGGGTTAATTATGGATCCTCCTTTTGTTGTAAGTAGCCAACGCTCTTTCCAGATGGCAATGTGGGACAGGAGGATATGAAAAGCATATTTGGAGTCTCTGTAAATGTTTAAGTGTTGTCCTTCTTCCAATTGGAAGACACAGGTGAGAGGTTAGTAGTGTGGGTAAGGAGTGTCTGTGATTTCACCACCCCAGTATCTGACACTATGGCATAGCATGCTTTTTGGATCCCTTCATGTAAAAAGGAGCAGCCATCTGTGTACCAGGTACAGGTTGTTATGGATTTGCAGGGAGTCCCCAGCAGCTTGCTGCGGGGTCCCAGTGGTGGCAGGCCCACAAACCAAGGTGGCCGGTCCCCAGCCATGTGGCAGAGGGCTATTCCCTGCAAGCCCAGCAAGCGGTGTGAGCAGGTGGTGGGTGGGAGACACATAGACAGGCACATCCTACAGAATAGAATTGGATATTTATTAGTTGGGTTATGGAGGGGAAGGAAAAAGGGAAGAAGGAGGTTGAGGGGGGGGGGAGATAAGGGGACAGAGAGAGAGCCAAGATGGCGAGGGAGGGAGAGAGGCTGCAAGGAGTGGGCGTGGCTTGTCTCTTAAAGAGACAGCATTACACAGGTGGCCTGAGGCAGTGTGCCCTCTTGTATTGTGAGGAATGGGACAGTAATTCCTTTAGGGTTTCAATGCAAGAATGATATGGGAAGTAGTCAGTGCTTGGTTGGAGAAGAAGATTTGAGACATTGAAGGATGGGCAAGATGGGAAAGTAAGTGTGACATCTTCTAATAGTGCCACCTGGAGAATAAGAACTCAGGAAGGAGGTGGAGTTTGTAAGCCTTTATAAGTTAAGAGATGGGGCAGGTTGCGGTGGGGAAGATAGTGATGGGTGACCCAAAGGCTAGTTTTTTTGATTCACGAATGAGGAGCTCAGCAGCAATTAAAGCACATATACATGGTGCCCATCTCTGAGTGGCTAGGTCTAGTTTGTTTTTGACAGGTATGCTACAGGTACAAGGAAAGGTTCCTGTAGCACGAATTCTAATTGCTCTTAAGAAATAAAAACCCGGAGTCAGATATTAGGGTGTGAAAGCTGAGACATCAGAGAAGCAGTGCAGCCAGCCACAAGAGAGACTTTTTACCTCTACTGAATCCTCAGACTGAAAGGGTGATCCTGTCTCTCCTAATTCTCAGACTGCATCTTCAGACTACATGCTCAGACTGTATCTGCCTCCACCTAGCCTCAGAATGCTTGCTCAGACTGATCCTCAGGCTGACTGCTTCAGACTGCTGCCTCAGACTGCACTGAGCTCTTGTCCCCTCTCACCTTATATTCTTCTTTCTGCTCAGCCATATCATGCCTGTCTCCACCTTCCTAGTGCTGGGATTAAAGGCATGGGATCCTAAGTGCTGGGATCACCTTTGTGTGACTTATGTTTCTCTTTTAAACTGGATCAATTTTGCATAGCCCAGGGTGGCCTTGAACTAACAGAAATCTGTCTGCTCTGTCTCCCTAGTCCAGGGATTAAGGTGCGTGCCACCACTCCCTTGCCTTTAGTGGCTTAGTTCTGTGCTATGATCTTCAGGCAAGCTTTATTTGTTAAAACACAAATGAAATATTACTACAGGCCCCAGCTGGTGGCCTAGGACCCCAAGGGCATGCCATTCTTTTTCTGTCACACAGAGGGAGAAGGAACTGTTGTTGGGGTTTCTGTCCTGCCCGGTTCCCACAGTCGTTAATTCCCAAAGAAATCACACAGAGGTTTACATTAATCATAAATTGATTTGCCCATTAGCTCAGGCTTCTTATTAACTCTTATAATTTACATTAGCCCATTATTCTTATCTGTGTTAGCCACATGGCTCAGTACCTTTTCTCAGCAGCGTAGTCACATCTTGCTTCTTCTGTGTCTGAACAGGACTGCAGAGGGAGCCTCCCTCTTCCCAGAATTCTCCTGTTCTCATTGACCTGCCTCTACTTCCCTCCTATACTTCCTGGCCAATCAGCATTTATTTAAAACATAATTGACAGAATATAGACAATTGTCCTGAACCAAGGAATGAGTTAGGTCTGGGAGATGAAGGGTTGGAACTTGGAGGAGAGCCTGTTGGAGCTTCTGAAAGAGATAGTGATGACACTGAGAAGGAGTTCATGGGGGGTGGGGCAAGGGCTGCCTCATATAAGTGGCAAGCAAGGAAGGAAAAAGAGGCAATTCGGGAATTTAAGAAGCCACTATTTTTAGGAATGATAAAAATTCATCTTTAGTTGAAAGGACTGTGAGTGACTGGATTCACAGTTTTTATCCAAAGTAATAGATTTGTGTGTTAGGGTAATGATTAATCTCAAATAAGTGACCTGAAGAGTGTAAAGTTGGACCTTGGATGGTGAGATTCTATAGCCTCGACTGGAAAAGAAATTTAGAAGAGCAGAGGTGTTAGATTGGCTAATTTGTAGGGATGGACTTCAGAGGAGAAGGTCATCTATATACTGTATGAGTTTAGATGTGGGGAGACACAAAGAGAGAAGGTCAGAAGCTAAGGCTTTGCCAAATAGGTAGGGGCCATCATGGAACTCCTGGAGTAGGACAGTCCAGGTGATCTGTGTGAAGAGGAAAGAGTCAAAATCAGTCTAGCTGAAAGTAAAAATGTTTTTAAATCAAAGTTGAAATTAAATGATCGTAGCCCTCATCTTAAAAAATATCCAAAGACAGAGTTTTTAAATGCAGCATATATAATAATAACATATTATTATCTAAACATGTAGCTTTTATATAAACAGTAAAGATTTCCTATAATTTGTGTTTTTGAAAGTTACAGAAATTGATATTTTGGTTGTGCCAGTAGTTGTACTTGCTGGTGATACCAGCGGTTTATGAAGTCCAGCACTAAGCTCCACCCCCATCTCTTTCTCATTCATTTCTTTTGCCATTAATTTTTTTCCTACTATTTTTATCACAATAGCAAAAATCACAATGTGTCCCTTTGTACCTCCCAGCAAAGCTGGTGGTACTACCAAACATATGATAAAAATTAATACAGGCTTTTTTTTATTTCCTGAGTGTAATGTTTGTATATATTTATCAATAAAAGTGAATATTGCTAGTATTCTGCTGCTTTCTTCCTAGCACTTACTTTGTAGAACTTACTTTGTAATGTTTTTGACAGACAACAAAGATTATGATGCCTATCTGTCATATACCAAAGTGGACCCTGACCAGTGGAACCAAGAGACTGGGGAAGAAGAACGTTTTGCCCTTGAAATCCTACCTGATATGCTTGAAAAGCATTATGGATATAAGTTGTTCATACCAGATAGAGATTTGATCCCAACTGGAAGTAAGTTAATATTTTCACTTGTTTATTTCATTTGTGTGTGGATATATATATGTGTGTGTTGTAAGTAGACATGTCTATGTAGTCGCCATTTTTCCTTAGCAATTTGCAACTTGAGAAATTTTATTTAGTTTCCCAAGAAAGAAATATTTTTAGATGAAATTGAATTCTTAATAATCCAGAGAAGAAAATCCTTAATAAATAAATAAATTAAAAAAAATAAGCCAGAGATGATAGTTTATCACTTTATAAACCATTGCATTCTGTGAGCCTTAATATTTATTTAAATCAAATGAGGTATTTATACCTTGATAAATATCCCTAATTACTACAACAGAGGCCAAAACTCTATCCAAAGTGCTGTTCATCCCCTGTTTTCATCTTCACAACGTGTTGACAACAAACAATTTTCACATAGTATGTGAGAGAAAGTGTAAGAAGCTTCTGGATCTCTTTATCAGTTCATTTATCCTGCTCCTTCTTCTTCTATTTATAGCATACATTGAAGATGTGGCAAGATGTGTAGATCAAAGTAAGCGGCTGATCATTGTCATGACCCCAAATTATGTAGTTCGAAGGGGCTGGAGCATCTTTGAGCTGGAAACCAGACTACGAAACATGCTTGTGACTGGAGAAATCAAGGTGATACTGATCGAATGCAGCGAACTCCGAGGAATTATGAACTACCAGGAGGTGGAGGCCCTCAAGCACACCATCGCTCCTCACGGTTATTAAATGGCATGGACCAAAATGCAACAAGTTGAACTCGAAGTTCTGGAAACGTTTACAGTACGAAATGCCTTTTAAGAGAATAGAGCCCATTACACACGAGCAGGCTTTAGATGTCAGCGAGCAGGGGCCTTTCGGGGAGCTGCAGACTGTCTCGGCCATTTCAATGGCTGCCGCCACCTCCACAGCTATAGCCACTGCCCACCCAGATCTCCGTTCTACCTTTCACAACACCTACCATTCACAAATGCGTCAGAAACACTACTATCGAAGCTATGAGTACGATGTACCTCCCACGGGCACCCTGCCACTTACCTCCATAGGAAATCAGCATACCTACTGTAACATCCCCATGACACTCATCAATGGGCAACGGCCACAGACAAAGTCAAGCAGGGAGCCGAATCCAGATGAGGCCCACACAAACAGTGCCATCCTGCCGTTGTTGCCGAGGGAGACCAGTATATCCAGTGTGATTTGGTGACAGAAAAGCAAAGGAAATCCCGTCCCTGGGCGTTTGAAAGGAATCTGCAGTCCAGTGCCTGGAACTAAATCCTCGACTGCTGCTGTTAAAAAAACAAACAAACAAACAAACAAACATGCATTACAATCTCTAGAACACGAGGAAAAACAGGGTCTTGTACATATATTTTTTGGAATTTCTTTGTAGCATCAGTGTTTTCCTGTTTTACCATGTTGTCTCTTACCATTACATTTTTTTACTTTGTTTTATATGTCATTGGATTTGTAAATTTACATTTTTTTTAAAGAAGAGACTGATGTGTAGATAGAAACCCTTTTTTTTTTGCTTCATTAATTTAGTTTTAGAATGGGTTTTTAATGTTCTTTTTAAATTTTGTTTTGCTTTTAACATTTCCTTGGGGTGCTTGGACAAATCTATCTGATGGGACAAGGAGCACCGGATCCTCTCTCGGGTTCTTCCTAGGACCAGCTGGGCCACAACGGCCTTCAGAGAGCAGTGCACCTGAGCGCCAGCATTGCACTGAAGTTTGGGAACAAAAAAGAGAGAGAAAGAGAGAAGAACATTTGCTCATAAGAGGGCCCTGCCAGTCAGAGCCCTGAAATCTCTTCCTTGTCCCCACCTCATTCCCCACCTCTACCCTTCTCGTGGCAGCATGATCTGTAGAACTCTGCAGAGGGTAGGGGTAGGCCTAACTGTCTTAACATTTAATTCACTTCGCTTCAGAACACACTCTAGACCCAAAGTTGTGCTAGTCACATAGCAGTGACTGCTACGGAGTGACCACTACAGAAGGAAGATCGAAGGCATGAAAATCGGGAGAGTGTTGCTTCTGTTGTTTTCAAATGAGTTGGTGTACCCTTATAAATATATATATATATATATATATATATATATATATATATATATATAGAAATATATATAGAAATACAAATAGAAATATATATATAAAACAGCAAAACAAAACAAATAAATAAAAAAACACACAAAAATACAAAACCAAAAAAAAAAATCAAGCCCTATATTTGATCACTTCCTGGAAAGGCATGAATGTGTTTGTGGCTGTTTTTGTTTGAAAATCTACTTCCTCTTTTCCCTCTATAATTAATTTTTTCTGCAAATGAGATTATGTGCAAATACCAGGCAAGTTAACTCAGATAGGTGAATCAAGGCAAGTACAAATGAAATTTCCATTGAAGGCTTCCATTAACCAAAGGGAAGATCAGGAGGTGTCATCAAATATGTTTTGTCACCTTGTATTATACAAAATTCTATCTTCTGAAAAGTCAGAAAAAAAAATCTGTGCAGCTTATTGTGGGATCCCCATGTTAACTGACTTGTATTTACTTTTCAATGCTTCTTTCGATTTATGAGCATAAGCAGAATTTATTAATGTAAAGATGTTTAAATAAGATCTCAGGAGGTCAAACATATGAATAACAACACAAACTACTATTTTCAAAATAAATATTATTTACACAAAATAGTTTTAAATTAGATCAGAAAATATACTTAAAATACTTAATTTTATTGTATAGAAATTAATTTAATTTAACTATATGATTCTGTCTTTCAGAAACAGAAAGTTGATGCTCCCAGGAAATTTGTCACTTACCATCTAGCTTTATGTTTCAAATCAATCACATAAGCAGCTAATTCCTTGTTGTGTTAACAATGATGCTAAATCGCCCACAAAAGATCCTGTAGAGGGCAGAGTTGTTAAAAGTATTACTTTTGTAGATTTTAGTTGTTTGTTCGTTTGTTTCAAGTCAATGTGACACACTGGTAATAGAACTTAAGCTTTATAGAACTTAACTTTAGTGATTCATCATAGCAAATTCCTTTTCCATCATCATCTGTGGGCTCAAGTAGTAACTACTGTGTTTGCTTTATTCCTGCCATACCACATAACAACAAACCAATTCTAGAGTTTGGGTCACAAGGTTAAAGTGTGAGCAGGCCACATGGACATAAAAGTGTAAATTGCAATAAAGGTAATTGGGGAGGCAAGGTAGAACTGTGAATCTATGAGAGACGTACCACTTTGTAACAATGCAAAGGTCTCTGTGTGACAAGGCAAAGGAGCCTTGGGATGTGCATTCATTTTTAATTTGCTTAAAAAAATGTTTACTTCCCTGACAACTTGCCTAGGTCTTCTCTATAATATGTCTTTATTCTTGTGCTCCCCTTGGTTCTGTGTCATATTTTCAAAAACCAGAACTGACGCTACAAGGACACATAAAACTTTAAGGTCAGCTTTGCACATTGGGTTATTTTCAGAACCAGAGAAGCCATTGTTTACTTTATACTATGGACACTTGTCATTGGACTGGATTCCAAACTTCCCCAGTACTCAGAAGATTGTAAATGTGGCAATGGACTGATTTATTTCTTTGTTACTTTTTTTAAGTTTTTAAGTGCACAGCGGGTGTGTGGAATAAATGTGGAGGAAGTAATCAGACCACAGTCATATTTTAGGCATCCATAGGTGTTAATTTAGCTGCATTGGGAGTACATTTTTTGTTCTATTTTTAGTGTAGATTTAAGCACTTTGAATAGCATGATTCAGGGATTGATGGGTAATATTTGATACTCTCACAACTTAAGAATATTTTTCCTCCAATGCTTTGTTATATTTACAAGTGAAATAAATGCAAAAGAAGCTATCTATAGCTTTAGAAACATTCCTCCCAAGTTTCTCTTCCTCTATCAGCTCCACATGAGAACCTGTGAAGAGAACTCATGGTTCACATGTTTTATGTGTAACAGAAGTTCTATGAGAACTCACAATAAAATAAAAAAAAACATTTATTTCCCCTAGTGCTTAGGTTTCATCCTTCTCTTTTTGTTTGTTGGGGTTCTGGGGGATAAGATTATTCTAGCTGTAAAAACACATTTGAAAACGTGAATGTGTTAGCCAAGCTGGGGGAAAGAATGGACTTCCAGACTTGGATATGTGTGATGTTTGGTATTACCTGTTCTTCATCAATCACCGCCTGAGCTCTGAATGAAACATTGTAGATTCAAAAGTCCATCTGGTTCTTTAGTGTAACCTCAACTTGCTGCTTCTGAGCATCTTAGTCTTTATTCTGGTGCTCAAATCTTTGATTATTTCATTTCTATCCCATCCCTTTGGTCTTCGATGGGCAGAAAAGACTTACATATATTGTGCTACCAGCTGGTTAAAGTTTAGATGAATTCTACGAAATAAATCGAAGACATGATGAGATCTGAACCTATTCTATTTCTATAGCTAAGCATCTGATTGTTCAGTCAACCATTTTGTAATTATTATTTTCCTCATAGTATATGTGTTTGAACTCTATTAACTTAAACTTAAATACATAGATGCCGGTTTCTTCCATATTTCATTGTTAATAAATATTTTATAACAAGAGGAAATATTAACTGAGAGCCAATTCCTAAACTCTAAATATGCTTTCTTTATCCTAGAATAGTAATTAACTTTTCAGATACCAGTTATTTGAGTTGCAATTACTATTTCTAGGAAATCATCTATTTGTACATTGTAAGCTATTTTCTGATTCTAGAATGGTACCCTCACTCTTTTTTTTTAAAGGAGCTGTTTTTAATCTTGTGTTTAACTTTTTCTTTATCATTTGGTTTTTTTTTTTTTTTTTGGTTTTTTGAGACAGGGTTTTTCTGTAGTTTTGGAGCCTGTCCTGAAACTAGCTCTCTTAGACCAGGCTGACCTTGAACTCACAGAGATATCCTTGCCTCTGCCTCCCAAGTGCTGGGGTATAAAGGCGTTCTCCACCACCATTTGGCTTATTTATTTTGTTTTTGAGACAGGATACAGGCCACACTGGAATCAAACTCTCAATCCTTCTGCCTCAGCCTCCTGACTGCTGGGATTACCAGCGATTGCTTCTTTACTATTTTTAGTTTATATCATTAGTCCCAGAAGAAATCTTATTGAATTTCTAAGGAAAGCATTAGAGTCACAAGTGAAATCACTGGATGGAACTAGAAGAACACATATACACAGAAATTGAAAATGCCTTATTGTCTCTGATCTGAAGTTGTTTGGCCATTAATCCCATTACTGATGTAGTAAATGATTAGAGGTGAAACAGGTTAGACATCCCACTGCAGATTCATACTCCCTATTGTGGAAAATGTTCCCAACCATACATACAGTTATTAAAAGAAATCACAATGTGATTCTGTAATAAAAGGGGACAACTTTGTCGATGGAAGCATAGGCTGTTTCTTGACTTATCATGAATCTTTCCTATCTGATTATTCTGAACAAAGAAAGTAACCAACAGTTTCGATTTTCCTTAATAATAGGCCTTACATTTGAGTTCAAGGATATCTTGGCTCTATAAAGTCAACTAAAGGAAATAATGTACACTACTTGAACTTTCTGGTGAGATTGATAGAGATTGTGTAAATCAGTTTTCCTTTGTGTGACTCTCAAGACTTCCAGTTTCCCAATAGCCATAGAGATTTATATTCAGAGGACAGTGTTATAGGCTAATATTTAGAAACTTACATATCTTGCAGACATTGTGTTTGTTATATTTATCTTCATTTATGAAAATTCAAGGAAGATTATTGTTCTTCTAGCAGAGATAATTCCTCATCCAAAATGGCCTTACTTTATGAGAGACATGGGAAACAGTGAAGAAAATTTTGCCAATGATAACTACATTATAAAAGAGAAATGTCTATTATTATTTGGATAATTTACTCATTTCTATAGTAATTTCAAACAGGAGATATAGAAAATCATATATTGGATGAGTATGACTTATTAATTTTTTGTTTGACTTATTTTATTAATTTTTTGTTTGTTTTTAATTGCAATATCTACCAAAAATGATTCAAACAGTAGAGAAAAATAAGAAGTAACCCTTTGATGTGTTTTTCTAAAAGAAACCAGTTTTATTATGAAATGAATTACAATTTGTTATGCACTTCACTTTCAGTGATTAAGTTTTTGCTATTTCACAAATTCTAATATGGCCTTAGAACAATACATACAGTTTTGAAAAGTGAGGTGGTGGTGATTAAAAATTGCAGTTTTTTTTTTATTCATTGCCAAGTGAAAACTTACGCTCTAGGAAAACTTATGCTCTATGTTAATAGAATGAAATACGGTCAGAAAGAGCTGTAAAATCTTACTTAACTTGAATACAGCAGAAGAAGGAGGAGAAGAGTTAATTCTAATCTTAATTTGATGTGCCCTTGTCATAATCAGACTTTGGCTAAATCCATAGAAAATGTCTATGAAAATACCGTAATTCCCATTCGGTATTATGTCTTTTTTACAGGCTCAGAACACAAAATGTCTCCCCATTACAGATAAGATATGCATATATATTTCTAAGAGACCTATGGTTTCATAAATATATATGTGTAAATTCCTTCTATTCATTAGTAAATTTTCCCCTAATAGCCTCTGCGTTCACTGACAAATTCATGCTTCTGAATCCTTCATTAAAGTAAGTAAAGTATTTTTTCTTGTTTTCTATCATTTACTTCTCATTGGTACATCCCTCGGTGTTCATAAATCTGAAAATTTTCTCTTTCTAACAAAAGGAAAAACTCTAAAAATTCATTACACTGTGTTCCCTCTACTACAAAATAACAAACTCCAAAAAGCTGCCCATGAACTACATGTAATATCTATGTTGTATAAATTTCAATCTTCGTAATCTAAATGTTACCTTTCAAAAGGCATGCTGTGTCATTAAAAAAAGATTTAATGTGAAATGACCTTATTACATAGTGCATGAATATCTGGCAAAGTAATATGGATCTATCTTTACTAGTCAATGAGAGGTTAAATTTGGAAGATTGAATGTGTTTTAGGTTAATGTTCAATTGGGAGGATGGCTTCTTATTGTTAGGATACATGGGCAATTGTCCATACTGCTTGCAGTATATGCTCCTGTTAACAAGAATCCGTAGTATATTCTTTCCACCAAAATAGTGGAGATGTGTTCATATAATCTGCTATTTAATTACAACTTTTGCATCTTCAGAGTTTGAGGGAACCCAAATAGGAAAGTGGATATAGTCATTTTCCTCTGCTGGTGTTCAAGTCGTGTTTTAAACTCAGACATGCTCAGATCTGTTCACAGTCAGTACAAGTGCATTTTACATAGTATTTCTCTTGAGTTTTGCTCATCCTCTTTTGACTTTGTACAATCTAGAATGTATGTAACTCATGAGTAGGTGATGGGGGCGCTCCTTTTTTTTTCTTAGGATACTTACAATTATATATTTGGTTTTGCTTTGAGTAGCAATAGGAAAATAGACAAATACACGTGTAAAATCGAGAAATTTTAAACTCGACTTATAATTTGTGTTTTATAGTCGTTTCATAAGTCTGTTGCTCTCTATGAGTATGCTCTCTATATATCCTGTAAAAATAAATTTATATGTTACATAGAAATTCAAGAAATTAAATTATTTATTAAGCTACAAGTGTTTCTTCTGATTTCTACCTGATAATAGATGACAATAAATTCAATGATGTGTTGTTGGAACATATGTAAGTATGTTTGTTAATTTAATAACTCTTGTTAAACTCTTCCTTTCCTTTCTTTGTAGGCTTATAATTCTTAGGACTAATTCCTACCATGGTTGTGAGGATAGACTTAAGAAATGCCCAGTTGGCTTGGGGAAAAAAGGAAAAGCAAGACTCGTTGAAAAACTAAGTCTATTTACAATCCAGTTTTATCCTTCACTATTGAATTTAAAGAGGTTTGATTGGCTAATTCAAACACGTAAAGTAATTATCACATCATTGGTCTTTTCAAGGTTAAATTCCCTGTGTAATTCCTTTGAGAAACAAAAATGAATGATAACTTGTGAGTCATTTGCCGAGTCCCTTTCTTCTGGGCATTTTCCCTTTTTACGTGATATTGAATGTACATTTAACAACAAATTTAAATGAAGCAACTATTCAGAAATTTATAATATGGGTGACACAATAGCTTACTGCCGTGGGCTTTGTACTATTCATATACAGCCTATAAGAATTATTTGAAGGAATCTCTTAATTTATCCTATTTTTCTCAATCAATATTTACTATTTAGTAATACCAACATAAGGTAAGTTAGGTAATGTAGAATCTTGTTTTGTGTACAATAAAACAAGATACAGTTCCAGATAATAGAGAACATTACTTTTTGCCAACTGCTTAGTCAATTGCTTGTCTAAATTATAAATTTTAATCTTCCTTACGTCAGTTTGTTCTTATTTGCTTTGTGTGAGACTCCTATGTGAACAGTTATGCATTGGCCTCAAAATTTCATAAGACCTTGAAAATATAAGTTAAATATCAAACTCAGGACTTTATGGATATTCTCCTTTGTAGTTTTGCTTATATGGTAGATTAAATTGAAGCATATAAAAATAGGAATCTAAGAAAGGTAATATATTGCAAATATCATCAAGTCTACAAATGACTTGCTTATTTGAAAAACCAATATGGCAGTTGATTTTCCTTTAGCCAAGGAAAATAGAAAATAACAGAATAAACAAATGGACACTGACTAAAGGTAAAATACCCCATAACACAGGAAACAGAATGGATCAAAAGTCTTCATGAATAGTCAAGATGACTATGAAGTTTGGAACATTAATGACTGGATTAAGTAAAGAGAATAGTCTAGTTTGCCTATTGCACTTAGCAAAGAATTATTGCACATTATGCAACTGACAGGAAACCTAGTCTCTGAATATAAATTCTTTATTAGATAATCTCAAGCCAAATGGAGAAACATTTCTTAATTATTTTAAATTAAATGAAAAATTGATTACTAAATAATATAACATATGAATACAAATAATGATTTTGGCATAGCTGATACTCTGACACAAAGATTTTGTGAGGGGTGAATTATACTTTTATATATGATACCTGCTAGTAATAAATACTTCTAAATCCTGGGGCATTTAGAATAAAAATATCAGCAAATGTAAGAAATAAAGAAGCAACTAACCTTTCTAAGTCTGCTATTAATTTTAGTTATTTTCTTGGTAAACCCTCAAAAAAAGACCCTTTAGAGAACAACCAAAATTGCAAACTGTCCAAGCCAAACCAATGGGTCTCAAATCTTTGGTTCTAGAAGACTAGCCTGGAAACAACTTTCGAAGTGAAAATTCAGGACTGGGCATATAACGCAAGAGGGTATTCTTCTAATGTAAAAGCCCTGGGTTCAAAACCCAGCATGAACTCTTTCTAAGGTGCCATTTAGACTGAAGCCAGTAAGACATAGATAGTATTAAACTGTACTATAGTAGCTTTCCCAGGTGATCATGACACAGGCCCATCAATCGCCCTTGAGAATCACAGGTATAGAGTGTATCCTTTCTGTCCTTAAGACTGCTGTTGATCTTTGTAATATAAAATTATGAGTTGCAGTAGATAGGGAGCATCATAACATGGGACATCCTGTTAAAACAATTCCTCCCAAATTGTGCTATCAAAACACAATAAAATCTTCTAAGGATGAAATATTAACACCACAAAATTATAATACTTATTTCACAATATCTAAAGAGAAAGACAAAATGAGAAAATCAAGAAAACAAAGCTGAGCAAAGACATCAAATGCATCAAATATATGACTTCATAAAAGCAATTAGCAGAAAACAAACTAATTAACAATTATACAATTAAAATGAAACTCCTTTATAAAAGCACATACACATATTTTCAGTTGTTTTTATTTGCAAAGAAAAAAAGGTACAATGAGACAATAATACTAAAGATATTGATTGTGAAAATATAAACATGATATCAAATTTGTTAAATTAATCATCAATTTTTTTCCTCAAGTTAATCATCAATTTCTTCAATAGATTAACTTTACAGGGGATTTTGATTCTCTGAATGTTCTTTAGCATAAGCATAACTTGACAAACTTGCCTGTAATTCTAAAATTTAGAAGACTGAGACAAAGAGATCCTGAGTTTGAGGTGACACCAAAGAAAGTGAGGGAGGGAGGGGAAAAGGAGAGAGGAGGAGGAATTGGTAATGGAGAATAACTTGTAGAATGCGTTATAGCAGTGGCAGATGTCTGAATCTCAAAATAATTAAATCCTAGAAATTTTATTTACCTATTTATTCTATATTTTTTTGGTCAATTCTCACAAAGTAGCCCACATTTGCCTGGAATTGAAGATTCAGCTTAAGCAGCATGCAGTCACTGTGAATTCGGAGATGTGTTACAATACCATGTGTGAAATTTTGGGCCATGTAATCTGGTGACTGCTACTTTAACATATTGCATAAAACACGAAAGCATATTCATCCAGTTTCAATAGTTTTATGACTTTTTATGGTGACCCAGAGAGTAGCAACAAACTCTACTTTCTTTTTTTTTTTTTTTTTTTTTTTTTTTGGTTTTTCGAGACAGGGTTTCTCTGTGGTTTTGGAGCCTGTCCTGGAACTAGCTCTTGTAGACCAGGCTGGTCTCGAACTCACAAAGATCCGCCTGCCTCTGCCTCCCAAGTGCTGGGATTAAAGGCGTGCACCACCACCACCCGGCCAAACTCTATTTTCTTATTTCAACTTTCAATCATTTATTCTAACAAAATAGCATCAGTCAGATGAGTTTATCTCACTGAATTAACTTATTTAATATTACACATAATTTGATTTTGTATGATAGTATTAGGGAAACATTTTAATGAATTTACCAACTTTCTTACCATCAAAACAGTGGTTATAAAAGAATAAAAATTCTGGTTTTTGTCAGAAGAAGAAGATGAAAAAATTTTACACATTGGGCTCCATCTCCTGAAATCACAGAACAAGGACTATGTTCCTGTCCATGATATCTCACATTTATATATCTTTTATTAATCAAATTATTTCTTTGATAGTGTATATAAAATGTATTTTGATTACTCTTTCCCCTTACCCTCTCTTACTATTTTCTTTCCTTTACCTAGCCTCCTCACCATTCCGTACCAGCTCCTTTCTCAGATTCATGATGCTAGGGTTAGTTTTGTGACCCATCTAGTTTATTCAGGGACATCTTTGTGAGCAATGCAGTGGGAATACCACTGGGGGTTGGTGGAGTCATCATTGGGTACACAAGTGAAGGCAATTGCTTCCCTTTTCTCTGAACTTGTAATAAATAGCTCAGCAGTGATAAGGATCTCTGAGCCCCTCCTCTATCCATGCCTGGATATTGACAGGTTTACTCTAATGCATACTCCCACTGGGCTCATTTTGATCTATATGCCTTATACTACTGTACTACTATTGACGTTGTTTGCTTCTAGGTCTAAAGAAGAATGAATGAATCCTTTGATGCAAGCTTTTCAGAAACTAACCAGATCTCAAATACAGAACTAATATTTCAAGGACACAAACCTTGTCAGTTAAAGATAAATATTCTGTTTTTGTTTGTTTTTCAAGACAGAGTTTCTTTGTGTAGCCCTGGCTGTTGTAGAACTAGCTCTGTAGACCACACTGGCCTCGAACTCACAGAGATCTGACTGCCTCTGACTCCGCAGTGCTGGGATTAAAGGCATGCGCCACCACAGCCCAGCCATAAATATTCTTATAATCCTTCATGGAATTGCCAAATCAAAAACTTTCCGGAGTGTGCATTTTGAAGTTATAAAAATGTCACTCCCATTTTAATAACTTCCACAATTACTTTAGGCCTTTTACTCACCTAAAATTTTATAATGGTAGAGCATCTCAAAAATAATAAGCAACAGAAAATGTCATTGAGTACAATAGCAATTTTGAGATTTCTGCGCTAAACTGAAATAGAAAGCACATTGATGTATCTTCTCAATGCATTCTGGACTCTAGTAGTTCAGACCACCTGACTGTGAATATGGTAAGCTTTTAGTAATTTTTAAATAGTGTAGTTATATGTATAATGTGTACAAACTCAAACTAAAACCATGCAGTATCAATATTTTCAATATACATCCTACCTTAAACCAACAGATATGAGTTGGCAAGTTAATATATTGCGTAAGAAAATTATTCAGTAATCATTTCTTAATAGGCTAAAAACAAGTCTCTAGGTTTCTCTTCAATCAACTTTTCTTTATGGGTCATACATTTTTACCTTAAAGGAGAGTCAGCTCATTTTGCTCTCCCTATAACATTCTGTGATTGTCTCCAGTTCCTACACTTTCCTTACATGGTATCCCTGAATTAGTTATTTATAAAGAACGAAGAGGGTATTGCACTCAGCAACTATCACAAGAAAAGCCTGTGGAAGCATCAAAGCAATTGCCATGAGTTACTTATCTTTCCATCAAATTTATTTTTGCAAGGCTGTGAAATAGCATTTTTTCAGATTCCATTTAAATTTTGTCCTTAGTAAATAACATGTCCCCAGCAAAGTCTAACCTCAGAAATACGATTACTGATTTGATTTTTCTTAAGGTTTCTCTTTAGAGACTAGACTGCATGCCACCACTGGTGGGAAATAGAAACACAATAGAATTAAGGAAATAAACAACGACATTTTAAGTATTCTGCACCAGGAAGAGACCTTTATTCATAGGCATCTTCAAAGCAGGTACCTGAATAACTAACTCACTGTGTATCACAACAATGCTGGACATCAGGGGGAGAAATCAAAGAAGGGGGACTGCAGCGATTTCTTCTGGGGTAGCATTGAAGATATGTATTTTTCTGTTGCTATCTCTAAAGACAGCTATGGTTTATAGATAAGGCTGCATAGCTGACTGTAACACATAGAGCGTACTTAGCAGTTAGACTTTTATTTTTAAGCGTGAAGGAAATCTGTCACTAAAGATGAATGCTGCATATGCTAGCACTAGAGATGGTGATTTTGTAATTTTATTGTACTTGCCTTAATAATTTTTCAAAAAGAAAAAGTATATACATATAAACAAATGAAGAGGATGATTGAAGAGCATTTTTTGGAAATAGGCAAGTTTTGCATTTGTTATACTTTTTAAAACATAATTTATGACATAATCCCAAAGCATACTTGCTGAATTCGTGTAAGGAATATGTGAGCACATGAGAACAGCAGTTTGTGTAAGCACAATATATTTCATATTGAGATTAAGAATTAATGATAACTTAGTATGATTGCTGAAAATTTAACAGGTTGAATGTTCCAAGAAACATTAATTTATTACGTGCATAAGAATATTTCTGTATAATATTAAGAAAGACTTAAAAGTGGACTTTATTTGTGAAGCACAAATTATAGAGAAAACAAACAGGGTATGTGTCCAGTTTGTAAAATGTTTCTTTCAAAATTTTTATCTCATTGGTTGAATGGAAGTGTGTGATGACTTGAAAGACTTTTATGAATTGAACAGTCCCACCAACAATAACAAAAGAACAAATAAAGCAGTGTGAATAAATTGCATATGAATACTTCTTTTAATCAATGCCAATTTATCCTAAAAACAAAAAAGACCCACTTTTGTCAGTATAATATTAGAGATTTGTTTACCAGCTGGTGAATAAAGACATATTTGTATTTCTAATAAGAAAATATAAAGAAATCATATCTATTTTCTAATATTTAGTATTTATAGAGTCAAAGCTAACATATAGAGATAGTTCTTAAGTTTATAAAAAGTTACATTTGTACTTAATAGATGGTATATAAAGGTAGGTTTGAGAACATAAATATTAGCAAATTTGTGAGAAAAAAATATGAAAATGGTGCAATATTGGTATTATTCATTATTTTATCTAGCTCCCATATGTGTGTATATCTCATCAATTTATATGTATATTTAAATATGCTTTATATACATATATGTTCTACATAATATAATTGTACTTAAGTACCAGATTTAAAATCTACAAGTGTAAGTGTCATTATATGGGGAATAAATAGTATCAAGACAAAATCAAATGCCTCTTGAAGATTCAAATTATAGGGAAGGACATTAAATAAAATAATTGTCCCAGATAAGATGCGAAACTTTTCACACATGCTTCCCTAAGCACGGTAAATTATTTTACGTACGTTCTATGAACCTCTAACTGAGAAAAACACAAGAAGAGAGATAGCATCCTTTACTGGGGGTGAGCATTGTAACAGAAAGTCATAATTTTTAAATAGGAGCTGTTTACTGCAACATTATGGAATGTGACAAGGTAATGAACTTATATAGGTGCTGCTGTTTATTTTATGTTTGGAAAACATTTCTTCCATGAGGCAAAAGGGTATTAAAATGAAAACCTAATGTCTGGTATATCACAGATGTTTCTATACCCATGGTAAGTATTACTGCTTCTTAATGATACACACTTTTTCTGCATTTTGAACATCTGTAAAAAGTTTGTAGCTATTATTGTATCAGATTGTACCCAGAGGAAATGTGAAAACAAAGGGTGGGTGGATAGATTTGCTCAAAACCCACTATAGACATTTATTTGGAAAATAAAAAGAACATTTGATATCAATAAAAATATCAAAAATGAAAAATTGACCCATAGAAATTGACCCACATGTACTGTTATTTCACTCAACCCCATTGTTCTTTGTAGCATCCTTGAGGCAAACATATTGTTTTTCTTTTTTTGCTGTTTATGGATCTAAATATTTGGCTAAAGTACCTCTATAGAGTACTGTGTGTCATTAATCTACGTCTGAGAAAGAACATGAAAAATAAAAGTAACCCTTTATATTGCCCCACTGTCCAAACACAGAAAAGTAAACCCTTTCCTTTCTTCCAATGTTCTGAGCCTCATGCTTCAGTACAGATAATTTTCCATATAGATATCAGTCCAGGTCTAGGTTTTTGTACAGATTTCCTGTGACAGTGTCAACAGATGTAGTGAGTCAGCTCAGAAATGGACTCTGAAGAAACTGCTTAATGCTCCACGATAACAGCCTATATGTCTAATTTTTAATTTTCTCAGCCCACCTCTGCTTAGGAGGCTGAAGAATATTTTGACTTGCATAGACTTATGCTAATCAAGCATTTAAGATATTGTCTTCAAAACAAATGATGATTATTAATAGCAGTCATGGAGACCAGAATGTTCTTGTTATCTTGTAGGGATGTGAAGTCATAATCAGAAGTACTTTTTGGAAATGTGGAATTATATAGAGGAACGTTAATAGAAAGTGCCTAGTGCTAAGTATCAAGATGCATCTCTCCTAACAACTGAGATATAAGAGCTATTTTAAATCTAGCTACTGGAATTTTCCTTCTGTACACAAAACTAGAAAAAGACCAGCTCTGACTATTGATGCTTTCTTGTTCTCACTGTGCTGATGCCCTTGCCCTCCCATTAAACAGCAGAGGATCCCTTAACCATGTTGCCCTTCCTGGCTTATTAAAATTAATAAAACTCCTCAACCTTCTCTTTTTAAGTCTCTGCTTGTCCTCAGTGTTCTTATTAAGCATGTTGTCTATTTTGAATCTTGAAAAATAACCTTAATCTTCAACTTTTGAGTCACATGTTTTTATCTTGTTTCTAAATAAGCTCAATACCACAGCAAGACACATCTATTTGAGGTGATAGCCCTGATAATTGAATTAAAACTATAGACCTCTTTTATCTCTTGAAACATAAATATAAAAGACATCAAGACAATATTCATAGGATTTGCTTTGATATTTGGTAGAAGAGAGTTACTGGTTACTTTGATCAGACCATCTAATCCTTTGAAAATTACTTTTTCCGGTGTTGCTAGTCTACTAATTTAACAACATGGAAACCCTATGATGTACAGTAAAGTATGGAAAAAAACATACAAATGGCATAATTTAAGTTGAGATCTTGATCATGTTATGAGACCTTCTTTAGGCTCAAATTTCATGTCTGGAAAAAAGGGTTAGACATTGGTATCTACATTGGAGATGAGTTGTCAAAGTTCCCTGGTTGCTTCATTCATCTTCTCATTAATACCAGACATTGTTATAGGGTCTGATGACATACTGGGTAATCACATCCATGATATTCTTTAACAATGGGTCTTACTCTCTAATAGAGGGTAATATAAAAGGCAGAAGGAAAAATGAGAAAATTGTTACAGGCAATCACAATGTTAATGGAATGAAATTACTACCTAGAAAGGTTAATATACATAGATTGAATATGGGAGGCTACATATAATGGGGAAAATTATGACTAAACCTACAATCAAGAGAAAAAGATAGCCAGTGCCTTAGTTTCATTTCTATTACTGTGATAAAACACCATGACCAAGGCAACTTATAAAAGAAAGCTTTTTTTTTTGGCCTGAAGATTTTAGAGTATTCTGTTATTGTATATTGGGTTATTAAGCAACTTGTGTTAACATACAGACTAGTCAGGATGGGAAAAAGATATGGATGAATGACAGCTAAAAACCACAGAATTTCTTTCTGTATGAACATCATTAAAAGACCACTTTGGCATTTTTAAAATCAAATCTATGACAGTAATACATGAAAGCAATATAATAGATTAATATAAATTTTCTAGTTAATGTTTTATCAATTTCCAAATTGAACTCAAAATAAGCAATGCAGCAGAATTTAAAAATAAAACATCGATACCTCAAATTTATCAGGAATTTTGCTAAGTCTAGTTCTTTTTTTTTTCCATTTTTTTATTGAGAAAAGGAGAGCTGATCTATTGGGAGCTCACCAAGGACAGCTGGACTGTGACTGAAAAAGCATGGGATAAAACTGGACTCTCTGAGCATGGCGAACAATGAGGGCTGATGAGAACCCAAGGACAATGGCACGGGGTTTTGAACCTACGTAATGTGCTGGCTTTGTGGGAGCCTAGCCAGTTTGGGTGTTCACCTTCCTAGAAATGGATGGAGAGGGGAGGACCTAGGACTTACCACAGGGCAGGGAACCCTGACTGCTCTTTGGACTGGAGAGGGAGGGGGAGAGGAGTGGGGGGAGGGGGAGAAGGGTGGGAGGGGGGGGGAGAAGGGTGGGAGGAGGGGGAGGGAAATGGGAGGCTGGGAGGAGGTGGAAACTTGTTTTTTTTTCTCCTTTTCTCAATAAAAGAAAGCTTTTAATTGATGGCTGTTTACAGCTTCAGAGGGTTAGTCCATTGCCACTATGCGAGGAAGTGTGGCAGCTAGCAGGTATTGCATTGCAGCAGAAGCTGAGAGCTCACATCCTGATCTGTAGACAGCAGCCTTATAGAAAGCAACAGGGCCTGGCACGGGCTTTAGACTCCTCAAAGCTCAGTGACACACCTCTTCTAGTAAGGCCACACCTCTTCTAGTAAGTCCACACCTCCTAATCTTTCCCAAACAGTTCTTCTATCTGGAAATAAGTATTCAAATATATATGTTTATGGGTACCATTCTCATTCCAACCATCTCTGCCAGGAAAGGGGTGGGCATTAATAGCTGTTCACTTTAAAAGAGCAGGTAAGACAGAGGCTTTGAAGAAGAAAAGAAAGACTTCTGTTTCTGAGTCTCTAATTCAAGAGAGACAAAAGAAAACGGCAAGAAAACAGAGGGAGAGAGGGAAGGAGAAAGGTTGGGAGGGAAAGAGAGGGAGATTTTTCTCCATTGATATCTTTGTATAACATATCACATAGCACATGCTAAATGCAGTGTAGTTATTAGTATTTATCAGGTTCAAATGAAAAATTATTTGCTTTAAAGTTATTTTATATCTAGTTATTATTAAATACACACATATAGTATATATGCATATATAATATTTTTGTCTTTTTTCAACATATGATCCAGTTATAGTTTATCAGTGATGTTCATGAATGTCTTTTTGTTTGTTTATCTGTATTTTGGTTTTTGAAACAGGGTTTCTCTGTGTAACAGCTGGAGCTGTCCTGGAACTCACTCTGTAGACCAGACTGGCCTCAAACTCACATAGATCTGCCTGCCTCTGCCTAGCAAGTGCTGGGATTAAAGGCCACCATTACCTGGCAATTTATGAAGGTCTTTAACAGTTGGTAATAAAGAGGGCATATACTCACATGTTTTCATATTAACTATAGGGAAAACTATGAAATCAAAATATATACTCAGAATATGGACATGACTATTCAATTTGAGCCATAAGTTAGTCAGGGTCTATATGATTCTTGTGGGTAAGGGTCAGAAACGCGTGTGTACTGTCATCTTTGAACTAACAGTCTCGTCTCTTATTACCCTAAGACGTGTAAAGAAAGTGTAAACAAGTAGGAACTGGCAAAGCCTAAGACAAAACTTGTTTCTCTATTACTACTTCAGAAGTGAGTGGTGTACAACAGCTGCCAACTTCTCTGCTGTTCATGCAAATTGACTACAATCGACTGCAATCAACAAGACAGTTCTTCCTTTGGCATTTCTCATTCAATTTTGATCACACTGGAGGTGGGGGTGGAGTCCTACGGATACTAACTCAACTGGGAGAGAATGACGACTTTACTTAGCAGCTTCTCCAGGTAGTTTGGAGTGTCTATTCCTCACGTGATGCCAATACACGTTCTCTCTCTGTGGTTCCTCCAGCGGATTCCTGGTCTTCTGTGACAGCTTGAGTGTCCAATAGTACAATATTGAATATAGTTGTGACTTGTTGTTGCTCAGAATGACAATTTATTGATTCAAGAGAACGAAGACAGAGAATAGGATAGACTCCTTATGGAAAGGGGCCAGGCAAGTACATGAGTTCTGGAAGGCACGGTTAATGGTAGCCTTTGTTCAAGACTGTCTGACATAGAATCAATGAGAAGGGCAAGACGTATGGAGCTGAATCCTCTGTTCAGAACCTTGTTAGTGGCCCCACCTCGTGACATATATAGACAGACTTGTTCTGTTAGACACAGAAGTCCACAAGTGCTTTCAGCAACTGAGCAAAACTGACTAATCTGAAATGCACATATTCCCACCAGATTTAAAACACACACACAGACCTCATATACATACACACACGTACACATGTGCATATATATGTATATATACACAAACACACACATGTACACATATGCATACAAACACACACACACACACACACACAAAGAAAGCTTCTCTACTTTCTTCTCTTTTTGTGAATAAAGGTTTTTACTTGCTGTGTTTACAGAGGAAAATAGGGTGCTGACTGATTGGAGAGAACCGCATACTGCCTTTCAATTTTGCTGGTAGTAATTTAGGGCTAAATCTCCATTGGCAAAGACATTGAGGGTAAGTCTCTATATAAATAAAGATTTAGAGAGGCACAGGGTTAATTTCTTTCCTATCTGAAGTCTTCAGAACTCGGTACAAACCACGGCTACAGTTTTCTAGCCAAGAGGTCACTCTAACCCTTTGAGTAAGTTGAAGTTATGTTAAATACTCATTAGCATTTCTTTGATCAAATGTATATTTTCTTCCTTTTCACAACTTTCAAATGCAAATATGTGCTTAAACTTTAGCCACCAAGCTTCAAAGGGGAGAACAGCCACAGAATGTTTAAACATGCAAATCTGCACCTCTGAAAGGAAAGAATGAACCTTGCCTTGACTTGGCTCTTTTGTACACAGCAGCGAGTCCTGGAAAGCACAATTAAATACAGTCTCTCCAAACTCTCCTGTCAAGAAGTATATGTGTCTCAAAAAAAACCAAAAAAAAAAGAAGTATATGTGTTACCAACTGAACTACAAGCGCCTGTCTTTGAGAAATCTTAGCAAAATGCCATGTGTCCCAAGAGACTCTAAATGTAACACGATTACAGCTAAATTGAGATACTATTAAGAAAAGGTTCAATTGCTGTTCTTACAGACCAAATAAAAAGTATTGTTTGAAAATCAGCTCAGTCATTTCATTATTCGGATGATTTTTAAAGTAAACATGGATTATGAAGCCAAATATAGGTAGGGGCTGAGAGGAATATACATCCAACTTGCTTTATTAAAAAAGGCTAATAATTCAAGAAAGAATGTCATTAGAAGACCAAAATTTATTTTAAAAATATTAACCATTGCAAATAAATATAAACATGTTAATTAAAAGTAACACTGAATGTTGGTAAAGTCACAAAGAAATGGAGAAATGGAAGAAATGGGGAGGTAAGTGCAACGGAATTACCTACAGGTAAAGGGGAAATAATTTCCTGCAACAAAAAGATTTTCCATTTTTATCTGCTCTTATTCATTATATTAAAGGCCATTTTTGTATAATGTTCTATACTATGGTGAATCAAAGACAGGAAAATCATAATTTTTAAATTGTATTTTGAAGGTGTGAAGAGAGGTTAAGAACACTTGTTACTCTTGCAGAGGATTTGGGTTTTAGTCCCAGAACACATATATGGTGATGCACAACGGTCCATAACTCTAGATCAAGCAGATTGGACACCTTCTTTTGGCCTATGTGGGCACCAAGCACACACATGGTGTACAGACATATATACAGGCAAAACATTCATACACATAAAATTAAAAGCAACAACAACAACAAATTACATTTGGACAGGGAGTGGGGTGATGACTCCTAAAAGCACAAATGAACTTGCATAAGAATGCTACTGATTTAGCTTCTCTAGGAACGTGAATTATAAGCTCAATGTCCTTTATTTATGGCTAGAAACCAAATACGAGGGTCTGAAAAAGCATGGGATAAAACCGGACTAGCTGAACATAGCGGACAATGAGGACTACTGAGAACTCATGAACAATGGCAGTGGATTTTTGATCCTACTGCACATACTGGCTTTGTGGGAGCCTAGGCAGTTTGGATGCTCACCTTACTAGACCTGGATAGAGGTGGGCGGTCCATGGGCTTCCCACAAGTCAGGGAACCCTGATTGCTCTTCGAGCAGAGGAGGGAGGGGGACTTGATCTGGGGAGGGGGAGGGAAATGGGAGGCGGTGGCGGGGCGGAGGCAGAAATCCTTAAATAATTAATTAAAAAAAAGAGTGCTACGGAACACTGAGGGTGGGCTAGAAAAATAGCTCAGTGGGTAACAACACTTGCCATGCAAGATTAGAGGACCTGAGTTTGAACTCTAGCACCAATGCAAACACCTGCACATGGGAGCTAGGAGGTAGGTGGTGCCGTTGGCAGCGACAGCAGCAGCAGCAGTGAGGTTGTAGTAGTGGTTGGTGATTGCAAAGCCTTCGGAAAACAAGAATGAGAACCTGAGTTCTGATTCACAGCATTACGGAAAATAGTACAGTGACCCGCCTGAAATTCCAGTCTGCCTGTAATAGCACCACTCAGTGTGAGCAAGAAACAGAGACAAGGGAATCCTTGTGCAAGTAGGCTAGCTAGATCATTAAACCCTGGGTTCAAACGAAAGATGCTGCAATCAAGGAAGACACCTGAGGTAGACCTCTGGTTAGCACCGGCACACACAGCACATAGACACTCGTGTTGCAAGGGAAAACGAGGTTTCTTTCTTTTCTTTATTCTTGGTATCTTTATTTTTTTAATATTTATTTATTTATTATGTATACAATATTCTGTCTGCCTGCAGACCAGAAGAGGGCACCAGACCTCATTACAGATGGTTGTGAGCCACCATGTGGTTGCTGGGAATTGAACTCAGGACCTTTGGAAGAGCAGGCAATGCTCTTAACCTCTGAGCCATCTCTCCAGCTCTCGGTATCTTTAATAAAAGAATTTAAGGCTAGAGAGAAGGCTTAATATTTAAGGATGCTTTTTCCACTGTAACTGAGGTAGGTTCACAGTACTCATGTCTAGCAACTCAGTCACCTGCAACTTCAGATCTTTTGCTGGTCTCCATCGGCAACCCTTACCCCCCCCCCCCCCACACACACACACATGCACACGTGTGGTCCAAATGAGAACACACACATATATACAAATAAATCTTTTTTTAAAAAAAGAAAATAATATGAGCATGGAATCCAATTGAGGTCAATTGTATTAATGAGAGAAAAACAACAGGGCAAGCAAGCTGTGCCTTGTTACAGTTGTTAAAGGAGGGAATACAGAAGTGGAAGTGAGAAAGCCAAGATTTTTGTAGTGTTTATCAAAGAAATTCGGCAAAGCAGCCACATTGTGCAAAAGGAAAATGGCACTTCAAAGAAAGAATGAGAAAGTCTAAAGAAAGCCAAAAGTCCAAAGAGACAATGTGCTTAGGCATTTGTTCAGTACCTAAAAGAAAGAGACTTAAAAGGGAAGGTTTTAATGCCTTCCTTAGTTGCTATGAATCCCAAACCTATTATGTTTATGCTATTGGTTTTAACCTTTGATTGATCAAAAAATTTGACCTATATTTTGGTTAGTGTTCTTCTTGGCAATGTACTTCCTTCAGCAAATTTGATGGCTTGGATGGATTAGAATTTCCTCTCCATAAGCTGTTTGTAATCATAGTCACAGTTCTTTCATGTGCAGAATTTTCCCATTGGATCTGCCCTTTTCTTTCCCTAGCACTTTGCCACTCCATCAACTTATGCACAAGTCTCCTGAGATCATCTATCACCGTGGTTCTCAACCTTATTAATTCTGCAATGCTTTAACACAGTTCCTCATGCTGTGGTGACCCCCAACTATAAGAGCTACTTTATAATTCTAATTCTGTTACTATTATAAATCATAATGTAAATATCTGTGTTTTCCAATAGTCTGAGGCCACCCTTGTGAAAGGGTCATTTGACCCACCGAGGGACCTTAACCCAAAGGTTGAGAATCACTGATTAAGCAGAAAAGGCCTCCATACAAAATGCTGTAATAAAGACAACATGTAGAAACCAGTCTTTACATGCAGGCTCATTCTGAAAACCATGAAATGGGTGAGGTATTTTGTTATTGCCCATGGAAGTGCACCCCAACCCCCACCCCAAGAGTTATCCTCACTCAAACCTCCCAGAAAATAAAGGAGAAAATCTGTCAAATCTGAATAGGGGCTCTAAGTAATATATCAAAGACTATACCTCAGTGTATACCAATGCGATACTAAATTTCTAAAGGTATAAAGTAATGTCACCTGACTAAGCTGTTACTCACCCACAACTTCATATCATGGAAAAGAAAGTATTAATATTTGCTAACAATTTCTATTAGAGATAAAATTGTGTATTTTATGGTATCAGAAAGGATTTCTAAGGAGTTATTTTTATTTTATTATAACTATATAATGTGCCTTGTGCAGCTATAGCGCCATTTCTTAAAGTCAAACTTAATAAGACTATGCCTTTGCAGCATTTGTACAACTGCATGTATTTCCAAATCCATCAATTTTATTGCTTCATTTTTACTTTTAAAATGTACTCAAATGTTCGTGGACTCAGTAAAAGAATTTGAATGACTATATTACCCCTTTTGATAAGAAGTATCCACCCTTGAAATTCTTAGGTACATTCTTGATATTCATAAAATATATTAAGTCGGTAGCACAGTCTTCTTAATATAAAATATTTGAATTCATTTCTTAATGTAAATTATAGGAGAGCTGTAGGATGTGGAATATCCAGTAAGTGTCAACACTATTTTAAACCAATCACATAAAATTATAATAGTTCTTCATAAAAGCACCAAATTTTGTATTTAAGTTCTTGGGTGCATGCACATGATTAATTCAAAGGTACCTAGAAGGTTCCATAAACTGAGTTCATCAAGGAGAAATGGTCTTTCACTGTGATTAATGCCTTGACATTGTTAAGCTCTTCCAAAGACAACATTAATATCTTTTAGGGAATTCAAGTTTTGTAAGTACTCCTGTTTTGATGTGTGTATCTTCCCTTGAACTTCAGGCCATACTTATTTCCTTTTTAGTGCATATTTAAATCATTCTCTTCAATGTCTCCATAGAAATAACCCATGTTATTTCAAATATGAAGAATAAGAAGGCCTCCAATAACATCTTCCATGACATTAGAACAACCTATTCTTTATTCAGTAAACAAAATCAACTGCTTTGATGCTCTAGCCAAAAACAACAATTTGACACTCAGAAAAGAAAAGGTAAAATGAAACAAAAGAATGAAAAGGAACACTACTTCTCTCTTGCCTAAGTAGTGCCTAAAATTTCAACTCTATAAAGTCACTCATCAATCTAAAACCCAGACTTAATTACAACATAAATATGACTTTTATGAGGATGTAACACCTTAGTTTAAACAGGGATCACATGACTTGCTGAAACATTCCTTAAGAGATGAATCTGTCTCTGTCTCCTTTCATCGCCTGATGAAGGTTAATATTCAGGAAGATGCCTTTATGTTTGTCTTTGGGTTCTCCTTCTTATTTAGCTTCTCTAGGATCACTGATTATAGGCTCAATGTCCTTGGTTTATGGCTAGAAACCAAATATGAGTGAGTACATCCCATGTTCATCTTTTTGGGTCTGGCTTACCTCACTCAGGATAGTGTTTTCTATTTCCATCCATTTGCATGCAAAATTCAAGAAGTCCTTGTTTTTTACTGCTGAGTAGTACTCTAATATGTATACATTCCATACTTTCTTCATCCATTCTTCCACTGAAGGGCATCTAGGTTGTTTCCAGGTTCTGGCAGTTTGGATGCTCACCTTACTAGACCTGGATGGAGGTGGGTGGTCCTTGGACTTCCCACTGGGCAGGGAACCCTGATACCTCTATGGGCTGACAAGGGAGGGGAACTTGATTGGGGGAGGAGGAGGGAAATGGGAGGAAGTGGCGGGGAAGAGACAGAAATCTTTAATAAATAAATAAACGGGAAAAAAAGAGATGAATCTGGCATGGCAGCGGTTGTGTGCACACCTTTAATCCCGGCACTCAGGAGGCAGAGGGAAGTGGAGTTCGAGGCCAGCCTGGTCTACAAGAGCAGGTTCCAGGGCAGGCTCCAAAGCTACAGGAAAACCCTGCCTTGAAAAACCAAAACTAAAACCAAAAAAAGAAAAAAGAAAAGAGACGAATGGAACAAAGTATACTGAGTAGAAAAATAGAAATCACAACAAATTTGTACATAAGAAATGTGTATTATCTATTGATTGTTCTACGAATATTCCCCAAACATAAAGGCGTAAAATGATACTGATATAATTATATCACAGTTCTGTGGAATTTGTGCAGACATTCTTAGGACCACCGTTTCAAGATGTGTAAGAGAATTTTATCATCCAGTTAGCTTAATCTATGTTCTCATCTGAAGGTTCAATTGGAAAAATTTATGTTCTCAAACTCACTTCTACAGGTTTTAATGTTTGTGGTATTTGAACTGAACTGAGTTTAATTGAATTGAATTTCTCAGTTTGTCAATGACAATAAGACAGAGGTTCTCTTTAGGGACCTACTACATGTGCAGCTTGTTTCATCATAGTGTGGGAACCAATGGGGAGACAGAAAGAGGAAGAGAGGGAGAGAACAAGAGCCAGAGCCAGAAAGACAGAAAGATAGAGAAAAGCAAGGAATTACCAAAGGGGAAGAAGTTGCAGCCTTCTATAACCTAGTCATAAAAGTGAAAATCCACCTGTTGCTACGTGTGAGGGATTCAAGGTCACTTTGTTCAACCTAAACCCGAGAGAGTTTACAAAAAAGAAAATGTTGCAGAACTTAGGAATCATCAAAAAATGTCTCAGAAATCTGCTTTGTTATAGGATGAGGGAGTGTTAAGAAAAATAGAAATTTTGATGGGGCACTTCAATAATACATCATATCTTTTCTTTTCTAGGACTTTGCCCAAGTGATTTCCAAAATGTCATGATTTTGTTATAATAAGCATGGATTTAAGAAAGCATGCTGAATGAAATCTGGAGTATCTAGGAATATGTTTTGTCACGGACAAAATAAGGATGATAATCCTACCTTAAGATGTCATTGAAATTAATGAGAATTGTTTTAGATGTAAGATTTAGGTAATGTTTCTCTGTGTCGTTGCCAATATCTTGATTTTTTTCTAGAGTCACATATATGGTTAAGATGTTCAAGATATACAGTATATCTTTAAGGACATATCATATCATCAAGTAAATATTAAAATACTTTACCTCTAAACCTGAGCTACTAATTAGAATGCATATTTAAGTTGTGGATTTGATTAGGGACTTATTGTTCTTTTATTTAGAGATTAATCACTGTAACATAATCATTTTCTAGAAATTAACACCTATCCCAATAAGGAGAAATGAGGGCAGCGTAAACTCACTCCTCAGTATTTGATGCAGATTATTAATGTGCTCCATCAATGCTCAGGATACAAGAAGTTGATAATGATATTTACATGAATGATACCCTCTTTATCATGGCGAAGATTCTTGGTAGCATTTAGGAGAGAAGAGAGAAATCCATATACTTAAATGTAGCCAATTTATCATTGTCTCAGTTAACTGCAACTTGGTACCAGTTCTTTATCTCATTTCCTACTTAACTTTATGCCAAATACACACTTTAAGTGCTATGTATTATCGTTCTACACTGTTTTCTCTGTTTGTCACTGTTAATTAGGGTCACATTTTGGTTGGAGTTTGTTTGAGGAAGGTGCTTATTTGATTGCATTATTATCCTTACAACAGATGTCTGAAATAAATTTCGGGCTCATTCATTTAACATTGGCTAGTATTACAAAAACTTCATTACATTTATTTATTATATGTGGATATGTGTGTGCATGAACACATGCCACGGCACACATGAGTAGGTCAGAGGACAGCATTCAGGAATTGGGTCTCTCTTTCTACCACGAGGGGCCTAGAAATCAAACTCAGGTACTCACGCTTGGCAGCAGGTACCTTTTGTCTCTGAGCTATTTTGCTGTTCTAATTGGTTAGGTTTTACAATAACAAACATTTTGAGAAATTGATCTTATATAAAAATATACCAATTAATTTTAAAAATATTGAGTCATTAATGAAGCTATATGATTACTAACAAGATAACTACTGCAAAAAAGATCAGTTTATATTTGTTTATATCAGTCTGATCAACAAAAGAATCATTAGGTGCCTTTTTACATAAGACTTGAATGTCAAAGTTTGATATATATAAATACCTATATATATATATATATGTATTATGACATATTAAAGCATAATTCTGAAATTGTGAAAAACATGATATTCATACATATATGGAATGATTATGTGCTGAAGATTTAACAGTACTGATTCTAGTAGGATGGTAAAATAGTTCAAAGTATAGTTTTAAAATGCAAAGATTTATAAAAATAAACTAGTATGCAAAATAAATGCTGACTTTAAATAGAAAATCCATGAAAAATAAGAGTATACCAGACAATAAAACTATGTCTTTTGGAGTAGTCATTTGTTCTAAGTAGACATTGTTAATTGGCATGTAATTTCCAAGCGTAGGCTAGACTGTATCATAATGTATTATAGTTCCAATGGCTTTTAAAACTAAAAGTGTATGTTTTCCAATTTAGGACTTTAGTTTCTTCAGGTGTCTTGTAGTAAGGTGCTGCGGGTGAGTACATCCCATGTTCCTCTTTTTGGGTCTGGCTTACCTCACTCAGGATAGTGTTTTCTATTTCCATCCATTTGTATGCAAAATTCAAGAAGTCCTTGTTTTTTACTGCTGAGTAGTACTCTAATATGTATACATTCCATACTTTCTTCATCCATTCTTCCATTGAAGGGCATCTAGGTTGTTTCCAGGTTCTGGCTATTACAAACAATGCTGCTATGAACATAGTTGAGCATATACTTTTGTTGTATGATATGGCCTCTCTTGGGTATATTCCCAAGAGTGATATTGCTGGGTGCAGGGGTAGGTCTACTGCACATACTGGCTTTAGGGGAGCCTAGGCAGTTTGGATGCTCACCTTACTAGACCTGGATGGAGGTGGGTGATCCTTGGACTTCCCACACGTCAGGGAACCCTGATTGCTCTTCGAGCTGATGAGGAAGGGGGACTTGATCGTGAGAGGGAAAGGGAAATGGGAGGTGGTGGCAGGGAGGAGGCAGAAATCTTTAATAAATAAATTAAATAATTAAAAAAATAATAATAATAAATAATAATAAAATAAAAAAAGGTGCTGCTGGTTGTTTCCCGCCGCCCAGATTCCACACGGCTAGCTTTACCCGAAATAATTACCTGGAAACTGTATTCTTTTAAACACTACTTGGCCCATTAGTTTTAGCCTCTTACTGGCTAACTCTCACATCTTGCTTTAACCCATTTCTAATAATGTGTGTAGCACCATGAGGTGGCTTACCAGGCAAGATCTTAACCTGCATCTGTGTCAGGTGGGAGAATCATGGCGACTGCCTGACTCGGCTTCGTTCTCCCAGCATTCTGTTCTGTTTACTCCACCCACCTAAGGGCTGGCCTATCAAAGGCCAAGCAGTTTCTTTATTAATTAACCAATGAAAGCAACAGATAGATGACACTCCCACATCAGTGTCTAGTATAAGTATCTTGATAGCAGGAGTCTAAGGAGGCGGAAGCCATTCACCTCATAGCAGACAGGAAGCCAAACAGGAAGGAGGGGACCAGGAACCAGATATAGCCTTAAAAGGTAAACTCAAGGACTTGTATTCTGCAGGTAGTTTTTATCTCCTGACATCTCCAGAACCTTCCAAAATTAGTTCACCAGCTAGGGGCAAAGCATTCAAACACACGAGACTGGCAGGAATCTTTATATTCAAACTATAGTGGATCTAAAACTGAATCCTCAATAATTATGTGGATGTTGAACATAACGTTTGGGGGAATTTTTTTTATTGTTTCAGTGTATTTCAACACTTTAAAATCTAATTACAGTGTGAGTGACCTTTATTCAACAATTTTTTTGAAAGATCCTATTAATCTTACAGTGTTTCTATTAAACACTAGCATTCTTTGTTTGGTGTTGATACCTTATTAATAGAGAAATACACTTTTTTCTCACAGACCAGAAATTTTGGTTGGCATTGGTTACTCTTTGACATACAAAAATAAAAAATGAGGACCTTTATAAAACAGGGTTTGGTAACTATTGCCCAATATGGATCCAGATGGAGTTACTGCAACAATATCAGTGCCTGATGAGCAGAGCAGTATGCAAAGCCTGACATTGGCAACAATTCCAACACTTGGTAAAAGATCATCGACTCTCAGAAGATGGAAATTTTCCACAGCTTTGACTTGTTTGTGTTTAAAATGTACACTTAACACACATAATTTGCCACCTGTCACAAAAGGGAAGGAAATATCCTGACTGGGCACAAGTTATTATGAGTTTCATATCATGGTTAGATTAAGAGACACTTATGTGGCTACTGTCATATAATAAAATGCAAGGCAACAAGCCAAATTTAGATCACACTTTAATTTTTGTCAAACATCTCCACAAGTTTTATCAAAACCTTTAATAGAATGGCAAATCAATGAGAGAAGGAAAGACGTTATTTACACTTCACAACTAGATGAAACCCACAAACGTGAAAGGTTTGTTCCAGATCTCATAAGTAGTAATCTAGAAACTGGATTATATTGGTAATCAGTACCAGATGGGAAACTATCACATGGCCTCATATGGATAAAATTCAAACATCCCTTAAACAGATTTGGGGCAAATTCAACTAGTTTATCAACTCTATCAATCCCATCTTGTTGCAGTCATACATCTGGGACTTGGCTGACTAGCCAGGGATAGAGTTGACTAGAGTTATTGAAGAAACTTCATTCTACAGTATTCTTTTATCTTCCAGTCCACGTGCTTCTATGTGTTCTCTGGTCAGTGGAACAGAGCAATGCTATGAGTAAAATACACAAGTGCTTTTTTAAGCCTCCAATAATATCCCATTCTTTAAAGTATAGTATTTTTCCATTTAGAACTCATGATTGAGACATGGTAAAAGTAGACTTATACCCACTAACACCTACTGCTTGGAATATGAACATGTGTTTTCTTATTTTAACCTAATCTCTTTTTGTAACTGTACTGCAGATATAGTAAAATACCCAAGAGAAGCACCATTTCATGAGAAATATCTGACTCTTATAAACTGAAGATTTCTAGCAATATATTTAAGGCAATGTGGTTATCATTAATTATTTCAAAAGTTGCTTAAATATTTACCACCGACTACATACCAACTTTTTTTTTTTTTTTTTTTTTTTAGAAATAAATCGTAGGCTGGGAGTGACAGAGTAGTCAGTCACTAAACTTTGTAGCGATGGTGATGATGATGATGATGATGATGGTGATGACAATGTGTGTGGCTGTTTTGCTTGAATGTGTGTCTGTGCACCACCTGGGTAGCTGCTGCCTGCAGAGACCAGAAAAGGGCAACAGATCTTCTGGAACTGGAGTTACAGGGAGTTATGAACTTCCATTTAGAGGCTAGGAACCAAATCAGGCCCTATTCAAGAGCAGCCTAGCTACCTCTCCAGCCCAATGTAAGCTATTTTAGATTAATGGCGTATAATGCTCTTGTGCTTAATCACATTAGTATCAAAGCTCATTTTCCAGACTCCCCAGATTCAGTATTCTGATGCTGCTTCCAGGAAGCAAGGGGAAAACAAGCTGGAGGGCACTTGAGCAGTGCTACTCGATTATGCTGTGCAGCTATTACGTCAACTGTCACATTCTTCACAGTCCTGCATACTAAACACTTTCATTCCCTTTCTCTTCCCTCAGACCTGATCTGATTTTAAAATGAGCTAGAAGCTCAGTATCTATACTAAATGCCTGCAACTCCCTCAAATTACAAAATCTGTTTCTTTTTATTATTTCTGTTATTTTTTGAGATTACAATCTATATACATCATTGCTTCCTTCCATTTCCTTCCTCCAAACTCTCCCTACATTCCTCCTTGCTAATTTTTCAAATTCATGGCCACTTTTTTTAATTAATTGTCATTACATGCCTGTATATTTTCTTAAACACGTTAAGTACAACTAGTTTTGATACTGAATGTCTCGTGTGGAAAAATCACAGGATCATTTCTCCCTCAAGGTCCCAGATACATTATGCATTGGTAGGTTAGAAATGGAAGAGATGTAGGTTTGCCTAGATCAGCCATTAAAATATTTGATTGTTATTATTTTCATTGTAAAGCAGCAGAATTCCATTTTTAAAAGTTCCTAATAGGTTGTGTGTGTGTATATGTGTGTGTGTGTGTGTGTGTTTGCATGTGGGTGTGAGTGTATGGGTGTGCCATGGCATATGTGGAGGTCAGAGAACAACTAACTGGAGTCAGTTCTCTCCTTCTACCACAGGGGCCTTATGGATAAAAATTCATGTTACCAGGCTTGGCAACAACTACCTTTACTCACTGAACTGTCTTGGAGCCCCAACACACTCAGTTTTTCTCAATGATTCTTTTGCAGGACCTGTGGTTGAGCATAGGTAAAGCCTGTCTTCCCCTGGTTAAGTTGAAAGTACAGCATTCAAAGCCCTGTCCACTTAATTTGGACAAAGTTTACTCCAACGGGAGCTTCTGAAAGACTTTGAATATTCCTTGGATAACCCTAGTTTGTTTTGAAGGTCCCATTGTCCCTGAATCTGACTAACTTAGCACTCAAAGAAATCCTAATATGTGACATACATGCTGCTATTATCTAACTTCCTGTCCTCATAAAAATGAGACTGACTACTAAACCCAAGTGTCATATATGAGCTTTCCCCATAAGATTAATTATTTACCATTACAAATTGTATTTGCATTCAAAATGAAGCTCATTTTAAATCTATGAGAGCTTTTCCAGTCATAGAAAAAATATACACAAGTGATTGTGTGTCATTTAAAATAAAACATTGCTTGTCCTAGATCAATTACTGGTATATCCTGACTATTCACTCAGATGAACAAGCCATGAGCTCTGCAAAGACAGAATCAGGGAGTTAAAGAACCAGTAATTAGAATCTCAACTGCTCCTTTTACCCAACAACTCTGACGAAATTCATATCAGTCAATATAGCAGTGTTTATGGATTTACCAAAAACCAGGCCCTAGAGACATATTCATGAGATTATAGTACTCAGAAACTAAATGAAGTACTGTGTTTCAGGGTACAAATTGTTTTATATAAGAGTTCAGATACTCCTATTTGCCTCACCTTTCTTTCAGAGGCTTGAAAACCTCCACCATCCTCAAGCAAAGATTAAGCATATGTAAAGTACCCAAGTCTGACATTTATATTCAATATAGTTGTCTTCCAGTGAATTATCTTTGCTCAAAAGCTGCCATTAGATTAAGTGAGACTATCGGAGCTGTGTCATCATCTCTTCCTGCTCAGTACTGTTTTCCCCTACCTTTCTTTCATAGGTGCCAGATATAAAATACAGTTTGAAAGTTTCCCCTGTCCATTCTCCCTTCCTTGCCTGATTCAACATTTGCTAACATGATCTTCTTTGCCTCTGTCACATTCCTGATTCCAATTGAAAGTTAGCTTCCTGATGGCCCCAAATAGCACATTAGCAAATGCTGTAAGAAGTTCTATTGCAAGCCAATAATTTTTATAAAATGAGACTATATTATAAATGAATTTGCTTTTTAAAAACTTAATATCTGGTGTTTACATAATGAATTTGGAGAAGATAGGTGGTATTTTTAGGAAGACCATACAGTTTGGGTTGCTTGGAACAATGTCAGCTGGCTGACAGATATTTTTCCGATGTTCCTTCTGAGTTAATGTTTCCTACCATGAAAATTGTTTGAGAGGCCGCTAGCAGTGGTACTAAATAGCAACTATAATTCTTTCGATTTATAAAGTTTCAAATACCTCCTCCATATTTCCAAAGCAGCTAAAACCATTCTTCTATGTTCTGATGTTCTCATTTCTTCCTGTATTCATTTATTGTCTAAAATACTTACTGAGTTCCCTTTAGCACAGCATTATATGGCAAGACTCAAATTTAAAAAAAAAAGATAAATTCCTGGGTAACATTTTAAGTCAAGTTGTACTTGAGTAGCTAAAAGAATAATTTGAGAAATTAGTTTTTACCTGATTTTCTAGTTCACAAAGAGCATTCATAACAGCTAGTCTACCATGACAGATATTTCCTTCAGTAGGGATGGCATGCTTCCCTTGGGACTATCTTTCTGGGCAGCAGCAACTGCAGTACAGGTTGCTGAATTCAGCTATATTATATTCGACAGATTGAAAGCTCACAAGTGCCTTGAGTTTACCAGAAAACATTGGTCTTTCTTAGTAGGAGAATTGGAACTACTTCAGTTGACTGTGCCAGATTTTTCACTTATACATTTTTTTAATGGAACATTTCTGTACTAGCAGGTTTATTTAGCAGAATATGTTCTGCCATACATTTAAACATTACAGATTTTTCACTTTTTTTCTCAATTTTTAATAATAATGCATTGAGTAGATGAATGCTTCTTTAAACAAATAGAGATGCCCTGACTTGTGTGGGTTTGTTTGTTTATTTATTTATTTACTAAAAATTTCTGTCTCTTCCCCACCACCGCCTCGCATATCCCTTCCCCTCCCCCAATCAACTCCCCCTCTCTCATCAGCCTGAAGAGCAGACCGGGTTCCCTGCCCTGTGGGAAGTCTAAGGACCTCCCACCTCCTTCCAGGTCTAGTAAGGTGAACATCCAAACAGCCTAGGCTCCCACAAAGCCAGTATGTGCAGTAGGATTTATCTTTTATTTATGTTTTCAGTTGAAGATATCATGCTTGTACTCACTTCTTCACAGCTCCCCATTTACTAGTGCCATGGGAAGGTCTAATAAGCAAGGTTAAGATGGGTTATCACAAAGAATACTCATTTACAGCATAATGGAATAATTATTTGTGATATCAGTGCTCATTCTGTGTTTGAAAATCTAGGCTGAAGTCTATTTCAATCAAGGAGAGGAAAAAGTAGAACATACCAAAAGATAAATATTCTGAAGATGGATCACTAAAAATACTATATCTTTGAGGGTTTTTGTATGCATAACCCCCTTTTGAAGTCATAAGATTGTTACAACTGAAATATAGGCACACTCGTGATTATTTTACAGTTCATTGGCCTTACACAGCACTGGATGTCTGCTTACAGCATAAAAACCAGAGGTTTTGCATGTGCTATATGATAAATGAGACATTTTGAGACATTTTTAAATATTAGAAGATGCCATCACTTTTTATCATGTATCTTTCCAATGCATGCCTTAAATTTTCCATATAAATATCAATTACATGCAGCAACTGTGAATTGCTCCACAAATGAGGAACCCAAATGATGTCACATTTGCTTCTTTGATTCAGCTTAACTAAAGTTAGCTTCAGTGCCCACTTGTATGGCCCTCATCATTCATTTAGGAAGAATGTTCCTTTATGTTCTTTTGAAAATCATGGTTTAGTCAGCAATATGGAAATCATTCTTGGTCTGTCTACTTTAAACGGATTTAATACAAACAAACTGGAGCATCTACAAGCATTCCTTGAGGGACAGAAACTAAATATGCAATGTTCACAGCCACTGATGACCTCAACTACCTCTAGGTTTGACATGGAAAAATTCGGAACTTGCCTACTCTGTTCCATTGCAACAGTTACTCTCCATTTCCCCTCGTCATACTTTTTCATTTTATGTCAGTCTTTTTTCTGTGATATGACTTAATCTGAATTTTAGTGAGAGAATCTTGGCATTTTGTTTCCATCTTCTTGGTAAATACAGAAGGGTAGAGAATGATCTAGAAATCAGGAAAGCTAATGTTGAGACGTGCACCACAACCCAGAGGAAAAGCAGCATTTAAGGGTAGATAATCTGGAGTTTCACAGCTTCCAAAAGACAGTCTCTTATATTTAAACCTCTCGCTACAGTAAGCCATAGTTTCTTGATCTACAGCTGTTATGATTATTATACATTCTTAATCAACTGTTGTTGTAAAAATCCTCCTTCATTTATATGTCAAGTTTTCACCAGCCAGGAAACCTGGCCTAGGTTTTTCCCAAGAGAAAATTAACATCACTCTAGTGGGGATACCTTTTTTTCTAAATTGTCTCCTTGCTAAGCTTGGGATTTCCCCCATTTTGCAAAATACATGAGCCTGAGGTGAGGCTCCCTGCTTAGTTTTTAAGTACTTTCTTTCTTCACATGTTTTATTGAGATGTGCTCAGGTCACACTCAGCATCCACTGTCCAGTTCTGGAAATACTCCATTACTTTCCTTAGGTGCCAAACTTGAAGTAATATCTAATTCAGCATTTTAAGATTCATTGATTTTTGTTTTTTGTGTAAATGAATGTTTTAACTGCATATATGTGTGTTTTATATTAGTTTATCATGTGTGTGCAGTGCCCTTAAAGACCAAAAGGTGTCAGATCCCCTGAAACAGGTCTTACGAATAGTTGTTAGCCATGACATGGGTTCTGGGAAACAAATCCAGGTACTCAAGTGCTCTTAACCACTGAGACATCTCTCCAGCCCCAGCTGTTTCCATATTTTGTTTTGTTTTCCTTTTTATTGTTGTCTTTAAAAATGGGAAGCACAGCATGTTTTTTTTTCTGACTGACTTTTATACAATACAGCTTAATTGCATTCATGGGTCTCTAGGCCTTTCAACACAAACGTCTGTTATAAGGTATACTTATGCTGCCATGTTGCCACCCACATGAAAACATCTCCTTTACAGCCTCAAAATTCAAAAGCTGATTAGACTTCTGTAGGGGATAAAAGATCCCAAGATCAATGCAACATAAAAACTTGGTTGGCTTCCTGGTGGGTTAAAAAAAAATCAGTTTTTATCCCTTCACAATGAATCTCCAGCAGTTTGAAGACTATGCTGTTTCTCTGTTGGCTGCCCCTTCATATCAAATTTGCAATAAATCAACCTGCTATACTTGCTAGAATATTATCTTTTCATATACCTATGAAAATGAAAAAATATTCCTCTAGGAAAGTCTCCATGAATGGAGAGCTGTACCTCTTCACAGAAGTAGCTATTTTCAAATGAGGATATGTAGGCCACATGTAGATGACTCCACCCTTAGCCATCATATAATTGTAACCTCTTAAGAACTTATTCATCCGGAAATCATAAGAACTAAGAGCACACAATTACTCTGTATCTGCGGCTTCTACATTCATGAATTCAAACAACTGCAAATTGAAAACATATGGAAAAATATCGCATCTGTAATACAAATGTATAGTCATCTTCGTTCATTATTTTCTAAGTGATGCAGGGTAGCAAATATTTGCATAACTTAATATATATCAGAAGGCATAAAAATCTAAAAATAAAAGTATAGTGTGAGGTTACAGGCATGAAATGCAAAGCCTAATTTCTAGATAATGACCTCTGTTGAAAAGAACATGTGAAGGTTCATATTGCAACTTATTATTGGAGCCAAACAACAACAGTAAAGAGAAAGACTGTTTGTGAGAAATATGAGAATACAATAACACAGAAAGAATTTTTCCTTTAAAGCTATTCTTGGAGCATTGATGTAAGGATGGAAGTTTCAGTACAATTCAACCAGAAATATAAATGGGAAAAAAGCACAATTGGAGGGGGAAAATAAGTTGGTGCCTTTCTCTTTCCAGTCCTCTTCTATGATGCCAGCAATCATGCTCAAAGGTTCTGAGTAAACACGGAGAAAATTACCAGAAGAGTCACAATAGGACTGGAGACAACACAACAATGCTCTGCATGTCTAAACAAAAACTGAAAGGAGTGACTTTAACCTGGCCTTTAGTTTTTAGTCAACTGCTTAACTACTTTAACCCCTAGCCATTAGTGAGGAAGGTTTGCGATCACTTATGTGAGGAGCAGTGAAGAAAATATACATTTTCCGAACACAATGGATACTGCCTGTGCTACTGTATGTCAACCACGCGCAGCTTCCCTCTGCCAAAGAAAGGGGATCAAAGGAAGTTTTTAAACCTACAGGGCAAACAAAGCCAGCTGCTTGAAAAAGCCCTATGTGTAGCAGTGTAGCAGGTAGCTGCTAAAGGACCATAGATTGAGAAAAATGTAACGTTTACAGTTGAGAAATGCGAAATAGTAAGATTCTGGTGCCAATGAGAAGCAATATTCTTATACTCCGGAGTCTTAAAATAATAGAATTTACTGAGGGTTGTTTTTGTAACGTAGATACACTGTTAGTTATTCTTTCAGCTCTCTGTATGTATTAATTTCTCAAAGCAATGTTTAAGATACTGAGTTTTAGGACAATTTTTCAGAACGTAAACATAAGTCTGAGATCTTTCTTTTTGGCTAATTTTTGTTTATTATTATTACTCTCTGCATGTGTGTGTGTGTGCACATGTGTGTGTGTGCACGTGTGTGCTTACACATGTATATGCTATAGAATGCATGTGAAGCCCAGAGGATAACTCCCTGGAGGTGGTTATCTTCTGCATTTAGCAGGGTTCCTGGAACTGAATTTATGTTCTCAGGCTTGTGCTGTAAGTGCCTTTAAGTAGTAGAACCATCTAGTGGTCTCTCTCCTTTCTAATTGAAGGAGCTTCTGCTGGGCAATCTTGTTAGGGAGTCTTCAACTTAAATGTGAGTTGAGGCAAGCTTAGAGCTTACATAAATAAATGGATAAAAGATGAATATTCAAAGAACAAAATATTCTTTATATTCCAGAGTAGTGTATTACCTTGTTCTTATATGGTAATGTTCACAGAAATGAGGATATTAGAAAGCAAATTCTGCTTCAACACAAGGAAGAATTCAGGCAATTACCATTAAAAAGTTAAAAATCAAGGGCAATGATTAATATGATGCAACCTGTAGACTAGACAAAGAGTTAACCCTGTGGAGTTCTAAGTTTCAAATGATCACATTCAGCAAATTGTGTACGAAAAGCAAAACAAACATTGAGTCTGTACTGAATATTTACAGACTTTTCTTTATCATTTCTTAAACAATACAGTACAATTATTATTTATATATAATACAAAAAGTATATATATATTTGTATGTATATATATATATACATACACACATATATATGTATATATATCCATTTGAATTGTTTTGAATTGTGATTTTGTTATTAGTTCTTTCTTGTCCCTGGATTTGTTCAATAGTTATGAAAATTATTTCATCTATAGTTCTTTTAACCTTTACTCTATCCCCAAATTACCTTCTGCTTCTACTGTTCAACAAACCTACCTCTCCTATGACCCTGAAACCCTTCATATCAACAAGTATAAAGATACCTTTAAGTGATATAAAAAGCTAACATATACTTATTGAGTACTGTAGCACTTAATTGATTGTTTTCCTTGTGATTTAGGCATTACTTTTTTTCTATTTTTATTTACTTATCCTGTAAGAAGTAAGTCTCTCAGGAGTTTCATACATGAGAAAGCTATGAATGGAGTGACCCATGCCTATAATTCTAGTCCTCAGCAGGCAGAGCTCAGAGAATCATGAGTGGGAAGCAAGCCTAGGGCACACAGACAATTCTAAATTAGTCTGGGCCATAACAGTCAGATTCTATCCGAAAATAATAACAAAACAAAAACTACCGTTATCTCATTTTATAACTAAGCAAAATAAATGCTATTTACTCATCATGTTATTAAACCCTAGAGGTCTATCAACAGATGAATGAATTTTTAAAAATGTGGATTTTTTTCGTATACACAGGATATACAATAAAATTTTATTCAGCTATAAAAGGAATGAAGTGATAGCATTGTAGGAAAATGAATGAGCTGGAAATAAGTCTGCTAAATAAAATAAAGTAGATTCTGAACTAAAACAAAAGAATACTATCAATAGAATAGCTTGTCTTCAACCATATATGTTCCTGTACTATATATGGAATGTGAATAAAAATATTTTCTTTTGCTCTAATACATTCTTATTTGTAAGTTGCTTAACATTCTAATATATTCAGAATGGTGAAATAACAATACCACCCATTATTATGGTTTAATATGAATTCTAAGCCCCCAAACTCATATTGAAGCCTTGATCTCCAATGCAAAGTTCTTAGGTAGTACATTCATACAGTGATTGAATCTCTGAACTAGCTGATGGATTAATGCATTGTTAAATTCATATTTTGATGGGATTGGGGGGACCTGAGAGAAACTAAGAAATAAGATCTCTTGAGGAAGTATGTCATTGGAAGCATGCCCTATATTACTGTGTATCTGTCCCCTGACTTTCTCCCTGTTTCCTAGTAACCATAAAGTAGAAATTCTTGGGCTGTTTTCTTACAGGAAGAGAAAGTGAGGAACACACTCACATAGCTGCCGTCCACTCAAATCATAAGAATGATGGGCCAGAACTACTAGCTCAGTTGATTAAGATTGTTACTGTTTTCTAGATGTCACTTTTGACACCGGCCATGATATTCCCCAGTCTAGAGGAATAGGGGGTAATCCAAGTTGCTATAAAACTAGAAGCCATAGTAATCTGAGGACATCCATTCCAGGCAACACCTTCATGCTCATAACATATTTGTTTAAAAAAGTAAAAACATGTGGAATAGGTAATATTCTTTTGGGGGGAGTTGGGATTTATTTTTTCTTTTTCGAGACAGGGTTTTTCTGTAGTTTTGGAGCCTGTTCTGGAACTAGTTCTTGTAGATCAGGCTGGCCTTGAACTGACAGAGGTCTGTCTGCCTCTGCCTCTCGAGTGCTGGGATTAAATGCATGGATAATATTCTTATCTACTTTTACATATGTAGAATTTGAGTTAGGGTAAGGAGAACTATTTTTTCAAGATTGCATGAGGAGAGGTGGTCTATAAGAAGTCAAATCCTAGAAGAGAATTCATAACTAACTTGTTAGCCATAACTAGTACCAAGAAAACTTCAGGTTAGCTGCTGATGCTTGCCTTTTTGAAATACTTTTATTTTTTATAAATCCATAATTTTGAAATCTTCCTACCCTGTCACTCATTTCTGATTTCCTTGTTGGCTCCTGCTTCATAGGAAAATAATGGTAGCACTATTTCCTGTTATTTCATTTTCTCTGGTATATTGTTATCTATTTATTTGACTTTTCAACAACATCTATACAAATAAGACTGTGGATATGTGTATATTTTGATACTAATTCAAGCTACGTAATATGTGTGTGTAGAACTTCACAGTCATCTTTGACATTTCTTTCGTCCTAACTTGATTACACCCTGTCTTTCCCCATGTCTGGTCTGTTGTACCACCACATAATATAGAATCTTTTCAGTGCTTTCATGACCACTGTGGCTAATCTCATCTAAGGCAATCTCTACGTTAACAAAGCAAGAACCACTTTATTAGATCGGTGTTTGCATATTTTCTCTTTGGAGTAGACTTCTATACAGAAAAGTTAGGTCTGGATTGTGACCCTATGCTTTCCAAACTAGCCTAAGAATGATTTTCTCTCATCAAACCATTTTTACTGCAGTCTTCAATCTTATAGCCATTTGTAATTGTTCTTTTCCTATTACAGATCATTTTTACTTTTCCTATTACAGATCTCCTATTTTATGTTTAAATGTATTAAAATATAGTAGAATTAAATTATACCCACTTTTCCTTTCTTACCCCCCAGCCCCACTCAGTTACCCTCTCTTCAGTCCCTCTCATTCCCCACCACTTGTTATAGATGTGGCAGGGGATATGTGTATGTACAAATATATAAATGTAGCCCGCGGAGTCTGTTTTGTTTGTGTATATACAGTTTCAAGACTAACCATTCTGCATTGGACAACCAATGAAGGGGCACATCTTTGTGAGAGGCTCTTTCTCCTCCTCCTAGCAGTCATTAGTTGCTGGTAGTTTTTTATCCAGGGGTGGAAACCTCCAACATTTTGCCCCTTCTACATTAACATGTGAATTGATATTTTTATTGTTCTGCTCTTATTTATGCAGTCATTTCTAAGAGAAACTCTTACAGTAGCCTTCCTGCTATTTTGGCTCTTGCATCTTTCTGTCCCCTCTTTTGCAATGTTTCCTGGGCATAGATGCAGGAGTTGGGCTATCCACTTTCCAGTCATCTCTGCATTGTATCCAGTTGTGGTTTGCTATGATGGTCTCCATTTGCTGTAAAGAGAAGCTTCTTTGCCGGGCGATGGTGGCACACGCCTTTAATCCCAGCACTCGGGAGGCAGAGGCAGGCGGATCTCTGTGAGTTCGAGACCAGCCTGGTCTACAGAGCTAGTTCCAGGACAGGCTCCACAGCCACAGAGAAACCCTGTCTCGAAAAACCAAAAAAAAAAAAAAAAAGAGAAGCTTCTTTGATGAAGGATGGTAGTTTCTGTGAAACTAAGGATACATTTATATGCATCTAATGTGTATGTTTGTGTGAGTGTATTACTTTAAGTTCCTTTATAAATACATACATATTTGTATATTTATATACATAATTATAAATATATTAAATCTAGTATTTATATATCATATATAAAATAATCTATTATATCTCTAAAAATATACAATATTATATATTTTGATGCATTTTGGAGATATAAATATATTATAAATATGTGTATATTTATAAATGAATTTAAATTATATATATGAGTGAAATATAAATGTGAATGAAATAAAATTGATATTTATGTCTTGGCAATGTTGAAGCATGCATGGCCAGCCCATATATGGTGGTTCTGTTCAACTTGTCACATTGGGTTTCATGGTTTAAGTTGATGAAGATCACTGACCAGGTATCTTCCTCAAGGGAGCACCAGATCTCATTACGGATGGTTGTGAGCCACCATATGTTTGCTGGGAATTGAACTCAGGACCTTTGGAAGAGCAAGCAGTGCTTTTAACCACTGAGCCATGTGTGTGTGTGTGTGTGTGTGTGTGTGTGTGTGTGTGTGCGTCTTAAAACAATTCAAGCCACTTAGACTATAGAAACCATAGACTAACAAAAATCCTAGTACCAGACATGAAACTCCTCTGTTGAAATACGGAGCGGCGGGCTGTGTCCCGCCACCCGGCTAGCTTTACCCGAAATAATTACACGGAAACTGTATTCTTTTATTTTGTTTTTTTTTTTTGTTTTTTTGTTTTTCGAGACAGGGTTTCTCTGTGGCTTTGGAGCCTGTCCTGGAACTAGCTCTGTAGACCAGGCTGGCCTCGAACTCACAAAGATCCGCCTGCCTCTGCCTCCCGAGTGCTGGGATTAAAGGCGTGCGCCACCATCGCCCGGCTACAACTGTATTCTTTTAAACACTGCCTGACCCATTAGTTTCAGTTTCTTATTGGCTAGCTTTTACATATTGATCTAACCCATTTCTATTAATCTGTGTAGCCCACAAGCTGGCTTACCAGGAATGATCTTAACCTGTGTCTGTCTGGAGTGGGAGAATCATGGTGACTCCCTGACTCAGCTTCTTTCTCCCAGCATTCCGTTCTGTTTACTCCGCCTACCTAAGGGTTGGTCTATCAAATGGGTCTAGGCAGTTTCTTTATTAATAAGAAATCACTCCCACATCACTCCTCTTTTCAAAGGATTGGTCAGGAGAGTCCAAATGATTCCAAATATAATATAGGCCTCGGTTGCCTCTCAGAGGTTGATGGTTGGTACCCTATTGTTGAAGACACCACACTTAGGATACAGTAATTGTATGACTCAAGCTAGATCTGACATGAACGTTTCTTTCATGCAGTCAAGCTCTATGCTTCCAGAAAATACTGTACAAGCTTCCAAGGGAGGGAAGCAATTGAACAGTCATACCCAGTGACAACACCCATGAACCACAACAATTGGCAGTATGGCAGGATATGCATAAAGGTATAATAATTGGCACTAACATGTCAGTGGCAAACAAAAGCTGTCTAAATTGACTTAAGGCCTTGTCATCAAGATAAAGATCATAGCAGGTACTGAAGAACAAGCCAACTTCATGGGACTAGTAAGGTTATGGACTTGTCATATTGCTAGACGACCATTTCTTACTACTACAGATCATTAAAATTTTTGACTTTACTACATTACTTTGTGTGTGTGTGTGTGTGTGTGTGTGTGTGTGTGTCTGTCTGTCTGTCTGTCTGTCTGTCTATATGTGCTGTGGAATAAATGTGTGCCACATCATAGGTGTAGACATCAGAAAACAACTTTAGCGAGTGGATTCTTCTTTCACCATATAAATCCTGGGTATAGAAACCAGGACACCAGACTCAGCAGCAAATAACTTTATCTGCTATTAACTTTATCTGCTAAGATAACTTCCTGGCCCCTACTACAGATCATTTAAGTCGTTTCTGTGTTTTAAAAATTAACAGAGTTTATATTTAGAAAAATTTCAGGCTGAAAGAAAACAATTTCCAATATGTTTCCCCTTCTTATGCTCACAGTTTTTCTTATTAATATTGTTCCAAGGTAGTAGTAAGTTTCTTAGAATTGCTAAACCTATACTAATACAGTATAGTTAACTTAGATCTATACATTCAATTTGATTTGTCTTTCTTCTATTCTATGGGTTTTGACAAATACAAGATGATACTAATTACCTGTTACGGTATCTACAAAATATTTTCATTAAAGTCCTCTTGTATTCTACTCTTACAACTTTTCTTACACTTGTTAAATTCCTGGCAACCACTGCTCTCTCTATTTCTTCTATATCTCCTGGGCCACGCATCCACCTCTACCAGCACAATCTTTAGGCACTACTGCAAGAGGTAATATTTTCCAAAGTAGCCACTGGTGAAATATAGGTCTAGTTTTATATATTTCTTTCTTAGAGAAATAGAACAATTTGAGGAAGACTATTGGAGATTATCTAATCCAATGTCTTTTTTGCCCTTTGGTATTTTTGTATGATTCAATAGTCGACTTTTGATTGCACTGGGAGGAGGTAGGAGTCTGAACCAACATGTCCTTTTATTTTGAAAATAAAATTATAAATTACAGAGCCGGAGGCAACAGAGCAACATAACACGGTCTTCAAAATCCTATAGCTCTGAGGTCTTTGTGAACCATATCAGCTTTTGATTTCCAAATGCTCAGTATAAGGCTTATTTTCAGTAGGGCAAACCTAGAGGGCAAGGGCATGGTAAATGTTATGGGCATTTTAATTTTATGTGCCAGTTTGGCAGGGACACAGTGTTCCAACATGTGGTGAAAGATAATTTTGAATAATTCTTGTGAAGATTGTAATATAAACATTTAAATAAGCCCTCTGTAATTCACCTGGGTTTATCCCATTCAGATGAAAATCTGGAGAGAACCAAGGGAAAAGATTCTTTAGCAAACAGCTTTCAACCTTGAAAGGCAGTATTTAGTTCTTCCCATGGAATACATTTTTCTTTCTCACTATGTTGATCCAATTTAGAACTTGTCAATCCTTTAATTGTGGGATCCAATTCCTTAAAATGAGTTTCTTTTATTTATATACATACATCCTACTGCCTTTGTTTATTTCAAGAATCCAAATATACTTTCAGCTAGCAAGTTCAGCAACAATTGCCGAATTCCCTTATCCTTCGTATAACTGAATAACATTTTATTCACAGTAAATAGTAGCAGAGGGAGATTGGCTAACAGATTGAAACTGAAATTTCTTTCTTTTTTTTGGGGGGGGGATGAAGGATGGGGGTTTGATAAAGGATTTCTCTGTGTAACCCTGGCTGTCCTGAAACTTGCTTTGTAGACCAAATGGCCTCAAAATCAGAGATCTACCTACCTCTGCCTCTTTAGTGCTAGGGTTAAAAGCATACATTACCATGTCCAGATAGACTGAAATTTCTTAGGAGAGATTGCACCATAGCTGACAGGTTTAAACCAGAATGGGAAGTTAGGTTTTCCTTATTCACACCATGGATAAAGAACTCATGAAAGAAACAAGATGGGAAGAAAATTAATAAGAGACCAGAAAATGTTTCCAGCTCTCCATTATGGAATGTTCACAAGTATGTTCCAGGAATCTGAAAGTGATTACACAATGCTGTATACCCATGTGCTGAGATCAGATACTTTGACCAGGATGGGTCTTATTTGCATAGCCTTAAATTGAATGCCAGAGATTACATAAATAGAAATTAAATGCATAATACCTTAAGCTAGCCTTTAAGAACTATCCAAGAGCAAAATCTGGGCTGTCTTATTTTGTTTGACATGAATTAAAAGCTAGTAAACTATACACAGGAGAAATCACCCTAAATGCACAGTACTACTTTCAATTGAAACTTCTAGTGCCCTATGGCAGGCTGTATTCTGATTATTTCCCAGCCTGATGTTTTTTTGTAGCACTGTTAGTAAGCTATTTTTTTATTGCTCTGGTCTAAAGGGTGAATGCATTCATCACCCACAAATGTATAGTCCACTACATACATCAGATTAATTTAAGGTAGAATAAAGATGCACTCTTTCTTAGTCTTCATTATATCATGGGAAAGATCTATATTTCTATATAATCAACACATATACATACATATAAAATCATGATATTTGATACTAATTTTTTTCATTATTTTAAATACATTATTTGCATCAAAGTTCTTTTTAAAATTATCTCTCAGGAAATGTTTTTAGGGAACTAAGGCTGCATTTTAGTAAGAGAATGCTCACCACCATGTAGAGGATTTAATCCTCAGCTGTGATGGTTTGAATAATAATAGTCTCTCGTAGACTCATATATTTGAATGCTTAGTCAACAGGGAATGGCACTAATTAAGAGAATTAGGAAGAATAAGAGGTGTGGATTTCTTGGAGGAAGTGTGTCACTGAGGTTTGGTTTTGGGGGTTCAAAAGCCAGTGCCATGCCCAGATATCATTCCCTGCCTACAGATCAGGATGCAGGTCTCAGATACTTTTATAGAATCTCCCTTAATTCCACCATCCTTCCTGGCATGGTGATAATAATGGGCTAAACCTCTTAAACTGTAAGCAAGCCCCAAATCAAATGTTTTCTCTTACATTGCCTTGTTCTGTAGGTTGAGTTTTCCCATCCTGGGAGCTGCTTCCAATTTACCACACAGAGACCTATATTAATTGCAAATGTTTGGTCAATAGCTTAGGGCTATTGCTAACACATTTCAGTTAATCTATGTGCTTCCCCGATGATCATGGCTTTTACTTCTATCTCATTTTGTACTTATGGCTCATTCTCTATCTCTCTGATGACTCCTGACTTGGCTCTCCTTTTCCCCATCATTCTCAGTGTGGCTTTCCCACCTAATTCCCTGTCTGGCTACCAGTCTGCCAGGTTTTTACTAACCAATGAGAGTAATACATATTCACAGTGTATAGAAGGATTATTCCAGAGCACTGGTCATGGTGTCTCTTCACAGTAATAAAACAGTGACTAAGACACCAGCACTGTAAAAACACAAGAAAAAAAATCAGTCAGGTGAATTTCTACTTCTCTCTGAAAAACATTAATGTTAAAATGAATAACATTCATTAGCATTTCAAAACCTTTGGGAACTTACAAAATATGATATTTTACAATTGATATATATGTATATATATACATACATACATATATATATATATATATATATATATAAAATTGAGATAAACCTTGCATATCAAAACTATTGTAGGTTATGTGCTATCACGTTGAGTAGCCCTTACTTTAAATACTTCAGGCCAAAAGTGTTTCAGATTTTAGGTTTTTAAAAATAGTATAATATTTGCATGTCCATAATGAGATATCTTCAAATGATATGAAAATACAAATATGTTATATTTTGTTTGTATATTCTTCACATAGCCTGAAGATAATTTTACATATTTTTAATACTTTTCTATTTTTCTAAAACTATTAGTTTATTTTAGTTTTTGTGTGTGTGTGTGTGTGTGAGAGAGCGAGAGCGAGAGAGAGAGAGAGAGAGAGAGAGAGAGAGAGAAAGAGAGAGAGACGGGTGGGGGCAGTTAGTGCCATTGTGGCCAGAAAATAATAACGAATCCATGAATACCCTGGTGCTGGAATTACAGGATGTTGTGAGTCACCCAGTGTAGTTGTTGGTAATTGAACTCTGATACTCTAAAAGAACAGTGTTTTCCTAACTGTTGAGCTATGTCCCAAGTCTTGGTGCCTTTGATTTTTAACTACAATACATCATATAAAATTAAATGTGTTTTTAGCATTGGGATTCAAATCTATACTTAATTTGTTTTTCTATTTTGAAACATTCCAGATTTTGGAATTTTGAACTAATGACATATACTCATAAACTTTTGCCACTGAAAAAAATGAGCCATAATTTTGATAGGCAGTTTAGAGGGTATATGAATTTCGGTTGTTTTTTAAAAACTACATAACCCCTAAACTGTTGTGATTCCCATTATGAAGTCAAGATAGATGCTGAGGACAGTGGAAGGCTGATAGAGTTCTGAGCTAGCATGGGATTTCTTTGTAGTGTCCATATTAAATGCTAAATGGAATAATATGAGGGATGACTTCAGGGGAAGATGCTACCCAGTAAAGCTTCCAACTTATAAAAAGGAATAAAAGATATGCTTAAGCAGCAAAGGAAACTATCAAAAACAGAAAGATGGTAAAAATGTATTTGAATGGGGGGGGGCAAAGTTCTAACCCCAGAAAACAAAAGAACTTGGCAGCTTTGGCAACATAGTTCAGGCTTTAGAGTCAAGAATATAATAAAGGGGTTGTAGAATCACCCTCAGGGCTAAGGAATGCCACTAAGGCCAGGGATGTATCAGGAGAGTTCCTGCATGTAGGCCCAAAGAGGCCATTATCTGAAGCTGAGAAGATCCAAGAAGCCTGGATTTCAATGGAGATCCAAAGATGTTGGAGATGCCGGAACCATGAGATACCTGCTGTGTTACTGAGAGCTTTTATTGTTGTGAAGAGACACCATGACATGGCAACTCTTACAAATAAAAAAAAATTTAATTGAGGAGGATCACTTATAGTTTCAGAGGTTCAGTTCATTATCATCATTGTGAAGAGCATGGAAGCATGCAGGCAGGTAGTATACTGGAGAAGTAACCGAGAATCCTACATCTTGCAGTCAATAGGAAGTGACTAAGACACTGGGAGGTAACCTAAGCACAGGAAATCTCAAAGCCCACCCCCACAGTGATTGCTAGAGCAGTAAGACAACTGAAGAAGATTAAGGGGTTACAAATTTGAAAAGAAGAAGTCAAAGTATCATTATTGGTAGATGATATCATAGTCTACATAAATGACCTTAAAATTCCACTGGTAAACTCCTGCAGCTGATAAACATTTTCTGTAAAGTAGCAGGATACAAAATTTAAACACCAAACTCAGTACCCCTCCTATATGTAAGTGACAAATGAAACAAAAAAAAAATCTGGGAAACAACACCTTCCACAATAGGCTCAAATAATACGAATATCTTGGGGCATCACAACGCAAGTGAAATACTTGTATGATAGAAACTTTAAGACAATGTAGAAAGAAATTGAAGAAGATATCAGAAAATGGAAAGATATTCCATGCTCATAGATAGGAAGGTCAAAATGGTCATCCTTCTTAAAGCAATCTATGGATTCAATGCATTCGTTATCAAAACTCCAATACAATTTCTCACAGATCTTGAGATCTTGAAGAGGCAACTTTCAGTTTCAAGAGGAAACACAGAGACATACACAAAAACCCAAGATAGCTAAAACAATACTGAATAATTAAAGAACTTCAGGAGGTATCACTAATCTCTAATTCCAAGAGTTATGATAATGAAAACATAATGGTACTGGCACAAAACAAGACATGGAATCAGTTTGAAGATCCAGATCTAAATCCACATGCTTATGGACATCTGATCTTTGATAAAGAAACTGGAAAGACAGTGGGAATAAAGACAGGTACTGGTCAAACTTGATGTTCTCTCGTATAAAAATGCAAATTGACCCATATTTATCACCTTGTTCAAAACTCAACTTCAAATAGATCAAAGCCTCAATATAAAATCAAATGATACACTGAACATGTAGGAGGGAAAGTGTGGGGGGTAAGAGTCTTGAATTCATTGGCACAGGAGATGAGAACTCAGTTATCAGAGGCACTAATATAAACAATTAATAAATGAAATTCTATAAACTGGAGTTGAGAAAAACTTCTGCTTGGCAAAGGACACTGTCATATGAACAAAGTGTCAGCCGACAAAACAAGAAAATATTTCTACCAACTACGCATGTGATAAAGGGTTTATAACAAAAATATATAAAGAACTCAGAAAACTAAGTGTCAAATAATGCAATTTTAAAAATGGAGTACATATCTAAACAGAGAACTCTCAAAAGAATAAATTCAAATTGTTGAGAAACCCTTAAAGATATGTTCAACAACCTTAGCAGTCAAAGAAATGCAAATTTAAACACCTCTGAGATACTATCTTACATCTGTCAGAACTGTTAATAAAACACTTGACAACTCATACTGGTGAGGATGTGGAATAATGGGAATATTCATATATTGTTGGTGGGAAAGTAAAGTTGTACACCACTGTGGAAATCAGTGTAATGTTTCCTTGAGAAGCTGGAAATCAATCTATTTCAAGATACAGCTATACTCCTCCTGAGTTGTATACTCAAAAAACTAGTACTACAAAGACACTTGTTCAACCATGTATTTTGGTGCCAGAAATTGGAAAACAGTTTAGATATCAGTCAACAGATAAATGGATAAATAAAATCTGGTACATTTACCCAATGGAGTATTACTAAGTAAGCTGTTATAAAAATGAAATAATGAAATTCTCAGGTAAATGGATGGAACTAGAAATAATCACCCTGAATGAAGTAACTTAGACCCAGAAAGACAAACAGGTTATGTATTTTCTTATATATGAAGGTTATCTGTCATAGTTAAAGTTTGCATTACTGTGACCAAAAAGCAAGTTGGGGAAGAAAAGTTTTATTCAGCTTACACTTCCATAGCATTTTTTTTTGTCATTAAAGGGAGTTAGGACATGAATGCAAGAACTGACACAGAGGCCATGGGAGGGTGCTTCTTACTGACTTACTCCTCATGACTCACTCATCTTGCTTTACTATAGAACCCAGGACCACAATCCCCGGGATAGCAACACCCACAATGGGTTGGGCTGCTTCCTACTGATCACTAATTGACAAAATGCCTTACAGCTGGGTCTCATGAAGGCATTTCCTCAACTTAGGCTCCTTCCTCTCTGAAAGGCATCAAGCTTGTATCAAAATGACACCAGCCAGTATATCAGCTCAATCAATGGAAACCAAGTTATAATCTATTGAACCACAAAAGTTAGGTATAAAGTAAAGGAATAGGGGAAATCAATAGATCATCCTAGGAAAGGGGAAAAGGATACATATGAGTAGATTGGGGGCTCTAATGGGAGGTTCAAGTTGGGAGGGGGAAGAAAGAGGGAGAAGAAGAATGCTACAAGCCACAACATCCACAACATTAAACATTAATTGCCCACCCATCTTTTCACAAGCGACTTATCAGAACCAAGGAATATGGTAACGGCTAAACCAAAAGGCAAGGATTTTTGGCATTACTGCTTTTTGAGTAAAGTGGCTGTCCTTTGCTGTAGATTTTTCACTGTAGCTGAACTTCCTTTCTGTTACATATTTGGGAATTAGTTCCCACAGTTCAGAACAGTCTCATACTCTCAGGCCTTGTTCCTCTCTCCTAGGCAAGCACAGAGTTGTGCCTTCGAGTAATTACCTTTAGCAGTAGGCATTTGCTCATAATTTAGGGTCCAGGCAAAGAACATCCCATTTCAGATATTCAGAGATCTCCAAGAACATGGAATTACTACCTTTCTAAGATGCTATTCTGGTTTTACCCCACTTAAAAGATTCCTAACTCCTTATGCTCACCTTCACCTCACTTTACCGATGATTTTAGATCAGGATCTCAAGGACAGCAGAAGATATAATTAACTGCAACCCAGAGAAAGACCCACAACACCCACTTTCAGAATGGCTAATGACAGCATAGCCCAGAACTGATAATTTAGAGGCCTGGGTTTCTTCGCTCAGAGCAGTAAGTCTAACTCTGCAGTATCTGGTGTATATGCTATCTGATGAAGAGCCATCAACTTCTCCCTGACTGTTCCATAGGTTGCCTGGTTACCTGGTAACCATTACGCATATTGGAAAAAAAGAAATGGCTTACTGATTTAAACAATCCATGCCCCTGTGACAGAGGTTTTTGTCCCACCAAGTTCGCAGCCATTTAGTCCCAATGAAACACACAGAGGCTTACATTAATTATAAACTGGTTGGCCTATTAGCTCAGGCTTCTTATTAACTCTCATAACTTACATTAACCCATAATTCTTGTTTGTGTTAGCCACGTGGCTTGGTACTTTTTATTACTGAGGCATACTCATCTTGCTTCCTCTGTGTCTGGGTGACAAATGCAGTCTGAGCTTTTCCTCTTCTCAGAATTTTCCTGTTCTGGTCACCCTGCCTATACTTCCTGCCTGTCTACTGACCAATCAGCATTTTATTAAACCAGTACTACTGACAAAGCTTTACAGGATACAAGACCATTGTCCCACATCATGCCCTATTAATAATTTTACTGTAAATAAACCTGTTTGATCTTTTATGCACCACCTAATAATTTAGTGTAGTGCACTAACATTCCCCTCTAGTACTTTCTGATGATTTATTCCCCTTCTTAACTATCTTTTACCATTAAGGTCTTCACCAGATGTGTACTAGCCACTCCCTCAGATCTCTCTCTCTCTCTCTCTCTCTCTCTCTCTCTCTCTCTCTCTCTGTGTGTGTGTGTGTGTGTGTGTATCTGATTTTCTATAGGACAAAAGAATTCTGGTTCTGGAACCTGCTATGGTTGGGGAGTTGCTGGTTTTAAGGATATAAGTGACTGGGAACATTTGTAATGGATAGAACTAAGAATGATGTAGAACTAAAAACAATGTAGAACAGGAGAACAAGGAAGAATAAGGACATAGAGAAGAATAAAGAAACAGGAGTTGTAAGTAGATTTCTTATGCCTCAGATCCTTACCCTGAGATTTCTAACCATCCTTTAGCTATTCATGGCATCCTTAATTGAATCCCATTAGAATAAAGGAATACAGGGTGAGACATATAAAACTGGGAACATTTGAAGGGTATTATAGAAACCTAATACAAAAGAATCTTCCTAAACATATGCACATATGAAGGTAATCTAAATGGAATTACCAAATATTGGGGGATACAGAGCCCCAACTGTCCCTCTCTTGTCACCAAATGAAGCTTTCACAACTGGGATAGGTTAACATCTAACTGAAGTGTTGGCCAAAGAGATCTTGTGGTCATCCTCAAATGACATAAGCTATTGCAAAAACTATAGGTTGCTTTTTACAAACTGTCTGCATGGCCCTATTGCTGAAAGACAACACCTACACAATTCATTGAACATGAAGATATCAAGCTGATGTCAACATAGGACCTTCACCCCTATGTGATAGTGCCTTTGATACAAGAAGGTGGTCTGTATGGTACAAAAGGAGAGACATAAACAACAAACCAGTCACAAACTCTTTGATCTACAATGGTGTCCTGTCTTCAAGATATACTAGGGCAATGGTGGCACAAAGCTTATGGAAATAATCAACAAATATCTAATTTGAATTAAGGCCCACTCTACAAGAAGGAACCTATTCCCAACACTTCTTGGGTTGCCAAGAACCTGAAACTAGATATCTCAGCAACTTAGGAGAAAATTAAATACTACTGTCCTTTAAAAAAAAAGTAGCAATGAAATGACATTTTTCTATACCAGCGATTCTCAACCTGTTGGTTGAGACAGCATATCCTGAATATCAGATAGTTACATTACATTTCATAATAGTAGCAAAACTATAATTATAAAGTAGCAATGGAATAATTTTATGCTTGGGGGTCACCAAAACATGAAGAACTGTACTGAAGGGTTGTAAGAATAGGAATGTTGAGAACCACTGTTCTATACCTATAGATCAATGACTTACTCAACCATCATCAGCAAACTTTCCTCCAGCAGTCTATGGGAACAATTACAGAGACCCATGGCCAGAGATTGAGAGACTTTGTTACACTCAACCTTAAATAAGATGTCTCCATTAAATCCCTAATCTCAGAGTTTAGAAAACCCTAAGGAAGAGAAGGCAGAACGAAATTTAAAAGACAGAGGGGATGGATAAAAACCATGAAAACAAGTACTACTAAAATCAACATGATAAAAATTCGTATGAACACAGAAACTGAAGTAGCATGCACAGGGCCTGTGCAGGTCTACAGCAGGTGGGGCCTTAGACCAGAAATGAGGAGCACACACATACCGCCATACCTATCTCAGAAGCAATCTACAATTGATAACCACGTGCAAATGAAAATTTAGTCTCCTCCAAGAATGTCTCACTGGGGAAATCAACCTACACATAAGGGTAGGCTGCATGCCCAGCAGGAGATCACCAACAGAAACAAACTAAATGCATCTTTGGAGGTTCCTCGTCTTACAATGTCATGTCACAGCTTTTCGATCTTAGAGTTATCTTATTATTTTTAATTTTATTTAATCTTATTATAGCTTTTTCTTTTCTCCTTTTGCCCTATTGGTTCTTTGCATATATATTATGGCTTCCAACTTAGTGTTTTTATAGGATTCCTGAGTGTATGAATGAACAGGTCTCTGTTTCTTGGGTTCTTGGTTCTTTGCTTGGGTTCTTTTCCTTGCTTGTTTGTTTTATCTAATTCTGATGTGTTAGTTTTGTTCTATCTTATTATATTTTAATTTATTATTATCCCTTAAAATATGTTTGTTCTCTAATGAATGACAAAAAGGGAATAGATCTGGATGGGAGGACAAATGTGAAGAATCTAGGAAGAGTAGAGAGAGGGGAAATCATAATCAGGATATATTATGTCAGAAAAAAATATTTTCAATTAAAGGAAAATATTTTTAAAAATTATGTATGGTTTTTATTAAGCATCATTCATTTATTTAGAAAATGTTTGTCTAATTTTACTGTACAAAAAGGTCTTTTGATATATAATCTGATGGCAATGACTAGCAAGACATTGATCCTAGCTTTGGGAAGCTCATCACTTAGCAGAAAAATAACCAAGCAGTTACCTGTAATAAGAAAAGATAAGTGATATAGGCTCTCAGGGATACAGGTAAAGAAATAAAACTCAAAAAGTTTTTTCAGACTAAGAAGAAATATTGGTGAATGGCATACAATAAAATTGAAGAGATAACAGTAAGCTTTAAGAATTATCCTTATTGTAGAGATAATCTTAACTGTTATTTTTGGAAATATTTCTAAGTTCACATTATTTGATTTCCATTTTTCTCATTCCTCCTTCTACCACTTCTCATCTCTCTAAATCCTTCCCTCGTTTTTCTTTCTATTTTCTATCTATCTGTCTGTCTTTCTTCTTTCTTTCTTTCTTCCTTCCTTTTTTTCTTTCTTTTCTTCCTTCTTTTTTTCTTCATTCCTTTCCTTCTTTTCTATTTAGGTCTCAATCCCAAGACCTTGCACACAGCAGGAAACTGTTCATTTGTGAGCTACATGCCCCAGCCCTGTCTGGGTTTAAAAGTTTTTCTTATTGCTTTCATTACACTATACATTTTTCTCCTCTCCCCTCCCTTCTTCCTATCTTCACTGGGACCTTCCAGCTTTCCTTTCAGTCTTCTCTGTGTGACCATTGTTCTCTGGGTTTAAGTTTTAAAATGATACAATGTCATGTCTTAGGTTTTTTTTGTTGTTGTTGTTGTTGTTGTTCCAGAAATTTCAGAGCAAAGAATAGAAAACAAAATCACACAAATATGTGATAAATCATAACCTTTTGATGAAGTAAATTGTTACATTTTATATAATATAATATTTATTATATATATAAATATATATAAATATTTATAATATTTATACTATAATTTTTATAATATAAAGATTGGCTATTCAAATGTTTATAAGAAAATTCCAAATACTTCCCCATTTTTTCATTTTCTTGGAAATCATGCTTGTATGAATGAAGTAAGCCTCAGTGGTTGCTGAACAGGATATATATTTTAAACATAAAATATGGCTTTGTTTTAAATCTGGCACACTATCACTATTCAGAACCAAACATTACATGGTATAGCACTATTTCCAAAGCAGCACACAATTATTTAATTAAAATGAAAAATAAATTCTTTCCCCTGATCCAAGGCATGTGCACATTATACAGAGAAGTTAAAAATATTAAGTGCCTTGTTTATTATCAATTATATATATATTCTTTTTCCATTTGATATAATAGAAGCTCCACTTTAAATCCCTGAAAATCTGTGAGGCTAACAAGATAAGAATATGTTCTCTTTTCACTGCTGCTGGAGGCCAATGCCCATGCTGATCAGGCTGCAGTGACAGTGCTGGCATCCCTGTGAAGGAGAGTGATTAGACATTGTTCTAACGAGGATTAAAATTTTGTTTTTAAAAATGAGTATATATGTGCCATACACGTGCATACATTATTTTATCTTAAAGTATGACAAATTATGTAAATTAACTTCATGCTGAGAAGCAGAAATATCACTCAATTGAAGAAAATCTTATCTTGGGTGAGAATTATTGTACAATTTCCTCTGTGTTTTGAATGAGGCACTTCAGTCTGAATAAAAAGATACACATATTGCATTCTAGAAAGGAAAATAACGATTTCTTATAAGAAAGACTCATGCTCTCATTTTCCTGTTATTTTAAGCAATTCAGTGTGGCAAGAGTGCAGATTGAAGAACTTTTTGCAAATCATAAGTTTTCATTTTCAAAACAATACACTTAACAATGGCATTAGTAATAAAGTGGCTTCTTTTGAGCTATTGTTCATGAAAACTGTGTCTCAATCTGGAGTTTGAAAGGGCTCTAATATCAGCAGTCTGTGAACAACATGAAAATCACGACCTAAATCTATTGCAGGCACAATTTCTTTTCTTTTCATAAGACCTGTGTAACTGATTTAAGACCTGCAAAATAATAAGAGAAATAAGATTTTGAAACAAATTTGTCAGTCACTGGACTATGTATAGCAATGTGAAAGGAATAAACCTGAAGATGCATCTAAGTTAACACTGTGACTATAAAACATGGATGCTAACACATGCTTTGTTACATGCTCTGAAAGATAAATACCTCTATGTTGTGCTTACATTTTCTGTCACATAGGCAAAGGCAAATGAAGTTAAGTGACTAAAGTTTTATAGATTCGAAAAATAGCATTTAACTTTTTAAAATCATAGAAAGACCTCAGTAAGTGCGCCCTACATTAATAGAAATTAATGGTTATTGTAAGTTAGAAGAACGCAAAAACACATTATGGAATCTCGGGCAAAGGAATCCAAACCAAAAAATATTAAGTGCATTATTTGATATTAATTAAATTTATTCTTTTTTTTTTCAGTTGACATGATGGAAGCTCCACTTTAAAAGAATCTGAAAATTTGTGAGGTTAAAAGGTTTCTCTTTTTGGTGTGGGGTCAGAGAAGATCGTTTACCATTCTGTTTTGCCTTGTTGACTGTGTCCTTTGCTCTATAGAAGCTTATCGGTTTCAGGAGGTCACATTTTTTAATTGTTTCTCTCAGTGTCTGTGCTACTGGGATTATATTTAGGAAGTGGTCTCCTGTGGCAATGTGTTCAAGTGTGCTTCCCACTTTCTCTTCTGTGAGGTTCAGTGTAGCTTAGCTGGCTTTATGTTGAGTACTTTGATCTATTTGGACTTGGTGTCTGGTCTCCAAAATATACAAAGAACTCAAGAAATTGGTCATCAAAAGAACAAATAATCCAATAAAAAAAAATGGAATACAGACCTAAACAGAGAACTGTCAATAGAGGAATCTAAAATGGCTGAAAGATTCTTAAGAAATCTTCCACGTCCTTAGTCATCAGAAATGCAGATCAAAACAAATCTGAGATTTCATCTGATACCAGTAAAAATGGCAAAAGTAAAAAAAAAACACACTAATGACAACTTATGCTGGAGAGGATGTGAGTAAAAAGAACACTCCTGTATTGCTGGTGAGAGTGCAAATTGGTACAGCCTTTTTGGTTATCAGTATGCCAATTTATGAGAAAATAAGGAAACAACCTTCCTCAAGTTCCAGCAGTATCACTCTTGGGTATATACCCAAAGGATGCTCAATCGTACCACAAGGACATGTGCTCAACTATATTTTTTTTCATAGCCAGAACATGGAAACAACCTAAATGCCCCCGACTGAAGAATGGACAAGGAAAATGTGGTACATTTACACAATGAAGTACTACACAGCAGAAAAATATATTTTTGAAATTTGCAGGAAAATGGATGGAGCTAGAAAATATCATATTGAGTGAGGTAACCCAGACCCAGAAAGACAAATATGACATGTACTCACTCATAAGTGCCTTTTAGTCATAAAGCAAAGAAAAGCAGCCTACAAATCACAATCCCAGAGAACCTAGACAACAATAGGAACTAACTACATGGGATGTAGAAAATGACAAGATCTCCTGAATAAATTGGGAGCATGGGGACCATGGGGGAGGGTTGAAGATGGGGGAAGAGGCAGCGAAAGGAGAGAAAAATGTATATCTCAGTAAAATCAATTTTGTTTTATTTTTTTTGGGAGTTTGCTTTGTTTATTTAAAAAGATAGTCATTTAGTCAAGAACTAAACCTTCATTGACTGCTAACAGTATGCTGTCCAAACTGGACCAATAGGACACACACACACACAAAAAAGGTGACTGCTGAACTTTGCCAAGGAAGGGTAGGACAGTCCTTTGAAAATTCCTGTAGTTCTTTGAAAATTCAATCTGTAGAAGAATGAAAATAGATCCATATCTATCACCATGCACAAAACTGAAGTCCAAATGGATTAAAGACCTCAATATCAGTCCGAACACACTGAACCTGATAGAAGAGAAAGTGGGAAGTACTCTCCAGCACATGGGCACAGGAGACCACTTCCTACATATAACCCCAGCAGCACAGACACTAAGGGCACCATTGAATAAATGGGACCTCCTGAGGCTGAGCAGCTTCTGTAAAGCAAAGGACACTGTCACTAAGCCAAAAAGGCAACCCACTTACTGGGAGAAGATTTTCACCAACCCCGCAACTAACAAAGGTCTGATCTCCAAAATATATAAAGAAATCAAGAAACTAGACCGTAAAAGGCTAATCAACCCAATTATAAAATGGGGCATTGAGCTGAACAGAGAATTCTCAACAGAAGAAGTTCAAATGGACAAAAGACACTTAAGGTCATGCTCAACTTCCTTAGCGATCAGGGAAATGCAAATCAAGACAACTTTAAGATGCCATCTTACACCTGTCAGAATGGCTAAAATCAAAAATACCAATGATAGCCTTTGCTGGAGAGGTTGTGGAGAAAGGGGTACACTCACCCATTGCTGGTGGGAATGCAAACTTGTGCAACCACTCTGGAAAGCAGTGTTTCGGTTTCTCAGGAAATTCGAGATCAACCTACCCCTGGATCCAGCAATACCACTCTTGGGAATATACCCAAGAGAGGCCCCATCATACAACAAAAGTATATGCTCAACTATGTTCATGGCAGCATTGTTTGTAATAGCCAGAACCTGGAAACAACCTAGATGCCCTTCAACGGAAGAATGGATGAAGAAAGTATGGAATATATACATATTAGAGTATTACTCAGCAGTAAAAAACAAGGACTTCTTGAATTTTGCATACAAATGGATGGCAATAGAAAACACTATCCTGAGTGAGGTAAGCCAGACCCAAAAAGAGGAACATGGGATGTACTCACTCATATTTTGTTTCTAGCCATAAATAAAGGACATTGAGCCTATAATTCACGATCCTAGAGAAGCTAAATAAGAAGGTGAATCCAAAGACAAACATATAGGCATCCTCCTGAATATTAACCTTCATCAGGTGATGAAAGGAGACAGAGACAGAGACCCACATGGGAGCACCGAACAGAAATCTCAATGTCCAAATCAGGAGCAGAAGGAGAGGGAGCACCAGCAAGGAACTCAGGACCCCGAGGGGTGCACCCACACACTGAGACAATGGGGATGTTCTATCAGGAACTCACCAAGGCCAGCTGGCCTAGGTCTGAAAAAGCATGGGATAAATCCGGACTAGCTGAACATAGCGGACAATGGGGAATACTGAGAATTCAAGAACAATTGCAGTGGGTTTTTGATCCTACTGCACGTACTGGCTTTGTGGGAGCCTAGGCAGTTTGGATGCTCACCTTAGGAGACCTGGATAGAGGTGGGCGGTCCTTGGGATTCCCACAGTTCAGGGAACCCTGATTGCTCTTCTAGCAGATGAGGGAGGGGGACTTGATCGGGGGAGGGGGAGGGAAATGGGAAGCGGTTGCGGGGAGGAGGCAGAAATCCTTAATAAATAAATAAATTTAAAAAAAAGAAAAAAAAATTCCTGCTTCACAGAAAAGTCTGTCAGATATTCTAGTGCTGCAGCCCAATGATGAATGTCCAACATTGCAGAAGAAACTTTTGTGACTGTTCAGGCAGCCAGCTGTTTCTGTCGTATCATGTAGTTTTGAGAGTTGTTTGCTTTACACTTCCTGTTTACTAAGGAAATATTATATTCTTCTGCCTGATTGCTCTTAGGGCTAAAGAGGGAGGGGGACTTGATTGGGGGAGGGGGAGGGAAATGGGAGGCGGTGGCGGGGAAGAGACAGAAATCTTTAATAAATAAATAAATTTAAAAAAGAAAGATTTTAACTCTAGTGTAGTAAAACTATATACAATATATAAGAACAATTATCAGGTAAGAATTAGATTTACCATGTCCAGTTCATTTGTATTTGGCATATTTGGAGAAAAATAGACCATTATTTATTCTATCTTGTTGAGTCCAGAGCTCTGTACCTAATTTATTTTCTTTCATAATTAAGGAAAAATATGACTATTACTATTTAGTCTTCAACTCCATAAAAGTAAAATCAATTTTAAAAAGGGGGAAAAAAAGAAAATAAAAAAGTGGAGAGGAGCTGAACACAAATCTTCCTCTTCTCTATTATTTCAAGTTTTCCAATGGAATTCTGCAGAAGACATGTAGACTTATAGACTAGATATGCTGACGGGGAGAAAAACAGTACATGTTTGCCTTAAGGAATTCATACTCACATACACATGCATTCGTTTGTATCTACTGAGGATGTTTTACATATTAAATCATGTTCCAGTTATTGAAGAGTAAACAGAGTTAAAAGCAGAAAACATCCATGAGTTTGAGGAGCTGAGTTCTATTTGGTGAGATAGAAAAGAAAAAAACATAGACAAGAAAGACTATGCATGCTATATAGCATGCAGAAGTACTATGGAAAGGTGATGTGGGAGTTACTAGAAATCGGTTAAATCACTATGTAAGAGTTAACCAATAAGAAGCTAGAGCTAATGGGCCAGTGATTTAATTAATAGTTTCTGTATGATTATTTTGGGGCTAAGCAGCTGGGAACCAACTAGCCCTTCTTTCAACAGAAAGAAGTAATTATTTGGTGTTGATAGCTTCAGGGAGGTTGGAAGTCATTGCCTTCACCTGTCTATCCACTGGTGACCACACCAGGTTCAAATTGGTAGTTACAATAAAACACTCACACAGTTGGCCCTGGATGAACTGAATATTATTAAAACATAATCAGAAGTCATGAATCTGGGAAAATATGGGTGGGGATGAGTTACGTATGGGAGAGAGTTAAGAGAGAGGGAAAAGAATAATAAGAAACCATTATACATGTGTATGAAATTGTCAATGAATTCAATCAATTTTAAACCTTTTTAAAAGTAGAAAGTGGTAGGGGTTTGTAATTTAGGTAGGAAGCATATCGCTACACTAGAAACTGGTATTTAAACAGAAGCCTAAACGAGTTGAGAGTGAATAAAGCATGATGCTATCCTGGGAATGTATATTTCTTAAGACATCATGAGGGAACCTGCCTAAGGGAAGAACATACTATTTTTATAATCCACTGTGATTATCTTCCTCTGTATAATACTCAGAATCCAGGATGACTGACATTTCTCGAGAGATACGCACTAGGAAGTAAGATTAGATTAGTAAGAAGTTGAGCAAAGCAGACCTTGTAGGCCATGCCTACGTTCTCAAATGCACCAATTCAGCTCCCTTTCCACCTCTCAAAGGCAGTACAAACACTGGAATACTGTCATCTTGTTTCAATGGGATGAGACTGGGTATCAAATACCTGCATTAACTGTCTTGTATCTTGAATAAAATATTGGCTCCAGTTGCAGTAACTTCAGAAAGTTACCTATTTGAGTTCTAATTTTCTAATCATTACAAGTGGGATTCAATTACATAGCTGTCAGGGGTATGACAATGTTTTGAGATAGGATATGGATATACCTCCCCTCCTTAGTGCTATCATGAAGCTTGCCCTGTATTTGCTAATTTTCACCCCTCTCTACATACTGTCTCTAAGAGAACATTGAAGATACTGAGTGAAACTACAGACTGAGTCTCAGATGTGTGTCCATTCTTCTACTGCATACCTTTCAGAACGGCTATGTGGAATGCCACACTTACCAAATTGTAACTGTTGAACGAATACAGTTCATTGTCTACCAATTATACCTCTATAATGCTGTCTTTAAAAGATTTTCATCATTTTCAAATGTCTATCTACATATCTCAATAACATTTTAAGCTAAAATTTATCTCATGTTTTTAAAAGGAGACCAAGATCTCAAATAGGTCAGGGGCAACCTCAAGGTACTAAAATCTGTCTACCAGAAGTTGCTCAGTGTTGGCTGCAAGATCATGCTATTGTCTCGATTGTAAACTTCACTGTGGGCATATCTTCATTATGCAGCAACAGGGTCAAATGAACTTTAAATCCACTTTTCAGAGTCTTTTCTTGTGTGCAGTTCCATACTTTCAACTATTGCTCCCAAATTCTACCCTTTTCAAATCCCTCCTCAAACTAAACCAACATTTTCTTTTTGAATTTTTTCCTTCAAGAAGGCATCAAACTCACCAAGCGCCTCCTGGCAGGAAGGCTAGATGCTGGTCAGGTTCACTGTGATATTTTTTTTTCTTGTTCTTAGGGAACGCCATAATACATTGTCTGCAGGCCTGTGTCTAAAAGCTGTTGCCTTTTACACTTAATCCACTTTGCTAGTTGTTTATGAAAAAGAAGACAGACTTGTGCTCAGGTACTTTGTCAAAGACAGGAGCCCATTGCTACTAATTTAATGGAAATTTCTCGCAGCACATACACCATACATTTAACACATAGGCTCTGGCAGAAGTCATAAAAGAATAACAATTTTGTGTCTGGGGACAGGAAAGAACAATTTGTTGTAACCTCAGGTCACTCTTCCAGAGATTTGTGCATTCCACTGTGACAATTCTATAAATCTGTCTGCCTCTATGTTCATGCCTTGTTCGTGCAGCACCAAATGAGGACAAAATATATGTTTTTAAAATTCTGACTGCACATGCCTATAGTCTTAGTATTTGAGAGGCAGAGGTTAAAATCTTCAGTTCAACTGGGGTGACTGTGAAAACTCGTCTCAGAAAACAGAACAAAATGGCTGGGGATTAGCTTAGTCAGTATAGTACCTACTTCAAAATCATACACCTGATTTGGATCTTCACCACCCACATCAAAGCCTGACAAAACACCGTGTGCCTTTGATCCTAGCACTGAGGAGTCAGAGACAAGGAGATGTTTGCATGCCAACAAGTCTGGCCAAACTGGCGAGACTCAGGTTCAATGGCAGTTCCTGGCTCAAAAAAATTAAGATGGAGAGTGATCAAATAAGACACCCAACACCAACCTTTGGCTTCTACTTGAACACACACAATCATTCACCTGTACCTGAATTCATAACTCTACACACACACATACACACACACACACATACACACACAACACTACCACCACAAAACAAAACCAAGGAGAAACTAACAAACAAAAAATTATATCCCCCACTTCTGTATCTTTCCTGCCCCAATTTACTTTCTTTTGGCACACAAATAAAATGCAAAAATTTTAATCCCAGTTAGAATAATATCCAATCACTCTATTTCACAAGGATGCCAACACCATCACTACAGTCCCATTAGCATGGGCCCTGACTTCCTGCAGTGGAGAAAAGAAAAGAAAAAGCACTCTTTTTTTAAATTGATTTTATTAAGCTATATATTTTCTCTCCATCCCTCCCTGCCTATCCCCTCCCCTTCAATTCTTTCCCATGGTCCCCATGTTCCCAATTTACTCAGGAGATATTGTCTTTTACTCCTTCCCATGTAGATTAGATCCACATATGTCTCTCTTAAGGTTCTCATTGTTGTCTAGGTTCTCTGGGATTGTGATTTGTAGGCTGCTTTTCTTTGCTTTATGTTTCAAAACCTCTTATGAGTGAGTACATATGATAACTGTCTTTCTGGGTCTGGGTTACCTCACTCAGTTTGATGTTTTCTAGATCCATCCATTTGCCTACAGATTTCAAGGTGACATTATATTTTTCTGCTGTGTAGTACTCCATTGTGCAAATGTACCACATTTTCCTTGTCCATTCTTCAGTTGAGGGGCATTTATGTTGTTTATAGGTTCTGGCTATGACAAACAATGCTGCTATGAACATCGTTGAACACTTGTCTTTGTGGTATGATTGAGCATCCTTTGAATATATACCTAAAAGTAATATTTCTAGGTCTTGAGGAAGGTTATTTCCTAATTTTCTGAGAAATATACAAAGAGGCTGTCCCAGCAGTGCAGGAGTATTCCCTTTACCCTACAACCTCTCCAGCATAAATTGCCATCAGTGTTTTTGATCTTGGCCATTCTTACAGGTGTAAGATGGAACCTCAGAGTTGTTTTGATTTGCATTTCTCTGATGACTAAGGATGTTGAGCATTTCCTTAAGTGTCTTTCAGCCATTTTAGATTCCTCTGTTGAGAGTTCTCTGTTTAGGTCTGTACTCCATTTTTTATTGGATTATTTGTTCTTTTGATGACCAATTTCTTGAGTTCTTTGTATATTTTGGAGATCAGTTTTTTGTCTGATGTGGAGTGGGTGAAGATCTTTTCCCATTCTGTAGGCTGACATTTTGTCTTTTTGACCATGCCCTGTGCTTTACAGAAACTTTTCAGTTTCAGGATGTCCCATTTTTTAATTGTTCTTTCAATGTCTGTGCCACTGGGGTTATATTTAGGAAGTGATCTCCTGTGCCTTTGCAGTCAAATCTACTTCCCACCTTCTTTTCTGTGAGGTTCAGTGTGGCTGGCTTTAAATTGAAGTCCTTGATCTATTTGGATTTGAGTTTTGTGCATGGAGATAGATATGGATCTATTTTCATTCTTCTACATGTTAATATCCAGTTATGCCAGCATCATTTGTTAAATATGCTTTCTTTTTTCCATTTTATATTTTTGTTTCGTTGTCAAAAATCAGGTGTTCATAGATGTGTGGGTTAATATCTGGGTCTTCGATTAGCTTCCATTAGTCCTCCTGTCTGTTTTTATGGCAATACCAGGCTGTCTTCAGTACTGTAGCTCTATAGTAGAGTTTGAAGTCAGGGATTATAATGCTTCCAGTAGTTCCTTTATTGTACAGGATTGTCTTGGATATCCTGGGTTTTTTGGTTTTTCATATGAAGTTGAATACTGTTCTTTCGAGGTCTGTGAAGAATTTTTCTGTGATATTGCGTTGAATCTGTATTGCTTTTGATAAGATTGCCATTTTTACTACGTTAATTTACCTATCCAAGAGCATGGGAGATCTTTCCATTTTTTTGGTGTCTTCTTCAATTTCTTTCTTCAAATATTTAAAGTTCTTTCCAGGACAGGCTCCAAAACCACAGAGAAACCCTGTCTCGAAAAGACCAAAAAAAAAAAAAAATATTTAAAGTTCTTGTCATACAGGTATTCCACTTGTTTGGTTAGAGTTACTCTGAGATATTTTATGCTATTTGTGGCTATTGTGAAGGGTGATGTTTCTATGATTTCTTCCTCAGCCCATTTTTCATCTGTGTAAAGGAAGGCTACTGATTTTTTTTTTATTTATTTTATTTATTTATTTTTTTTAAATTTTTTAATTTATTTATTTATTAAAGATTTCTGTCTCTTCCCCGCCACCGCCTCCCATTTCCCTCCCTCTCCCCCAATTAAGTCCCCCCCCCTCAGCCCGAAAAGCAATCAGGGTTCCTTTTTGAGTTAATCTTATATCCTGCTACATTACTGAAAGTGTTTATGAGTTATAGAAGTTCCTTGGTAGAATTTTGGGGGTTACTTATGTAAACTATCATGTTGTCAGCAAATAGTGAGAGTTTGACTTCTTTTCTGATTTGTGTGCTCTTTTATATTGAATTTTAGGAAGTCTTTAATTTATTTCTTTATTTCTTCCTTGATCCATTGATGCTCAGGTGAGCATTGTTTAATTTCCATGTGTTTGTGGGTTTTCTGGAATTAGTGTTGCTGTTGAATTCTAAGTTTAAGCCATGGAGTTCTGATAAGATACATGGAGTTATTCCAATTTTTTTTGTATATGTTGAGATTTGTTTTGCTTCTTAGTATGTGTTCAGTTTTTGAGAAGGTTCCAAAAAAAAGAAAGAAGAGAATAGAAAAAGAATAAAGAAAAAGCCAGGTGGTGACGCATGCCTTTAATCCCAGCACTCAGGAGGCAGAGGCAGGTGAATCCCTGTGAGTTCAAGGCAAGCATGGTCTGCAAGAGCTAGTTCCAGGGCAGCTAGGACTGTTACACAGGGAAACAGGGAAAACACGGTCTCAAAAAACAGAGGGGGGTGGTCCACAATGTACTGAGAAAAAGAGAAAAAAGGTGTATTCTTTTATATTTTAATGGAATGTTCTATAGATACCTGTTAAGTCCATTTGAGTCATAACATCTGTTATATCCTTTATTTCTTAATTTTTTGTCTAACAGACCTGTCCAGTGTTGAGAGTGGAGTGGTGAAGTTTCACACTATTAGTGTGTGGGGTTTAAGCTTTAGAAGTGTTTCTTTTACCTAAGAGGGGCATAAATGTTCAGTATTGAGATTTCCTCTCAATGGATTTTTTTTCTATGACTAATATGAAATGTCCTCTTTTGTCTCTTTTGATTGATTTTAGTTTGAAGTCTATTTTGTTAGATATTAGGATAGCTGCATCAGCTTGTTTCTTAGGTCCGTTTGATAGGAAAATTTTTCCCCAACCCTTTGCACTGAGACAATGTCTGTCTTTAAGGTTGAAGTGTGTTTCTTGTATGCAGCAAAAGTATGGATTCTGTTTTCGTATCCAATTTGTTAACTGTGTCTCTTTATAAGTAAGTTGAGTTCAATTATATTAAGATTATATTATATTAATGACCAGTGATTGCTATCTTCTGTTATTTCAGTTTTCATTGTTAATGATATTATTGTGTGTATTTTACCCTTTGTGATTTGCTGCTGTGACATCATCTATTGTCTGTGTTTTTGTGTGGCCAACTTTATTGACTTGTAGTTTTCCTTCTAGTATTTTATTTAGGGCTGGGTTTGTGCCTAGGTATTGATTAGATCTGGTTCTGTCATGGAATATCTTGTTTTGTTCTTCTTTGGTGACTGGCTACTTGGCCTTTTTCCTTTGCAGCTCTTAATATTCATTCTTTATTCTGTATGTTTAGTGTTTTTATTATTATATGGCAAGGGGACTTTTTTTTGATCTAATCTTTTTGGCATTCTGTAAGCTTCTTGTATCTTCATAGGCACCTTTTTCTTTAAGTTGGAAAAGTTTTCTTCTGTAATTTTGTTAAACATATTTTCTATGCTTTTGAGTTAAACTTCTCCTTCTTCTATACCTATTATTCTTAGGTTTGGTCTTTTCATGGTGTCCCATATTTCCTGGATATTTTGTGTTAATCTTTTGTTAGATGTAATGTTTTCTTTGACCAATGAGTCAATTTCCTCTATTGTATCGTCAGCGCTTGAGATTCTCTCCCACAGAGGTACCAGACTCATGCTCAGACCCACAGAGATCTCTGGTCCCTGCCTACTCCCTTGGATGTCCCAGACTTGTGCTCCAACCTGCAGAGGTCCTGACTCAGGCCTACTCCCATGGAGGTCCCAGATTCACACTTGCATCCACAGAGGTCTTTGGTTCCTGTCTACTCCCTTGGAGGTCACCAACCCACAGAGATCCTGGTTCAGGCTTATTCTCACAAAGGTTCCAGACTCATGCCTGGTCCCACAGAGTTCTGAAAGATAATATTTTTTGAGGAGAGATAACTAAACATAAGAGAATGACTAATTGTCAGTCAGAAAATTTAGAATTAATATTTTATGTTATACTAGATTTCATAAAGAAGACAAAAATAGTCTTCAAGATTTCAGTTTACTCATGGGAAAGAACAGATACTGAAGAACAAGGCATGACACAAGTGTAAGTAATGGATAATGGATAATAATCTTACCACAAGATACACCATGGTCCTAGGAAATCATACTGATTAAATAGTCACTATCCGTAGAGACTCTTTGTGGATCACAGCAAATAATACTACATGGGACTACAAAGATACATAAAGGTGACTTGCCTTCTCATTGTTCAAAAGTTTGTGTCAGAATTAAAGCTATACTCTTAGGTTTCTTTTTTTTATTTTTTATTTTATTGAGAAAAGGAAAAAAAAGAAAAAAAGTTTCCGCCTCCCCCCAGCCTCCCATTTCCCTCCCCCTCCTCCCACCCTTCTCCCCCCCTCCCACTCCTCTCCCCTCCCTCTCCAGTCCAAAGAGCAGTCAGGGTTCCCTGCCCTGTGGAAAGTCCAAGGTCCTCCCCACTCCGTCCATGTCTAGGAAGGTGAACATTCAAACTGGCTAGGCTCCCGCAAAGCCAGAACATATAGTACGATCAAAACCCCAAGCCATTGTCGTTGGCTTCTCATCAGCCCTCATTGTTCGCCATGCTCAGAGAGTCCAGTTTTATCCCGTGCTTTTTCAGTCACAGTCCTGCTGGCCTTGGTGAGCTCCCAATAGATCAGCTCCACTGTCTTAGTGGGTGGGTGCACCCCTCGTGGTCTTGACTTCCTTGCTCATCTTCTCCCTCCTTCCACTCCTCATTGGGACGTTGGGAGCTCAGTCCATTGCTCCCGTGTTGGTCTCTGTCTCTATCTCCATCCGTCACCAGATGAAGCTTCTATGGTGATATGCAAGATATTCGTCAGTATTGCTATAGGATAGGGTCATTTCAGGTTCCCTATCCTCAGCTACCCAAGGAACTAACTGGGGACATTGCCTTGGGCTCCTGGGAGCCACTCTAGGTTCAAGTCTCTTGCCAACCCTAAGGTGACTCCCTTAACTAAGAATTGTGCTTCCCTTCCTCCACAGCCTCCCCAGCAAAGGCTATCCTTGGTGTTTTTGATTTTAGCCATTCTGACAGGTGTAAGATGATACCTCAAAGTTGTTTTGATTTGCATTTCCCTGATTGCTAAGGAGGCTGAGCATGACCTTAAGTGTCTTTTGGCCATTTGACCTTCTTCTGTTGAGGATTCTCTGTTCAGTTCAGTGCCCCATTTTTTAATTGGGTTAATTAGCATTTTAAAGTCTAGTTTCTCGAGTTCTCTATATATTTTGGAGATGAGACCTTTGTCTGTTGCGGGGTTGGTGAAGATCTTCTCCCAGTCAGTAGGTTGCCTTTTTGTCTTAGTGACAGTGTCCTTTGCTTTACAGAAGCTTCTCAGTTTTAGTAGCTCCCATTTATTCAATGTTTCTCTTAATGTCTGTGCTGCTGGGGTTATACATAGGAAGCGATCTCCTGTGCCCATCTGTTGTAGGGTACTTCCCAGTTTCTACTCCTAGGTTTCTTGATAAATGGTCTTAAAATAAAGTACAATGAATTTCATTCTAAGAGCAAAGTCTCTGAAGAAAGAGATGAGGTCAAATGCTGTGTGTTCTGACACATTAAGCTTGCTTGGAGTCAGAGGGCAGAGTCAATCACTAGCTGACCACAGAGGTTTTGTTGAACTGTAGAGAGAGAACAGGAAGTAGTAAGGCAGGGCTGAGACAGACTTTCAGCCGTTTTGGTCAGAGGAATGGAAGAGGTAGGAAGGGATTGTGACTCTCTGCTTTGATATTCTTTCAAGTGTTTACCCTGTTATCTGACTCCTGGTTTATATTGATAAGATTAGATTTATGTTCAGAATTTACTGTAATATTACAATGATCTCTTCAAACTCTCTGATCCTCTAATCCCATATCTACAATAGAGCCCAAACTACATTTGTTTTGTTGAGTTACTATCTCCTGGAAGGTTTATGCATTTGCCAGCACATTCCTGGCATTCAGCACATTTTAAAAATGAATTTCTTTGTAAAATAATAATTTTCTCCATTTGTGTTATTGCTTGTATATTATTGACTATGATTTTCTTTTCACTTGAATTTCTATCACTTGTCTTGTTTATATGAATATGTGAATATTATGTGAGGAAAAATATAGTTGACAATAAGTAGAAGCAGTAACTGGTATGGAAATTTAGTAAATTTAGAATGGATGTAGTTTTCTAACAAATGACCACCAATATTTGATTATTCTGTGAGATTGGCTTGAAGGTAGATCACCGCATTATCTAACCTACACATTCATTTGTGAATCTGTAGTCAACTGATGATCCCTGGACTAGTTCTCATTTCTCATGATTAGTTACTTGTGTATTAGCAAGGTAAATATCAGTACCCATGCTGTGTACCTTACTTCATACAGCAGGCTCAATACCACAGCCCTTTTCAGGTCTCTGCTTGGCATCACATGTACATATGGTATTATCTTACCAAGGATAGCAAAAACCATATTGTTAAGTACACAGACAGTGTCTTGTACTGCCAAAGGCTAAGATAACAAGGAAAGTATACATGCAGCTACTTTAAGCAAGACTTTTTAATTGAGAGTATCTGATGTGAGGGATAATTACTGATGAAAAAAGTAAAACATTCTTGATTTTTAAAAAAGTAAGAGTTAATAAGATCATGACATTTTAGAGCCTGAAAGGGGCACATCTTCATCAGAAAGCAAAAAGAGAGATAAAGTGATGGGTATGGGTATCAAAACAAATAAAGGTGCTTCACAGCTAACTTCTAAAAATCTGGTATCTTGGTTGTCTGGCTTTTCCCTTTAGCTTTTAAAAAATTATATCTCATGCTAAATGAGACCCTATACTCTATTTTCATCTGGTAACTTCACCTTCATATTTACTTTATAGGAGACTCAAGGACTTGGTACTGTTTTTGTTGTTTTGGTTTGGTTTCTTTTTCTTTTCTTTTGTATGTGTGTGTGTGTGTGTGTGTGTGTGTGTGTGTGTTTGTGCATATGTGTGTTTGCTGAGAAGCATTTTTAAACCAGAATAGCCACAAAAGCAAAGGAAAAAATAGTTTTAGAAAACCTTCTTGCTGATTCCCCATAAATTTCAGATAATCTCAATTTGACTCTGTAGGCTACAGAAAATCCTAAGAAGATTAATTTTATGTGCATAATTTCCTCCAAATGAATAAACTGGTCATTAAAGCTGAATCAAACTGAGATCCTGGAGAGATGGCCATACCCAATCTTTTCCCAGCAGTACACATGAAGGCTTCATTTTTAAAGAGTAGGGTTATTATAATAAAAACATCTATTTTAAAATTATGTTTTGCTGGAAATGTAGTGCAGTTGGTAAGACTTATTGCCTTGCATACATGAGGTCTTGTCTTGGGTTTGATCTACAGCAAAACATAAAATAGGGCACTATGGCACAGGCCAGCAACTTGTGAGGTTGAGGCAAGTGAATGAGAGCTATTCTGTTATATATCAAATTTGAGGCCAGCCTTGGTCAAATGAATCCCTGTCTTGAAATAAAATAAAATTATGTTCTGATGGCAATGGAGTTGTCTCAGTAGAGAGGTAAAGCACATGCTCTGCAAGCATGATGACCTGAGTTCAAATCCCCAGAACCCACAGTAAACGCAGGGACAGTATTTCATGTCTGCAATCTCAGTGCTTCTATAGCTACATGGGAGCCAAAGACTGGAGAGTCTCCATAAGTTCATGAGCCAACTAACATGGCTTACACAGTGATATACCAAAAAAGAGCTGCTGTCTCGATGTGGAATGCAAGGACCAACACACGAGGTTGTTCTTGAACCTGCACATTTGCTGCTGCAGTGTGTATGCACTTGACTCCTCCTCCACATAAACATATACAAGCTTGTAAACACACACACATAACATAATGTTTTAAAACATTTTTGAATCTTAAGAATCTTTTCTGAAATAGTTTGAAGTTTTGAGAATACATGAACACATCATAAAATTTTAACAATTATTATTTAAATGAAAATAACATTCATTTTCTCAGATGCAATACTCAGGATTTTGCCTCATACCTGAAATTAAATTTTCTGTTTATTGTATGTATATGTATGCATGCATGATTATGTGTATGTTAGTATAACTGCATGTATGTGCTCAGGTGTGGAGATAAAAAGTCAATTTTGAGTGTCATTCCTCGAGAATCATCCTCTTTCTTATCTGTGACAGAGTCTTGCATTGGGATTTAGGGCACAAAATTAGGCTATTGTGGCTGGCCAGTAAGCCTCAGGATTCCTCTTTTGTCCACTTTCCCAGCTCTGGATTGCCAAGTGCACACCGCCACATCTGGCTTTTTAGGTGTGTGTTTGCTGGGGATCAAACTCTGATCTTCAAACTTGCACAATTAGTGGCTAATCTCAAGTGTTAACTTGATGAGATCTAAGATTGGCTGGGAGGCAGGCCTCTAGACATGTATGTGGAGGATTATCATGATTAGGTTGGGGTGGGAAGATCAACTACATGTGGCATCATTTGAGGTCTGGGATCTAAGTCTGTAACAAAAGAGAAATGAGCTGATCAAAAGCATTTATTGCTTTCCTCTTGATTATTGATACAATGTGACCAGCTGTCTCAAGTTCCTGTGGCATTGAGACATTTCCATGATGAAATTTATGCTTGAATTGTGATCAAAAGAAACTGTTTCTTCTTGAAATGACTCGTCAATGTATTTTATCATAGAAGTAGGGAAAGTAAGAAACAAGCAAGCCCTTTACTGAATGACCAATCTCCCCAGTGCTGAAATTGAAATTTCTGTCATTTACACACAAACACACACCCACACCTTACCTTAGTCCATTTTTTCCTGTTACTATAACAAAACAGCACAGACATATTAATCTATAATTAACAAAAATATATTGGACCACTTTACAGGGTCAAATCATATTTACTGGAAATCAGTTTGCTTCATTTTCCTTCCTCTCATTATCAAGAATAATATCTTGGACTACATCCAAATACGTATTTTACTAGACGCTCAGTTTGATTGGTATTTCTCAATAATTTTGTTCGCTAAAAACAATTACAAAGTTACCTGAAGATAGCTTAATATGTAAATACGGCAATTGAACTTAAGTCATGAAGTCAAGAATCATGCCTTCAACCACAAAAACATTTCATTTCAATAGGCACCAGATTATGGTCAAACAGGTAGGTGATGTGGCAGTCAGCAATAATCAGTCAATTGACTAATTGTTCTGGCTGTTTCATGTAGGTGCATTTGTGGGACAAAATTCAAAGGCAAGGGTATTGGAAATGTAATTAGTGTATTGATTGCATGGTTGCGTTTAAGAAGACAATAAAGAAATAAAAACTCACAGTGGGAAAGAAATTTAAGCAATTACTTTATTCATGAGGCAGGTTGAATTCTTCATTGGCTTGGGTTTTGTTTGTTTTGTAAGACACTGGTACTATTTAAAAAGAATGTTCAGGCCCTGTTTTATAGGAACTCACTACAGAAAACTCTGAACTTAAAACTAATGATAATAATAACAATATTAGAAAGTGGTTATTTGCAACTAAAAATATCCCTTAGGCTTTTACTAGACAGATGATAACCTGATTCTTCTATCTATTGTATATGGCTAATTTACATAAGTATCACTCATATCACTTCAGCAATTTTGAAACAGGGTTGCTCTCCTTCTCAAAGTGACAACACTGAATAAGCTCCGGAATCACAAGGTTTGTGGATTTGACATAATTTACATGTACAGGAATAAGTCAACTCATCATCTCTCCACCAGTAAAAGATGATAGAATAACCAGATAAAAGAGGTATACTCTCAGTTACATCTGTTATAACATAGAAGATAAAAAGTTGACTACCAAATAATTCATGATAAAACTTTTCTAAGATATCATATGGTCATTTGCGCCCACATATTTTACTTGTGTTTTTAAAATGTAAACGGTTATTATATACCATAGAGTAAAAGAAATATTTTTAAAAGATAACATTTACCTATATTTTCTTCTAAATATAGAACTTCTGAATCCTTGTTCAAAACTTAAAAACACCAGTTTGGGTCCACTGTTTAAGATTTCAGTCATGAACATTACAAAATATCTTTACCCATTCTAGTCTTATAAAGAGTAAAACTTAGCCTGGTGGTGGAGGCACATGCCTTTAATCCCAGGAATTGGGAGACAGAGGCAGGTGGATCTCTGTGAGTTCACGGACAGCGTGGTCTACAAAAGCTAGTTTCAGGACTACTAAGACTGCTACACAGAGAAACCCTGTCTAACCCTCACCCCCTAAAAAAGAGTAGAACAAAACTGGAAAGGGCAAGGAAATGAGTAAATTTCTCATACAGCACTGTTTATGCATCTTACAGATTATTTCTCTAACATTTTGTTGTGCAAAGGTGTTCTATAACTATTTTTGAGACATGTCTCTCTATATAGCTCCAATATCCCTGACTGTTCTGTATGTAGACAAGACTGATCTCCAACTCCAAAAGAGCTGCCTGTTTCTGCCTCCTGAATGCTAAGATTAAAGGTGCACAGCCAACCCTGACCCTAACCAGCTCTGTAACTATTCTTGTAATATTATCTTAAACTATCTCCTCTTTTAGCTCATATACAGAATTTTCACTTCAATATAAAAATGAAGTATGCATAAATATAAATGGATGACTCTAGGATGAAGTATAAGCATGGTCTAAAAATGGAGTCCTGTGAGGAGATTTCTGAGTGCTTCTGAGAAAACTCCAAGAAACCAAGACAAGAGTCTTGTGACCTCAGTTTCTTTGAAAACATGGAATTGTTCTTGGGTTATGCTCTCCTGTACAGTGGATAGGCATGAGTTTAGAATATTTATTATAACTGGCTATTGTTATTTGTTTTGCTTTTTAAACATTTCAATTTTCTTATTATTTGTGTCTTTCATATTGTGCTCTCAATCCCAGTAATTTCCCATCCCTTCAAATATATTCTCTTCCCTTGCAACCTCCCCACAAAATAAAATAACAAGAACAAAGAGCTGTAGTGTGACAAAGTGAGTCATACATAAGGTTAAATGTATGACTCACTTTGAATATATATATATATATATATGTATATATATATATATACAATTGTTTGATATAGGTATGAATAATTTGCATTGGTATGGATTTTAAGGTCAATTTTGTTATATGTATTTCTTGATCTTGATTAAGGTATTGTGATTGTGTAGTTCATTTAAAAATGTACTGTATAATTAAGAAATATAGGTTGTTAATGGATAATCATCGATAATAGTAAAGCTTGTAGTCATGTTAGTTAGATTTTCTAGATATATAGAGATATATTTCAGATAGGCATTCTTCATATCTCTCAAAGGCTGCAGAATATGGCATTTAAAATATTTTAATAACTTAGGACTTTTCATGACAATGAGACATGTCTGCTCCCGGCGGCAACAATCTACTTCGAGAGGAAGATGGACATCGAAGAGGATCCTTATGGAGTTTGATAGCCATTTGGGCAAGAAACTGCTCTTGCCTGGACTGTTGCATAAAATGGACACAGAGTACCCGTAGAGAGAGGACTGCTGAACTTGCCTAAAGTGAGGTGGTCTTTCGGGGTTCCTGCTTCATAAAAGAATTCACGAGACATTCTGCAGGACACAGCAGAAAGTGATTGAACTGTCTTTGAATTTTCCTGCTTCATGAAAATGTCTCTGGATACTATGGGCCTGAGGGCTAAAGATGGATGCCCCAATGGTACAGAGGAACTTTGGGTGATTCTCCAGGCAGCGAGATGTCTCTGTCATTTCTAGAGTTTCTTATTTCTTGCTTACTTAGGTAATATTATATCCTTCTGGAGTCTTTGATGGAGTTGAAGAATGGATAGATAATTATAGTTTTCCATTATTATGATAAAGATAAAATAGAAATATTGTAACTGTAATTCTTGCTTTATAACTGTTTTGCTATATGTAATTGTACTATGTTAAAATGAAAGCCTCCTTTTTTGTTTAAGCAGAAAAAGGGGAAATGATGTGGGAGTGATTTCTTTCTAATCTGTTGCTTTCATTGGTTAATTAATAAAGAAACTGCCTAGGCCCATTTGATAGGCCAACCCTTAGGTGAGTGGAGTAAACAGAACAGAATGCTGAGAGAAAGAAGCTGAGTCAAGGAGTTGCCGTGATTCTCCCACTCCAGACAGATGCAGAAAGTTAAGATCTTTCCTGGTAAACCAGCTCGTGGAGCTACACAGATTATTAAAAATGGGTTACATTGATATGTAAGAGCTAGCCAATAAGAAACTGGAACTAATCGGCCAGGCAGTGTTTAAAAGAATACAGTTTCCGTGTAATTATTTCGGGTAAAGTTAGTCATGCGGGTGCCCGGGTGCCAGGGACGCAGCCCCGCTGCTCCTATTTCAACAATTGTTCATTGCAAAGAGTCATTGGTCTAGTTTGAGGCCTCTGGTTTCTGTTGTTGTTGGTTTTTTACTCTTTCCTCTTTGGTGTGTTTTGGTGGGTTCTACCACCCAGCTCTCAAATAAATCACACACACACACATATTCAAAGCCTTATTCTTTCATATATATGCCCAATCTTAGCTTGGCTTGTTTCTTGCAAGCTTTTCTTATCTTAAATTATCCTGACACAATATCATACAGGATCCAGACTACCTATGTATTTCCCATCTTAATGTGGCTTTTTTTCTTTCATATGACTTTTTTTTTTTTTTGGGGGTCTTGGGATTTATTTTTATTTACCAGGTTAGTTTTTTTTTCTGAAAGAAACAAAATAGAAATGAAAACACAGACTAGTAATCACAAAAATGGGCTTCATTCACAAAACCTCATTTCTTATCGGAAGCTGCCCCCTTTCCCATATGGGAAATACCAAAGTCTCTCTTCCCAGAGTCACTCCACATACTTAGACTGCTTCAAGATGACACTTCAATCAACCAACCACATGTAGCTAGCAATTCCCTTAGAAAACAAAACAAAGCAGTCCCAAAGAGCTGCTGGGGCACAGAAACTACATAGAGATCAGGATCACCATCATTACCAAGACTTTCATATGACTTTTATTCTCTTTAAAAACTTTACTATTTTTAAACTATGTCTTTCTTTCTATGATGGTCTATACCTATATTCTTTCTCCTTAAGCCTACACACATTATAAAACACACTAGAGCCTGCTTTGTGGGGAGCTTTTTCCATCCGAATCTCTTTTACTGACTATCTTTTAGCCTTTTTGATCACATGAGCAATCTTTATACTGTTAAACTACACCTGGTTTCTCCATGTGCTTGATTGGATAGCTTTGCTGGCTCTCAGGTTAGGTTGTGAAAGCCAAGCCTAAAGCTTGCAGCCAGGTCAGAGGTATATGACCAGGAACTGCATTCAACCTTCCTAAAGCTCTAGAATGCTGATGCTTGTGCTGCCACAGGCATTTTTACTTCTGTTTTTGTTTCTATTTAGCATGAAAAATACTGTTTAGGTGCTTTGCTATACAGAAGGGTTTCTTAAAGGAGCTATTTTTTTTTCCAGCTTTCTCGGGCTCTAGAGGGATATTCAAGCCCCACATTGATAAGCCAAAATGTTTTTGTTATTGCTGTTTTTACTCCAGTTCCACATTGGAATGCCAAAATGTTGTTTGTTTGTTTCACACTTTTGGTTCTTGGCTCTTTTGACGGGTCTGCTACCCAAATAAAACACACAGAGCAGCTTATTCTTAATTATAAATGCTCAGCCTTGGTATGGCTTGTTTCTAGACAGATTTTCTTAAATTAGTCCATCTCTCCTTTGAGTCTTAGCTTTTATCTTTTTCTATTTCTGTATATCTTTCACTCTTTCTCCACGGCTCTCTGGATGGCTGGATAGCTGTGTCTTGGTGTCCTCCTCTCTTTAGTCTCTTGCTCCTTCCTCTCCAGATGTTTCCTATTTATACTTTTTTCTTACCAGCCCTGCCTACCTTTTCTCCTGCCTCGCTATTAGCCATTCAGCTCTTTATTAGATGATCACGTGTTTGAGATAGGCAAAGAATCAAAGAGTATTCACAGAGTTAAATAAATGCAGCACAAACAAAAGCAACATATCTTTACACTGTTATACAAATGTTCCAGAGCATAAACAAATGTAACACAACTTAAAATAATAATCTACAACAGATTTCTGCTATACTGCTATTTCTCCTATTGATGCAGGGCCCTTTCTGGGACTCGTCTTGGGTATCCTTGTTACCCTGTGTTTTCGAGATCCTGTAACTTTGGGTCTGAAGGATCAGCCCCTTTACATGCTCCAGCTGGTCATAGGTGGGGTGGATGTTGGGGTGGGCCAACTCATAATTCTGGTTCTTGCCCTGGGTATTTCAGAGTTGGTCAGTCCACCAGCCCTCCCCTATCTTCACCACAAGGGTGAGGTCTCTAGCGTTGCTCCAGCTAGTTCACCACTTGCAACAATGAGCAAGGGGTGGGGACATTTCTCCTGTTTTCACATCCTCAGTGTGAGCTCTCTCACACCTACACCTTCATTCTGGCTATACTGTGTTGTCCAGGTAAGGTTTAGGGGCCATTCTCCCAAGTGCTGCTTCTGGTGAAAGGCAGAGATTGCTCTCCCTCTCTTACTTCTTCAGGCCCAGCTCTCTCAACTACTACAGGCAGCTAAGGACAGGTGGTGGATGGCATCCATCCTCCACCCATATCACCATATGATGGATGAGGGATGGGCCAGATCTCCCATGCTCACATTCTCAGGGTTATTCACCTACATCCGTGTCAGTAGGATCAGCTCTATTGCATTGCGCAGGTGAGGTGCAGGGTCCATATTCCCAAGTACTGCAACTGTTAAGGGAAAGGGCCAGCTCCCTCACCCATCACAGGAGGCAAGGGCAAGGGAGGCGGCATCTTTCCATTGCCCTCAGTACCACATGGCAGCTATCCCACTTCCATACCCTTAGGGCCAGCTCACCTTTGCCTCTGCCACCAGAGTCAGCTCTACTGTGCTACCCATGTGAGGAGCAGGGCCTGCTTTCCTGAATGCTTTTGTTGGTAATAGGGAGGATTTGGTAACAGGGAGGGTCAGCTCCCTCATCTTTCATAGGTCTCCCCTTACCACCTATGTCCCTCTCATGCCCTCAGCACTGGCTCATCCATGTTCCTGAATACAAGGTCTACTATGCTGCCCAGACAAGGCACATAGCTCATTTTCCTGAGTGTTGCAGCTGGTGAGTGGTTGGTTCAGGTCCCCTACCTGCTTCAGGTATGAAGGAGCAAGACAAGGAGGGCTATTTTTATTTGCATATGCCTCTTTTGAAAGACACTTTTGCTGCATGTAGCTTGCCTAACACATGCTGCTTGCCATTGTATATTTTATTTATGTGATGCCTCTTAACCTTCAGAGTATAAATCATCTGATGTTCTGAATAAAGTTAGCTATTGCATGAGATTTTAGTCTACCTCATGTAGACAGAAGTTTCTGTCCCACCCGGTACAACAGTCCCAAATAAACACATAGAGGCTTATATTAATTATAAACTGTTTGGCTTGTTCTTCAGGCTTATTATTAGCTAGTTCTTATCTTATCATATAGGCTATTCTTATCTATGTTTAACCATGTTTCTTGATACCTTTTCTCGGTAATACATTCTCATCTTGCTTATTCTGCTTCTGGCTGGTGACTGCATCCCCCTCTTTTCTCTTCCCAGAATTTTTCTAGTCTGATTGCCCTACCAATATTTCCTGCCTAACTACTAGTCAATCAGTATTTATTAAACTAATATGAGTGATGAATCTTTACAGTGTACAAGCACATTCTCCCTCAGCAACCTCATTTATTGACTCCCTTCTCTCAGGTCTCCTGGTAAACACAGCAGTAAAAAGGAGAAGCATATCCCTTGAGATGGGAGGAAGAAGAAGGTATAGGAATTTAGTGTGAATATGAGCAAGATACAATGATATACAGGCATGAAAATGTCATAATGAGTCTCTTATATTGTAGGTTTACTAAAAGAATTAAATGTAAAAAGGGTTAAGTCCAAGATCACTATGTCTGATTTCCATATGTTATTAATATTATAATTCCTGTTGAGTAGCCCAAGTTATCTTAAATGTTTGCAAGGCAGCTAGACTAACTAGGAGTGTGTTTGGTAACATTTGAGAACAGAATTGCACATGAGTGTATTTTCAAAGTTTTTAATTTATAATTAGGGTCATAGAATCTTTCTCAGTATTTCCAAACAGGCCTTTTCACTTATACTCTAGTACATAAAAATTTAAATAAAAAAGAGAGAGAATTATATTCTTTAAGTCTATGGAAATTATCTTTACAGTGTATATATATCTGTCCAGAAGTACTTGGGCATTTGGTGTTAGAGAGATCTAATGTTATTAAAGATTAAGTATTATCTCTAGAAGTTCACTCAATGAATACTATGGGAATAAGTGAGAAATTTATACTCAGTATCCTGAATCAGTCATTTAGAGATAGCATGATTATAATAATTAGCATTAGCAGAATGGCTGCTGTGCCTTAAAACAATTATTTGAATGCTCTATGTTATAGCTGCTTCATCTGTAAAACAAAGATAATATTTACTATCTTTGATGTAAATATGAATGGATTAAGTGCCCACCACAAAGCAGACTCAAATAAAATTCATTTTCTTTCTTTGCAAATCTCCAGATAATTTCACACTGTGAAGAGGGCTGGCATTTTATTGCAGCATGTAACAGAAACAGGTACAGAAAGAAGTATAGTATAGCACTGGATTGCTTATGATATAGAGAATAATGATCCAGTATGAACTTCAGATAAGCTTTACCCAAAAACGTGCCTAAGTCCAAGTCATAATCCCCTTGTGGGGCATAACATCCAAGGAACTCACCTTCAACTTTCAGCCCCACTTCCTAATGGTTAATACCTCCTCACAAGAGCAATATCCCAGAGAGAGATTGACTAAAACAAGAACTTTTTCAGGACAGTAAACATATTTACATCACAGGAAGAAGTTAGCTCTCAAAAATTTATTCAGTTTCCTCCATCTTCTCTCTTGAGACACAAGCATTAGGAATATTGAACTGCCATATAAGTAGTGCAGACTCCCTGATGTGTTTTTTAATGCACCTATTAAGTCTCCAATATGACTGCCCAAACATGAACTGAACAAGGATAACACCAATAGACATGCCAAACTGAATGAGGAAAAATTTAAGAGGCCTCAGCCCTACAGGCTGGGAGTAGGAGAAATAGTCTTCACCAGGGAAGAGTACACAGATTGGTTATCTAGTGACAAATAGTCAGACCTGAAAGCATGCATATGAGTAACATATGGGCTGAGTAGTTTATATTTAGGAATATATATGCAAACATCTATGTGTTTAATTAATAAAAATTAATTTTAAAAAGAGGGCGTGTATATGACAACGAGTATGTGGAGGTTTATGGGAAAGGTTGGAGGGAGAAAAGAAACGGAAGAAATGTAGTTATGAAGAAAAGAGAAAAGAGAAATGTAGTTATATTAAAATCTCAATTTAAAAAGAAATGGGATAGATAACAGTGCGGCATCAATCCTATTGCTTCAGCTTCCAGCATCTCATGATTTCCAAGGCCAAATATTCCTGAGTGAAGAAGACTTATAGTGCTAAATAATCAACGTAGGGATATTATGTTGAGGAAAAAAATAAAAAAAGAGAAAAAAAAGAGATTGACATTCAGTCTTGGGAAATGAAATGCCTAAAACTTTATAAAAAATCATGAATGAGAAGTAACTAGTGGTATCAGTCAGTTCTCTGAGACATGAAGGACAATGACATTAAATAGCTGACATTATTCTAACTACTTTTGGGGAATGTTCTATTATTTACTGTTAGGTTGTAAATGCAACATCTTGCCTTCTTGTATCTGAATTAGCAAAATTTTCTATTCTGAGTAATGGAATCCTTCACGTGATTGTAATTTCTAGGATGGCAGGTTTGTTCTCTGTTAATGAGCATTGTTAGCTAGCTCAATACCAGGCAAACAGTATTCTCTATATTGGGAGTTGGGCAATATGTCAGTGAATGAAGTAACTTTGCATGCTTAAAGATTCATAGAGTTAGGAACCAAAAGAAGGAGGTTGGAGACAAATCATGGGCATCACTGTGAACTAAGCTGAAGCAGTTTGACCTTATTTTGAAAGTTACTTGGATCCATAAAGGGATTTAGCCAATGGAGTGCTCATACTCAGATTCATACTTAGTAAGATCATACTAGTAGTGATATGCTAGACAGGATAAGATAAAAATAGGATGTACAGATAGGTAATCTAGAAATGGTAACATGGTCTAAAGATGTGCCAGTGAGATTTCAAAAACACATAGGAGAAAACAAAACATAGAAATTTTATGTAACGTATTTACTAGTGCTCCTTTACTAAATGGACTTTTATTTAGAACAGAGTAAGTTAATTACATCTCTACATAGGCACTTTAGGACAATTTTTTCAAGTTTTTAATTTGATTTTTATATTGACTTTGACATTACTGATTATTTCTGACTGGCAACAATCAGTACCAGTAATACTGTATCTCAGAAATAAGTAGCTGCCATATATATTAATTTCTTGTGATCTCTAAATTAATAGACTTGAGTACACTCACCATGATTATCTTTTGAAAGTGATTTTCCTAATCACTCACACATCTTCTAAAAATAAACGTCCTATTTCCTTTAAAACGTTTCAAAAATATTATTATTTATGTAATCTTAGATTTTCAATGTTAAGAGTAACTATTCTTTACTAGAGCTGCCAATCACACGATATGACTTCCTTTACATATTTGCAGTTGTTTTGAATAAGAAGTTCCAGGAAAGCTTACATGTGAGATAGAAAGAGATAATATGAGGAGTAGAAAGGGATACAAAATAGAAGCAAATTTGGAAACACAGTGTTTGAACAAAGAATGAACAAAATAGATCATAAAATAAATCACTCTAGAGTATTAAATTGTGAGATTAGTAGACCTAAGAATGAGAGAATATTCAATGATGAACCCTCAGAACTAAGGGATATGAAAAATACTTCTGGTCACATGCTGAATTAATCTAGTCCTTGTGCTATACTAAAATATCATATTGCTAAGGTTTATCATGAAATGTCATCCATAGGTTTATGTCTGATCACTTGGTCCCAACTGGTTCCTATTACAAGAGACTATAGAGCTTTTAGGAGGTAGAGCCTAGCTAGAAAAAGTGGGGTTACTAGTCATAGGTCTTGAGGTTTTATAGCCCACCCCTATTTCCTGTTACTATCTGCTTCCTGATTATTAACGCAATGTGATCAACAGCCTCCATCTCCTGGTACTTTACTTTCCCTGCTTTGATGGATTATAAGATTTTCAGTGTGACCTAAAACATACCCTTTCTCCTTTAAGTTGCTTTTGATCAGGTACTTTGTCACAGCAATGAGGAAAGATCCTAATACATTACAGACAAGGTAATTTATAAGTATCAGCTTTGTCCCAAATTGTGGAGGCTGGAAAGCCAAAGATGAAAACACTGAGGGAGTTAGTGTCTGGTGATGACACATTTTCAATAGACAATGCATTTTCATTGGATAATCACAAAGTCAAGGGGGTATGTGCTCTCTCCAGCTATATTCATAATGATACCAGTCCTTTTCTAAACTTTTCTTATTATATTGCAAAGAGTTTGCCATATCATGCATGGCTCCAAAGATGAAGCCATCTGCAGTGGTATGGGAATGAAGAAATGATAGACACAGAGACCTATAGAAATATGTGAGTTCTGTTCTGCTGGACCCTACCTCCTGATGGTATCCCCCACTGCCCTGCCCTCCAGTCATAACCCCCAGGCCTGGGATGGGCAGATTTTAAGGCTGAAATGAAGAGAAAAGGGGTATAGAGACAAGAATGGGCATTTTGTGCTAGATTCATAGATTCTCTAATTTTGAAATGCCCAGGATTTTGTCTGAAGTCCTGACAAAAATTCCCTTTGGAAAAAGCAACACAGTCATGTCTTCTAGGCATTGGGCCTCTCACTGCCACCTCAGAAAGATAAACAGGAGTTTGTATCCACTGGGAACTGTTTCTGCTCAGTAAGCTTTTCTACTAGACACACAGTATTACCCACTAGGGCTTCAGGAAGAGCTGAGCATACAGAGAGAAACCACAGACCACCTTAAGACTTTGAAAGTTAAGCTTCACCAATAAGCACAAGCTTCTAGGATCTACCTAAGGGAAAGCTAGTCTCAGAGGGGGGAGAAGGTATTTTGATTGATAAACTGGAAAAAAATGAGGACCTATCAGTCATCCTTACAGTTCTCAGTCACTGTGAGCATATTCAGTAAAGTCCACCACTAACATGAAAACCATTACCAGAGCAGGAAGCACACCTGGATGATAAGCACCCAAGGGCGGCCTCAACTGCAGGAATCTCAATTCCCATCACTAAAAGCCAAGAGGCAAGGATCTGTGGGCAACCATGCCCTATTCAAAACTTCAGACAGAACCCTCTACTCCAAGAAGAAATGATGCTTCTACATTACAAATCCTGCATTCTATAGTAAGGATGAGACAAGCAGGATACAAGAAAAAAGACTATCAAATCTTATCAACACAGGGTAAGACAGTTATGAAAGTTTTCCTGCCTCTGAAAATGGTCTGTCAGTTACACTAGGCTTTAGCCAAAGTTGGTTGTTTCAACCTTGCAAATGAGACTTTGGGTGATTTCCCAGGTAGACAGTTGTCTTTGTCATCTGTTTCATATTTTGGAAATTGTTTGATTGCACTTCCTGTTTATTAAAGTAATATTATTTCGCTTCTGTAGCTATAATGCCTGTCCTGGAACTAGCTCATGTAGACCAGGCTGGCCTCGAACACACAGAGTTCTGCCTGCCTCTGCCTCCCGAGTGCTGGGATTAAAGGTATGACCCACCACTGCCCAGTTCAAAGAAGTGTTATTCTTAAGAACCAGTCCCTGGAAACGATCTAAATGTCCCTCAACCAAAGAACTGATGAAGAAAATGTGGTACATTTATACACAGTGGAGTATTACTCTGCTGTCAAAACAATTACATCATGAAATCTGCAGGCAAATGGATGGGACTAGAAAAAAAAATCATCCTGAGTGAGGTACCCAGATCCAGAAAGAAAAACATGGTATATACTTACTCAAAGTATATATTAGCTATAATGTAAATAAAAAACATGTTCCAATCTACAGCCCCAGAAAAGCTAGGTAACAAGGCAGGCCCAAAGAGAGATGCATGGATGTTCCTGGGAAAGGGAAAAAAAATGATCTCCTGGGTAAGCTGAGGGTGAGGTAGAGGGATGCAGGTATGGGAATATGAGGAACCAGGTTGGGCAGGTTGGAAGCAGGACAGATAGGGAGAATAATGAAAGAGATAGCTTGATAGGGGGCATTTTGTGGTTAGGGGGAAGCCTGCTACCAGGAAAACTCCCACGAATCCACAAGGATGACCCCAGTTAAGACTCCTAGCAATAGTGGAGAGGGTGCTTGAACTGCCCTTCACCTATAATGAGATTGGTGCCTAATTGTCATCAGAAAGCATTCATCCAGTAACTGATGGAAGGAGTGGCAGAGATCCATAGTCAAGCACTAGTCCAAGCTCAGGGAGTCCTGTTCAGGAGAGAGAGAGATAGGAAGAATTGTATGAGCACCATGGTGGGAAGTTCTCTGCTATGACCTACAGAGATGACTGACACAAGCTAGTGGGAGCTCACTGACACTGGGATGACTGCTAGGGAGCATGCATGGGACTGTCCTAGGATCTCTGCATATGTGTGAGAGTTGTGTAGCTTGATCTCTTTTTAAGGCTCCTAGCAATGGGATCAGGACCTGTTCCTGACTCTTGAGCCCAATGCCCAAGTTGGATTACCTTGCTCAACCTTGATGCAGGAAGAGGAGCTTGGTCCTGCCTCAACTTGATGTGCCATGCTGTCCCATAGGAGACCTGTTCCTTTCTGAATGGAGACAGAGGAGAAGTGGATGGGGGTGGTAGAAGAGAGGTAGGGGAGGAAATTGTAGAATAGGAAGGAGGGGGAAACTGTGGACAGTATGTAAAACAAATGAAGAAAAATAATTTTTTTAAAAAGTAAGAAGCTCAGTATATTTATTATATAGAGTAGAATAGGGACTCAGGATTTTATACAGTTGAACAAGGAGATGGGATTAACACATACAAATAAACAAAACATCTGTTATGTAAAAAGTGTTATTTAGAAATTCTTTACAAAGGTAAAATTGACCTATGTAGTTTGTACAGAGAGAAGCTTGAGAGGTCAATCTCAAAGCAGACATTATGGTCTTCTAGCCCTTATAACCTTCCTGACCCTGCTTCTGGGTCTTAGGTGTGGAGTTATGTTGGAGATGTGCCAACTAGGCTGGACTCTTTGAAGCCAGTTGTTCTCTGAATTTTGACTAGTTTAAAAACCCTGTTTAAATTGGGGCTATATTGCCTATAGAGGAACACAATCTGTGTTGCAAGGGAAAGAACTAATATCCAAAACCATTGTGGTTTCTTGAAGTTAAGAAAATCAAGAATCACACCAGGTACAGTGTCACATAGTTTTGTTCCCAGAACTCATGAGTCAGAAGCATGCAGGCAGATGTTTGTGAGTTTGAGGCCACTTGGGTCTACGTAGTAAGTTCAAGACCAGTCAAGGTTACATAGTGAGACCTTGTCTCAAATAAATAGATAGACAGGTAAATAGATAAATATATAAATAGAAAGAAAAGAAAGGGGATAAAAATATGTAGAAGGGAGACTGGAAAAGAATGTGATTTGGGAGAAGAGAAACCAAAAAGTAGGGGTAAAATAGAATGGAGGATGGAAAGGCAGTGTAGAGATGGGAGCATAGAGAAGGATAACTAACACTAAGACCTTTGGAAATATCATATAGAAACATAGTACTGTAGATGATTACATACACACACACACACACACACACACACACACACACACGTCCAGAAGGCATTTAAATTGAGTTACACTATAATAGGGGGTGGAGAATGCTTCTCAAGGACACCATAAGCTATCACATAAAAATCCCAGTGTCACAAATTGGTTACTAGTTTACTAGTTGTTAGTCAGTGAAGTCCTCTAATCCTTTCCCAAAACATGACAGACTATTTTCCTTGCAATTGATTACTCTTCAGAACTTCCTATAAGACCCTGTTTCTGAAGACACCACATATTTGATTCATAGAACTTGGAGAAATCAAACTGGTACAAACCTGGAAGCTTAAGCTCTACTGGCTGACTTTCACAGTGCTGAAAGGTTTTATATATGACACTAAGGGGAAAAAGTAACCAACAGTCTTGCACCCATCTGTCTACACATGAGACATAATTATGACTGGCCTGGTAAGACATTCCCATTGGTAAAATAGTGTGGAAAAATAGTTATAACAACTATTTCTAGTCATTTTTACATTTGATCTTAGCCAAAGACCTGAGACGTGATCTCTGGTCATTTTTAAAGCTACAAGATTCAGCTCATGAGTGATAACTGTTAACTGGAGGAAAATAAAAAACAAAACGATAAATCCTGACTATCTAGATCATAAGTCCCGGGAGAACCTAACACTAGTATTTCGCTAAATGGACATAGTCATAAATGACTCCCTAAGCTCTTATCTTTATACCCATAGTTAATTGTTTCTCAATCCTCATCAGAGAATCTCCTTTTTGTAGTAGATGAAGATAAATAGAGACATACAGCAGCTCAATAAGAGACTGAATTTCCCAACATTAAATAGGATATCTATAACACATTTTCTTTCTCTCTCTCTCTCTCTCTCTCTCTCTCTCTCTCACACACACACACACACACACACACACACACACAACCCTAAGACCCTAAGACTCAGGGATCATAATAAAGAGGGGACCCTAAGACTCAGGGATCATAATGGAAGAGGGGAGAAAATGGTTATAAGTTTTAAGTGGAATAAATATCTGCAGGGAAACAATATTTACCAGACATGATAGGGTTGTTACATAACAAATTCACAGAGACTGTGTGTGCATGCACAAGACTTGCACAAGTAACCCAAAATTCTAACATGGATGGGTGAGGTGTGAGTGGGTGCACAAGACTTGCATGAGGAAACCAAAATTTGCATAGATGGATGCAGGATTTGTGAAGTTCCACCCATATTTGAGGAGCTATTGCAACTGATAGCTGTTGGAGGACAGTGAGCCAGTTTTCTTCAGGGATGTGGCCTTTGAGAGGCTCCTTGATGTTCCAGGTTCCTGTCTTGAATTCCTGTCCTGATTGCCCTCCAAATCAGATACAAGTCTCAAGGTGACAGCATTTGCTTTCCTCAAGCTGCTCCTGGTCATGGTGTTTATCACAGAAATAGAAAGGAAACTAGGGCAGGATACAGTTCATAAAGTCATGTTATATCTAGTGATGTTGACTCCTCAGATCTCTGATCTGTTTAATTGATCCCTTCTTTTGAATTTCCTTGACACTTTAGAAGATCACTGACCAGGCATTGTGTAGGCTGTTCCTTTATGTAGATATGTCTGAAGTTCTTCTGCAGCTTGGAGTTATTATAAAGACCACCCCAGAAATAATGGGTTCTTCTAATGACATGGTACTACAATTTACTTTGATGACATGGTTAAGATGATGCTTTCTAAGGTACTATTTTTTTTCTATAGTCCTTGAGAGCAAAATTCCATTCACACTCAAGGGAGGAAGAATTTTCATCTTTTCTCAAATGAGGACGAACCCTCATTTTAAAAATTACTTCTTTTATTTTTTAAAGATCATAATTATGTGATTTCCCCTTTAATTTTCCTCCCTCCGAATCATCCCATATAGTCTTCCTTGTTTTTGTTTCTGCTGGGTTTTCTGGCAGAAATAGCAGGGGCAGAGCCTGAACTGCCAGACTCTCCCTGGGGCTGAAGGAGATGGTGAGCATTGCAGCTCAGCCCTTCACCCTGGGCACTGGGGAGAAACACACCTACTGAGCCAGGAGCCTGTTAAAGTAGGATCTCATTTAATGCTATCAAGCAAGGACTGATATAGGTTTGTGATGGGGGTGGAAAAGCCTGGGATGGGCCAAGGTGGAACAAGGAACAAGGGTCAATAATATTCTGCTATATAATATTCATGCTAGAGGTAACTGGGCGGAGGCGGGTCTAGGTTGAGTAACCAAAGACAGGTCTCCAAGCCTCAGCTAGGCTCAGGAAATTACACTAGGCCTCACACCTGGGCCTCATGAGGCCCAACACTCCCATATACCCTTCCTTGTTTTTTTTTCAAATTCATGGCCACTTTTTTCCTTATTTTTGTTATACAGATGCACACACACAAAAAAATAAAAACAGAAATGCAACTTTCTCAATCTGTATCATGACACTATGACTTCATTGCTGACTATTGGTGTCTGATAACTAACTGCCATACTCTTTTCTAGGGAAGATGATTTCTCCCTCTCTCAGAATTCCCTGGTGGTCTGTAGCTCTTTGTTTAGGGTTGAGGCCTTCTGTGTTGCCCTTTATAGGTCTGTTGTCTTTGTTCAGCTCATGTTTAGGCAGTCATGTCAGGGAGACTTTATGAGTGTAGATTCTAATATGTCTAAGGGACACTATCTTACAACAAACTTCTTGATCCTCTGGCTCTTATAGTCTTTCTGCCCCTCTTCCACAATGATCCATATGATTCACAGTGAGCTATACATGCAGGAGTTGTGATGCCAATGTGACTGGGCTCCACAACTTTGCATTTTATTGGTCTTGGGTCCAGGGGAGTCGTGCAAAGATGAGAACAGCACCAAGCCTAATAAACCAGAAACAAATTTTATTCCAGAAACCAGATCCCAGGAAAACCAGAAGCAAACTTAAAAATAAAAAATAAAATACACCATGGGGCACAGAAGATTATCAGCTAGGTGAGACCACAGCCAGAGATGGTGTTTGTTAGGCTGTGACAAAAGGCTAGTTTCTAAACCCCCCTTTTATAGTTAGGGCACCAAGCATTAGGTCTGCACAAAGGAATTTTTACGATCTTGCCCCAATCTATGGGTCAGTCAATGTAGACCCTAAGGAGGGGAGCGAGTTCTAACATCAATGGGTAACTAGGCAGCTATCATGAAATATGTTTCAGAGGAGATTACAGTGAAAGTCACTAATTGTAAGAAAACAGATGTCTTTAGCAATTAGTTTTTTTTAAAAAGGACTGCTAGTAATATCAAAAGGTTAATAAATTAGAATAATTGGTTCTTAGTCTGGGAACTGAGAAGATAGCAGAAAGTTTTTTTATACTATCTCAAGGTAAAACACAGATACAGACACCATACTTTATAATCTCCATTATCAGAGCTCATTAGTCAAACCCATGTTTCTACCTTGTCCACTGTCTCTCCTGGTACCTCCAGGCAGTGTATTCTGGAGCCCCATGCCTCCCCTTTAATGGTGCCAGTTTCCCATAACAGAGACAGTGCCTAGCCCAGAGGTCACATATCTCTGTCTCCTAAAGGTTAACTGAATTCATATTTGTTGTTTATGAAGGATGGCCAGGACAATACTCTCAGTTTGCAGAGAGAAGCTCTGGCCTTTTAAGTAGAACAGCCAGTTGTAAAATGAAATAACCTAGGCTGATGGAGGCTTCTTAAGCATCTGAGAAAATAGCTCACTGTGAATGATTGATACTGAGAAAGCTGCTGACAGTCTGTTCTCATTCCCCTAGACTTATAACTTTATATTTCTTTATTTTTACAGTATTATTTTTGGAATATATATTTTTATTTTCTTATTCTTGGACTCTTCAATTGTTTGTAGCTTTCTATAACAGTATCCATCTGTTGCAAAGAGAAGCAGGAATCCTCATTTTTAAAGAATATTATTGTAAGGAAGTTCCAATCCCTCTCCATTTCATTGTTATTCAATAGTTTATATTATTATGTAATCATTGATACTGATTTTATTTTTTAAGTAATCAAATGCTATAATTATTTAGTTGAATTTGACCCAGCTTTGGACATTGGAAATTTTCAAGTAGGTTCTTTTTTGTATTTTTATAGTTATTTCATTTCAACTTTATGGTATTTTATTTAAAATAAAATATGATATAACAGTATTTTATATATCCTAGCATCTCGCACTGCAGATTGTTATTAGCCTTTCTATAATAGTCTCTTCCTAACCCAGCAAACAGTAACTTTTCAAGATGCTCTTATTCCTTTTGTTGGAGAGAAGTATCTAGAAACCAAGGTCTAAACTGTCACGAAATATGTACAGTACTTTCATTTATTTTAAAAAGTTTTAATCCTGAACTCTTGCTAATGACACTGCAGAAGGAGCTTTTGTACCACAAATTAGGTCTTTCATTGGTGTATTCATCTGCTTATCTGTTAGTATCCAACTCTGCTGAAATGTAGCTTCTGTTCAGACATTGTATCATTTAGCTCATTAATGATAGTTTAAGGCCTGGAGAGTTGGGCCCGTTGAAAGCACTTGCTGGCAAGCGTGAGCACTTGGGTTTTTACTAAGTGTGTTTTAAGTTGTTTATGTAATAAGTGTGCTTTGTGTTGCTACATTTACCTTCAGCTTATCACTCACTTAAATGTACTCTGGCAGAGCACAGCATCTATTTTGCTTTTAGTGTAATGCCTGGAGTGCTGCAGAATGTTTCACAGTTTTTTTTCCTTTCCACTTTATTTTTCAGCTGGTTCTTCCTGCTTGTAAAACAGAAGAGCAATTCTCTGTATACTGCTGATGCTCTCCTGCATCATGGCTTTTAGATAAAGCAAAACTTGTATGTACAAGGAGAATATTAATGTCTCTGTTGTGTTGTAATATGAGCAGCGGGGCTGTGTCCCCAGCACCCTGGCCACCTGCTAGCTTATGCCCCGAAATAATTACACGGACACTGTATTCTTTTTTTTTTTTCACTGTATTCTTTTAAACACTGCCTGGCCCATTATATCTAGCCTCTTCTTGGCTAACTCTCGCACCTGAACTAGCCCATTTCTAATAATGTGTGTAGCATCCCAAGGTGCGCTTACCGGGAAGATTCTAGCCTATGTCGATCCTAGGTTGGAGCTTCATCGTGTGTGTGTCCGGGAGAGGGTAGCATGGCCTCTGCTCCAGAAAGCAGAGCTGTCGAGTCTGAGCTCACTTACTCTTCCTCCCAGCATTCTGTTCTGTTTACTCCACCCACCTATGTTCTAACCAATAAAATGGGCCAAGGCAGTTTCTTTATTAGCCAATGACCTTCCTCCATCACTGTTGCATTCCTACTCTTAGATAGTTGCTGCACTGCTCAGCCTCAGAGATGGATCTTTCTTTCTTCTTTTACCATCCCAATGGTTCACAGTCTCATTTCCTCCCACATGGCATCTACAACACATAAATCAGCCATGTACCAGTGGAGATCTCGAACATGAGTGAGGTTTTTGCCCCTTGTCAGCAGCAGGAGACCTCTGCACACTAGCAATTTCCCTAGTCTTCCTCTAGAGGAAGCTAGGGATCGGATCAGAGTAGGGTGGCAGGATGGCTTTTTTTAAGTAGAAGAAAATTTAACTATTTACTAGAAGATTACATTTTTTTTTTAGAAAATAGAGCATTCAACAGAGGTATATATTCCATCAAATTATAAATAGGTATAGTCTTTACCTGCTTGCAAAAGTTTTTTTACAAGATTTCAGATGGAATATTTTATTTTTATTAATATTATTTTGAAATAACAAATAATAATTATATCCATTAATGGGGTATAATGTGATGTTATTATTTTATTGCTTTAAGGGTCTAACTTGTAGCTGTTTGTTGGCTTTGAACTCAATCCTTTTATCTTAGGTTGCAGGAATACACCACCATGTCTATCTTAAAATGGATTGTTTTGATTACTTTCATAATATAAAGTGACTTACTAAAGCTAAAAAAAACATATAACTTACTTAATTATCCTATAATTTTAAATAATGAAGTAGTTGGAACTTACTCACTATCTCGAAATATGAAAGGATTATCATTGCCTATACTCAGCCCAGCATGCCATATATCTCAAGAACTCTTATCTGTGTAGACCTTTGTTCCTTTTAAATTGCTTTTAATTTTTTATAATTTTTTTAAATCCATGCAATATAGTTTGATCACATTCTATTCCCTCGCCCAAGTCCTTCCACCTCCCTATCAACACAACCAAAACCAAAGAACAAAAATCAAATAAAACAAATAAAAAACACGAAGTTTTTTTGTATTGGCCAACTCCTCCTGGACATGTGGCCTTCGGTGGAGTGCAGGTGATATATGCTGAGTTTTCTCTTTCTCACCCAGTATAAGCCAATCTTTGCCTGCAGTGAAGTAGTTCAAGTTGTTTCCTCTGCATTCCTTAGAGACGAGATCATTTCTTATCAAAACGTGGTCAAGCTCCAGGTATGGAGAATTTTCTTTTTTTTTTAATTTATTTATTTATTTAAGGATTTCAGCCTCCTTCCCGCCACCGCCTCCCATTTCCCTCCTTCTCCCCATTTGTATGTGCTCTTTACTTTGTATATGAGAGAAGATCTAAGTTTGGCCCTGTTTCTCACATTGTATGTCTATGACTAAATAAGACAATTGGTGACCATCTTGTGCTCAACAAGAAAGTCCTAGAACACAAATGAACTTTTCTGTATACTTTTCAGCAAAGTTCAAAAATTTCTAAACCTATCATATATTTATAAATAGATTATTTCAGATCTCTTGTTGGACCCCAACATTTTTTGTCTGTTCCATGAAGAGATTCACAGAAAAGAGCTACTAAGGGGCTGCAGATATGGCTCAGGGGTTATGAGCTCATGAGCATTGGAATTTGGATTTCTAGAGCCCTTATAAACATCTTATTGCTAGGGTGAAACAAGTAATTCCAGTGTTCAGAAGGCAAACAGAAGAATCTCAGAGCAAGTGGCCTTGCCATTATCAGTGATCTCTAGGTCAAAATAAGTAGAGAATGATCTAGGAAGACTCCTAACATCAACTTTGAGCCTTTCGCCTCCACATTCACAAATACACAAACATAAATGTGTACACAGATGCACGCATGTGCACACACACACACACACACAGAGAGAGAGAGAGAGAGAGAGAGAGAGAGAGAGAGAGAGAGAGGGAGAGAGAGAGAAAGAGAGAGAGAGAGAGAGAGAGAGAGAGAGAGAGAAAGAGAGAGATACAAAGTCTGTCTATAATGGGCTATAGAACTTATAAACCTTCATGCTAATACAGTTTGAATCTCAAATATCTCCAGTAAATTTGTATTTTGTACATCTGGTCCCCAATTTGTAGTGCTATTTTGAAAGTTGTGCACCTTTAATGAGATGGAGACTGGCTAGAATAATTTGGTCATTTGGCACAGGAATTTAAAAATTCCATCAGCACCTGGTTTCAATGTCAAACCTTCTGGTTCTTAGCCTATTCCATGTAAACAGTCACTAGTGCATGCTCTTGATACCGTGGACTGAATTTTCTCCCACGATTTTCCATACCACAATAGCCTGAAATTTATCTGAGGCCATGAGCAAAATCAGCCTTTGCTTTTTTAATCTGCTTTTTTTGGTCATAGAAATGAAAAAGAAAATAGTATATGGGTTTTATGTATTTGATATATAAAAACTCATTAAAATTCCATTCACTTTTTTCTTACCTGTTTGAATAATTAATTCCTATCTCTGCCTTCCAAGCTGAAACAATTCCCACATCTCAATTTCTCCTTGGACAAGAGACTTTTATTCCTTTAGAATTAAGTTCATCTTCACTTATAACATCAGATTGTTGAAAGGCTTAACAATCTATGTATATTTTATATTTTTCATTTTATTTTATAATAAGGGAGGTTCAATACTATGTATGTGTTTCTATTACCCCAAATTAAAGCAGAAATCATAGTGATTCATCTTTATAAAGCAAAATATAAATATGTCCCTAAATCAGAGGTTCAGATGGGAATTGAATACTAAAGACAAAGCAAGGAAAGTTGTTAACTGAAAAGGTTGAATCTGCATAGGTGTATGGAATTTTTTGGCTGAGAAAAATCCTGAAAACATAGTAGCCACCCCAGGCAGTAATGGAAAATGCATCTAGTCATCACAGGGTATCTGTCATGGGGAGATTAAGGACCTTTAGATGTTAATGCATTTGAAATTGAGATGTGGACTGTTTCTTGTAGAAAACCTTTTAGAAATGATCATTTGTTCCCCTCTTTTGCTTATAATACTTTGTTGCCTTATCATCGTATTTAATAACTTTTTGTGTTGCATACCAAAACCTTCTCTGTTCTGAAGATAAGTAATTAAAGAGGAAAATGTGTTTCATAACCTGGACTTAAAACTGATTTAAAAAAAAAACACAAGAAACACAAATGTGCTGATATTTGGCTTTGAGAGATGAAAAATCTCTTTTTTATTCAATTTTACTAGGTTGGCTAATATTTTTCTTACACATTTGGGCAAATAATAAATAGCTTATCCTAAGCACAGAAGGTTTTGTCTTTGTATATACTCAATGGGAAGACCATGTTCCTAAGGAAACCTCAGAAATTTCCCCTTTCCTTTTGTAGATGATAATTCAATATGGAGAAACTTGCTCTGAAATGTGCTTGAGTCAGACACTTACAAATTCAAATATAAAGACAAGAGTCTCAATTCAACACAGTATTTAGTAATTAAAAAGAGCATAATTGGTCTAATAAAAGTTAGTTAATCTGAGTTCTTTGTCTATGTATAATGTATTGAAGTTTTAGCCCATGTTATGTAGTATCAGAACTCAAAAGCTTTTGAAACACTTTTAAACCACTTGCATTTCTAACCATGGAAAAGGAGCTCAACACATTGATTGTAGCTTGGCCTTATCTCAGAGTGGGTATGAATGGGGCTAGAATGTTGATTCCTTTTAAAGACATTTAAGTTTGTCAAACATTGTCCTTCAATATGGTAGCTATTAGGATTAAGTAAGGCATATTATCTATTTGTTCAGAACATTGTATATAATGGGCATATTTGTCCAGGCTCACAGAAATAGCAAGCACCACACTAGAATTTAAGTATGTACACATTTGCTCCAGAGTCGATTCTTTGAACAAAGTAGTGAGCTACCTTTACCCTCTCATGATGGCATGCCACATGGGTACAAACATGTGAAATTTACATATTCTAAAATTTCCCCCATTTTAAAATATCATTTCTTAACTATAGCTCTTCAGGCTTCATCATTCTGAAGTAATCATTTCTATCATTAAAGAAATGTCCTTAGAGCTTTATCAATTTGAAGTACTTGAAGTAGCAAATAGAAAGGTACAGATCTTAAGTAAAGAGAGACTTAGGGATATAGACTTGCGTTACTGAGGCTATTTCTGAATCACTCACAACAAGGTGGCAGATAGCTGAGTTAGAAGGACTCTATAGAGAACATAAACTTTAATGTATTTCATGTTAGAAAATTAGAATTACTCTCATTTCTCTCTTAATGAAAGTTTAGCTTCAAAGTTATTGCCTACAACCTCTCTAAAGCTAAGGCCAGTGGTTGGGGAAAAGGAAGAAGGGAATGAAAGGGCAAGAAAAACTAGATAAGGAAAAGAGAAGAGAAGATGGTACAGAATGGAAGGAGAGAAGAGAGAGATTCTAAGTCCTTTATATCTAGATCTGAGTTAGCTTTGCTTTAATAATTGCGTAAATTGACAGCAGTGCAATGGGTCATTAATAAAGAACACAGTCTTCGCTTCATTCTGAAATACAAATGTTCTACAACTGTCTGAAAATCATTTGGCTAGTCTGGCTGTTAATATTCTTGATGAGGAATAAAATGTTTTTCCGCCAGAGCTAATTAATGTAATCTTTAAAATATATAAATCCTGTCGTGAGCTCAAATAATTGCAATTGAAATGTGGACCCTGCCAAAACTGAGAAAATTAAAGTTCAAACAAAATCTGTTAATATATTTAAATTAAAAAGTAAAGAAAAACCAATTAACGTCTGGAAACAGAGTTTGATATTTAGAATGTGGAGATCAAATTAGGCAGTTATCAAATTAACACTTTGAATGAAGATGGTCTTGCCCAGCTGCCTTTCAGAGCTTTCTCTTGCTGGGATTGAAGTTGCTTCGGAGCAGTGAAGCAAGATGTTTTAAAGGCCACAGTTGTGTTCGCTAACTATTTCACCATGGGGTCATAAAAATCCTCCAAGGAATCTTTAGCAGCTTAGAGGTAACAGGAAAGAAGGGAAGGAGTTTATAATTATATCACAAATCTTTTGCAGGGGGTATATGTAGATACATATAAAAATACATATATAAGTCAATGATGGATTTTGAGATTGATATACAGAAATATGTATATGCATATGCTAACACAGCCTGTAATCCATCACTTTTTCCCTTTCAGCAAGTGGCTCAACAATTCCATTTAAAAATGTATTAAAGTCATGAGAAATCGGATATAACCACAAAGATTTTAGGTATACATATCTGTATGAGACCTGGTACACTCAGATAAGGTAGTGGGAAAAACAAATCCAGCTAAATTTGTTTCATTTTGTTTTATTTTAAACCTGAACTGACCTAATTTAATTTAGATACTAAAGTACACCTACATTTTTACTACATCCAGAAAATTAGATAAATGCCTTTTAGTTTCTTTGAGATGTTGCTATTTTTTTAAAAAAGTTGAGAATCTCTCCTTTCATCCGTTTGCCTGATCAGAGTACCCACACTAAATAGTATCTACAAAGCTAAGAGAGTGGCCTTCCAGAATCTTCCAAGTTGCCACATTCACGGATCTGTGAACTTTGGTTTATTTCCTGGGTATCAATATTCTCATCCTCCCTCTTGGGAAGACTGAATTCTGATGAAATTGTTAAACAATAGGGAGCTATATGAACATACTTTGAGCTTAAATAATCCATATTTATAGCAACACCCTTGTTTCTGTTGATGCATGGCATAAAAGAAAAAGAACCAGAGTAGCTGCCAGTAATTTGTCACCAGTTTTATCACCTACTCTGTATTTTATAATTATGTTCATATTCACTATGATCACAAACTCAAATGATTTCATCTGTGTGGATAATTGTTTTGTTTTGGTTGTCTGGGATAGAACTCATACCTTAGGTATGTCTGCAATTGTACTAACAATTGTGTTAACATAGACACCCCCCAAAGACAAATTATCTGTAGCATCTTTAGAGGAAGGTGAGAATCATACCATTGAAGTTGGATAAGAGGATGAAAGAATGCTTGTAGCTGAAATTGTTAAGGGGGTGAAGTTGTCAGTCCACAAATTCTATGTTTATAGATTTGCTTAAATGTAAAAGAGGCTGTTAATTGATCAGCTCAGTGACACTCTTACCTCATGAGTCAAATACACAATGATAATGGCATTACAAAATTTAGCAATAAGACGATGAGAGGGATTATATCTTCATATAAAGTACACTGAAGATTTTTATATCACTTTGTATATAATAGTGTTTCATAATAATATGCAGCTGTGGGAGTCCCCTCTGTGTGCTGTGATTACTATTAATGAATAAAGAAACTGCCTTGGCTTGTTGATAGGGCAGAGCTTAAGTAGGTGGAGAAGATGGAACCTAATGTTGGGAGGAAGAAGGCAGAGTCAGAGATACATCACGGAGCCGCCAGAGTGAGACATGCCGAAACTTTGCCAGTAAACCACTGCCACATGGCGTTACACAGATGGATAGAAATGGGTTAAATTAAGATATAAGAGCTAGTTTTATCCCATGCTTTTTCAGTCCCAGTCCAGCTGGCCTTGGTGAGCTCCCAATAGATCAGCTCCATTGTCTCAGTGGGTGGGTGCACCCCTCGTGGTCCTGACTTCTTTGCTCATGTTCTCCCTCCTTCTGCTCCTCATTGGGACCTTGGGAGCTCAGTCCAGTGCTCCAGTGTGGGTCTCTGTCTCTATCTCCATCCATCACCAGATGAAGGTTCTATGGTGATATGCAAGATATTCGTCAGTATTGCTATAGGATAGGGTCACTTCAGGTTCCCTATCCTCAGCTGCCCTCTGAGCATGGTGAACAATGAGGGCTGATGAGAAGCCAAGGACAATGACACGGGGTTTTGAACCTACGTAATGTGTTGGCTTTGTGGGAGCCTAGCCACTTTGGATGTTCACCTTCCTAGAAATGGACAGAGAGGGGAGGACCTAGGACTTACCACAGGGCAGGGAACCCTGACTGCTCTTGGGACTGGAGAGGGAGGGGGAGAGGAGTGGTGGGAGGGGGAGAAGGGTGGGAGGAGGGAGAGGGAAATGGGAGGCTGGGAGGAGGTGGAAACTTGTTTTTTTTTCTCCTTTTCTCAATAAAAAATGGAAAAAAAAAGATATAAGAGCTAGCCAATAAGAAGATAGAGCTAATAGGCCAAGCAGCATTTTAATTAATACAGTTTCTGTGTGATTATTTAGGTTCTGGGTGGCCAGGACGAACAAGCAGCCTCCCTGCAACATGAAGCTAAGAAAAAGTATTGGGATATAGATTTTATAGATTTAAGAGTTTTATATAGCTTTCTGTGTAATTTCAAAAATCCAATATATCCCTGTTGAATTGATAAAATTCAGTTCCCTTGTGGTATTGATGTTATTGTTGTCAAAGCAACTAAAAAAACCAAGGTGCAGCTGTTGAGGACCTGCTTGCTTCAGGCTGGAAGAACACTATTTGAGGTCCTGTTTAGGAGTGTGTTATAGCCATTTTGATAGGCCACTGATTCTTTTTTCCTATTAGTTAGTGCAATGCATGTTTAGAGCAAGTCTGGAAGTACAACCTAAAATAAGAATAATTTTAGGAAAATAGGGAAAACCCCAAATGAAATACAACCTAACATAAAGATGAATTTAGGAGAAGAAGAAAGACAATATAAAAGTTGAAGTTTATGCTCTGTTTGGGGAGCACAGTGATTCAATATTAGTCATTTTGTTTGATTTGAATTCTTGTAAATTATACTTCAGTGGGTTAAGGTGAAAATAGTTTATATTTGATTTTTAAAATGAAGGAATGTTTTGCTGATTACTTTCCCATCCCTCGTGTAGTCTATTTTTATTGATACACAATCTAATATCTCCTGGTGATGAAGATGATATCTAATTTAAAAGAAAAATAAATATCATCAGCAGCATATAGTGTGAATTCATTCTAAATTGCTACACAGAAGCAATTAAATAAGCCTCCCCCTTGTATTCTTTATATCTAATGCACTTAAAATAGTTTCTTTTAACATATCCTGCACAGTTTGATACTATTCAATCTACTTCCTGAGCTGTAGAACAGATTTTACTCTACCGTGAAGGAAAACCAAATGTAAGGAAGAAAGTTGAAATACATGCTGATACTAAAAGGGCTTTAAACTCTCATCAAAACCTTGACTTTCTTTTTATAAGAGACTAGGACTCAACCAGAGGTCATTTTGCACCCAGGGAAATATTCCATAGTTACCACAATTGACAGTGTCTATTGTCATCTACTAGTAGCTAGAGGACAGGGAATGTACTAAGCATATACAATCAATAGGACAAAATCTTTCCTGTCTTTCTATTGCCCTTTTCTTTTCCTTCACTAACAAAGAATTATCTGACTTAAATATTAATAGTAGGCTAAGGATGTGACTCAGTGGATAAAATTCTTGCTGCGATAACCAATGCAATCTGAATTTCAGTTCCCAGAGCACACATAAAGCTAGCCATGGTAACTCAGATGTGTAATGGCCATGATCCTAAGGTGAGGCATGAGGCAGAGACAGGAATATACCTATAAGCTTATAGGCTAAGCTAGTATGGCACAGGCAGCAGAAAACAACAACAACAAAAAACTTGTCTCAAACATGATGAAAGGTAAGGACTGGCACCAAAGGTTTCTTCTGACCTGTACATGCATGCCAATAGCACACACCCACATTCACATGCATGAACATATTTACATACAAATGTATATACAAATCATACATACAAACTTTAAATGTACAAAAATAATACATTTTTGGTATTTTTGTTTTGTTTTCTTATTTCTTAAAAAAATTCATACAATATATTTCACCACTTTCCCTCTCGCAACTCTTCCAAGATCCTACCCACTTAACTTTGTGCTCTCTCTTGTGCTGTCTCTTTCTCTCTCTCTCTAACAACACTAAAATTAAAAAAAAGCAGAAACAAGCAAACAACACAACAAAAAACAAGAAACAAACAGGCAAAAAGCCAATAAGACAAAAAAGAAAGCAACAAAAAGTACATTTTGTGTTTTCCAAGTACTCCTAGGCATGAAGCCTGTCCTTAAGTGTGTTTAATACACCCAGTGACCCAGTCTGCTGTGGCCAGTGCAGCCGTGCTGGGATTGAGACACGGAGGCTTCTTTTCAGGTGGAAAAACAGCAGCCTTTATTTTGCCCAGCAACCTTTTATACCTGTACTCCTTCTGTGGAGACCCACTGGCCAGAAAGAACACAATCATCCTTGTCAATTACAGACCACAAGGACATTCGGCTGTCAGTCAGGGGGAGTGAGGGCAGCTGGATCACAACAACAGTCCATTAGAGAAAAAAGATTTAAAAAAATCAGTGATATCAATTTCAAATATCTTCTTGGTTAGGGGTTGAACCTTTTCTCCTCTCAGTGCTGGTACTACATTTGGCTTGAACTTGTGCAGGCAGCTCTTGAGCATGCTGCCAGTCTCTGTGAGTCCAAATATACATTGGTCCTGGAAGGCACTGTTTCTTTGAAGTCATCTTTCTATAACTATACAATTATATCTTGCAGGTAGGTTTCCATTGTAGGTCATAGTGTTTGTACCTGAGAAAGATCATAACCAAATTGAACACTACTAACCCGGCACAATGTAGTTCTCCTCCCTAAAGGATCTTTGTTCAGGAATGGTGAAGGTAAACAGCTTAAAGTTTCAGATTTAATAATGTGATTAGAGACTACATGGAAAACTGTGCATGCAGACAGTCCATTCTCCCCTCGCCTAATCTACCAGTCTTATCCCCAGCTTTGTCAGGGAGCACCTGCTTCAGCCACCCCTTCCTCTCTGCCCCGATTCCCAGTGGGGATCACCTCTGTCTTCTGTAGTTTTCTTCCCCCACCCTATCCCTTTGTCTCAGCCTCCAGCTATTGCAGGCACTGCCTGGAAATCCACTAGCCAAGCTGGCCAGGGAATCAAGTAGGTTATCTTCACTGCCCCTCTTCTCCTGTAATTACAATCCCAAGTCTTATCTCTAGCTCTGAAGCAGACCGCAGGCTGTGACCTCTGCTTCCTTTTTGCCCCCACTCTCAGGGTTCTACATAATCCCTGGTGGCACACTATATTAGTTAGGGTTTCTATCATTGTGAAGAGACACCATGACCACAGCAACTCTTACAAGGGAAAACACTGAATTGGGGTGGTGGCTGAAAGTTTCATTGGTTTAGTCCACTATCATCATGGTGGGGAGCATGGCAGCATGCAGGCAGACATGTTGGCTACATCTTGATCAGAACGTAACAGAAAGTGGACTTTGTGTCACCCTGAAGGACCCTTGACAAAAGAGACATCAAAGCCCCGCACCTCACCCCAAATAATGATATACTTCCTCCAGCAATGTCATACCTACTCCAACAAAGCCATACCTCCTAATAGTGCTACTCACTATGAGCTTACTGGGGCCAATTACATTCAAACCACCACAAATACACATCTTTTCTCCCTCCTGTAGACCCTCTCAGCTCCACCCCAACACCATTCCCATTTCTCAGAGTCCCATTCCCATTCCCTAACACCTAGAAACATACTCTACCCCCAAACCCCTGGCCACAGATGGCAGGATCTTAAAAGCATGCCTTATTAGGCAACAGAGCCAACACACTCTCCTCAGAAAGAGAGAAGGCAACATAAACCAAAGAACAAAGTGCCTACCCAACAAAGACAAGACCAGATATCAGCACTAAGAATTACAATTATCAAAATTACAGATGCCTATGTCTTTTGATAGGATTGCTATTTTTACTATGATGATCCTTCTAATTCAAAAGCATGGGAGGTCTTTCTATCTTCTATTATCGTTTTAAATTGCAAAGACTTGAAGTTTTTGTTTTTATTTTATTATTATTCTTTCAATGCCTGGTTGTTTTCTATGCAAAGAGAGAAAGAGTGCAGATTGAGACAAGAGGGAAAGTGGGCAGGATTTTGGAGGACCTGGGGAAGGTAAAACCACAATCATAATATATTATACTTAAAAATCCATTTTAATAAAACAATAGAGTATGCATTCATCCCTAAGTATCAGTCCTAGCACTGAACACACACACACACACACAAACACACACACACACAAAAATAAATAAATAAATAAAACAATTCCAGGACTGCATATTCATAAGGACAGGTGAGGATTGGATGCTAGAACTCAGTGTAAGAATAAGAAAAGTACACTATCTGGGAACTCTTTTCTGCTTCTAGCAAAATTCTAGTCTTAAAGCCATGTGATGGTAAGATGGGATGGTGTCTTCTTAATGATAAACCACACGTATTCAGCTGAACATGGTCTTACTGTAAACTCCAGTTGCCTTTACCCAGTAAGCCATCTTGCTGGCTTCAAAACATGGGTTTATAAAAACAATTCAGTAAAAGTTTCTTTCCCTTTCTTTACTTGATTTCTTTGTATATTGCTGTCAGTTTGAATCACATTTTGACTAAAGGTAGAATGAGATATGATGAATTAACAAAGCATTAATTACCAGGGGTTTGAATAAGAAAGTGTTAATTTTTCCTTAATGGAAAGGATAACATTTCTGGAAAACTGACTTCCAAATTAAAGAAGAACCCAGTTTATCTTCCTCTGGTGCTATTATGTTTAGAACACAATCTCTAATGTCATATATGCCAGGGCAGAATGTTGGTTGCTATAGCACATACCACATGACCTGAAAATAATTCATCTCCTCTCAGAAATATCCACGTGACTAGCTTACCTGTAGACATGAATGTCTTGAGAAATCTCTTAAAATTTTTACACAGAAAATATGTGTTAGTTTCCTTGGTGTTTAGGATCCAATTCAATCTAAGAAATCTGTCATCCAGATTCTGTTAAGCAGTTGTGTTATAACAGAATTACTCCCCACTTCTATTCCCACTTTTCAGGGACACTCTAAGAGTCTATTTTGCCTTCCATCTCTCATCAGCCTTTAAAATCTCTCCAAAACACAAGATATTAATAAGTGCTCCATTAGTTACTATATGGCACTCCTCCAAAATTTACTCTTTAGCCAATATATGGTATCCAAATCACTTTGTTTTGAGGTTATTTTTTTAGACTATTTCCACCTACATTTCCTCTATTTACTCCCTTTTCTAGAAAATCAAACATTTATTTGACATTCCATTCAATTCAAGAAATAGAAGAATATCAAAGACCAACTAATACAAATGCATTCAATAAAATAAGTATATACACCTCCATAGAATTTGAAATAATAGTAGATGCTGAAAAGTCTTATTGAACTAAATTACAGAGTGGGATGAACTCCTCTTTAGTGAACAAAGAGCGACAGGCACAGAAGCAGGAAGTTTTAAAAGGTATGAGCTGCCAAAGGCAATATATTAGACTGAAGTGGAGAGGAAGAAAATGAATCTGAGCTTTTAATGCCATGGTTTTCTGGAAGAATGGAATAGAATTTTGAAGATCCCCAAATACAAGAAATTATTTGATTCTACCTAAGGATTTTTATTCCATTGCCTGGAGCATTTTTTATCAAACTATTCAGCAGAGAAAACTGTAGAAGTTACAGCAGAAGTAAGGTTAGAAAACAATTTGTATAGCTTCTAGTGCTTAAATTTTAGTGCCTTAGTGGCACTGAATTTAAAATATAATAAATGAAAATAGCAACACCAAAACCTAAAGTTATAAGGCAAGACTTTTCTTGTTCAAACCGCAATAAGACCAGAGAGAAATCCCTCAACTTGAGGATTGAACTGAAAAGCAAAGTGAAATCTTATTTCTGCATGTAAATAGAAGTGAAACAAAACTAATTAGCTTTATCTGAATTCAACTGCTAAGAACTGTGTAACAAGCTCCTTGTCTTACCTGCCATTTAAAGAAAACAAATCCTCTTTCCTAGGAAAAATGAAATTTAAAAACAAAAGAGAAAATTTCTGTATTCTTTTATATATACAAAATTTGGCATATAATAATACTAAAAAGAGAATACAGTCTATAATAAAGTGAATGAATCCGTGCCCAGCACTTGGGGGGCAGATGCAGGCAGATCTCTGTGAGTTCAAGGTGAGTTTCATCTACAAGAGCTAGTTCCAGGACAGGCTCCAAAGCTACAGAGAAATCCTGTCTCAAAAAACTCATAATAATAATGATGATGATGACAATGATGATAAATAAAGTGACATGAAGACAACAGTCACTGAAATCAGAAACATATATCTTGGAAGAAGATACACAGACATCATGGTCATGAAAACTTGGCCCAGAAGTATGTTAAATAATATGTAACGCAGAATGGAAAAGGTAACAAAGGATGCAGGAAACATATTAAAACTCCAAATGAAACAAAATGCAAAATTTTAGATGAAGACAGTGAGAATAGTTATTTAACATGGTTAGAAGAAAGGTACAATACATTTTAGATACTGTAACAGAAATAGAATATGAGCCACTAATAAAAATTTAGAATATCAGAAAATAGGGTTAGTGGCTTCTCTGCCTTTTAGCTAAGATCAAATCCAAAAAATAGGAATAGTATCTACTATACTAACGTACAAGTAGGTGGAATTTTTTTTTTGATTTTAAGACAATGTTTCTCCATAGTTTTTGGTTCCTGTCCTGGAACTAGCTCTTGTAGACCAGGCTGGCCTCGAACTCACAGAGATCCGCCTGCCTCTGCCTCCCGAGTGCTGGGATTAAAGGCGTGCGCCACCACCGCCCGGCTAGGTGGAATTTTTTAAAGGAAAAAGGAAATATGATAGGCAGTGAAAACATTTGAAAATTAAATGGGGTCCAAATTTTAAAAATCAATGACATATAAATAAAAATATTAATGCTTATTGTATTAGTTTTCATGCTACTTTACCCAAATTCCAGACAGAATAAAGCAACTAAAGGAGTATGGATTTATTTTGGTCATAGTTTCAGAAGGTTCAGTTCATCATAACAGAGACAGCATAGTAAAGCAGCACTTGTCACATTATGGCATAGATGATGGATGGCACATAAAAAGAAATGTCAGGCATATATTGGCTTTCTCCCCCCTTTATTACATCATAGCTTCTAATCCATGGGATGATGCTACCCACATTCAAAATTTGTCTTGCTCCTTCATTTGATTCTTTTTGGCAACACTCTTACAGATATGCCCAGAAGTGTGACTTATAAATCTCCTAGGTGCTTCTAAATCTTTTCAAGTCAACAAGGAACATCAACCATTACATTTACCCACCAAACAGGCTGTACCTATCAACCAGCCAATATCTAGTAACTGTGCTTCACTGCAGAGTAAAAACTCTATAATTCATTTCCTCTAGTATCTGTTCCTTGTTCTATTTCACCTATATAAACTTGGGTAGTAACTTAGTATTTAGAACATTTGCCTAGCATGTGTAATGTTCTGTATTCTACCCCCAGCTCTGTAAAGGAATCTCATCTTTGAAACAGGACTAAGCCTGGAATACTTTGTGTCAGAGTGCAGTTTTCAACTTTAGTAAATATTTCAACATGTATTTTCTTAAAGAGTCAACTCTTTTCATCATCACAAGGTACTTGAAGCACAAATGTAGAAACAAAATGCTCATTATTAATAATAGCACTCATTTTTTTTCAAAGCAGGTATCATTCTGTGGGAAATAGCTGAGTTTTTCAATCCAATAGTTTCTGAGGTCTGTTTTTATCTATAATATTTCATTACAGGTGTGATCCATTCATTTACATTGAAACATTATTTAAATAATTCCTATTCTGATGCAAAATACAGGGGAGAGGAATAAACATTTTTCGAAATGCCATGTCTGGTTCTCCTAAAGCAAGGTGACTATGATCGGTTTCCTCAAACAAGGACAGGGATATTGAAAAATCCTTACCAGTCAGTAAATATGAATTTAATATGGATGGCTCATCATCAAGCAGGTGGAGAATTGACAGAAAATATGACTTCATTATGACCTTGCAGAGCTTATAATTAAGTGGGAAGCTGACAAATATAGGAAACACAAAAGTGGTAACAAATAAGAAGTTAATCTTTATTAACTAAAATATTAGCTACAATATTACAAATTTTATGAAAACCAGACAGATTAGATGTTACAGTAAAATGAAAAGCCTATTATTGTAGATAATTCTATATTTTGTCAGCAAATATTTATTATGTAATTATACAATGCATTGGCTAATTACAATATATGTGTACTTGCATGAATAAATCAAATCTCTCCTTATCACATGAAAACAATTACAGGAGATGAGTAAACAAAATTTTCCTTCTGTGTGTTGGCAGGTCTGAAACATGACAAGAATTTCCATTCAGAGAAATTCAAGTGCTGTGTGATAATTTCATGTACTTCCCTTGATAGGTAAGGATGTGAGACTGTGTCAATAATCATCTACATTATTAAATGAAGTTGCTATCAGAGAAGAGAGCAGTATCAGTTAAAGTAAGTAAGTTTTCTAGAACTGATGGTCTCATTTTCTTTTAGTTGTTTCACTTATACTGCATATAGCCAGGTGAGATCAATACTATTGATATTTCATTTTGCAGATGATATGTCTGAGAAATACACAGTTCCTGATGGCAAAAGTACTGAGGTAACTGAGGTTCAAACTCAGGTATGCTGTCTAATCTTTCCCTGCCTTATGCCCTCCAGTACACATTCATCTTCAACCAGTTACTGACTAAATTTGTATCTATTTACTTGTTGGCTCTCAAGTTAGAAGTGTCTTTTTTAAAGAGGAGCACTCTATGTAAGTTACATGAATGATTAATTTTACTAGCATGAAATTATATTATCCATCTGCTAAACTTTCTCATCAGATATTAGATCTCATATTATCTTCTTCTATCATGGCCACAGTGACACCACTCTTTATATTTGCTACCTCCTGGTCACAATATAGGTATTCTGTACTCAGGTATCATGTATATATTCCAGACTGAAAGAAAATAGAATGCTAAATAAAAAGGCACTTTCATATTATATATTATGTACATAGTATGTTACATTATATAATATAACACATATATTATATAATCAATTATATAATATATTATACATTTCTTATATTTAATAATTATAATACATATAATACAGAAGAATCCAAGAACAATCTTGTAGCTAAGGGGTTTGAAAATTTGAAAGATTAATTTTGCAAACATTTTTATAATAAGAAGGTCAGTACAGATGAGATTAAATGCTAAATGACACATTGCCTCTCTAAATCTCGCTATATTATTTTATGACTCACCAAGCTTCTGATTTTTCTTTCTAGAAAATTTAATTTGTGATTTATATCCAATTTCAGACACTATTGATTGAAAATTCTATGGTACATATTTATTGATGAATTCTTAGTCTTTAGTATGGAGCTAAGCCACAAGTTACCTTACTTCCTTGAGTATACAGCAAATGATATGGCATGTAAAATGAGAAATTTTAAGAAATAAAATTTATTTTAAATTCTTTAAAATAAATAGATAAGTTTTAAAACATAATTAAATAAGTAAATAAAGAATTTCCACATAAAGCCTGAGAATTTTTTTAAAAAGGATTCTAGGCAGACATGAACAGAATTAAACACTGCTTTTTGGTCTCCATCTTTACTCTAGTAAGCTCTGTTTGCTGGTGGCAAGGAGAGGTGCAGCTCCTTTGAGAGAGGCTTCCTGACTCAGCTTTAACTACAAAAACCTGCCACTAAACTCTTAAGTGATGTATCTGAGCATCCAGCGGTATGCTTCCATGGTGGCAGGGATCTTGAAACTCCACAGAGTTGTGGCAAAAGCATGGATCTTGTCAGTATCTCTACCATGAAGCTAGACTCTCAGGAAGCCAAGGAGTGGGGCAAATCCAGCTGCCAAAGCCTCAGCTTTAATCCTAGCCACATTGCTTAGCAAATTAAAGACTCATGTGGTCAGAAAAGAGAGCTATGTAGAAAAGACAGATTCAGATGGTTTGCAGTGTATTTAAAAATGTACATGGGCTTGAGAGAGAAAAGAAAAAGAATAATGTCCTTAGAAAGAGAGAAAGAAAGAAAGAAAGAGAAAAAGAAAGAAGTAGAAATAGAAAAATTTGGTATAGTGGCACATACCTTTAGTCTCAGCACTTGGCAGGCAAAGGAGTCAGGTGGATCTCTGTGATTTCAAGGGCAGCCTAGATTACAAAGTGAGTCCCAAGACAGCCAAAAATACAGAGAAACCCTGTCTCAAAAGAAAACAAAAATTAAAGATAAAAGAAATAGATTTAAAAAAATAAAGCTATGTAAATATGGAAGATACACAGAGAATCTAGGTACTGTATTTTATTGTGTTGTCTGTGAATTGTTTGACTGCTTAGGAAGGGGCAACAGCTGCCAAAAGATATTTGAGTATAAGTGCTGCTGGATTAATTCAAGCTATATTTTTTAAAAAGTCTTGACTTCAAAACATAAGTCAAAAGATATACTACTTTGGAGAAGAGGTTTTGCTCTTATTTTCTCTGAAAATGAGAGGCTGTGGATCCATTCATGGTTAAGAAAAATAAGGTTTGATCAAGGAAGATGCCCTGAAAAATCTCCAATGGTAGCAGATGGCCCAGATGATACAACATTTCAGAGCACCTCTATTACAATTTCTTCTGACTTCTGCATCCAGAAGAGATTCAAGGTTGCTGGATGAGATGATCAAGCCAAATACTCCACTCAGGACTTGACCATAATCCTAAACTTTCTTTGAGTCCTTATAAGATTATCAGTGCCTCCAATCAGCAGGAAGTAGCCTAGAAAACTATGCCCACATTCCCCCAAGAAATGGATTATGGATGTTTGTCTTTTTTTAGAGTGTTAAAAGTTGTTATAGATAATGGTAAGGGGAAAAAACTATACAAATGAGATTGGATTCAGAGTTCTTGTTCTGAACAGAACAAAAGGAGTTCTGTGAGATAATGCTCTTGTACCCTATAAAGATTTGTCACTCATATTTGTTTAATAAAACACCGATTGGCCAGTAGCCAGGCAGGAAATGTAGGTGGGGCTACCATACTAGGAGAACTCTAGGAAGAGAAAAGGCTCAGTTGGCAGTCACCAGCCAGACACAGAGGAACCAAAATGAAAATACCTCATTGAGAAAGGTACCAAGCCACATGGCTAAATTTAGATAAGAATTATTGTGAGGTCACAAATTCAGGCAGGGCAGGAACCTGGAGGTAGGAGCCAATGCAGAGGACATTGAGAGATGTTGTTTCTGGCTTTCTCCTCATGGCTTTCTCATCTTGCTTTCTTATAGATCCCAGGACCACCAGTCCATGAATGTCACCACCGACAATGAGCTCAGTCCTACCCTATCAATCATTAATTTAAAAAAAAATGTCCTACAGGCTTGCCTGAAGCCCAATCTTTTGAAGTTGTTTTCTTAACTGAGGTTCCCCCATCTCAGATAAATTGACTTGTGTCAAGTTGATGTCAAACTAGCTAGAATAGTTAGTACAAGTTAAGTCATGTTCTAAAATATATCCTCATAGCATTTTTCTTATCCATGGCTCAGTATCATTCCCCACATTGCAGAGAGCAGTATCAGGTCTTCACATGCCATTACAGTTATTGTGGTTGGAAGCAAGTATCTTTAGCCTAGAACAATAAAAGGCATAGATTATTACATAAAGTTCATGACAGTAATAATCTACAGAAGGAACAGTGAGGTTGAAATGACTTGGGAATACAGGGGAATGCATGGAATAGCAGCAAAGCTGCTAAGCTCTGTCTCTCTCCATTTTTCTTTTTCTCAGTATTCAGGAAAATAATGTGTGAAAAAGAACTTCACTTCTTACATGAATAAAAATCAAACAAAACAAATGTAGTTGGGAGCTGGTATCAGGTATAGCTCTAGGATTCACAGTGTGGCACGTGTTAGGTTATCAGTCTAGGACAAGGTATTGTATGTCAGTTTCATAATTCTAATATTTCTTTTTCTCTACAAGTAATTGTAGCTTCAAAACCTATAGTCACTAGAGTAAGAAAAAATTCCGTAAGTGATAAAATCTTAATATTTTATTATTCAAACATAAGTATCTTTTGGTCATATCATAAAATTCAAATATTTTATTCATGAGGAAATTTAGCTACAAAGACTGCAAGTGGCTCTTTTCTCTCCCACATTCCATGTTTCCTTCTTCTTTCTTGATCTCTCACTATGTTATCTATCCCCCCCCTTTCATTCATATCCTTTTAATCTATCTTTTCCCCATATCTGTTATTGGACTATACATGAAAAAACACTGGTAATTGCCAATTAATCTCTGATAGACACAAACTATTTAGAAAGATAAGTATTTTTAACATGTTGGAGCTTAGTTCAGTTTAATCGTAAACACTAGCAAATAAAATTGAATTTTATGTATGTAATTAAAGCCTGGAATGTCATATGAGGAACCCAACTTTGCCAACATTTCAGTATGACAATAAATCTAATGGGTAGAATAACTCTAACATCCTTGAATGAACACTCATGCTTCAGAAGAATAATAGGATTAATGGGTTGAGAAATTGTTTTTACTGCCAGTAACACTGACCAATAAATATTTCAAATGATCATAAAGTTTATGTGTTATTGGCTCCAACTAATATCTTCAAATATTAGGTGAGTTACAAATGAGAAAGTGAGAAGGCTTTTATGGGAGCCATGGTCAAGTTTGTTCTCAAATCCTGTCCAGGTTATTGATAGAGCTGTGAAAAAACATATTATGTACAGAAGCTTAAATAATGGAAATGTTTATTTTAGCTATGTATCTTTAATTTGGATCTCACCCCATTGGGGCTACTTACCTCTGGTCCATGTGGCATCACCTGGGCTTTCTCTAAGGCTGGGGACTGGAATCATCTAAAGGTTCACTCTTACCTTGTCTGAGCTCCAATCTCAATCTCTCTCTCTCTCTCTCTCTCTCTCTCTCTCTCTCTCTCTCTCTCTCTCTGTGTGTGTGTGTGTGTGTGTGTGTGTGTGTGTGTGTGTGTGCAATGTGGAGTGTGGAGTCGTTAGTATTTGTCGATGCAGGATCTCTCCCATTTTGATCTGAGGTAGAGGCAATATTCAATGGCTGGTTGGTTGCTTTGTTTTTTGTTTTTGTTTTTGATCTTCAGCTTGAACTCCAATATCTGTCTCTTGGTTTTTATTGTTCATGCTACAGATATCAGTTGTTACTTGAAAGTTCAACACTTGGAGATTTAACTAGAACACTTGAATGAACTGTTTTCTTATCCTGGTTGGCTACTGATAGTTTCTAGACTTCCTGTCTACCTTCTGTTTGCTTGTATTATTGACATTTTTAAATCTACTAAATGCAATTACTTCCATGAATTCAATTCTCTGAGTATACAATAACAGAGTGTTTGAGAAGATATTGGGGTGGGAATTGAGAGAGAGAGAGACGGAGAGAGACAGAGAGAGAGAAAGAGAGAGATGAGATGAGATAGTTTGAAAATTATGAAGATAAACCGGGAGGTGGTGGCCCACACCTTTAATCCCAACACTCAGGAGGCAGAGGCAGGCGGACCTTTGTGAGTTTGAGGCCAGCCTGGTCTACAAGAGCTAGTTCCAGGACAGGCTCCAAAGCTACAGAGAAACCCTGTCTCAAAAAAAAATTATAAAGATAAATTAGAAGCTATATTCCTTTTATTGAGTAATGGAGTCAGTTATTACTATAGTCTTTCTCATGATCAAGTCTCTAGGTAAACTATACACAAAGAAACATACAGTAGGTTCCACCTTTTAAAGAAAGAGATTCAAGAAAAGTAAATGTTCTTTGTAAATGCTGCAGCCCGAAATATTAAACCTAGGGCCTTTCACATACTAGCCTGTGCTGCCTACTCTAATTGTAAACTGGCATGGTTGGTTTCTTTCATCTAGTCATGAGCTTGATTATTCATTTGTAAGCTTTCTTTCTCCTTCTGTTTGTCTAAATTTCAGGGCATCTATTTTTGCATACTGTTTTCACTCAGACTCAATGCCTGCTGGTTTCTGCTTAGGAGTAGCCAGTGAAGCACACTGACAGAAATGTAGGGCAACAAAAAGAGGAAAGTAAAATGGTTTGTTCCTTCTCTTTCTGCTTCAGGCAGAACCTTTAGTGATTTCCTACATTTCAGTTTTTTAGTACCAACATGAAGTTATTCATACCTGTGCTCATTGGGTAAGACTTGCTATTTGTTATCTTACCCACATACCAAAAACATAGACAATAGACAAATCATCCTAGTCCATGATTTCCCCTACCATCTTCCACTTGGCATTTTGTTTTTTCCTTATTCATTCATTTACTCATTTATTTGAAAACTACATTCGTAATTACTTCCAATTATAAATTTCTCCCTAAGTACTTACTCAAATAAATTTTGCTTTTGTGACTTTATACTGGCACATGTAGTTATAACAAGAATACAGAGAACATAAATTGAAAATAAAGATTTTATTGGAAAGTTCAAAGTGTGCGTTTGTGTTAGTTAATTTTCTATTGCTGTGAAGAGAAACCATGATCAAGGCAACTCATAAAATAATTCATTTCATTTGGGAGTTGTTTACATTTTTAGAGGATTGGTCCATGGTGGTTTACAAACAGGCATGGTACTGTCTGTAAAAAGGTAGCTGGGAAAACTTTACATCCTGATCCACAGGTAACAGGCAGGCAGGCAGACAGACAGACAGAGAGACTGGTCCTGGTACGGACTTTTGAAACCTCAAAGCCCATTCCCAGTGATATGCCTCCTCCAGTAAAACCCTACCTTCTAGTCCTTCCCAAACAGTTCACCACCTAAGGACATGTTGGGAGCGTAAAGGTACTTGTGTTGAGAGAATAGGAAAACCAGGAATGCTAATCACCCAGGGTTCACTCCTAAAAGAAAAAAAAATACCTGTTTTCCACCAAGAAAGTTTAAAATAGATCTTGTTAATGATGTAGTAACCTTTATCTGTAGAGTTAGACCTTACCCAAATCTCTCAGAATGTTGATCTCAGACTTTCCTTCCCTAGGCCTGTATGTTTAGTGTTGTGTCTCAGATAATAGTACCCATTATTAGGGGAGATGTCACATGTACCTTATTGCCTCCTGACTGCTATGCTTTCTTGTTCAGAGACCACCACCAGATCTATGCCCTCTAGCTAGAGAACCCATCTTCATGGTTACATATACTTTGCAAAGGCGTTTTGATGTAGCCATACTTTAAGCTTTATTGTACACATGGAATTGTAATGATTGTTGTCTGAAAACTTTTTCAAAAATAGACTGGATTTAAATATGTCTAAAATGAACTAAATAAATAAAATAAAATATGTCTCATGTCAGACCCATTAAAGTTTGTACCAGCACTGACTAAGCAATGATGAACTGAGTTTTCCTTCTTGCTTCCCGTGGTTCATTTCTCTGTCAGTCAGGCTGCTTGCATGGACCTTGCAGGGATTAAGCATGCAAATATATTAGTTTATAGGAGTCAGTCTCATTTCATGTAGGGATCATGTAATTGAAGCCTGGAGTTTGATTACACAGTTTTACAGAATGGTAGCAATGAAATAGCATACTGTTATTTGGAGTTAAAAACATACTCTACAAACTAAAGCATACTAAGCATAAGATCAATAAAAATGGCATAGTTTCTATGTTTAGGTCACAAGTAAATATTTTTCAGGATAACAGTGAGTGTCAGTCATATCATGTAAAGAGTCAATTGTGAATTTTTACAAATAATGAGATTTGGAGAGATGCTTCAGTGGTTAAGAACACTGGCTATTCATCCAGAGAGCCCTGGTTCAAGTTCTAGCATCCTATAGGTAGTGGCTTACAACTATCTCAAACTCCAGTTCAAGAGTATCTGATGCCCTCTTCTGGCTTCTATAGGCACCAGGTATATGCATGGTGCATTAGTAGGCACACAAGCAAAACACCCATATGCATAAAATAAAATAATTTTTAAAATTAGTGTTAAAATTTACAATAAATGAAGAAGGCCAAAGAGATGGATGAGTGAGTAGAGAGATATTTGTGAAGGCCTTATAACCCAAATTCCATTCCCAGATCCAACAAGTTAGCAGGAGAAAAAACAACCTCTGAGAGTTTTCTTTATGAATTCCATGTAGGTACACTCGGCGGCATGTCTGCACCTGCATCCACATATAACTAGGCACATATCACATGCACACATACACTCAATAAATAAAAATAGACTATGATATTTATATTGAATTGAGTAGCGATATCATCTATCTTTTTGCATGTTTGTATTTTATTATTTTATACCTAGCAATTGTGGACATTTATGTGGCACACTGTGTCATCTAAAGACATGCAGAGAATGTGTAATGTGTGTTGATCTAATAAAAAGAAATATAGTGCATTTGTTACATGAACATCAAACAAGTTTCACTATGACTACTACACTGTTAAATGAACTTATGTTCTAGTTCTTCAAAGTCTTACTCCAACATCATGCAACTCAAAGTAATTTCTTTTGGTAAAATAAATTTTATATGGTATTTTTGAGTGTTCTATCATGTAATAAGGGCCTTCATTCTACATTCCATGGATGAGATTCTTTGAACTTTCAAAAACAAAACTGATAATTAAAAACTTCTGATTTACCAGCAACAATGACAAACGCATTACGATATTTTTGGAGGAAATTGGGGGACAATTTACAAGAATCTGGGTGCTCAGTAGGGTAGCTTTACAGGAGCTATGAAATTATACAATTGAATCCTCTCCTTATATTATGGATGCAGTTTATTTGTATTTTTTTTCCTTTTAAATTGAAGTCACTAATCTTATGATTCCTGTGCTGCCTTGACTTTGTTAATAATTAAATTCTTTTGCTTGCCATATCTTTAATTTGAACCACAGTGTTTGAGAGACTCCAGTCTGTGGATCTGTGTAAATGCATTATTGAACATTCTTCCAACAGCTCTTCTCTTTTCATTTTGCTTCTCCAGCTTCCTCATTACTCAGTCTCTAAAACATACCAAGCTCGTGGGCTTTCTTAGAAAGTGCATGGCTGATAGCATATTCTTTTTGTATCTACCACTCCCTTTTTCCTTTGTAAAGGAGTCTTAGGTATTATTGATGGTGTTACAGATAATACAGGTAATATTTTGTCAAGTGGAGAAATGTTAGCCTCTTTCTCTGTAGCTGTAGACTCTGTGTCTCCAGAGACATCCTTTTCAAGCAGAAGCAAAGTCATCTAATAGAACACAGTACATGCACACTCAAGCATTATTTTTGGAAGAAATTCACACATATCAAAGGGGAGCTGGTATGTTGTTAAAATATGCAACAGACTTTCAGAGTAGGACCCACAGCATTGGCACAACACCCAAGAGAGTCTTATTTAATCTCTCCCTATTTTTCAGGCACAATTGAGAGAACTCAGGGTAATCTAAAAGTATGCACTGAGTGTTCCCATAAAACTCTAAGCACTATGAAGGACATGATTGAGTATAAGAAGTGTAGGGACTTGAAGATTACTTGGTAACTTTTAAACTCAAGTGGTTATAAGGAAGATACAAAGTAACTCCAAGTGTTACCAATAAAATTACATATCTTTAGTATCCCCCTACTATCAACTCAGAGGGCTGGCAAAGTCTTTCTCTGGTTCAAGTTCAAATGTTGATACTGTGTGCAGAAAATGTCCACTGTAGTTTTTTGCGCTGACACCCCAAAGACTTCACGCCTGAAGTCTTTTCTTTTACAGAGATTGCTTCTACCAAGATTAAAAAAAAACCTACTTTCTTATTCAGTTGTACACAATGACTGTCTCTTTGTTTAACTGTATGCAATAATCCTACTTTCCACTGTGTGATATAAACACTCTGAGGTTCCAGTCTGCTGTGGCTTCTCCATCTGAGAGCTCAGATTATGCAATCCCAGCTTTTCTATATGTGTGTATCAGTGTGTTCCAGGACACTCAACATGTTCAGAGATGTGGCAGGTTGGTGCCATGGAAGAAAAAAAAAACATATCATGGGTTGCTCTTGGCATAGTCAAAAGTGCTATTAAAAATTCAAGTATATTGCCCAGATTACTAGGTATTGTCAGTTTCTCCCATATGTCCATCAAAGCTTAATGCCAATTCTCTATTCCATTTTATGTGCATATATTTACATAGAGGAAGCATAGATGAAATTGCTTTTTGCAGGTGCTAAATATTTTAGTTCTGAACTGCATGTTATTGACTGATATCTGTTTATCTAGATGTTTATCTATTTATCTGTCTATCTATCTACCCAAAATTGTAATAGTATTTTTATCATGTGGTTTTTGTCAGCTATAGAACACATTATACAGAAGAATATCTATGAATATGAATATTACATTTAATATTTCAAATGCTGTGGAGTTTGAGAACACTGAAAGACCACCCAGACACTATTGAGATTTTAATTATATGAATTTTTTTTCAGATGCAACTGACCATAGGCCACTTGGTTGGATTTGATACTGAGGCCCTGGCCGGTGCCAATAAGAATATTTAAAGCCTTTAATCCCAGCACTCGGGAGGCAGAGGCAGGCGGATCTCTGTGAGTTCAAGACCAGCCTGGTCTACAGAGCTAGTTCCAGGACAGGCTCCAAAGCCACAGAGAAACCCTGTCTTGAAAAACAAAAAACAAAAAAAGAGAATATTTAAAGGCAAAAGCCCCAATTCATTCCTATAGAAGTGCACTTGTGCAGACAGGATTCTGGAAGATTGTGCACTTCTACAGAGGTAAGATAACACCCCATATCTTTTGCATTTCTGGATTTCCTGGAATGATTTAACAGATGCAAGTTGCTACACATTACTGTTTTGTAAAGAAATTGTTTTGAATCTTAGTTATTTCACAGTGTACATTTCTACTAACCTGTTTTGTTCCCTCCCTTAATGTGGGCGTTTTCCAGATCTTTTCTCTTAAATTTATCTGTCATTTATTGAGCTCTTGTCTAAAAATAAAAACAAAGCTTCTGACTTAAAAAGGTATTCTTTATAATGGATTTTGAATATTGAACTAATATAAATTCCTTTTCTGACACTGGGCATATGTGTGGCTTTTCATGTAACAGAGAAAACTACAGTAATATGTGACATAGGGATTTATAAAGCAAAAATCTGTGTCTTCCCAGAAAGCAAGCAGTTTTCTTTAGCTGAACATTGATACTCACGGTAAGGAAGCTTTGCCTCCTCAACCCAACACTCACCTGAGACTTTATTCACTTGTAAACTAATCAAGTTAGAACACTTGGTGCTATAACTTCCTGCAGACCCCTCCCTCTTCAATTAACAATTAGTATATTAATTCAGAGGCAATATTTTTGTTTGTTTGTTTTTTGAGATAAGGTTTCTCTGTGTAACAGTCCTGAAACTCACTTTGTAGATCACGTTGGCCTCAGACTCAGAGATCCATCTGCCTCTGCCTCCCAAGTGATGGGGAACCTTCTTCAACCAATGGCCTTTAAGAGGCTTGACCAGGTTGGGACATGACTTTGGGTACCAAAAAGCCTCAGTCCTGCCCCACTCAGCCTCTTCTTTCCATTATTCCACACTTTGATGTTGGACCCCCATTCCTCTTCTGTGAGTCTTCCCTTTTAATAAATAAAAACCTTAGAATGCTCTATTCAGGGGTAGTTTGGGATTATTTGAATCGTGTTCAGCATCACCTGGGGTCACAACGTGGGGCCAAGTCCATGCTTATCGGGACTTGCACACTTATTCCCACATACCCATAATACTCCCAGTTTGCCAACTGGGCACATTCCCTACCCGCAGATCATGACCCACATGTTGTTGCTTCTCTAGATAGTGATTCTTGCAACATTCAGATTGGCGCACACAGCTCATGGCTTGTGACTGACAGAATGCATTGGGCTTCCTTCTTATTCTGACCACCAACTCTTGAAATTGCTTTGATTGTCCTTAATAACTGCTCTTAATTTGGTAAACAAAGCATGCTTTTTTGCACTTTATAGGTCTATTTAAATTACTCACCTGGTCGTAATTTAATTTCGGTAGATTGTGTCTATCCAGAAAATTGTCCATTTCTTTTACATATTCCAGTTTTGTGGAGTACAGGGTTTTGTAGTATGACCTAATGATTCTCTGAATTTCCTCAGTGTCTATGTTATGTCCCGCTTTTCTTTTCTGATCTTGTTAATGTGGATGTTCTCTCTCTGTCTTTTGATTAGTTTGGATAAGGATTTGTCTCTTGTTGATTTTCTCAAAGAACCAGCTCTTTCTTTCATTGATTCTTTCTATTGTTTTCCTTGTTTCTATTTTGTTGATTTCAGCCCTCAATTTGATCATTTCCTGTCATCTACTCTTCATGGGTGAGTCTGCTTCTTTTTGTTCTAGAGTTTTCAGGTGTGATGTTAAGTCACTAATGTGAGCTTTCTCCGTTTTCTTTATGTGGGCAATTAGTGTTATGAATGTTCTTCTTTTTGTCCCATAGGTTTGGATATGTTGTGCCTTCATTTTCATTGAATTTAAGGAAGTCTTTAATTTCTTTATTTATTTATTTATTTATTTCTTCCTTTACCCAGAGGTGGTTCAGTAGTCCACTGTCCAATTTTCATGAGTTTGTATGCTTTCTGAGAGTAGTATTATTGTTAAATTCTAACTTTAATCTATGGTGATCCAACAAGACACAGGGTGTTACTCCAATTTTTTTTTTTATATCTGTGGAGGTTTGCTTTGTTACCAAGTATGTGATCAATTTTAGATAAGTTTCCATGAGGTGCTGAGAAGAAGGTATATTGTTTTGTGTTTGGGTGGAATGTTCTGTAGATGTCTCTTAAGTCCATTTGATTCATGACATCTGTTAGTTCTCTTCCGTTAAATTTCTGTCTGGTTGTCCTGTCCATTGGTGAGAGTGGAGTATTGAAATCTCCTACTATTATTGTGTGAATTTTGATGTACAATTTAACTTTTAGTAAAGTTTCTTTTAATATATAGGTGCTCTTGTATTAGGGGCATAGATGTTCAGGATTGAGACTACATCTTGTTGAACTGTTAATGGTATGAGTATAAAATGTCCTTCTCCATCTCTTCTGATCTATTTTAGTTTGAAATCAATTTTGTTAGACTTGTTTCTTAGGTCCATTTGATTAGGAAAACATTGCCCAGCCCTTTAGTCTGAAGTAGTGTCTGTCTTTGAGGTTAAGGTGCATTTCTTTTTTATAGGAGAAGGTTGTATCCTGTTTTCGTATCCATTCTCTTAGCCTATATCTTTTTGTAGGTAAATTGAGTCCATTGATATTAAGCAATATTAATGACAAGTGGTTGTTAATTCTGGTTATTTTTCAGGAGTAGTGTTTGTCTGTTTCCCTTCTTTGGATTATGCTGGTGGGGGGTTATCAGATGCCTGTTTTTGTGGGTGCAGTTAGTTTCCTTGGATTAGGGTTTTCCTTCTAGTACTTTCTATAAGGCTGGGTTTGTTAATACATATTGTTTAAATCTGTTTTTGTCATGTAATATCTTGTTTTCTTCATTGCTGGGGAATGAAAGCTTTGCTGGTTATAGTAGTCTAGGCTTGCATCTGTGGTCTCTTAATGTCTGCAGCACATCTATCCAGGGCCTTCTGGCTTTCATGGTTTTCACTGAGAAGTCAGGTGTAATTTTGGTAGGTTTATCTTTATATGTTACTTAACTTTTTTCCTTTGCAGTTCTTTTTTTTTTTTTTTTTTGATTTTTCGAGACAGGGTTTCTCCGTAGCTTTTGGTTCCTGTCCTGGAACTAGCTCTTGTAGACCAGGCTGGCCTCGAACTCACAGAGATCCGCCTGCCTCTGCCTCCCGAGTGCTGGGATTAAAGGCGTGCGCCACCACAGCCCGGCTCCTTTGCAGTTCTTAATATTCTTTCTTTATTCTGTACATTTTGTGTTTTGATTATTATATGATGAAGGGATTTTTTTTTATCCAGTCTATTTGGTGTTCTGTAAGCTTCTTGTATGTACCTCCATAGGAAGATCCTTCTTTAGGTTGGGAAAGTTTTCTTCTATAATTTTATTGAATATATTTTCTGTGCCTTGGAGCTGGAGTTCTTCTCCCTCTTCTACCCCTATTATTCTTAGGTTTGGTCTTTTCATGGTGTCCCAGATTTTCTGGATATTTTGTGCTAAGAATTTGTTGGATTTAATGTTTTTTTTTTTGTTTTTTTTGTTTTTTTTTTCCAATAAGTCTATTTTCTCTATAGTATCTTCAGCGCCTGAGATTCATCCATCTCTTGTATTCTGTTGGTTATACTTGTTTTTCATTTCCTCTTTAATGGTCTCCATCATTTTCATAAAGTTATGTTTAAAGTCCTTTTCTTCTACTTCTTCTTGGTTTGGATGATCAAGTATTCCTGTTGTGTGACTGCTGGGTTCTGGTGTTACAATGTTGCTTTTTAGGTTGTTAAATGAATTCTTGCATTGGAGCCTACTTATCTCTTCCTCCAAATGAGTCCGGCAGTGTCTTTGCATCTTGGTCCAATCCTTGCTGGATGGATTTGGGTTTGGAGGAATCCTAGCTGCAGAAAACTCTCATCTGGTTGACTAGAGAAGCTGGGGGAGTTGGGGGAGGAGCTTGGGGTTTTGTCTCACTGGGGAGGGTCTAGAGAGTGGGAATTCCTGCCGTGTGGCTGTTCACTCACCTCTTAAGTCCCCTCAGTATTGGAGCAAGCTGTGTTTCAAAAATATTATCTTTACTGTACAAGTTTCATACTTTGGAATCATCAATGAGGGCATTAGAACAGAACACTGGACAGGAGATTCAGACTTTATAAAAGGCAATGATAAAAATATTTGTAAAAATTGAGTAATTTATCAAAACTGATGAACAGTAAGAAAAGGTACAAGGACAGGATTTAGCCCCCTCAGGACATGCCAGAGTCTGGGATGACTTACCCAGACTTTTAGCTGCCTATCCAATAATATCCTTGGAGAAGACATCTGACACCAACCAAATACCTTATGGATGTCATGGCAACCTATAGGTATGAGCGATCTAAAAGAAATTAAGCAAGCAATAATATCTTACAGCCTGCATTCATCATTTGTTAGTGAAATGGTGAAAACATGGGCTTCAAGAAATAAGAAGCCTCACATGATTTGGCTTCAATTAGTTTCAGCAGTCCAAGAAAATGGACCCCAGGTGCTTTGGAAATGCTATTTGTGAGAAGAGGCAAAAAATTTAAAACATCAGGGAAAAACAAAAGGATTTGAGGCTTCCCAATATCAAATTCTTGGTGAGAGTCATTACTCTGATCCTCAGGACCAGGCTCTCTGCAATGAACATACCTTGTCTTTATGTAACACAGCAGCTTTAAATGCTTGGGACAGGATTCAGAAATAGGAAAGAGAATTGAATCATATATTAGGGTTAAACACTGCCGAAAAAACCTTTCAGTGAATTTTTACAAAGATTTAACTAAGGCTGTACAAGTAGGAGTAACAGACCCAGAAGCTAGACATGTACTTATTGAATCTCTGGCTTTTGAAAATGGTGATTTAGAATGCAAAGAGTTCCTTGGGCCTTTAAAGATCATATCAGCACCAATAGATGAATGGATCTTGCATACAATGAATGCTGAGACATTTGACTATAGTACTGAGGTTTGGGTAGGAGAAGCAATTTCCAATGGTATGACAGTACACCAAAATGCCAAAAGTTTCAATTGCGGTAGAATAGGATATCTAAAAAGGGATTGTAGACAAGGAATTCCTAGGAATAATGTCAGTTCTGGGAATGGCAAGAATAAGCATCTCAGCCATCTGAAATATGTAGGAGGTGTGGCAATGAATGTAGGTGAACAAAAGACAAACAAGGCAACCCAATACCATCAGAAAACTCCTTGTGGGACCTCTTGCAGGCTTCCATGTCAAATGTGGTCCAGTCATTTTCAGTCACTGTAGAGAACATGTCTCACCAGAAAATTTGAAACCACTGTTTACTGAAAAAAAAAAAAACCATATTGTTCTAGATGATGGAATAGACATGGAGGACAAATCAAAAGCTCTAGTAGGAAATAGGAAGCATTTATTTTGTCAAGACTTCTATAAATAATCAAAGACCAAAGCTAAGAGTGCACATAACACTGTAATAGAGGGATTATTACACACAGGTGTGGATGTATCTATCATTCCCTCAGAATCTTGGCATCTGAATTGGCCTCTTCAAGGGGCAGATGTTTAATTCCTAGGAAAAGGAACCCCATCTCAAGTGAAACAAAACACAGGATTAGTTAAATGCATAGGGTCAGGAGATCAGAAAGGAAGGCTGAGGCTATATGTAGCTAATATTGCAGTGAATTTATGAGGTTATGAGCTGTTGCAGAAATGGAAAAATCAGATTAACATTCCTGCAATCCCAAAGACTCATGTTTAATATATAATTAAAGACAGATAATGGTCCAGTCTATGTCTCTAATAAAATGAAACAGTTTTTTGTTTATTATAATATTAAACATACTCTAGGTATAACACACAATCCTACAGGTCAGGCAGTTATAGAAAGATCAAATTGAACTATAAAGGACATGTTAAACAACCAAAAAGGAATGGAAAATACCCCCCAAATAAATTGCATGATGCTTTATTAACCTTGAATTTTCTTAACACTAATAAGAAAGGAACAACAGCAACAGAGCCTGGGATGAACAAGTTGGCCCTCCTCCTAAAGAACTCCACCAGAGATGAGGTGGGCCCAATCAGAGAAAGACTTGCCAAGGGTCAGATTTTCTCCAGAATTGAAATTAAAATCCAAACTTGTTTTTCTGCATCACCAAGGAAAGGTAAAAAGCAGCCAATGCTCAATGCTGCTAAACTCGAAAGGCAGTCCTTGTAGTAAAATGACTTCAGCAGCTGCTTAGAATCTCCATATTTACTTTCCCCAAAAGGCGCCTTTGTCCCTTTGTGGCTACCATTTTGCTACCAAAATTGGGGATCATAACATTTGCCCCAAGTCAGATCCAGTCAACTCCTAAATAGTCCAAATAAAAGAGTCAAGCTAACAATTGATAGCCTAGGAATATTTATTCAATGTGGCCACATTGGGAGAGGGACAAAGAGACCTAGCAAATTTCCTACCACTGCATGCCTCCAGAGGCTATATTCCAAGTTATACTCCTTAAACTTTCCACTCCTTCCTAATGGTGTCAAGTTGGAGACTAGACTCTTAATACACAGAACTACCAAGGACATTAGACATAAACAATCATGGCTAGATGGTAAGGTAGTTTTTTCAGGAACTATCATATTATCCTTCACAATAGCTCTATACATTTTCATGCCTACCAACAGTATAGATAGTATATGAAAAAAATGAGGATATAACACTCCTAGGTATGTTTGGGGAGAATGTTTATTGTAAATATTAGGGAGAGCAGAGCCAGAGGAATCTGGAAGTACCCAGACTGAACATGGCCAGCAGACTTAACCAGGCCATGAGAGGGGAGAGAGGTGGGAGAGAGGTGGGAGAGAGGTAGAAGAGAGGTGTGAGAGAGGTGTGAGAGAGGTGGGAAAGAGGTGGGAGAGAGGTGGGAGAGAGAGTCAAGAGAAGGGTCAAGCAAACTAAGAGAGATCCAGGAGCTGAGCCAGCCAGGAGACAAGAGACCAAGAGAACATGGGCAAAATGGCTGAACTATACAGGAACCAGAAACTGGAGTAAAGGAAATGAAGACAAGCCCCCAGGAGGGAAAGGTTTGGGGTAGGGAGCCAAGTTAGAAGTGTAGGGAGCCATGGTTACTGCATGAGACTTGTCCTGGTTTTCTTTGAGGCCCAAACATTTTAACCTATTGTTCATAATAAGAGGTAATATAATCTCTTTTATAACTGCTTCCTGCTGAAACTGGGGTATTTTTACTGGGGCCCAGAAAGTGGGGAATGGTGGGCAGAGGATGCAAAGGGAGAAAGGAATGCATGATGGGAGACATTAGTTTTGCTTTCTGCCCAGTTTCTATGGAATCACCTGGGGCAAATCAATTGTATGCAGCTTTGAAACAATGTAGGATGCAGAGGCTCAGGCCAATTGAAAATTCCATCAGAAACATCTAGGGCTGACAAGTTTGGATCCCTTTGCAGTCTTTTTTTTTTTAAAAGCAAGCCTTTTTTTATATGTGTATATAGTCTGCCTCACCTTAAGACAGGATTCCTTGGGCATCAGGAAGACAAGGTTTTTATAGCTTTTGGGGTAGAGAGTTTCTAAATGAGGGACTTGGTGAGGAAAAATTAATGAGCAGAACATAAGTATAACAAGTTAGTCCTAATAAACTGCTGAATAAAAGACATCGTTGCAAGGTGGGCATAACAAGGTAGTCATAACAACAGGTAGCCATAACAAGGTAGTTATAACAATTCATTTGAAATACAGGTAGTGTTGCAAGATAGTTATTAACTTTTGGAAACAAAGGCATAGTTGCCATTCCTGGAACAGGCAGTACAGAACCATTTGTAGTTAAGGTTACAGGTGGGGCATAGCCCAGTTCTTGAGAAACAGAGGTTTAATCATAAACAGGAATGAACTTTACTGTAAGATGGCTTTTAAGCCTAAGATGGAGGCAGGCTGGTTCATCACAGCAAGTGTTCTTTAACTGCTAAGGCATTTCTCCAACTCCTCACATACTAATTTAAATACTTTTTTTATTGAAAAAAATTTCCACCTCCTCCCAGCCTCCCATTTCCCTCCCCCTCCTCCCACTCCCCTCCCCCTCCCCCACCCTTCTCCCCCTCCCTCTCCAGTCTGAAGAACAGTCAGGGTTCCCTGCCCTGTGGAATGTCCAAAGTCCTCCCACCTCCATCCTGGTCTAGGAAGGTGAACATCCAAACTGGCTAGGCTCCCATAAAGCCAGAACATGAAGTAGGATCAAAACCCAGTGCTATTGTCCTTGGCTTCTCATCAGGCCTCATTGTCTGCCATATTCAGAGAGTCCGGTTTTATTCCATGCTTTCTCAGTCACAGTCCAGCTGGGCTTGGTGAGCTCCCAATAGATCAGCCCCACTGTCTCCGTGGGTGGGTGCACCCCTTGTGGAACTTCCAAGAAGACCTAATACCTTTACAGTTTTATGTTGATTTGAAACCTGCTTAGACAGATACAAAATAGGGAAAGAAGGTAAAGTTAAAGAACTTAGGGGAAAATTTTATCTTGGGTGTACTTATGAAACATTAGGACCCTGATCCTTGTAGTTACGGAGTGGGAGTCACAATACCAGGGAGAGGGATAGATAGATAGATAGATAGATAGATAGATAGATAGATAGATAGATATCCCACCCTGAGGAATAGGCCAGTGCAGAAACTTAGGCTTTTGATTGATAGGACTACTTATCTGGAGACCATTTGACCTACTAATGGTGGACCCAAGTCTACTCCCTGAGGAGATGAAAGCCTAGAGATATTAGCAATACCACTGTTTGTAATCTGTACTGGAATCCACATTGTAGAAAAGGCAGTAGATTTATGCCTTTGAGTCATAGTAAAAGCTTGGGGTGTCAAAAAAAAGATTCTGTGTTAAAAGCCTTAACATTCATTAACATTCTCTCTTCTGTCCAGAGGAATGGATATATAGATTGGACAGAGATGTTTTGAGCACAATAGGCACTTTTAACTTTATATTTAGAAGACACCCAAAGAAAATTTAAATTTTTGAGCTTGTTGGCTATGATGTAGTCAGTGTTTTACTAGGGCTAGATTAACAGCTTATCAGAATTTCATTGATTAATGTTAAAACTCTGAACTTCTGAAGTCTTAGTATATGTGGTAGTGTCTTAGAGTTTCTATTGCAATGAAAAGACACCATGACCACGACAACTCTTATAAAGGAAAAAGAATAATTAAGGTGGCTCACTTAGAGTTCAGAAGTTTAGTCCATTATAATCATGGCAGGAAGCAAGGCAACGTACAGGGAGACACGGTGCTGAAAGTCCTTATATCTTGATAAGCAAGCAACAGGAAGTGGTTTGTCACTGGCCATGGCTTGAGCATAAGTAAGAACTCAAAGCCCCCCTCCACCGTGACACACTTTATCTATAAAGATCACACTTACTCCAAAAATGTAACACCACCGCCTAATAGGTTCACTCCCTTATTGCACCAGTGTCTTTCAAACCCAATAGTTAGTTTGAATAAAACCAATAGGTAGTTTGAATAAAAATAACCGGTGGAACTAACTGGGAACCTCATCTTGGGCACTTGGGAGCCCCTCTAGGGTCAAGTCTCTTGCCTACCCTAAAGTGGCTCCCTTAACTAAGAATTGTGGTTCCGTGCTCCACTATCCACCTTTCCTTTATCCCAATTCTCCTGTTTCCCCAGGTCCCCCCTCCTTCCCTTCTACCTTTTCTCTCCCTATCTCTCCTTACCCCCATCCCACCCCACCCCCAAGATCCCATTTTCTCCCTGGCAATTTGGTCTACTTCCCTTAGCCAAGAGGATAACTGTATGTTTTTCCTTGGGTTCACCTTCTTACTTAGCTTCTTTAGGTTCACCTATTGTAGACTCCGTGGCCCTTATTTATGGCTAGAAACCAATTATGAGTGAGTACATCCCATATTCATCTTTTTGGGTCTGGGACACCTCACTCAGGATAGTGTTTTCTATTTCCATCCATTTGCATGCAAAATTCGAGAAGTCATTGTTTTTTACCGCAGCATAGTACTCTAGCGTGTATATATTCCATACTTTCTTCATCCATTCTTCCATTGAAGGGCATCTAGGTTGTTTCCAGGTTCTGGCTATTACAAATAATACTGCTATGAACATAGTTGAACAAATGCTTTTGTCATATGATAGAGCATCTCTTGGGTATATTCCCAAGAGTGGTATTGCTGGGTCCAGGGGTAAGATGATCCCGAATTTCCTGAGAAACCGAAACACTGACTTCCACAGTGGTTGCACAAGATTGCATTCCCACCAGCAATGGATGAGGGTACCCGTTCCTCCACAGCCTCTCCAGCAAAGGTTATCCTTGGTGTTTTTGACTTTAGCCATTCTGACAGGTGTAAGATGATATCTCAAAGTTGTTTTGATTTGCATTTCCCTGATTGCTAAGGAAGTTGAGCACGACCTTAAGTGTCTTTTGGCCATTTGAACTTCTTCTGTTGAGAATTCTCTGTTCAGTTCAGTGCCCCATTTTTTAATTGGGTTAATTAGCATTTTAAAGTCTAGTTTCTTGAGTTCTCTATATATTTTGGAGATCAGACCTTTGTCTGTTGCGGGGTTGGTGAAGATCTTCTCCCAGTCAGTAGGTTGCCTTTGTGTCTTAGTGACAATGTCCTTTGCTTTACAGAAGCTTCTCAGTTTAAGTAGGTCCCATTTATTCAATGTTGCCCTTAATGTCTGTGCTTCTGGGGTTATACATAGGAAGCGATCTCCTGTGCCCATCTGTTGTAGGGTATTTCCCACTTTCTCTTCTATCAGGTTCAGTGTGTTCGGGCTGATATTGAGGTCTTTAATCCATTTGGACTTGAGTTTTGTGCACGGTGATAGATATGGGTCTATTTTCATTCTTCTACAGGTTGACATCCAGTTGTGCCAGCACCATTTGTTGAGGATGCTTTCTTTCTTCCTTGGGCAGCTGAGGACTGGGAACCTGAAATGACCCTATCCTAGAGCAATACTGACGAATATCATGCATATCATCATAGAATCTTCATCTGGTGATGGATAGAGATAGAGACAGAGACCCACACAGGAGCACTGGACTGAGCTCCCAAGGTCCCAATGAGGAGCAGAAGGAGGGAGAACATGAGCAAAGAAGTCGGGACCACGAGGCGTGCATCCACCCACTGAGACAGTGGAGCTGATCTACGCGGAGCTCACCAAGGCCAGCTGGACTGTGACCGAAAAAACATGGGATAAAACCGGACTCTCTGAACATGGCGAACAATGAGGGCTGATGAGACACCAAGGACAATGGCACGGGGTTTTGATCCTACTTAATGTGCTGGCTTTGTGGGAGCCTAGCCAGTTTGGATGTTCACCTTCCTAGATATGGACGGAGGGGGGAGGACCTTGGACTTACCACAGGCTGGGAACCCGGACTGCTCTGTGAACTGGAGAGGGAGGGAGAGAGGAGTGGGGGTAGGGGGAGAAGGGTGGGAGGAGGGAGAGAAGGGTGGGGGGAGGGGGAGGGAAATGGGAGGCTTGGAGGAGGTGGAAACTTGTTTTTTTTTGTTTATGTTTTTTTTTTCTTCTTTTCTCAATAAAAAAAATAAATAACCGGTGGGCTCATAGGGAGTGGCACATTTAGAAGGTGTGGCCTTGTTGAAAGGAGTGTGTTAGAGGGGGTGGGTTTTAAGGTTTCAAGCATTCAAGCTTGGCATAGAGTCTCTCTTAATGCTGCCCAGCAATCATAATGTAGAACTCTTAGGTACCACTCCAGCACCATGTCTGCCTGCATGCCACCATGCTTCCTGTCACGATGATAAAGAACTAAACCTTTGAACCTATAAGCAAGCCCCAATTAAATGCCTTTTTTATAAGACCATGCTGTGGTCACGGTGTCTATTCATAGCAATAGAACACTGACTAAGAGACTATAACAATAACATAGGGAAGGAAAGAAGTCTGAAATATTTCTCAGCTTTTACATACCTTAAATCACTTTCTCAGAACTTTACAACTTGCATTTACACACTTTAAAACACTGTTTTAGGTTCTCAAAACTTACATAACTTTTTTTTATTCAATCATGTGCCAAGAGACACAAGTAGTTGTCATTGCAAAACAAGTTTCCTTAAATAAAAAAATAGTAAAAAAAAATTGTTGAAGCTTATTTTGTGAGTTTAATTATTCAGTGTAAAGTCTACCAGCAAGGTAAACAAACTATCTGTGTCTGTCTTTCTCAGTTGGAGACCTAGCAGCTTTTGGGAAGTGAGACCTGATTTTATAGATGAAACGAACCGACTGGCAACTGCACTCGTGGGGAAGAAGATGGATAACTTGCCACTGTTAACATGAAGTGACAATTAGCCGTCAATATCACCAGAGATCTATGAAGGATAAATTATAGCAGGAAATAAAAACCAAATGACCTATGTATCAATGAAAATGACAGACATACCTGGTACCTAGATGTTTACTCTGAGCTCCCATAGTCGTGATGGCTTCATTGGGGACAGAGGTCATAGGTCTTCAGCTGTCACACAGGACATCATTACATCTTCAGCTACTGCACAGGACAGTAAAGGCCTTTGACTGCCAGGCCTAGAAGGTCTGATTGATTTTCCCATGGATGAACTTGAACACACTGTCCTAATCTGGCAAGGCAGATCAGGACAATCAAACCAAGAATGTCTACAATTTGAGAAGAGCCCTGGTGGCAGGAGAAGCATGAGAAAGTTCCTTCCCCAGTAGTTAGCTTTTCTACAACCAAGATGGAGTCCTCTGTGCCCCATGTCTTCTTTGGAGACCTTAATGTTGCTGCTAGAAGCTGGCATTTCTGTCTAGCATAGAAAGATTTTTTTATTAAATGTTTTAAATGCCACATCAACGAGACCCCTGAAAGGTTTGAGGACCACAATCTATTAAGTATACCTGATTTTAAAAAACCTTACTTATTTTTAGTTACTTACTTTAGGCTTAATCTTGAAAACATATATAGGAGGCTAAATATAGCTTGTCATCACAAATGAATTACATTTGTACTTAGCATGACTACGAGCCTAATTCTGAGCACATTAAAGAATTTGATCCTTTATAAGATAACTGACCAGTAAGCCATAAATGACTCAGAACTTTCCAGATCTCTTTTAAGTGTACCACTACAGAATATCAGGGTTTTTTTTTCTGTTTGTTTGTTTGTTTTTGATGTTGTTGTTGTTTTTATCACATCATTTAAAAGTGGTTAAAGCTAAGCAAGGTTGGCAAAGACAATGAGGGTAGATATATATTTTCAAGTCAGTTACTGTTAACCTGAGTTAGGCCTTAGGAATTTATAAATATTATTTATTGTATATGTCTAGAAGCCTGGTGTTGAACACAGTTAACAAAGACCTAAGTGGTTAGTCATACATCTCTACATCAGTTTCTGTTAACCTGAGTATATATTTATAACTTTAGGAATTTATAAATCTTATTTAGTAAACATTTTATTCAAACATATGTTCATTATTTAAAATTTTTAGAAGCCTGGTACTAAACACAGTTAGCAAAACATAAGAAGTTAGATGGCGTTCACTTGTCCAGTTGCAGAAGTCGTTGCCATAAAGAGAATTTAGAAATCACACATGCCATCATTAGCCATTGAGTTGTAGGGAGGCCAAGCCACTTGCAGTAAGACAGTCCAGTGTGGCACCACTAACAAGGGACTGGGTTCTCCCCCATCAATCGCTAATTAAGAATATGCTCTACAGGATGCCCCACAGTCCAATCTTATGGAAGCAGTTCCCAATCAAGGATCCATCCTATTGAATGACTATAGTTTGTGTCAAGTTTACATAAATCTGTCCAGCACATATAGGCATAATCGTATTTCTGCATTTTCTGTCTCTCACATACTGCAGAAGTGTATCTTCCGGGACAGCTCCAGAAACTGCTCAGGGCTCATAAATGCTGTTAGCATCTCCAAAATACTTCCAATTATGTGATGTTAATGGAGACCCTGACATATAATGAAACTTCCTCTTAATTTGGAATTAATCTCATCAACAAAGACTAGAAGGTAGAGTTTCTTTACTTCTCCTTCAAGGCTACGAGCTACAGCCTGTCTGGCACATTCCCACCCCCTTCTGCCATGCTCTCTCAATCAACCGAATAGGATAGCAGCTACTTTGTTCTCTCTTTTGGAGGAAAGCAAGCAAAGCACCTGTATCAGTCATCTTCTTGATACCAATCTTCATAATATTTTTAACAACAGCATAATTATGTGGATATATGCTCATTGTGAAAATTAAAATAGGATAGAAGGAAATATGCATGAAAGCAATGAAAATTTTCTTCACTCATATCCCTTGGTTCCCCACGGTCTCCTTTCCTTTGAAATGTCCCACAACAAGTAAAAGTGCATCTTACCTGCTATTTGCTTGCACTTGCTCAAACAAATACAGTTTCTAAAACATCAAAGCCATTATAGCATACATACTTAACTTCTTTTCACCTAACTTTTTTTGAAATCTTCCTATCTCTGTACCTAAAGATATTAATAACAACTGACACATAGCATTCACTCTGTGCCAGAAACATTGAAAGCATTTTATGTAATCTAACTTATCTAATGCTCAAAATAACTCTGTGAAGTAGGTTGATGGATGATGAAGCAGGCCCTATGAAGTTTAGTGACTTGCCAAAGATCAAGAGCTGGTCCGTGGCATCAATTGCAAGTGAACATACCGAGGGTGTCTTTAGAATTTATACTATTATCTCCACCTGCACTATTTCTCTAAACTTTTTCTTTCAATGATTGCATAATACCTTTTTACATATTATGAACAATACCATTTTCTTCAATAGCCACACTATAAAAGAAAATAATGCTCCTCTTTTTATCCATCTTATTGCAAATGGCTTTCTCAGCCTCTCCTATGTATTTCCAAATTTGTTAGTTCTGAAGTAGGGTCCAAGACTGTATATTTTAGCAACTATTACAAGATAATTACTACCAGTGAAATTATCATTTGGGGAAGATTGAGAAACACTAACATAAAATTACTTTTAAAGAATCACACAGTCAAATAGCTCAATAACTGTATATAATATACTTCTTAAATTTAGCTCCAAAACCCGAGGATGCAGTAAAAATAGTCTTAATGTCCATAGGCCCGCCTACTCACTGTGTTACACTCCATGGCTTTCTTTGCTTAGGAAGAGTGTCCTAACAATGGCTAAAACGTTTCCCCAGGGAAAATCTTGAGCTGAACAAATTAAATGAAAGGAAAGAAAATCCCCTAGTATAGAGAAAAAGCCAGCCACTTAGTAGATATTTAGACACTGTAATACAAAAGAAGAAAAAGAAAATTAAATCTAGGTATTATGACTCATGCCATTAATGCCAGCACTCTACAGGTTAAGATAAGACAATTGCTATGAGTTTGATGTAAGCTTGGGGTACATGGTAAGCTAACTGTTAGCCTGTTTTTCAGAGTGAGACTGTCTGAAGAAACAAAAGAAAGAAGAAAATATGATTATTGTTATTAAGTCAAGCACATTTTAGAAGATGAGACTGTTTTAAAATGTTTTATCAGTCATTTCAAAGCACATTATTGTGGTTACTTTATTCATTGAAATAATTTAATGGATATAATTTAACATCTCAGAAAAAGAAGTTATAAAATTATTTTTCTCCATTAAAAATAGCTCCAGGCCTAGAGGCTCTCATTACCATTTATTTCCTTATGATCCCAAAAACTGCCCCATATAAGAAAATCGAAGGAAAACATTAAGTACTTATGTTCTACCTCTGGGTATGTTTAACTCAGTTAATAAAATTTTTCTTCTTCCAACAGGTAATACCCCCAATCCAACCCCAGAAGCTGATGTTTATGCAAGACCATACAGTTGCCTAGCATAGGTATTATTTCAAAATTGTAATTCCTTACATTACATTGCATTTCATTGCCAACATTGAATTGTGCCATAACCTGATGGAAGAAAGCACCGTATAGACTGTGAAACATTGTACAATGGAGGTTTCTGTGATTCTCCTTATGACAGAAGCAGTCCAAATAAGGGTGCTTAAATATGACTATGCCCATTTAAACTGATTATTTAAAGGAAGAATGACAGTACTTTGTTTCATATAGAAAAACATTCTCTAATTTTAGTGCATAAGTCTTCCCTCCACTCCAAAGAGTATACTACTTATTATCAAAAACATTGTAATAGAGAAATGCAGTGGTCCTGTCACCCTTTTCCTCCTTTGCTGATTTCTTATGGTTCTCCCTGCTCCCTTTCCCTCTTTTTGTTGGCGAAAAGTAAAAACACTGTCACTATGAAAGCCTTCTTCACAAAATGTACTAGAAAAAAAAAGAAAACAAATTTATTACTGAACCAGCATTGAACCAGACAACAGAAATCAGATAATAGATTGCAAAGACAGCAGGAAATCCTACCCATTCTCCACAGTCAGTTATAATTCATCATATCTATATTCTCTAGATTAATAGTAACTCATGAGCTTGTAAGATAACTTGACAGTGCCATTTGCTACATATTCTTTCATTGTTCATTGTAAGTTTACTTGGTAATTAAGGTAACCAATTTTTAAGCTGCTGCCAAAGAAACTTTTGCTATCTCAATGAGAAGCAAGTGTTTTATAGATCAGAATAAAAGTCTGTTCACATTATGCTCTCAAAGTGAGAAATCCAGGAGCAGTAACTTCCTTGATGATTACATCTTAAAGAACCTCTAAGGAAAACAACCCTGAGTTTTAGAAATGCCTTGAAAAGTTACATACATATCAATGGTTAGAGGAAGGAGTCATAAAATACCAAATTTCTCCTAGAATTGCTGTAATTATGAAATAGAAAAAAAAAGCTTCTCATTCATTAAGAAAAAAATTTTCTAGAATTTCCCTTACCTGTTTAGTGAATATTTATGTAGCCCCTTCCATTTGTTAGTACCACACCATTTATAGGTAAATCATGGACAAAAACACGCCGTTATCCCATTCCATAAGAAATCAATCTCTGTTAATCACTTGAAACAGAAAAAGACACTCAGGGAAAGCTGCCTGGTCTAGATACTTTAGAATTAACTTAAAAACTGCCTAATTATAGATTGAGGCAATGGTGTCTTTTTCCATTATTTACTATTACTTTTCAAGAGTTTCTTACTTTCCTCTGGGATGAACTCTACCCATCTTCTACACTGCACCCTTTGTGTCTCATCTTCATATTCTCTTTCTGTTTCTCTGTGAGTATAGTAACTGAGTATATTTGCATGTGCAAGTGAAGATATACCCATGTGTACACATGGCATGTGGTCAATGTTACTATCCTTCAACTTACTTTTTGAGACAAAGTCTCTTACTAGACAAAGATCTGGTTGCTTTTGCTAGACTGGCTAGTCAAGGAGATTTTTGTATCTGCTTGACCTTGTCCTCCAACCCCCAAGAGCTTTGATACAGATATGCAGTGCTGTGCTTGGCTTTTATATGGTTACTGAGTGCCTCATTCTTGCTCATCAAGCACTTTACCTACTGAACATTCTCTACTGATACCATCTGAATTCTTTTGCAATCACAAGGAAGAAGAGTCCAGGGGAATATTCCATCTATCATGGAATACTATTTAACCTTTAAAAAGAATGGAAACTTGCCACCTACAACAACATGCATGAAGCTTGCTGCTTTCTTTGTAAATATTTACTTCAACAAAAAATACTCTCTATGTTGAGGTATATATTGTATGGCTGAAATTAAAATATTGAAAGTCTACAATTTCAATGACTTATAATTCTACTATCTCTATCTTTAAAGGCCTTAAAGAAAGTCTTAGAAAAAGCAGTCTGAAAGACAGGCATCTACTCAGAGTAAAGGGTTGGGAAAAGGTCTTTCAAGCAAATGGTCAAAAAAGCAGGTGTGACCAAATGAATTTCTAACAAAACTGACTTCAAACTAAAATCAATCAGAAGAGATCGAGATGGACATTTTATACTCATAACAGGAACAATTCATCAGGATAAAGTCTCAATCCTGAATATCTAAAACCCTAATATAAAAGCACCCACTTATGTAAAAGAAATATTACTAAAACTCAAGGCAGACATCAAACCACACACACTAGTAGTAGGAGAATTAAACACACCTCGCTCAGCAATGGACAGGTCAATCAGACAGAAACCTAACAGAGAAATTAGAGAATTAATGGAGGTAATGAAGCAAATGGACTTAACAGACATCTATAGATCATTCCACCCAAATAGGAAAGAATATACCTTCTTCTCTGCAGCTCATGGAACTTTCTCAAAAATTGACCACATACTAGGAAACAAAGGAAACCACCACAGATACAAAAAAATATCAATGTCCACCTGTGTCTTATCAGATCACCACGGATTAAAGTTAGAAGGCAACAACAATGCTACCCCCAGAAAGCTGACAAACTCATGGAAACTGAACAGTCAACTACTGGACCACACCTGGGTCAAGGAAGAAAAAAAGAAAGAAATTAAAGTCTTCCTTGAATTTAATGAAAATAAAGAGACAACATACTCAAACCTATGGTACACTATGAAAGCAGTGCTAAGAGGAAAGTTCATCGCACTAAGTGCCCACTTAAAGAAAAAGGAGAAAGCATATATCGGGGACTTAACAGCACACCTGAAAGCTTTAGAAAAAAAAGAAGCAGACGCGCCCAGGAGGAGTAGAAGACTGGAAATAATGAAACAGAGGGCGGAAATCAAAAAAATAGAAACACAGAAAACAATCCAAAGAATCAATGAAACAAAAAGCTGGTTCCTGGAGAAAATCAACAACATTGACAAACCCCTATCCAAACTAATCAAATGGCAGGGAGAGAATTTGCAAATTAATAAGATCAGAAATGAAAATGGGGACATAACCACAGACACAGAGGAAATTCAGAGAATCATTAGATCTTACTACAAAAGCCTGTATGCCACAAAACTGGAAAATGCAAAAGAAATGGACATTTATTTAGATAAGTACCATATACAAAGGTAAACCAAGACCAGGTAAACGATCTAAATAGACCTGTTAGTCGTGAAGGTCTAGAAACTGTTATCAAAATATCTCCCTTCCAAAAAAAACCCAGGACCAGATGGTTTCAATGCAGAATTCTACCAGAACTTCCAAGAAGAGCTAATACCTATACTCCTTAATGTATTTCACCATATAGAAACAGAAGAGTCATTGCCAAATTCCTTTTATGAAGCTACAGTTACCCTGATACCAAAACCGCACAAAGACCCAACCAAGAAAGAGAATTATAGGCCTATCTCACTTATGAATATCGACGTAAAAATTCTCAGTAAAATACTTGCAAACCGAATCCAAGAACACATTAGAAAAATTATCCATTATGATCAAATAGGCTTCATCCCAGAGATGCAGGCCTGGTTCAACATACGCAAATCTATCAATGTAATCCACCATATAAATAAACTAAAAGAAAAAAACCATATGATCATTTCATTAGATGCTGAAAAAGCATTCGACAAAATTCAACACCCCTTTATGATAAAGGTCTTGGAGAGATTAGAGATACAAGGGTCATACCTAAATATAATAAAAGTTATTACAGCAAGCCGACAGCTAACATTAAATTAAACGGAGAAAAACTCAAAGCCATCCCACTAAAATCAGGAACACGACAAGGATGTCCACTCTCGCCATACCTCTTCAATATAGTGCTTGAAGTTCTAGCAATAGCAATAAGACAACATAAGGGGATCAAGGGGATTTGTATTGGAAAAGAAGAAGTTAAGCTCTCGTTATTTGCAGATGACATGATAGTATACACAAGCGACCCCAAAAACTCTACCAAAGAACTCCTACAGCTGATAAACACCTTTAGTAATGTGGCAGGATACAAGATCAACTCCAAAAAATCAGTGGCCTTCCTATACACTAAGGATACGGAAACAGAGAGGGAAATCAGAGAAGTATCACCATTCACGATAGCCACAAATAGCATAAAATATATTGGGGTAACTATGACCAAAGAAGTGAAAGATCTATTTGACAAGAACTTTAAGTCTTTGAAGAAAGAAATTGAAGAGGACACCAGAAAATGGTAGGATTTCCCCTGCTCTTGGATTGGGAGGATCAACATAGTAAAAATGGCAATTCTACCAAAAGCAATCTATAGATTCAATGCAATCCCCATCAAAATTCTTCACAGATCTGGAGAAGACAATAATCAACTTTATATGGAAAAACAACAAAACCCAGGATAGCCAAAACAATCTTATACAATAAAGGATTGTCTGGAGGCATTACCATCCCTGACTTCAAACTCTATTACAGAGCTACAGTATTGAAAACAGCTTGGTATTGACATAAAAACAGAGAAGTCGACCAATGGAATCGAATAGAAGACCCTGACCTTAACCCACAAACCTATGAACACTTGATTTTCGATAAAGGAGCTAAAAGTATACAATGGAAAAAAGAGAGCATCCTCAACAAATTGTGCTGGCACAAGTGGATGTCAACCTGTAGAAGAATGAAAATAGACCCATATCTATCACCATGCACAAAACTCAAGTCCAAATGGATTAAAGACCTCAATATCAGTCCGAACACACTGAACCTGATAGAAGAGAAAGTGGGAAGTACTCTACAACACATAGGCACAGGAGACGACTTCCTACGTATAACTTCAGCAGCACAAACATTAAGGGCCTCATTGAATAAATGGGACCTCCTGAGACTGAGAAGCTTCTGTAAAGCAAAAAAAACTGTTGCTAAGACACAAAGGCAACCCACTTACTGGGAGAAGATCTTCACTAAGCCCACAACAGACAAAGGTCTGATCTCCAAAATATATAAAGAACTCAAGAAACTAGACCGTAAAAGGCTAATCAACCCAGTTATAAAATCGGGCACTGAGCTGAACAGAGAATTCTCAACAGAAGAAGTTCAAATGGCCAAAAGACACTTAAGGTCATGTTCAACTTCCTTTGCAATCAGGGAAATGCAAATCAAGACAACCTTAAGATACCATCTTACACCTGTCAGAATGGCTAAAATCAAAAACACCAATGATAACCTTTGATAGAGAGGTTGTGGAGAAAGGGGTACACTCATCCTTTGCTGGTGGGAATGCAAACTTGTGCAACCACTTTGGAAATCAGTGTGGCAGTTTCTTAGGAAACTCGGGATCAACCTACCCCTGGACCCAGCAATGCCACTCTTGGGAATATACCCAAGAGAGGCCCTATCACACACCAAAAGTATATGCTCTTCTATGTTCATAGTAGCATTGTTTGTAATAGCTAGAACCTGGAAACCACCTAGATGCCCTTCAATGGAAGAATGGATGAAGAAAGTATGGAATATATACATATTAGAGTATTGCTCAGCAGTAAAAAACAAGGACTTCTTGAATTTTGCATGCAAATGGATGGAAATAGAAAACACTATCCTGAGTTAGGTAAGCCAGACCCAAAAAGAGGAACATGGGATGTACTCACTCATATTTGGTTTCTAGCCATAAACAAAGGACATTGAGCCTATAATTAGTGATCCTAGAGAAGCTAAATAAGGAGAACCCAAAGAAAAGCATATAGGCATCCTCCTGAATATTAACCTTCATCAAGCGATGAAAGGAGACAGAGACAGAGACCCACATTGGAGCACCAGACAGAAATCTCAAGGTCCAATTGAGGAGCAGAAGGAGAGAGAGCACAAGAAAACATCTCGGGACTGCGAGGGGTGCACCCACAGTGAGACAATGGGGATGTTCTATCGGGAACTCACCAAGGCCAGCTGGCCTGGATCTGAAAAAGCCTGGGATAAAACCGGACTCGCTGAACATAGCAGACAATGAGGACTACTGAGAACTCAAGAACAATGGCAATGGGTTTTTGATCCTACTGCACATACTGGCCTTGTGGGAGCCTAGGCAGTTTAGATGCTCACCTTACTAGACCTGGATGGAGGTGGGTGGTCCTTGGACTTCCCACAGGGCAGGGAACCCTGATTGCTCTTTGGGCTGACGAGAGAGGGGGACTTGTTTGGGGGACGGGGAGGGAAATGGGAGGCGGTGGCGGGGAAGAGACAGAAATCTTCAATAAATAAATAAATTTAAAAAAAAAGAAAAATCAGTCTGGTGTATTAAATACAACCTGGAATAACCACCACTAAATCATGTTACTTTTAATACCTAGGCATTGGTTTGTTGAATCTTATGAGAGAAAATTTTATAAAATGATCCCTTAGGGTTCTTTCAATAATTTGTCAAAATAATTTATAGCGTAAGCCACTTAGAATGTAGCCTAAAGACCAGTGACAACATCTGGGAGTTGTTAGATATGTGTCAGCTTGAGTAGGCTCTATTTCCACTGAATCAGAACTTGCATTTTAATATCTCCAGACTAACAGAGTCACATTAAAATTTGAGAAGTGACTTCTAGTACTGGAAAAATGGGGAGAACAATTAAGCTATAATGGTAAAATTGGTCTAGAAAGATCGATGAAACTATATATATATATATATATATATATATATATATATATATGACTGATCAGAACAAGAAGGCAAAGAAAATAGTAGTTCAGAAGAGCTAAGAATGCTGTAGAGTGAGTTGTACTTGGAGAAAGAGATACTAAAAACAGAGTTTAGCATCCTTTTGAATCTAAAAACAGGCCAAAGGAAACCATGACAAAGATGAAGAAAGAAAGAAAAGTTAGTTTCCTCAAGGAGAAAAGATTTTCATGGGTACAAACTTTGTGGATTCTCCCTTATTCCAGAAATTTTGTAGCTATGCAAATCCAGGTGCATGATGTTTTTATTTTTTAGTCCATTATGGCAAAATGATTTTCATTAAAAAGATATATTTCCAAATATGAGCCAAAGATAATCTGAATGTGTTGATGGGTACAAAATATTAAGAACACAGTTATAATATCTACACCTTCAAAAATAGTAAGTCAAGTTACTTTTCTGAGTTAGTTCTAATAGTCTCAATAACAGAAATGTATTTTTCACTTGAATTGTTTTAGAGGAAAAAAAAGATGGGGAAAATTCCAATGTATCTAACCATGCTCACGTATTGCTGATATTCAAATATATGACATTATGACTCAATAACTTTTATGAAGGTAAATAGTTAAAATTGGTTGATTGACCATTTATGATATGTGTATGGGTGTTTTTTTCTGCATGCATGTCTGTGTACTACATACTTTCTTGGTATCTGCAGGAGCCAGAAGACACTTTCAGATCCATTTAGACTGGAGTTGCAGATGATTGTGAGACATCATGTGGGTTCTGGGAATCAAATTCAGTTCCTCTGGAAGAGCAATCAGTGACTGTAAAGCACTATAGTGTAATAATTAGACCTAAGAACTAGTTTTAGGAATGCAAAGATAATTCACATTAATAACTATGTAATTATAATTTACTTTAATGAAGTAGAATATTGAATTCAAAATTATTTTAAACATACATAAAAACCTTTTCCTAATAAAAAATATTAATGTAAATAATAAGACTTCCCAGACTTGAGAAAGTATTAAACATCATAGTTAATTTGGAAAAGTTAACCTTTTTAATATAAGTAGTCACAAGATGTAAGTGATCATTATCTTCATAACATTGTCTCAGCAAACCTATCCAGTATAATAGGACATCTAAAGTACTAGCAACACAGAGAGGAAAGGATGAATTATGATAATTTATAGACAATATTAATTCAAGAGAACAAATCATGCCAGTACAAAACTAATTAGGATATCTAGCAAAGTGGCCACATATATAATCACAATTCTTAAGAGACTAGAGTTATGCAATACATCAGAAATTACCAGTCTGAAATACCTGTGGACTCACCAAACATATCAATAGATATTTTTTGAATGAACAACCATTAAAAATGCTATAAAAGTAATAACCAATAAAGCAATATTTTAAAATCTCTTACACCTTGGCCTGGGGGTCATGTGTATAGTCTCATTTACACAGGAGGACAAACCAGGAATATTGCAAATTCTGAGTCTTCCTGGGCTACAAGCTGATATCAAGTCCAGCCTAGGTAACTTAGTGAGATCAAGCCACAAAACAGAAAAGTAAAAGGAAGGTTGGATATACAGTGTAGTGATAAAGCGGCCTTGTACAAGATACACAAGGCCCCAGTCTCAATCCTTGCTCAAAATCCAACCTCTTAAGTTTGAATGCTCACCTTACGAGACCTGGATAGAGGTGGGCAGTCCTTGGGCTTCCCACAGGTCAGGGAACCCTGATTGCTCTTCGAGCAGATGAGGGGGGGGGGACTTGATCGGGGGAGGGGGAGGGAAATGGGAAGCGGTTGTGGGGATGAGGCAGAAATCCTTAATAAATAAATAAATTTAAAAAATAAAAAAAAAGAAAAAAAATCCAACCTCTTAGGAAACATATTTATAAGAAATATGCAGAATCTATTTTAGGGAAAAAATATGAAGGACATAAAAGAAAATATAAATAAGTATAAATTATTATGGATTTTAGAATGTATTTCTGATATAATAAATATATCAACTTAATTCATAAACTCAATACAAACATACCACTTAAGATATTTAATAGTGCATGACAAACTATCTTTCATGGCACAAATAGGAAAAACCTAAGAATAGCCAAGTGATAGTGGTAGAAAAAAAAAGAGTCAAAGAAGGTTTTAAAAAGAAACTAAAAGGGGTTTTACCTTACAAGACTGAAATGTTCTTCAATGAGTTTTGAAGCAACATGCCGCATTATTGAAGAAAACTCTTCTACATGATGTATTCCTGAAGGAAGCTTTTCTCATACTTGATAAATGAACTCTTTAATCATTGAAAGAAAGTTGACATATCAAGTATGGTAAATTTTTACTCACTTCGAATAAAACAATTCTTATTTCCTAACATCCCTGAAGGAAATTCTAAAGGGGTTAATAATAGGCAAAGCATACATGCACTCACAGACATATACTACAATTTTATTTAAAAACATATCTGGATCTCAGAACACCTGCATGGAAAAGACTTGTACCATTAAAGTGAGCACAGATAGAGCCATATTGAATCTACAACTTTAGGAAACATATAAGAGAAGCAAAGGTAAAGACAAGGGACTTACTTTGGAAACAATTTGCAAGTGAGGTTACAAAATAAATTCCTGCAACATTACAAGTGGGAAGGAATACTTTTCATTATCACGAAACAAAAGATAACTAACACAGGGGAAAATTAGACATATGTTATGAATAAAGAGACAAAAACAATAATGTGTAAGCTTTAGACATTCATAAAATTCTTTACATGAAAATTAATAGTTATTCATTTGATTTGAAAAGTTTAATGTGTCATTCGTAGTCCTTATAGAAAGGAATAATTACTATGTAGCAGATATTGGTCTATATTCTGAAGATTAAACAATGAGTTAGAGACAGTTGCATCACTATGATTTAATGGCCAGCCAGCCAGCCTACTGGAGAGCTCCATCTAGGCCAGAGAGACATCATGTCTGAAAAAAGAAAAAGAGAAAAATATGGATGGTAGCTGAGAAACAACAATAAAAGTTGTCTTCTAGCCTCTGTATTCACACCCATACATATACATGTGCTTTTTTCAGGTGTGTATACAAGAACACATACACACAAAAAATAGGTGCCAGTATCAGAGCTAGAGAATACTATACTATTTAGAAGTAAAAGTTTTCTGATTTTGTAATAATTGGTAATTGTTATCTTATACTTCTTTACTTATCCAACAAACATTACCTCTTTCTTCCACTTGTCAGACAATGTACTATGTGTGTGTTGAATAAAATCAGTGTATTAGTAACAATTCTCTAAAGGAATAAAATCGATAGAATGAATGAACACACACACACAAGGTTTTTTTGGGATGACTTCTGGACTGTGGTCTGGGTGGTTCAACAATGGCTGTCTCCAAGTGAAAAGGCTAACAATTAGGTCATTTTTCAGTCCATGGGACTGTATGCCTCAAAAGTTCAGTCTGGTACTGGAGAACTGGATGCTTCCTAGAGAGCTGGTGGTCTACATTAGAATTTCAAAGAAGTGGGTTCTAATAACAGCTAAGGAATGCCTCAGCAGTAGGATAGATGAAGTTATCAGTGACATGAGGACAAAAAGGAAAAGAACAAATGATCTCTTCTTTTTCATTTTATGTAGGCTGCCACCAGAAGGCATGGATCAGAAAGAACCGATCGTCCCATATCAAATAATTCAGTTAAGAAAATCCTCCAAGGCATTCTCAGCTGCTTGAGTTTTAGTAGATTCCAGATGTAGCCAATATGACAACCAAGATTAAACATCATAACCACCTCAAAATAGGTTCCTTAGTGGACCTATATTCTAATAGAGATAAATAGTTGTAAATTTAATATAAGATAGGCTGTAGCCGGCCCTAACGTCTTCCTCAGGGAAGGGGGTGAGAAGACCCAGTGTCAACTACTCAGACAATAGGAATCAAGTAGAATGTTGTGGAGGCCCAAAAAATGTGAGCCTATTACCACATTGTCCGCTTCAACAGGTGTACAGTAAACTCGTTTATTTAACAATGGGGAAAAACTTATAAACCCTCTCAGTACCCACGCATTCTGATCCATTGACATCACATAGTCGTCACTCATTGACTAGGCAGGATCAAGACCTATGACAGCACCAGGTAGACTACAGGTTAGCTCCTCTCAGCCTGATAAGCCTTAACTTCCTACAGTAGGCTATTTCATATGTGTGAATAAGTGATCAAAACAAAAAAAGGAGAAAAGTTGTACAGACTAAAGATACTTGAAGAGTATGTTACCATTGGGTTGATCTCATCTGAGCACAGGCTTGAAAGAGATGAGCCACTTGATACAGGGTTGTGATTGAAAAGAATTTCATGAAGAGTGACAGGCACAAGAGACGACTGAGTTGGTGAATGTTTGGAAGGCATAAAAGAAAGTAAGGTAGGGGGCAAAAGAGTAAAGATGGGGGAAAATGATTGCAAATATGCTAAAAGTTAATAGGAATGTGTACTCGAGTAGACAGGTCATACAGGACTTTGGCCTTTTCAGTGATTCTTTTGCACTGCTTTTTAAGAAAGCAGTGACATGATTTTAAAGCATCTCTCTGATTATACTAAATATGAAAACAAACACTAGTGGATAAGAGCAGTGGGAGCAATTCCAGGTAAGGACTTGTCCAGTATTCCCAAAGACAGGTGCTGTTACAGGGGTAGTGATGAGCATGGTGAGAAATGGTTAGACTCAATGTATATTTGTTGTAGAGACAATATGATTGCCTGGAATTTTGGAGAAAGAGTAAGGGGAAATTAGAGATATCTTCACTATTTTGGAGGCTGAATATCTTAGAGTGCAAATCTGCCTTTCATCAAGCCATATCTTGTTGTAATACGAGCGGCGGGCTACATCCCCACTCTGTTGTAATATGAACGGTGGGTTACGCCCACAGCACCCGACTGCCCGCACGGCTAGCTTTACCCAAAATAATTACACAGGCACTGTATTCTTTTAAACACTGCTTGGCCCATTTCTATCTAGCCTCTTCTAGGCTAATTCTCGCACCTAAACCAGCCCATTTCTAATAATGTATGTAGCCCACGAGCTGGCTTACCAGGAGTGATCTTAACCTGCATCTGTCTGGAGTGGGAGAACCACAGCGACTCCTTGACTCAGCTTCTTTCTCCCAGCATTCTGTTCTGTTTACTCCTCTCACCTATGTTTTAACCTATGAGGGCCAAGCAGTTTCTTTATTGCTTAACCAATGAAATCAACAGATTGATATATGACACTCCCATATCACTTCCCCTTTTTCTGTTTAAACAAAAAAGGAAGGCTTTAACTTTAACATAGCAAAATTACATATAACAAAACAGTTATCAAGCAAGAATTACAGTTACAATATTTATATCTATTTTATCTTTTATCATAACAATGGAAAACTATAACTACCTATCCATTCTTTAACTCCATCAAAGACTCCAGAAGGATATAATATTAGCTAAGTAAACAAGAAATCCAAACTCTAGAAATGACAGAGACATCTCGCTGCCTGGACAGTCACCCAAAGTTCCTCTGCACTCTTGGGGCATCCATCTTCAGCCTACAGGCCCATAGTTTCCAGCAGACATTTCCACGAAGCAGGAAATTCCAAAGACAGTTCAGTCACTTTCTGCTGTGTCCTGCAGAATGTCTCGCAGACTCTTTCATGAGTCATGAACCCCGAAAGACCATCTCACCTTTTGGCAAGTTCAGCAGTCCTCTCTCTGCGGGTTCTCTGTGTCCAGTTTATGCATCAGTCCAGGCAAGAGCAGTTTCTTGCCCAAATGGCTATCAAACTCCATAAGGATCCTCTTCAATGCCAATCTCCCTCTTTAAGTAGATTGGCGCTGTCAGGAGCAGACGTGTCTCATTGTCATGAAAAACCCTAAGTTATTAAAATATTTTAAATCCCATATTCTGCAGCCTTTGAGAGATATGAAGAATGCCTATCTGAAATATATCTCTATATATCTAGAAAATCTAACTAACATGACTACAAGCTTGACTATTATTGATGATTAACCATTAACCTATATTTCTTAATTATATATTACATTTTTAAATGAACTACACAATCACAATACCTTAATCAAAATCAGAAATACATATACATATAACAAAATTGACCTTAAAATCCATACCAATGCAAATTATTCATACCTATATCATTTCCCCCTTTAAATGTAAAAGAACATTTATAAACAATATTTTGGGAACATGGGTGCGGTTTTTTCTCTCCAAACTGCTTCCTGCTGAAAGGGGGCGTTGTTAATCAGATCATTTAGGGTGTAACCTGTGTGCCAGGTTTATCTCAGTTGGCAGTTGAGTGAAGGAATTTTTTGAGAATGTTCACAGCAACTTTTCGGGAGGTCGTGGTCTATCATATCATATCATATCGGGATAGATGCAATCCACAGGGTCTAGTCCTCAGTGAAAACAAAAGAAGACCCTCTCCAAAGCATCATATCCTTAGACCCAAATTTTGAAATCGTAATACCCTTATATCCATTCTGGTTTAGCTTGGCAGCCCATGTAATGAAATGTCTCTCTGTACTTAGCTCCTTCACAGTCAAAAATTTTAAAGAAAACACAATGTACATAATCCAGACTCTCTGTGAATTTTCCATTTTTACGTGGCTTATTTTTCTTTATTTCTTTTAATCTCTTAACTATCTGTATTTTGTCTCTTTAAAGACTTTACCTTTTTTTCAAAGACATTTACTTTATTCTTTATATTCTTTTTCTTTTCTTTCCCAAGCCTACGTACATTCATCCAACAGTGTCTGAATCTGTTTTATCGTGAATCTGTAATTTTTTTTTTTTTGTATCCAGGAGCACTTTGTTTTGCGCCCTTAAGAATCTAAGCTGTGACAATTCCTAGGTCAAAAACAGGTACTGCCTGCTTGCCCCGCCCAGTCCAACCTGGTGGAGCTGCTTGTGCCTCTGATCCTTGAGCATTGCACCACTAGCATGGCGGAGCTGCTTGTGCCTCTGAGCTGTGGCACACAATGTCTCCCTTTTAGGCACACGGCAGTCTAGTTGTCATCAAACAAATCTTAGCACTTTACTCCAAATGGTCCATTCAAAAGCTCTGTCTCCCGCAGGAGCCAGATGGAGATCACATGGCGGCACAGGTCAGAAAGCCAGAATTTTAAAACAGCCAGTTTTTTCCTGCAGTGTTTAAAAGAATACAGTTTCCGTGTAATTATTTCGGGTAAAGCTAGCTGGGTGGCGGGACACAGCCCGCTGCTCCGTACTTCAACAGAGTGGCACCCAACGTGCTAATGAACTCCACGTAAAACCTGAGAGGGCTTGAAAAGGAGAGAAAGAGAATTTAAGACAGCTTTTTGCTGTTTCTGGGTTGCTTGCCGCAAAGAAATTGTCCTGACTCACCAGCAGGAAAAAACTGGCTGTTTTAAAATGCCGGCTTTCTGGGCTATGCCGCCATTGCAATCTCTGTCTGGCTCCTGTGGGAGACAGAGCTTTTAAATGGAACATTTGGAATAAAGCTCTACGGCTTCCTGGATGGCAATGTGGATTGCTGTGTGCCTGGAACTGTGTGTGGCTCAGAGGCACCAAATGGCTCTGAGGCAGGAGCGGCTTGGCTCAGCTCTGCCATGCTGAACTGTGATGGTCTCAGGCAGGAACTACCGTAATTACCATAAAAACAGCGCATTTAAGGTTTCAACTGGGCAGGACACAGGCGGTACCGTATTACCTGTACATGGTGCAACTTAAGTTTTTAAGAACTGCTTAACATTTTAATAAATGTTCCTGGATAGTAAAAAAAAATGTTACAGATTCACAATAAAACAGATTCGGACATAAAAGACCACACTGTTGGATGATTGTACGTAGGCTTGAGAGAGAGAAGAAAAAGAATATAGAAAATAAAGTTAATGGTTTAAAAAAAAAGGTAAAGTCTTTCAAGAGACAGAGTACAGATAGTTAAGAGATTAAAAGAAATAAAGAAAAATAAGCCATGGAAAATTCACAGAGAGTCTGTTTTTGACCTAGGAATTGTCACAGCTTAGATTCTTAAGGGCGCAAAACAAAGTGCTCCTGGATACAAAAAAAAAAAAAAAATTACAGATTCACGATAAAACAGATTCAGACACTGTTGGATGAATGTACGTAGGCTTGGGAAAGAAAAGAAAAAGAATATAAAGAATAAAGTAAATGTCTTTGAAAAAAAGGTAAAGTCTTTAAAGAGACAAAATACAGATAGTTAAGAGATTAAAAGAAATAAAGAAAAATAAGCCACGTAAAAATGGAAAATTCACAGAGAGTCTGGATTATGTACATTGTGTTTTCTTTAAAATTTTTGACTGTGAAGGAGCTAAGTACAGAGAGACATTTCATTACATGGGCTGCCAAGCTAAACCAGAATGGATATAAGGGTATTACGATTTCAAAATTTGGGTCTAAGGATATGATGCTTTGGAGAGGGTCTTCTTTTGTTTTCACTGAGGACCAGACCCTGTGGATTTCTTCTATTACAATTTGGTATGATAGACCACGCCCTCCTGAAAGGTTGTTGTGAACATCTTCAGAAAATTGCTTCGCTCAACTGCCAACTGAGATGAAACTAGCACACAGGTTATACCATAAAAGACCTAATTAACGACGCCCCCATTCAGCAGGAAGCAGTTTGGAGAGAAAAAACTGCGCCCATGTTCCCAAAATATTGTTTGTAAATGTTCTTTTACATTTAAAGGGGGAAATGATATAGGTATGAGTAATTTGCATTGGTGTGGATTTTACAGTCAATTTTGTTGTATGTATATGTATTTCTGATCTTGATTAAGGTATTGTGATTGTGTAGTTCATTTAAAAATGTAATATATAATTAAGAAATATAGGTTAATGGTTAATCATCAATAATAGTCAAGCTTGTAGTCATGTTAGTTAGATTTTCTAGATATATAGAGATACATTTCAGTTAGATAGACATTCTTCATATCTTTCAAAGACTGCAGAATATGGCATTTAATGTTTTAATAACTTAGGACTTTTCATGACAATGAGACATATCTGCTCCTGGTGGCACCAATCTACTTCGAGAGGAAGATGGGCATTGAAGAGGATCCTTATGGAGTTGGATAGCCATTTGGGCAAGAACCTGCTCTTGCCTGGACTGTTGCATAAGATGGACACAGAGAACCCGCAGAGAGAGGACTGCTGAACTTGCCTAAAGGTGAGACGGTCTTTTGGGGTTCATGACTCATGAAAGAGTCTGCGAGACATTCTGCAGGACACAGCGGATAGTGACTGAACTGTCTTTGAAATTTCCTGCTTCAAGGAAGTGTCTGCTGGATACTATGGGCCTGAAGGCTGAAGATGGATGCCCCAACCATACAAAAAAACTTTGGGTGACTGTCCAGGCAGCGGGATGTCTCTGTCATTTCTAGAGTTTTCTTATTTCTTGTTTACTTAGGTAGTATTATATCCTTCTGGAGTCTTTGATGGAGTTGAAAAATGAATAGATAGTTACAGTTTTCCTTAGTTATGATAAAAGATAAAATATATATAAATATTGTAACTGTAATTCTTGCTTGATAACTGTTTTGCTATATGTAATTTTACTATGTTAAAGTTAAAGCCTTTCTTTTTTGTTTAAACAGAAAAAGGGGAAATGATGTGGGAGTGATTTCTTATTAATAAAGAAACTGCCTAGACCCATTTGATAGGCCAACCCTTAGGTAGGCGGAGTAAACAGAACGGAATGCTGGGAGAAAGAAGCTGAGTCAGGGAGTCGCCATGGTTCTCCCACTCCAGACAGAGGCAGGTTAAGATCATTCCTGGTAAGCCAGCTCGTGGGCTACACAGATTAATAGAAATGGGTTAGATTAATATGTAAAAGCTAGCCAATAAGAAACTGAAACTAATGGGTCAGGCAGTGTTTAAAAGAATACAGTTTCTGTGTAATTATTTCGGGTAAAGCTAGCTGGGTGGCGGGACACAGCCCGCTGCTCTGTACTTCAACATTCCTGCTACTGAGTCAGGGAAATTTCAAAATGGAGGACATACCATTTTGTGCTAGCTCTGGGGCCATCAGGTAGGAGCAGCACTCAGCACTTTAATTCTGAGACTGAGCATGCAGCACAGAAATTCTTTTCATCCAAGTTACATCCAAATCTGACATACAGAGCACTGCACAGTCTGAAAACACATCTCTGTCGGCAGGAATCCGCCATGCTCTTCCGCCTGCCTAAGCCTGATTCTGCAGTCTGCCCAGGTGCAGGCGGGGACCGCTGAGCCATCTGCATGGTCTCAGAGCACTCTCCTTCCGATCCCAACTGGGAACAGAAACATCCAGTCCCATAAAATCCATTGAAATGCTTGAAAGCCAGAGTTCATGCTGGCAGCACAGTCCCAGGAAGCCATGCTTTAAAATGACACAGCGTTTTTTTCTGCTGCTGATGCCGAATCAGGAAATCTCTCTACAGCATGCCACCAACTAACAGCCAAAAGCTGTGTCAAATGCTGTTTTCCTTATTTTTAAGCCTTCTCAGGTTTTTAAGTGGATTTAGCTCATCACGTCTGGGCGCCACTCTGTTGTAGTATGAGTGGCCTTCTGATACATTGTGACCTAGCCTTAATTTTTCTTCAACCATCACCCATTCTGCTGCAGTCCAAAAGGCCTCTTTCCTGTTTTTTCCCACCAATATTTAACCTTTAAGAGGACAGAGATACCTTTTTCTAAAATAACACACTTATAGACAGAATTCCATAAATATTTTTTTGCTTTGAACTTTATTATTATTATTATTATTATTGTTATTATTATTACAAATTTTCACCTCCTCCCCTCCTCCCATTTCCCCTCTCCCACACCATAAATAATTTTAAAATAAATTGATACAGTTAATCATTATTGCCATCTTTACCAATACCTTATATTTGCTAGGTCTAAGAACATTTTTGTTTTACTTTCTGTGAAATAAAACATTGTGTACTTCTCTTGGAGAGGGAAAGGATATGCTAGAATCTGCCTCTCAACATTGACCTAATCTTAATAACTCCCTTCATACTGAAATTAGAGTTACCCGTGGTTAACAATTTGATGTTTTAAGTTAATATCATTAGTTTTCAGTATTCTCAGACTTACTATACTAGATTACTTTCATCAACCTGTATTTTCACTTTCAGAACTTTGTTAGTTATGATTTTTATTGTTATTTCCATCTCACTAAAGATTTCTCCCAAATTCTTTACTATCATTTTATCAGGTGTTGAGCATGTAGTGACAGTATGAGCCAGTTAAAGTGTCTATCTTTACTTGTGAGCTTATAGTGACTTTGAATATAGGCTGGGAATATAAAATAGCTTCTATGAATAACAATTAATTTACCAAAACAAATATGAGACAGAATGTGAAAAATGTGAATTAACTAAAGTGGTATAAGTTGCTCAATATTTCAAACCAATATCTTTATATGAAAAAACTGAGATGAAAGGGAAATTTCCTTTACAAACAGTGATAAGAAAAAACAAACATGTAATAATTGTTTGGTAAGTGATTTTGATGAGCCAAAACTCTATCAGTGTGGTTAGCTATTATTACTACTGTATTATACATCTTATTTTCTCACTTATATATTTAACACATTTTGCTTACTTTTGTATGTCATGGCTACCAATTCTAGAGCTCAAATTCAGGAATGAATCATCTTCTTTATTTAATAATTAAACATGATTTTTATGTTGAGACTTCATATTAGGTTGCATAAACACTATTACAATCTATGCTTTTATCTCCCTACTCCCTCTTCTGAAGCTATCTATTCATTACAGGTGAGTTGTGTCTGCTCATCCTGCCTCATGCATGATTAACATGCCTTTGCCTCTGTTCAGAACCTGTTTTGTGTCTTCCACTCTGGCACACCAAGACCTATTCTGAGGATTTCTAGCACTATAGAGTCTGAAGCAATCAGCTTCTGTGTCCCACTAAAGTATATGGGTCTTTCTATCATCATGATGCCACACTCTAGTATGGGAATGCTACAGGACTGTTTCAAGCACAATGAGTAAACACAAAATAGACATAACTTTTTTGCTCCCACAGACAATCTAGATCATAGATCCTCGGGCTTATCCAGGTGTTTCTCTGCACTACTCCATTTGAATCAGTGAGTTGACAGAAGGCAGCAGCAAGAGGAAGAGCTTGGAGTCCTTCTCCGGACTCATCGATCTGTTAGCTCCCACCATCTTTCCTCTAGATCTTCTTCTCCATCAGCCTAAAGAGGCTCCTGTCAATTTTAGTTGGAGAAAAGAAAAAACTCTTGTCTTCTTAGAGAACCTAAGCATTTAGGAGACTATGTATCAAGAATTGCAGCAATGGTAGAACCAACTAGCTATATCAAGGGCAAAATAACTCCCTACTAACATCTACCTGTGCTCTATTCACATCCAAAAATATTGAGTATGTGTATTTGTAAAGTCTGGGAAAAGTTTATTAGTTGGTACTCCAAATAAGAAGAAAGATACCTCTAGTAAAAGGTAGGTGTTACTGACCAGATAATTCGTTTTGCACTTATTCTTTTTAATTCTTTATGAATGCTTTCGAGCTGTGAGTCTCAAATCAGAATCTCTTGGTGGTCTTATTGGAACTCTGATGGCTAGTTCCTAGCTAGCATTTTCTGTGTCTAACAATTCCTCATGTAATGATGAGTCTGCTATAAGGGTAAGCATAATTCACTCTTATGCAAATGTCACAGAAAACACAAATTATGTTAAATTTTAAACAAGAATATATGTGCTGTGGTATAATGCTCTTGTACCCTATACAGATTTGTCACTTGTATTGGTTTAATAAAATGCTGATTGGCCAGTAGCCAGGCAGGAAGTACAGGTGGGGCAACCAGACTAGGAGAATTTAGGGAAGAGGAAAGGCCCAGTCTGCAGTTGCCATCCAGACACAGAAGAAGCAAGATGAAAACGCAACCCTGAGTTTAGCCACATGTCTAAACACAGAGAAGAATTATGGGTTACATTAAGCTGTAAGAACTAATCAATAATAAACCTGAACTAATAGGTCAAAAATGAATAAAAGCATCTGTGTGTTTCTTTGGGACTGAATGGCTGCAGGACCAGGTGGGACAGAAACTTCTGTCTACAATCATATGTAAATAAGTGTGTGATTCTTTAAGAGTTCCCACTGAGTCTGCACTGAAAAACATCTCACTTTTTAATTCAATAGTCTTTTGTATGATACTAGATGACTGGTAACATGATTTGACTATGTCCTCTTCTGCACCAACTCATTTACAAGTTTCTGCTGAAAAGAATACTCACCTAACATTCCAAAGTGACTACCACTGTTTCTGGTGAGATTATTCCTTCATGTCTTTTTTCCAAAAATGGCACAAAGTATGATGTGGTATTGAGCAAATATTAAAACTTAGAAAAGAAACTAACAAATGAATAGTTTTTTTAGATTCTCCACTCAATTCCATCAATGTGATTCATTTCCTCTGGGTATTAATTAGTCACTTACCACTTTTCTCCCCTAATCTTTTTCTGGAGGGAGACCAGATTGTGTTCACTACTAGTATACGTATGAAATATCATCTTACAACTTTTCAGCATCTTTTGCAAATGGCATGACTTTACTGCTTCAGATTCCAGTTTCCTGAATTTGTCCTATAAAGTAATGTGTGTAGCTTGGGATTTTTTTTGAAGCATTCTCCTTAGGGACCTGGCCTGGTTTCTACCTTTTATGGCTTTCTTATTTGCTTTTCATGTCTCTGTGCAGTGCTAGATTTGGTTCTAACTCTTCCTGATTTCTAAACTTCTAAATCTTCCTGATTTCTCTGCAGTCTGCCAAACAGAATTTTATTTTGGGGGTATTGCTTTTATGGATTAATGCTTTAACTTGCTGTGTTTCCTTGGTTTCATGAATCTAAACAGTCAACTAACTCTTTTCATGCCATTTTATTTGCTTACATAGGCAACTGCATATTCCAAATGTATACAAACGATTCATACTGACTTTTCCTAATGCTCTTCTTCCAGCATGACTGGAACTTCCTGTCACAGGTATTTTCTTCATTTCTGTTTTGTCTCCTTCTTTGTATATCACAAAAACCTCAGATCTGACCTGCCCTCTTTGTTTCCCAGTAAAAATGAATAGTTTTATGAAAGTGCTGGTGTATTAATGTGAATATGTCTTTAATATAAACCTCATATACAGGCAGATGAGACTGTCTAATTTAGATGGCTCTAAACACTATGCTATTTTAATCACAACCACAGAGTGCCATGTTGCTTAAAACCGATGCAGATGTAATCTTTGGAGATTAATAATACAGTCTAGAGAAATTGTCATTTTAAATCAGAATTTGGTATTAGCACATTTTAGCCATTTGAAAATTATTTTTTAAGCCCAGAAGTTCTCTTCATATTTTTGACACTCTTTTAGACAGCTATGATAAAACACCACAAACAAAGTGACTTATAAATAACAGGCAATTCTTCCTCCATTTCTAGAGGTTTAGAAGGCCACGGTTAAGGTGTTAGCATATTTGGTATCTAACATGATCTTGTTTTCTTGTTCACAAATGTAACTTCTTGTGTTCCCACATGGTAGAGGGACAAGTAAACTTCCTCAGGCCTGAGAGGAAGAATAACAACTAGAGGATGAGAGCAAGATATTCATACCACAGCAATACCCAATAGAAAAATGCATATTAATTAATTTACTGAAATGGATATATTAAAGGCTTCATAGTGGAAAGATTTGTAATAAGCCAGTGGCAGAATATATGTATATATATATATATATATATATATATATATCTGTATATATTGATAGATAGATAGTTTGTCAAGTAACTAAATTGCAGTGTTGTCACATAATGCTATATTGCATACCAATTAAAATGAACAAAAATACATACAATGGTATGCATAAGTTTCACATAATGATTTACAGACTAAAGCTTTTTTTGTTTGTTTTTGTGCTGGATATGAACCAAAGCCTCTTTCATGATAGGCAACCATACTACCATGGAGCTACGTCCCTGGGTACAATATTGGACTGAACAAAGCAATATCAAAGAAAACACTGAAAGAAGAGTATACATGGTTGGTTGTGTTGGCATGGAAATTGTTTTCATGAATATGTTCATTTTTAACAAAAAGATAAGGAAAGGACTTGTTCTTCACCATTCCATTTTATCTCCTCCTCTTTACTGTATTCCTTCTCAAATTATAATTCTCTTATTTCAGAGATATTTTTAGTTTCTTTCACATTCTTTACATATTCTGAGTAGAGACATTAATATATATTTGTTCTGGAATCTGTTTTAAAACTTATTTATATCTCAAAAGACCTTGAACACTAAAAATGGCAATATCTGCTAGGGGAGAAGAGTTAATCATTCATGGTTAAGAAGAATGAAGAGAAAGATAAGTGCAGCAATGCCTTACCTATACCCCTAACTCTATAGGAGGCTGAGGTATGGATCAAGATTTCTTGAATTCAACACTTTGAGGCAGCTTAGGAAAGATAATAGCTAAGTATAAGTTTTAATTTTTCTGTCACAAACCCACGATATGTGGCACATCCATTTCGAATACACAATCTTGTTTACAGGAGTCTTAAAATGCCAAAGACCTTTATTGCAGACATAATGCTCATAAAACTTGCTTTGTATAAGTAACAAAGTCATTTTCTTCTGATTCAGAAAATTGTTCACATCAATGTCCATGAAAACAAACTAGCAATTACTGTGCTATCTGTCCTAGTTAGGGTTACTATTGCTGTGATAAAACACACAGATCAAAGCAATTTGGGGAGGAAATGGATTATAAGGTTTACAGTACCTCATGACTATTCCTCATTAAAGAGAGACAGGAAAGGAACTCAAACAGGGCATGAACCTGGAGGCAGGATCTGATGGAAAAGCCATGGATGAATGCTGCTTGCTGGCTTGTGCCTCATGGCTTGCTCAGCTTATTGATAGCACCCAGGGCCACTGGCCCAGACGTAGCACCACCCCCAATGGGCTGGACCCTCCTCTATCAATCACTAATTAAAAGAATGCCCTATAGGCTTGCTAATAGCTGATCTTCTGGAAGCATTTTCATAATCAAGTTTTCCCTTTCTCAGATGACTTTACCTGGTGTCAAGTTGATAGAAAACTAGCCAGCACGCTAGCTTTCAAGTAGGCTAAACTTCCAAAGCTCTGATAGTCTGCAACCCTTTTCTACCCTAGAAATTCATGTTGCATTAAATTACTGTTTTAGTCTCACTGTGTTATATAGGTTTCACTATCACAATGAATCAATCCTTCACAGTAACAAATTAAAATATTGAAATATGTAATAATACTTACTGAGCACACACTGTATATGAGACACTATCAGAAAAATATGTATACATAAGAATTATCCTTTCCTTCAGCTTATATGTGAGAAAACTGATATGCAAAGGAAAAATAACTTCATCACCCAACATGACTGACTTGGAATTTAAACTCAGTTGCTCAAAGCTCATGCTCTCGAATCTGCAGTCTTATTCAGAGGCCAAGAACATTTGACAACATTGGAGAGAACTTTGTGTCTCAATTATCTAATGTGGTATAACTGGTTAAAATAATTAATTAAACAGCTGTTTAAAATAACAAATGCAAATTAAATTATTGTTATTAAAGCCATTTGTGGAAGCATTATAACTTTACTGTTAAGAAACGTGTGTGTGTGTGTGTGTGTGTGTGTGTGTGTGTGTGTGTGTATTCTGTGTCTGTGTGTGTGAGTGCATTCACCAAACATTGGTTAGGAAATATATTTTGATATAGAAATAGCCATCTCTAGTAGTTTGTCACTACAGTTTGGAGTCTCTAATCAAAAGGCTGGTATTTTTACCAGTCTAACTTTTACATTGAAAAGTCTTTCCTTTTGGGGCTAAACCAAGAAACACATTAGATGAAATAGACCATGATGGGCAACTAAGTGTTCTTTTTTGTATTTAGTAGTTTAGGATAACTAAGATGCGAAGCACAATTTTTCTTTGAAAAAAAAAGCATGTTTTATTTCTTTTTTATATAAATTTATTTTTTATTGAAAATTTCCACCTCCTTCCCTCCTCCCACTTCCCTCCCTTCTCCCTCTCCCCCTCCCTCTCCAGTCCAAGAAGCAGTCAGGATTCCCTACCCTATAGGAAATCCAAGGTCCTCCCTGCTCCCCCCAGGTCCAGTAAGGTAAGCATCCAAACAGACTAGGCTTCCACAAAGCCTGTTCATGCAGTAGAATCAAAACCCAGCGCCATTGTCCTTGGCTTCTCTGTCAGCCTCCACCGTCAGCCACATTCAGAGAGTCTGGTTTGATCACATGCTCCATCAGTCCCAGTCCAACTGGCCTTGGTGAGCTCCCATTAGATCAGCCCCACCGTCTCAGTGGGTGGGCGCACCCCTCGTGGTCCTGACTTCCTTGTTCATGTTCTTCCTCCTTCTGCTCTTCATATGGACCTTGGGAGCTCAGTCCAGTGCTCCACTGTGGGTTTCTGTCTCTATCTCCATCTATCGCCAGATGAAGATTCTATGGTGATATGCAAGACATTCATCAGTGTGGCTATAGGATAGGGCCAGTTCAGGCACCCTCTCCTCTGCTGCCCAAGGAACAAGCTGGTTGGGATGGAGGAGGGGTGGATGAGAGAGCAGGGAAGTAGATATTTTAATTAAGGGAGCCATTTTAATGTTGGCAAGAGACTTGACTCTGGAGGGGTTCCCAGGTGTCCAAGGAGATGTCCCCAGCATGTTTTATTTCTTATGTTTCAGTTTAGTTTATTTTCATTAGTAACTTTTTTTAAAAAAGTAAAATAGGGGTAAAAAGATATTTGTTTTGTTTGTCATTTGATGATCCAGAGCTGATATTAGGTATATTGCATAATTTTGTATTTGGAAATTAAATACAGTGAGCAGTGAATTTCTTTCAGTGAAAGAAAATCAATCTGATGAAATATTGCAACATGTTTTCAGTAGCTTGGGAAGAATGTGGTTTTCACAGTCCTCAGCTGGAATCAGCTAAGATAGAATCTACTAGCAGTTTAATTCTTGCATGTAAGATATATGTTTTCGAAAGCCTGTGAGTAAACACAGTGCAGCTTTCAGAAATAAACCCCCAAATTTACTATTGAATTGATGAACACATACTAAGAAGCCAAAGCTATTTTTGTATATGTAATACAATATGAAATAAGACAAAGCCAGGCAGTAACAGAAGCCTCCTCCTTGCTTTCTTTCCAGGCCCTGCTGCTTGCCAGATTTAGTTAGCCCAGAGAAGCGAAACAATCAGGGTTATGTGGAGAATCACAAAAACAATACATATTTTCAAGATGCAGCCTGGCTTCATGAAAACCGAAAGTGCCTGAGCAGTGGAAAACCAAAACTGAAAACAGCAGCTTATCTTTTTCTCCCCTCCTCACGTCCATGAGTATTTCTATCTTCTTTTTTATTTTATAAGTTTATTGTTTAATATATAATCCTGGTTTATGAGCTATTCATTTTTCTCACTTGTTTTTCTATTGAAATGTCTCTAATTTTTTAGTAATGATTCATATTTATTTTAGAAACACAGTCAACCCAGGCTGGTAGAGTAGGCGTGAATACCAAAATGCTCCAGAGGCTAAGTCAGGATTGCAGATTCAAACTGTGCCTGTTTGCAAAGAGTTCAATGCCAGTATGAGCTAGTTAATGAGATGTGCCCAGGAAAAGACCACGTGTATTAGAAACATCCATGGTTTTGACAGCATATATTTGCTATTTCATTTACTGCTCTGGAAGAAGGTTACAATCTTGAAATAAGTCTGAGCACACTGAGACTTTCATGCTTTCAACAAGGTTCTAATTAGCCATGTAGAAAGACGTTCAGTCATCCTCAGTATTCCACTCATCCCAATTGCAGACATCAGGCATATGAATAATGAAGTTACACTACGGATTCTGCTTCAGCAGATGCATCGTGGAGAACAAGAAACACATTTGATAATCAGAGATAATAGCTAAGGTACAAGAACCCAACTGATCTATTCCAGACCACTCTAGCCATTCAAATCATCTCTCTGAGATTCTAGCCATTGTGAAATAAAATGCTTGTTTGCAGGAAATTGAAGACAAATGGAGATGAGATAAAGTTGTGTCAGAAAGAGAACTAGATCTTTTCTTTCACTAGTAGGTCATAGACTTTATATAGATACATGTAGTTGTTTGAAAATATCCCTCATAGGCTCCTATGTTTGAATGCTTGTTCCTTAATTGGTGAACAATTTGAGAAAGATTAGAATGATTGAGAGTGTGTCCTTGGTGCAGTAGATGGTGTCACTGGGGTGGGTTTTGCGGTTTCAAAAACCCACATCATTTCTCTCTGCTGGCTGCCTGTGGATCAAGATAAAAAGCTCTCAACTTCTACTCCAATGTCATGCCTGTCTACTTTCCACTATAATGATAATAGACCAACCCTCTGAAAGCATAAGCAAGTGCCCAGTTAAATGCTTTCTTTGATATGAGTTGTCTTGGTCATGGTGTCTCTTCACAACAATAGAGCACTAATACTAATTACAACAATGCATAAAATATGTCTACAGATGCTATGGAAGTAGGAATGAAGCTGGGCAGTGGTGGTGGTGGTGCACACCTTTATTCCCAGCACTCGGGAGGCAGAGGCAGGTGGATCTCTGTGAGTTCGAGGCCAGCCTTGGCTACAGAGCGAGTTCCTGGACAGGCTCCAAAGCTACACAGAGAAACCCTGTCTTGAAAAAACAAAAAAGAAAAAAAGAAAAGAGAGTAGAAATGAAACTGTTGATGGAGAAAAAGGGAACTGGGCAAGCAAGGAGAGTGTAGCAGGTATCAGGAGGATGTGCTCAAAGTACATTCTATACTTGCATGAAAATGGCCTTAGGTAACCTACTATACCATAATAAAATAAGTACAGAAGAAAATGATATGTCTTTGGTGGTAAATTCTTGATGAAAAATATGCAATGTTCACTGCCTGATGTCAGTAGATTTCAAATGAATTAATTGAACATGGAATAAGACTTTGAAGCAATGGAATATGTGACGGAGAAAAGGCACCCTGGGAAAGGAAAATACATGAGTCAGACTAATGAATGCAGAATATACATAGAGGATCCAGCTATAAATGAAACAACTATACTAACAAAGAGGAAGGAATGTTTTAGGGTAAGTGTGGTGGGTAATGTTTTCCGGTAAGTTGCTCTTTATTCTTTATTGGTTATATAAAGAAAATAAGAATTTTCTTAGTTTAGTTCAATGGATCTCTACCTGTTGGCTATGATCCTTTGGCAGTCACAAAGGTCGCATATCAAATATCTGCATGTCAGATATTTGCATTCATAACAGCTGCAAAATTACAGTTATTAAGTAGCAATGAATTAATGTTATGCTGGGTGTTCAACACAACATGAGGAACTGTATTAAAGGACTGCAGCATTAGAAAGGTTGAGAAGCACTGGTATAGTTATATGTTATAAAGATCTACAATACTTGAAAGAAACGTTTTCTATGACCTGTGACTGTTTAAGTTTGAAGAGTTTGAAGATGTGGAACCTAAATGGACCCAGGAACAAACTCATATTGCTTTTGGAAAGAAATCAGAGAGATGGGAAATAGAATGATCTCCTGAATATTCAGCTACAATGTATATTTAATTTGTCTTTTAAGTATGTACAATCTCTATATGATATCCTAAGCTTATGCATGTGCACATACACATACACACTGAAGGTTGAACTCCAGGCACACTAAGCAAAGTACTTTACCATCAAACTATACCCCTAAACCCAGAATAGGTATTAATGTAACTTAGAAGTATAAACTATGTAAGATCTTAAAATCTTGGAAACAGATATTTTTGAAGAAGTGTTAGGAAGAAATGAGAACACATTGCAATCATTATTCCTGTATAGCCTTAGAAAGAAATGAAGAAAGAAAGAAAGAGAAAGAAAGAAAGAAAGAAAGAAATATATTCACTGGCTATAGAAAGAAACAATTGTTACATTGTCATTGGGGCAAAGCTATGGGAAAATGACAATAGAACAGTTGACATTTCACTTTATGCTATTTCTTTCATTTACCAACCCTATTTTCCTTTGAAGCATAAATAGAATGATGTGTTGATTAAAGAAAAACATGATAGTTATCATATTCCAATTGTCCCAACTGTGAATAACAGCACAAAAATTACAGAACACAAACTGTATGAGTGCATATTGACTTTTGCTGTCAATGTCTTATATGATAGGTTATTTTATAAAGCTGGTATCTTGTACTGTAGTAAATAAAACTTTCTGAACCACAAAGAGTATATTCTTATTCCTAGTGACACATAACTTCAGGTACCTTTAGAGGAAAGAACATACTGAGTTCAATAATAAAATGTTTATTATAGTACTGAATGTGAAAATGCCTCAGCCATAGTATTAAAAATGCATGGTGAGAATCCATTGGCCCTTCAGTACAGTGATAATAAATAAATAAATAAAGCCCAGAGGCAGAAAAGCTCAACCACATTATATAGTCAAGATACAGCCAAAATTGATTCATAAAATAAAAAGTTCACAGTGAAACTCCAATTTTACAGACATCATCTCCTCTGAAAATTCCATTCCTTTTCTTTGATCAAATTACACATTTAGACACCAAGAAAAACCTCTTATTTTATTTTTATTAATTTTTTTCTTGTGATAAATGTAGATTTTGTGTTTAGTTCATTTTGAGTTATTACAATATTTATGTCTTTACACAAATTTCAAGCATGTATTTTATAATTTTCCTGTTAATGTAAAAATATCTAGAAAAAACACAGTATGCTTGATGTCAAACACTAGTAGGTGAGGATGTATAGAAAGAATCTTGATACTGTAATACTTAGTGTAAGATATGAAAATAGCAGCATCTATGTTGCTAATGATAATAGTATGACAAGTTGTGAATAGGTTTGCATTTCAAATGAAGCAGATACTTTGATGTAAAGTAAAAAAGAAAAATGTATATTTTTTCCAATTAAAAAAGAAAAAAAATGAAAATTTCCTCAGCTCTGTTTTATTAAATATGCTATTACATTATAATAGCCTACAAACCTGTATTTGTTGATATCCATTGCTCACTGTTGTGAAGAATTGTCAAAACATATCAGTGAAGCCACTACATAGGAAGATTTTATTTTTGCATGAAAACATGGAACAATTTCATGGCCTTAGCATGCTTGTATGTTCAACTCTACTCATAGCATATTGTACATTTCATCTCCACATCCCTGTTTTTTCAATGATTTAGTAAAGAAGGTGTCAAACTATGGCCTGACTATAGTCAGAGTTTGTTTTATAGCTAATAACGTTTTCTTTTTACATTTTTAAAAGGTTTTAAAAAAAATAAAAACAAGGAAAATATGCAATAAAGATAGTAACTCACAAATTTTAAAATATTTACTATCTATTGCTACACATAAAGTTTGTTGACCCTGAATTTAGAGTAACCCATAAACCATGAAGCTCTGCTAATTGTGAGAGATAGTAACTGGAGTCAGTGTTAAACCAAGTGCAGGATGACTTCCAACTACACTGGTCGAAGCCTGGATAAAGATATCTCAGATTTTTACTGACTTGTTCTACATGCAGTTTCATCAGTCAATGTCCCATGTAGCTGCATAAGTATCAATCCTCTATAATATTGCTGGCTATTCAAGTAAAAGAACTAATCCTACATTTCACTCTCCACATGCTGTCAGCAAAAAGTTGCCAGAATTTTAGCATTCCTTGTACACAGGTGCCTATAATGACCTTCAGGAGCTTAGTGGCATTTATACTACGGTGCAAGTCTGCAGCTGATTACATCACTAGCTGTCTTTGAATCCCACAAAAAATGAATATATTTCCCAAGAATTCTGTTGGAGGAGGCCACTTGCTTGTTTCCTGGCTGTCCAGCAGCTCAGACCCAAAATAACCACACAGAAACTGTATTCATTAAATCACTGCTTGGCCCATTAGCTATAGTTTCTTATTGGATAGCTCTTACATTTCAATTTAGCCCATTTCTATTCATCTATGTATCCCCACGAAGCTGTGGCTTACTGGATAAAGTACCAGCATCTGTCTCCTGCAGGGCTACATGGCTTCTCCCTGACTGCACCTCCTTTCTCCCAGCATTCAGTTTAGTTTTTCCTGCCTAGCTCTACTTTGCCCTATCAACAGGCCAAGGCAGTTTTTTTTATTCACCAATGTTATTCACAGCATGTAGAGTGGAATCCCTCATCAGAATTCTTTTGTTTTTGATCCATCAACCTGGCTTTTCTTAAACTTTTGTATATACCCACTGTATATAAAAATAAATTTCATAAATATATTTCACTCAAGTATGTCATTATATACTTTGAACATGTATACTCCTAATATCTTTCCCATTCTCTTGTCACCTATCCTGTATTAATCTCTTCCTTTTCCCAGAGCATCACTTCTACTTTTCTTTTATATATACACACACATAAATTATATCAATGTATATATGATTTATATATATGTACATATATATGCACCCTTTATCTACATATTAAAGCAAATGTCATATTCACCATTTTGAGTCTGATTTATGTAAGTTAATATGATCATTTCTGTTGTGAGAATTTGGTCTGATACTCAATAGTATAGGGCAGCTTGGCACAATGGGCGTGTTCTTCTATGGAGAGACATGACCCGATAGAACCCACGGGAAATGGTCTACGTTTTCCCTTGGACTGTGGAAGGCTTGCAGAAGCCAGAGGTTGGTGACCTTCCTCATCTCCTTTGCAAACAAAGAGCTGACAACAGCTGGATCAGCAGCAGCATCCATTGATTCATTTCTACATCATGAGTGCACTGCATTGAATAATCCTGAATTTATCCCAGACCTCCATCCCTGCATTATTCTGTTGCATCTATTTACTGCAAATTATTGTAATTTCTGTTTATCTTTTTAAAAACATAATTCTTTATTTATTCTTTGGGAATTTCACATCACATACCCCAGTCCTGCTCATCTTCTAGTCCCTCTATATCTGTCCTTCACCCCTGCAGCATTGCCCCCAAATTAATTAAAAGCAAAACAAATAAACAAGCAAACAAAAAACACCTTGCCTTACTGTCTCTCTATCCTCTTCATTCATCCTAGTGGCATTGAGAGCTGCAATGTGTCATGCAGCATACTCTTTTCTCTAATCAGCCCCACCCACAAATGCTCTTTGTAATGACTCATTGGTCTGGTTCATGGTTGCTGGCAAACTGTCATTACTGGACCCTTACCAAAACTTCTCTCGAATATCCTTCTGTTGCCCTGAGATACGGAGATCCAGGAGTTGCTCAATGGGACCATTCCTTCACTCACTCTAGCTGGTAATAAATGCGATAGATTTTAGGGAGGGCCAAGCCCAAGGCCCAGAATGTGGGTCTCAGTGGTAGCTGAACTGGTTGATCTGGGCCATTGGAACTTCCCCCCCTCAGGTGAGGGACAGAACCAGTTGTTCCAGGTCAATGCCATGAGGTCCAGCTCTCTCTTACTTGTGAAGGGTGGGGCCATCTCTCCCAAGAGCTGGGGTCAACTCTCCCATGGGAAACAGGACCAGCTCTCCTGTGACAGTGTCCAGCAAGGGGCAGTGGCAGATATCCCAGGGTCGGTGAGTAGTAGGGCTTCCTCAGCATGGCCCTTGGATTTCAACCTGAATGGTTCCTATTACCCCCATGCTAACATAGGCCATGAACATCATCACAGATCCCAGCTACAGCATTAAAACAAATCCAGGCATGACCTGTGTAGCAGCTCAGGTCTAGACATAATTATGACTCTGGGGACATCACAGGCCACCCAGATCAGTATGGCCCTGGCAGCAGCAAAGTCCTCAGAAACCAGCATGGTCACCTGTAGCTGTCTAGACTCCAGGCATCCATTCAAACCCTGGTGGCAACATGAGTCACGGACATCAACACAGACCCTGGCTGATTCTGGGCCATGGTAGTAGACATGGATTTTGGTAGAACCCCTACTTGGCTGTTACCATGGTCTCATGTGGCAGAATAGGCCCCCCAGGTCAGTATGGATCCAGTGGTGGCACAACCCTCAGATACCAACATGGCCACAAGTCGCAGTCCAGATCCAGGACATCTGTGTGGCCTTTAATGGTACCATGGGCCATGGAAGTAAAAAAAGAACCTGGCTGAAGTAGTATCATGGACACAGACATGGTTCTCAATGGTAGCCCAGACTTGGATGTCATTCTAGCCTGAGGTAGGCAGCATGGGCCACTCAGGTAGGCATTGCCACAGAGGTACCATGGTCCTCAGGCACCAACACTGTCCCAGGTGGAAGCCCATGCCCCTGGCATCAGCATTGCTTTTGATATTTTCAGGAGCCGTGGACACCAACACAGACCCTGGGTGAAATAGGGCCATGAACTCAGAAATAGTCTTCAGCGTAGGCCTGGCCCAAAAGACACCATGGCCCCAGGTGGCAGCATAGTCAGATTGGGATGCTTTCCTTGCCAGTGAGACCCTCAGACACCAACATAGTCCCAAGTGGTGGCCCAGACACCTAGTATCGGCATAGCCTTCGATGGTATCAGGAGCTACAGATATCAACACAGACTCTGGGCGCAGTAGGTCCACAAACCCTGGCATGGCCCTCAGCTGCAGCCCTAGCCTGGATGTCACCATGGCACCTTTTGGCAGTAAAGGTCACTCAGATCTATATGACTCTATCTGCACCCTGACCCCCACCTGGCTTCAGGTGATGGCCCAGACCCAAGATATTTTCATGGCCTTTGGTGACATCAGGAGTAATGGATAACAACAGAGAGCCTAGCTGTGATAGGGCCATGGACACAGATATGACCCAAGCAGCAGCCTGGGCCAAGAATTCATTCTGTCTCCCAGTGGCAGCATAGGCTACTAAAATCAACATGGCTCTGGTGGTGGCACGGTCCTTCCTAAGGAACCAAAATGGTCACAGGTGTCAGTCCAGACCCAGGGAAACATGTGGTCTTGGTGTCAACATGGATCATGGATGTCGGATGTCAGCATCGACTCCAGCTGTGGTAGGCCTATGTACCCATATACGCCCCTAGGCAGTTGCTCTGGCTTGGATACCCTGGTCTTGGATTGGTAAGCAGCCCACCAAAATCAGCCCATTCTTCAAGACCTTCAGTTCTTCAGAACTGCCTGTTACCACAACACACAAACCATCCTGCTTCTCTTTCTTTTCCATTTACCTAGCATACCCTCTTCCTCATCATAATGGCAACCATCTTGCAGTAATAGGCAGGCCTATGGATGCTTTAGGCAGCTTGGACTGCCCCTTGGGTGTTTTACACATGTCTGAGTTGCATGGCGTCAGGTGGGTCTGTGGGTGCTTCAGGCAAGTTGGGCCACGAGTAACCAGGCTACCCTGTAGTTGCCTTTCATCTACCTGAACCACAAGTCCTCTGTTTATCTTTTGATGAGTATCAAGGCTATTTCCACACCTTGGGTATTGTCAATAGTGCAATAAACAATGATGTGGAAGTGTTTCTATGGTATTCTGACTTAGACTCCAGGTATGTAGCTAGGAGTTAATAGCAGGATTTTATTACTGTTATTTGCTGTTTTCTAAGGTGCTTCCATCCTGATCCCATTTGACTATACAAGTTTGTATTCTCACCAGCAGTGTATAATGCTGTGGGACAATGGTCTATACCCTGTCAATTGTATTTTCATAAAACGCTGCTTGGCCCATAGCCAGGCAGGAAGTATAGGCAAGGCAACGAGAATTCTGGAAAGAGGAAAGATTCAGTCTGCAGTCGTCAACCAGACACAGTGGAAGCCAGACACAAAACAAGCAAGATGTGACTGCCTTGCTGAAAAAAGTGCCAAGCCTCATGGTTAACAAAGACAAGAATTATATGCTAATATAAGTTATAAGAGTTAATAAGAAGCCTGAACTGGTGCGGGAGAATTGTCTGTATTCTGTCAATCATGTTAGAAATAAACACTGATTGGCCAGGCAGGAAATATAGGAGGAAAAACCAGACAGGAAGTATAAATGATGTAATGAGAACAGGAGAATTCTGGGAAGGAGGAAGTTTATTACTCCCACTACTGCCCAGATCACTGAAGCAGCAGGATGTGATCTGCCCCACTGAAAAAAGGTACTGAGCTACATGGCTAACATAGATCAGAAAACTGGGTTAATCAAGATGTGAGCGTTAGCCAGTGAGAGGATAGAGCTAATGGGCCAATCATCTTATAATTTATGGAGACCTATGTGTGATTTTCTTTGGGGCTAAACAGTTGTGGGGTACTGGGCGGGACAAAAACCCCAACAACAAACAAGCCAGCCCGGTCATGTTACACTGAACTACTTAGGCCAATCAGTTTATCATTAATGTAGACCTCTGTGTGATTCTTTGGAATTGAATGGCTGCAGGACCTGGTGGGACAGTCAACAGTATAAGGGTAACTGTTTCTACTTTCTCCAGCATGTGTTGCTATTTGGTTTATTGATAGTAGTTGGGATTAGGATGAGATGAAGTTTAAAGCAATTTTATGATGCATTCCCTTGATGGATAAGGAAATTGAATGCCTTTTCAGTCATTTACAATTCTTCATTTGAAAGGTATCTATTTAAATCATTAATGTATTTAGTAAATAAAAATTTTAACGTTTTGTTATTTTAAGGGTCTAGATGTTGGGCTGGAGAGATGGCTTAGCAGGTAAGAGCACTGAATGCTCTTCCAGGGTACTTGGGTTCAACTCCCAGCACCCACATTGCAGTTCACAACTGTTTTTACCTCCAGTTCCAGGGGATCTGACACACTCACACAGACATACATGCAGGCAAAAAACCAATGCCCATAAAATAAAATTAATGAATTATTTATTAAACATGATTCTAGATGTTAATTTCTTGCCTGATGTATAGCTCGTAAAAGTTTTCTCCCATTTTGTGAATTGTCTCTTCACACTGTAGATACTTTCCTTGCTGTGCAAAAGCTTTATACTTTAATGAAATCCCAATCATCAATTTTGGGGTTCATTTTCCAAAAGTCCTTGCTTATGCCCATATTTTGAAAAAATTCTCATTCCTTTGTTTGAAAAGTTTCAGACTTCGGTTTTACAGTAAGGTCTATGGTGAACTTGAAGTTGAATTTTGTATAGAATGGTAGAGAGTGTTAGTTTCATTAGTTTACCTGTAGATATTCAGTTTTTTCAACACTATTTGTTTAAAAAGGTTGTATTTTCTCTATTTTGTATCTGGAGCATATTTAAAAAAAACCAAGTGGCCATAAACTATAGGTTTATTTCAAAGTTTTCCATTCTAATTCATCATTTTTTTTAAAAAAATAATATGCCAGTACAATGCTTGCTTTCCTACTATGGTTCTGAAGCATAATTTGAAATCAGGTATAGGGATACCTCCAGCATCGTTCCGTTTGCTCAGGATTTGTATGGCTATTTGGGCTCATTTGAGCTTCCATAGGAATTTTAAAACTGAGAAAACCTTTGTTTCAACATTGCAAGTGGAATTTGCAATGAATAATCAGTCATTAGGTTGATGTTCTTCATAGGTATCTGCATAAGTGATGTTTTATTTCTGTCTTAAAACACATTCTTTACAAGAGTTCACTCTTGTGTGTATATGTGTGTGTGTTCAATTCTCTATATTTCACTAGCACAGATATTTCTGGATTACCTACCTTGCTATTTTTGGGGACATGTTAAAGTGCTTCTATTGCTACCAACAAAGAATGGTACAAGTGGAGTGCACAAAAAGCAGAAAAAAAAGTCTTGTAGCTTTAAGGAGGGTGATAAGTAGGAATTACTAAAATACCAATATTTGCAGTCATAGAAGCCCACAGATTGTTTTTGAGAGACATATTCAATTGCTTAGACTGAAATCACCTTTTTTATCTGGGTGGATTCCCTGAATTCATCTAGGAATCTATCAGGCATTTGACCAGATATGATTTTAATACAATCATGTTACACTTCCCATGAAGATGTAAAAGGTGTCTTTGATAACAAAATGTTAAAAAAGAATGCCAGACTAATGATAAGTACCAAATATTTGTGCATGACTTAATGAATAATGCAGAGAATACCTGCCTGAATCAACTGATAGTGATGATAACAATAGTGATATTAATATGTATAAAGTTCTTATTCTGAGGTGATTGTGTATTAATTTTAGTAGGCAGTTATCGTGGATGAACTAAAATTTCAAACTATCATTCATATGAAGAAGATGAAATATGTTTTTACTACCTTTGTTGGGGCATTTGGACGTGCCTTGCACATCTATAGCCTATACAATGCTATGGACAGACTATATGTGAAATCTGGAATAGTCTTTCAATTGAATTTCTTCTCTCTAATATTTCTCCAGGCTCACTGGCTCAAGTATGTAATATCTTCAGAACTAATCTTACTATTAACTTCTGGAGGGTAATCAAGAGCAATAGCATAGCCTGTAGCATTTGGCAGGAGGAGAGGGGTTATGGGAACTCTAGGTCCAAACACTGCAAAAGAGATAACTCATTTCTGATCTAGGCTTCTTATTTGTTAGCCTATGGTGTCTATAGAGCTCTAATTACCCTATTATAGGGCAACTTCATTTTATAAGGGCAGTACAGATTATGTTTAGTGAGTGTTTTAATCTGCTTTCTATTGCTGTGGTAAACATTATGACCAAAAGCAATTTGAGGAAGTAAGGGTTTATTTGGACTTACATGTCCTGATCACAGTTTATCATCATTCTGGACCACCTATCCAGAAGTAGTACTTCCCACAGTGGCCTGTGGCTCTCCACCTCAATCATTAATCAAGGAAATGTCCCTTAGACATGTGTTAAAGAATATTATTTTACACTCTTTGAAGATATGTTACTACAATTGGTTTAATAAAGACTTGAATGGCCAATAGTTAGGCAGAAAAGTTAGGCGGGACTTCTAAGGATTGAGAGGTCTTGGGGAAGAAGAAAGGCAGGGTCACCAGTCACAGGAAGGGGAAATAGGATGGGAAATACAGAGCAAAGGTAACTGAACCACTTAAAAGAACATAGATTTTAAAATATGGGTTAATTTAAGTTATAAAAATTAGGATCACAAAGATGGATGGGTAAAGAATGGGAGATCTGTGAGGAGTTGGAAGAAGGGACAAATATGATCAAAACACATTCTGTGAAGTTCTCAATGAACTAATACAAATATAAGAAAATAAATCAATAAAATTCAAAATTCACTTCTCTATAAAATTAGTTTATAAACTTGCCTCATGCAGAGACAACTGATAAGAACTCTCCTCCTCTCACTTATAAATTTACTGATTGTGCTGTCCTTTGTGTTTCTTATGTCTTCCCTTTTGGGTTGTTAAAACTTTCTAAGTGGATATCCTCCTTCTATTGGAAACATTTTGAAAGGGATGAATTCAGACAGATATGCAAAATTATAGATAAACAGACAGACGCATCAGCTTAAGTATCTCCTGCTCCCTGTGACCGAATTCGGTGCATATGTGAGAGTTTAATGTTGGAAAAGTATTAAGGACCTGGAAAAAAATTCTTTGCTAAGTACATCAACTGAAAAAGCATAACCTTTGCATGATTTGCTTGATGTTCATGGTACCTTTGTAATGAAAAGTTTCTTCTCCAAATAATAGCTTTAAATATCTCCATGAACTAAAACCAGCAATTTTCCTCATTAATATTGGGAACTATGTGTTTTCATTGTTTCTTTCTTCCTTTCTTTCCTTCTTTCTTCTTATTTGTTTTACTTTTTCAAGAGAGGGCTTCTTTGTGTAACATCTCTTGTTGTTCTGGAATTCACTTTTTACAGCAGGCTGACCTCAGATTCACAGATATCCACCTGCCTCTGCCTCCTGAGTACTGGGATTAAAAGATTAAAGGCATATTTCATCACCAACTGGCTTCATTTGCTTTTTCTAATTTTACTGTAATCTTTAATTCTTTGTAATGATGTTCTGTCTTGTAGTAGGAGTTAGTTAATTACTGAAAATTGAAGGTATTAAAACCTCTCAATCTGAGACTGACAAAAACAGGGAAAAAACACATTTCTGAAGTCTGTTTGGAAGGGTAAGACATATTCAATGAAAGCATTACACCAACTCGAGGGTGGGTTGGATACTTTATCTGATGAATAATTTGGTGTAAGTCAAAGGTGATTCTAAAAATATTGGACATCTCTATTTAAAACAAACATTTATTTGTTAACTTGATGTTCTCACTGTTTTGGCAAATGTTGTCCTTTGCTTATCCTAAAGGAAGCAGACAGCTTCTCTTTACAAACTTATTGATATACGACATCTTTGTGTGTGTGTCAGAAGGATATATTATTTCATAATAATAGCTACACAATTCCATCAATGCTTGCCAAAGAAAGTTTATCTTATGGAAAATTTGGCATATATCTTTCTGAATAAATGGTAATAATTATGATAATAGAGATGTGCTTCACCATTCAATAAAAGACAAGATTTAATTATTACACCAGTGATGCATTTTTGGATCAATGTATACAACTAGAGGTACAGAAACTTCCTGAAGAACTCTTTTATAAAAGATACTTTCCGTTATGAAATGGAAAATAATAAAATGGATCTTTTAGTTTCCCTTTGCTTTCCCTGACTACTTACTGCCAAGTCAGGAAATTGAAGTTCAGTCTATCTAAGCTTTCCTATCTGAGAAATATATAGAGATCTGAAAACAATAACTTTAAAGATACTAGGCTGACAAAAAAGCTTCTAGTCTGTTATGTCTATGAAACTAAGGAATTAAAATTACATTGTCAACAAAATGTATAAAATTGATCATTCTTAAGAATCATAAAATACATGAAAATAGTCTATACAGTATTCATGAACCCTAAATACAACTGATTTTTTACATGTTCTGTTTTAGACACATTGGACAGAAACTAAAAAATCCAGTCCATTTTCTTATTTTCTGTTTTACAAAATAATGAAGCTAGAACATGGCTTGGTATAACAGCTCAAAGGCGGCTAATGATGTGAGGAACTGAACCAATGTTGATGCAGCCTAAGGTGACTTTTTCTGAATGCCATATTGTAAAATCACATTGTGGATATGGCCTGGCGACTTACTTTTTTAAAAAGACTGACTATTTGCAATACATTCTAGAGTTGCCTGTGCTGATTAAAACTTTTGTCTGGGCTGGAGTGGTAACTCAGTTGGTAAATGTTACTACAAAATATGAGGACCTCAGTTCAGATCTCTAGTTACTGTATAAACCCGTAATGACTGTAGTGATATTTTGTTTGTAATCTAACAAAGTTTGTCTACAGATCAGAGTGCAGAGCTAAGCCAGTAGTTAGTCATAGAGGCCAGGCAGTGGTGGCACAAACCTTTAATCCCCGCACCCAGGAGGCAGAGACAGACTGATCTCCTTGAGTTCAAGACCACCCTGGGCTACAGGAGATTGATCCAGTCTGATAGAGAAAGAGAGCCTGGCAGTGGTGGCTCACACCTTTAATCCCAGCACTTGAGAGCCACATGCCTTTAATCCCAGTACTAGGGAGATGAGACAGGAAGATATATGGCTGGGCAGAGAGAGGAATATAAGGAGATGGGAAGTCAGAGGTATTCTGAGGATGCAGTCTGGAGATGCAGTTTGAACATGGAGTCTGACGATTAGTAGAGACAGGATCACCCCTTGAGTCTGAGGATTTGGTGAAGTTCTCTCTGGTGACTGAAGGCACTACTAGACTGATCTCCTAACTTTCACCCCTTAATATCTGATTCTGGGTTTTTATTAATAATACCAATTAGAATTCGTGCTACAAATGACAACATACATTTGTAGTCGCAGTACTGGGAAACAGAAACAGTTTTATCTCAGGGCCTTACCAACCTTCTTGTCTAGCCAATGACTTCTATGTTTTATAAGATACCCTATCTTAAAAAATAAGTATCAATGAAATAAAATGCTGGTACACACTAAATCTGCAGATTCAATCCTCCACAGGGTCATTATATTTCAGTTTTATTTATTATTTCCAATAGATGGCTTGTGTTTTTCTTTTTTTATTCATTCAGAAGTTGTGTGCCAAATTGATAACATTATCAGAAAATCCCCGCTGTTTACATATTATAGCTCAGCTCCCTTTTAGTTAAAATATATATTAGTGAAAAATATATTAGAGTCAAGCATATGAGATAACTTATTGCATCTAAGTGAGGCTCACTACCCATCCTTGTAAAATGGACCCCAAAGCCACGTTTAATTCAGTCACTAACTATAGCACAGTTTGAAGATGGCTGGAATGAAAATCTTTTATGTGTCCCCATATTTACATCACAGCTTCTTCATTGTGATAGCCTTGGGAGAGTGAAACTCAAGCAGGCTTATTTCCATGGGAAGGAAGCTACAGTTTTAAAGACTAACTCATAATTCTGATAGTCAGTAAATGAGTCACAGCACAGTGCAAGATACCAAAAAATATTTTTTTAAAAAACTATGGTATGTTTTCTGCCCTCAAGGAGATAATGATCTGTTTAAGGAATCATGAACCTCAACATAATTAGCAAGCAGTGCAAAGCTACCTTGAGTTATGTGGCACAGAATCCAAGGGCTATGGGAAATGAGAGCAAAGAAAATTGTTGCAGACTTGGGAAATCACAGATAGAAAGCATTCTTACAGGGAGCCAACTTCTGGTCATCATCTTGTTTTCCCACTTGTTAACTGGGCATGAGTCAGGCTATTCAGAAAGCTTGTTTAGCCTTCTTTTGATTAACCCAGTGGTGTTGGAGTCTGTCTACCTATTTCACGGCACGCCAGCCTATTACTCTGAGCTTTTATTATTCAAATCTGCTACTTCTAGCTAGTACACCTTCCATTGTTTTAGCATAATAGCTTTCGCACATGACTCCCTCAATAAAGTTCTTTGATTGATTAAATAAAATGATTGAGCTTTGGTACATTTGAATTTGATATGTTGCCAGTCATATAGCAGGCAGCAAATAAGTATTTCAAGGAAAATCGGTTAAAATGTTACATGACTATACTGGTCAAATTTCAGTGATTTACTGTCAATTTAATCACTCGGACAATTTGGTAGCTTTTGTATGAAAATAAGAAAATAGTTTATTTAGTTACTATTAGTATATATTGCTTAGAAATTGACAGTGCTAACTGGCACATGTTACTTCATAGTATGTGCATATGTATGAGAATAGATTGCTGTAGCTACAGAGATTGAAATATCTTCCAAGACCTGTGTCTTCACACAGAAATTCCTCATCTTAGTGTAAATGAAGCTGTAGAAAGTATTGGTCCTAAAACATTAAACACTACCCAAACATTTATCTGTGTCTATTGTATTGATTAATTGTCATAATGATTCATTACTTGCTACATTTAAAAATAAAAGGCAAAAACTGGGCTACATTTTAGAAAATGTTATGTAGGAAGCAACCTACTACAAACGAAAAAAGTTTACTATTATATTTTTCTATGGTTAAGGTCCAAAATATTCAGGAGACTATTTTAAAATTAAAATTTCATTGTACTCTTCTTTCCATAACTTACTAGTTGTGTTTTCTTGGGCTATTTGCTTAATTTCTTTAAGATTCAGTTTCCGCACAAGTAATGGTTGAAATATTAATGGATATTCTTTAGGCTGAGATTCTACTTCAAGGCAAACATTCAGCAGAAAAGCACATCCACATTTTCACCAAAAGGAATGCAGAAGAAACTTCATAGTAGCCATATGCATAACGGTCCCCAAATGGAAACCTAAATAAATACCTGTTGAGAGTAGAAAAGTGGATAAATATACCATGACAAATTCATGCACACAATGAAAACTAGTACTGCATTAATTCATCTATGCATCTCCTGTTCCTGATGATGTGTGAAATTATACTATGAGTACACATTGTACAATTATATTAATATAAATGCTACAGTTGACAAAACTGACCTAAAATAGTGGGAGCCAGAGCAGTTGTTTTGAAGAAGAACAAGGGTTGTGATGGAAAAGAATCAGGAGGGCAGCTTCTGCAGGTAAAAGTGCCAGATGCCAGAGAAAAATGGCAATGGTGGCCATGTCAGGGGAGCAAGCAGAAGAGCATATTAGTCTTCTTGACCTGGTAACTGGTTTCACAGAATTTTACAATTCATAAGAATAAAACCCACAAAATATAGTATTCTGAAATAGTAATCAGAAATTACTTTTATTTTTCATAAACTATTAAAAATTATGTTAATATATTCTTCCTGTTTTTTTATATAAAGACTGAGTCAATAGCCTTCATAAATTTAATTATATCCACTGAACTAAATAAATGTTTCTTTTAAAACTATAGTTAGGACATATGGTAAATAGTATTTGTATAACCTGTATCACATTTATTTTCATTAAACATGTCATGATGAGGCTGTAAACAAATACCTTTCAGAACATAATTGATCTTTTCCATTCTATCCTGCAGATACTGATGAGAAAAAAAAGAGGCCATCATGATAAGCTTTCATTGTCAAGTTGATATCTAAGAATTGCTCCTTTCTCAAAATGTGTGTACACATAGCAACTGTATAGAAGTACCAATCACACACAAATAATGAGCAAACAGCAGCAGAATGGATCTCGTAATAGAACAAAAACAATCTATAGTCAGAGCAAAAAAAAAAGTTCTTCAGTTTTTCAACGGGCAAAAAACATACTGCTTGAATTTATGATTTGGCTGTTCGTCTCAAAGAAACAAAGATGAAATGACTTCCTGCATCACGAAGTTCCTGATCAGAGTCCAGCAGATATAAACTATTTACTGAGATAGTGTTTCTATTTTTAGACTAATTTTTAAAGAAAAGAATTAAACGTGACTACTTGAATTTGCTGTGGCTTTCTATTATAGTCAGTGAGTTTACTGAATGTAATCATCTGTGGCAGTCAATATCTTATGTAGCATGTATTTTCTTATCCGATTAAAGAACTGATGTTAAGGAATGACCACTGAGTTGTCAAATTTCATAAAACTTCATTATACATGAAAACTAATTATCTTCAGTAATCATTATCATGGATATATTTACTATATGCTTGGGTCTCCATGACATAATTTAAAAAATAACGTATTGTAGCGAAAATAATTTTATGCTTCCTGGAATTGCTTTTCATCAACTTTTCTTTAGCAATGTGAATAACTATATTAAAGTTAGAAGATCGATGTTGAACTTGCTTTTCTCAAATCTTAACTAATCAGCTTCTCTCCAGATAAAGCAGAAAACAGAAACATTGGAGAACTGTTATAATTGATTTTTCTTAAAACTGCAAAAGTGTTTGTGAAGCAATTAGAGAAGCAAGAAGCGGGGGGGGGGAGGCATCTAACATAATGAACGGCATCTCAGAAGACAGACTTAGAGATGAAACACCTAGCGTAAAACCTTGCTTCATTCTTAACTAGCTTTTCCACAGTGCTTTCCCAAACCCAAACCTCCTACATTTATACATAAGACATGAGAAAGAATTGATGACTTCAGTGAAGTAAAAATGACTCTAATATACTGATCCTAACCCCATGAGCCTCACAAACTAGCCATACTAATTTGTCCTTACATGATACTTACAAAATATGGCCATTAAAATATGGCAGATGAAGTAGAGAACGTTATCAGTCAAAGACTAACTCAAGAGAAGATATATTTGCCTTTGAAACCCTAAATTTTATAAAGATTTCCTCTCTCTCTCTCTCTCTCTCTCTCTCTCTCTCTCTCTCTCTCTGATTTTTCAAGACATGGATTCTCTGTAGCTTTGGAACCTGTCCTGGACTAGCTCTGTAGACCAGGCTGAGAGGGTGGCTTCTAACTCACAAAGATCCAGCTGCCTCTGCCCCCGCCCCTGAGTGCTGGGATTAATGGCATGCACCACCACAGCCCTGATCCTCCTCTTCATTTCTATACATGTTACCAATAACATAAATAGAGTTAAGTAGGCTTTGTTTTGTTTTAGCCAGGGTCTTACTGCTTGGTCATAACTCACTATACAGAGCCAATGGACCAAGAAATCACAGAGAAAAACCTGTCTCTGCCTCCCATATTCTGAGATTAAAGGCATGTGTCACCACATTTAGTGATGTAGTTTTAAGAGGTTTGTGGTCTTAGAAAAATTTCCTCCTATAAGATGTCAGAAATGATGGGGAAATAGTGGACATTGTTTATATATTTCTGCCCATCTCCTTTCACTACTGAATAAGGACCAGATCACTTCACTAGATATAATCTTGGTAAAATAAATTTGTTCAGACCACATGCAATGTCCTTAATCCGTTGAGGGAGTTTGACATGGTGAAGTGTTTCTCTTTTTTTTTCATTTTTTAAATAACATGTTTGAGTCTATAATATAATTATAAAATTTAGCTCGTCCACTGGACTCTAGAGGGGTTCCAAGGTGTCCAAGGAGATGTCCCCAACTTGTTCCTTGAGCAGCAGAGGAGAGGGCTCCTGAACTGGCCCTATACTATAGCCACTCTGATGAATATCTTGCATATCACCATAGAACCTTCATCTGGCGATGGATGAAGATAGAGACAGAGGCCCACATTGCAGCACTGGACTGAGCTCTTAAGGTCCAAATGAGGAGCAAGAGAGAGAACATGAGCAAGGAAGTCAGGGCTGCAAGGAGTGTGCCCACCCACTGTGATGGTGGGGCTGATCTAATGGGAACTCACCAAGGCCAGCTGAACTGGGACTGATGTAGTATTAAGGGTGGCGGGGCTGCGTCCCCAACACCCCAGCCGCCTGCTCGGCTAGCTTATGCCCGAAATAACAACACACAAACTGTATTCATTTAAACACTGCTTGGCCCATTCTCTTCTAGGCTAATTCTCACCTATTAATTTAGCCCATTTCTGATCATCTGTGTATGGCACCCCAAGGTGCGCTTACCAGGAAGATTCTAGCCTATGTCCATCCTGGGTCGGAGCTTCATCCCGGGAGCGGGGCATGGCGTCTCTATCAGGCGTCTGCTCCCGAGAGGAGACCTGTCAAGACTGACCTCACTTCCTCTTCCTCCCAGCATTCTGTTCTGTTTACTCCTCCCACCTATCTTCTAACCAATAAAATGGGCCAAGGCAGTTCCTTTATTAGCCAATGACCTTCCTCCATCAGATTGATGGAGCATGTGATCAAACCGGACTCTGTGAACGTGGTTGACATGGAGGGCTGACTGAGAATTCAAGGACAATGGCACTGGGTTTTGATTCTGCTCCATGTACTGGCTTTGTGGGAACCTAGTCTGTTTGGATCCTCACCTTCCTAGACCTGGATGCAGTGGGGAAGGCCTTGGACTTCCCACAGGGCAGGGAACCATGACTGCTCTTTGGACTGGAGAGGGAGGGAGAGGGGAAATGGAAGGAGGGAGAGGGAAATGGAAGGAGGGGAGAAAGTGAAAATTTGTAATAATAATAATAATAATTTATCTCTTCCCTTTCTTCTCTACGAAGCCACCCATGCATCGTCCATGCTATTTTTCAAATCCATGGCCTCTTTTTCCATTAAATGCTGTTGCATATATAACCCACTAAACCTGCATAATGTTACTTGTATTCATGTTTTGAGAACTGTCAATCTGATAATTGAATAACCAATTGGTGTGTTGGGAAGACCATTTCTCCCAATATAACCACTCCGCAGTTGTCTATAGCTCTATCTGTAAGGTTGAGCTTCATGGCCTTGTTCCCATTCACTTTGGCATGTTTATTGGTGTCATTCTTGTTCGGTTCCTGTTTAGGCAATCATACTGGTGAGACTTTATGGGTGTCACTTCTGACACTACTAGAAGACACACTATCACAGCAAACTCCCTGATTCTCTGGCTCTTACAATTTTCTATTCCCTAATCCACAATGTTCCCCGAGCCTTGGGTAAGGGAGTGCTTTGTAGATGTATTCTGGGGCTAGGCTCCACAACTCTGCATTTTGATTGGTATGATTTTTGGAATGGTCTCCATCTGTGGCAAGAGAAGTTTCCTTAATGATGGGTGAGAAGTACACTTATCTGTGTGTATAAGGGCAAATTTTAGATGGTTAGGAATCATGCTTGGTTTTTTATTATTGATTTTTATTGACCTCTACATTTTTCTCTACTCCACTCTCTGCCTCTCCCCTCCCTGTTCAACCCTCCCCCAAGGTCCCCATGCTCCCAATTTACTCAGGAGATCTTGTCTTTTTCTGCTACCCATGTAGATTAGATCTATGTATGTCTCTCTTAGGGTCCTCATTGTTGTCTAGGTTCTCTGGAATTGTGATTTGTAGGCTGCTTTTCTTTGCTCTATGTTTAAAAAACCACTTATGAGTGAGTACTTATGATAATTGTCTTTCTGGGTCTGGGTTACCTCACTCAAAATGATGTATTCTAGCTCCATCCATTTGTCTGCAAAATTCAAGATGTCATTACTTTATTCTGCTGTGTAGTACTCCATTGTGTAAATATACCACATTTTCCTTATCCATTCTTCAGTCAAAGGGCATTTAGGTTGTTTCCAGGTTCTGGCTATGACAAACAATGCTGCTATGAACATAGTTGAGCACATGTCCTTGTAGCACGGTTGAGCCTCCTTTGGATATATACCCAAAAGTGTTATTACTGGGTTTGAGTAAGGTTGTTTCTTAATTTTCTGAGAAATCACCACACTGACATCCAAAGTGACTGTACCAGCTTGTATTACCACCAGCAATGATTTTCTTGAATATATTTTCTGTGCCTTTGAGCTGGAGTTCTTCTCCTTCTTCTATTCTTATTATTCTTAGGTTTGATCTTTTCAATGGTGTCCCAGATTTACTGGATGTTTTATGTTAAGAATTTTTTGAATTTAATGTTTACTTTAAACAATGAATTTATTTCCTCAATGGTATCTTCAACCCCTGAGATTATCTCTTCCATTCTGTTGGTTATGCTTGCCTCTTTAGTTCCCATTCATTTACCCAGATTTTCCATATCCAGAATTTTCTTGGTTTGTGTTTTCTTTATTGCCTCTATTTCAGGCTTCAAGTCTTAAACTGTTTGTTTCACCTGTTTGATTATTCTTTCCTTTGTTTTCTTTCAGAGATTTATTAATTTCTTCCATTTTTTGTTTGTATTTTCTTCCGTTTCATTAAGGGTTTTTTATATCCTATTTAAAAGTCTCCATCATCTTCATAAAGTTACAGTTAAAATTGTTTTCTTCTGCTTCTTCTGGGTTTGGATGATCAAGTCTTTTTGTTGTATGTCTATTAGCTTCTGGTGTTACTATGTTACTTTTTAGGTTGTTGGGTGAATTCTTGCATTGGTGCCTACCCATCTCTTCCTTCAGTCGATGCCAGCAGTGTCTTTACATTTTGGTCCAATTCTTGCAGTGACTGTCTGTCCCTTGCAGGGAACTGTCCTTGGTCTCCTCTGTACTGTCACTGTCTCTCATCAGGGTTTTGGAGCAGCTTACCTCTTGGTCCTCTCTGTGTGGTAGCAGGCTATATTTCAGAGTTCCACTGAGGTTTCAGGAGGATAGGAGGGTTTGGGGTGGGGTGGAGCTTGCAACTTGCAGGGTTCGGTGGTCTGGATGGGGGTAATGGAGCAGCCTACCTGCAGGAAACTCTCCTTCTGGCTGGCAAGAGAAGCCCAGGCAGGTGGGAGAGGTGCCCAGGGTTTTATCCCTCAATGGAAGGCCTAGACAGTGGGATGTCTAGCTGGGAGGCTGTTCACTCACCTCGTGGTCCTCTCTGTGTAGTAACCGGCCATGTTTTAGAGTTCCATTGAGGTTGTGTGGCTGGGGGGGGAGGGTTGATGGCGAGTTTGGGGGTGGGGGATTTGTAGCTTGAAATGTCTGATGGTCATGGTGGGGATAATAATCTGTACAGTGTATTCTTAAACAATAAAAAAAATCTAATGAATTTTACTGGCTAATCCTCTAAGCTATCTTTAACTATCTTAATATGATCTAGAGAAATATGCTTGTGTTCCATTTATTCACCTAAGTTTTCAAGACATTTTTCCATAAACCAATGCATGTTAATTGACATTCTGGGATTTGGAAAATATAACATGAATTAAACATATGCTCTATCTGTAAGTATATCACACAAAATAATCAGGGAGATATGTAACAAAATAATAGACATATGACCTAAATATATGGAACAAATAAGTCATCTTAATGATATTTAAATGATATTATCTCACTGATTCTCCCTGAATGGCTTTACTACCAATGAAAATAACGTCTCACAATCTCCCTTTAAATTCTGTGCATATCCCTGTTATAACACCTTTATCTCTGGACATGATTATCATATATATATATATATATATATATATATATATATATATTTTCCTCCGTTTGAATATAAGCTGTTCCTGTCTGTTTAATTTTAATTGAATATTGCCTGGCATAAAGATCCCCACAAGAATTAGAGGATGATAAATAAATTTATATAATAATGATACTATGTTCAATTCTTAATAAGTGATTGTGGAACCCTTATCTGTCATTTATAAAGTGGCCAAGAACCCGAGACTAAATATGTCATGGGCTCTGGAGGAAAACCTGGTACTTTTATTCTACTAAAGGAGTCCTAATATTATTTTTATATGCATAGTGAGTCACTGTACACTCCTCAAAGAAGCCTGTTCTTACAGTTCATGGTAATTAACACAGAATCACAACTGAATGGTGTGCAGAGTGAGCACCTCTGGAGTACTCAGTTCTAAATGTGATGTCTTTATCAAGTCCCTCACAGTTGACATATCTCTGCAGAAAAGGAGAGTTGAGAACTGGAGATGATGGCTGACTCCAAGGACACAGTATCATTCAGACACAACAGAGCTGCTACAAACACCAACTCACATAGACTATGACAGCATGCATTACGACTTGTACAAGTTCAAAGGAGACAAAAATCGTAGAATGGGGAAGAGGAAGTGGACACAATGTCCCACCTCTAACCAATGTGCAAGTTAACTATGTGCAACTGATGCCTGCTGGTAAAGGAAAATCAGATTTCTCCCATGAAATCTCACCATGTATATCAGCTCATTACAGGCCAGGCCCTATCCCGCAAAGTAGCTGGGTAACACAAAAGAGTCTCCATGATTTGTGTGTCTTTGTGTGTGTGTGTGTGTGTGTGTGTGGTACACTTTTTGTTTTGGTATTTTTGTGTTTTTTGTTTTGTTTTGATGTTTGTTTTTGTTTTGTTTTGTAATAGAGTAAAAATGAGGTCGAGTATATAGGGAGATTGGGAGGATCTAAGAAGAATTGGAAGAAAGGAAAGACTATCATCAAATATATTGTATATAAATTTTAATTAAAAAGAAGGAAAATCCCTTAGTGATCTTAATCCCACTCCCAAAATGTTCTCTTTTTATAGAAGTAAGACATAACAATAAAAAGCTCACAATATATGAAAGTTTCAAAAAGTAAAGAGCATATCAATTATTCTTCAGGTACCATCCACATACTTTTCTAAGAAAGCCTAGGGTAAATTATTTGCATCTTATCCCGGAGTGATTGCTGAGCTGGTTAGTGTTTGTCAACCTTCAGAGAAAACAGAAAATCCTTGAGAAATTGTTTTCATCAGATTGGTCTGTGGGCATGTCTGTGGCACATTTTCTTTATTAACAATTTGATGTCAGAAGATCCAGCCTACCATAGACAGTTCCATCTCTAGTCAAGTTGGCCTGGATGCTTTAAGAAAACAAGCTGAGAAAGCTACATGGAGCAAGCCAGTAAACCTTGTTCCTCCATGACTTTTACTTCTGTTCCTGCCTCCAACTCCCTGCCCTGTTTTTCTGTCTTGAATTCCTTCAGTGATGGACTGTGATCAGAATGTATAAGCCAAAGAAACTTTCTTTATTAATTTGCTTTTGGACAGATGTTTATCACAGTAATAGAAAGCAAACTAGGACAGTTTGCCAACGACACTAATAATTTCATTTCAGAAAAGGTGGCATTGCATTTTAAAAAAACAGCATGGATGGGGAGAAACTTTGGAAGCCTCTCCCCTAGCTGAGGTATTGCCAGTGGATGGCTGATGGAAGGAGCAACAGTTTTTTTTTTCAGGGATGTGGCTTCTGATAGGTTGGCAATAGAGTATGGCCGTATACCAACACCCACATGAACAGCACTAACTGGAATCACTGGGTTTTTTAAAATGCAAACATGAAAATGGGAGGAAGAAGGGTGAGAATGTCTGAGAGGAGTTGTGAATATGATCAAAATATAATATATACTTATCAGAAATTCTCAAAGAATAACTATATATTTAAAAATGAAATGGTAACACTGGAAATTTTCATTTTACAGTCTTCTTTAAACATTTAAATTGAGTGATGTAAAAAGGAATGCCAAGTGTTATTTGCTACTGTTCTTTCCACAAGATCCTTCACTTTGCTGATCAAAAAGATTAGTAGACATTTAAGGTAAAATAACATACACCCCGCAAAAGAGCACTGTTTATAGGGAAAACTCAAGAATTTGCTAAGAAATGCTGCCTGGGAAATGGCCTCTGCGAGTTTACAGTAGAGGCATCAACAATAGCTGTGATAAACTTAGGCAATGTTAGATATTGAAATGACATTTCCCGAATCACAAAGAGTGATGGGAAAGCCAGTATGCTGCAAGAAAAAGGTATGGCTACTGATCAATGCCTTACTTACAGAGCACTGTACTTGATTCACACTATCACTCCTCTGTGGAATTCCCTGAGGGGAACATATGTATAAATAATAATTGGATATCTTGTTCAGATCATGACATTTTCTCTTTTTTTCCTTTCACATACTGGTAGATACAATAATAACTTTCAAATGAATCTTTCAAATTCAATTTTAAAATCAAGAAGAATTCTTCAGGTTTTATTTTAAAATCCATAAAGAGAAAAAAAAACCCTCTAACAGGTTAGCTATGAACAGGCTGATTGTTTGCCTTTTCATATGAAATAGCAACATCCTTTGGGCAACAAGCAGCATTCCTTTGCTGCATTCCAGGATTTGTTTCCATTAGGTCTTTTACATGATTGGGCTGACAAGGGTTTCGGCGTCTGGACTTGTTGGAGAGGCTCATGTTTTGGCTAGGTAAATACAGAATGTTCATATTTATTCTTCCTCATTGTCTCTCACTCATGTGTCCTTTTAATAGACATTCATGCAGCATTGAGGCTGTAAACCTCCTATCCAGATGGCAGACCAGTTTTTGAAGTAATGTTTTCAAAGGTCCCTGCCCAACTGACAACAGTTTATTCCTTCCTAACATGCGTATTTGTACCCTCGAGCAATAGGAGGTACCTATTTTGGGTAATAGAAAATTGGCAATTCACATATAATTGTTGGCTTATTGAGCCAGTGGTATTTTCAATTTTATGACTAGACTCACTTTTATACTCTTTCTGATGAGTTTTCTGGTACCTAAATGCAAGCCAAAGCTGTTTTCATGTTCATCAGTCATTATTCTCAGCCAGAAATTCCGTATGTTTCTCTTATTCAACATGACTAAGAAATTGAACCAATGGATAAAAAAACTTCTGCATTGTCAATTTTAAATTTACTGAAAATATATATGGATTCAGTGAATCACAAAGATAGTGAATTTTCATGAAATGAACATATACATATATGTGTATATCACAAATATTAATATAAAGATACATACTGAGACTTTGAAAATGAATCAGGCAATTAGTGTGTGTTACATAAGCTTGATGATATCAGTTCAGATCCCCAGCGCTCACATAAAAGCTGGAAATAGTCCTGTGAGTCTAAGTTCAGCCCCAGGGGATGAGATTGAGGACACAGACAGGCAGATGCCTTGGAGCTCACTGGCCAACCAGGCAGTGAGAGATCCTGTCTCTGAAAAAGGGCGGAGAGTGACAGATAAAAATACATGATCTAGATGTCTGGCCTCCACACACGTACACCTGCACTATGCATCTGTACACACACACACACACACACACACACACACACACACACACACACTTGTACACACACATCACATCCATAGAACATATACACCCACATACACAGATGAAAGATATATACTATTATCAACCTTGTGTTTCCCCTTTGTAGTTCAGGTTTAGCTACTATGTTGACTTCGTACACCATCTACTAGTATTCCGGAATTTGAATCTTGTAAGAGTGAAAAAAATCAATACACTTCTTTGTTGGGTTTTAGATGTTAATCTAAAACATTCATGATCTGCCCTAGCATATGTGAATACTTCTACTTGCTACGGTTTTATTATATTCCATTATCTGATTATACTATGATATATTTATCAAGTCTGTAGTTGGTGGAGAGTTATGTGTGTTTCAGCTTGTGGATATTAGAAATATGACTCTTATGAGCATTCTTGTCTAGGTCCTATGACTTACATGTCTCTTGACCTATTTTTCTCTTACCATTGTCAGAAGAAAAATTATGAAGTAAAAATACCCATATAAAAAAGCTAGAAGCACGGTGCCACTGCTAGTATTTGTTATATGAGCAATTATATTTTGAATGTAAACAGTTCCCTTTGCTACAGCACTTTCCCTCAGCAACCCAAACTCATTGAGTAACTTAGTAAAATGGCCACAAGACACTCTTGTTCTCATTTGAAAATCAACCAAATTGCATAAGGGATGAAAGAAAAACTTAGAATAAACATATGTAATTTTAAAGCAGTATAGAACAATATTGCCAAAAAGCACTCATTAAAATTACTCATGGACAAACTAGATTCAAACTAATTAAAATGCCTAGTCACTCTAGAGTGGGCTAAGAGGGAAGATTGACTTGGTACCAAATGGCTTTATTTTATGGCTTTACATCAAACTTTTGAAACATTTTTAGTTAAGGAAATAAAAGAATGATGTGAAAAAACACTCATAGGGAAGCAGATAAAAAAGCCCTGGACCCAAGGAGATCATTATCATCATTATGGCAGCATTTTCTATCACATTTATGAATTTAGGTAGTTTTTTATCATACTTGAGAAGGGACAATTGAGCAGGTGCCATTTTATGAGGTACTAATTCTGTAGTGATTCCCAAGTGGAGGATCCACACACAAGGGTCAATTATTATGAGTCCAATAGAAATGCTGTGAATGGGAAAAATTCAAAGTAGCATTAATCTCTGCATTGCTCCCTCGAGCAGAGTTCAGCTGTCAATTTTAGTCCTGAGGAGCTTGGAGACCACAAGTGTGGCCAAAAGCATTTTGGATTTGTTATATCAAGGGCAGAGTGAGCTGTAATATAACTTTGAAAAACAGTTCCTGATTTTAAAATTATAAGAATATATCAAGGAAAAGAAGATTAAATATGATTCCTATAATTAAAATATAGATGGGATGTTCCACATATTATCCTGAGATTTTAACTTTGAAATTCAAAATTATTCCTAGCTAAAAATCTGTCTTTATTCTCTGGTTTCTATTCAGCATTGATATAACTCCTCATGTGGGATTTTGATTCAAGTTAGATAGGAATTATATTCTTATTTTCCATGAATATCAGAACAATCACATGTTTTCATTATAACTGAAATAAGTAAAATATATATATATATATATATATATGCACTTATAAAAAATACATTGAGGCTAACACACAGGGTAATCACATATGTAATATGGGACCTGTTATTCTTTGGAAATTGAATATCACACCCTCCAAAAGCTCTTGTGTTGAAGGCTTGATCCTCAGTGCAGCACTGTTCAAGATTTACGAGACAATGATGACTCTGACACATCACTGGATAAGTCCATGCATGGGTTCTTAATTTAAAGGTCTTTTGGTGGATGGTTGAGTACTAGAAGGTTGGACCCATGATGAAGACACGTAGATCACTGTGAGCAAGTGAGTGTTGTGAGTACACTTTGTGCACTGTCCCTTTCTCTCAACTTCATAGCTGCCAGGCTGCTTAGGCAGCCCCTCTACCATATGCTCCCCACCATGATGTCCGCTTCAACACTAGCCTAAAATCATCAGGCCAAGAAACCATGGACTGAAACACCAAGATTGCAAGCCAAATAATCTTTCTTCCTTTTAAGTTTTTAAAAGAGATTCATTTATTTTTATCTTATATGTGTGAGTTTCTTGCCTACCTGTATACAGGTGAACTATATGTGTGCCTGAAGATGACAGGAGAGGGTACCCGATGCCCTGGCACTGGAGTAGTAGATGGTTATAAACCACCATGTAGGTGCTAGGAATGGAAACCAGGTTTTCCACACAAGCAGCAAGGGTTCTTAAGCATCAAGTTATCTCTTCATGTCCTTTTTGCGTTTTTCCTCTTCTTTCACTTAGGTATTTCCCCACAGTGAAGGAGAGAATCATTTGACACATGAATAACACAGCAGTTTTAAGGAGTAAAAGGAACATAAGAGCCAAGAGGACTAATATTTATTAGGGACCAATTGTATGAAAGAAAAGAAGACCAGTATTTTATATTTTTTGTACCTCATTTTATTCTTTTAATAATAATTCAGGTTCTGATTTGGTAAGCTTCTTATAGATTAGACACTTGAGAATCATCAAAATCATCACAGTTAAATATTTTGACTAATGTTACTACCGAACGAACAGTTGATTCAGGAATCAAAGCTATGTCTTCCTACTCAAACCCATTTTTCCTTTTTATTCTAAGGTCTGAATCTTTGGTAGTTAAGCTCTTTAATGTCCTAAGGGAAAGTTTTAAATAAAATTACATATGCATATAGCAGCTCTCCAAGTTCAAGGTCATTATCACTCTAGTTGGTAGATTTTTGTAGCCATAGCAAATTGCCCGAGATTGAATAATTTATAAAACAATGGAAATTGTTTTCTTACAGTTCTAGAGGTTGAAAACTCCACTATCAGGGAAATTGCAGGTCCACTTGTAAAGGAAGGGATGCTTTCTGTCTCCATGGCAATACTTATGTAATCATTTAAAAAGGAAGAGTATTGTTTCTTCACCTTATAGAAGATAGAGGCAAATGAGAAATTAATGCTATATAGCCTCCTTTATAAGGATGTTATTTCTATTCATGTCAGGAGGAGCTCTATGATGTAACTATCTCCTACCTCTTCCCTCATTAACATCACATTGGGAATTAAGTTTTAACAACTGAATTTGGAGGGAACACACATTTGAACTATACCAGCATTGACAGTGGCAAGGTTTCTTTTTTGGTTTTTGTTTTGTTTGTTTTCTTAAATAGATGCTTTACAAGTTATGATTCAAAGTAAGCAAGGAAGGTTTATTCGGTAGTTTCATGCTACATCAGAGCTAAGGTCAAATTATTACAAGGAATAAGCCTTCTCTTATTTACTTCTCCAAGTAGCATGTCTTGGTTTGGAATACTATACACTTTCATTTCCTTATTCATTTTTCCCAGTATGGTGCTTTTACTCTATCTAATCTATTCTAATTCTAATATGTTCACTATGACTACTGACTGTGAAGTTTATAAAATTTCACATAACAAGTCAATTTCCCCTGAAACATTTGAATGGCTCTACATAGAAATATGATAATATTCATAATTCTGGAAGACTTATTTTTATCAAGTGTGTGTGTGTATGTATATGCTAGTGTATGTGAATGAATGGGGAGGTCAAGAGAGATTGTCAAGGTTGTGAACTGCCTGGCATGGGTACTGGAAATGAAACTTGGGTGCTCTGCAGGAGCAGCAAGTGGTTTCTTAACAACTGAATCATCTCTTCAGCCTCAATGTTCATAATTCTAAGACTAGAACAAAATAACTTAAATACTTCTTCCCTCTCTGGCATTTCATTTTCCCTGTTTATCCACATCCTCAGATATTTCTTTCTGGCCATCCAACAAATGTGGTATGCTGCATCATTCACCTATGTCTCTGCCCAGTGTATGTTTATCTGCCGGCAAAGTCATCCTTAGTCTCTTTTTCCTAAGTAGATCCAACTTTTCTTTCATTGTTCACTCCCAACACAGTGTCTGATTTTTGTGTTCTTCTGTGCACTAAAATATGATAACATTATGTAACTGCATTCATTAATACTAGACCGTGTTTTACACTACATGCTAAATTCCTTGAAGACAGGTGTTATGCATTTTAGCATATTACCTGTACATAGCATTAGAGATTAAGTTCTGGATTATGAGACGTTATTGTTAGAATTAAGTGAGATTAATATATGTAACTATAACACAGAATCATTCATAGGGAAGGTACTCAGTAAGTATTATTACTATGTTGAAGAGAACTGTACCATGTATGCAATGAATAATCTTTCTATCCGTCCAAAAATAATGATTATGATTGTACCAATACTTTAACATCATTTTTCTATAAAACTGCGCAGAGGTCTGGCCCAAAAGTAAATCCTGCTGAAGAACTAAAGAATAAGATCTAGCGAGAGCCAGGACAATGAGTGCCTCATGCCAACATAGGGAGCCAGTATAAGGAAAGCAATGGATGTGTACTATAACTGTACAAAAAGTCCTTCCAGCACTGACCTTCAGAGAACAAGTTAGCTGCTCACTTTCCCATTCTAAATCTCATGTAAATTTCTCTTGGGGTCAATTCTAACCCAGGAAAAGGAAATCTTTGAAATGTACTTCTGGCCCAGGTAATTTGGCACAGCTGTAGGTTATCATATCAAGTTTTGACTCTCCAGATACATAATTATGGAACTGGCCCAAGAAACCAATGTTCTTTCCACTAGATTGCTCTTCCTTCTATGGTAGAACAAATTGCAAAGATGATAAGAACATACACTTTACACTGCAAGGATTAATTAGTAACAATTTGAAAGCAGACATCAAATCACTGGATTTTCATGCCAGCCTTTCCAGTAACTCTCTTGATTCGCTTTGGCATAAAATTTGTGGTTTTAGTACCAATTTTTGAAGTGGTAAATTTGAAATCATTTAGGTCCTAGCCTGATTATTCAAGATGACATTTACAAAGAAAATGGTTTTAATACTGATCCATAGAATGTCCTTTTTCTCCACACAATTGGGAGAGATGTTCCAAAGTTCTCATCTCTTTGATGAAATATCTGACCCACTTGAAGACTTTTCCTCTTTCAGAATTTGACCAGTCTACGACAGCAAATCCATAATATGCAATGGAACTTTCACTTTCAATTGTATAAAAAAAAATGTTTGTATGTTAATATTGTTGCCAAGACCACAAGATATAAAATTGGGAAGATTTGTGCAGAGATTCTTCTAGGACCAGTTCTGCATACCGTTATTACTATGTAGATGTGCAGATATGGAGTCCGGATGCTGTGGAATTCAGAGGAGAGCATTGAATTATCTGGAACTGGAGTTATAGGTGGATGCTAATGATCACCAGCTCAGGTGTGGCACTTCCTACTGCCTCCCTAAGCATCAATCAAAAAAAAATTATCACAGGCTTACCAACAGACCTATGTGGTAGTGGGCTTTACTCTGTTGAGGTTCTTTCTCTCTTCCATACTTATTCCAGCTTGTGTTAAGTTGACATAAAACTAGCCAACACCATTGTTGCATTGTCATACATAGTTTGTATTTTTTATCCTCTTTCCCTTAAAAGTATGAGAATTTTGGCTGCCACAGAACCTGAGTTTCTGTGTGATTCCTTATTTTTTTAGTTCAAATATTATCTTATAAGCATGAGTTTATGAGCTTTTTGGCTACGTGGAATGGCACTACATCACTTGCATTCTTGGTGCCATTGAAGGGCAGGAAGACATCTTCAGGTCTCCTGCAACTGGAGCCACAGACAGGTGTGAGCTGCTTTGTGTGCTAGGAATTAAAACAGAGTTCTCTTCAAGAGGACCCAGTGCTCTTTACCACTGAAGAATCTCTCCAGTCCCACAGTTTTTGATAGTTTCATCCAAATAGTTACATTGTTTCACAAGCTAGCAAAACCACAGTACCTAACTATAAACCCCGGTATTCAGAAGAGCAACCTTTAGGTTGCCCCAGTGTTTCTTTTTCTATTCTGTTATCTTTGGACTACAAAAGCCAAGCAAACTAAACAAAACTAAAGAAAATGACAGAGGGACTAATTACTAACATAAAGAAATCCACTTTTCTTGTTATAGTTTCGTTTAACTGTAACCAAAGCTTTTCAAAAATGTTTTAAAAACCCATTTATTCAGTTCCCCCCCACTGGTCTCATTTTTCTATCCAATATAGATGATTTAGCTCACAGACATGAATTAGTACCTTATCACGCTCTGTCTGTTCTATGTAGATCATCGAAAATACGTTCAAAATATGTTAGCATTTTTTGTTGTTTGCTTTTTAAAAAAGAATAAAAGTTCTTAAATATTCCTGAAACCATTTTTTTACTCATAGTAAATTAAAGATTTCAAGAATCTACTTCCTTCCCTCTGACTGAACCTTCAGTTGATGGAATTTGATTATGTGAAGCAGGTTCTCTGTGGTCTATTCAGGCCTGTGACCCATGGCATGTATTTGCCAAGAAAGATAGCTCTTTCCAGCAGTAGGCTGTGATGTTAGACTACCCTCTGTATGAGGTTGAGAACTGACCTTAGAGTCCAGTTCAAGGGAATTGACATTTTTTTAAAAGTTGGATAACCAGAGTTAGCAATGTCTTTGGAATGTGAAACTTTACTAGGATGGATATCAGTGTGAAAACTATCATTACATATAGGTTCTCCTAAAACTAGTTTCATCTATTTTTCTTGTTAGTTCAACATATCCTATTAAATGAATAAAAAATAATTACTAGTGATATCTAACACCATGGTCCCCAAAGATATTTTCGTTATTTCCTTCTTAGGGTGATGGAGGAGGGTCATCTTTCTATCTGTTGTTTCATTGGTTAAATAAAGAAACTGCCTTGGCCCTTTAATAGGACAGAAAATTAGGTAGGCGGAGTAAACAGAACAGAATGCTGGGAGAAAGAAGCTGAGTCAGGCAGTCGCCATGGTTCTCCCACTCCAGACAGACACAGGTTAAGATCTTCCCTAGTAGGCCACCTTGTAGGCTACACAGATTATTACAAATGGGTTAGATCAATATGTAAGAGCTAGCCAATAAGAGGCTAGAACTAATGGGCCAAGCAGTGTTTAAAAGAATATAGTTTCTGTGTATATATACAGTTTTGAGTACAAAGCTAGCCGTGCAGGCAGCCGGGTGCCAGGAATGTAGCCCGCCGCTCACACTTCAACATTAGGGTTAAAGCTTGGTATAGAACCAAGAACCTTGTGAATAATAGGCAAGACCTCTACTGAGTCATATTGCTAACAACACAGCTTTCTATTTGAAAAATGAATTAGTATTTTGAAAAGATTATTTAAAAACCTATGGTTTTTAACATCAGGAAGATGTGACCTTACTTCTAACTCTGCCATTTACCTGCAATATTACTTTGGAAAATTTTTTTCAACATCTATGAACCTGGCTTTCCAAGTTATATTACAAAGCCAATACCTAAGACTCTTACTGTGTGCATCAACTGAAATGTTAATAGATGAGGGAATTCCCAATGGGGGAGCAAAACTTTATGCTAGGGATTACTATGTTTTAATATTTTAATCATACATTATTTACATGTGTGTATGTGTATACATGTATGGAGATATGGCCAGATTTAAGTGCAGGTGCCCTCTCAGTACAGAAGACATCATTCAGTCTTCTACAGCTGGAAATATAGGTGAGCCACCAAACATGGGTGCTGAGAACTGAACCGGAGTCCTCTGCAAGAGCAGTGTGCACTGTTAACCACTGAGCCATCTTTCTGCCCCTTACTTTTTTGTATGACAGGATCTCCTGATGTAGTTTTGTCTGTCCTGGATTTCTGATGTGGAAAAAGCTGGCATTGCACTCCAGAGATACACTTGCTTCTACTTCCTGAGTGCTGGGATTAAAGTAGCATGGCACCACATGAGTTTTTCCTTACTATTTTTAATATTGCTTCTCCAAAAGTGAAATTAATATAGACTTGACAGGAACAGATTTTCAGCATGGAGTCTGGATTCAAATCTTAGCTTTCACCCATGCATGCTGTTTTCGTATTCTGAGACTTTGTTTCTCATATGCAGATTAGGGAAATAGCTGCTTCTGAAGGACTATTGTTAAGTTTAAATAAAATTACAGGCACACAGATGCATACACGCAAAAATAATGCTACACATAGTAAATGCCTGATATAATTCATGCACTTCTAATTATCCACGTCTTCCTTATCTCATATAAATTTTCTACATTTATTTGCAGATTATTATAGAGATTATGATAATTAAGTAAAGGTGTTGGCATTTAAATGTGCACAAAGTTCAGGAAAAGAAAGAAAGAAGTAGAATGACAGATTGTTCAGTGTATATGACAATAACGAGTAAGATGCTTAAAAGTGAAGAACTCACAGTGGGTCACACAAAGTGGGTAAGTCATTCTCTGACACTGTAATTCTCACAAGCTATTCAAATGATTTCACATTAAGAATCATAAAAGTAAACCAGGTGGTGGTAGCATACACCTTTAATCCCAGCACTTGAGTTCGAGTCCAGCCTGGTCTACAGAGTACCAGGACAGGCTCCAAAACTACACAGAGAAACCCTGTCCAGAAAAAAAAAGTCATAAAAAAAGAGCCTGCTAACCTCAGAAACCTGAGGTAGTCAAGGTGAAGCTACCCAGCTCAAATCTAAAGAACATCATAGGCAATTTTACAAATATGAGATAAGTGATTACAGCTTAAAGCCACTTATTTGGGGAGAGTGGTCTATTATGCTCTGAATATCAGTTAAGGTTAAAATGCACAGTAAACACTCAACGTGATGTAACCTATCCATATAAGAAATTCTCACATCAGAAACATTGTTTTTACAATTAATATATGCATCATCAAAAATACATGGAAAAAATTACCCATCACACAACATTTTGCCTAAATGATCAATCACTGACAATGGAGTCATTAACTAGACAATCATTTCAATGATTAGCCAGACTACAGCCCCTCTATCCTAACTACATATTATTAAATTTAGTATTAAGCATTAGCCAATGGCAGGGATAATTGTAGTTGGCATTTCTGATTTGGAGTAAATATTGGGAAGGGGTGGATATTATTGTCAATCATCATGGCTATTACATACTTGATCACACAGCTGCTCAGTGTTAGAACACTGTCATTTGTTGGTTCCTCTGAGATCCTGACTTCCTTTCTTTTATTATGCCATGCTGTGGGAGACCATGATACCCTCAGGCATTCACAACAAGTTAATTATTGGGCATATTGTTCAACAGCAGAGGGAAACTTGTTCATACTGTTTTTCTTTGAGCTGCACATATTCTGAGGCAAAACAGCAAACTTCAGATACAATTACTGAGACTCTTTTTTTTTCGGTCTTTTTTCCCGCATGCCCAGCAGCTGCTGAGTGTTCAGCATCAGATATGAGAAGTTAAGCTGAATAAATTAGAGGAAAGCCTTCTAGAGAAAGCAAGCTCAGCTTTTAAAAAAATGCCAAGGTTGCCGACTCAAGAGCCCAGGACAGCTTAATAAAATTGAGTAGAAGAAAACCAATTAAACACTCTAAACTGCTATTCTGAGGCTCACCAAAACAACACAAATCAAAAGAGTAATTATTCAATTATTAGTAGCAGCTGGATTTTGTGATTTCTTTTTAGTTATACCAAATCTCCCCTATGCCTCCTCCCTCCCCTCACATACACACCTTGCTGCTACTTCCCAGAGGGCCAAATGATATCTTTTCAATCTCTAGAAAGTACTTCACTGTGAATTTGCCCACAGGGATATTCAAAGATAACTTCATGCTTAATAATATCCCTTCTCTTTTCAGAAACATCCAGGAGATCAATAGCCCCAGCTTGGTAGACAAAATCTTTTCAATATGACCCCTGCCCGGTACCTTTTGCACTTTCTATACTGTAGCCTGAGTTCTCAGCAAAGTGTATGGTTCAAAGTCTCCTAACAAATTCTGTGTTCTGCTTTTTCCATGCACATGTTGCTCCACACCTACTTTCGCCATATGTCTCTAGCAGTTAAACAGCCTATGGTTCAAAGCCAAATTCAAAGCATAATCTTCTCAAGCCATTCTTCTTATCATTTGTCTAAATTCACCAGGCATGAATGAATATCAGAGGAACCATAAGTATCTGGGTTTGCTCTGGGTGAGTTTAAGGAGAGTTGCAAGATACATCTGTGAGTCTGTTTCCAAAAGGGATTAGCAAAACATTAAGCAGACCAAGGGAAGAAGCATCCTGATTGTGAGGAGCACTATTCAATAGGCTGGGAGACTGGATGGAACAAAAAGCAGACGAGTGAAACATGCATGCACACCACACGTATGAACAGGTGCACCCATGCTTCTGTCTTTGGACTCCAGATTCTTCATCCCTTGAATGCAAAGTTGTAACAGTATCTATAATGGCAGGTTTCAAGTCTTCAACCTCCAACAAGAGCTGCAGCCTAGACCCTTTTTGTTCTGAGGTTTTCAGTTTCTTGGACTGGGTAACTAGCTAGTGATTTCCTAGCATCTCCAGGCTACAGACAGCGATTACAGAACTTTTCAGTATCTGATATAAATCAGCTTAACAAATCCTTTCTTATAATTAATTATCTTTTCTACATGTTTAATCACTCTGGAGGACACTAACTAATACACAATACAATTTTCTTTACATGGAGAAAGCAACATGATAGACAGGATGGCCCCACAGGAACAGTGCTAATTTGAAGTCCAGTCTGGCCACTTGATCTCAAGCCAATTGTCATTTCTGCGTTTTGCATTCTGGCCTGTAAAACTGCAGTCATAATATTTGCTTTATATGTGAAGTTCAAAATGAAATATCACCATATGAAAAAGATCGCTCATTTAAATATGAAGCGCTGTATAGTTATAAGATAACGTTATCTTATATGTTTGGGGCTAGAACTGTTCATTTTTTTAACAGAATTATGGTTGGAATTATGAAATAATTCCTGGTACTAGACTAGAAACCTAGTCAACTTCCCAGGACTAGTGAAGTCATGGACATTATAAAAGAAACTACACTGCCATTTTGCTAGACCAGTATAAATCCTTATTCAATTCCACATCTTTTCCCTGTACTCAAGAATAAGTGCAGCTACCACCTCTCATCAAAAAGCTTCTTTTTACAGCAAATGGAGACATTACAGAAAATCACAACTGGATATGATACAGATCAATGGATCAAGGCTAGCCCAGACTCAATGGATACATCCATATTTGCAGATCCTGTATCTATAGCTTAGAAAACATCACAAGGAAGGACTAAAAGGATTATAAGAGACATTATACCAGGAATACTGGAACAACGGCAATATCACTGAATATGTTTACAGGGAAGGGGTAATTTGTATGGGGTATCACTCCTTCATAAAAAACTACAGGCAACTAATGACTGTGGGAGTGGGAGAATTAACCTCTTCCAGGTTTCCTCTTTGTAGGGGAAGCCCAGCCAATCACTTTGCTTGAAGGGCAGGATCCCCTGAGGATATTATTTACTTATATATATTGTGGGTGTGCTCCCTGCCTGCCCTTCTGTTTTCCTGTTCTCCGTGGGAACCACGGTTTTGTAAGTCCTCTCCTTATTAAAGCTGAATAATTTATTATAACACCTCTTATTGGTTGCCCAATACAAAGGGTTAGCCCTTAAGATATATATATATATATATATATATATATATATATATATATATATATCACAAAAATGGACTCAAAGGTTATATTTACATGTAATTGATTGTATGCATATGTGTATATTAATGAATGTATGTAGTAGTAAGAATCAAAGAAATAGAGGCAATCAACTTCAGCATATGGGAGCTTAGGAGGAGTTGGAGGTTGGAGGCCTAGGAATAACTGGAAGATGAAATGTAAAGAAAGAAAGTGATATAATAAAAATTCCAGCTTAATTAAAAATGTAATACCATCCCTTATTTCAAGCTGTGCTACAAGGTTATAGTAATAAAAAACACATGGTTTTGGCATAAATAGAGACACAATAATCAATGGAATCAAATCAAAGACCGAGATATAAATTCACACACATATGAATACCTCACTTTTACAGAGAAGCTAGAAAGGCAGAATAGGAAAAGAAAACATGTTCCCAAAATGATCCTGTTCTAACTGGATGTCCACACAAAAAAGAATGGATAGGGAATCCCGACCCAAAACTCAAGTCCAAATGGTTCAAAGATCTCAACATAAAACCAGATATGCTAAACCTGATAAAAGAGAAAGTACAAAATAGTTTTGAATGGATTGCCATAGAAGACAACTTCCTGAACAAAACAGCAATAGCACGGGCACCAAGATTTGGTGTGGGAGAATTGTCTGTATTCTGTCAATCATGTTATAAATAAATGCTGATTGGCCAGGCAGGAAGTATAGGTGAGAAAACCAGACAGGAAGTAGAAATGATGCAATGAGAACAGAAGAATTCTGGGAAGGAGGAAGTTGATTCCTCACACTCCTACCGAGACCACCAAAGCAGCAGGATGTGTTCTGCCCCACTAAAAACGGCACTGAGCCACATGGCTAACATAGATAAGAATAATGGGTTAATCAAGATGTGAGAGTTAGCCAGTGAGAGGCTAGAGCTAATGGGCCAATCATCTTATAATTTATGGAGACCTATGTGTGATTTTCTTTGTGGCTAAACAGTTGTGGTGTACTGGGTGAGACAAAAACCTCAAAAAGCAGGGCCCCCGCATGTTACAAATGGCGCCTTGACAATTAGTAAATGGGACCTCTGGAAACTTAAAAGGTTCTGTAAGGCAAAAGACACTGTCAATAGGGCTATATGGCAGTTTAGACAATAGGAAAAGATCTTCAACAACTCCACATGAGATAGAGGGCTAATATCCAAAATAAATAAAGAAATCAAGAAACTAGACATAAATAAACTAAATCATCCAATTAAAAATGGAGTACAGACCTAGAAAGAGGATTCTCAATAGAAGAATCATGAATGCCTGAAAAATACTTAAAGAATCGTTCAACATCCTTTACCATCAGGTAAATGCAAGTCAAAACTATTTTGAGATTCCTTCTTACATGTGTCAGAATGGCTGAGATCAATAATACAAGTGACAACTCATATTAGCAAGGATATAAAACAAGGGGAATACTCCTTCATTGCTGGTGGGAGTGCAAACTTGTACAGCTACTTGGAAATCAATATGGCAGCTTCCAAGAAAATTGGGAATCAATCTACATCAGGACCCAATTATACCAGTTTTGGGCATATACTCAAAGGATGTTCCATTGTACCACAAGGACACTTGTTCAACTATGTTCATAGAAGCTTTATTCATAGTATCCAAAAACCAGAAATAACCTAGATGTCCCTAAACTGAAAAATGGGTAAAGAAAATGTGACACATGTACACAATGGAGCAGTACTTAGCTGTTTAAAAATTACATCATAAACTTTTCAGGAAAATGGATGGAACTAGCAAACTAATCACCCTGAGTGAGGTAACCCAGACCAAGAAAGATAAACATGGTATATACTGAGTAGTGAACATTATTAGCTTTTCAGTAAGTAACAATGATGGTACCCAAATGATGGAGGAAGGTCATTGGTTAAATAAAAAGAAAGTGCTTGGCCCTCATTGGTTAGAAGATAGGTGGGAGGAGTAAACAGAACAGAACGCTGGGAGGGAGAGGAAGTGAGCTCAGACTCCACAGCTCTCCTCTCAGGAGCAGACGCCTCAGAGAGACGCCATGCTCCCAGCTCCCAGGCAGACACACGTGATGAAGCTCCAACCCAGGATGGACATAGGCTAGAGTCTTCCCGGTAAGCGCACCTAGGGGCACTACACAGATGATTAGAAATGGGCTAAAGTAATATGTGAGAATTAGCCTAGAAGAGGCTAGATAGAAATGGACCAAGCAGTGTTTAAATGAATACAGTTTGTGTGTTGTTATTTCGGGCATAAGCTAGCCAGGCAGCCGGGGTGCTGGGGACGCAGCCCTGCCACTCCTATTACTACAAATGGCGCCCGACGTGATGGACTAAATTCACTTAAAAAACCTGAGAAGGCTTAAAAATAAGGGAGAAAGAGTTTAACACAGATTTTTGCTGTTTGTTGGTGGCGTGCTGTAGAGAGATTTCCTGATTCGGCAACAGCAACAGAAAAAACGCTGTGTCATTTTAAAGCACAGCTTCTTGGGGCTGTGCTGCCAGCGTGAACTCTGGCTTTAAAGCATTTGTGGCACTCTGCTTGCTAGAGGCAAGCAAGCGCTCTCATCTAAGAGAAGCTTCCTGACTTAGCTTTTGCTGCAAAACCCTGCAGCTCATTAAGAGGTCCTGCCACGAACACTTAAATGGTGTTGACGAAAATCTGAATGCCTGCTTTTCAGTTTTCAGCCAAAGCAGGAAAAAAAGCTGCACCGTTTAAAAATGCCGGCTTTCTGGGCTGTCCTGCCAAGGCAAACTCTGACTCTTTTACGCAGGCAGTTCATGCGGTTTGCAAGCACAGGCTGCTGAAGCTCGCTTGCTGGCAGGGACCTTGAAATGCCATAGAGTTGTGGCAGTAAACATGGCTACAGCCAGTACCTCAGCCATGAGGCTGGAAAGCTAAGGAATGGACTGGATCTAGCTGGCAAAGCCACGGCTTTAGTCCTACTGATATTACTTGGTACATTAAAGACTCATGTGGTCAGAAAAAGAGAGATATACAGTAAAGAGAGTGTCAAAGACCAACAAAATTTTTAAATGATTTTACAGTGTTAAAAGTATATGCAGACTAAAAGTTGAAGTTCTTAAAGTAAAAAACAAAAATAAGGAAGAAAGAGTAGTTGTGTGTGGTAGTACACACCTTTAATCCCAATACTTGGGAGGCAGAGGGAGATTGACCTCGTGACTTCAAGGTGTGGTAGCACACTCCTTTAATCCCAGTGCCTAGAAGGCAGAGACAAACAGATCTCTGTGAGTTCAAGGTGTTGTAGCATATACCTTTAATCCCAAATGCCGGGGAGGCAGAGACAGTCGGATCTCTGAGAGTTCAAAGACAGCCTGGTCTACAGAGTTACTTCAGGTCAAAGATACAGAGAACCTGTCTAAAAAGCAAAAAATAAAAGTAAAAATATACAAAATAGAGGTTAAAATAAAGCACACAAAGATGGAAAATGCACAGAGACTTTTGATACTGTATGCTATTATGCTCTCTTTGAATTGTTTGAATGCTGAGAAAAGAGCAACAGCTACTAAAGGATATTTGTTTATAAATGCTGTTGAACTAATCCAACATAGATATTTTGATGCCTTGACTTTGAAATTTGGATCTAAGGACATGATGCTTTGGAAAGGAGTTTCTTATTTTGTTTTCACAGAGGATGAGACACTGTTCATTTCTTCTAATCCGATTTGGTATGATGGACCACGCCCTCCTGAAGGGTTGGTGTGAACACCTTCAGAAAATTGCTTCGCTCAACTGCCAACTGAGATGAAACTAGCACACAGGTTATACCGTGAAAGACCTAATTAATGACGCCCCCATTCAGCAGGAAGCAGTTTGGAGAGAAAAAACTGCGCCCATGTTCCCAAATATGGTTTATAAACGTTCTTTTACATTTAAAGGGGGATAAGATATAGATATGAACAATTTGCAGTAGTATAGATTTTTCTTTATTGATAGAGATTTAAGGTCAATTTTGTTTTATATATATATATATATATATATATGTATTTCTGCTATTGATTAAGATACTGTGATTGTGTAGTTCATTTAAAAATGTAATGTTTAATTAGAAATATAGATTGTTAATAGATAATCATAATAGTCAACTTTGTAGTCATGTTAGTTAAGATTTTCTAGATGTGCATAGATATATTTTAGATAGGCATTCTTCATATTTTTCAAAGATTATAGAATATGGCATTTTAAATGTTTTAATAACTTAGGACTTTTCATGACAATGAGACACTCTGCTCCTGGCAGCACCAATCTACTTCAAGAGGAAGATGGGCATCGAAGAGGATCCTTATGGAGTTTGATAGCCATTTGGGCAAGAAAACTGCTCTTGCCTGGACTATTGCATAAACTGGAAACAGAGAACCCGCAGAGAGAGGACTACTGAACTTGCCTAAAGATGAGACGATCTTTCGGGGTTCCTGATTCATGAAAGAGTCTGCGAGACATTCTGCAGGACACAACAGATAGTGACTGAACTGACTTTGAATTTTCCTGCTTTATGGAAATGTCTGCTGGATACCATGGGACTGTAGGCCGAAGATGGATGCCCCAACGGTACAGAGGAACTTTGGGTGACTGTCCAGGCAATGAGATGTCTCTGTCACTTCTAGAGTTTTAAAAGTTGCTTTTTTCTTGTTTGCTTAGGTAGTATTGTATCTTTCTGGAGTCTTTGATGGAGTTAAGAATAGTTAGTTATAGTTATAGTTTTCCTTAGTTATGATAAAGATTATTGTAACTTTTACTTGATAACTGTTTCGTTATATGTAATTTTGCTATGTTAAAGTTAAAGCCTTTTATTTTTTGTTTAAACCGATAAAGGGGAAATGATGGAGGAAGGTCATTGGTTAAATAAAAAGAAAGTGCTTGGCCCTCATTGGTTAGAAGATAGGTGGGAGGAGCAAACAGAACAGAACGCTGGGAGGAAGAGGAAGTGAGCTCAGACTCCACAGCTCTCCTTTCGGGAGCAGACGCCTCAGAGAGGGACGCCATGCTCCCAGCTCCCAGGCAGACACACACGATGAAGCTCCAACCCAGGATGGACATAGGCTAGAATCTTCCCTGTAAGCACACCTAGGGGCGCTACACAGATGATTAGAAATGGGCTAAAGTAATATGTGAGAATTAGCCTAGAAGAGGCTAGATAGAAATGGGCCAAGCAATGATTAAAAGAATACAGTTTGTGTGTTGTTATTTCGGGCATAAGCTTGCCAGGCAGCTGGGGTGCTGGGGACGCAGCCCCGCCGCTCTTATTACTATACCCAAAGACACAGAAAAGCTAAGTACCAAGGAGGGCTAAAGGGATGTGGTAAAGCACATTGATCACCCTGGGAAGGAGAAATAGAATAGATTTTGCTGCTGGACTTGTGGCAAGTGAGAATAAGAAAAGGAGAGATCATGTGAGAGGATGGAGGGAGAGATGCCAGGGAGAGAGAGAGAGACTGGAATTGTAGGGCATTTGGGAACAATGTGGAAAACTAGTGCAATAGAAACACCCAGGATTCTATGAGGATGAACCTATCAAGGACTCCTGGTAACAGATCTTCTGTAACTAGGTAACTTTCAGTGGTGGGACCTTCGGTCTACAATCTATCCTGCTTGCAAGATGTACTGGGGCAATGGGGCAGCACAACTTGTGGGAAGAGCTAACCGATGATTGATCCAATTTGAGGTCCATGCTACGAAAGGGAGCCTATGTTCGCCACTGTCTAGATGACCAGGAACTGGAGGTATGTAGTCCAGAGACCTAGGATAGGAGAAATATCAACAAAATGATTCCTGATGATATTCTGCTATAGTCATAGAAGGTTGACTATCACAATTGATTTTCCCAAACAGCTGATGGGAGAAGATACATAAACCCACAGCTAAACATTAATCAGAGAAAGAGCACAAATTACAGGACTCCATTGGGTCCCCACCCCTTGGAGATCCAGGAGCTGGCCCCCAGTCGAAGGGGAGGAAGACTCAGAAAGACTAGACTGACAACTAGGGAGCATGCTTGAGACTGACTTAGGTCCTCTGCATACATATTACATCTGTGTAACTTTTTCTTCTTGTGCAACTCCTAAGAGTGGGAGTAGGTGTGTCTCTACTCTTTCACCTGGCCTTGGGACCATTTTCCTCCTACTGGGTTGCTTCACGCAACCCTGACATGAGGGTTTGTGCCTAGTCTTACTATATCTTGTTATGCCATCTTTGATTGTTATTGCTGGGAGACCAGCTCCTCTCTGACGGGAAATGGAAGGGTGAGTTTGGGAGAGAGGGAAGGTTCAGTGGGGACTGGAAGGAGTAGAGAGAGGGGAGCCAGTAAGGATGAGAAAAGAATGAAAAATGATGTAAAAAAACTTAAATAAGCAGACAAAAAATTAAATCTATAAATCTTCTTTAAAAAAATAAATGTGTCTCTAAAATCTTCTTTAAGGAAAGGAATGGTGCCCATTGTTACAGAGTATGGTTAAAAGTGCATGCCAGGTGGCTACTTCTTCAAGACCAGCCATATTTGCTAGTGGCTCAACGGAGGCCACTCATTTTCTAGGGTAGATTTCTTGGTGACAGAGTAGGATTGAGGTATGAAGAAAAATTCCATGTTTTGTGCTCAAAAATTCCTGAACGAAATATGACTTTGCTTTATACGGGTCTAGAAGGAAAGAGGAGCAATTCCTGAGAAAATTGAGTTTCTGAAAATGGTGAAGAGACCATTGACTTGGGGTTCTTAGTTATATAAGCTATAAAGCATACCCACCCATGTAGTCACAGCACACAACCAAGTTTTCTAAAGGGAGCAGCAGAAACATGCAACTCAGAAAGGCTCCATCTGAGAAATTAGAGTGGTCCCAGCCATGCCTTAGCAGCCAGTAGTCCTGCAGGAAAATACACAGGATTAGAACACAAACAGTAAATCAGGACTCTGATGTTGCTGACAGATTGAATTTACATTTTGAAAAATAAAAGTACTATGACATCCCTTTGATATTGCAGATACTGAATATAATATGATCTACTACATTTATACACTTCGAAACATATTTTACAAATGCCATGGCTAATAATTGATTGTCAACATGACCGGATTTAAGATAGCTGTATAAACACACTCTTAAATGTTTAAAGATGTTTTCAGAAAGGTTTAGGAGAACAATGAAGACTCACTCTGAACAGGGACTAGCACCAACCACGGGCCATCGTCACAGCTGAGTGAAAAGGAGAAAATGAGTTGAGTGGCAGCATTCATTGCTTGCTGCTTTCTGATTACAGATCCAATGGGATCCGCTCCCTCATGTCCCTGCCACCGTGACTTACCAGGCATGATGAGCTGTACCCACAGTGTGTAAGCCACAATACACCATCTATTCCTGGAATCGCTTTTATCAGGTATTTTCTCACAGTGATGAAAAAAATATATCTGAAACAATGACCACATTAAATTCAATAATTTTGAGAAAATTAAGAAGCATAAACAAAGGATCCAGATCAGTTCCTAACATGAAGAATCTATCAAGGTCCCCCATTATGACCAGAATTTGGTTGGCACAGAGAGAGTGACAAAAGGATATGGTTGGAGTGTATTCCTCAAAGGTTCATATGCCAGACTTAGCCACATCTGCGAGGTATTAAAAGAGGTAAACCAAAGATAGTATTGTGATTTAGAGGAAACGGCTTTGGAAACTGATTACAATGAGATGATCTTGTAACAGAAGAGTCTCCATGACTGAGCAATGGTGACATGCTAAGGGAAAAGCGAGAGCTCAGAGGATATAAACACACACAAGAACTCCCTGGCTGCTGTCACATGGTGGCATATACCATCTTGGACATCTGCCAGAAAGAAAGCTGTCACCATTTACAAACTTGTATTTCCAGGTCAGCAATCTAAATAAATCCCTTATCTCTATACATTTACCCAGCTTCTACTAACAAAAGCTGACTAGTGTAGCCCAGCAAAGAGTTTCCAGCTTTTTTTCTATTGTGACCCTAAGGTCAGGCAGGTAGCCTCACAGACAGGATCTTCAGAACTTTAAGGAATTGTTAGGACTCTGGCTACTGTCTGGGAGCCTGACTCATTCGACACCCCAGAGGCTTTTCCTGCTGCTTGCTACTAAGAATATCAACCTGGAGTCTTTCTCTAACTAAAGAGATACATTTACCCTTTGGCCAGACAGGTCTGAGATATTTTCATATGGGAGATTGATAGCAGTGTAGTTGTGGTGTGATATTGATGCTTCTATGAGGCAGATCACCATCATTGGACACAAGAGTTGGTAGACCATTGCTTGTTTGTCCTTTGAATTGGAAACCCCAGTGATAAACTCTTCTCAGAGATCTGTAATGGGAACCAGCCACAGATACTGAAAACAACAACATGCTTATTAATGCAGCCTTTCTTGGCTACCTTCCATTCCTATTCAATGACTCTCAGCCTCTCCAGATCAATCATTTCCACTGAAATCCTTGTATTGCCATCTGATTCCTGGGGAAACCAAACTAAGGTCCTTCTTAGCTTCAGACTCCCTTCACGCCCTGGATGGAAGGGGCACCATGTTCACCCCAGCACAGTACACTAAAGAAGGCCTTGTCTCCAGGATGTTCAGTGGTAAATGTTTATGCTTTTAGAGACTCCAACTTCTAAGCACTCTCATTAGCGTACTGCTCAATACATCAGATAAAGAATTCCCTTCACCTTCCACTGAAGCCTGTCCAAGCCAGGCTTCTGCATTATTCCTTTTTTCTTACACAATGGATATGATCTTCAGTATAAGGTAGGTAAACAACCATGAAACTGAATTGATTCCCTCAGTCACTTCCTCATCATAAAAGAAAACGATTTTTAAAACCTTAATTTATATTTCTTTCATATTTTCAAGAATCTCACTGCATCCTCAGGCTAGCCTCATACCCTCAGTGCTCCTGGCTGTACCCTCCTGCTGCTGGACCCTCCTGCTGCTGGGTTTACAGCAGTGAGCTACCATGATGGGTTCACCTCACACTCCAGTTATTCTGTAGGGACTGAAGGGATAGTCTGTGTGGTACCTTATCTTTTGTGAGCTAATTTAATGCCATCATACTTCCGTGAAGTCCTTAGATATTTCCGTGGAAAAATTCTGAATTGGCACGGGCAAGAATGCCTAAAACTGAGTGAAGGCTCATGTCTTCAATTCCAGCACTTGGGAGACAGAGGCAAGTGGATCTCTAGGAGTAAGCCTGGTCTACATAGCAAGCTTCAGGACAATCAGGGCTACATAAAGAGAATCTATTTCAAAACCAAAGAAAAAAACAACCAAAAAAAAATGAAGGAAGGGAGGGAGAGAGGGGGAGGAAGGGAGGAAGGAAGGAAGGAAGGAAGGAAGGAAGGGAAGGAGACAGAGAGGAAGGAAGAAATAAAGGGAGAAAGAAAGGAAGGAAGGATGGAAAATAATTCCTGGGACTGGGGAAATGATGGCTCAGTGCTACTGGAAGTGTGTACTACTCTTTCAGAAGATTGAGTTTAATTCCCAGAAACTATTCTAGGCAGTTCATAAGCACCTGTAACTTGAGGTCACAGTCTCTGGCGCCCTCTTGTGGCTTACGTAGACATTTGCATGCATGCTCACATTGTGACACACATGAGCCTTTAAAAATAAAAAATATGTTGATCCTCCCAATCCAAGAGCAAGGGAGGTCCATCCATTTTTTGGTATCCTCTTCAATTTCCTTCTTCAATGCCTTAAAGTTCTTGTCAAATAGATCTTTCACTTCCTTGGTTAGATTTACCCCAAGATATTTTATGCTGTTTGTGGCTATCGTGAATGGTGAAACTTCTCTGATTTCCCCCTCTGCTTCCATATCCTTTGTGTATAAGAGGGCGACTGATTTTTTGGAGTTGATCTTGTATCCTGCCACATTACTAAAGCTGTTTATCAGCTGTAAAAGTTCTTTGGTGGAGTTTTTGGGGTCGCTTATGTACACTATCATATCATCTGCAAATAACGAAAGTTTAACTTCTTCCTTTCCAATTCGAATCCCCTTGATCCCATTATGTTGTCTTATTGCTATTGCTAGAACTTCAAGCACTATATTGAAGAGGTATGGCGAGAGTGGACAGCCTTGCCGTGTTCCTGAGTTAAGTGGGATGGCTTAAAATAAATAAATAAATAAATAAATAAATAAATAAATAAAAAATAATAGCTTCTCTAGGAAGGTGAACATCCAAACTGGCTAGGCTCCCACAAAGCCATCACATTAGGTAGGATCAAAACCCCATGCCATTGTCCTTTGCATCTCATCAGCCCTCATTGTTCGCCATGTTCAGAGAGTCCAGTTTTATCCCATGCTTTTTCAGTCACAGTCCAGCTGGCCTTGGTGAGCTCCCAATAGATCAGCTCCACTGTCTCACGGAGGGGGGAGGTCCTAGGACTTACCACAGGGCAGAAAACCCCGACTGCTCTTTGGACTGGAGAGGGAGGGGGAAAGGAGTGGGGGGAGGGGGAGAAGGATGGGAGGAGGGGCTGAAGAGTGGGAGGAGGGGGAGGGAAATGGGAGGCTGGGAGGAGGTGGAAACTTGGTTTTTTTTTTCTCCTTTTCTCAATAAAAAAATAATAATAGCTTCTCATGGTGGTTGACATCAGGATTCAGGAGGCGGAGGCAGTTGGATCTCTTTGAGTTCAGCCTTATTTCGGTAGTAAGTTCCAAGCCAGTCAGGGTTACATAGTGAGACCCTGTCTCAAAAATAAATAAATAAAAAAGTAAGTGTAGAAAATTAAAAGATAAAGAATATCTAAAGCAGAGGTAAGGAAATATTTTGTGTCAATATCCATTTTAGGATTTGCTGAAAGGTAGTCTTCATTGCTACTGCTCAAAACTCACTGCAATACAAAACGAGTAAGGGATATGTACACATAGGAGCTCAGATGTGATAAAGCATCATGTATAAACATAGGCTGGATTAAGTTTACAAGGTACATTTTGACTCCCTAGTCTAGTGCTGTGTTATCAAACAGATTTCTGCAGAATGAAAATATTCTGTAACCCATCTAATATGGTCGCCAATATGTGAATAATACTACAGTGGCTATGAATTTTTAAATTGTAATTTGCATTTAAATAGGCACATGTGGCCAGTGACTACCATATTGGACGTAGTGTGGTGTTGTTTTGCCAATCTTGGCAAACTCTCGACCACTTAATCATGTTTCTGTCAACATTTCTGCCCCGACTGCTTATTCACTGGGAAGCACAATGCTGGAAACAGTGAAAATGAGAACAACATATGCTCCGGCTTCCCAGTGAGCCTGACAGCCTCCCTTTTGCTTTCGGTCTGGTTGGCTGAGCATCATACATATGGAGTAGACAAGCCATCATTTCTCCCTGAGAATACTAAAGGAGAAAAGCTCTTAGAGATATAGTTCATGAGTTGCAATATCCCTGCCAATAATTCAGACATCATCGGGTGGTCTTGGGTACCACTGAAAGTCTCATCAAGGTTGGGGCTTCAGTTTTATGTTTCTGTGGGAAATTTCACTTTACTAATGCTGTCAGTTCCAAAATTCTGACCTTTTAATAGCTGATAACTCAATTTCAGTAAGCTTCATTTCAAACCCCTACTTTCCCCCTTTAAGGTTTGCTTTTCAAAACCAGCCTAACAGGGACAATTCTAGTATGTGATGAAGTTGCTTCCAGAAACCCATAAGCATAAATCCACAGGTTTATTGCTCAGTTAGTGCTTATGGGTTTCTAGAAGCAACTTTGCCACAATCCTGTGAAATCTTGCTCACAGTTCATTGAACTCTGACTGGATCTTGAATTATATTTGATGCTCCAACAGAAAGCAATATTTGTCACATTCTATTACAGTATGTTCTTTGGCTTTGGAAAGCTGAGTATTGCTTTGAAAAATTCTCTGTACTAGAGAGCTTACTGCCCTCAGATATTAAATCAAAATATTTCAAGATGTCACTGTGTTAAAGTCATAATTTATATGCAAAAGTTATATATATACTGAAACTTGATACCAGTTCACCTTTATCCCAGCCATGGTAAGGACATCAGGACTATACCCGCTGAAATTGGAAGCACCATCCTTACTTCTGAAAGTCAGGTTTTTTTATGTTTTTTGATTTACTTAAATTGAATTATGAGCTGGAGAGATGAGTCAGTGATACAAGCATTAGAACCTGAATTTGGATCCCGGCATTTACACTAAAAGCCAAGCCTGGCAACATGTCTTTTTAATCCCAGTACTGAGGGGGAGTCAAAACAAGTGTATTTCTAGAGCTCATTGGACACCCAGTCCTAGCAATCAGTGAACTCTGGGTTCAGTGAGCCATACTGTCTTCAAAACAAAAATAAGGTGAACAGTAGAGGAAAGCAGCAGAAGTCAACCTCCAACCTACACATATGCAAACACAGGCAAGGACACCTGCTCACACATGCATAATCCATACGCACAAAATTGAAATAAATATGCTTAATCTGTGACTATACTATTTTGTGCAATTAATCTAATATCTCTCTAAATGTATGTGTATATGTGCATATACATACATACACAGACACACACAGGTTATTAAAGCAGTGGTGTGCACTATTCTATTACATAGCTGTTTCACAATATATTTACCAACTAACTCTAAACATACACATGTTATTTTGGAACAAATATAAGAAGATATTTTAAGACAACTGTTATAAACACATATAATATTTATTTTAGATTTATTTATTTATTTATTTGTATACACATGTGTGTTGCCTGTATGTATGTATGCATATTATATGCATAACTGATGCCCATGGAGGTCAGAAGAGGGAGTTGAACTAGAACTGAAGTTATGGATGATTGTGAGGCACCATGTAAGAGCTGGGAAACAAATCCAAGTCAGTTCAAAGAGCAACAAGTTCGCTGTAGGGAACCTTCCTAGTTTTCTAAAATGGTTGGGACATGTCACACTATAGCCTACAATGCACATGTGTTTCAGTTGCTCTACACATTCAGAAAGATGTTTTCATTTTCATTTCGGTAATTATGGTTGATCTATGGTCCCTTTTTGTGGATTTGATTTGAATTTTTTTAATGGCAAATCAGGTTGAACACCTTTTAACTTCCTTTTGAGCTCATGGACATCATGTCTGATCGGGTGTACCCATTTAATACTTTTGCTCAGTTTTCATTAAAACCAAGTGATTACTTTTTTTCCAACTTCAGTTTTGAATATGTAACATGATTACAAGTTCAAAATTAAAAAATGCAAAATATTTCAAAATAAAATGCTATTATGTTTTTACAAGTTCAGGAAGTTTCCATTTCTTCTCTAAATATAGCAGAACTATTAAATAATTTTTAAAAATAAATTTGTTTTGTTCATTGTATACATCATATTTAATGAGAGAGAGAGAGAATCAGTACAATGTCTCAGTTTAGACAACTCAGGAGGCAGATTATTTATTGCAAGTTTAATGCTATAGAAATAGCAGTTGAGATAATGTTATCTTTAGGTACAATCAAAAATTAAGAGAAATTCACAAAAGCTTCTAGACTTGAAATACAGGGTATGCATATGCTGTCTCATTAGGACTGAACCACTGAGTCAATTAACTGTACGATTAGAAGGCAATACTGATTCTAAGTCAGTCTGCTCATTCACTAAACTGTAAATCCTCTCAGAGGAGGCATCATTGGCATTGTAGGACTTACATAAGCAAGATATATGATTTGCTGTACAAATGCTGAATCAACTGGGTCTGAGCTCCACTTCCTCAGTTATTCACTAGTAGTAAGTTGGATACTTAGGGACGTACATTAACTCTTTTAAGCCACCTGGGTAACATTACTGCACAGAAAATTAGTGTAAAAGAAGATTGCTTTCTCTATAAATGTTCGCTTTTGCAAGCTTGCTTATGTGCTGAAGTTCCCCTTTGAAGTAGAATCTGGATAAGTAACTCATGAAGCTCTGAAACTTTGAGCATGCACAGTGTTGCAATGGCTGTATGTTATACTGCAGAAGAAAAGCCCTATGTGATTCGGTGGTGTCACCTGACCAGAGCAAAGTCAGTTTCATGTCCCACTTACATGAGATCTCCAGAGTAGTTAACTAGATAGAACTGGAAAGAAGAATGTTGTTTGTCAGGGTAGAGGGAAAGAAGAAAATAGGCAGTGATTTAAAGGATACACAGTGTTACTTTCTCGAGATGGGAAAGTTCTGAAAATGGGAAGTGCTGATGGTTGCACGGCAATTTAAATGTTACCAATGCCACAGGACTGCACAGATAAAAGTCAAAGTGGCAAAGTTCTATATACAACTCTTACCACAAAAGGAAGACAAAATGTTTTAGTAGCCACTTACAGGAATAATAGAAATTTGTATAAAAATTAACTTTTAAACTTTTCTATTTACTTAACTTTTTTGTTTTGGGTTTTGTTGCTTTTATTTACTTGGGTGGTTGATTGGTTAGTTAGTTGTTGGTTGGTTGGTTGGTTGGTTGGTTGGTTGGTTTGTTGGTTGGTTGGTTGGTTGGTTGGTTGTTGGCAGAAGGCTGCTCATTCATTTACTGGCTGCTCAGACGCAAAAAATCACTCAGAAACTATACTAATTACACTACTGGTTGACCTATTAGCTTGTGCATATGTTTAGTTAGCACTTAAATCTTGAATTAATCCATTACTATTAATCTGTGCATCACAACAAGGTTGTGGCCTACCGGCAAGTTTCCAACATCTATTTCTTCTGGCAACTACATGGCAACTTAACCTACTTTCTCCCAGCATTCAGTTTAGTTTTCCAGCTTAACTCTATTCTGCTCTATCACAGGCCAAAGTAGCTTCTTCATTCATTAACCAATAAAAACAACACATATAGAGAAGGACTTTCCACACCAGTTTGTTGGTTGGTTGGCTGGTTGGTTTTGAGACAGCTTTTCAACATGTAGCCTAGGCTGGCCTTGAACCCTATGTCCTTTACTTCGGCCTCCAGATTAGTGACTTAAATTTTGTTCCAATTATTTGCATCTGCCACTGCAAAGTTTTCTTTCTTATTAAAGTACTCTATAGATAATGGCAATATGAAGCTGAACTATATCTAATGAAAGTAGAATTGTTATTGCTTGAGAATTTAAAATTTTTGGTAAAATTATTTTTGCTCTCAATATAACACTATTATATTCCCCATACGCATCAACAATTACACTTCAATGGTTCAAATCTGAATAACTTATTGAAGAATAAAAGTTTTAACAACTCAAGAAACATTTCTCTTTTGATTGAAAATGTGGCTTATGAATACACCATTTATAGTCACAAGCAATTATCTATGTTTTTCAAATCAATTAAACAAATTTTTATTGTTTTTATTGATCTATATATTTTTCTCTGCTTCCCTCCCTTCCTCCCCCCACTCCTTCTGCCCTCTCCCACAACCTCCACATTCCCAATTTACTCAGAAGTGCTTGTCATTTTCTACTTCCCATGTAGATTCGATCCATGTATGTCTCTTTTAGGGTATTCTTTGTTGTCTAGGTTCTTTGGGATTATGAATTGTAGGCTAGTTTTTCTTTGCTTTATGTCTAAAAGGCACTTATAAATGAGTGTGCATTACATTTATTTTTCTGAGTCTGGGTTACCTCATTCAATATGATGTTTTCTAGATATATCCATTTGCCGCAAATATTAAGATTTTTTTCTGCTATATAGTACTCTATTGTGCAAATGTACCACATCTTCTTTACCCAGTCTCTGGTCGAGGGGCATCTAGGTTGTTCCCAGCTTCTGGCTATGACAAATAATGTTGCTATGAACATAGTTGAGCACATGTCCTTGTGGTATGATTGAGCAACCTTTGGGTATATACCCAAAAATGGTATTGCTGGGTATTGAGGTAGGTTGTTTCTTAATTTTCTAAGAAATACCATACTAATTTCCAAAGTGGCTATACCAGTTTTCACTCCCACCAGCAATGCAAATCCCTTTATCCCACATCCTTTCCACCATAAGCTGTCATCATTGTTTTTTTTTTTTTTGATCTTGACCATTCTGACATGTGTAAGATGGAATTTCAGAGTAGATTTGATTGCATTTCTCTGATGACTAAGGATGTTGAGCATTTCCTTAAGTATCTTTCAACGATTTTAGATTCTTTTGTTGAGAGTTCTCTGTTTAGGTTTGTACCCCATTTTTCTGGGTTATTTGTTCTTTAGATGACCAATTTCATGAGCTCATTGTATAATTTGAAGATCAACCCTCTGTCCAATGTGGGGTGGGTAAAGATATTTTCCCATTCTGTAGGCTGTCATTTTGTCTTGTTGGCTTTGTCCTTTGTTTTACAGAAGCTTTTCAGTTTTAGTGGTGTAGGAGGTCATTCTGTATTTGTGTTTCTTTCATTGGTTAATAAAGAAACTTCCTTGGGCCTGGTGATAGGGGAGAACTTAAGAAGGCTGGGAGACACAACTGAATTCTGGGAGGAAGATAGTAGAGAGAGAGCCACCATGGAGCTGCCAGGTCAGACATGATGAATCTTTCCCGGTAAGCCATGACCTTGTGATGACATACAGATTATTATAAATGGGTTGAATCAAGATGTGAGAGTTAGCCAATAAGAGTCTAGAGATAATGGGTCAGGCAGTAATTTAATTAATATAATTTCTGTGTGGTTATTTCGTGTGTAAGCTAGCTGGGTGGCCAGGACCAAAAGCAGGCCCTTTTTCCTTGCAATATTTCAGGAAGTCCATTTATTAATTGTTTCTCTCAGTGTCTGTGCCACTGGGGTTATATTTAGAAAGTGTTCTCCTGTGACAATGCGTTCAAGTATACTTCTCAATTTCTCATCTATGAGGTTCAGTGTGGTTGGTTTTATGTTGTGGTCTATGATCCATTTGGACTTGAGTTCTGTGAACGGTGATAGATGTGGATCTATTTTCTTTCTTCTACATACTGATAAGTAGTCATCCCAGCACCATTTGTTGAATATGCTTTCTTTTCTTAATTTTATATTTTTTTACTTATTTGTCAAAACTCAGGTGTTCATAGGTGTGTGGATTGATATCTGGGTCTTCAATTCAATTCCATTGCAACTTCTGACTTTTTTATGCCAACCAGGCTGTTTTCAGTACTGCAACTCTGTAGAAGGGTTTAAAATCAGGAATTGTGATACTTTCAGAAGTTCCTTTATTGCACAGGATTGTTTTGGCTATCCTGGGGTCTTTGCTTTTCCATATGAAGTTGAGAATTGTTATTTCAAGGTCTGTGAAGAATTTTGCTTGGATTTTGGTGGGCATTGTATTGAATCTTATTGCATAAGATTTCTATTTTTACTGTTAATTCTACCTACCCAAGAGCCTGGGAGAGCTTTTCATTTTCTGCTATCTTTTTCAATATCTTTCTTCAAAGACTTAAAGTTCTTGTCATTCAGATCTTTCACCTGTTTTCTTGGAGTTACTCCAAGATATTTTATGTTATTTGTGGCTATTGTGAAGGGTGATGTTTCTCTGATTTATATTTATTTGTTGTTTATTTATTTTTCCATTCAAAAACGTACACTTCCTCCTCTCCTCCCATTCCCCTCCCGCTCCCCCACTCACCCTCCTCCCTTCCCCTCCCTTCTTAAGAAAGGGCAGGGTATCCTGCCCTGTGGAAAGTCCAAGACCCTCCACCCTCCATCCAGGCCTAGGAAGGTGTACATCCAAATAGACTAGGGTCCCAAAAAGCCAGCACATACACATGAACTCACCAATTCTAACTGCTTGCATTGAATAGAAGCACTTGAGGGTCCCAGAGATAGATATAAATCAAGATTTTAAAAATAGCTTATTTTTCTTTGCTTGTTTGTTTTTTGAGTTTTGGAACTTTTAGTCCTACCTTGAATAAAGAAGAGATTTTTCTGTAGAGTGAGTATGACTCCCTTCTTTACTCATTGCCTTGTTTCTGATCCACAGTGGACTCCATGGGCTTTACACAGGACACCCACTCTCCATTCACCTGATGTTCTGTAAGCAGAGACTGTTAACCAGTCCTCAGACTTAGGAATGTCCTCATTGCTGTAATCTTCTCTGAAACTATGAAGGAGCCCTTAGACTCCTGACTGTACAACTTGCGAGGGATGTGACTTCCCACAGGGCAGGGAACCCTGACTGCTCTTTGGACTGGAGAGGGAGGGGGAGGGGAGAGGAAAGGGGGAGGGAAATGGGAGGTGGGGAGGAGGCAGAAATTTTTAATAAAAAATAAATAAATAAAATTAAAAAAGAGATGTGGATTTTAAGTTGATCCCTCACCTAAATTAAGGTCTAAAACAGGGCCTCAATAAGCAAAGAAACCAGAGTGAGTCTTCATTTTATTCTATTCTAAGTACTACTGCCAAGGATAATGAAGAATGCAAGGGAAATAACAGCACAAGTGTCAATAGTAACAAAGACCCTGTCTTTTACAGTGTGCAATTTAATGGATGAAATACATTTCTTAGAAGAATGATCTGTGCATGGTGATACATACCTGGAATCCCATCCCTTGAGAGGTTAAAGCAAGAAGATGAGCTACATAGTGAGACCCTTGCCTCAAAACTAAGTAACAATAATAACAAAAAATTTAGCAGGAATCTTAGATCTATCTTACAAGCAACTTACAAAGAAGAGCTTAAGGCTACCTGTTATGTTAAATGAAACAGGTTTTTCCATTTGGGAAAAGTTGGCAGACAGCTTGTTTGGAAATTTCGTGAACATTGTTTCATTACATATCCCACCATTCAACAAGAAGGAACTTCCTCCTCAACAGAGCTTCTACAGCAGTACATACATGGTTTTATTACTAGCGCATCATTCCTCAGTATTGTCATGTGCTTTCGTTACTTATATCAAAGAAGAGGAATGAGGCTTTCTTTGTGACCCTTACCTAATAGAGAAAAAAAATGAATGAATTCCATTAGCCGAGCTTATCAATGGCCACCAGCAACTATTCAGCCCCACCTGCACTCCCACAGTGGATCACTCCTTTTCATCATTGGGAAAAGAAACAATCTGGTTGACTTGAAAAAATTTTCTTACACTGTTTGCTTTTTTTTCATCTTTCCCATCATTTTGCAAGCATAGGGATTTATTTTCTCAGAGACAGTGAGAGTGGCAGGGACCACATTTCATCTTCTCATTGCTGGAGTATATTCACATGTCCCCAGAGGAAGTGTATCTAAGATTACTTCCGATGTCTAACAATGCCTCTTCACTCATGAATCTAGGTCACACCAACTGATGTCAAAATCAATGTGATGTTTCACTACTTAGGAAGACATTTAACATGTTTTCCATTTTTCATTCCTTCCCACATTAGTGTATCTAGAATAAGGCTATGGGTCAATAAAATCCCTTTTAGAAAAAACAGGGAACAGGATTCATTTAATCCATGGTCATAGTTTGCCAAACTCTGATCAATACTATTGCCAAATAAGGAAGAAAGAAGTAAGTTATAGGAAAAGAAATGGGGAAACTTTGGTTAAAAATTTGAATAGATAACAAGAGGGACAAAATATGATTCTTTTAAAGACAGGGAAAATTTAATATCAAAGAAAGATATGCTTGGGGATAATTTTACACATATGTGCAGACAACATATACATAAATAGTATAAAAATAAAATAGAAATAAAATTAAAAGCATAGTGAGTCTTTAAAGGCTTTGCACATGTTTATTGAATACCTATATTATTAATAATATTTTGATCAGTTTCTTACAATTACAAGACAAATTCTTTGATACCTTTTCCCTACTTTAATATTTTTCAAATCCAGCTTCTTATTCTAAAAAAATAGTGAACATTGTATTTACTTTTACAGAGAAAAGGGACTACATTTTCAAATATTATCATTTTCTTGTCACATATAGGACTTTAAAAAAGGGTTTTACACTATTTATTTATTTATTAATTAATTTATTTATTTTGTGTGTGTGTGTGTGTGTGTGTGTGTGTGTGTGTTACATGTATGAGGGCTTTTGGGGGGGACAGAAAAGCGCACCAAGTCTCCTTGAGCTGGAGTTACATGCAGTTGTGATCTGCTTGTGTGGATATTGCAGACAGAATTTAGGTTCTCTGGAAAAGTAGGGAACACTTTAAACCACTAAGCCATTTTGCGAGGGAGGGAGGGAGGGAGAGAGAGAGAGAGAGAGAGAGAGAGAGAGATATTATTCCATAAATTCTGTAACTCTAGAGAACCCTGACCAACACACCCCACTTACAGGTATTTGGCCTTAAAAAAACTTGCAATGCCTATTACACAGTTAAAAACGTGGCTTATATTAATCAATATTAAGATTACCTTAGTGACATGGTTCATTAAATGGAGAGCTATGTTGAATCTCAGAACCATAACATCACCTATAACCTAAACATCCTAGAAGATCTGATTTTTTTTCCCTTGACTCAAGGAAAGAACTACTGGGAAAATGTATCCTGATAGAAGAAAGCCATTGTTTGGTTTGTTTTGATTGGTTCTCTGCTATTAGCTACAAGGTTTCCAAGGACATTTGAACTATAAGAAATATCAACAAATTTATCTTTGACATTTCAGTAAGGGTCAAAAAAGACATTTACAAATGCAAGAGCACATTGAAGATTACCATGAAAAAGTACTCATTCTTTTGATATGTGAATGATGTTGAAATAGATATTTGACAATAAAAATGCATTTTCAGTTTTACTGTGACTGAGAAATATGCTCTTCTCTAACTGGGAAAAGAATGCCTGCCTTTTTTCCCAGTGTTTCACTGAACAGCTGTGAGTTTTCAGACCATCTCCATGAAACAAGTTCACATATTTGCCTCCCCTTCAGCCTCACTCTTTCAATAATTAATCATTGAATCCAGATCATGTTGTTATTCCCAGTGTCCAAACACCAATTTAATTTGTTACAAGCAGGATAAATCAAGCTTTTCCATAACATAACAAAACTAAATAAAATTGTCACTCATGGGCATGAAAAATATAAAAATAAGTTGAATATTTAGCTTCCCATTCTAAGCCCATCTTAAGAGTCATTTGATGTCAAATCCTGATTCCAAGCTTTCATTATTGAAATAAGTATTAACAATTCAGCCAATTCAAAAGCTCTCTTTTATTATAAATAAGAGAAGGGGCTTGTTCAGTGTCTTATGATCAAATTGTATAGGAGAAAACACAAATCTTAGCCAGGCGGTGGTGGCTCACACATTTAAACCCAGCACTCGGAAGGCAGAGGCAGGCGGCTCTCTGTGAGTTTGAGGCCAGCCTGGTCTACAAGAGCTAGTTCCAGGACAGGAATCAAAAGCTACAGAGAAATCCTGTCTCGAAAATCCAAAAAAAAAAGAAAGAAAAGAAAAAACAAACAAAAAAACCCACAAATCTTACAGACCCAAGATCTTTTCTACTGTGATGTAACTCCATTTCCATGTTTTCAGTCTTCCTTCAACAGTTTTTTTTTTGTTTGTTTTGTTTTGTTTTGTTTTTTGGTTTTTCGAGACAGGGTTTCTCTGTGGCTTTGGAGCCTGTCCTGGAACTAGCTCTGTAGACCAGGCTGGTCTTTCCTTCAACAGTTTTAAGTCCATTCATTTATTTAAAAAAAAAACATTTGGGGGCTGGCCAGATAGCTCAGCAAGTAAAGTACTTATCACATAAGCATGAGGACTGGAGTTCAGATCTCTGGCACCCACATAAATGCTGAGTGGAGATAATATATGCCTAACATCCTAGTGTAGAGACAGACACATGGGGTCCCCCAGGTAAGGTGGCTAACTAGATTAGCTGAATTGATGAGCTCTGGGTTCAAATGGGATAATACAACTCAAAAGATAAAAGGGGGAGTAATTGAGGGAAACACCTAATGTTAACCTCTAGCTTCCAGATGCACTGTACATGTGCACGTGCACTTGTGCATATACATGTGTAGTAGGAGCCTCTTGTTTCTTTCTTACTGCTCAGCCCTGAAATAACCACACAGAAACTGTATTATTTAAATCTCTGCTTGGCCCATTAGCTCTAGCTTCTTATTGGCAAACTCTTCCATCTTAATTTAACCCATTTCTAGTGATCTGTGTAATAACACATGGCTGTGATTTACTGGGTAAAGTTCTGTCCTGCTCCAGTGGGGCTACATGGCTTCTCTCTGACTCCAACTTCTTTTTCCCAGCATTCAGTTTAATTTTTCCAACCTAGCTCTGTTCTGCCCTGTTCTGTTATAGGCTCAAAGCAGTTTCTTTATTAACCAAGGGTATTCACAGCATACAGAGGGGAATCCCACATCATAAATGCACCCACACACATACACAAACATATACCACACATACACATGTAAAAATTAATTTACTGGGATAGGAATATAGCTCAGTCAAAGAAGAGCATTTCCTTTGTGTGGACCATATTTCAAAGTGAAGTATCATCATGAAGAAGGAACTAAAAAGCACAAACACTTGTGATAAGGCAAGTATCCCATAGTGCTAAAGGTATAAAGAAATATATGGTATATGAGGAATGAGGAACCACAAGTTTTAGAATGGCAATCTCTCCTTCTTTCTCAAGTACCTATGTTGTATATGTATGCTCATGCTCCCCTCTCTTTGTGTGTGTGTGTGTGTGTGTGTGTGTGTGTCTGTATCCATTTCCTTACCACTAGAATTTCAAGTATGTACTACATTGCCTAGTTTTCACACAAGTTCTGGGGCTCAAACTCAGGGCCCCTTCCTTGCAAGGCATTTTACTGAACCATATCCCCAGTCCCATGAAAAGCATTACAAAACAGGATGTTTCATGTGTCATGGAAACATAAATGAAATGGTAAGACTCTTGTAATATTCATGTGTGATGGTTGTTTCCTTGTGGCCAGATGTGGTAACTAAGACCAACAATCTCAGCATTCTGGAGTCTTAAGCAGAAAGATTGTCACAAGTTTAAGGCCAACCTATCTTAAATAGTGAGCTCTAGGCCAGTCCAAGATATGGTTTGAGAGGCATTGTCTGAGTGGGGGTGGGGAGAAAGAAAAAAATTTCTACATAGTGGTAATTTAACAGTAAAGAATAAATTATGTCTTCCTCAGTGATCTGCATGTATCTTCTATGATTTATAATTTTCTTATTTTCATCCTATACTTATAGATAATTTATACAGAAAGTGGTAGAATGTCTTAATTACTTTCCTATTGTTGTGAAGAGCCACCATGAGGCAACTTACAAACGAAATAGTTTAGTGGGAGCTTACAGTTTCAGAGGACTAGTCTATGATCACCATGATGGCAAGCATAGTAGCAGGCGGGTAGGCAGGCATGACTCTGGAACAGTAGCTGAGAGCTTACATCTAACCCAAAAGGAGGAAACAGTTAACTGGAAATGGCATAGACTTGTGAAACCCCAGAGATCAACCTCAGTGACACACCTCCTCCAGCAAGGTCACACAATCCTTTTCAACAGTTCCATCAAACATATGGGCTCATGTGCATCATTCCTACTCACACCACCATGGAAAATAAACCATTAACTTTGCATAGCCATTATATTTTAGTTCAGTGCACTTTAATGCTGCCTGACAAAAGCATACATGAATGAAGTGGGGGCATAGGGGTGTGTTGGAATTAAGTAAAAGGTTATATATAAGAGTATTTCCTGAAAAGGTGAGACAAGCAGAAACACTATGGCTTAATGAAATAGTGTTACTACCATAAATATAAAAGTATTATTTAAGTAAAAATTGGAATTATACTAATTGAATGAATTTAAAAAACTCCCATATGTTTAAACCATAAAAAGATAAACATGACTATCTTTTATTAAACTGTTATTCTTTTCCACAAGATAATAAACTATACCTCAGACACAAAAGCCTTCAATATTTTGTCATCAAATAACTATATTTCATAATCATGAGCATGTTTACTACATTTAGTCCTCTGCTAAAATGAGATTTTATAAAACAGTATATCATGTAAATACTTATTAAATTAATCCCTTGTTAATCACCAGTGTTGTTTGCAATATAAGTAGCATTGAAATAAGTACAAATACAACTAAATCTTCACTTAAGTCTATCATTCAAAATTAAATTTCCTAGAACTTGCATTGCTAGATCACACTTTAAAGTTTTTGATACTTAGAACATTTACATCCAGAAAATGATACCTGCTTTACTACTTTAAATTATTTACTTAATGCAATAATCACTTCTTAAATTTTTTATTGACCTAGAACATACTCCAGTGATTGAAAGGTGCTTGACACAGAAACCTAATGTCCTGAATTCAATTCCTAGAATCCATAATGAAAGAAGAAAACTGATGCCCAAAATTTATCCTGACATACTCATATGCTATGACATGTGAATACAAACATACACACACACATACATCTAACATACACTGTAATGATTAATAATAGTAATAGTAAATAGAGAAGAGAAAGAAGAAATAATGAAAACAAACTATGGGCTGGAGAGACTGCTTAGCAGATAAGAGTATTTACTGGTTCTTCAGAGGATCAGAGTTCTGTTCCTGGTAACCACAGTTAGACAGCTTACATCTAACTGTAAGGACAGCTCCTTTTCTAGTTTTGGAGTATACCATATATGCACATGCACACAAAAATAAAAACAAAACATAAATATTTAAGAATAGATAAATAAAAGAAAAAAATTCTTTCAAAGGAACAAATGAGGCTTCATTAGCATAATTTGTCCCCCTTTTTAGAGTTCCTTTTTTAACCAGTAGACCTGATGGAGGAAGGTCATTGGCTAATAAAGGAACTGCCCTGGCCCATTTTATTGGTTAGGACATAGGTAGGTGGAGTAAACAGAACAGGACGCTGGGAGGAAGAGGAAGTGAGCTCAGTCTCGACAGCTTTCCTCTCAGGAGCAGAAGCCTGAGAGAGACGCCATGCCCCGCTCCCGGCATGAAGCTCCGACCCAGGATGGACTAGGCTAGAATCTTCCCGGTAAGACCGGTTCTCACAGATTATTAGAGATGGGTTGATCGGGATGTGAGAATTAGCCAGTAAGGGCTAGGGCTAAAGGGCCAAGCAGTGATTAAATGAATACAGTTTGTGTGTTGTTATTTCGGGGCATAAGCTAGCCGAGCAGGTGGCCGGGGTGCTGGGAACACAGCCGCGCCACTCTTATTACTTCATATGGCGCCCACGTGGACAACTGCTTCCACATAAAGCCTGAGACAGCTTGGGAAGTAATTCTAGAACAAAATGAAAGCATTGTGCCTGGTTTCTTGGTAGCAGCAATTTCTCGGTTCTACTCTGCTTGCTAGAGGCAAGCAAGGGCCTCATCTAAGAGAGGCTTCCTGACTCAGCTTTAGCTGCAAAGCCTGCAGCTCATTAAGAGGTCCTGCCACGAAACACTTAAATGGTGTTGACGAAAAGCTGAACGCATGCTTTTCGATTTTCAGCCGTAGAAGGAAAAAAGCTGCGCCGTTTAAAAATGCCAGCTTTCTGGGCTGTCCTGCCAGGGCAAACTCTGACTCTTTTACGCAGGCAGTTCATGCGGTTTGCAAGCACAGGCTGCTGAAGCTCAGCCGGTACCTCAGCCACGAGGCTGGAAAGCTAAGGAATGGGCTGGATCCAGCCGGCAAAGCCACGCCTTTAATCCTACTGATATTGCTTGGTAAATTAAAGACTCGTGTGGTCAGAAAAAGAGAGATATACAGTAAAGAGAGATTCAAAGACAGAGAAAATTTCTGAATGGTTTAAAGCGTGTTAAAAATATATGCAGACTTAAAGTTGAAATTCTTAAAGTAAAAAAAACATAAAAAAAGGAAGAGAGTTGTTGTGTGTGGTAGCACACGCCTTTAATCCCAGTGCCTAGAAGGCAGAGACAAACAGATCTCTGTGAGTTCAAGGTGTAGTAGTGTACACCTTTAATCCCAATGCCTGGGAGGCAGAAACAGGCGGATCTCTGAGAGTTCAAAGACAGCCTGGTCTACAGAGTTACTTCAGGTCAAAGATACAGAGAACCTGTCTCAAAAAGCAAAGAGTTAAAAGTAAAAATAAACAAAATAGAGGTTAAAACAAAGCTGCACAAAGATGGAAAATACACAGAGACTTTTGATACTGTATGCTATTATGCACTCTTTGAATTGTTTAAATGCTGAGGAAGGAGGAACAGATACTAAAAGATATTTATTTATAAATGCTGCTGAACTAATCCAACATAGATATTTTGAAGATGCCTTGACTTTGAAATTTGGATCTAAGGACATGATGCTTTGGAAAGGAGTTTCTTATTTTGTTTTCACAGAGGATGAGACGCTGTTCATTTCTTCTAATCCAATTTGGTATGATGGACCACGCCCTCCTGAAGGGTTGGTGTGAACACCTTCAGAAAATTGCTTCGCTCAACTGCCAACTGAGATGAAACTAGCACACAGGTTATACCTTGAAAGACCTAATTAACAACGCCCCCATTCAGCAGGAAGCAGTTTGGAGAGAAAAAACTGCGCCCATGTTCCCAAATATGGTTTATAAACGTTCTTTTACATTTAAAGGGGGATATGATATCGATATGAATAATTTGCATTAGTATAGATTTTGCTTTATTGATAGAGATTTAAGGTCAATTTTGTTATATGTATAAGTGTTTCTGCTATTGATTAAGATATTGTGATTGTGTAGTTCATTTAAATATGTACTGTATATTTAAGAAATATAGGTTGTTAATGGATAATCATCGATAATAGTAAAGCTTGTAGTCTTGTTAGTTAGATTTTCTAGATATATAGAGATGTATTTCAGTTAGATAGACATTCTTCATGTCTTTCAAAGATTACAGAATAGGACATTTAATGTTTTAATAACTGAGGACTTTTCATGACAATGAGACACTCTGCTCCTGGCAGCACCAATCTATTTCAAGAGGAAGATGGGCATCGAAGAGGCTCGTTATGGAATTTTGATAGCCATTTGGGCAAGAAACTGCTCTTGCCTGGACTATTGCATAAACTGGACACAGAGAACCCGCAGAGAGAGGACTACTGAACTTGCCTAAGGTGAGATGATCTTTCGGGGTTCCTGATTCATGAAAGAGTCTGCGAGACATTCTGCAGGACACAACATATAGTGACTGAACTGACTTTGAATTTTCCTGCTTTATGGAAATGTCTGCTGGATACCATGGGCCTGAAAGCTGAAGATGGATGCCCCAACGGTACAAAAGAACTTTGGGTGACTGTCCAGGCAGCGAGATGTCTTTGTCATTTCTAGAGTTTGAAGTTTCTTAGTTCTTGTTTACTTAGGTAATATTATATCTTTCTGGAGTCTTTGATGGAGTTAAGAATAGTTAGTTATAGTTATAGTTTTCCGTAGTTATGATAAAGATTATTGTAACTTTTACTTGATAACTGTTTTGTTATATGTAATTTTGCTATGTTAAAGCCTTTTTTTTTGTTTAAACCGAAAAAGGGGAAATGATGGAGGAAGGTCATTGGCTAATAAAGGAACTGCCCTGGCCCATTTTATTGGTTAGGACATAGGTAGGTGGAGTAAACAGAACAGGACGCTGGGAGGAAGAGGAAGTGAGCTCAGTCTCGACAGCTTTCCTCTCAGGAGCAGAAGCCTGAGAGAGACGCCATGCCCCGCTCCCGGCATGAAGCTCCGACCCAGGATGGACTAGGCTAGAATCTTCCCGGTAAGACCGGTTCTCACAGATTATTAGAGATGGGTTGATCGGGATGTGAGAATTAGCCAGTAAGGGCTAGGGCTAAAGGGCCAAGCAGTGATTAAATGAATACAGTTTGTGTGTTGTTATTTCGGGGCATAAGCTAGCCGAGCAGGCGGCCGGGGTGCTGGGAACACAGCCCCGCCACTCTTATTACTTCATAGACCAGGTTCTTCCATTTATTGATCATGATTGATTAGTTCCAAAACAGAAGATAATTATATTATATAATTTAATGGATCTATGTATCTGTAAAAATTGGGTTACATTTTTTCTTTATTGAAAATATTTTTTTCTTCACATACATGTCCTGAATATGCTTTCCTCTCCCTCTCCTCCCAGCTCTTTCCCATCTCCCCTCCCATACATATCCATCCCTTTCTGTATCTCATTAGGTACCAAGCAGGCTTCTAAAGAATAAAAATAAAATAAAGTATAATATAATGTAAGAGAGCATGGTGTCCTTTACTCACAGACAAGCACTAGGAAAACCAGTAATGGTCAGCATGCAGGCTTATCTCTTCTATGAGAAAGGATGTGTATACTTATTTTCCACCCAAAAGCCTGGGAGTGGGTGCTGTTCATAACCCGGTGCTTCACTATCTGTAGAACCAGTCCTCTCCCAACCCACCAGAATGTGTATCCCAAACTCTACATCCTTAGCTCTTTATCATTAACTTTGTTTCTCGGTCAGTAGAACCCATCCTTGGGTGAGATATCACAGAGACTTTATAGCCTGCTGACCTTTACGCTATCTCAGTCCAAGACCACACCAGATCCTAGGCCCTTTAGCTATAGAACCCATCTTCATGGTGGAGATTCCATGTACTTTTCAAACGTGTGTCTATCTAGTCATACCTTAAGCTTTATTGTGCACATGGGATTGGGTTAATTGCTACCAGGAAACTTTTTCCCAAAATTGGACTGTACTTAAATATGTCTAAAATAAACTGCCTGGTCTCAGACTACAGAAGTTTAAACCGGCACCAGCTAATTAAGTCATGCTGAGCCAAGTTTCCTTCTTTCCTCATATGGTTTGTTTCCCTGCTAATTGGGATGCTTGCAGGGATACCTCTCCACAATATAATAAGACATTTTTAAAAATTTCTAATACATCAGAATAGAAAAAAAAACAGAAGGAAAAGTGCACAAGGAAAGGCACAAGAAACAGATATAGATACAAAGGTCCAATCATTCACACGCTTGGGAATCCCATAAAAGCACTAGACTGGAAGCCAGACTATAAGCACAGAGGACCTGGTGAAAAGCCTTGAAGGCCCTGTGCATGCAGCTTCAATCTCTGTGGGTTCATATGTATAAAGATCGTGTTGATTTAGAGGGTCTTTTTCCTGGTGTCTTTCATCCCCTCTGCCTCTTATACTCTTTCCATTTCTTTTGCAGGTTTCCCTGAACGGTGAGGGGAGCAATTTGGTGAAGACATTCCATTTAGAGCTATGTATTCCCCAAGGTCTTTCTATGTTCATTGTCTTACTGTGGATCTCTATGTTTTTCCGATCTGCTAGAGGAGGAAGTTTCTTTGATGATGTCTGAGCCACACACTGGCTTGCTGGCTTCCTTGGAAAGGGTTAATGTTAATTTTTAAAGAAAGGTGTTACTCATCTGAATTCCTTTTTCATGTTGAATAATCATAAATTGTTCCTTCAGGGAATAGGATAACCAATTTTTACAACTAATGCTTTCTTTTCTTTTATATTCTGAATGTTTATACAGCTATTTTGTCTGTTATTATATTTATTTATAATGTTACATGCCATGGAATATAGATTCTTATTATTTTCTTTTAGCAAAAAAATAAAAATAATGTTAAGCAATTGTCTCACAATAATTTTCAGTGTCTTTTCCCAGCTGAATATTTTCAGTGAAAATTTTCTATCCATCACATGTTAAATATTCTTTGTATTTGGTTTTATTCCTGAACTCAGACTCTTTTGGCAGAAAAACACTGAAAGTATCATTTAGAAAATACAAATACCTACAGTGTAACCATCTAATCCAAGTGCTTTGGATTATATATTAGAGCTACTAGATTGACAAGTTTTTAAGTTTTTATTTAGTATATACTATGTTTTTATTATAGTCTTTAGTATATTATAAGCATTTTATCATTGCAATGAAATAACTGGATATTATTTTAATGAGTTTGTAGTTCTGCTTATAATAACTTTATAGTGCTAGATATCTTTAGGTTTTGCTGTTATGAAATAAGCTATGATTAATTTATATATACATTGTATTTAAAAATAAGCATTTTGATATTTATTTATAGAAATAGCATAGTTGCTGAAGCCAATGTGGAAAATATAAGTATAAATTTAATAAAATTAAATTGATTTGAATTTTTGTCAAGTTGATACATTTGGCTTTTCTGCTCTTTCATGAAATTCTCAAATTATTCAATTATTCTTGGTGCTGCTATTGTAAATGGTGTCAGTGTTTGGTGATATTTGTGTTCTGACATGATTCTACATGCAGAATGACTTATATTTTTACACCTCTAAACATCTTCTCCAATCAGCCCCTCTGTAATGAGGAATAGTATCTAGATGGGAAGGTAAAGTAACTCTGCCAGGATACTGCATCTATGATTTAGCTCTTCCATCATTGTGTCTCTGCCTGCATCTTCTTCCTTCTCCTCTTGTCTCCTCTGTCTCTCCCCACCCATTCAAAGCATCAGTAGCATTTGGGTTATACTAACAACATTTTTTTTCTATATATGTCTCAACTTCTGATTTGTTCTAGCAACTATAGCACTAAGTATGTTTATTTATGTAAAATAAAATCTAGTTTGCTCACCTTTTCACCTGTGAGGTCCTTGGAACTCTGCAACATAGCTTGTTCCAGTGCTGAGGGGAACTAAGAGGTGAGTCAATGGCCACAGGGCTGGACAGCCAGACACCCCACTTTCTGGGATCTCCCCAGCGGTACAAAACCCAGGGGGTATGAAACCCAGAGGCCCCTCCTCAACTCCCTTGGCTTTTCTAGCCAGCCAGCAGGGAGTTTTCCTGCTGCTGGGCTATCCCCCAGCCCACTTTGCCCCCAAACCTGCCTTTTCACCTGTGAGTTCTGTGAAACCCTGCAACAGAGCTTGCTCCAATACTGAGGGGACCTAAGAGAGGGAAGACCAAGAAAAACTCCCAAGTTAGGATTTTTCATGACAGTGAGACACATCTGTTCCTGGTAGCACCAATTACTTCAAGAAGAAGATGGGCATTGAAGAGGCTCCTCATGGAGTTTGTTAGCCACTTAGGCACGAAACTACTCTTGCCTGGACTGCATGATGAACTGGACATGCAGGACTCACAGAGAAATGACTGCTGAACTTGCCTAAACTTGAGACAATCCTTCGAGGTTCTTGCTACATGAAAGAGTCTGCCAGACATTCTGCAGGACACAGAAGAAAGTGACTAACAAACTGCCAATCAATATAGGTGGAACTGCCCTAGAAATTTCCTGCTTCATGAAATTGTCTGATAGATACTATGGGCCTATAGGCTGAATTTGGATGCCCCAATGGCACAGAAAAACTTTGGGTGACTATCTAGGCTGTGAAATGTTTCTGTCATTTCTAGAGTTTGGGAAGTTGTTTATAATGCACTTTCTGTTTACTTAGAAAATGTTATATCCTTCTGGAGTCTTTAATGGGATTGAAGAATTTATAGTTATAGTTTTCCTTAGTTATTATGAAAGATAAAGTAGATATAAGTATTATAACTAAAATTCTTGATTGAGACCTGTTTCGTTATATGTGATTTTACTATGTTAAAGTTAGAACCTTCCTTTTTATTTAAACAGAAAAGATGGGGTGATGTAGGATTCCCCCTCTGTATGCTGTGAATAGTATTGGTTAATAAAGAAATGGTTTTGGATCTATAGCAGAGCTATAGGGTAACAGAGCTAGGTGGAGAAAACTAACCTGAATGCTGGGAGGAAGAAAGCAGAGTCAGAGAGAAGCCATGTAGCCCCACCGAAGCCAGACAGAACATTAGCTGGTAAGCCACAGCCACGTGGTGATACACAGATTAATGAAAACGAGTTAAATTAATATGTAAGAGTTAGCCAATAAGAACCTAGAGCTAACGGGCTAGGCAATTATTTAAAAATATAGTTTTTGTGGCAGCAGAAACCAACAAGTGGCCCCCTCCTACAACATCATTTCCTATACCTTCCAAAAGAACTCCATGTACTAGGAGACAAGCATTCAAACATGAGCATATGGGGACATTCTCATTTAAGTCACCACAGTTCTCCTCCATTTTTGCCACATTTTCATAATCAGTTCTTCTATGGGTGAACATCGTCTCTTTTGACTAGACCAATAATCAACATGGATGAACAAGTATCTCTGTGTTAAGATATAGAGTCCTTCATTGTTATTATATTTGTGTCATTTTTATTTCCTTTAGTGATAAAATACGGATAACATATTACACATCATATAATATGATAGCAAATATTTACCTATATTTTGTGGGAGAAGAGAGTTGTGGCTACTTTTATTACTGAGATAGGACCTTGATATTTAGTCTAGTCTAGCCTATAACTCATGATCCTTATGTCTCTGCTTGTAGAGTTCTAAGATTACAAGAATATGTCACCCCAGCTAACTTTATCTCTTGTTTGTAAATAGTGCTTTCAAAACATTCTAATATTCTTCTTTTTGACTGTACTTTATATAATCTCTCCGTGTTATCTTAGTGGTAGACTATAGTTGCTAATCACTCCCTATGTGATTCTAGTTGGCTGTACTTCGCTATGTGAAAAGATTCCTCTGGCCTTGTCTTTGACTCCTAGATGCCATTTGTTTTGGTCTGTACATGTAGTATCCTCCAGCAAGGATCATATAGAAGACTTAATCACGAATGCAAAAGGTACTCATAGATAGCGCTTTGGAGAAGTGATTGGATCATGAGGGTCACGACTTCAGCAGTATATTAACCCATTTTTTTGATTCACAAGTTGAAAATTGTAGGTGAGCACCTGCTTTGAGGAAGTAGATCAAAGGAAGAGGCTTTGATGTCTATCTTATCTCCAAACCCTTTCTATATATTTTGCTGCTTCCCGTATGTCATGAGGTAAGCTCTTTTCTATGATGCCTTCCTGCAGGAATATACTGCTTTTCTATGGGTCTAGAAACAAAACAAGCCAGCAAACATGCATTTAAACCTCTGAAGATGCTGAATGAAAATATACCTTTCGTCTTTAATTTGTTTGCCTCAAGTATTGTCACAGTGACTGGACAGTTAACTTACTCACATTTTGATTGTCTTAGATGCAAGAAGAAATCGAAGTACTTTGGTGAAAAGGCAAGCATAATCTGTTTACCAATTTGGTAGCCATCCAGACAGTAGTAAGAATAAAAGTAGTGTTACAAAGGCTGTTGTTCTTGGATAGATTCCTCTCTGTGTGTTTTGGGATATTTGTTACACTGGTGCCTTTTGATTGGTTTAGTAAAGAGGTGAATGGCCAATAGCTAGGCAGGAAGAGATTAGGCAGGAGACAGAGAGGACTGAGGGGGTGATAGAGGCCAGATATGGAACAAGCCAAACATATGGACATAGAGAAGAGTTTTAAAAAGCCACTTAGTAGAAAGTAGCTTAATATAAATGGGTTAATTTCATTTATAAGAGGTAGTTGGGAAAAAAAGCTGAAGCTAAGGCCTAGTTTTCATAATTAGTAATAAGTCTCCCTGTCTTTATTAGTGATCTGGCAGCCCAAAGAAAATTCTGACTATACTTTGTGCGCTGAAAGAGCCTCTAGTGCATGAAGAGTTACAACCAATGGCTTCGAAGAAAGGAAGAATCAGTCTTTACAAGCATAAGACCCTGCCAATATATATTCTAACATATATATATATATATATATATATATATAGAGAGAGAGAGAGAGAGAGAGAGAGAGAGAGAGAGACATGACAAAGGCAACATAGGGAGAATCAAATTTATTTGGCTTACATTTCCATCTCACTGTTCATCACTGGAGGACGTCAGGACATGAACTCAACAAAGGCAAAAAACCTGGAGGCAGGAGCTGACACAGAGGCCATGAAGGCTGCTTACTGGTTTGTTCCCCATAGCTATGCTGCCACTGGGGCCATACAGACCTGAGTGACATGTGCTGCCAACTGGGGCCATGGCACCATATAGGCAGAGCTGCAGCCACGGCCATGCCTGGATCTTTGGCCAAGCCACAGCTAAGGTCTGTGTTGCTGTCTGAGGTTCCTGTTGCCATTGAGGGCTGTGCAGATGCTCGGGATCTTGGCTGACACCTGAGGTCATGGTGGTGTTTGAGGGCCTTGCAGCTACTAGGCTAATGCCAATTTGAGTGACCTGCACTTCCAACTGGAGCAGTCATGGTGGTGATATCCCGGCCCAAGCTGCTGACAAGGACCATGTCTCTGTCCATGGTTCAAATGCAGTTGGGTTTAATGTTGATATACACAGCCTATGCTGCCACTAAGGGCCACACAGACAACTGGGCTCTGGTAGCACCTAGAGCCATGTTAGTGTAAGAGGCCCATTCTGCTGCTGGAGATTTAAAGATCTAAGAGGCCTGTGCTGCCACCCAGAGCCATGGTATTGTCCAGGCTGCTGTCAAGTGCCATGTCTGGGTCCATGGCCCTGTCACAGCTGTGGTGGTCCCTGTTGATGTCCTGACTCCTATTCCCACCGAAGACAGTGAAGATAGGCCTTCGCAGTATTGGCATAGCTCCTCACTGGTTAATGAACTAGGGAGAAATAGCCCTGTCCTTCACTAACTGTAGCACTCAAAAGACCAAGCCATGGGGCTCATCCAGGCAACACAGTAGAGCTGATCCTGTTGGTGATATGGATGAACCAGCCCTGAGGGCAATGAGAGCAGGAGAGCTGACCCTGCCTCCCCTCATATACTTGCGCTCTCTCTCTCTCTCTCTCTCTCTCTCTCTCTGTGTGTGTGTGTGTGTGTGTGTGTGTGTGTGTGTGTGTGTGTGCGCGCGCGTGTACAGGTCAGCCAGCCCTGAGGGCATGAGAGCAGGAGAGCTGACCCTGTCTCCCCACCCAATCTACCAGGTAGTGGCTTAGGTAAGGGAAAGATGCCCTCCCACCTCACCTCCCCTTGTCACCTGCTGTAGGCAGGAGAGCTGGCCTCAGGGCCAGTAGAGTAGGATGGCTGGCCCTGCACCTAACCAAGTGTGGCCATCATGAGAGAGGGCTTTGTACCTTGCCTGGGTAAATTGCAGAGCTGGTCCTGGTCGTGTGGAAGCAGGTGAGTGGGCTGCAAGCGTGTGGGAGTGGGAGAACTGGTCGTGCTCCTTGCTGCTTGCTGCACTGGGTAAACTAGCCAGGGCAATGTTGGAGAGTTCACCCTTTCAGTGCCAATGAGGGAAAACTGGCAGGCCGATGAACCCAGCTACTTCCTGGGCCCAGAGACAAGGATCTGAGTTGGCCCACCCCAACACCCACCTCATCTACGAACTACTGGAGCATGTGAAGGGGCCAAACTTGCAGATCCAAAGCTAAAAGATCTCTATGACACAAAACAACAACAGAATATCTAAGAGGAGTCCCAGTGAGGGCTCAGTATTGAGGGTGTAGCAGAAGCCAGAGACCTCTAGCCAGATCAATGACTCACTACAAAGAACACTTACAAATAAAAATGCATGGACTAAAAGGAGCATTGTGTGACTCACTGTGTCACACTACAGTTTCCAAGCTGAGGCAGCCCTTCTCTTTGTCTGTCTGTCTGTCTGTCTGTCTCTCTCTCTCGTTAGTTTGTTTCAGTTTTTGTTTGAGGGAGCTGTTTGTTTTTCTTTATTTTGTGAGGGAGGTTGCAAGGGCAGAGGGAAGATATAAAGGGATAGGGAGATGAGTGGGATCAGGATGCATGATGTGAAATCCACAAAGAATCAGCCAAAAACAATTATACTTTCATTAATTAGGCATAGTGGTACACACCTTTAATCCCAACACTCTGGAGGCAAAAACAGGTGACTCTCTGAATCTTTAATACCAGCACTCTGGAGGCAAAAACAGTCCAGCCTGGTCTACAAGTGAGTTTCATGGCAGCCTGCGTCACATACAGAGAGAGAAAAGAAAGATTATTGATGTAGGAGTGTCATATATCAATCTGTTGATTTCATTGGTTAAGCAATAAAGAAACTGCTTGGCCCTCATAGGTTAAAACATAGGTGGGAGGAGAACAGAAGGCTGGGAGAAAGAAGCTGAGTCAAGGAGTCGCCATGATTCTCCCACTCCAGGCAGACGCAGGTTAAGATCATTCCTGGTAAGCCAGCTCGTGGGCTACAGATAATTAGAAATGGGCTAGTCCAGGTGCGAGAGCTAGCCTAGAAGAGGCTAGATAGAAATGGGCCAAGCGGTGTTTAAAAGAATACAGTTTCGGTGTAATTATTTCGGGTAAAGCTAGCCTTGCGGGCTGCCGGGTGCCGGGGACGCAGCCCGCCACTCCTATTTCAACAGAGTGGCGGACTAAATCCGCCACTAAAAACTAAATCTCAGGTTTTTAAGTGGATTTAGTGATGGAATTAAAAATAAGGGAGAAGGAGTTTAATACAGATTTTTGCTGTTTGTTGGTGGCGTGCTGTAGAGAGATTTCCTGATTCGGCAACAGCAGCAAAAAAAAGCTGCGTCATTTAAAAGTGCAGCTTCTTGGGACTGTGCTGCCAGTGCAAACTCTGGCTTTAAAGCATTTCAATGGATTTTATGAGACTGGATGTTTGTGTTCCTGCTTGGGATCAGAAGGATAGTGCTCTCAGCTCTCCCTGCCTGCACCTGGGCAGATGGCAGAATCATTCTTAGGCAGGCGGAAGAGCATGGAGGAAGAGACGTGTTTTCAGACTGCTCAGTGCTCTGCATGTCAGATTTGGTTGTAACTTGGATAAAAAAAAGTTTCTGTGCTGCATGCTCAGTCTCAAAATTAAACTGCTGAGTGTGGCTCCAATGTGGACTTGCTGTGTGCCTGCAACTGTGCTCAGCTCAGGGGCACCAATGGACCTGAGGCAGGAGCAGCTGCTCCATGCTGAACTGTGCTGACCTCAGGCAGGAACTGCCGTAATTACCATAATAACAGCGCAGTTAAGGTTTAGACTTGGCAGTAAACAGGCAGTACAGTATTACCCCTACATGGTGCAACTTAAGTTTTTAAGAAGTGCTTAACATTTTAAGAAATGCTCCTGGATAGTAAAAAAATGTTATAGATTCACAATAAAACAGATTCAGACATAAAAGACCACACTGTTGGATGAATGTACGTAGGCTTGAGAGAGAGAACAAAAAGAATATAGAGAATAAAGTTAATGGGTTTAAAAAAAAGGGTAAAGTCTTTCAAGAGACAGAGTACAGATAGTTAAGAGATAAAAAGAAATAAAGAAAAATAAGCCATGTAAAAATGGAAAATTCACAGAGAGTCTGGATTATATACATTGTGTTTTCTTTAAAATTTTTGACTGTGAAGTAGCTAAGTACAGAGAGACATTTCATTACATGGGCTGCCAAGCTAAACCAGAATGGATATAAGGGTATTACGATTTCAAAATTTAGGTCTAAGGATATGATGCTTAGGAGAGGGTCTTCTTTTGTTTTCACAGAGGACCAGACCCTGTGGATTGATTATATCCCGATATAATGATATGTATGATAGATCACGGCCTCCCAAAAAGTTTCTGTGAACGCCCTCAAAAAATTACTTCACTCAACTGCCAACTGAGATGAACCTGACACACAGGTTACACCCTAAATGATCTGATTAACAGTGCCCCCCATTCAGCAGGAAGCAGTTTGGAGAGAAAAAACTGCGCCCACATTCCCAAAATATTGTTTATAAATGTTCTTTTACATTTAAAGGGGGAAATGATATAGATATGAATAATTTGCATTGGTATGGATTTTAAGGTCAATTTTGTTATATGTAAATGTATTTCTGATCTTGAATAAGGTGTTATGATTGTGTAGTTCATTTTTAAAATGTAATGCATAATTAGGAAATATAGGTTGTTGATGGATAATCATAAATAATAGTCAAGTTTGTAGTCATGTTAGTTAGATTTTCTAGATATATAGAGATATATTTCAGATAGGCATTCTTCATATCTCTCAAAGGCTACAGAATATGGCATTTAAAATATTTTAATAACTTAGGACTTTTCATGACAATGAGACATGTCTGCTCCTGGCAGCACCAATCTACTTCGAGAGGAAGATGGGCATCGAAGAGGATCCTTATGGAGTTGGACAGCCATTTGGGCAAGAAACTACTCTTGCCTGGATTGTTGCATAAAATGGACACAGAGTACCCGCAGAGAGAGGACTGCAGAACTTGTCTAAAGGTGAGACGGTCTTTCGGGGTTCATGACTCATGAAAGAGTCTGCAAGACATTCTGCAGGACACAGCAGAAAGTGACTGAACTGTCTTTGGAATTTCCTGCTTGATGAAAATGTCTGCTGGATACTATGGGCCTGAACGCTGAAGATGGATGCCCCAACGGTACAGAGGAACTTTGGGTGACTGTCCAGGCAGCGAGATGTTTCTGTCATTTCTAGAGTTTTCTTATTTGTAATAATAAGAGTGGCGGGGCTGCGTTCCCAGGACCCCGGCCGCCTTAATTACTACAGATTGGTGCCGAACGTGGGGCTCGAACCCACGACCCTGAGATTAAGAGTATCATGCTCTACCGACTGAGCTAGCTGGGCAGGCGGCCGGGGTGCTGGAAATGCAGCCCCGCTGCTCATATTACTTCACTTATTTCTTGTTTACTTAGGTAGTATTATATCCTTCTGGAGTCTTTGATGGAGTTGAAGAATGAATAGATAGTTATAGTTTTCCTTAGTTATGATAAAAGATAAAATAGATATAAATATTGTAACTGTAATTCTTGCTTGATAACTGCTTTGCTATATGTAATTTTGCTATGTTAAAGTTAAAGCCTTCCTTTTTTTGTTTAAACAGATGTGGGAGTGTCATATATCAATCTGTTGATTTCATTGGTTAAGCAATAAAGAAACTGCTTGGCCCTATCGTTAAAACATAGGTGGGAGGAGTAAACAGAACAGAAGGCTGGGAGAAAGAAGCTGAGTCAAGGAGTCGCCATGATTCTCCCACTCCAGGCAGACGCAGGTTAAGATCATTCCTGGTAAGCCAGCTTGTGGGCTACAGATTATTAGAAATGGGCTAGTCCAGGTGCGAGAGTTAGCCTAGAAGAGGCTAGATAGAAATGGGCCAAGCGGTGTTTAAAAGAATACAGTTTCAGTGTAATTATTTTGAGTAAAGCTAGCCGTGTGGGCGGCCGGGGGCTGGGGACACAGCCCACGGCTCCTATTTCAACAGATTATATTATGATTGTATCATTTCCCTAGTCCCTTTCCTCCCTCCAAATCTTTCCGAATATGCTTCCTTGCTCTCTTTCAAATTCATGGACACTTTTTTACTAATTGTTGTTGCATAATATATGCATATTCTTAAATATATTTATTCATACCTCTATATAACAATTTTCTTAAATGGCCATCAATTTGTGAGGAAGTGAGGAGGAGTTACAAGAGAGGTCTGAGGGAGTGGGGAATGGTGTAAATACAGTAGAAACACAAGAAAAAATTTAAAATTAATTACAAAAATATGATGATCCTCTGAACTCCTTTTAAAACTCCAGTTAATATAAAAGAAACTTTGCTGGATTTCATATACATCTGCCAATGTTCAACCATCATCTTAGGAAAATTTATTTGGAAAAAATATTTCATAACTTCCTTTTATGTGGTCTCATAATATTGAATAAGCATAAAAATGTCAATATTTTCTATATAAACATTATAATTTCCTTGTACAGAACAGACAGAAAAAAAGGAAAAGTTTTCCTTTTACCTCAGTATTGCCATAAAAATTCAACCACAAGTTTCAAAAACATGAGAAAGAAATGGTTTTCTACATTGAGTAAGACAAAATCATGGATGAAAAATTTGTTTTCACTTTTGGAATTGCATCCATTGGCTAGTGATTTTTCAAAGTTTACCTAGCTTTGTTTTCAAATGACTTTTCAATTTTTTTCCCACTAAATTTACTAAACTTAGATGTCAAAATGGCTCTGTTCAATTTCAGGCGTCAAATTTACCTTGTCTGTTGTGTTTAATAACAAATTATAATGTAAGAAGAAACCATAAACCTTTCTGACATTAAACCTGTGAACTTGCTTGCACCCCAACATGTACAGTTTCCCTTCTTAGGCATTCCAAAGTCACAATTTTGGCCCTAGTGTCTACCATAAGACAAACAGTCTCTATAAAAATATTTAGTCAAGAGTGGATACAGGAAGAGTAATTAATGTAGACTGATGGGGGAGGGTGGTAGGGGAGTGGGGAGGGGAGGAGGGGAGCAGGGAGGAGAACATGAGAGAGCAGGAAAGTTGAGTTGGGTGAACACAGAGAGGGAGAACAAGGAAAGAAATACCTTGAAAGAGAGAGCCATTATGGGATTAGCAAGAAAAGAAGCACTAGGGATTTTCTGAGCAATCCACAAGGATGACCCCAGTTAAGTCCCTAAACAATAGTGCAAAGGGTGCCTGAACTGACCTTCCCCTGTAATCAGATTCATTACTACCTTAATTATCATCATAAAACCTTCAATGTAGTGATACTTCATTTGTACTTTAATGAATAAATCTTACCTGAAGTTCAAAGAGTAAAAAAGCTGCACTGATCTGATGGAGGAAGGTCATTGGCTAATAAAGGCACTGCCCTGGCCCATTTTATTGGTTAGGACATAGGTAGGTGGAGTAAACAGAACAGGACGCTGGGAGGAAGAGGAAGTGAGCTCAGTCTCGACAGCTTTCCTCTCAGGAGCAGAAGCCTGAGAGAGACGCCATGCCCCGCTCCCGGCATGAAGCTCCAACCCAGGATGGACTAGGCTAGAATCTTCCCGGTAAGACCGGTTCTCACAGATTATTAGAGATGGGTTGATCGGGATGTGAGAATTGGCCAGTAAGGGCTAGGGCTAAAGGGCCAAGCAGTGATTAAATGAATAAAGTTTGTGTGTTGTTATTTCGGGGCATAAGCTAGCCGAGCAGGCGGCCGGGGTGCTGGGAACGCAGCCCCGCCACTCTTATTACTTCGCTGATCAGCTTTACAGACCAGGCAGTGGTGACACACACCTTTAATCTCAGTAGCTACACTAGTTTGCCATAGAAACTTGGAGGTAGTGGTGCATGCTTTTAAATGGCAGCACTAGAGAAGAATTTAAAATGGGAGGAGCCAGCTCTCACACACATTCTGAGATTCCTGGAGGCAAGATCGTTGAGGTGGAGGTTAAGAGACGGTGGCTAGCTGCTTTGTTTCCTGACCTTCAGGTTGAATGTCAATATCTGTGTTGGGGTTTGTATTGTACTGCACTTCATCCAGTAGCTGACTGAAGCAGATGCAGGGAGTCCAGTCATAAAGAGGGAGGAGCAATATTTTGAGCAAAAGGGCCAAGACCATGATGGGGAAACCCACAGGAACAATTGGCCCAAGTTAGATGGAGCTCACTGTCTCCAGATTGGTGGCTGGGGAACCTGCATAAGACTGAGCTAGGTCCTCTGAGTGTGAGTGACAGTTGTGTGGCTTGGGCAGTTTGTGGGAACACTAGCAGTGGAACCAGTATTTATTCCTAATGGGCTCTTTCCTATTGAGGGATACCATGCTCAGCCTTGATACAGAGGAGAGGGCCTTGGTCCTACCTCAAGTGATATGCCAGACTTTGTTGACTCCCCAAGGGAGGCCTTCCCTTTGCTGAGGAGCAGATAGGTGGTGGGGTGGTGGGAAGGTTGGGAGAGCAGGATGAAGGGGGGGGAAGGGAACTGGGATTGGTATATAATAAAATAAAATTGTTTTAAAAAGAAAAGAAAAATTGAACCAGGGATAAGCTTGTTTTTTTAATTAATTAATTTATTTATTTATTAAAGATTTCTGCCTCCTCCCACCACAGCCTCCCATTTCCCTACCCCTCCCCCAATCAAGTCCCCCTTTCTCATCAGCCCAAAGAGCAATCAGGGTTCCCTGCCCTGTGGGGAGTCCAAGGACCTTCCACCTCCATCCAGGTCCAGTAAGGTGAGCATCCAAACTGCCTAGGCTCCCACAAAGCCAGTACGTGCAGTAGGATCAGAAACCCATTGCCATTGTTCTTGAGTTCTCAGTAGTCCTCATTGTCCGCTATGTTCAGCGAGTCCGGTTTTTATCCCATGCTTTTTCAGACCCAGGCCAGCTGGCCTTGGTGAGTTCCCGATAGAACATCCCCATTGTCTCAGTGTGTGGGTGCACCACTCGCGGTCATGAGTTCCTTGCTCGTGCTCTCTCTCCTTCTGCTCCTGATTTGGATCTTGGGATTTCAATCCGGTGCTCCAATGTGGATCTCTGTCTCTGTCTCTTTTCATCGCCTGATGAAGGTTAATATCCAGGAGGATGCCTATATGTTTTTCTTTGGGTTCACCTTCTTATTTAGCTTCTCTAGGATCATGAATTATAGGCTCAATGTCCTTTACTTATGGCTAGAAACCAATTATGAGTGAGTACATCCCATGTTCCTCTTTTTGGGTCTGCCTTACCTCACTCAGGATAGTGTCTTCTATTTCCGTCCATTTGCATGCAAAATTCAAGAAGTCCTTGTTTTTTACTGCTGAGTAGTACTCTAATATGTATATATTCCATACTTTCTTCATCCATTCTTCCATTGAAGGGCATCTAGGTTGTTTCCAGGTTCTGGCTATTACAAACAATGCTGCTATGAACATAGTTGAGCATATACTTTTGTTGTAAACTTGTTATGCACTATAATTTCAAAAGTCCAAGTCAAAGATTTCACACAAGTCTCCTTATTTGTCAACAAGCAGAGCAAATGTTGCTGAGGTGTCTGCTGGGTCCATGCAGTCAACAAATATGTTTGAAACTGAAAAATTTAAGAGTTTGGGGATAAGAGTTCTAATGGCTTCATTAAGGTAAGAAATATAAACTCTAGTGGATTGAGAAGCAAACCAGAAAAGGGAAATAATGCACACAGACAAATATTTGAGCATGTCTATCTCTGTAAAACAGGAAAACAATGCATGGTATATATAATAAGTGAGTTGGAAGAAGTGTCTTTTCCTTTACTATGGTAAAAATATTGTGGTTAAATATGAGCAAGAGAATCAGTAGAGAAAAAAATGCATCTGAATAGAGTAATCTTTTTTTAATTAATTTATTTATTTATAAAAGATTTCTGTCTCTTCCCTGCCACCACCTCCCATTTCCCTCCCCCTCCCCCAATCAAGTCCCCCTCCCTCGTCAGCCCAAAGAGCAATCTTGTGTATTGTTTTTGTTAAGAGGTCTAAAGCAACCGTGCCTAAGGGTATTTTGCTTCAAGCCCCCCCAAAATCCATAGAGATCAAATGATAACTTAAGTTTGAAAAATAAAAAAATGAAAATAATATACTCACAAAAACTATTAACATGGTATTCTGCAATACTATAAGCCCTGCAAATTAGAATATCACTGTAGCTGTAGCATTGGGAATCATTAGTAATTAAAATGTTGGGATATTTCAAACTTTAAAGAAAAATACCCCTCTGTCTCTGTCTGTATCTCTCTATCTCTGTTTCCTTCAGGGTCTGTCTCCCTGACTCTGTTTCTATCTGTCTCTATCTTTCTGGCTATCTGTCTTGTCTGTCTGTCTGTCTATGTGTATCTCTCTCTCTCTCTCCATTTCTCACTTTTTTGAGACAAGATCTTCACATATAGCACTAGCTATCCTAGCCCAAGCTGGCCTTCAACTCATGTTGAAGTGCCGATAGTACAGACATGCATCACCACACATGGCCTATGTTTCATATTTTAAAGTAATTTAAATGGGTCTTTTTTGTAAATAATGCTACTTTCCCTGCTGAAAATTTCTGGATCATATTGGTTGTTACTGGTATGTTTGTTCCAGGTTTAAAATTGATTGCTATTGCATAGCATAATGATAAAAGGAAGAAAACTGTATTTTTAGAAAGAGCTGTGACTGCTCTAGGTCTGTTGCTAATTAGCTATAGAAAATGCCATTGCAGGTTTATCTTTGCTGTCTGACTATCTACAAAACAAGGATGATAAGGTCTATCACACCTTTCTCACTATGAATAAACTGTAAGGATCAAACATGCGCATATGTGAAACCCTTTCGGACCCATAGCATACCCTGTACTATGTAACTGGATAAGAAGACATGAAACCCCTGTGCAAAATGGAGTTCCACTTTCTAGGAATGCGATGCTGAGTAGACGTTTTAGCACTTCTTTTTCCAAGTCTTTCATTTCGGAAATGTAGATAACATTCCCTAAATTCTGGAATTTCTAACAAGATTAAATGAGTTGTTAGGTTCAATGTGTCTAGTTTGACATTTAATCTGCCTACGACTGTGTTTTTTTTATATCTAGGCTAAATTTGTAAACTAGGGAAGACTCTACTTGAATGATATGTGATAGAATTCTAATAATAAGTACACAAAATCTTTTGCAGGTTTGCTATTAGATATGTGGTCCTCAGAACCAGAGCAGCCATGTTACTTAAGAGCCTCTCATGAATACATCTGAGACCCAAACTAGACTTATAAAATTATATATCTATTTCAAGAAAATCTCCAAGTGACAGGTTCAGGATTAATTTTTTAAATCACAAACTGATAACCAACAACCAGCTGTTGGAAGTGATTTGAAATAAACCTATGGTGTCATTTCCTTGTGTGCATTTTCCTTTGTCGCCAATCTCTCCACTATGTTTTATTATGGAAAGAAATTAGCTGGGACCTGGGGAGACAGCTCAGCAGTTAAGAGCATTTGCTGTTCTTAAGAAAAACCCGTTATGTTCTCATCACCCACAATGGGTGCCTCACAGCCAGGAGACCTAACCTTCTTTCTGGTCTCTGCAGGCACCTGCATGCAGGTGGTACCCATACAAACAAGCCATCACACATATTTACATAAATAAAAATAATTTCTAAAAAGCAAAACTAAAAGAGAAATTTTTTTTAATTGAGAAAAGGAGAAAAAAAACAAGTTTCCACCTCCTCCCAGCCTCCCATTTCCCTCCCCTTCCTCCCACCCTACGCCCCCTCCTCCCATAGCCCCCTCCTCCCACCTTTCTCCCCCTCCCCCCACTCCTTTCCCCATCCCTCTCCAGTCCAAAGAGCAGTCAGGGTTTTCTGCCCTGTGGTAAGACCTAGGACCTCCCACCTCCGTCCATATCTAGGAAGGTGAACATCCAAACTGGCTAGGCTCCCACAAAGCCATCACATTACGTAGGATCAAACCCCCGTGCCATTGTCCTTTGCGTCTCATCAGCCCTCATTGTTCGCCATGTTCAGAGAGTCCAGTTTTATCCCATGCTTTTTCAGTCACAGTCCAGCTGGTCTTGGTGAGCTCTCAATAGATCAGCTCCACTGTCTCAGTGGGTGGGTGCATCCCTCGTGGTCCCGACTTCTTTGCTCATGTTCTCCCTCCTTCTGCTCCTCATTGGGACCTTGGGAGCTCAATCCAGTGCTCCATTGTGGGTCTCTGTCTCTATCTTCATTCATCACCAGATGAAGGTTCTATGATGATATGCAAGGTATTCGTCAGTATTGCTCTAGGATAGGGTCATTTCAGGTTCCCTATCCTCAACTGCCCAAGGAACTAACTGGGGACCTCAGCTTGGGCACCTGGGAGCCCCTCTAGGGTCAGGTCTCTTGCCAACCCTAAAGTGGCTCCCTTAACTAAGAATTGTGGTTCCGTGCTCCCCTGTGAAACCTTCCTTTATCCCAATCCTCCTGTTTTCCCAAAACGAAATGAGCCTAAGAAGAAAATAGCCGAGTGAAAAACTGAGCAAGCATCGCCCGTGTTCACAAAGCAGTTTTCTGCTAGCAAGTATTCACTGTTGATCTTCCGTGTGCCGTTGCATTGTGAGCCATTACTCATCTGTGTCTTGAATGAGGTCTTCAAGTGGAGCCCTTCTTATTCACTCTACCCATCTGTTCTTCCCCTCACAGCGACCGTCAAAGGCATGGTAGAAATGAACTGTGCTAAGGAGCTCATTAACAGCCAGGGAGGCTATGCTTCTCTAGGTGGTTTCTCTGAGGTGAAGATAAAATATAAGAAACGATTTAAGTTATTCACTTGCAACTTTTAACAAACATTTAGCGGTTTAATTTTTTTTTTAATCTGGTAGTTAGGAAAGTTGGGTTTGTTTCAATAAATCACTATAGCACAATCCATGTAACCCGGAGAATCTGGTGTAGACATGTTAGAGTATTTTTATTTTCACTTTGTTCCAAGTGATCTGTTTGAAGACCAAGTGATCTTGTTTCTGTGGACAGTAGTGATATTTCACCAATGAAGTAAGTTTGCACATTGCTGATGAAGGAAAGTTAAGCACACTATACTTTAACCCAAGATCTATAGCCCTTTGCGAAGTATCAAGGGAGTCATCTCGTCAGTGCTCCGGATGGGGAGATTTATAAGTTATCTAAAACAAGCTCACATCTCCTGTGCTGCAAAGATATGTCAAGAGAATGAATGTGTGGGAAGGTTATCAGGGAAGTGTTTCCAGATGAAACCTGCACCTTTTATTTAATTACTCTATTCCCTTCATTAAAATTCTCCTATAAACAGCAAATAACCCTTTAAACATAGCAACAAGATTTTGATTTATGGAAAACCAGATGCTTGTGCAGTTTGATTTAAATGGAGGTAGCTATGATTTTAGCAGAAGTATATATTGAGCTTATGATGCGGCCTCTCACACTAAAAGATGTGTGGTCCCCTTGGAGATAAAGGTGAGGGAACTGTTGTTCTTTACTGAATGCTAACAGACTCAATTTTTCAACTTGTAATTAAATATCCCATAGATATCTTAAGAGGTTGCTAGAACCAGTGCTGTTCAAGCAAACATTTATGAAGTTATGGCAAATAAAGGCTAAGAAGAAAGCCACCCGAGAAATTAAGATGATTAAATAGTTATACCCACCAGGGCTCTTAGAATGGAGTTAGCAGTGATTGTGAGCATTTGAAGGAAGCACATAGCTAATCATTGGTACATAATTCAAAATTTAATAATGGATCCAGCTCTTATGGTCTGCTTTGCAAAATTCAGACATAGAAAAAATGTATGAATGAATTTTTTAAATGGCCAAAAGGGAAAATTTCAAACAAGAAAGTATGTATACGATAAGTAACATTGTGAGCAAGATGCAGTTTTGCCATATCTCAAGTTACATTGTTGTCCATGTCCAAGCATAGATTGAGCCTCTTCTCAGATCTTTAGGCTAATAATTTACTCACATATTTACTCCTGACTATCAGGAGAGAAAAACGTCCAATATATGAGCAGGATAAGAGTTGAAAGGGAAAGTTAGGAGGGTTACAATTTTGAGACTAGAAAGTATTCAGAGCAAGACTGTCTCAGAAAGCAAAATGCACTGCTGAATTCAACATTGCTAAGCACCACAGTAGCTCAGTAGTTCCCAGATTCTCAGGGAAATGTACTAGTTATCATAGCAGGCAGGAAGGAGATGCCACTCTCATCTAGGGAATAAAATTATAGACCTAACTATATTATTGAAACCGAAACATGACAACAAGTTTGGCTCAGGAAACCAAAATAGTGATTTTATTTTTGAATCTTAATCTTTTTTAAATTCAATCTCATAATTATCATTCAAGGCTTTTCTTAAAGAAAATGTAGGTTGATATGAATTTTTAGAATGGCATTATTTTGAACAGCAAGAAAAACATAGCAAGGAAAATAATCTCTAAATAGTATCAGAGGTTCTTTCCATTATGTGCTTTTATTTCTTTCAAAAAACAAACAAGACAAAATTCTGCCATATCTTTTTTTTTATTTTTTAATAATTTTTTTTATTAAGAAAAGAAGAAAAAAAACATAAACAAAAAACTCCCCCTCCATATCTTTACCTTCAATTTATAAATTATGAAGTGTAATTCTGATAGGTAGTATAGTGGTGGTATTTTTGTCCTGCTTTTTGTTTGTTTTGTTTTTTGATGGGGGAGATTGCTCTTGTCTCTTGGCTATGTTTTCCAGAGATTTGTCAACTGAAAGGGCTATGTACAGGCTCATTAATATAATTCTGTATAACTGTTTTCTACTCCATAAATTGTTTTCATTTGTATACTTGATTCAAGTTTTTTTTTACTGTATTTCTAACATCTGGAAATGTGTACCTAGTTTGAGAATTCTATTCTTTTATTATGTACACATCTGAAATTATAACTCATCATCTAAGCATTCTTTATCTATATTTTATCTCTTTGGACTTAAACTGTGTGTTATTCCTTAAAAATGTTTTCTAAATTCTAGGCAGTTACCAATTATATACTGATTGGATCTAAGAATGAATTCATGATATGGAATGCTCATATTTGTCACTGTCAAGGGCCCAGGAACCTGTAGCTAGATAGGTTATAGGCCCTAGGGAAAACCCTGTTAATTCTGCTAACTGCACATAGGACTGAAATGACTTCTTATGACTAATTGCTATACTCATTGGTCAGAGTATTTCTAAATCTTCAAAGAGAGGCTTCTTCTTGCTATAGATGACAGCTAGTACTGAGACCCATAACTGGTCAAAGAATAGAAAACTGTGCAGTGCTTAGTCCAAAATGGAATATATATCACATCCCTCCCCCAGCAAACTCAGAGATCTTTGAGAAATAGGAGGAGACAAAAGTTGTAAGACCAGGCATGGTTGATAATATCAAGGAAACAGCATTCTCCGGGTACAACAAGATAGATCTACATAGGAACCCACAGGAATACAGAAGATCTGTCCAGACTGCAGGCAGACAAAATCCCATCATATAGAGAGAATGTGGGCACAAAATCCCATTACTATTAGAGGAAGTATAGTTGTTTGATAACTGTGGTTAGAGGGAGATTTGGTTTCTTTGATGATATGACGTCTGTTAAGGAACCACACAGCAGGGCGGGTTCCATTCTGAAGACTGGCTGGACAGCGCAAACTGGAAGAAATGAGGGAATAAAATAAAAGACTAAATCTCACGTTGGGTAAAAAGAAATGAGAGAATAAAGAAGGCAGTAATGAGAGAAGTTAGGAAAGGGGTGGGGAATATATTCAAAATCTATTGTATGAAAGCCTAAAAAATAGTAAAAATAAAAATTTCTAAAATGTATTTTCTAAGTTTTAATATAAAATCTTTGTAATTAAAACCATGATAAAGCAAATAGTCAACTTGTATTTGAAAGGAATGAGGCTCAGCAAATAACAATTTCATATTGTGTGTGTGTGTGTGTGTGTGTGTGTGTGTGTGGTAAAGTTTGCTAATACAGTTAAATGATCTGTTCTTGGCATTTTCTGTTTGTTTTTTTTTTACCAATTGTTCACAAGAACATTTTGTAAACTTTTGGTGTGATTACATTTTTCCTACACTTCCACTTACTTTTATTTTATATATTTTGAACCTGTATTGGTAATGGTACATAAATTGTATTCATGTAGCTTTACAACTACATGAATACAAGATTATTATAATGTTGTGTTGGTATTTTAAGGACAAAATGTTATGAAATATTAGTTTATAGACAGAATCTTTGTTGTATCTGATATTTTCATAAAATTTGTTTTTATTTTTCTTCATATTTCATGTAACCTTCTGAATTTTACAAAACTAAAAGAAACAATAGGAGTGGATGGGGAAGGGATCAGAGGTGGGAGGAGGGAATGAGAGGAAAAGAGGGAGGGGAAACTGTGGTTGGTATGTCAAATAAATAAAAAATAATTAAAAAATATCTCCCCCATCAAAGTAAATAATATATGGTTGGATATAATAATTAAGTCTCCTAAGCTTTTATTTTAAGAAATGTATTAGTATGTAAGATATTATGTTTCATTATGAATTTTTGCAAACAATATTTGCTTCTATTTATTCTTATTTTTCTCCTTCTTTTTGGCCCTTTTGCTTCCTGCCAGCCCTAGTAACCTGCTTTTCATTTTCATGTCTTGTGTGTCTTTTTGGCTTTCCCCTGTCAACACCACTTTTTTTCCTTTTGTGTTCTACCTAGTTTCATAATTTATACACATTCCCATACCTACTTATATGCATCTATATGAACATTTAAAGTTCTCTGATGACAATTGGGGTAGTCACCAATCTGATCACAGTTCAGGTTATGTACCCACTTTTGCTAGGAGTCTTAGCTGGGGTCATCCTTGTAGATTCGAGGGAGTTTCCTTTTATTAGGTTTCTGTCTGATCCTGAAATGCTCCCTCCCCCTTCCAGTCATCTCTTTCAGTACTCTCTCCCTTCATCCACTCCCAACCTGATCTCTCAAGCTCTCATCCTCACCTGCCCCCTTCCACCGTCACCGTCACCGTCACCGTCACCCCTCTCTACCCAGGAGATCTCTTCTATTTCCCCTTCCCAGGGAGATCCATGCATCCCACCTTGGACCCTCATTGTTACCTAGCCTCTCTAACTCTGTGGGTTGTAGCAAGGTTATCCTTTAGAGTCATTATCAATTTATAAGTGATCACATACCACGCTTGGGTGTGGGTCTGGTTTACCTCACTCAGGATGATTTTTTTTTCTAGTTACAGGCATTTGCCTTCAAATTTCCTAATGAGATTGCTTTTAACAGCTGAGTAATAATCCATTGTATAAATGTACCACATTTTCTTTAGCCATTCTTCTGTTGAAGGGCATCTAGGTTGTTTCCAGATTCTAGCTATTATGAATAAAGCCACTATGAATATAGCTGAGCAAGTGTTTTCGTGGTAGGATGTATCTTCCTTTGGGTACATGCCCAGGAGTGGTATAGCTGGTAGATTAATTTGTAATTTTCTTGGAAACTGCCATATTGATTTCCAAAGTATCAGTGCAAGTTTGTACTCCCACCAGCAGTAGAGGAGTATTTCCCTTGTATTGCATCCTCTGCAGCATTTATGCTTTTGTTCTTAGCCATTTTGACAGGTGTAAGCTGGAATGTAAGAGTCATTTTGATTTGTCATCCGTGAGCCTTCATCCAATAACTAATGGAAACAGATGCCGAGACCCACAGCCAAATATTAGGCCAACCTCTCAGGATCCTGCTGAGGAGAGGGAGGAAGGATTGTAGGAGCTGTGGGGGGCCAAAGACTTCAAAAGAAAACCCACAGAAACAGCTAACCTAGATCATAGGAATTCACACCATCTGAACCAACAAACAGGGAGTCTGCATGATGTCCCTAGGCCCTCTACAGATATGTGGGACAGTTGGGTAGCTTGGTCTACTTGTGATATGCCTAAAAATGGAATCAGGGTTTGTTCCTAATGATTTGGATGGTTCTTGGAAACCTACTCCTCACACTGGATTGACCTGCCCAGCTTTAATACAAGGGGAGCTGCTTAGTCTTATTTCAACATGATACATCATGCTTTATTGATACCCATGGGAGCACTGCCGATTTCTGAACAGAAACAGAGAAGTGAGTTGAGGTAAGGATGAAATAAAGGATGGGTAGGAGGGAATCGAATGGCAGGATGGAGGGGAAACTGAAACTGGCAGTGATGTAAAATAAACACATTAAATAAATAATAAGTTTACATCCAATCTGTGAGACTTAGGTCAATTTGGTCTGCATAACCAGGAATACATAAACCATGATTTATTTTTTTTAATTTTTTTCTAATTTTTTTTCCATTCAAAAAAATTTACCCTTCTTCCCTTCCTCCCACCCCCCTCCAGCTCCCCCACTCACCCTCCTCCCTCCCCCTCCCTTCTTAAGAGAAGCCAGGGAACCCTGCCCTGTGGGAAGTCCAAGGCCCTCCCCCCTACATCCAGGCCTAGGAAGCTTTGCATCCAAATAGACTAGGGTTCCAAAATGCCAGAACATGCAGTAGAAAGAATTCCCAGTGCCTTTATCAATGGCATCTCAGTCAGCCCCCATTGTCAGCCACATTCAAAGAGTCCAGTTTGATCACATGCTCATTCAGTCTCAGTCCAGTTGGATTTGATGAGCTCACTGTCTCAGTGGGTGTACCAACCCCTCGTAGTCCAGACTTCCTTGCTCATCTTCTCCCTCTTTCTTCTTTTCAACTGGACCTTGGGAGCTCAGTCTATTGCTCTGATGAGGGTCTCTGTCTCTATCTCCATCCACTGCCAGACAAAGATTCTATGGTAATATTTGAGATAATCATCAGTGTGATAGTGGGGCAAGGCCAGTTCAGGCACCCTCTCTCCTCTGCTGTCCAAGGACCTAGCTGAGGACATCCCCGTGGACACCTGGGATCTCCTCTAGATCCAAGTCTCTTGCCTACCCCCACCCCATGCTCCCAACTTTTGCTGGCAATCTTGCTTGCTTCCAATTTCCAGGAGAATCTATATATGTTTTTCTTTGGATTCACCTTGTTATTTGGCTTCTCTAGGCTTGCGATCTATAGGCTTAATGTCCTTTGTTTATGGCTAGAGTCCACTAATGAGTGAGTACATACCATATTCATCTTTTTGGGTTCTGGGTTATCTCACTCAGGATAGCGTTTTCTATTTCCATCCATTTGCATGCAAAATTCAAAATGTCATTATTTTTTTACCGCTGAGTAGTACACTAATGTGTATATATTTCACACTTTCTTCATCCATTCTTTCATTGAAGGGCATCTATGTTGTTTGCAGGATCTGGCAATTACAAATAATGCTGCTATGAACATAGTTGAACAAATGCTTTTGTAGTATGATTGGGCATCTCTTGGGTATATTCCCAAGAGTGGTATTGCTGGATCCTGAGGTAGATTGATTCCCAGTTTCCTGAGAAACCACCACACTGATTTCCAAAGTGGTTGCACAAGTTTGCATTCCCACCAGCAATGGATGAGTGTTCTTGTTACTCCACATCCTCTCCAGCAGAGACTATCCTTGGTGTTTTTTACTTTAGCCATTCTGACAGGTGTAAGATGATATCTCAAAGTTGCTTTTATTTGCATTTCCCTGATCGCTAAGGAGGTTGAACATGACCTTAAGTGCCTTTTGGCCATTTGAACTTCTTATTTTCAACAAAGGAGCTAAAAGTATACAATGGAAGAAAGAAAGCATCTTCAACGAATGGTGCTGGCATAACTGGATGTCAACCTGTAGAAGAATGAAAATAGATCCATATTTATCACCATGCACAAAACTCAAGTCCAAATTGATTAAAGACCTCAATATAAATCTGACCACACTGAACCTGATAGAAGAGAAAGTGGGAAGTAAACAGCAACACATGAGCACAGGAGACCTCCTCCTACATATAACCCCAGCAGCACAGACGCAATAGTGAATAAATGGTACCTCCTGAAATTGAGAAGCTTCTATAAAGAAAAGGATATTGTCATTAAGACAAAAATGCATCCTACTGAATGGAAGAAGATCTTAACCAACCCCACATCAGACAAAGGTCTGATCTCCAAAATATATAAAGAACTCAAGAAACTGGACATGAAATTCTAATTAACCCAATTAAACTGAAGAGGGAATTCTCATCAGACGAAGTTCAAATGGCCAAAAGACACTTAAGGTCATGTTCAACCTCCTTAGCGATCAGGGAAATGCAAATAAAAACAACTTTGAGATACCATCTTACACCTGTCAGAATGGCTAAAATCAAAAATACCAATGATAGCTTATGCTGGAGAGGATGTGGAGTAACAGGAACACTCATCCATTGCTGGTGGGAATGCAAACTTGTGCAACCACTTTGGAAATCAGTGTGGTGGTTTCTCAGGAAACTGGGAATCAATCTACCTCAGGATCCAGCAATAACACTCTTGGGAATATACCCAAGAGATGCCCAATCATACAACAAAAGCATTTGTTCAACTATGTTCATAGCAGCCTTATGTGTAATAGCCAGAACCTGGAAACAACCTAGATTCCCTTCAATGGAAGAATGTATGAACCATGATTTAATAAAACCAAAATATTAGCATTGAGGGGCCTTGAGAGATTGCTTAATAGATAAGAGTACTGACTGTTACAGGACCCAGGTTCCATTCCCCAGATAAAAATAGCAGCCTACAACTTCCGGTAATTCTAGTTTGAAGATTTCTAATGAATTCTGTTGGTCTCTGCATGCACTGCACATAGTACACATATATACACACAGCATTCACATGCACACATAAAATAGAATTAAATGTGTAAAAAGTTAGTTTTCAAAAAGAAAACATGCTTTTCTTTTTCAAAATAAATCACCATTCAATTCATTCTACTTAAATGAAACAATCCTGATACCAAAATTATAGCAAAACTTGGATAACGATACAACAGGAAAACTACAAAACAATTTCCCTCATGTTCACAGGTGCAAAAATATATCCAAAAATGCCTGCTAACCACATTCAGGAGAACATTAGAGGATGGGAGAGATGACTTGACAGTTCAGAGCACCTCTTGTTCTCCAGAGGACCCAGCTCAGCTCCCAAGATGCCCTTTGGGTAGCTCACAACCTCCTGTAACTCCAGCTCCAGACATGCAGTGCCATAGTTTGTTCTCTCCAAGCTGTCACACACACGTGGCACACATTCACAGAAATACGCATGTACATAAAAGTAAAAGCTACATTATTCAAAGAAAAGAACACATTAAAGTCATACATGATGACCAAGAGAATTTCATCTGAGAAGTTCAAGGTTGTTTTCACAAATGCAAGTTAATGGATGCAATTCACAATATAAATAACCTTAAGACAGAAACCAATTAAACAAGTTTTTGTAGAAACCAACACACAAGATATTATCCATGAGAGGTGATACAGAGTGCAGAACACATTTGAGAATAGAGAGGGGAAGGATTAGGAGTAAAAAGAGTTATATCGAATGGGACAGAGTGATGGGGAAAGATGGAGGTTGGAGGAGGTTCTATCAAAATAGAATGTACAGAAAATCAGATAAAACCTATTCTTGTATAAATTAACAAAAATAATTAAATGAATTTAAATGGAAGTTTCTTGCATGAGTTACTAACAAGACCCTAGAACTAATAGAATTGAAAACAAAATCCCAGTGTCAGGTATAGAATTATTATCCCTGTTATTGACCAGAGAGCCACTAGATTGTCCCAAATCGAGTGAGTCTATTGCCATTGCTCTTGAGTGTTCGCCAGAGATAAGACCTGGTTCCTGAAGCCGTATTTTGGTTGCACGACTCAGAGAAATCAAGCTAGAACTAAACTGGAAGCTTCCTCATTTTAGTTAGCATTTACAATGCTGGAAGGTACTGTGCATGCTGCCAATAAAGAAATATTATCAATGGCCTTTCCAAGCTGTGAGTCCTGCATACTACTACACCTACATGCCAGATAAGCTATTCCCATTAAACTGGGCAGTGGTGGCACACACCTTTAATCCCAGCACTCGGGAGGCAGAGGTAGGCAGATCTCTGTGAGTTCAGTGCCAGCCTGGTCTACAAGAGCTAGTTCCAGGACAGCCACCAAAGCTATACAGAGAAACCCCATCCTGAAAAAAAAATATTCCTACTAGTTCAATAGCGGCATGACTGACGTAGGGGTAACAAATCATTTTCTAATTGAATTTGAGTCCTGTTCCGTAGAAATGAACACATGCCCAATTTAAAAACAAATCAAAACAAAAACAGCCTTTGGTTGGGGATAACACAGGTCCTAGAGGAAAATGTACTTCTAGTATTTTGCTAAATGTACATGCAACCAAACTGCCTCATAAACATTTATGTTTATGTCTATAGACTAATGTTACTCTCAGCCTGGGTATGACAAGCTTCTTTTTCAGAGATCAATGATTAAGACATTCATAATTGGTCAAAATATTAAGAATAAGTGACAGTTGAGTGTTGGATGCTTATCCATAAAGAAGTCAGTCAAATAACCTTCTTTAAGATGAATGGGACATTACAGAAACTTGGACAAGACTATTCAAATTACTGGAAGATAGAGAATATTGATGGAGAGGATTGCTATGAAATACTGTTTCCTAGGTATGATATGACTGACGCAACTATGAACACTCAGAAGATGTAGCTATTTATATAAGACCTACACATATACACACATTCACAAGCCATAGGTGTAGCAGGGGAACCAATTGGGAAGATGAGATTCATCAAGAATGGAATAAGGACAAAGGAGGGTAATGGGTGATTAATATGATCACCATACATTCTATATCTAACCAGCAGAAAATTTAAGATTCCTATCATATAGAAAGCAAAAAAAAAACTATTCAATTTTAATTATAGCACGATTCCATTACAAATCAAAAAGCTTCTTCTACCTATTTTCTTCAAATAAAGAAATAAGAAAACAATGCAAACAAATGAACTGGAATCTGATCTTATTTACAAGAACAAAATTCTACAAAAGATGTTGAGATTTCTGTGAAGGTAAAAGGTATAATTGAAATCACTGCCTCATATGTGGCAAAGGCCATATACAGGAGCAAAGTCTCTTGTGTGGGTTGTTATTGATAACACTTTAACATGGGCTCTTGTCATTGCACAGGCTGTCCTCAAACTGGCCATTCTTGCCTCAGCCTCTTGATTCCTCAGATTTCAGACATGCATTACCAAGCCTCCAACTGGTTTACACAGGAGAGTAGAATCAACCTTAATCATATCCTCATGCGTCACATGGTGTTATTTCAGTTACTTAGGGTTTTTCAGCAGTGTATTTTGCTTGACTGGTGTAGAAATTTGGTGCACTGAATTGTCAAAAGCTTCTGTATTCTTTCACCACATGGATTCTACTCCAAGGAAAATGTGGCAGAAGGGGCTCACAGCTAGAGTTACTATCAAAAGCTAGGCAAGCAGAGAAATATTTATGCTACTACAGCATTTTGCAATTTTAGAACACAATGGCACCTTTAGGCCAAATGTTATATCCTGCAGTTTGAATTGAGTGCTAGAACTTTCCCTCATACTGCAGATATCTTGCAGCTTTCTTGCCTCTCTAAGAGAGCCAATATTTTCTTTGTCCATTATGTTTCTTCAGTAACTTTTATGAATCTTTTTATTAATTAACCAACTAGTTAATTTTCCCAGCCCAATCATAGTTCCCACTTCCTCCTTCTTCTCCTTCCAGTCCCCCAGCATTCTCCTCCTGCATCCACTCTCTCTCCCTTCCATTTAGAAAAGTGCAGGCCTTCCCTGTATATTAGCCAGCTATAGGATAACAAGTTGCACCAAGACTAGCCACCACCTCGCATATTAAGGGTGGACAGGGAAATCCAACAGGAAAAAAGGGGGTCACAAGTGCAGGGAACAGAGTCAGAGATGGCCTCTGCTCCCTCTGTCAGGAATTCCACAAGAAGACCAAGCTACTTAACTGTAGCTTACATGTAGAGGGACTAGATCTGTTCCATGCAAGTTCTCTGGCTGATGGTTCAGCTTCTCTGAGCCCCTATGAGCCCAGGTTAGTTGATTCTGTGGTTTTTCTATGGTGTTCTTGGCTTCCCTGGCTCCCTTAATCCTCTCTCCGCTTCCGCCACACAATTTCCGATGGTCTGCCAAATGTGTGGTTGTGGATCTCTGCATCTGTTTCTGTGAGTTGCTGCGTGAAGCCTCTCTGATGACAATCGGGATAGGCAACAATCTTTGTGTAAAGTAGAATATCGATAGGAATCGTTTCACTGTTTATTTTTTATTGGAGTCATATTTGGTTCTGTTCTAGGTCTTTGGGCTGTCCAGGCTCTGAATCCTCACCCTCCAGGAATTATCAGTAATGGACTTCCTCTCACACTATGGATCTCAAGATGGACTCATCATTGGTTGGCCACTCCCACGTATTCTGTGCCACCTTTGTCCCAGCATTGCTGCAGCCAGTGCAGCCTGAATAGCCAAGACTGGCGGGGGGTTCCCGGATTGACACACGGAGGCTTCTTTTCAGGTGGAAGAACAGCAACCTTTATTTTGCCCAGAAACCTTTTATACCTCTACTCCTTCTGTGGAGACCCACCAGCCAGAAAGAACACAAACATCCTTGTCAATTACAGACCACAAGGACTTCTGCTGTCAGTCAGGGGGAGTGAGGGCAGCTGGATCACAACACAGCATATCTTGTGGGTAGGGAAAATTGTAGCTCAATGGTTATGTGGTTGGGTTGGGGTCTCGATCCCTTTACTGGAAGCCTTGCCTGGTTAAACGGGGTGGCCATTAGAGGCCCTGTATCTCCCATTGCTAGAAATCTTAGCTAAGGTCACCCTCATATATTCCTGGGAGTTTCCATTGCCCTAGGTTTATAGCTCATCCCAGGGGTACCACTGATTCCAGTTCCCTCCCCCCCTCCATTATCCATCCACCTGACCCCTTCTGTTCCCATCCCCACCTGCCCCATTTCACCCAGAATATCTGTTCTATTTCCCCTTTCCAGGGAGATTCATGTATTCCTCCCTTGAGCCTTCCTTGTTACTTAGTGTCTCTGGATTCAAGGATTGTAGCATGGTTCTCCTTTACTTTACAACTGTTATTCACCCATAAGTGATCACAAGCCATGTTTGCTTTTATGGGTCTTACGTTACTTCACTCAGGCTATTCTTTCCTAGTATTCTTTCCTAGTACCATCCATTTGCCAATAAACTTCATGAAGTCATTGTTTTTATGATAATGAATGATACTCCATTGTGTATACCATATTTTCTTTATTTATTCTTCATTGTTCTGCATCTAGCTTGCTTTCAGTTTCTGGCTATTATGAATAACACTGCTGTGAACATAGTGGAGCAAGCATCCTTGTGATATTGTAAAGAGTCCTTTGGGTACATGCCCAGGAGTGGTATAGCTGGATCTTGAGGTAGATTGATTCCCAATTTTCTTGGAAGTTGCCATATTGATTTCCAAAGCAGCTGTACAAGTTTTTACTCCCACCAGGAACTGAGGAATATTGCTCTTCCTCCACATTTTGGACAGCATGAACTGTCAGTTGTGTTTTTGACTTTAGCCACTCAGAAAGGTGTAAGATGGAGTCTAGCGTTAATATGATTTGCACTTTCCTGATGACTAAGGATATTGAACATGTCTTTATGTATTTCTCAACCATCACTTAAATTCTGTTGGTAATACTTGCATGTGTAGTTTTTGCTTGCTAACCCAGAGTTTCCATTTCCAGAATTCCCTCTATTTGTTTGTTTTTATTGCTTCTATTTCCATTTTTATTTCTTGAACAGTTTCCTTCATCTGTTCATGTTTTCTTGGCTTCCTTAGCGTTCTTTAAAAGATTTAATGATTTTTTTCTGGGTTTTTTTTTTTTGGTTTGTCTTTTCCTCATTTTTAAGGTTTTTTTTTTCCATTTCCTCTTTAAGGACCTCTATCATCTTTGTAATGTTGGTTTTGTGGTCATTTTTTTTTTGTGCTTCTGTTGCATTGGAATGTTCAGATCTTGCTCTTGCAAGATAGCTAATCTTTGGTGATGATATATTGTCTTTCCTGCTATTTATTGTGTTCTTATTCTGGCATTTAGGCATCTGGGTTTGGGATAATTATTAGGTCTAGGTGTTGGTTCCTGAGTTTGTCTTTGTTGGGTGTGTGTTTTGTCCGTTGGTTTGTTTCTTTTCCTATTTTCAGGTGTAAGTGGACAGGAGTTCTGGTGACTAACGAGTCTTCAGGTTCAGTAGTGTGTCTCAAGTGGGGCTTTTGTGGCTTGCAAGACCTCTGCGGGGGGGGGGGGTTGAATTCCAAATATCTCTGTGGTCTCTGGGATTCTGGGTACCTGCTGATCTCTGGGATTCCTGGTATGGTGTGTCCTCTAATACAGCAGAAGTTTTCTTCTTAGGTTGTGGGCTGAAATATGGAGCTCAGGGGAAAGGGTACAGTTGGAGGCTGCTCTGTAAACTTAAGAGAATGTTAGCTGTGGGCAGTGTTTTACCTTGGGTCGCTGGTAGCGTCCTGGCCTCACATAAAGGAGAAGTGTTCTGCTGATATTGTGGGCCAAAATATGAAACCAAGAGGCATGAGTTAAGTCTGGGGCTGTTGGGCAGGGTTTCAGGACTGTTAGTGGGTGGTCAGTGTCTTACATAGGGCCCCTAGATCTAGCCTGGCCTCAAGTGAAGCAGAAGTCTTCTACCGATTGTGGAACCGAGGGAAGAGGGTGCAGTCTGGGGTTGTTGGCTGGCTTTAAGGGGTGTTAGTGGGTGGTGAGGTGATGTCTTACCCGAGGTCCTTAGGAGCAGTCTGGCCTCCAGTAAAGGAGCCAGAGGTGTTGGCCTGGTTATGGAGCTCAGGGGGTAGAGGGTACTACTGGGGGATATTGGTAAGGATTTAAAGAGTTGTAGCTAGCAGTGGGAGGAGCCTCGCATGCTTTTCAGTCATTTTTAATGTGATACCCTTGATAAGAAGAAACATATTAATAGTTCTATTTATTAGTTTTTTTTTTATAATAAATTTTTTCTTTTTTTTTTCTTGGTTTTTCAAGACAGGGTTTCTCTGTGGCTTTGGAGCCTGTCCTGGAACTAGCTCTGTAGACCAGGCTGGTCTCGAACTCACAGAGATCCGCCAGCCTCTGCCTCCCGAGTGCTGGGATTAAAGGCGTGCGCCACCACCGCCCGGCTATTTATTAGTTTTGATGAAACTAATTAGCTAATACTTCTATCCTGATCACTTAGCTGCTTAAAAAACTGATAATCTTAACATTAAAAAGTAACATTTAATTTTTTTTTGCTTGCAGCAGTAAGGATGAAGTCTAGGGCCTTGAACATACTAAGTGCATGCTCCACAACTGAGCTACAACCCCCTCATTTTTTTGATTTCAAATATTCACAGTTGTTTACCAATGGGATATGTTCACCTATTGGCCACTGTACAAATTCTGAAACTTTTGGTCATATTTGGCACCAGGATTCTCTAGCTTCATTTACTACACAATACTAACTTTTGCACTATATCTGCTTTAGATGACACCTCCAATGGAGATTTGTAAATACATGACATCAAAATGAATATAATTGTTCCAGTGCTTTGTAGAAATCACAGACTTTTCCTTGAAATATTATTTTACAGTGCTGCTGTAAATACGTTGAATATCATAGGACACTTTAAGTATCAGGACTCTGTAAGATATCCTATATGTGCAAAGCTAGTTCAAATAGTTATCCACTGTGAGCATATTACTTCATATAAACCAAAATATAATTTTCTACCTTCCACACTGCTTGTATTGAGGAACCTGGCTGGTGATATTTATTTTTAATCAAACTCCCTGCCCCCTCAACCATTCTTTCTCGGTTTCTACTAAGAAAAGGGCAGGCCTCCCTTGGATATCAGCAAAACAGAACATATCAAGTTGCAGTAAAACTAAGAATGTCCCCTTGTATTAAGGCTGGACAAGGCAACCCAGCATGAGGAGTAGGATCTCATAAGTCAGCAAAAGTCAGAAACAGCTCCTGTTCCTGCTGTTAGAAGTCCTACAAGAGGACCAAGTTACACAACTGTCACACATATGCAGAGGGCCTAGGTCAGTCCCATGCAGACTCCCTGATTATCCGTTCAATCTCCGTGAGCTCTTATGAGGCCAATTTAGTTGATTATGTGGGTCTTCTTGTAATGTCCTTGACCCCTCTGACTACTATAATCCTTTCCCCCTTCTTCTACAGGATTCCTTGAGTTCAGCCTAATGTTTGACTATTGGTCTCTGCATCTCTGTCCAGCAACTGCAGGATGGAGCCTCTCTGATGACAGTTTGGCTAGGCACCAGTCTATGAGTATAGCAGAATATAGGTAGATGTTATTACATTGACTTTTTTTCTTCCAGTAGTGTTTGTTTCTGTCCTAGGTCTCTGGACCATGTAGTCTCTGAATTCTGGTGCTCCAGGCAGTGTCAGCAGTGGGCTCATTCTTCTGGCATGAGGCTCAGGCGACCAGTCATTGGTTGGCCACTTCTACAATTTCTGTGCCACCCATACCCCAGCATATGAAATAGGCAGGGCAGACTGAAGGTAAAATGCTATGTGGCTGGGTTGGTGTCTCAATTCCTCCACAGGTAGTCATGCCTGATCACAGGTAATGGCCAGTTCAGGCTACTTATTCCTTATAGCTAGAAGTCTTAGCTGGGGTCATCTTTGTAGATTTCTGGGAGTTAATCCTAACAGCAGAATTTTACTTGACCCTAAAATGACGCCTGCTCCAATCATTTCTTTCAGTACTCTACTTCCATTCCACCTGACTCCGACTGGCCCTCACTTGATCCCTCACAATCCCATCCCCACCTGCCCCCAGCCCACCCATGAAATATCTTCATTTTCACTTTCCTAGGGAGATCTGAATGTCCTCCATGAGTTCTCCTTGCTACCTAGCCTGTCTGAATTCATGGGCTGTAGCATATATTTTCTTCTCTTAATAGCTAATATCCACTTGTAAGTGAGTATATGGATGAGGATATTTAAGTAAATAAATGTAAGAAGCTATATCATCTATCATCATGAAACAATAATTGGGATTTTATCATATGCAATGGGAGTCAAAGAAAAGAGAGAAAAGAATCATGAACTCTCCAGATGTTTAGTGTGTTTGGCCATATCATTTATACCTATGTGATCTGATTATATAATTTCTTCATTGAGCTTTGTACCTTCTTATCTCGACTTTATGGTTCATCCAATTCAGAGGTCCTTTTCAGTTTGCTGTCTATTGCTGACACAATATCTCCTCTCCAGTCTTCCAGTTTCCCACAATCAAGCAGAATCATCTTACCACCATCCTAAAAATCACTGAATTCTGCAACTGCATGTTTTTTTTTCTGTTTCTTTGCTTGTTTGTTTTGTGATGAGTATCTCATGTGGCCAGGCTGGTCTCAGTCTCACTCCACAGCTGGCTTAGTTAGTGTTTCTGTTGTTATGAAGAGACACCATGACCACAGCAATTCTTCAAAATTAAAATATTTAACTGCAGCTTGCTTACAGTTAGAGGTTGGCCCATTGTTATCATGGTGAGAGAGCATGGCCACACTCAGACAGTCATGGTGCTGGAAAAAGAACTGAGAGTTCTATGTCTGCATCTGGAGTCAGCTGGAAGAGATAAACATTGGGACTTGCTTTGGTTTTTAAAATTTCAAAGCCCACCTCCAGTGACACACTTCTCACAGCAAAGACATACCCCTTATTCATTTCAAATAGTACCACTCCCTGGTAACCAAACATTCAAATCTATGAGCCTATGGGACCAATTATTATTTAAACTACCACAACAGTCAAGTATGGTTTGAACTCCTGATTCTCTTGCTGGGCTCTCCCAAGAGCTGAGTTTATAACTACACCAGTTGTCTGTTTATATCTGTACCCCATTTTAATTCCATTATTTGTTATTTTGATGTCTAGTTTCTTGAGTTCTTTATATATTTTGGAGATCAGTCTGTCTGATGTGAGGTTGGTGAAGATCCGTGCTACTGGTGTTATATTTAGTAAGTAATCTCCTGTGCCCATGAATTTAGGGCTACTTCCCACTTTCTCTTCTATCAGGTTCAATGTGGTTGGGTTTATATTGAGGTCTTTAAACCATTTGGACTTGAGTTTTGTGCATGGGGACAGGTATGGATCTATTTGTATTCTTCTACATGTTGAAATCCAGTTATGCCAGCACCATTTGTTGAAGACACTTTCCAAAGTCAAATCTAAACAATATCTATCCACAAATTCAACCCCACAGAAGGCAACAGAAGGAAAATTCCAACCTAAGGAGGTTAACTATACCTATGAAGACACAGGAAATAATCTCTTGCCAGAAAAGTCAAAAGAAGAGAAACACACACCACCACCACCAACAAAATAGCAGAAGCTAACAAGCATTGGTCATTAATTTCTTTTGTGAGACCCCAATTCAATTAAGACCCCAACTCAAAAAGCCCGCTTGCAGGTGCTTTTAGCATAAACCCTAGATAGAGGGCAATCAGCAGTGGAAAAGTACAAAACTTGCAAAATTTGTAAAACATCCTCAGTTGTTGCTTGCACCTTGACCACAGTACCTTGTGCCACCCACCAGTCAGGAAACATCTGGTGCAAAAACTAAGACAGACTGAGTTCGTGGTTGATGTCAACATCTTTTATGGCATTTCTGGGAAACAAACAACTATGGCCTAGGACTGACCCAATATGCTAATGTTGTATCCAGTCATGCTGTACCCCATACCCATTGTATTAATGTTGCGGTTATTACCTATAAAAACTTGCTGGAATTGCTGTTTGGTGTCCTCTACCTCTTTGGAGACTAGAGAAACCTGGTGGTGCTATAGTTAATATGTTAATAAAGCCTCTTGCTTCTTGCATCTGCTGGACTGGTTAATTGAGTCGTGGGGCTTCTCCCTCTTGGGCCTGCACCCAACTGGGTGAGGGTCTTTCAATTTCAATATCAATATTCCAAAATATCTCAATATCAATGAAGTGCCTTTTCCAATAAAAAGACACAGGCTAGCATAATGGATGTGAAAACCTGATCCATCCTTCTACTCCATTCAAGGAACACATCTCAACATCAAAGACAGGCATCAATCACCTCATAGTAAAGGGTTGGAAAAAGATTTTCCAGGCAAATGGACACAAGAAGCAAGCTGGTATAGCTGTCCTAATATCTAAAAAAAAATAGACTTCTAATCACAGATAATTAGAAGAGGTGGCCAAAGACACTTCTTACTCATCAAAGGAAAATTCCATGACAATGACATCTCAATTATCAACAAATAAGCACCAAAAACAAGCGAGTAGTTGTAAAGGAAACACTACTAAAGCTAAAATATCACACCTTTGCCCTCACACATTGATAGCAGGACTTCAGTAACCCCCTCTCACCAATGGACAGATCATCCAGACATAAACTAAACAGAAAGTTAACAGACGTTATGAACCAAATGGATTTAGCAGATATCTATAAAACATTTCACCCAAACACAAAAGAATATACTTTCTTCTCAGCTCTTCACAGAATATTCTCCAAAATTGACAACATACTTACTTGATCACAAAGAAAGTCTTAACAGATACAAAAAAAACTAAAATGCTATTCCCCATACCCTATCAGACTACCATGGAAGAAAACTGAATTTCAAGAACAAATGAAAGCCTAGAAACTCATGGAAACTGAACAACTCAAACTCAAGAAAGAAATAAAGAAATTAAGGACTTCCTAGAATTGAATGAAAATGAATGCACAAATTACTCAAAGTTATATGATACAATGAAAGCAGTGATAACAGGAAAGTTCATAGCACTAAGTACCTGCATAAAAAATGGAGAAATTTCATACCAGTGACTTAACACCTGGAAGCTTTAGAACAAAAAGAAGCAAAAACCCACTTGAAATAGACAACAGGAAACAATCAAATTGAAGGCCGAAATCTATAAAATAGGAACAAAGAGAGCAATACAAAAAAAAAATCAATGAAATGGAGAGTTGTTTCTATAAAAAACTAAACAAGATACACAAACCCTTATACAAACCAACTAATGGTAGAGAAAGAATATTCAAATTTACAAAATCAGAAGAAAATGTGGTACATTTACACAATGGAGTATTACTTGGGTGCTAAAAGCAATGACATAAGGAAATTTGAAGGCAAATGGATGGGACTAGCAAAAATCATGCTGAGTGAGATAACCCAGATCCAGAAAGACAAGCATGTTATGTACCCACTCATATGTGGATATTGTCTGTAAAGTAAAGGATAATCATGCTTCTACTTACAGACCCAGAGAGGCTAGGTAACAAGAAGGGCTTGGGTGTGGAGGTGACTTGGATCTCCCTAGGAGGGGGAAATGGGATATATTTCATAGGTGGATGGTGGGCAGAGGACAATGGGAACATGAGGGACCAGACTGAGGGCTAGAGTACAAGAGCACTGAGAGGGGCAACTGGAAAAGCGGGACATTTTGTGAGGAAGTAGAAACCTAGTGCAAGGGAAATTCCCAGGAATCTAAAAAGATGACCCCAACTAAGACTCCTGGCAATAAGAGATAAGTAACCTGAACTGGCCATCTCCTGTGATGTGGCAAGGAATCCAGTGGCAGTATTGGGACATAAATCCATCCTCATAACCTTCAACCTACAGTCTGTCCTGCCTATGGGATGTCCTGGGATAAGGATGACAGAAATTATGGGAGTGGCCAACAAATGACTGGTTTAACTTGAGACTCATGTCAGGAGAGTGACCCTACCCCTAAAATGCCTGGAGCACTAGGACCCAGAGGCTGGATAGCACGGAGACCTAGGATTGAAACAAAAACTACTGGGAAAAAGAAAAAAATGTCAATGTAATGATGTCTAACTACATTCTGCTATACTTCTAGATTGGTGCATACCCCCAACTGTCATCAGAGACACATTGTCACCCAGCAACTGATGGACACAGATGCAGAGACCCACAGTCAAACATGAGTGAACTCAGGAAATTCTGTGGAAAGGTGAAGGATGGATTGTAGGAGCTAAAGGGGTCAAGGACTTCATGAGAAGACCCACAGAATGAACTAACCTGGGTTTATAAAAGATTACAGACTGAACCCATAACCAGAGAGCCTACATGGGACTGAGCTTGACCCTCTGCATATATGAGACATCAGTGTAGCTGGGTCTTCTTGTGGGTCTCATATAAGTGGGAGCAGGAGCTGTCTCTTTTACTGGCTTTTGGGACCCAATTCTTCATATTGGATTGCCTTGTCCAGTCTTAATACAAGGGGAGGTGATTAGTCTTACTGCATCTTGATATGCCATGTTTCACTGATATCAAAGGGAGGCCTGGCTTTTTCTGAGTAGAAACAGAGAAGGAGTGGATGGGGGAGGGACTTATGGGAGTTTGGGAGCAGGGGCTAATAAGAGATGAGGGAGGGCAAACTGAGGTAGGGAATAAATCAATTAACTAAAAAGAGTTTGAAGGGACACTAGCCTACTCAATCATGTGACTCTGCCAGGCCTTTCCTTCTCCCCCATTCCCTCTTCTTTACTACAAACCATTAGATCATATTTCTAAAGCTAGCCACTGAGGTCTATTCCCTTAATTGCCCACTTTCTCCTCTTGAGGCTGACTAATGAAGTCCAGCAATCAAAAGCCCACTTTCACCTAATTAACATGCCTAATTAAAATTAAACACCTCATCCTAACATGGAGTTTTCCCCTTTACCTTTATAAACCCCCATTTGCCTATGTACCCCATCTGTCTCCCTCAATCCAGATGCAGTACTTTGTCCCTCTGGGACAAATATCCCTGCACCTTTCCTCTCATCCTCTTCCCTTTCTCCATCATCCCCTACCACAGCATCCTAGTCCATTCTAACACAGACCTCCCCTTCTTCTCCTCTTAAAAATTACATCTGTAAGGTTGTTTGCTGCTGTTTTCTGCCCAAGTCAGAAAGCAGTCACTTTATCTTTTCTTCTCTGATTAATAAAGGATCTCTCTGTAGAAAAACAGGTGTTTGGGTGTGGGAGTGTGGGAGGGAGGTCCTGCTGTGCAGGGTCCCTTTCAGAGTTGTCATGGTGTCTCTTCATGGCAATGCAACAGTGACTAAGACACTCATGCTCCTCCTGCTCCAGCTTTTTGACTTCGGGAATTAAAATCAATTTACTTTCACATTCTAAACCTCACAGTGTGTTTTGCAAGGCATCTACTCACCTAGACCTATTCATATTTGTAAATTTGGGGAAATAGTCAAGCTAAAGTTGTTCAATAAATTTATTACAGCATCTACGCTCACTTGTCACCCCCTCCCCAAGTTATTTAGGTGCCTGTTTCTGTCTCAAGACTATATGCTCCCAAAGGGCAGGAATGTTTCCCACGGAACCTGATTCATTATAAGGGATCATATAATATTGACAAATGAGGAATAAGTGAATGAAAGAACAGAGAAACATTATCTAAATCGTCAAGAAATTTACTATCAATAATAAATAGTTGGTCAAAAGCAAGGCAGCAGGTAGAAAGATTCTTCTAAATTTCTCCAAAGTAAAAAAAAAAAGCCTACAATTAGGAGAAACAATTGAAACATCCCAAGATTTTGTCATGTATGCATAGATCTTTTACACTTTAAAATTATGTTTATAGAGGTTACATAATTTGATAGTTTGTTACTTATTTAAATATAAAGTGGGTCATCACTTTTCTGGACATATATGACAAAAAATATTCTTTCAGAAAAGTTGCAATTAAATTTTAAAAACAAAAAGTTGATTTGCTAATGTCCAATTAACTGGTTATCAACTACATTGACAATTAAATAAGGATTATTAACTGGTTAATTACAAAATACTTGTAATTAACCTTCAAAACCCTTTCAGTTTTGAAATCACTATTTAAAATACCTTAGTATAAAACAACTGATGAAAAATATTATCACCCTGTGTCTATTTGTTTTATTTGTCACAATGTCATTTGAAATTAATAAAATACAGTTTTTGGTTTTGATATCATTTGCCCTGTTTTAAGCCCCAAAGCATCATTATCATGATTATTGCATAGTTTATTTCAAATGATTAACAGTTGCATTGTCAACAATATATACCCACTTGTAATCGTATCCTTGATAGTTTGCTAAAAAAAGTTTGGAGAAAACAGTCTCCACTCTTACGTACACCTAATATTTTTTTTAGGTATCCAAATTATACTTACTTTGATCATCTTCATGGGAGCAGAATCAACAATTACAGGTAAAATAAACACATACACACTTTTCGACTAGTAGTCACTGCATATATAATATATGTATATTATATATACATATACACATATCTTTTTATCTTCCAAAGAAGGTGGCTGTATCTCTGAATATCCATAACTGTAGAGGCTGTGAATACAGGATCAGAAGTTTCAGCCCAGCCTGTGCTACATGGTGAATTCTAACCCAACCCTCGCTTACTAGGGGTTACTACTTAGACTTGACCTTGTTTTTGAAAACAAACCAAAAAATAAAATAAAAACATAGTTGATACTTCCTTTATTGCTTTACTTTTACAGATATTACATTCACATATCTAAAATTTTAATTTACTCTGAACAGACTATAACTTTGAAAAATATAGTATAATTTTTGGATGAAATTATTTGCTTTCTTGTTTTTTATCTTCTCTTTTCCTTTTCTGGTTTTCTTTTGCTTTTGAGACTGTCTTCCATATGTTCTCTGACTGACCTGGAATGCACTATGTATACCAGACTAGCCTTGAGCATACACACGGTTTTGCCTCCTTAGTACTGGGATTAAAAGTCCCATATCACTTCTATTTTTATTCAACAATTATATATATTGTTTTTTTAATTTATTTATTTATTAAGGATTTCTGCCTCGTCCCCACAACCGCTTCCCATTTCCCTCCCCCTCCCCCGATCAAGTCCCCCTCCCTCATCTGCTCGAAGAGCAATCAGGGTTCCCTGACCTGTGGGAAGCCCAAGGACTGCCCACCTCTATCCAGGTCTCCTAAGGTGAGCATTCAAACTGCCTAGGCTCCCACAAAGCCACTACATGCAGTAGGGTCAAAAACCACTGCAATTGTTCTTGAATTCTCAGTATTCCTCATTGTCTGCTATGTTCAGCTAGTCCGGATTTATCCCATGCTTTTTCAGACCTAGGCCAGCTGGCCTTGGTGAGATAAACAAGTCAGTCCTTCAAAAGCCTGGAAAGCTTTTTGAAATTCTTAACAAGTAAACTTATTTTCTAAAAGTCTTGTTCATGTGACTTCAAGTAATGAGAGAAAGCCAAAATCTCATAGCCAAAAACTGTGACATCTATGTGTGTGCATTTTAAGGCAGTTATTTTTATTCTAATATCTAGACAAAAACATTTAGCTTGAGACAGGCCAAATGTCCCTGTAAGACTAAACAGCTAACAAATCGCAAACCCAGAACTTTAACTCAGGATTATAACCAGTTAAAAATTAGAAAGTTTTTATTGCCTTCATTATACTGTAATGCTTCACAATCTATGATTACTATACAAGAGTTTAAATATTTAGAATGAATTTCACAGAAGCATATCAATTCCTTTCCAGGTGTTTTGCATTAACCTTATGCACAGTCATCTTTTATTCATTATTTGATTCAACAAATATTTATCAAGCGTTTAATATATACCAGTCACTTCTCAAGGAGCTATATAGTGGCAAGCCAAAGTCTCCATTCTTACTGGCTTCTCGTAGAAAACATAAAAATAATACAGAAACATGAAAGTATAATATTGTATAAGGTAACTAAAAAAAGTAGTCACAGTTTAGGTGTGTTGAGTGTTGTGTGTGGTCAAATTAGGATCTATAAATAAGTAGGAGTGATGGAGATGCTTACAAATATTACCGTTTTGGATAAAGACCTAAAATAATATAATACTTTTAACTGTACTCAGTTGCTTTAAAAAAAGATATTAATTGGCATTGCTAAGAAATAACCATTGATAGTCACTGGGAAAAACAGAATTTTGAATATTGAGGAAAATGCCTTTACAACGTGTGTTGTCCTGTCAGTAGACTGTCTCCAATACTATCTTTGATCATATTTAACAGTACAAACTCTGACCCTCTGAGGATAGAGATCTTTGAACCCAGGGCCTCACACATGCTACACAGCCACTCTATGATTAAGATACATTCTCAAGCTCTAAAGGTATTTACTGTCCAAATTTACAACTGTCTTTCCCATTCTGCCTTAAAATGTGATTCGCTTTAATTAAAAGTGCATTTTCATACTTCTATTCTAAATGACAGACTTCTGAAGAATTAGACATTTTTCTTTTCCTTTTGTCTTTCATTAATATTCTTATTATTAGTACACAAAACACATATGAATTAAACATTAGTCTCATTATGAGAGGTTTTAAAGGAGATCAGTAAGGAAAAGAAAATATATATATATATAACCCTGCCACTGTAGAAGAAATGAGAAAGAATACAATTCAAATGTTAATGTTGTTTATTGAGAAAATACAGCAAAGTGATCAAAATTTGTTTATCCTAAAGTCAACTCCCATGCATTCAAAGTCAAGCTATTTTTCAAGGCTTTGTATGTGAATGGAACTGATTATTAGGTTTTTGGTGTCCCTCATATGTGAAGGCATCACAATAATACATGACTTACATATTCACTCTAAAAACTGAATGGTATCACTCCCAAGAAAATGGAAAGGATAATGAGAAAAGAAATGCAGACAAAGCAAACAGAATGTTATTTTTAAGAGGAAGTCACTGACTTGCTCCAAACCCATATAATAAGTAAGAATATTAATTATTCCTCAACGTTCTCCATTTTGTAAAATGAGTCAACAGAGCTTTCATGCTACCTCATCAGCCAGCCATTGGAAAGGAGGTAGTATAAAATACAACGTTTTAGTAATTCTAGCTTTCTTCTAGCAGTGCTTTGGATATAGGCCATGGGTAAAAGAAATCACAAAGCAGACAACAGCAAAAACTGGATGTAGGCCTGTGTGCAACAGTTTTCTCGGAGATTGAAACATCCTGTCTCCCAGGGAAGCTCCTTGAGACAGAGACTAAACAACTTAAAATAACTTCAGGAAGTTCCTGAAACTGACCAGATTCACTAGGTCCATTCTTCCCAAGAGGAAATAATATCACTAATAGTCACTCTTAGACAAGCCAAGGTATAAAGAGTATTTTCTGAGACTAAACCAGCTGCCTGAATAAAGTAGGGAAAAGGTGAGCAGCCGAGAAAAGGTGTAGACCAACTGAATCACTTGAGAAGGACACCTGCTAACTTCTTGAGCTGCTGGCATACTTTTCAGTGTGCTCCAGGTTTCCAGCTTTTGTGAGTCATCGCCCAAGTTGAAGGGGGCTTTAGTGATGAAGCTGTCTTTGAGTCATTTCTGCTTCTGTAAGTAACCCTTTACCCATACTCTTACAGTTGGGTTGCCGGGATTGAGACACAGAGGCTTCTTTTCTGGTGGAAGAACAGCAACCTTTATTTTGCCAAGCAACCTTTTATATCTCTACTCCTTCTGTGGAGACCCACCAGCCAGAAAGAACAAAAACAGCCTTCTCAATTACAGACCACAAGGGAGTTCCGCTGTCAGTCAGGGGAAGTGAGGGCAGCTGGATCACAACAACTCCCCCCATTTTATTTTATAATACCTTGCTTGTCATGGGGAATAGCCCTCTAATATTTCCTGTCTTAGGTAGCATCCTGCCCCCAAAGTATAGCCCATCTGTGGCTACCCAGACACATAGCCCTAAACCAAGTATCTCCAGGACTGACAGTGCCAAGGAGCCAGACCAGCACTGCAACCATCTAGCATGCACTAACTGGGTGCTAAAATTAACAAAAGCAGTATTCCAAACCCCTCTCATATGATGGTTGAATTCCATAACAGTAGCAGAAGCATGCAATACAGTGCCATGAGTAACTCACATAACATGATTAACTGTTAAAAAGTCCAAAGACAGTCCACTTACTACTGAACTAGAGCTACTTGTTGGTTTAAGGTCAATATGCCCAATTGACTATGTCCAAAGCATTGCTGATTCTTTCAGCCTGCTGGTTGACAATCTCAGCTGTCTGCACAGTTTGTGAAAGAGCAAGACCGGCAGCAGTAGCTGTGGTGGCAAAGCTCTGCTCCAACTGTCTTCTGGCCCCAGACACACTCTCTCTGGGTCAAAACTGCTGAATGGGTGGAGCAAAACTCAGGGAAGCAGGCTTGCTGCTCCTGCTCTGGAACCACTGAAGGGGCCCTACTTTAACAATCTTTTAGGGAATTTGGACATGGTCAACCTGTCTGGCTACTTCCTGCTGACTGGGGGCACTGCATTCTTGGGAGTATTTTACATCAACATTTCAGGGGTTCTTAGTGATTCAAACTGTGTAAATTTGCAATGAATCCACAGGTTCTCATCCTCTGTAGAGACAAAACCAAAACCTCTTTTCCAAATCATCAAATCCTTAGGCCCATATTTTAAAGTCAAAATACCTTTCTTAGCAGTTCCCAGAATCAAATGTCTTTCTCCAGTCCAGAACACAAAAGACAACACAATCAACACAATAACATACATCTCTACACATTCTATCTTTTGAGGCCCTCAATTCACCCTCCTGTCTCCTCTTTATTGCTTCCCTATTGGCCAGTCTGCCAGAGGGTGTCCCTCAGAGCATCTCTGGGGATGAAGACACACATATTCATTTTAATCTGACTTGGCTTTTTCCCAATCTGGAACATTTAAACCCCCTCCTATACAAAATCTTTGACTGTCTTCCTTGTTACTTCCGTGCCTTGTTGCTTTAAGAGTTTCAGTTACTTTCTGAGACCTTTCAATTCACCCTCCTGCCTCTTTATACTTGCTTATCTTTTGGAGGATGTCCCTCAGAGTTATCTCAGGGGATGAAAAATAAAAACACTTTACCTTCCCCAATACGCTCCTCGATTTAGCCGATGCCTGGAGTGACCCGTTCACGTGTCTCCACTTTCCAGATCTCGGTGGGATCTCCAATTGCTGCAGCCAGCGCTGCCTGGATAGCCAAGACTAGCTGGGGGTGGGGGGTGTGCCGGCATTGAGACACAGAGGCTTCTTTTCTGGTGGAAGAACAGCAACCTTTATTTTGCCCAGCAACGTTTTATACCTTTACTCCTTCTATGGAGCCCCACCAGCCAGAAGAACACAAACATCCTTGTCAATTACAGACCACCAGGGAATTCAGCTGTCAGTCAGGGGGTGTGAGGGCAGCTGGATCACAGCAAGCCTCAATAAAACTCATTGGTTCATCAAATTGAACTTTGGTGATATCCATTCTTTCTTCTGTTGTAGGGTCCCTATCTGTGGTGGATAGATATGTGTTGCATCTTTTCAGGAAAAGTCTTGTTGAGAGACCCAGGCCCCAGAATAGCCCTGATATGCAGCCTCTACACAGACCCTGAAGGTCTCTGCTATGAGCTCCAACCCAGTGAAAGAAACACACCCTGAAAATGGGATTAGAGTTGGGGTAAGAGACACTTTGTCCCTGAACCTAGAGCTGGAAAAAAAGTACCCAGACCCTGAAACCAGGACCAAAAGAACACACTAAGACCCCATATCCAGAGCAAACCAAAGATAATCGTCCTGGTCCCAAAATTAGAGTCAAAAAGATTAAAATAATCCAAGAAAGAAAAACAGCTTGGTCCCAGAATCAGAACCATCTCTGCTGCCGACACAAAACCAGCCAATCCCTGAGCAGGAACCAATCACTGAGCCCTTAAGTGGCTTGGAATTCCCCAAGCTTCTTCTCATACATAAACACCCAAGGTTTATTTTACACAGTTCCTGCTGCTGCTGTTGCTGCCGCTTACATTGGACAAAGAGACCTGAGTTAACTCATAATAAAGACTCTTTATTTTTGCACTGGAGTTGGTCTTATGGTGGCGATTGAGGTTTGGGGGTTTTGGGTGTAACATATTCACATAACAGGGCTGTGGAAACACTAAGTGAAGGAGGGAATTGGGATATAGTATAAATAGTGCCTTTCACATAACCTCTCTCTTTTCAAAATGTTTTATTTTATTTTGGTGTGTGTGTGTGTGTGTGTGTGTGTGTACACATGCATGTACCTACATGTGTGCGCAGTGTCTGTGAGGGCCCCGAAAAAGGCAGTGGATGGGCTATAACTGGAGTGCCAGACAGTTGTGAGTTGCCATGTGAGTGCTAGGAATTGAACCAGGATCATCTGCAAAAAGAGCAAGTGCTTTTAACTATTAAATTGTCTCTATGGCCCCTAAGATTTTCTTTTATTTTAAATTATGTATATATGTGTGTCTGTATAAGGGTTGTAGATATGTAATTGTAGGTGCCCACAGAGGACAGAAGAGGGTAGCAGATCTAGAGCTGAAGTTACAGGCAGTTGTGAGCCACCAAAACTGGGTGCTGAGAACCTGAACTCAGGTGCTCTTAAACAGTAGCAAGCACCTTCTGCAACAGCACACAGACTTTTCTTAAGAATTTGAACATTAAAAAACTGTTTCTTAAAAATAAAAAAAAGAAGTCCCACTATTTTGATAATTTAATTCTAAATTCCCTACACACATCTTATTGCTTCTTGTTTCTGGCCCACTTCTGAATGATTTGCTATGGGAATGATATGAGACATAGGCCTTGAATATCCCTTGCCACAATCAATAGAATTCTAATTTCTAGGAGTATCCACTGTACCTTCTTACCCTTGCCTTAAACAACATTATCATTTCCTGCAGAAACCTCTGAGGACTTATAGCCCTTCGGCCACTCCCTACACAGGAGGCCTGGCATAAGGTAATTGCTAGATCAGGCCATAATACTTGAGAACATATTTTGCAAACAATTATCCCCTATTTGCGTATCTTTCCAACATCTATGACAGACTAAACAGTAACTTCACTTTCTTCTGAACAATAACTTATAAAAGCTTGCTTTATGTCTGGTTTAATGCTATGCCTGTTGACCAGACACTTACAGGGCCTCTTCTCTAGTCTATAGTTTAAGTATCTGCCCAATACTTTTGTCTAAAGTATAATCTCATTCCACTCTAATAGTTACACAAGGGAAAAAATAAATTGGTTTTCCCTTTCTAATTAAAAATTTAAAAGCAATGTCTCCTTCTCTGAAGCTCACTTTGGCACCCATACCTTCTGCTTCATAGTTGGAATCGTCCTTCTAAGTAGACTTCCTCATTTCTCAGAAAATATTCTAGAACTAAGGAACTTCTATTCACAATTTGTCATTATCCATTTTAAAAAATTCATAAAGCATGCAGGATTTGGTGACATTTTAACCATAATGTGTTATCTGGTATAAAGTTAGAGACTTTCTAAAGCAGCCTTTAATAAAGAAAGGAGCCATTCTAGAATGAAAATTTACTGTGTAACTAAAAATACTATCTTGTGTAAAATTTCCAATGGAATAAAGACTCTATTATTAGATGTATCCATCCATGGATAGGTTGATAAATTTAGATATATTGATAGATTATTTATAGCATACAATACAATGATTTCTCTCTACTCTACTGGTCAGTTTTTAGACAAATTTGTTTTATTTTAAATAGTACACAAAAAACACAGAAATTGTAAATGCTAATAGAGAAATGTGATGTTGCAATAAATATCCATATTGTGTAATGGCTTAATCAAGCTAAACATCCTTGTCCATTCATTTATTATCTCCTTATTGTTATGTTCATTCTTTATTCTATACATATAATAAGTTAGAATTTTATATAAATAATATATACTGTATTTATATATGATAAATATATAATTTTATATATTATATAATATATATATATAATTTATTCCAACCACACTGAGAAACCTAGGAATAGAGTATGATTTAAAACAATCAAACAAAAACAAACCAGAGTTGTTTTTAGGGCATCCAAATATAACAGGAGGAATAGATAAATAATTATAATACAATCTTAAATGTACTGTACAAAAATAACACACAAGAGCAAGAGATAAGATTACTAAATGACATTAGCAACTATCTCTGTCTTACATTTGTTCAGTTAATGAACTACTTGATTATGATTCAATTCAGTTCAGTCCACCAAGGCTAAGTTTCTTCTTGTCTGTGTCCCAGAATCCATCATAATCATACATCCTCTAATTCTGATTCTCAGAAAAATCCTGAATACAGATTTGTCTGATCATCTTGGAGTCAAAACATCAACTGTATTATTGGTGCATAATTGATCTTAAATAAATATCTTTGTAATGAATGAATAAATAGCGAATGAACTGAGTCAAGGACAGAAGAGGGAAAAGAATTTTTTGGCATCATCATGTAGAAATTTATATTTAAGATACTACAAATTTCATAAACAACTAAAATTCTGATTCAAATTAAGTATTGAAGATAGTCAGAAGCCATATACTGTCATAAACTTTGTTTTCTCGTCCTAAGCCCTAGACTTTGTTGACTGGGCAAACATCACCAATACTAACATCCTACATGAATAGAGAACAGCTAAACTTTTCAATTCAACTCAAAGATGTGCTACAAAAGTTTTTCTCATATCAAGATAACAGGACTTTAATCAAATATTGGATCCAATTCTGGTAAGTTAGCTTTAAAAATACCAAAGAAGGTTATTATTCGCTGTCCCTGCAGTGCCATTAGATAACTGCTGCCTCAGCCCTTTGCAAGCAATTATGGTAAGCTTTACAATCAAACAACATTGCAAAGGTGTTATTCTTTTGGCTCTTTGATACAGCTTGACTTTTTACTTTAGTGCTCTAGAATCCACCTTTATATGACTTTTGGACTTTCTAATATTACTGGGGAGTAAGAGTATTATGCTGTTGATTTTCAGGTATTCAAATGTTTTCCCTCTTTGAAATATAGTTTAAAATTCCAGATGCATATTTGAATTAAGTCTATTAAGTATTCCCATCATAGGAGTTAGCTATACAGATAATCATCCTAGCCCTCCAAGTTCAATAAACTGTTTGTCCCAAGTGCCTCTTTACACGTTTCTAGAAAAGTGTTGGCTTGGAAGACAGATGCTTTCCTGAATTTTTTTCTCCATGACTCTAAAGGGAAAAATTAGCTTGAGAACAATCAAATAACTCTTCCTGCTTTTTCCTTTAAATAATCAGAATATGATTTCCAAAAGTTTGAGGGCTCAATACTCTCAACTAAAAACAAGCAGGTCTTATACCTTGACAAGGTATTTTGACCCAGTATCCTGCTCCTGCCAGATCATTATGGTAAAATAGTAAATGAAGAAGAAATTCAGCTAGCGTATTCTCTCCTCAATTTTCTTTTAGGACTTGGTTCTTAATCCTCTTTTCTGGTCTCTGTTACCTGGAGCACCATCATTTGACCCTTCTGTCCTTTCTTGCTACTAAGCTTGCTTTCTGTGAGAAAGCTCTCTTTGACTTCTTTCAATTCTTGTTTGCAGACGAACATCAAAATGTTCAAAAGAAACAATAGTACAACTTTCCTAAGAAGTTAAATTTGTTCATTCCCCCTGGTGAAAGTAACCTGCCATGAGTGTCTTCCAAACAGCTAGGCGAATGTCTATATAATGGAGTTTAAAGTTATTTAAAAAACTAAGTTATTTAAACAATCTAAAGCTTGTGCTTCCTATGTAAGAGTTATGTAGGAGAAGCTCGTGTTCACACGGGGGTTGAAAAATGCAGTTAGCACATATCTTTTAAGTATCTAATAAGCATGAATTGAAATATGTATCCCAGAATTTGTAAAATGACTTTTTATCATTTTGTGAAGAAAAATGAAAATCCTACAAAAGAAAATAATAAATACAGTATAAACATTCTTCATTGGATTAAGCACAAACATAGCTTTTTACATTTTTTAAACTACAACATAAAAAAACAGATCACTTAGAACTATGGCCTAATTTGTAAAGAAGTAAATTGTAGTCTAGAAAGATCATAGTATCTTTTCGTGTTAGCACAACGTCTCCAATCTTTAGCAGAAATAGGTAGGCCTCAGGACATCTGACTTTCTTTTTTTTTTCTTTAAAAAAAGGGTGGGAGTTCACATGTCGGTCTCCATGACTTCTTTGGTATTCCTCCAATCTTTTCTAGACCTATATCTAGAAGGATGTAACTCTGCAATCATCCCATTGATGAAGTGGAATTTATCTGGTGCATACATAAACTTTGACAATCAGCACCGACTAGGATAACACAGGCACACTCACTGCTACTATCAAAACTGGTTTAATTAACTGGATCTAACTTTCCCCAATTCTTTGCTTTTGAAAATCTAGCATCATTTACTGCTCAGACCTCTGAGTTTCTATCATTGGCCAAGAGCTACCTTTTCAGTGACATAACAATGACTGTCTAGACCTTATGAGGCACATGAGTCATTTCCTATTATCCTACTCTTCCCACAGGAAAGACTGGTGTGCTTCAAGCTGTGCAAAACACAAGCTCTAGGCCTAAATTAATGAAAGGAGCACAGCTGTCAAGTAAACAAATACTGACCTCCAGTTTTCCAGTACAAAGCAAAGAAGACTGTCAAAACTTGAGCTCCTATGCCAATTGATTTCTTGCCCTTTCAACATGCATATTCTACTTTCAGTATCTTAATTCCACTCTTGATCTCCTGCAATTCTTATATTGGTGTCATGATTTTTTTATAGCATCCCATCCTATGTGCGAACTATTATATAACACAACTGAGGGGGAAGGACAATGAGTTACTCACACAAAGTGCTTGAGCATTAGGCAACTCCAGCTCTCGGGCAAAAGACTGCCAAAGCAAGCAACAGTTTTTAAAAACACACCTTATTCATTTCTACTTCCTTTGCCATTAACTTATCCAGAAAAGCATAATTTCCATATTTTTGTTTATAAGACATAAAATTCCTTTTAAGTCTCCTAAGAACTCATATAATATCATTGAAATATGATTTGTACAAGATGTTAGGTGTCTTTAAAAATCTGTTTTTAATTTTTAAAAAAGTATATAGAGCCACATTATCAGATTATTTCTAATCTACAAATTTATCCATTTCACTGATGAAAACATATTTGATTCACTAGTCACCATTAACATCATTCTTTCTGAGAAGAAATGGGTGTGTGGGAGTGCAGACGTTCGTGTGTGCATGTGTTTCTACATATTACTACTTGATTTTTACTTTTCTGTGTTATGAGAGATATTGTCTTTCAAATCTCTGTTTAAAAAACAGAAATTCAGTCTCTCTTTTTACATTTGGACTGGGAAGAAGTGCTGTAGCTGATTTTCTGAAAAGAATTATAAGGATACAGTGACATCTACAGGCATTATGTATATTGCTAAATAGGATAAAATTATATACTGAAGAATAAACTAAGAAGCTTCTCTGACTTACATTTCTGGTACCCAACAAGAAAGGTTAGATCAATTAAACTGGAGGAACTTATGTAGGAGAGCTTGCTAAAATTGAAATTCATGTAATAAATGGGGCTTTGTTTTATCTACTTCATAACACTATTGATCTTCGTTTTTGCAACGGGAATAACAATTTGATTGGCAGTAGTTTATTTTGAAAAGCTACATAAGACATTCATGCAAACTTGATGAAAATGGTTATTCAAAATCCATGGAAATAAAGAGAAGGAATATGAGAATTAGAAATTCAAAATGTCTTTTTTTTTATTTTTAGGAAATTCTAGTGATCCAAACTAGGGTCCCCAACACACTAATTACATTTTACCACTGAAATATGGCCATAGCCCCTCAATGGCAAACAGTAAATTGCTAATCAGTCAGTTTCAGTACTTACAAATGAGATTAGTATTCTACTAGAATTTAGCCTTAACAGTAAATTTAAAGGGTAGAAAATAAAATATAATGGAATTAGGTTCATTAAGATCTGGGATTGCTAATCACTTGTGTCAACTTGATTGGATTAATGCATACTGAACATGTTGATAAAGCATTCTTTCTAGGTGTTTTTCTGAGGTCATGTGGAGAAAAAAACTATCATTCAAAAAAGAAATAGTAAAAATTGTGCCTTCATAGCAATGTGAGTAGGTGTCATCCAGGCTACTGAGGACTTCTATAGAACAAAAGAAAAGATGTATAGCTATTTTCAGATCACTGTGATGAGCTATCTAACATAAACAATCACTAGAAATATATACTATATCTTGTGGTTTCTTTGAAATGTGGCCAAGAGGCAATGACAAAATAGAGCAGTTCACATCAAGGAAGAAAAGGGCGCACAAGGAAAAAAAGCGTAGGAGTTGGCTTTCCTCAAAACCCTTTCCTTCTATCTAGTTCAATCAATAAAGATGATGTATTCTACATTCAGCATGGGATTTTGCTGACTTTTGTTTTGTCTGGAAATATGCAAACATATACACTCAAGTCTGGGCCTCATCAGTCCTCTGGATGATTCTAAATCCACTCAAACTGACATTGAATACTAACAGTGACAAGTAAACTTCTTGTCTACTTGAAACTTAAAACTATCACTTTTAGCCATAATATTCTTTCCTGAGGCCCCCAAAGACATCTTATATTTCAAAATGTATTCCCAGCCTATCTCCAAGAGTCTACATAGTCTTAAATGATTCCATCATTGTTATAAAGCCCAAGTTCAGGGTTTCTACTGAGGCACAAGGAAATCTCCTAGTTATATGTACTTGTAAAATGTGGATGAATGTTATGAATTTCAAAGATATAGAATAAACATTGCCATTATAAAAGGGAGGAAACAAAACATAAGAAAGAGAAACAAAATCAAAATAGGAGTGAAACTTGGCAGAGGAAATTTTAAAATGCAAATCCTGCAGCTCCATATCCAGCCTTCATGGTATATGATAGAATAAACCCCAACAGGCTTAAACAGTTTGTTCCCTATGGCCTGGCAATTTGCCTCTTACATACCCTCTCTCCTTTGTTTGCTTGAATCATTATCTGAAGCTTTCCTGAACAGACATTCCATGTTCCTTCTATTTCCCGAATATGCTATCACCATCCCAGGGGCTCTTCAGAGAAATACAACTCTAGTGCATATTGTATGGCCTTTCTTTTCAAATCTGGGTGGAATACTCCATAAGAATTTTTATATTCTCCATGCCTGAAAAATCAGAAATGTAGATAACATCAACCTCTGCCATCAACTTATGCAGAAACTGAGCCCTTTGAATCATGGCTCCAACAGTTTCCTAGTGTCTGGCTATTCGAACTGTGGAAAACACATCTCAGGTCATCTTGTGTGGTTAGCACACCCTTCCAGCTTTCTTTATAAGAAATCGTCTATCAACTGACTTCACAGTTTTATACCTTGAACTTGTGATAGCCACTGTCTAGGCTCCTTTTGCATCTTAATGAATATGCTAACCTCTTTTGAAGCACATCTTTAAAAGCACTTTTACTTTCCACAATTTAAACTTGTCTCCCTTTATCTATAGGCTGCATGTTTTTGTTGTTACTGTTTCTGTGCTTGTGTTTGTATGGTGTTTTTTAAATAGGACACTACTATTTATCTTGGCTAACCTAGAACCTGCTACATAGACCACAAAGCTGGCCTTAAACTCACAGAGTCACCTGACTTTATCTCCTGAGTTCTGGCATTAAAGGTTTTTGCTAACATGCCCAACCTTAGACTTCATCCTATCCAAAACCCTGCTGATGCCTTAAAATGTCTTCTCTCTAGGCATGAGGCTCAGTGGTACAGTGATTGTCCACATAAAATCCTATATGCAATGCTCAGTACCAAAAAAAGAAAAGACACTTTCACAAATTTAATAAATCTATCACTTTTTAACAGAGCCTCCCACAAAACATTAAGGCATACAAAATATAAATTGTTTGCCCAGAATATAACATGGATGGTCTCTAGTCTAATTTCCAGTAGAGTCTTTGTTACCATCAAAAACCTCATGAGTCTAGTCTTTTCTTTCTGAATTTGGGGCAGCATTTTCATCTTCTAGGGTTTTTCAAGAACAAATGAAGTTCTGCACCCAGAATTCCAGATCATCCAAATTTGTCTAATGAACAAACCTGTTCCCAAATGATTTCTCTAGTTTTTGTGGTGCTCTGGTTTCTCTAGGACATTTCCTTCTACATAATTTTGATATCAAATCCTCCTAAGTTTGTGCGTGCATGCATGCATGTATGTATGTATGTATATATGTATGTATGTATATCTATCCATCTATCTATCTCTCTAGGCATCTATCTATCTATCTTTCTATCTACCTACCTACCTACCTAGCTGCTATTTATGTTATTGGCTTCTATAAAGAACTCTATTATAGTATTGCTTATTTTGCTAATTAGTTGAAATATAACAAATCAAAGAAAGGTAAACAAAAAATTTAAAGTTCCTAAGTGCTAAAATTATAAGCCTTACTATTTTTCCTGATTACTAGAGATACTTAATAAATATTTGACTAATTAGGAAAAATTAAGAAGGTATATAAAATTGCTTTTCAAAACTTTTGTGTTTATTAATTAAAAAGAAAACAAAAATTGAATCAAAATTAGGGTTTAGCTGTTAAGCCGCTAAACATCTTCATTAGTAGCCACTATATTCAGATTTCTTATTGAAAGTGGAAACATACAACTTCATCAGTAGTTCATATCATTCTGTTATATCTCCTGTTTCCTCTTTTATCTTTCTCCTTTCTGAAACTTGCCTAACACGGGCACTACGTGTGAGTTTCCAGTAGACACTGTTTAAATCATCTGATTAGAACAATTTTCCAAAACCCTGTTATAGGAAGCAGGTTGTAAGTGTCACCATCTGCAAGAAATAATACAATATTATGTCACTTAGAGGCCATTTATATTAAGAAACAGCATACTAGGCATGCTTCTCAGAAACCCACTAAAAATCTACATCTGCATTCAATAAACACATCAATACTTAAGTGCTCATTATGCCCGACAATATTTCAGTCCCTCCATATTAGTCACAGAAACAAGATCAACCACATAAACATATAAGTCTGAAACATGGAGGAGAGACAGGTATCTCAAAGTAAGCTCCAACTGAATGCCCATCAGCTCCAACCAGAAATCAAGACTGTCACTCAATCCCAACCTTAAGTAAGAAAGACATGTGATTCGAAACAAACCTGGAATCAAAGTATTAATCTGTACTAAAATGTAGTTGCCAGAAGAGACAAAACACTATATAAATCTTTACAAGATCATATTGCCGGACCTCAAAAGGAGCTATTACCAGATATGAAAGAAGGAAGTAATTGAAGGCAGGGGACATGGTGAGGTTGGTAGAATGGTTGCTTAACATGCACCAAATTCTAGGTTAAACCTCCACCACATAAAGTGGATATCGTAGCACACAGCTGTAATCTTAGCACTTGGGAGGAGGATGTAGAAGGCTCAGATATTCAAGATCAACCTCTGTTGAAACATCACGACAAAATTTGAGTAGACAAAAATCACTCCATGGCAAAGCAAAACAAAAAACAAGCAAGAAACCCAAAACTCTGTCAGATAGTAAATACTATTAGTCATTGCAGATAAAAAAGATTAGACTGGAAAAAAGTGAATTTATTTCACATGCCAGTTTCAGAGCAATGCAATTTTAAACGGAAATAGCAGAGTTCAATTAAATCCTAATCATCTGGTCATAATTATGAATTATTGCACTCAAATACTAACCGGGAATTCAGAGGCACCACTTTTTATCACCATTGGCAAAGGCAGTCCGCGATGCCAACCTTGATTTTTCTAGGGATTGTTTAACAGAAACTAATTTAGCATGGCTTGAAAGTAGAAAAAGATTCTTTGAATGCCAAGACATGTTACAGACTGATGCCCTAAAATTCATTAATACTATATTGGAAGTTAACAGTGTACTGAACAATATTACATAGCAACATGGTAACCACAGTGGAAAGAAACAAGCAAATACAAAGAAACATTGTTCTATTAGCTCTGGCCAGGGTGGGTCATGACTTTAATCCCAGCACTCAGGAGGCAGAGGCAGAAAGAACTCTTCACGTTTGAGGCCAGCCTGGTGTACAAAGAGAGATTCTGGACAGCCAGGGCTATGTAGAAAGACCCTGTCTCAAGGGAGAGGAGAAACAGGAGAGAGACATAAAAATCATTTGTTATTCCAAAATAGAAAACCCACTATTTAAAAGAGAAATAGTTTTAACTTCTAGTTTCCGATCTCACAAGAAAAGAACTTGAACAAATTAAATAACAACAATTCTTAGATTCATAAAAGCACAGAAGTCATAGAGCAAACTGTGATTCTCCAAACTGTTGAGACAGAGAGACAGACAGGCATATGCAAAACTTCCCAGTTCATTGACAGTAGAGGCCCATAGCAGGAGCCAGAGTTGCTAGAGAACTTTAATGTGTAATTGATTAATTGTTGCAATTTCAGTGTAAACTAACAAGAATTTTAAAAGTCTAAGGGGGAATCTGTCCCTAATGATTACCTACAGTTTCCTGGGTTTTGCTTTAAAGAGTACCATGAAGTTCAATTGGGAAAAAAGAAAAATACTTTGTACTTCAGAAAAAGCAAGGAGGAAATACTCACAGGGCACTCTTCTGATCAAAACAGCCTTGTCCTCTGAGAAATTACTTTATTGGACTCTAACTACATGGAGATTTACAAAACCTATCTGCAGTGTAGAAAATGCAATATAGAATTCTGACTCTCTCTAGCCTTCCATAAGAGGAAAGTGAACTAAAAGATTAAGAGTTAATCTTAGAATTTTAGAATGCTTCCCTCATCCCACTGTTTGTCACTCCATTAATAGCATTCAAGTACAAGAACAGCATATTACAGCTCATAGAAATGGCTGTTTCAGACCACGTCCACTAACTTCTGTGAAGTGGTGTGTCATTCTGTCTATGTGTTGATTTTATTGGTTAATGAATAAAGAAAACTGGCTTGTCCTATAGCATGGGAGGAAGAAGGCAGAGTTGGAGAGAAGCCATGGAGCCACCAGAGACAGGCACTGGAAACTTTACGCGGTAAGTCACAGCCACTTGGTGATATCCAGATTAATAGAAATGGGTTAAATTAATATGTAAAAGTTAGCCAATAAGAAGCTAGAGCTAATGGGCCAACCAGTGGTTTAGATAAAACAGTTTCTGTGTGATTATTTCGGGGCTGGGCAGCCAGGAACCAAGGAGCAATCCCCTCCCCAAACAGTCAAAAATCCAAAGATAATGTAGGAACAGCAACAACAAAAAGACCTAAGGACACTAGAAGGAATTTTTGGCTCTGACATTCTATTTACAGTAAGTAGCAAACGTCATTGACTGTCCAGATGATCTTAAAATTTTTACCTACCGCATTTCCTACTACTGATGTATTTATTACTTTGGTTTTAAGCAAAAAATATGCAAGAGATAAGAAAAGACAAAACAGGAGTCTGAAAAAAAGACATCAGAGCTAGGCTCATAGATCACAGAAGTTTACAATGACCAAACTAGGAATTTAAAATAGCTTGTATTAGTACTGCTAAGACCTTTAAGACAAAGTGGAAAACATGTACAAATAGATGAATAACATAAAGAGAAAGATGAAACATTTGGTCTTAAGGAGATTCCCTGTAGGATGGAATGTTTCAATCTGTAGGAAACTACTATACAAACTCCACCCTTTCCTCTGAGTATCACATTTATTTTTTTTTAATTTTTGTTTTTCAAGACAGGGTTTAACAGCCCTATGGCTGTTCTGGAACTCACTCTGTAGATCCTCCTGCCTCTGGCTCTCAAGTATTGGATTAAAGGTATGCACCACTATGCCCGGCCCAGTAATACATTCTTTTCATGCCCTCTTCCAGAATTATCTCTGAACATTGGAGGAGGTGATTATAGGTCTTCACATATAACTAATGATTAGACCACAAGGCCACAGCCACAGTCATTTGTTGTACGAAACTGTATCAGTGGTTATGAACTGATGCTGTCAATGATGGTGGTCTATAAGTGGAAACACCCAAGTTTAGGAGGCAGATTGACAGGCACATAACAGTCATCTAGTAAAACCATAAAAGTTTGTTCTTCCATGGGGCCATGACCTTTCCAGGCATAGGTTTTTGTCCTGGTTTACAGTAGCAGATGTGGAGCAGGCCTCAAATTCAATCACAAGGCTACCCATGATAGCAAAGTCAGTATTACACGCATAGGCACATCAACCCGGCATGTCAATGTTTTAGCATGTGGGATCCACAGCCAAGCAAGAATGTTGGTGGTAGCTTTCAACCAGCAGTCTACATGCCCCCTTTGGAGCATGGAAGCCAACCAGTAGGGTAGGAGTTTCCAGTTCCGTCCTAGCTTAATTTCTCCATGTCCTACAAAGCATAGTCTTCAGTAATAGGGTCTTACTGTCTAGTACTGGCTTGCAACCAATAGCAGTAGCAATAGCCTGCATGATTTGCCGGGCCTCAAGGGCTTCCCTGGCCAAGTTACCAGGAGGTAAGTTATCTCTGGTATTGGGGTTTTCCTTCAGTAATTTGGGTGGAGGTGAGACAGGGTTTTTCTCTATAGCCTTGGATGTTCTGAATTCGCTCTATAGACCAGGGTGACCCCAAACTCATAGAAATCTACCTGCCTCTGCCTCCCAAGTGTTGGAGTTAAAGATGTGTGCTACCATAGCTGGCTTAATTCAATAACATTTATGGTCTCTGGAAGTGTCCTTTTTTCACCCATGTTGAGGACCATTTTATTTATTTTTTTCCTTTTCAATTACACAGAAGAGTTGTAAAGGAGGTGGAAATAACATTGTATATGGTTCTCTCTCCAAAGGCTGCTTTCCAAATCTGAAAAACTCTAAAAAATTAGCATTATTCCACTAACATAACAAAAATTTTCCAAAGGGTGGGCAGGACAAGACAACATCCTGAGCTACCCTCCCATAACAAATACTGGGGTTACAAAGAGAACCTTGGTAAAAACACTCTCAAATTTGTCATATGTTTTGAGCAAGTGTCAGATGACACCAGAAGCTCATAACTAAGAGGATGCTAAAATGTAAGCAAAGTTAATACAAAATGAAAAGGTTCCATTTGTTTCTATCAATTGTTTCCGCTACAGATCAAGATTGAGTTTAAAGCATGGATAAGAGGTATAGTGATTTGAATAAGAATGTCCCCCACAGGCTCATATATTTGAATGCTTAGTCATTAGGAAGTGGAACTATTTGAGAAGGATTAGGAAGTGTGGCCTTGTTCAATGAAGTATGTCACTGGGGGTGGGCTTTGAGGTCCAGTCTCTCTCTCTCTCTCTCTCTCTCTCTCTCTCCCTGAATCCAGATGTAGGTCTCATTTACTCTACAATGAGGATAATGGACTGAAACTGTAAGTAAGTTCCCAAAAAACTCTTTTTAAGACTTGCCTTGTTTATGGTGTCTCTTCATAGCAATAAAGCAGTGACTAAGATGGGTGGCACTGACTTAATTTGCTCCCCATAATCCTTTGTCATGCTCTCTGAGCCATTACATTTCTATATCCAGGAACTCTTCCATGGAGCCTCTCTACATTTCTCCAGGTCTGATGAACTTGGCAGGCCTGAATTAATCTGCCCAGACCTACTCACGGCAAAAGATAAACATGGCCCTGCACTTCCTTGCTATACTTCCTGTCTTCCTGGGTTTGTATTGTGGTTAAGTTGTAGTGGTTAGCTGTTGCCACTCCACCTGACTGTTGAGGGAGGCCCTGACAAGGCAACCCCCCAACATAGCCCCTAACTCAAGGAAAATGTACCTTTCTTAGTCTGAGGGGAAATTACTCCTAGGATAGAGTTGATCTTGTTCACTTGTATTGTTCTATCACAGATGTCTTCTGAGTACTCTTGCTCGGGTTTTAAAGCCTTCCAGAAGGTGAGCACATAATTTGGCTTTCTATAATTTTTCCCTTAACAACTCTGGCTCAACATAAATATTGCTATATTTGTCTTTGAGGAACCCAGATAGACCTCTTCCTCTGCTCTGCCTTTTTCTTTCCTCTAGGTTGCTCTCTCACTTTCTCAACTGTCTTTACTTGCTGATCTATGTCACTGAGATCTACCAAAGCCTTTTCTGCATTTTATAGTTCTAGCCCCAACAAAGGCTCAGCACAGTTGTTAGAGCTCTACAGGAGCCTTGAGGTCCTTGTTGAATCAACCTATTCTTTTTTTCTGAGACAAGGTTTCTCTGTGTAATAGTCCTAGCTGTCCTGGAACTAGCTCTTGTAGACCAGGCTGGCCTCGAACTCACAGAGATCTGCCTGCCTCTGCCGCCCGAGTACTGGGATTAAAGGTATGCACCACCACTGCCCTGTTTGAGTCAACCTATTCTTTAACACCTCTGTGACTCTCTGAACATAGCAGACAATGAGGGCTACTGAGAACTCAAGAACAATGGCAATGGGTATCTGATCCTACTGCACGCACTGGCTTTGTAGGAGTCTATGCAGTTTGGATGCTCAACTTACTAGACCTGGATGGAGGTGGGGGTTCCTTGGACTTCCCACAGGACAGGGAACCCTGATTGCTTTTCTGGCTGAGGAGGGGGGGACTTAATTGGGGGAGGGGGAGGGAAATGGGAGGCGGTGGCGGGGAAGAGACAGAAATCATTAATAAATAAATAAGGTAAAAAATAAAATAAAAAATAAAATTAAAAAAATAAACACCTCTGTGAACACAGTTCTATGTTCTGTGAGCTGGGCCTCAAACACAGTTTCTCTTATTCCTAGTTCCCTCAATATTTAGTGTCTGTTCCTCCTCTATTATGCTCCATTCCTGGACATTTATGGGGATTTTAGATGGAGATAACCAAGTGTGCCTAATGGCTCTGATAAACCAGTTTTCTCACAGAGGGACTGATTTCCCTCATATTGTCTTTGATTATGCAGCTTCTGCCTTGAGGAGTGATAGGTAGTTTATTTTCAGTTTTTCTGCCTCCATAGCAGTCAGATCATTCCCATCAACTGCCATATCCCATAGCTTGACAAGCCAGGTTGTGACAAGCTTTCATTACTTGTTTAAAAGTCTTCCCTAATTCTAGCAATCAAGTGCTAAGTATTTCCTGATTATCACAGTTTATTGTATGGGACCATTTTTAAGACCCTAATCTGTTTACTGCGTCACAGATTTTTCCCTCCATGTCTACTAAAGTTCAGACCTGCAGGATATCATCGATGGCTTTTGCCACAGTTTTTTCCTTCTATTTATTTGCTAGATCAAAGGCTAACACAAAGGATGCCAACTGCATCTCCCCTTCTTGTTACAATTGTGCCTTTAAACAAACAAGTTCTTGCTTGGCCTTCTTCTCAGCTTCAGATGTACTTCTAACTACACACATTAGCCAGATAACCCTGAACACTGCTTGCAGGCAGTCTCAATTCTTGTACACTAATCTCAAAGACTGCAAAATTTCCTCTAAATCTTTAACTGTTTTCAGAGTATCTCCATATTCACATGGTGGACCTCACTTAGCAAGCAGGCATGCCACCAATACTACATAGACAAACACTGCCATCCTGGGATTCATCCCACAAACACTTCTAATCCTGATGGCTCAGCCTTACTTCTTTGTATGCCTCATTACCCATAAAACGAACTATGCAATCACTGTTATACCACAAAGGCACATTAGCACACACCATACAGGAAAGCACAACTTATCAGAATATCCCCGACAGATGTTCCCCTTTCAGCCTGCTCATGCCTTGCTATCCATAAGCAGGACTCATTTCTACTCAATACATCTTTCTCCTGTCAACTTTCTATTTTGGTGTCAATTATATTATATGACAAGAGTTTTCCTGGGAAGACACAATACTTGTCCACTCACTCTAGATAGGGACCCTACAACAGACAAAAGTATACATACCACATAACTTGAGGAACCAATGATTTTATTGGGCTTCCTTACAGGAATTTGAGTGAAGAGTTACTTACAGGAGAAGAAATGATTCAAAGGCAGTTATATCGCCAATGCCCACCCCAGCATGGGAGATGGCTTACAAAAAGTGGGAACCTGGAGCACATTTCACAGCCTACAGCTCAGCAAGTTGGAGAGTGTCTTTTTCAAATGCCCGAGTTCATCTAAACCTCTTCAAGGCAGCCCAGCTAGTTTCTGCTTCTTCTAGTCAGGTGGTCTCCTCTTAGAATCTTCTTTAAAGCTTGGCTTGTCTAAGAGTCTTCTTTGTCCTTTGGATCATCTGAAAGTGAATTTCAGATCTCTTTGTTGCTTACTCTTGGAGAGAGGGGATGCCTAGTGAATCTGGTCACTCTCAGGGACTTTCTGAAGCTATTTTGGGTTGCTTACCTTCTAGTTTAAGGAGCTTCCCTGGGAGATAGAATATTTCAGTCTTGGAGGAAATCACTCTGTAACAAGAATGAAAGTAAGACATAGAAATACTGTAAAGTATTATTTGTCCTATCCATGAAACAACAATATAGTGTTATTATAAAGTACCCTTGAATTAGTTTTAGATGCACATTGCAAACTCTGTGAAATCTACTAAAGGTTTTAAATGTAAAACTGATATTGTAAGATAGGATAGGAAATATTGTCACGTAAAATGTTCAATAAAAACCAGTAAAGGTGGCAGAATATGGTAATATATGTCTGTAATTCCAGCACTTGGAAAGTGGAAATAGCAGGTTCAGAAATTCAAAATCATCCTCTATTACTGCTGGGGTCCAGCCTCCATGGGTTCATACGTTCCAGGATAGGGATGTGTGAATTAGAAATATTAGGCAGAATAAACAGATACCAAATAAATATAGAGACATAGGCTAGAATCAGTAGGACAACCCAGTGAATATTGAATGCGCTTGTGTTTATTCCTTATGATCTTTAAATATCCCAATCCAAATGAGGGGAAGGAAGCAAAAGATTTTTTAATCATGAAATAAGGAACAAACAAAGTGATTATGATCTTAATACCTAAAACACCAACTAACTATACCCTAGGTCAAGATATCCTGTTAGTAGCCTCACCTTAAGTCAAATTGCTTGTCAATAACCTTGAAGAAGTGAGAATAGGCTTAAACTCTCTGACCTTTATTCAAGGGAGGATGGATACACTTCTGTGGGCCATCTTAACACTCAAAACACCAAGTAACCACACACTAAGTAAAGACATCCTGTTAGTAGTCACACTTAACATTAAATCTCCTGTCAATAACCTTAAAGGAACAAGACTAGGCCTGAACTCTCTGACTTTTAGTAAAAGTGGAATGGATCCAGTTCTGTGGGCTCCGACAAACTACATACTGGATTCAAGTGTTGTTGGGCATCATGAGACCTCATTTCAAAAGAACAACAGCAATAATCTCTTAGCAAATGCATAAAGTAAAAGACAACAAATAGGAACTAGTTATAGATGATACATGCATTACTATAACTATATTAAAATGATTTCATGTGCTATAGTTTAAATATATTAATTGAAAGGTAGATGACATGTAAGTGTGTAACAAAACAAAACTCAGCTGGTTGTTTTTAAAATAAACCTTATTTTAAATTTAAAAAGGAATGCTTTTCTGTAAAGGATAAGGGAATGCCTTCCCCTCACCATTTTGGGAACAAAACACAGATGCAGTATACATACATACCAATAGGCAAAATATACAAATAAAATAAAATGAATATATTTAATTAAAATGTTTTAATATCAGAGAGAGTTATGAGAGAGGAGTATTAACTTTAGGTTTAACATCCTTCATAAGAAGGAAATTTATCAAAGAAGTTTATTTGAGGCCTTAGCAGGTAAAGGTGGCTTCTGTTAAGCCTGATAATTTGAGTTCAATCCATGGAACCCACATAGAAGGAGATAATTGACCCCCATAAGTTTTCCTCTTCTGGCTACCACATGCCACACCTCCTCTGATGTGAGATGCCCTTCTGTATGTTGTGAATATGTTCTAATACCATTGGTTAGCAAAGAAGCTGATTTAGCCAATAGTCAGACATAATATAGCCAGGTAGGAGATTTAAGCAAAGATAAGGGAAAAAGAAGATGGGATCAGGGAGATGCCAGCAGTCTCCAGAAAAGCAAGATGTGAAATAACACCATGGCCACATGACAATACATAGAATAATAGAATGGGTTGATTTAAGTTGTAAGAGTTACTTAATAATAAGCCTGAGCTAATAGGCCAAACAGTTTTTAATTAATATTAAGCCTCAGAGTGGATATTTGGGAACTGATGGGCAGGAAAGAAACCTTCAGTTATATTCCTCCACTAAATGGAATAAATAAACAAATAAATACGCAATCTTGCTTACAGGTTCAGAGGTTCAGCCCGTTATTATTGTGGTAGAAGCAATATGGTGCACAGGCAGACATGGTGCCTGAAAAGAAGCTAAGAGTTCTACATCTGGATGGGAAGGCAGCAAGAAGAGAGAGAGAGACCCTAGGCCTGGCTTGAGCATTTGATATACCAAAGGCAATTGCCAAGGACACACTTCCTCCAAGAAGGCCACATCTACTCCATCAAGGTCTTATCTACTAATACCTGTTGAATGGAGCCACTCGCTGCTGACTAAGTATTCAAATACATGAGCCTATGGGGGCCACTTCTGCTGCACACCGCGCCCCCATGTCTGCGCTTGGTGAGCTATTACCCAGTTACTGAGCTTCGGGCAAAGGGGCTGGAGGTTAAAATACACAGACACACACACAGACAGAGAGACAGCAACATGGGTCATCCTTGAATTCCCCAAGAATGCCCCCTTTATTGTGTTCAGGGGCAGATTATATAGAGATAGCCACACCCCAGCCAAACCCACCACAAACCACTCTCCTACCATCAGGACTCCTGAAGGTCTCATGCTCAGAGCAGCTGTAGGCACTCAGATTAGGGGATTACAAGAACTTCAGGATCTGGGGTCTCACTGATCCCAACACACTCCTATTCAAACCACCACAGGTTTCATAAAACATACTCATTTCATAAAATATACTTAGTAAATTTAAAAGAATGTTAAGACCATAAAAGAATTAAAATAGAAGCCAATAATTGAGAAAATTGAGACATCTCAAAATATTTAGATATTTAACACATCTAAATAATGTATAAGTTAATGTATCAAGAAAAATTGAAATATTTTATAAAAACAAAATCTATGAATTAAAAATTAGTAGTAGGAAAGAAAGAAAAGGGGTACTAGATAGATATGAAAGAATGATTTAAAAGCAATTATGCTTTCAGACTAAGAAAATTTATAAAAATCAAACTCAACGTGAGCAGAAAATAAACAATAAAAATAAGTGCAAAGATCATTGAAATTAAAACAGGAAAAGCAACAAGAAAATCAATAAAAGTAAAAACTGGTACCTTAACAAAAAAAAGTCAATAAAACTGCTAAACATCTAACCAAATTAATCACAATAAGGGAAAAGGGGCAAATAAAAATAACAAAAAATATAATAAGTTAATAATAAAATGTTATATTTTACAAATCTATAACCACAAACTTGATAACTTAAAAGGGTCTGGTTTCTTGCAAGACATAATGTGTTAAAACTCACATTATGAAAAATGCATAATCTGAATAGGCCCATTTCTATTAAAGAGACTAAATCAATGATTAGTGCCTTCCTAACACTAAGCACTTGTTCATTAATGTGTTCACTAGTAATTTTACAAAACATAAAAGGAAACAATCTCATTATTTTTCTATGATCTGTTCTCTCCAAATCTAGCATTGTTGAGGCCTACTTACTCTTTCTTTGATGATAGCATCATATTAAAACAAAAAGAGACAGATACAAGAAAAGAAACTACTGAGTTGTATCTCAAACACAGATGCAAAATCCCTTAATAAAATATTAGCCAAATAAATTTAGCAACGTAATCTAACCAGACTTATTGCAAGTATGAGAAGTTATTTCAGCATTCAAAAATCGATCAGTACATCCCACTGTATCAGTAGACAAAGGGTAAAAAAAAACGTACACAACTTATCAAATAGATGAAGGGAAAAACCTGGCAAAATCTACTGTCCATTCATGATTTAGAATAACTGTCAATGAGCAAGTAATAATTGAGAGGGAATAATAACAACACGGGAGTCTTAGAGTAGTAAAACTGTTCTCTATGTTATGATAAAACTGTTCTCTATGTTAGACACATGTCATAATGCATTTAGAAATTCTCCTCCAAATTTATGCAACTCAAAGACATTACCTCAAGTGGGCCTGGTGCTACAAGCTTGTAATGTTAGCTACTTACACAGCTTAAACAAGATCTCAAGTTTAAGAACAAACAGAGAAACGCTGTGAGATTATGTCAAAATTAAAAATAACAAAAGGGCTGTGGTTACAACTCGGTGATAGGTTACTTGCCTACCATATCTGTGGCCCTGGATTCAGTTTTCAGTCCTGCTTTACACATCTTCTTATATGAACTTTGAATTTTCCTTAATAACAGTGTACTAATATTGGACGATATTTGCTATCATCATAAACCAACACAAGATGTTATAGAGACTTTTTGTATGTAAGAGAATATGTGAAAACTGTATTTTCTGTCAATTTACTGCAAACATTAATGTATCTGTTAAAATAAGTTAATGATAGTTTCCACATTGGGAGCCTCCATCCTTACATACATCTAAAGTAGTTTTTTAAGGGTCCTAGAGAGATAACTCAGAGATTAAGGGCAGAGGTTCCCTTTTCAGAGAACCCAGGTTTGGTTTGCAGCACCCACATTGATTTACCAATTTCCAATGACCTCTGCTGGCCTCTGTGGGTACTGCAAGCACATGCTTCGCAGATATACATGCAAAACAAAATGAATAAAATCTCAGAAATGGACTTTCTCCAATTATCAATCAGTATTAAGGATTTGGTAGACAACTCATATCTTTGTAACTAGCAAAAGAAATTGACCTTTGATCCTGATATGTTCTGGACTATGTCAGGATGTTCCCTTTCTTAAGATGGTTCCTTTCTCATGTAGGAAAGGTCTTTATCTTCTTCAAGATCAAGTGCTATATCCTCATCAAAACTTTTCATAATCCTTCAAATCTGAGATAACATCATGCCCCATTTATTCTTATATTTATTTAAAATGTGTTTATAATATTTTATATTATTTTCTATTCCTTCATTTTTCTAGTGGTTCATAAATTTCTCCATAGTTGTATTTGAATATTTTATACTGAATTTTTATAATTAACTATATATTTTGATGAAAACCTGAATGAAGAGAAAATAAAACGTTTGCTACGTGTCATCCATATTCCACTCAAATAAGTTTCTTTGTGCATGTGGAAATCCAAATGGATATCAAGGATGAACCAGAACTTTCTTTTACCTAATATTGTATCAGTCAAAATGAATATTATATCACTGTTTATTGAAAAGATGTTTTTACCCATCAACTAAGGGTTCTTTTGCTCAATTTAAACAGAAATTAAGAGGTACATTTCTTTTTGATGCTTCCAGCTTTCAACTCTGAATGTTAACAGCTTTTAGTTTTACCAGGTTAGCCAGTAGTTCTAGCTATTCAGTCTGAGACAAAAATCATAAAACGGCAAAGCAACATCACCAAAGAATCATTGATGCTTGTAGCTGGGAACAAGGGAGATAGTTTGTGTGTGTGTGTGTGTGTGTGTGTGAGAGAGAGAGAGAGAGAGAGAGAGAGAGAGAGAGAGAGAGAGAGAGAAAGAGAGAGAGAGATCCCAGATCAGCTATCTGAGAATACAATAAATGAAACTTACATAGGCAAAGAGGTTAGTCTTCTGAAGGCAGAGCACAGCTACACAGGATCACAGAATTTCTACAGTCCGTCACTGTTTTTGCAGTCAACACCAAGCTTTGTACTTGCTTCAGCAAACAGCTCATGTGTGTTGGGACTGTCTGATCATAAACTTCAAGAGAAGATAGAGGTGTGCATTACCAGCACTTTAGGAGGCAAAAAGAAAACTTTAAAGAGGCTTTTGTCAAACCTCAAGGGATTTTTGTCTACTAGATTAGTGACAGTGGCAGTTGTTAGAACAGAGAGTCTTACACAATAGTAGTAGAAGATGCAGCATTAGGAAGGATGGTGAATGCAGCGACAACAGCAGTTGCTGCAAAAGTAGGGGGACAGTAGCCTGTAGCAATGAAATTCTGGCATATATTACTACCTATCAAAGCATTTCAGCAGTGGCTGTATCTGACACTCGGTATCTCAGTAGCTCTTAGTCTGGATTGCCACTCTCCACTTCATTCTGAAGGCTAGACCTGGTAAAGGTTTTACATAAGGTCACCTGGGCTTAATATACAGAAACATAGAAAATAATCCTTTCTTGGAGATGAGACCTCTCCTATTTTGTCTCATATTAGTGCGTGTGATTTACCAATATACTTACACCATTTCACAAATGTGAACTTTTTAACTAAAGCAAGTCATGAATCATTGAGACTAAATAGGTCATTAGGCATATCAGCAGTTTTCAATTTTTATTTATTTTTTGGATTTCTGTACATTTATTCAATGTATCCCTAATCCATAGCCACCCCATTCCCCTCCTCCAACACATTTCCCTCATGAGTTCATGCCCTTTTTAAATACATAACCCAAAGTTCATTTATCACTGCTGATATGAACACGGATGTGGGGCCATCCACTGGAGCGTGGTTAACTCTCTCCCAGCAACCATCACTTTCACACCATAGAGGGGTAGGAACCCATGACTTCAACTCCCATGCTAGCACCAGCCTTGAAGTCAGTAATAGGTAATAATACGAGTGATCTGACCCATTAAAATCTAACATTTGCTTAATAAAAAACTGATGACTAAAACAGAGGAGAGAAAGGAGAAGAAATCAAAGGAGAAATTTATACATCAATATAATCCAATAGAATATTCTGTATTGGTAGACATTTTCTCTAAATATGGGAGATGCATATGATCATAAAACATTTAAAATAAGCAGAGTAAAACTTAATAGATAATATTGCACTTAGATATTTTTATTCATTGAGAGTTTCATTCCGTGTATTTTGAGAGCGTCTACACCTTATCCGTTCCTATAACTACCTCCAAATCCACTTCCACTCTCCCCATAAAAACTGTATCCTCTTATTTTTCCTTCATTAACCCATCAAGTCCAATTTCTGTTGCCCATATATTCATCGTTATGGGGACATCTACTGGAGCATGGCAAACCTATCAGGAGGTTTATATTTAAGGGTAGGTAATATGTAAACACACACACACACACACACACACACACACACACACACTCCCCTATACTGTCAACCAAAACCCTAAGCTAAAACAAAGTCTGCAGTACTACACATTAGGAACAGAAAATAGGCCAAGATGCTTATTAACAAAGAAAAAATGATGAGGATGTATCCATGATATTTCATAGTTTTAAAAAATACAGTTCACGGAGAGTATTTACCTCACGCTATCTCAAAATGAAATTTCTGGACTGAAAGCATATGATCAAAGAACCAGACTCTTGTTGCTCGAATCCAGGCACGGCTATCATTAGTCATGGCTCTTGAATAAATTATTTATCTTCCCAATGTCTTTTTAAGGCCTAGAGAATAGTCTTCATGAATACTTAAATACTAGGTATGCATTAATTTTTTTTTATTATCAGAAACATTTGTGGTAGTAGAGAGATGGCTCCACAGCTAAGTGTTTTCTGTTCTTACAGAAGGCCTAAGTTTGGTTCCTAGCACATGGCAGCTCACTATAACCAGTACCAATGAATCCAGTGCCCTCTTTGGGTCTCTGTGTGTTCCAGGCACATATTCAGGTAAACACTCAAATAAAATAAATCTTAAAATTCTGTTAAAATTGCTATTTTATTTTTGTTTTAGAGGAATTAGTTTAACTTTAATATGGAAAGAATATTGATCTGGACATAATTTTGAGAATTAAGAAACTAAGTTTTGGAAATAATAATAGCCTTATGACAGTGCATAGTGCTAAAACACTATGTAAAGATTCATATGGCTATTCATAAATTGAAAAATGAATAATAATAACAATAATAAATGTTAAAAATGTCCAATCCTGGCTATAGAAAGTGGTAGCATTAACCCCCCACTCCCTGTTTCGTGTAGGATAAGTGAAGCTTCCAGGGACAGTGAGATGTCTCAGTGGTAGAGACACTTGTTGCTGAAGCTGGTGAGTTGAATTCTACCCCATGGACCGACAAGGTAGAAAGAGAGAACTTACTCCTCAAGCCATTCTCTGGTTTCTACCATGCATCATCATGTTCTTGGTAACAAAGGACTAGAAGAACTAAGAGACTCACTTGAACCTCTCCCTATACTCTAATATCTCCCACTTCAACATTGCTAAGAGAATTTCACATATCCACAGAAGTCACCTACTTCTATAAGAACCATCTTATAAATCAGGGCTGTTTAATTATTTTCCACATGTTACTCTTTTTACATGCAAAACTTTTACATGACCCCAGGAATAGAAATATGTTGTAGGTATAGTAATAAAATATTGACTGATAATAAAGCAAAAGGAAATTCATTTAGAAATAATTTTGTTATAAAAATCATGTTAACATTTATTAAAAATTTGAGTAAATTTGCATAATAATGAGGTTTATATACTTGTTTATTTCTACATAAAGAATTAAATCATGGGGACTACAAGATGGCTCAGGGCATAAAATTACCTGCATCAAACCCGATAACCCAAGTTTGATCCCAGACCACATAGTGAAAGAGACAATCAAATTTTCCAATTATTCTCTGACCTCCACATATGTGCCTCAATGTGAACTCATACAAAATAAATATGTAAAATGTAAAAATAAGAAATTATGTAATCTATAGAGATGTTGCCATCAGAATAAATAATCTTCTCCAGGGTAGAGCACACTAACTGGTTAAACAATACCAAATGGTCAGCCCTGAAAACTTATACACATAAAAATTGCTTCATATAGACAGAGAAGTTTGCATTTATATTACATGGTACTGGAAGGTGATATACACTACTCTACTGGGAAATGCAGAGGGTGAGTCCTCTATAGTCCAACTCAGCTGTGAAGCTTGTGAACTGCAATAATCACCTGCATGTTTAGGTAGTCATGTTGGTGAGACCTTATGGATGTGACTTCAGGCATAAGGGTGTGACTTCAGACAATCTCACAGGAAACTTTGTTATCCTCTGGCTCCTACAGTCTTTCTAACCTCTCTTCTGCAATGATTCTTCAGCTTTAGGTGGGGTGTTGTATTGTAGATATATCTGAATGGGTTTCACATATATGCATTTTGATCAGGTGTGGCTTTCTGTAAAGGTCCACATTTGTCACAAAGAGAAGTTTTCTTGATATGGTATGAGGACCACACTTATCTGTGGGTATAAGGGCAAATATCTAGAATGTATTTAGGGATTAATACAGTGGCAGTTATAGATTCTTCTCTAAGATTCATGACTCCATCATCCTTGGCTTTGCTTTCAGTACCAGATATGATTTCCCTGTTGTTGTGTGGGTCTTAAGTACAGCAAGAAAGATATTGCTTATGGCCATGGTATGGATACATCTAACTTGGGTTATCATGTCATGTTGTGTTGTGGTTCATAGGTGTCATACCTGGGCAGGGTTATTGGTTGCTTCCCTCCCTTGGAAGCTTATATGATACCTTCTGGTTGCATGAAAACTGGTCCTCGTGGTGGGGGCTTTCAAATCAACTCCAGCACAGGGGTCTCTAGGCTCCACGTCTCAAGCACATTGTGTCTTCAGCAACACATTCTTACCTTCTACCTCTGTGGAACAACCAAGGGAAATAACAATAGCCTACAATGTTTTAGAGGTCTCTTAGACAACCCTGACCAACATCTCAAAAGAGGGCTTCTCATGCCTTGATTTGGATGTTTAGTGTTAGACATTTTTTACACTTGCAGTATTGTCAGCAAGACAGAAATATCCAATCGAACTATATATGAATATTTATACAAATATTTATATTTATCAAAAGTATTTTAGATAGATAATTAATAGTATGATTCTTATGATGTTTTTCCAGACATCCTTAATGTTATTTTATCCTCAGTTTTTTTCTTCTTATATCTCTCTCTTCCCTACCTAATTAGAGGCCCCCTTTTCTTTCATTTCCCCCATTAGATCACATCTATTCTTTTCTTCCTCCATCTTTCTCCATTGTTCCCCACCGCTGGAAATGGTATCTTCTTATTTTCCTGCTTTCTGTCATTACTCCTGGATATACTTATTGCTGAAGATTTGTAGCTAGGAGCTCAGATGAAAGAGAACATGTGATATTTGTCATTCTGAGCCTGAATTGCCTCACTCAAAATGATCTTTTCTAAGTCTGTTTCTGATACCATATTCACTTGCAGTTAAGGCTATAAAGAAACCTTGTCAAAGGTATAGGTGTGAAAATGTGGTAATAAAAAATATGGAAGGGTCTGAAAAATGAATGAAGGAAATTATCATGTGACCTAAAATCTGTTTTACATTTATCTACCAAAAACTCCAAGTATTAATAGTGCTTTAAGTGGGTTCAACTAACATTTTGAGCCAATATTGCTTTATACACTCTGATACTATTTGGACAGTTTTATGCCTGTGTCTGTGTCTTAATAAATCAACTTATCCAGCTTCAAAAAAAACTGTGATTAGTGAAATAAGTCTCAGCAATGAAAAATGGTCACTAAAACATTTAGTGTTTTATAATATATTAATGCCCAATAATTACATTTAAATCTAAACAAAATATTTCTCCTTTGCTGAAAGTGCTATTAAGTTATCAGAGAGGGTAGCAGTATCACTTTCTAGCACAGCACACATGTCTCTAGAGCTGAGCTCCCTCTTTTATTTTCATTGAAAATAGCTTCCATGAGATACACAATATATCCTGATTATAGCTTCCCTTCCTCACAGTTACTACCCACCTACCCTCCCATCTGGATCCACACTCTTTCTGCTTCTCATTAGAAAAAAAAACAGGCTTCTAAGGAATAATAATAAAATTGAGATAAAACAAAAGCTACCATATCAGAAAAGTACAAAAAAATACAGAAGGAAAAAGGATCCTAGGAAAGACACAAGAAACAGATAGAAATGCAGAGACCCATTCGTTCATGCACTCAGGAATCCCATAAAAAACCACTAAACTGGAAGCCAAAATATATATGCAAAAGACGTGTGGAGTACAATAGAGAGAAATTGATTCTGTGGACCATGTTTTCCTGGTGTCCTTGACCCCTTTCTCTTCTACAATCCATCTTACCCCTCCTCCACAGTATTTCTCATGGTCTGCCTAATGTTTGGCTGTGGGTCTCTGTATCTGAACCTATCAGTTGCTGCATGAAGCATCTGTGATGATAGCTGGGCTAGGCACCAGTCTATGAGTGCAGAAGAATATTGTTAGGAATCATTTCACTGATATTTTTTTCCAATCATATTTGGTTTTGCCCAAAGTCTCTGGGCTGTGTCAGGTATGGGTTCCGTTTCATGAAGTGGTCCTGAAGTCAAATCACATATTGGTTGGTTGGTCCCACAAGTTTATGCCACCAATGCACTAGCATATATTGCAGGCAGGGCACCATTGTGGGTCAAAGAGCTTATGATTGTGTTTGGGTTTACGGTTCTCCTTTGGTAGCATGCAGAGTACCTTCCTGCACCAAAGATGCTAGCATATAGGAATGAAGGCTCTGTGTAGACAAGAACTCCACTTCTCCATATTCACTGAGTTGTGTAGCAATAGGCCTTTGCCGTCAGTTTCTGATGAGCAAGCTATAGTCTCCACAAAAGCCTGTGTGGTTTTGGTGTTCTCATTGTACTCCTCTGGCCAACAAGTCAATTAGATGTGAACCATTCCTCATACTAGAAGCTTCTTTGGATGACAAGAGATGTCCAGTTGAGACTCTGTCTCCCCTATTTTTTGGAGTGTTCATCTAGATTGCCTTCATATATGTGAATATTTTAGAACACTTCTACTGTATTAAGTTTCCATACTACTCCTCAAATGACCCTTAATTTTAGCTGTCTCCATATTCCCTCCCTCATCGCACACTTCCCTACCTTTCCCCACTTAATCCTCCCATTCCAGTTCCCCTAAATCAATCTACAACTTTTCATTTTATTTTTCTTTCATAGGCGGATCTATTTTTTCCACCTTGTTCCTTATTTTATACCTTACTTCAGTTCTATGGAATTGGTTATCATTTTCTTAATAACAAATACGCACATATAAGTGAACAATCCCATATTTATATTTCTGGGTCTGGGCTACTGTCGGGGGCCGCCTTGACAAAAATAACTCTCTGACCTTTGGCCTCTTTGGGCCTCCACAGGTTACCTCACTCATGATTATTTATTATTCTAATAAGTCTGCCTTTATGTGTTACTTGGTCTTTTTCCCTTGCAGCTTTAATATTCTTTCTTTGTTCTGTATGCTTAGTGTTTTGATAATTATATGCTGAGGAGACTTTCTTTTCTAGTGTAATCTTTTAGTGTTCTGTGTGATTTTTGTATCTTCATAAATATCTTCTTTTTAGGTTAGGGAATTTCTTCTATGATTTTATTGAAAATATTTTCTGTGCACTGACATGGGTTTCTTCTCCTTCCTTCATTCTTATTATTCTTAGATTTGGTCTTTTCAGAGTGTCCCAGATTTCCTAGATGTTTTGTGTCATGAGTTTTTAAGATTTAAGATTTTCTTTGACTGGGGTATCAATTTCTTTTATTGTGTCTTCAACATCTAAGATTCAATGACTTCTCGAATTTTGCATGCAAATGGATGGAAGTAGAAAACACTATCCTGAGGGAGGTATCCCAGACCCAAAAAGATGAACATGGGATGTACTCACTCATAATTGGTTTCTAGCCATAAATAAGGGTCACGGAGTCTACAATAGGTGAATCTAAAAAAGCTAAGTAAGAAGGTGAACCCAAGGAAAAACATATAGTTATCCTCTTGGCTAAGGGAAGTAGACAAAATTGCCAGGGAGAAAATTGGGATCTTGGGGGTGGGGTGGGATGGGGATAAGGGGAGATGGGGAGAGAAAAGTTAGAAGGGAAGGAGGGGGGGTCTTGGGGAAACAGGAGGATTGGGATAAAGGAAGGTTGGACAGGGGAGCACGGAACCACAATTCTTAGTTAAGGGAGCCACTTTAGGGTGGGCAAGAGACCTGACCCTAGAGGGGCTCCCAGGTGCCCAAGCCGAGGTCCCCAGTTAGTTCCTTGGGCAGCAGAGGATAGGGAACCTGAAATGACCCTATCCTAGAGCAATACTAAAGATTCTTACTTCCATCTTAACTGCTTCACTGGACTCCTTGCTTCTATGGCAAACTTGGCTGATAGGTTCCCAGAGAATCCCTACTGGATTTGGGAGCTGGGATAACAAAATGAATGGGAAGCAAAGTTGGAGGTAAAGGTCTGCATGATACCCGAGATGGATGCAGAGAGGAGGGAGAGGCTGCTGCAGGTGATCTCCTACATGGATAGGGATGAAACTGCTTTTCTGGCTCCAGTGGCCTGTGGGTTTCCAGAAATGCCTGCTGCAATGGAACTATCATCAGTATCTATACTTCTCACTGATAATTTTATACCTCTTGTATCATTTGCTTGCCGTTTAATATGTTTTGGATTTCAAATACTCATTGGTTATAGCTACCAAGGAACAACTGGTTTTGCTTACTCCCTCCATGAACTCTTTTGTTTTCCACATTTTGATAGAAACTATCTTCAATCAAGAACTTAAAGCCACAGAAATCTAAATTCTATGTTTTTTTTTTTTTTTTTGGCTTGGGTGATACATATGACATAATCCAAAGTTTAAAGCCCCATCTAGTTCACAAACTTTTAATCTAGATATCTAACTTTCAGTAAAAATGTCATATTAAATTCACTTCATTAAATAAGTGCTCAGGTTACCTGGCTATTGTGTGTTTAATTGGTATTAAAGCTTTGAGGGAAAAGTCCATGAATTTTATACTTTATTTTCTCTGTCAATCACTGACACCATCTGAAATTCAAGGTGTGATGTTAGTTTTTTGTTGTTATTTTATTTGGTTTTGTTTCCTTTATTCTTGTTCTTTGAGTAGTCTGCAATTTTGTTGCTGTTTTCTCCACAGGGGTATTTCTTAAGGAGAATTATTGTCAACAGTTTAAGTAAACGTTGCAGCAGTCAAATCAATGCATAGAAGAAAAGAAGCAAAGAGCTGAGTTTCTTAACCCATCTGCAAACTGAAAAGACGTAACTAGATGGCAGGCTTCTGTCATTATTTGCAGGTAGTACGCCACGTTCTTTATTCTAGACAGCTAAAGTTTTCTAGCCACAAACACAAAACAGCCTGAAAACAGCAACTACCTCTGAGTGGGACAGATTACCCTATTTTGGTTTACAGGTTGTTTTAAAATTTCCTGCCTTATTTCAATGATAATTTTGAACAATGAACATTAATACTTTTGAAGAGGCTTTTGCTATGAAGTGAAAAACTCTGCTATAAGAAATATAAAAGCATTCTGTACAATAATGTGTCACTTTGCAAAAAATTGAAATCAATTTATACATTGACGTTTAAATTTCTTCCTTTAGTTTCTTACTCTATGATAAAATAGTAGCATGTGGTTGTACAAAATTATAAAACTTGAAGTTGCTTTTTACTTGTAGTGGTTATTCTGTGGATATTTTCAATTGTAGCATTGTTTTTAGCAAAATCAGAGTGCTCTAATGCAATTATCTGATACTTTTACAACTCATTAATCTTTTATCTAGGCAAATATTATGGAGGAACATAGTGAAGTGTTAAAGTCAAATGGAAGATACACTACTAAAATGTATGTTGGAGGAACAGATTTTAGAAATGTTTATATTTAATATCTCTATTAGTTAGCTAGAATATTTCTACAACAATATACTAGCAACTTTCATGGAATTTATTGCACTGATGTAGGCATTAACAATCACTAATATTGCCCAGCAGATGTAAGTAGAGTCTAAAAATGGTTATACTCATCTGCTGCTTTTTTTTAAAATGCCAGCTATCTTTAGTCATTTCATTTCCTTATATTTAATGTTAAATATAGCATTTAAGAAAGTAACTACAAAAGCTCAACGCCTTTGTAATTGTGTAATATTTTAAGTCCACAATACAAAATAAATATTTTTTTTTGTTTTTCCACTTTATCTGAGAACTTACTGAAATGATCTGGTGTCAGCGAGAAGAGAACACAAGAGGTGACAAAACCCACGTAGGAGTTTATTAGAGGGGGAAAGTGCACACAGGCCTGGGAAAAACGGTGTACAGAGAGAGAGAGAAGGAGAGAGGAGAGAGAGAGAGAGAGAGAGAGAGAGAGAGAGGCTGCCTCTCTGAGAGGGGGGGGATGGGACACGACAGAGAGAGAGAGCAAAGATGGCGAGTCCGGCTTTTAAAGTATACAATGGAAAAAAGAGAGCATCTTCAACAAATTGTGCTGGCAAAACTGGAGGTCAACCTGTAGAAGAATGAAAATAGACCCATATCTATCACCATGCACAAAACTCAAGTCCAAATGGATTAAAGACCTCATTATCAGTCTGAACACACTGAACCTGATAGAAGAGAAAGTGGGAAGTACCCTACAACATATGGGCACAGGAGACCACTTCCTACGTATAACCCCAGCAGCACAGACATTAAGGGCCTCATTGAATAAATGGCACCTGCTGAGACTGAGAAGCTTCTGTAAAGCAAAGGACACTGTCACTAAGACAAAAAGGCAACCCACTGACTGGGAGAAGATCTTCACCAACCCCGCAACAGACAAAGGTCTGATCTCCAAATATATATTAAGAACTCAAGAAATTAGACCGTAAAAGGCTAATCAACCCAATTATAAAATGGGGCATTGAGCTGAACAGAGAATTCTCAACAGAAGAAGTTCAAATGGCCAAAAGACACTTAAGGCCATGCTCAACTTCCTTAGCGATCAGGGAAATGCAAATCAAGACAACTTTAAGATACCATCTTACACCTGTCAGAATGGCTAAAATAAAAAACACCAATGATAGCCTTTGCTGGAGAGGATGTGGAGTAAGTGGAACACTCATCCATTGCTGGTGGGAATGCAAACTTGTTCAACCACTCTGGAAAGCAGTGTGGCGGTTTCTCAGGAAATTCGGGATCAACTTACCCCTGGACCCAGCAATGCCACTCTTGGGAATATACCCAAGAGAGGCCCTATCACACAACAAAAGTATATGCTCTACTATGTTCATAGCAGCATTGTTTGTAATAGCCAGAACCTGGAAACAACCTAGATGCCCTTCAATGGAAGAATGGATGAAGAAAGTGTGGAATATATACATATTAGAGTACTACTCAGCAGTAAAAAACAAGGACTTCTTGAATTTTGCATACAAATGGATGGAAATAGAAAACACTATCCTGAGTGAGGTAAGCCAGACCCAAAAAGAGGAACATGGGATGTACTCACTCATATTTGGTTTCTAGCCATAAATAAAGGACATTGAGCCTATAATTCGCTTTCCTAGAGAAGCTAAATAAGAAGTTGAATCCAAAGACAAACATATACGCATTCTCCTGAATATTAACCTTCATCAGGTGATGAAAGGAGACAGAGACAGAGACCCACATTGGAGCACCGGACAGAAATCTCAAGGTCCAAATCAGTAGCAGGAGAGAGAGCACGAGCAAGGAACTCAGGACTGCGAGGGGTGCACCCACACAGTGAGACAATGGGGATGTTCTATTGGGAACTCACCAAGGCCAGCTGGCCTGGGTCTGAAAAAGCATGGGATAAAACCGGACTTGCTGAACATAGCGGACAATGAGGACTACTGAGAACTCAAGAACAATGGTACTGGGTTTTGATCCTACTGCACGTACTGGCTTTGTGGGAGCCTAGGCAGTTTGGATGCTCACCTTACTAGACCTGGATGGAGGTGGGTGGTCCTTGGACTTCCCACATGTCAGGGAACCCTGATTGCTCTTTGAGCTGATGAGGGAGGGGGACTTGATCAGGGGAGGGGGAGGGAAATGGGAGGCGGTGGCGGGGAGGAGGCAGAAATCTTTAATAAATAAATAAATAAATAATACTATTTCATGTTAATAAAATAAGTATAAAATGAAAAAAAGGCTGCCTTGCACATGCACACAGGGAAGACGTGACTTAGCTGATGACGCTGATGATGGAGATAACAGGTGACCCACGAATGCACACAAGGGTTTGTGTGACTATGTCACACAATAATGATGGGCAACCCAGAAGTGCAGCCTTGGGGGTGGCTGAATAATTACATTCCACCCTTTTGTTTATTATAAAAATTTGGCGGGTTTGAGGATCTTAATGGATGGGAATGGAGCGTCGTAAGGTATCTCATGACTGCTTCATGGTGACTCTGTGGGCATCCAGGAGTTGAGATATTTGACCATGTCCTGGGGTGGCTGATTACTGCTGTATTTTCTGGGCTCTGGGAACTGGTCGGCTGGCAGCTTGGACCTCACAAAATACTGGAAAGGCAAAATTTATGTTTGGAAAAAAATTAGATCCTAGAGATTAACAGAGGAGAGTCCAAAGACGGAAGATAGAGGTCCCCCCCCCCCAGGGATTCCCGAGACCAGGAATGACAAAGAAAGAATTAAATGATACTTATTCCAGGAGTTTGGTCCGTTTGGGTGGGTCCAATTGGCTCCCTGGAGCTTATAAAAAATGTTTGAAAAGAAATAAATTTTAGACATACTAATAGCTTATGGTTATAACAATAGAATGGAAGATGGTGGGAGGGGGGAACAAGGAGGAAATTATTGAAAAGGATAATTATTAGACCCTTTAATGTTTTACCTGAATTAAATACTTTTGCATCATGCTATTACTTTAACATCCAGGAAACACTGTTGCAGTCAGTGATAAAAACCTGTTAAGTTAAAGTTTGTTTTGTGAGTTTTTGGAGTTTGGGGCTCATTATTGTTTCTTACCACCTGGGCTTTTGACAGTCCTTGTACCTCTGGCTCTATGTTTAATGATGGTTCCTGTAATAACAGCTGAGTGGTTAACTGGAAATTTAAGCATGACATTGAAAGCATATAGGAGAAAGAAAAAAAGGGAGAATATATGGAGTTGTGGCACAAGAGAGATGAGTAAGGATGAGGCTTTTATTTTTCTGGAAGTGGAGAGAAAGTGGCTTATCCTGGTGCCCTCTGGAACTTAAGGGAACAGAGACCTGTTTGAGTTACTACGTAAGAGGGGGTATCTTGAGCTGGAAGAGTAAAAGGTTTAAGATGAAACAGGTGAATCCAATGAGGAAGTCCCTCGAGCTTGGCAGCTGTGGGAGTTACAAGAATTACTTTAAAGGGGCCCTGCCATTTAGGAGAAAGGAGTGAGGGGCACTGGTCTGGGGGAGAAAATAATACCTGATCCCCTATTTTAATCGGTGGTGGGCATGAATTAACACATGGTTGAGGTAATGAGTGGCCGTGAAATCCCATAACAGGGAGTGTAGATGGGATAACAGTGGAGTAAGCAGTTGATCAGAAAGGGGAGAGGATTTAGGTGGGAGGCCAGGGGTTAAAATTGGCTGCCCATACATGAGTTTAAAGGGCGAGATGTAAAGGGGGCCTTTGGGGAGACTTAGTAGGGACAGAGGCAAAAGTTTTAGCCAGTCAAGGTGAAGTTCCTGTGATATTTTAACAAGAACACTTTTTAAGGAATGGTTAGTTTGTTCTACCTTCCCTGAAGACTGAGGGTGGTATGGGATATGAAAATGCCAGGAAATGCCTTGGACAAATTTTGGGAAATCTGGGAAGTGAACTCTGGGCCATTATCTGACTGAAGAGAGGTTGGGATTCCAAACTGGGGGATGATTTCTCAGAGAAGAATGTCAGAAACAGTCTGGGCCCTCTTATTAGTGGTGGGAAATGCTTCAATCCACTCACACATGGTGTTCACCAAGACCAGGGGATATTTAACTCTTCTAACCATGGGCATATGAGTAAAATCAAGCTGCCAGTTAGTTCCTGGAAGGAAGCCCCTGGCCTGGTGGGTGGGAAAAGTGAAGCTACGGTATTTGGTCTTGGAATCTGACTTTTGACAAATTTGACAAGAGGCAGTGATAGCTTTTAAGAACTCTAAGTCCTCAGGGGTGGGTTGGAGGTGAGTCTTGACAAAATAAAACAGAGCTTTGGTTCTAGAATGAAAGAGCTGATATAGGTAGGTCAGAATTTGCTGGGTGCCAGGGGGTGTCTGTGAGAATGTGGGCTGTACTGTATGAACCCCCTAACATGACTGAGGTAGGTTTGTGCTTTGGAATGCTGCTGTTTTAGCTGCTTGGTCAGCCCAGTTATTTCCCTTGGAAATAATGGAACTGTTGGTCTGATGAGACTGACAGTGAATAATTCCTATAACTTTGGGGAGATGGGAGGCTTTTAACAGGTCCATAATATAACCTGAGTTAGTTATGGATCCTCCTTTCATTGTAAGAAGCCCACACTCCTTCCAAATAGCCGCTTGGACAGGAGGATATGAAAGGCATATTTGGAGTCTGTATAAACATTTAAAGAGTGTCCTTTTGCTAACTGGAAGGCACAGGTAAGGGCTATCAATTCAGCCTGTTGGTTAGTGGTATGGGCAGGGAGTGCCCGTGCATCCACTACCCCAGTATCCGATACTATGGCATACCCTGGTCTATGGGTCTCATCACATAAAAAGGAGCTGACATCTGTGTACCAGGTATAAGTGGCCTGGGACAGTTTGTCCTCCTGTATATGTGAGGGGTAGGGCAATAGATCCTCTAAGATCTCTCTGCAGGAGTGAGATGGGGAATCATTATCATTAGGTTGAGGTAGGAGATTTGAGATATTAAGGGGTGGGCAGCATTGGAGAGTAAGTGTGGCATTTTCTACTAGTGCCACCTGGAGGGAAAAGACTCAGGAAGGGAGTAAGGTTTGTAAGCCTTTGTACGTTAAGAGATGAGGCAGATTATGGTGGGAGAAGACAGTGGTGGGTGACCCAAAGGTTATTTTTTTTTGACTCACGAATAAGAAGCTCAGCATCCACTAAGGCACGTATTCAGGGTGCCCAGCCCCGAGTGGCGAGGTCCATCTTCTTTGACAGGTACGCTACAGATTTAAAGAAGTTCTCAGTTTATGCCCTAGGACCCCAAGGGCATATCCCTCCTTCTCTGCTACATAAAGAGAAAAGGGACAGGTTAAATCTGGGAGATGAAGAGCTGAGGCCTGGATAAGGGCTTGCTGGAGTCTCTCTGGAAGGGTTTAGTAACAGGATGGAGAAGGGGCACATGCAGAGAGCCGAGAGCTGCTTCCTATAAGGGACAGGCAAGGAGAGAAAAAGAAGGGATCCGGGAACGCAGAAAACCAGCTACTCCTGAGAACAATAAAACCTCTTCTTTTGTAGAAGGAACTGCAAGAGACTGAATTAGTTTTTTTTCTGTCTAGAGTAATAGCCTTTTTGGGTTGGGGTTATAGTTAATCCCAAATAAGTGACCTGAGGGGTAAACAGTTGGACCTTAGAAGGTGAGGTTCTATAGCCCCTTGTGGACAGGAAATTTAAAAGAGTGGGGGTATCAGTTTTGCTGGTCTCCAATGATGGACTGCAAAGTAAAATGTCATCCACATACTGTATGAGCTTAGACTTAGGGAGAGACAATGAGAGAAGATCAGAAGCTAAAGCTTGACCAAACAGGTATGGGATGTCCTGGAATTCCTGGGGAAGGACAGTCTAGGTGAGCTGTGTGGAGAAGTGAGTGTCAGGATCAGTCCAGATGAAGGCAAAGATGTTTTGAGATTGAGGGCTGAGAGGGATAGAGAAAAAAAGCATCCTTGAGGTCTAGAACTGAGAAGTGGGAGGTTCCTGGAGGAAAATTGGATAAAAGTGTATGAGGATTAGGCACTACAGGATGAAGAGGGACCACTGTGGAGTTAATGAGCTGGAGGTCTTGAAACAGACCATAGGTTCCATTAGGTTTTTTAACAGCAAGTATAGGAGTGTTAAAGGGAGAAGAGGTGGAGTGAAGTAACTTTTTTTCTTAAAAGGTCAGAAATGATAGGCTTAAGTCCCTTAAGGCTCTGGAGAGAGAGGGGGTACTGAGGTTGGGTAATGTACTTAGTAGGTCTTGTAATTGGATAACAATGGAGGAATGGTGTTCAGCAATGGTGGGGTTTTGGGTGTCCCAGACTTGGGTGTCTACCTAGGAGGCTGATAGAGGAAAAGACACATTAGGGTTGGGAGGTTGAGAGGCTAGGAGAAGGAGGAGTGGAGCTACTGGAGAGTCTGGGGTAAGGTAAATGGGAGGAACAAAGGAAATGGAAGCTCCTACCTTTGCTAAAAAAATCCCTTCCCACGAGAGGTACCAGGCAGGTTGACATGACTAAAAATGAATGAGTGAGATAAATACCCCTAAACACACAGTTAAGTGGTAGGGTCTGCTGAGGTAGATAAGGCTGTGCCCCTACCCAGACAATAGGGAACCCTGAGAATTCCCTAAGTACTGAGTATGTGGCTCTGACGTCCAAGAGAAAGGAGATGGGCCATCCTGATACCGTGATGTCTACCCGTGGATCCTCATTACAGATGATGGTTGTGGCTGGGTCAAAGGAGCCCAGGCAGCCTCACTCATCTATGGCCAGACCTAGAAGGTCAACTTAGGAATTTTCTGGGTCCGATGTCTCCATGCCATTATGTGCACAACAATATACTGCCCAATGACCTATCCTATGACACCTCAGACAAGGTCTCGTGGGACTAAGATGAGGATTACGGCATGCTCTGGCCCAGTGACCAGTTTTACCACATTTGAAACATGGACCTGGCGGTTCTCAAGCCCCGGGGGTCATAGGAGCAGCATGAACAGCATGCTTTGGGCAGTCTGTCACCTCAGCCCATCGGGAGGCCATGGTTAACACATGACAGTGATTGCGGGCTTTGTCATTTCTCACTTGGTACACCTTAAAAGCCAACCCTAAGACTTCTGCCTGTGAGGTCAAAGGGCCTTTCTCCAAATGTTTAAGTTTAGCCCTAATGTCAGAGTAGCACTGATTTTAAAAATGAATCATGAGTAACTGTCTGCCTTCCATAGTTTCTGGATCTAAGTTAGTATACTGTAACAGAGCTTTTGTGAGACATTCCAACAATGTGGAAGGATTTTCCTTCGTATCCTGAATGATCTCTGAGAGCTTAGTAAAGTTTACCAGCTTGAGGGCAGGTTTATGGAGACCTGCCAGGAGGCAAGTCAAAAACCAGTCCCTAGATAAAATCCCACCCGGAGTATTATAATCCCAGTGCGGCTCTTGCTCTGGGACCACCTATGCTCCAGGAGGGTGAGAGGCAAGAGTTTGGTGAATCTCATCTGCATGTAGTCTGGCCTGCTCCCAAACTCACCTGTGCTCTTCAGGAAGTAGGTTATTAGATAGGATCATATAAATGTCATGAAAGGTGAGATTATAAAATTGGGTAAGATATTGGAATTGTTTTATGAAAGTGATAGAATTAGACGTATAGGAGCCCAGTATTTTTTCTATATGGGAATGTTCTGAGAGTGAAAAAGGAATATGTATGCTAATCAATTCATCTACACCAGCCACCTCTCACAATGGGAGAACTGTAGTGGGCTTGCCTTGGTTAGGGTTAGGTTCCATAGCAGCACGTGAGCATGTGAGGAGGGGTAAAGGTGGGTGCCAGAGCAGGGCGGCTGCTATGGCTAGGCACCAGAAAGGAAGAATAATTCAGTTGGGCTGTTAGAGCAGGTGTGGGGGGGGGAGAGAGCTAAAGAGCAAACAGCAGGAGGTGGCGAGGCAGCAGGTGATAAAGGAACTGGCATAGAATCTGTGGCTGCAGGAGCTGAAGAAACAGGCATAGAAGCTTGGACTAGAGAGAAGGGACTAGAGAGAAAGGGGTAGAAGCTGAGGGAATGGCGGTAGCTTCCCACTGAGGTAGAAAAGAAAGAGGTTCGTTAGCTGGGTCCAGAGTGGAAGTGGGGGGTTCTTCAGGTACAGATGGCATAGCCAGGAACATGTGAGCAGGTGAACAGTTTCCAAGGACAGAGGGCTTAGACTTAGAGCTTAAATAGTAAAAGGCTTGGATGTAGGGACACTCCTTCCATTTGCCTGTGGGCTGACAATAGTTAGAAAGGATTAAAGGTGCCATTAGGCAGCCACTTTAGATTACCATCTAAATTGTAATGGGGCCATTTTTTGAACAAAGGTGGACAAGTGTGGGAATCTGCAGGTAGGGCATTAAGACCTGGGGTTTTAGGGCCTCTAAAAGGCACCCCAGGAAAAGACTGGATTGATAGGTTTGGAAGGTTTGGTTCCCATGGTCAAAGCTGTGTAAACCCTCCAAACAGTGACACTGCAAGGCTCACACAGTAAGACATGTCTTGACTGTGGGCGGGGTGTGAATCAGCACGAACACCACAGGGACCAGTCGACTGGTGTCTCCTGACCCCAGGTGGGGTGCTGTGGCCTGGCTGGATCTGGTTGGAGTGACTCAGAAGCCAGAGAGGCTAGAGGGCACTCCGAGTGGCCTTTTGCAGCAAGGGTAAAAGGGAAAAGAAATGGAAGAAGGAAGAAGAATCTGTCGAATGCACCACACAGAATGTGCAGTGTTAGCGTGGGCTGACTGACCCCGGATCAGTCCAAACACGATTTTAGCTGAGGGAAGCAAACCGCAGATGATTGTCAGCAAAGGGAACAACTGTGGCCTTGAAGACCATGGTTGGGGGCAGTTCCCACCATCTCTAGGAACTCCAGAGGGTTGCCAGGGGCTCAACAGTCAATTCCTCGGGTTCGGAGAAATGGTTAAGCTGACCAGAATGGGGAAACTCACCAATTGAAGCTGGTGTTGTTCGGAGAGGTCGCGCTCAGGCATATGGAACACGTGGGTTGTTTATGAGAAGGTCCCTGGTTTTGATTCCAACCCCAGGAGAGGGGCCTGGGGCAGATTCTGACCCCAGGAGAAAGGCCTGGGCCAGAAGAGTCTCTTGAGTCTTGGAACCAATGAAATGATCTGGTGTGTCTAGAAGAGAACATGAGAGGCGAACAAACCCACTTATGAGTTTATTAGAGGGGGGAAGTGTACACAGGCCTGGGGAAAACAGTGTACAGAGAGAGGAGGGGGGATAGGGGAGAGAGGGAGAGAGACTGCCTCTCCAAGTGTCGGGGACAGAGAGAGCAAAGATGGCATGTCCAGCTTTTAAAGGCTTCCTAGCACATGCGCACAGGGGGAAGACGTGGCTATGTTACACGCTGATGACGGGCCATGCATGCCTTGCATATGTGCACAAGGAGTTTGTATGAGTACATCACACGTTGATGACGAGCAACCCGGAAGTGCAGCCTTATGGGTGGCTGAATAATTACACTTGCTGTAGTTTGTAAATTTATTTCAAGTCTAAGGAGAGAAAACGATGTGCTTCTCCCAACCCAGTTTCAATTTTCATAGACCATGTCTGGTGCATTGCTCTGTGTCCCCATCTCCATTCTCTAACTTTATCTTTTCCAGACAGATACATGATGCGTTATTTCTACATATTCTATCTACATTTTCTGAATTAGTCATTATTCAAATAAAAGGAAGAATGTCCGTCATCCCAGTCTCCTTGTACAGAGGAATGAAAGAAGCAGCCTTCCAATGGAAGTATATACCGCATCATTTAGATAAAAGGCAAGCATTTTGTGGCTTCTATGTTATTGCAATCTCTCTCTAAATAAACTCTCTAAATAAAGTCATTTGATAGAATACTACTTTTTCTCCTCCAAATGTTCTCCTTCTCTACTGTGGATGGATATTTACTCTGAGTTTATCCTTCTTATTTAGATTCCCTGAAGTTTAAATGATATGCCACTGTGGGACTTAGAACTTAGTCACATGCTTTGATTACAGTAGCTTTAGCCTGGAATCATTTTGGAAGGGGGAATCTAGGTGTCATACATTTAACATCACGCTTTTGATGATGCCTCTTAACAATCAGGTGTCTGAAGTGAATTTTAGATGTGCTGGATCTCTATTGAGTTTCTAAATTTATTTTTTATAAAAAATAACATTTCATGTAAGTTATTAAAATATTTTTGCACTTTAGATATTATCTTTATGGCCACCAAAGAGGACATTTGGTTCTGAAAATGTGCTTGAACTGTATTCTTCTTCCCTTCAAGGATCATTGCATATTCACTGAAACATTCAGAAAACACAAGCCGACAATCTGTTAAGAAAATCCACAATTTAATCTCTGAATAAGCCTTGAAATGCAATGTGGAAAATGGCAGAAGGGCATGTTTTTCATGGCCACCTAGGCTTAGAAAACTTATTTCCAAACCATGTTACCACTTTGAGAGTTTCCAAGTGTATATCCACAAATGGGGGTGGAGTTCTGGGAGACTCTGCAGAGAAAACAAAATTGGAAGCTAAAGCATGCTCAACTTACTTACACCACTTACTCCAAAGTCTATTTGACTTTGGGTGGTGTGTGAATGTGTGTGTATGTGTGTGTGCACACGTGCATGCGTGCGTGTGTGTGTGTGTGTTTATGTGTAGCCAAATATACCTGATATCTTATTATCCGATTTTGAGAAATGCTAGTGTAAATATCATTCCATCATTTTTTGAGAGTTGTATTTGTGTCTCAGTAATATCTTTGCAAGATATCCATTGCCTTCAACCCCTACCCAAATCACTTGTAAGTCCTTGAGCTTGTTTTAATTTGACTATCATGATGATTTCTTGATATATCTGAATTTCTCTTATGAACTGAGACTAAAACAGTTCCAGTGACCTACCTACTCCACCTTTATTGCAAAGCTTAAGAGTCCCAATCAGAGTTACAAGCAGAAGTCTCTCTTATCCTTCTTAGGTAAGTTGCCAAGCATCAGGAATGAAGGAAACAGCTACTATGTTTCTTTGAACAGTGTTATTTTCTCCTTATGGGACATCAGTACTTTGTCTAAGGATTCAAAATTATTTGAAGGAGAAATTGCAAATTATTTCTGAGAAGCAAGATAAGGACCCTGATTTTATGGGCCCAATGACACCAGAACAAATAATACCATATAATGACTGTGATCACCAAAATGATACTATGACTACATGTGTGCAAGAAACATAGCATGTAAATATATGTGCAAATAACTGCTTCACAAGATGATCTGAATCCTGGAGTGCCTATGGTCTTACGTAGTGCTTCATAAATGAAGACTAAGAACTCAGGAAGAATAGTTAGAAAGTCAAACTTGCAGGCTTTTTTGAACACTGAATTTTCTCACCTCTATTTTAGATTAGAAAACAGCTTTATCCATGGATGAATGATTTCTTCTCATTAATCCAATGAAAGAGACATGCTGAAAAATATCATAAAAACCATAAAGGAAACTTTGAGTTCCCCAAGAGAATCTTCAATCTTATTCAACTACTCTTCAAAGATGTAGCAAAAGGAGGAGGCCACTCTTATGCCCCTGGTGGAAAGCTCAACCATAACCAATAATCTATAATAAGAGAATATTCTCTTATTACAGTGACAAAACTGGCTTCCAGATGACTGTTCTGAGTCAGAACAACCTAGAAGACAATCTTGGAAGAAATAACTATAATGACAATATATTTTGGAGAGTACTTTGTCTTTAGGGATCCCAGGAAGCTAAAGATTTGGTTCAGTAAAGGTCACTGAAATACCAGCAAGTGTAGAATAGCGACCTTCACATTTCCAATCCCTGTGGAGTCCAAGAACCCACACTCAAGCCCGAAAAATGAGAGGATTAAAAGTTTCTGACCCAAGACTAGTATCCTTTTTTATATATAAATTTATTTATTTATTTATTAAAGATTTCTGCCTCCTCCCCGCCACCGCCTCCCATTCCCCTCCCCCTCCCCCAATGAACTCCCCCTCCCTCATCAGCTCGTAGAGCAATCAGGGTTCCCTGACGTGTGGGAAGTCCAAGGACCACCCACCCCATCCAGGTCTAGTAAGGTGAGCATCCAAACTGCCTAGGCTCCCACAAAGCCAGTATGTGCAGTAGGATCAAAAACCCATTGCCATTGTTCTTGAGTTTTCAGTAGTCCTCATTGTCCGCTATGTTCAGCGAGTCCGGTTTGATCCCATGCTTTTTCAGACCCAGGCCAGCTGGCCTTAGTGGGTTCCCGATAGAACATCCCCATTGTCTCAGTGTGAGGGTGCACATGGGATGTACTCACTCATATTTGGTTTCTAGCCATAAATAAAGGCCATTGAGCCTATAATTCGCGATCCTAGAGAAGCTAAATAAGAAGTTGAATCCAAAGACAAACATATACGCATCCTCCTGAATATTAACCTTCATCAGGTGATGAAAGGAGACAGAGACAGAGACCTACATTGGAGCATTGGACAGAAATTTCAAGGTCCAAATCAGGAGCAGAAGGAGAGAGAGCACGAGCAAGGAACTCAAGACTAGTATCCTGACTGGATCTTCACATAAGAATTTTTGAGACAAATTTAGGGACAAACTTGGCACTGCTGTCAAAACTGAAGCATCTTCCAAAACCACGTCCAGCAGCTTCTTCCATGTCTAATAAAGGCTGTGTAATTTTTTTGCTTTGTTTTTTAAAGTTTGTGATCATTGCTCTTATGTTGTATAACAAAATGTTTTCTGGGTAGACATTACACATGTCTACCCACCCTAGACAGGGAATCCACCTCAGACCAAAGTACAGATACCACCAAAGTATAAACTGATGAACCAATGATTTTTGCTAACATTGTTTATAGAGTTTTAGGTGAAAGGTTACTCACAAGAGAAGAAATGACTCAAAGATAGCCCATGCCAGCATGTATACAGCTCACAGACGCTGGGAACTTAGAGGACACTGTACAGCTTGAAGGCAGCTCAACAAGTTGGAGAGTATCCTTTCTCAGGAATTCAGCTGCTCTAAATCTCTTCCAGGCATTGTGGCTTGTCTAGGAGGCTCTCAGCAGTCCTTTTTTTGTTTATTCTAGGAGAGGGGGGTCTAGATAATCTTGTCAGTTTCAAGAACTTCCTAAAGCTATTTTTAATTGTTTACCTTTTGGTTTAAGGAGCTTCCCTGAATGATGGAATATTTCAATCTCAAAGAAAACTCCAACATATTAGTTCTAAACAATACATGTGGTTGTAGGTATGAGAAGTGCCCAGAACACCTATCCTTTGTCCTATTGGTGTATATTGTACATTGTTTATTTATTTATACACTGATATTTTCTTTTCTTTTCTTTTTTTTATTTTGGTTTTTCAAGACAGGGTTTCTCTGTGAAACAGTCCTGGCTATCCTGGAACTCATTCTGTATGTAGATCAGGCTGGCCTCAAGCTAATTATCTTTTTTTAATGTAAGATTTCTACTTGTGACAGGATCACACTCTATAACCCAGATTATCTAAGAAGTAATCAGCAATAACTGGCTGATCTTGAACTCTCAGCAATCCTCTTGTCTGAACCACCTTTGTGCTAGGATTGTAATCATGAGCCATCATTTCTGGCTTTCATTGATGATTTACTTAGCTCAGAATCTTAAGGTTTTGATTCCATATTTATTGCTGTTTAACAAATTTAGGAATAAGAGTTTTAAGGGCTGGATATATAGTTCAGTGGTAGATTACTTTCCTGACATGCTTGAAACCCAAGGTTCAATTCTCAGTATTGCAAAAAAAAGTTCTGATATTTAGCAAAACATTGAAAATACTTGATCCACAACCTCCCACCAAAATATAGCATTGAGGTAATCATTTTCTTAGAAATTAGGAATGATGTTACATTAAAAAACAACTATAATCATGAATAGAAATATAAAATTATCTGGAGTCTTTTGTAGCTGGAAGATGGTACTAGTCCTGAACCTAGGGTTTTACTCATGCTATATGAGCACTATATCTCTAGCTTCTTATTAACTAATTTTTATAAATATTTTGAAACCATGGATATCACTAGAAATAACCTTGAACATTTAATCTTTCTGCTCAGCCTCAGAGTTGCCAAGACTACAAACATGTCTACTTGAGGTGGCCGTTTATTGATTTACCTTATTGCATTTAGTGTTTATGTTTGTAAAATTAAAATTTATGTATACACCTGAATTTATTTGGCTTATTCCAACATGTAGAATAAACTAATCTGAAATTATATAGATCTCCTGATTATTGACTCATATCATGCCCAGATTAGTCAAAAATCTGTTCTTTAGAAGAACTTTGAGTTGTTTCCAACTGGGGAGGACCCTTTAACATAAATATATACCAACAGCACTAGTAATATCAATGACAAATCCCCTAAAGCGGAAGTGCTGGTTATTTCTTTCTTAAGTAGCGTCTTCTCTGCTTAGAGTTCTTTTGCTTTGGGGTAGAGCATGTGGTCAGGTTCACAAGACTCGTTATCAGCAGCAGTAAGACCAGGTTCCCAGTGTGAATTTTTCTTTATCCCACAGTGTTTTTTGCATACTCTTAGTACCTGAGGCAAAGCTTACATCCATTAATTCACATTTCTTGACAACATTCTCAAATATAGCTACTCTCTCATGGAGTATCTAGTGTCTTGTGAGAAACTGGCAGTATTAATAAAAGCCAGCATATCCTCACTTAATCTTAGGTCTATCCCCCTTAACAGATTCTGAATGTTTCTATTCATAAAGTACTGAATTAGAGTAGCTAGACAAAGGAATTTAAAACATTACCAAAAATTAAACTTTTTAATAAAAGAGAGAAAACCATAATACATTGTGACAGTAGTATAGCCCACATATGCAATACCAAATAATTGCAAATTCATTGATCACATAAACATTTTCCATAGAAATATTTTCCATGACCGAGGTAAATCAGTTAAAACAAGGGTGATATCAAACTCACACTAATTGTTATAAAGGAGTATACATAGCCAGCATTTTTCTCTGACGCCTCAGTGCCTGTATCTCACTGCCTGACTGACCCCTCACATGGAGTTATCCTCACTTCACATTAGACCCAAAGTGCCAGTGGTCAACTTTATTGTAGGGGCAATATTCAAGAGGTTTCATGGACACTTAATTTTCTATAAAATCTCTAAGGAAGGAGAAAAATAACTCTATGAATGAATACTAAAAGTATTCCAACCCATCTAAAAAATTATAGCCTGATTCAGCAAGCAATCTAAACTTACACTCAGTCCTCAAATGCCTTTGGTGGCATATTCAAACTAGGCATCTCCCTTACCAAAGGTGGTAACTACAGTTCAGCAGAGCTATGATCCTTAGGTTTTTAGATATCCAATAAGAAACCTAAATGAACACTATTTGAGGAAGATGAAAAGTGAAGTCCCTCACAATATTGACTCTACTATCAGCTCTCCTAAGAAACAAGCGTCCCCAACCTAATGTCTAAAGTAGCTTATCCAACAAGAGAATAGAGGAAAAGGAATCTAATTGGGAAAGAACTCGCACCAGAAAGGATAAGGAGTTCTGTTCTTAACTATGGGAGAACTCGGCAGAAGCTATGAAGCTGAACTATGTGTTTAGATTTTTTTTATGGATGGTGTATGGAAATAATGAAGATGTAATCGAGTGAATTTTACCCTTTGCAAACAGAAAGATGTCACCATCTGTAGTTAAGTTGAGGATAACCACCAGAACTCATTACAAGGCACCCCTGAAAAGAGTACTAAGCCAAAAGCATCTGTCCTAAGTCTCTCACACAATAAAATCCAATGTATTGAGTCTGGGAAATGGACAAGTAGGGAGGAAGGAATGTTTATAGAGATAGGAAGGAAGTACAAGGGGCTTGGGGGAGAGTTTCCAGGGTGTATTATATATGTGTATGAAATTGTGAAAGAAATAATTTAAAAAAGAAGGAAAATGGAAAACAAAGCCTCAAATCTATTTCTATATCTGTGAGGGTCGAGAAATCAGTCTTAACTGAGGCACGTGCACACTTGCACTCACATGAGTGAAAAAGGGGAGGGCTGTGTTTATAGAAAGTGGACTCATGGAAGTAGAAAAGGAAATTTCAGGATCCTCAGAATCCACTCTGTAGAGCCAGCATATAGAGTATGGGGTGCTCTCTATTTCTGCCTTGAAGATCCCAACAAGGGGGCAAATGGAATGTAACGGGCAAGGCCTAGGTTCTGCAAGGGAGAGTTCTTCAAATTCCAAAGACACTAAGTGGGAAAGAGAAAGACTGCCACCACACATGGAAATTCAGAGTCCTTCTCTCAGGCCTGAGAAACAAAAGCTGTGGATTCATGTAAGGCTTGGCCAGGATGTCGGGTTTGTGACCTAGGAAGGTATGGGCATTTTGTGGAGGCTAGAGGGCTTCTATAAGTACAGTGAAAAATTGCTTGGGTCTACTAGACAACTCCAGAATAAAAGAATGACATCAAAAGTCCTAACTATTTTCACCCCTGTGAGCCATGGAGAAATCTGTCAAGCTTTATGTCATATCTAGGCTTCCACTCCAACGATTAGAAAATAGGAGGGAAATATTTGCTGCTGGCAAATTTGAATCAATAGAGGGAAGGCTCCTCAGACAAGCAGAAATTGTTCCTGATTGCGATTTACCATACAATGTTGGAACCTTGTTACGCTCATATCTCTGAGGGAGTAGAGAACTTTATCTGAAAGCTGAGTGGAAAGCTCCAATTGGTGGGGTACAAACAATATGGGGCAGGGAGTAGAAAATAAGGGGGTTTAGGAGGGTTTGAGAAATGGATGGAGACATAGTGAAAAAAGCGGAACAGATGCTGCAATGGAATTCAGAGGATCAAACATGGAACTTTGTGCGTGACATACTGAAAGGCTCAAGTACAGTAAGGAATTATAGGTTGCCTTTCATATTGAACTGACAGTTGGGTTCCTTAGCAACCTGGCCCTGCTGTCAATATTCAGAGCCAGCCCCTGACCGGATGTGATCTACTCTTATTTCCTGTTGGAAGAGGAGAGTTGTTGGTGCCCTTGGCAGAGATGCTGAGTGCCTTCTTGTAGACCGGCTGCCAGCAAGTTCTAACGGAGCCTTCAGTCAAGGTAAGGAATCTGAATATGTATGAAGAAGAGGATATGTGTCAGATAAGCAATGGGGCTGTACTTAATTCTATCACTAGGTCAGCAGACTTGTTCTGAGAAACCACCTGTGGGTTGCAATGTATCTTGTAAGTTCTCAGAACAGAGAGGGGACCTTGATCTTGGAAAAGAGACCTTACGCTGAAGATGGCATGGTCATATACTAGACCACAATCAAAGCCAAACTTTGGACCCTGAGTGATAAGTAATGATCATTTTAAACAACTGTGCTTCCACACTCAGCCCCCCTTGCACTGGGCTATAGAAGACCCCATACAGATTAGGGGCAAGTAAAAATGAAAATACCTGATTAAATCCCCAGGGATTAGGACATTTGTCGCACTCCCTCATCCCCCAAAAGAAGATGAAAAACAAAACCCATACAACAACAGTAAACAAAACATAGTTTAAAAAGAAACAAAAGTAAAAAGCCCCAAATATCTTGTATTTAGACAGTAAGGGAGCATGTGGGAGTGATGCAGAGGCAGGAGGAGATATCTTCAAAAGGCAAGGCCATGCTGAATTGTGTAGTGATACAATGTTTTGAGTTCAAGGAACAGAACAAAGAAAACACAGAAGGATTTAATCCTGTAATTAAGAACCACATACAATTTTAGATATAAGAGGTTTATGAGAAAAAAAATAGTATCTGAAGAAAAGGAGGCAGGGAAAACAGGCCAATGGCCAATGGATATAATCAAACTACAAAATACATATGTGTAAAATTCCATGATAAATCACATTATTTAGTATAATCAAAATATACAAAAAAAGAAAAGTATTAGCTAAGAATGTTTAAGCATAGTAGTATGTTACAAGGGCTGGAAAGAAAATGACATATTGAAAGCTGTACAGGACTTATTAAGCCTTGTAAGGGATCTGACAAAATAAAGCATTGTCTCATTTTTTTTCCAGAGGTAGTTTCACAAAATCAGCTACCTAGACCTTGTGGAGTAGGTTCGCTGAATCCTTGCTTTTCAGTGCCTAACAGGAGTGAAGTATGTAACAATGAACTACGATGAGGGGACCATTTTCAGAAAGAAGGGGCCCATTTAGAGCCCCAGGTTTGTTGTAAGCTATGAACACGCTGGCATTATTAGTCACAGTCAGTGCTTTCAAGGCATTTTCACCTGCAGAAAGACGAACCGCCAGTTTCAACACTTTCCTCAGCTCTTTGTTTTCGCCCAAAGGGTAAATATCTTCAGTCTAAAAAGTTTAGCATAGAGTGAGTGGTGCCAAGATTTGCTGGGAGCTTAGGCAAGGAACATGAAGGAAGGTTGAAGACCCCAGAGAGCCCAAGACAGTAAGGGCTTTGCTAATTCTCAGCACTCTGTGTACCCAGTTAGTGCAGTGTACTAAAGCTCCCTGAAGCTTTCTCCCTCAGGGCTACAAGGAACCTTAGAGCTGTCAAATGAGAGTAGCAGAGGGGAGTGGCCCAGAAGCTAAAAAAAATGAGTTAATATAATCCTAGACTGAGGGTGTTCAAACACTAGAAGGAAAGGAAGCCTTGGTGAACCTCAGCAGTGCCTGCAGGACACTAAGGAGCCCTGGAGCCCTGTGGGTATGGGGAAAGTTAAAGGAATATTGGTAAAAGGCAATGCTTTCAAAGAATAATTAAGGTGCTTCTATTATCTCATTTTCTCTGTCCAGGTATCCAAGTCACCTGCTCTGCAATATACTCACTGACCATATGCATCATGCCCAGGGGACAAAAGAGCAAGGCTCGGTCTCGTGAGAAACGCCGCCAGACCAAAACAGAATCCCAAGAGCTCGAGGATACTCAGACCACGGCACCAGAGAAAAGGGAGTCATCTTCTTCCTCTTCTAGTGCCTCTGGAGATGCTGTCCCAAGCATCCCTTCTGATGTCTTTTTCAGGTTATTTCAAGTAATGCCTCTTGCCACCAATTTCAGAATCTGCATTGCCTGCAAAATGTCTGATAAAAGTGTCAAGCACAGACAGAAGAAAAATATGAGCTCCTCTAGTGCCCAGCATTCCAATAAGAGCCAACAGAATGATCTTCTAACAAGGAAGACAGGGATGCTGATGGTGTACATGCTCAGCAAGTACAAACAGAAAGAACCCCTGTTGAGAGAAGAAATGCTGAATGTTGTCAACAAAAGATTCAAGGAGCAGTTCCCTGAGATCCTCAAGAAAGCTTCAAACCGCCTGGATTTGGTTTTTGGCCTAGAGCTGAGAGAAGTCCCTCCCAATGGTCAGACCTACATGCTTGTGAGCAAGCTAGATTTCGAGGATGATGGAAGTAGGAGCAATGATATGGGTCTTCCCAACAGGGGCATTCTGATCCCTCTCCTAAGTGTGATCTATCTAAATGGCTACTGTGCCACAGAGGAGGAGGTCTGGCATTTCCTGAATGCATTAGGAGTCTATGATGGGGTCCCACATCTCATCTTTGGAGATGTCAGGAAGCTCATCACTAAAGATCTGGTACAGGAAAAGTACCTGTTATACCGTCAGGTTCCTGATGGTGATCCTCCTTCCTATCAGTTCCTGTGGGGTCCCAAAGCCTATGCTGAAACCAGCCAGGTAAAGGTGATGGAGTTTTTGGCCAGCATCAATGAAACCAGCTCCTCTACCTACCCATTCAATTATGAAGAAGCTTTGAGGGAAGAAGATAGAGCCCGTGCTGAAGGTGCAGCCCAGAGAAGCACTACATGCAAGACCTAGAGATGCTCTAAAACCAAGTCCAGCCTTCCTACCTGCTAATGAGATCTAAGGTAGTCTCCATTACATGATTGAAAGAGCCTACTAATCTTTGCTTTTGTGATGCTCGAATTAGTTATTGATAAAGCTGTTTAGTGTTTTTTTATCACTTGAAGTCAGAAGTTAAATAGAAAGATACCATAGATTATGCTTTCATAATGTTTATCAAGTTGAGGGTTGAAAGTTTGATTTGATGAGAAATGTGATTTGAAATTTCTTAGGTAACTTTGGTGACGTACCATGAGGTAATATGGAATTAGAATCTAGATGTTCCTAGAAAATAGAAGGAAAAATAGTGGGCTTTCAGTTTATAATTTGTTTTATTCCAAACTTTCTTTTTTCAAACATGTAATAGATGCATACCTGGTTTGCTTATGATATTAAAGGATGTATAAGAAACTAAATCACAATAAATTGTATTTCTTGCTCAAAGTTTGTTCCCCCAAATGAATATGTTTTAATGAATAATAAATAATGAAATCAGAATTAATGAAAGAAAAACTATTTAATGATAGTGTGAATCTTTACATTTGCAATGTTACATTACTTCGAGTGATTAGGTACTTCAGATCAGGATGGGGAATACATTGTGAAGAGCAATTGCCTAGCTGACATGTGTAGTCTTGTTTCATTCACTCCCACTATGGACATCTTATTTACTCTAGAAAGTAAGTCACTTGTATCAGATGTTAATGTATTTCTACCTATAAAAAGAATGATCATGTTAACATCCCAAATCACTCGTGGCACAGGAACCTGTTCTCAAGAAGGTATACTAGGGTGAACTCACTCTAGACTTAATAGTGTTGGACATTTCCTAGAATTATTCAATCTCAGACACAAAGTCAACAGACACTGATATATGAACACACCTATAGAAGAATTGTAGGTATCAAAATATCAAAGTAAGGTGCATAACGGAAAGAACTACCCCATCTATTTTCTGACAGAATCCCAATCAGAATTGCCAGTCTGATAAACAATGGTTCACATACTCTTTTCAGGTTTAAAAGAGCTAAGGGCCTTGGAGACACCATGCAAATGTGAGGTGAGAAAGGAAGGCTAGGCTTTGGTAGACATTAACTAATGAACTGCAGTGAGGGTGACACAGGGCCTTATAAAACAGAAGTGTTCAATTATGAACTTAAGAAAAAGCAGATAATAAAAGTAACTTCAGAAAATCTCACCTTTGTATCCCAAGAAAGGAAGGAAGAGGATTGACAGATTGGATTTATCCCTTTTGTGTGGGTGAGGTGGACTCAAATACAGGCATGCCCTGGAAATGAATAGAGGAGATGGGATACCCACTGGCTAACAGGAGTCAACACAATGATACAAAGCATGAATAAAGGAACTGAGACATGATTAGGGTGACAGTTCTTTCCAAGGAATCACAGATACAAAGTGTGTGCAATCTCGTGTCAAGAGAAGTTAGATTTCAGATTGTACCAGGAACCTGCCAACTCCTTACACATAAAAGGGCAACACAGACTCCTTTCAGTTCCCACTCTGGGGGAATAGGGTACTGCAAGGCTTTATTTTAGGTTTGTACCCCACAGGAACTGAGGTGGAAATATTGGGACTGCCAATGGTTTGGACTGACACTCATTTGTTACTCCCATCATAAGACTCCAATCTGTGTGTCATAGTTTTCATTCTAAAGACACCATTGACAAGTATGTGACCAGAAAAATTCACTTCACTTCCTTCTAGTGGATCTCAGGAAGCCACAGGCTTCATCTACAAGCCATATCTTAGAGTTCAAATGGGGAAGGGCAAAGCTAAAGAGATTGCTCAACAGGTAAACTGTTTGTGACACAAACATGAGCCCCCAAGTTCAACCCTAGCATGTGTGTTAAAGAAGCTAGGTGTTTCAACATGCTCTTGTAATAACAGTACTTGGGTTGAGGAAACTAAAGGGTTCCTGGGACTTTCTGACAAGCTATCTAGTCAAATTGGTGAGGAAAAGATTCAATGAGTGATAGGGAAAGTGCAAGATGAAGAAGAAAGTACAGGATGAAGTAATCCCACACTAGCTCCCAATAGGGTATAATAAGGGGTTCTTTATTTAAAGGGTAACTCACAGATCACAACGTGGAACAGAAATGGAATTTAGCATCCAGGTATGAGAGTAGTTAGAAAGGGAGTGAGAGCATCAGAGTGGGGGTAGTGTGCCTTTTTGATACCCAAGGCCATGCCCAACCTGGTCCAGCCTCTCAAAGGCCATTGCTTGAAGGAGATTCCCCATTACCTCCCCCTTTTGTTTAAATAAGAGAGTTCCAAACCCAATGTAAAACTATGTACAATATTTTTTTAAGCTCCTACACTAAGGCTACCCACCCAGAGCAGTGAGTGCCAGCCTACCGGGCAGGCCTCAAGGTCCACTGTAAGGGAGCCCGGGCACCTTCAGCTTGTGCTTCAGGGACTCCTGTGCTCTCCTGAACCCTGTCCTGCCTGCCACGTTCTTGCTTTTGTCCCTGGATCATTGGCTACCAGGCGACCCTGTTTAGGTGCTGAGGAGTTCCATCTGGACAGGTGAGTATGTGCTATCCAGGGGCGGATTGTCCCGGAAGAGAGCACAAACCTACCTCCCCCAGCTCCTTCTGCAGGGCTGTCTTTTTAAAGCACGACCCAGCACCCCAGCACCCTCCACCCCCCAACCCTGCCCTGCTGTATGCTAGGACCAGTGCGCAATAACAGTTTTAAGCTCCTACACTAAGGCTACCCACCCAGAGCGGTTAGTGCCTGCATACCGGGCAGGCCTCAAGGTCCCCAGTAAGGGAGCCCACACACCATCAGCTTGTGCTCCAGGGTCTCCTGTGCTCTACTGGACTCCGCCCTGCCTGCCAAGTTCTTCCTTTTGTAGACTGATCATTGGGCTACCAGGCGGCCCTATTTATGTGCTGAGGAGTTCCATCTGGACGGGTGAGTGTGTGCTATCCAGGGGCGGATTGTCCCAGAAAAGAGCACAATCCCCCTCCCCCAGCTCCTTCTGCAGGGCTGTCTTTCTTACACACAACGCTCCCCCACCAGGCCTGCTTTTTCTATAGGTCCTTTGCTCAGGAACAGTTTTCTGCTCCTACACTAAGGCTACCCACCCAGAGCGGTGAGTGCCTGCAGACTAGGCAGGCCTCAAGGACACCCAGAGGGAGCCCAGGCACCTTCAGCTTGTGCGGCAAGGTGTCCTGTGTTCTACTAGTCCCCGCCCTGCCCCCCAAGTTCCCCCTATGGTCCGCGGGTCATTGGACTACCAGGCGTCCATGTTTTGGTGCTGAGGAGTTCCATCTGGACGGTCCGGTTCCTGCTTCTACACTGAAGAGATACACCCAGAGAGTCAGTCACAGCAAAGACTGGACCAAGACTCCAGGCCTCTCCTGACTCCATTTGAAGGAAGAGATGGGAAGGCGCCAATGCAAGATTTCCTCCAACAACCTGAAAGGCAACATGACATCACCAGAATCCAGGGATCCCGAAATAAGAAGAATTGTACACCCTACTCCAGAAAAATTAGAAGAAATCGACTCAAAAGTAAATTATATGAAAATAATAGAAGACCTTAAACAGGAGGTGAAAAACTGCCATAAACAATTAGAGATTACAAACAAAAAGATAGAGGAAATGAATAAATCGCTCAAAGATACCCAAGAAAACCAAGAGAAACAAGAAAAAGCAATCAAACAGATAAGGGAAACGATTCAAGACTTGAAGAATGAAATGGAAGTAATGAAGAAAACACAAACTGAGGGAAGGATAGAGATGGAAAATCTGGGTAAACAAACAGGAACTACAAAGACAAGTACTACCAACAGACTACAAGAGATAGAAGAAAGAATGTCAGACACTGAAGATACCATAGAGAAAATAAACACACTGATCAAAGAAAACAGCAAAACCAACAAATTCTCATCACAAAACATTCAGGAAATCTGGGACACAATAAAAAGACCAAACCTAAGAATAATTGGGATAGAAGAAGGAGAAGAAGTACAGCTCAACAATCCAGAAAATTTATTTAATAAAATGATAGAAGAAAACTTTCCCAATCTAAAGAAAGATATTCCTTTGAAGGTTCAAGAAGCATACAGAACACCAAATAGGCTGGACCAAAAAAAAAAAAAAAATCTCCTCGCCATATAATAATCAAAACACAAAACATACAGAATAAAGAAAGAATATTAAGAGCTGCAAAGGAAAAAGGTCAAGTTACTTATAAAGATAAACCTATCAGACTTACACCTGACTTCTCTATGGAAACCATGAAAGCCAGAAGGTTTTGGATAGATGTACTGCAGACACTAAGAAAACATGGATGTAAGCCCAGACAACTATACCCAGCCAAGCTTTCATTCACCATAAATGGAAAAAACAAAATTATCCAGGATAAAAACAAATTTAAACAATACATAGCCACAAATCCAGCCTTACAGAAAGTAGTAGAAGGAAAATCACAAACCAAGGAGTCAAACAATGACCACAATAACTCAAACATCTAGAGACCCTTCACCAGCACAACTCAAAGAAGGGAAACACACAAACTCTACGACTAAAAAAGTGACCGGAATTAACAACCACTGGTCATTAATATCACTTAATGTCAATGGACTCAACTCACCTATTAAAAGGCACAGGCTAAGAGATTGGATACGAAAACAGGATCCAACATTCTGCTGTTTACAAGAAACACACCTCAACCACAAAGACAGGCACCTACTCAGAGTAAAGGGATGGGAAAAGGTTTATCAAGCAAATGGACTAAGAAACAAGCAGGTGTGGCCATACTAATTTCTAACAAAGTTGACTTCAAACTTAAATCAATCAGAAGAGATGGAGAGGGACATTTTATACTCATAACAGGAATAATTCATCAGGATGAAGTCTCAATCCTGAATATCTATGCCGCTAATATAAAAGCACCCACATAAGTAAAAGAAACATTACTAAAACTCAAGGCTGCCATCAAATGGCACACACTAATAGTAGGAGACTTCAACACTCCTCTCTCACCAATGGACAGGTCAATCACACAGAACCCTAACAGAAACAAGAGAACTAAAGGAGGTAATGAATCAAATGGACTTAACAGATATCTATGGAACATTCCACCCAAATAGGAAAGAATATACATTCTTCTCTGCAGCTCATGGAACTTTCTCAAAAATTGACCACATACTAGGAAACAAAAGAAACCACCACAGAAACAAAAAATATCAATGTCCACCTGTGTCTTATCAGATCACCACGGATTAAAGTTAGAAGGCAACAACAATGCTACCCCCAGAAAGCCTACAAACTCATGGAAACTGAACAGTAAACTACTGAGCCACACCTGGATCAAGGAAGAAATAAAGAAAGAAATTAAAGTCTTCCTTAAATTCAATGAAAATAAAGAAACAATCTACTCAAACTTATGGGACACTATGAAGGCAGTCCTAAGAGGAAAGTTCATAGCAATAAGTGACCACTTAAAGAAAACAGAGAAAGAACACATTGGAGACTTAACAGCCCACCTGAAAGCTCTAGAAAAGAAGACGGAGAATCACCTAGGAGGAGTAGAAGACTGGAAATAATCAAACTGAGGGCAGAAATCAACAAAATAGAAACACAGAAAACAATCCAAAGAATCAATGAAACAAAAAGCTGATTCCTGGAGAAAATCAACACGATTGACAAACCCCTATCCAAACTAATCAAAGGGCAGAGAGAGAATATGCAAATTAATAAGATCAGAAATGAAAAGGGGAACATAACCACAGACACAGAGAAAATTAAGAGAATCATTAGATCTTACTACACAAGCCTGTATGCCACAAAACTGGAAAATGTAAAAGAAATGGATATGTTTTTAGATAAATACCATATACCAAAGTTAAACCAGGACCAGGTGAACAATCTAAATAGACCTGTTAGTCGCGAAGAATTAGAAGCTGTTATCAAAAACCTCCCTACCAAAAAAAGCCCAGGACCAGATGGTTTCAATGCAGAATTCTACCAGAACTTCCAAGAAGACCTAATACCTATACTCCTTAATATATTTCACAATATAGAAACAGAAGATGCATTGCCAAATTCTTTTATGAAGCTACAGTTACTCTGATACCAAAACCACACAAAGACTCAACCAAGAAAGAGAATTACAGGCCAATCTCACTCATGAACATCAACGCAAAAATCCTCAACAAAATACTGCCAAACCGTATCCAAGAACACATTAGAAAAACTATCCATTATGATCAAGTAGGCTTCATCCCAGAGATGTAGGGCTGGTTCAACATATGAAAATCTATCAGTGTAATCCATCATATAAATAAACTGAAAGAAAAAAAAAACATATGATCATTTCATTAGATGCTGAAAAAGCTTTTGACAAAATTCAACATCCCTTTATGATAAAAGTTTTGGAGAGATTAGGGATACAAGGGTCATACCTAAATATAATAAAAGCTATATACAGCAAACCGACAGCTAACATCAAATGAAACAGAGAGAAACTCAAAGCCATCCCTCTAAAATCAGGAACACGAAGGCTGTCCACTCTCTCCATACCTCTTCAATATAGTGCTTAAAGTTTTAGCAATAGCAATAAGACAACATAAGGGGATCAAGGGGATTCGAATTGGAATGGAAAATGTTAAACATTCGTTATTTGCAGATGATATGATAGTGTACATAAGCGACCCCAAAAACTCCACCAAAAAACTCCTACAGCTGATAAACACCTTTAGTAATGTGGCCGGATACAAGATCAACTCCAAAAAATCAGTAGCCCTCTTATACACAAAGGATATGGAAGCAGAGAGGGAAATCAGAGAAGCATCACCTTTCACGATAGCCACAAACAGCATAAAATATCTTGGGGTAACTCTGACCAAGGAATTGAAAGATCTATTTGACAAGAACTTTAAGGCATTGAAGAAAGAAATTGAAGAGGATACCAGAAAATGGAAGGATCTCCCTTGCTCTTGGATTGGGAGGATCAACATAGCAAAAATGGCAATTCTACCAAAGAAAATTATAGATTCAATGCAATCCCCATCAAGGTCCCATCAAAATTCTTCACAGATCTTGATAGGACAATAATCAACTTTATATGGAAAAACAAAAAAACCCAGGATAGCCAAAACAATCTTATACAATAAATGAACTTCTGGAGGAATTACCATCCCTGACTTCAAACTCTATTACAGAGCTACAGTAATGAAAACAGTGTGGTATTGGCATAAAAACAGAGAAGTTGACCAATGGAATCATATAGAAGACCTGGATTTTAACCCACAAACCTATGAACACCTCATTTTCAATAAAGGAGCTAAAAGTATGCAATGGAAGAAAGAAAGCATCTTCAACAAATGGTGCTGGCACAACTGGATGTCAACCTATAGAAGAATGAAAATAGACCCATATCTATCACCATGCACAAAACTCAAGTCCAAATGGAACAAAGACCTCAATATCAATCTAAACACACTGAACCTGATAGAAGAGAAAGTGAGAAGTACCCTACAACATATGGGCACAGGCGATCGCTTCCTATGTATAACCCCAGCAGCACAGACATTAAGGGCAACATTGAATAAATGGGACCTACTGAAACTGAGAAGCTTCTGTAAAGCAAAGGACACTGTCACTAAGACAAAAAGGCAACCTACTGACTGGGAGAAGATCTTCACCAACCCTGCAACAGACAAAGGTCTGATCTCCAAAGTACATAAAAAACTCAAGAAACTAGACTTTAAAATGCTAATTAACAAAATTAAAACATGGGGCACGGAACTGAACAGAGAATTCTCAACAGAAGAAGTTCAAATGGCCAAAAGACAATTAAGGTCATGCTCAACTTCCTTAGCGATCAGGGAAATGCAAATCAAGACAACTTTAAGATACCATCTTATACCTGTCAGAGTGGCTAAAATAAAAAACACCAATGATAACCTTTGCTGGAGAGGTTGTGGAGTAAGGGGACACTCATCCATTGCTGGTGGGAATGCAAACTTGTGCAACCACTTTGGAAAGCAGTGCGGCGTGTTCTCAGGAAATTCGGGATCAACCTACCCCTGGACCCAGCAATGCCACTCTTCGGAATATACCCAAGAGACGCCTGACCGTATGACAAGGGCATTTGTTCAACTATGTTCATTGCAGCATTATTTGTAATAGCCAGAACCTGGAAACAACCTAGATGTCCTTCAATGGATGATGTGGGAGTGTCTATCAATCTGTTGATTTCATTGGTTAAGCAATAAAGAAACTGCTTGGCCCTCGTTGGTTAAAACATATGTGGGTGGAGTAAACAGTACAGAATGCGGGGAGGAAGAGGAAGTGAGCTCAGACTGGACAGCTCTGCTCTCTGGAGCAGAGTCGCCATGCTCCCCTCTCTGAGGCACATGCGATAAAGCTCCGACCCAGGATGGACATTGGCTAGAATCTCCCTGTTAAGCCACCTCATGGGCTACACAGTTATTAGAAATGGGCTAGTCCAAGTGTGAGAGTTAGCCAAGAAGGGCTAGAGTTAATGGGGAAAGCCGTGTTTAAAAGAATAAAGTGTCCGTGTAATTATTTCGGGGAATAAGCTAGCAGGCGGCCGGGGTGTTGGGGACACAGCCCCGCCACACCTATTACAACAAATGGAAGAATGGATGAAGAAAGTATGGAATCTATACACATTAGAGTACTACTCAGCAGTAAAAAACAATGACTTCTCGAATTTTGCATGCAAATGGATTGAAATAGAAAACACTATCCTGAGTGAGGTAACCCAGACCCAAAAAAATGAACATGGGATGTACTCACTCATAATTGGTTTCTAGCCATAAATAAAGGTCATTGAGTCTATTATTAGATATCCTAAAGAAGCTAAATAAGAAGGTGAACCCAAAGAAAAACATATAGCTATCCTCCTGGTTATGAGAAGTAGACAAGATTGCTGGGGAAAAAAATGGGATCTTGGGGGTGGGGTGGGAGGCGGGTAAGGGGAGATGAGGAGAGAAAAGTGAGAAGGGGAGGATGGGGGGAATTTGGGGAAACAGGATGATTGGGATAAAGGAAGGTTGGATAGGGGAGCAGGGAAGCACATATCTTAATTAAGGGAGCCATCTTAGGGTTGGCAAGAGACTTGGACCTAGAGGGGCTCCCAGGTCCCCAGGGCAATGTCCCCAGTTAGTTCCTGGGTCAGCTGAGAATAGGGAACCTGAAATGACCCTATCCTGTAGCCATAGTGATGAATATCTTGCATATCACCATAGAACCTTCATCTGGCGATGGATGGAGATAGAGACAGAGACCCACACTGGAACACAGGACTGAGCTCCCAATGTCCCAATGAGGAGCAGAAGGAGGGAGAACATGAGCAAAGAAGTCAGGACCACAAGGGGTGAACCCACCCACGGAGACAGTGGGACTGTTCTATTGGGAGCTCACCAAGGCCAGCTGGACTGTGACTGAAAAATCATGGGATAAAACTGGACTCTCTGAATATGGCGGAAAATGAGGGCTGCTGAGAAGCCAAGGACAATGGCACTGTGTTTTGATCCTACTTCATGTTCTGGCTTTGTGGGAGCCTAGCCAGTTTGGATGTTCACCTTCCTAGACCAGGTTGGAGGGGGAGGACTTTGGACTTTCCTCAGGGCAGGGAACCCTGACTGCTCTTCAGACTGGAGAGGGAGGGGGAGAGGAGTGGGGGGAGGGGGAGAGGAGTGGGAGGGAAATGGGAGGCTGGGAGGAGGCCCATTTTTTTTTCAATAAAAAAATTTAAAAAAACTTTATACAATAAGAACAGATATCAAGTATAAAATTAGAATTACAACCAACATAAACAATATTAAGCAAGAAACATATTATAAACATTTTAATAATTATTTTATCCTAACGAGTCTAAGTCTTATATTAGAAATGGCTTGGCTAAGGAAAAAGTAACTACGACTATGTAGTCTTAAACACCATCAAAAACCTGAGAAGGGAGATAATATTCTTGAGTAGGCAGGAGGTGCAATCAAGCAGCTTCCAAAATGTGCAGTAGATGAAAGAGACAACTGGCTATCTGGGCAATCACCCAAAGTGTCATTTGCAACGTTGGAGCAACCAACTTTGGCTAAGGCCTAGAGTAACTGACAGACCATTTTCAGAGGAAGGAAAATTTTCAAAATTCTTTTATCCCGTCTTGGCAAGGTTTGGCAGTCTTTTTTTTTGTATCCTGCTTGTTCAGTTTGGATACCATGCATTTTGTCAGTGTTCAAAGCCTGAGCAGTTCCTTGCCCAAAGACCAGTTATGCCAAGAAGAAAACAAGCTCCAAGTGGAGCTTCCAGTGCTCAACATTCTCTCAGAAATAGATTGCTGCTGCCAGGAGCAATCATGTCTCATGTCAACAGAACCATAAGTTATTTAAATGCCATATTTTACAGTTCTTTGAAGTGGTTGAAGATTACTTATCTAAGTAGAATACAATTTCTATGTATCTAAAGAATCTGACTAATCTATCTATAAGTGTGATGATTATTGACCTATAATTCTTAATACCTATATAGCTCAAAGACTTCATATTAGAATATTAAACAAAACAGGGTAGGACATGGAAAGTTGGATATGGTGGGATGTCTGGAATATAAGGAAAAGGATGGATATGGAGGAGTAGGTGAGGCTACTATCAGTCTTCAGAGGCTCTGTCAGGGAAATCTTGTGGAGTAGACAAAGGAAGGTGTATGGGTTTGGGAGCCTAGATGACTTAGGGGAGCACCATGAAGTATTTCGGGCAGCTTTCCATATTTCCTGCACAACAGTGAGGTTCCATAACAACTTGGCCTCTCTGCCAATCTTCAGAGTCTACTGGCCAGATGTAGTTCACCCTCCCTTTCTGTCAGAAGGGGAGAAATTGGGTCTTAGTGAGCTTTGGCATAGTCACTGTGTGCCTTTTCCTAGACTAGTTGCCAGCAAGTTTTGTAGTGACCTATTTATGCACTATGGATGGTATACCTCTGTGATGCAAAGATGCAGTCCTTTGTCCTACCCCTAGGTTCAAGGGCTTACTCTGGGAACATGTGTGTTGCAATGTACTTTGGAATGCCTCGGTGCATGGAGAGGGTGATGGTCTTAGAAAGGACCCCTGTCTCTGCAGATGGTGAGGCTCTAGAGTACAAAGTCAAGCCTCAGGTTCTTGATGGTAAAGAGAGAAATTCCGAACAATTGCATACCCATGCTACATTAGCCCTCACTCTATGCCCTAGAAAGCTCCAGGCAGAATATACAACTAAACCTGACTTCACCCTCAGTGAAATTGTGTGTCAGGACAAAAAAAGTGAAAAATAAAAAAGAATGTGTTTTTATTTAAATCCCCAGATTTCACATGGTTAAGCATTACCAGCATATGGGGGTTTGAGGAAGCCTCAGACCAGGAATATTGAGGAACTTTCATGTTATGTAAATTGAAATTGTAAGAGTATTTCAAAATGGCGGGGGGGGGTGCAAGACATTTCTGTACACAGCAGCTGAGCTGGGGTTATTAGGATAACCGTCACTTTTGGTCATCCTTTTTAAGATGTTCATTTGGTACTCTGTGTTGAATGGCCAATTACAAATCCCCAATCTGGCAGCTAGGTGCACTTGTTAATTTTTTGTTAATTTGCCATAAACTGGAATAATTAGAGAAGAGTGGAACTGTTTGTGGGATTGTCTCCATAAGATTGACCTATAAGCAAGCATGTGATGGCTACAGTAGGACCTAGAACATTATAAGTGACACCACTCATAGGTAGGTACTCTGGAGTGATATAAGAAAGTAGGCTAAGGAGCCAGGTGGTGGCGGCATACACCTTTAATCCCAGCACTTGGGAGGCAGAGGCAAGCAGATCTCTATGAGTTTGAGGCCAGCCTGGTCTACAAGAGCTAGTTCTGGGACAAGCTCCAAATCTAAAGAGGAACCCAGTCTCAAAATAAAGAAAAGATAAGAAAAAAGAAAAAGAAGAAAGTAGGCTGAGAAAGCCACAGGGAGTCAGCCAGTTCATAGAATCTCTCCATGGACTCTGGTTTAGTCTTGCCTCCAGGTTCCTGCCCTGTTTGAGTTCCTGCTTTCACTTCCCTCAGTGATGGACTATAATTAGGAAGTGTAAGACAAATAAACCTTTTTTTCATCAAGATGGCCATTATTCTGTCACAGCAATAGAAAACAAACTAGTACCAGGAATCGAGTTATTGCTGTCACAGATCTGACCATGTTGTTTTGGAAAGAACTGTGAAAGAAACTGGATGGGGGGGTTGAGTTTGAAAAGTAATTGAATTTTGAGTGATCATAGCTTAAGGTAGTATTATGGAAACTTAAGATAATGATGAGAGAAATGCAAAAAATAGAAGCCTTTTTTGACATTTCAGAGAGAATTCTGAGGGTCCTTCAAAGACCCTATCAAGTCTGCTTGTGTGTTAAATTAGAATTAAGACCATGCAGTTTCTCTTCAGCTGGAGCAGAAGAATCAGTTGTAATTAACAAGAGAAAAACTTCTCTGAAGCGAAAGCTTTGCTTTACTGGGAAAAAATGATATTAGTTAGCTAGGACTGAGAAATAATCTGCCAGACCAGATATTAGGAAGAGACCAACATCACTGAGGCAAAATTTCCTAGGAAGTGTTTCCCCTGAATCGCCAAACAGAAGTTCTGGTCCAGTGGAAGGCCAAGGTTACATCTCAAGCTGGAAGCTGAGCTTATAATGTCTTAGAGTTGCCAATATAGACTGATACTAGAAGCATTAAGGGAGCATGAAGAGCAGCTAAGGCTTGGTGCTGGGAGAGGTCAGAAAAGGCCCATGGTAAAGGTGAAACCTCTACTACAGTAAAAAGCCTAGATTTGAGTGGATTACATTATGGACGGAAGCTGAGATATGTTACCGTGTCATCTGGTTTGTAGTCTTTAAAGAGAGCCACTTAAGATGAAGGTGCAGTGCCTCAGTTATAGTGGAGACCACAAATATTGGAGATACCAGGACTGTGGAGCCAGCAGAAAGTAATAAGTAGAGGTTATCTGAACAAATGTGACAAACTCTGTGAACTGCAGATGGTAGAGTTTGATGGGTGGGGGGACCAAAGCCCTTTGGAGCCTAGAAGATTGTGAGTGATTATCAAAACATTGCAAACAGGTTTAGTCAGTAGTTGGTGGGACTGTTTTGAAATGGATTTAGAGGTGTGGCCTTGTTGGAACAGGTATGTCACACAGTCTTATTCTCTCTAACTCCATCTTACAGATATGTAAGCTGTCAGCATCTGCTCCAGTGTTATGCCTGCCTGCTTGCTGCTTTGCTGTCTGTCAGGTTAGTCATGGACTCACCCTCTGAGACTGTAAGCAAGCCCATGATTAAATTCTTTCTTTTATAATTCTCTTGAGAATGATGTCTCTTCACATCAATAGAAAAGTAACTAAAACAGTAATAAAAAGCACACTTGGACATAAGAGAATATATATTCTTCACTTCTTCCTGTCGAGGCTAAGAAATGTATAGGGCTCACATAGAGGACTAATATGAAGTTCAAAAAGATGGTTATCTCATTTTCTGACAGGGAATAAATCAGGTTACCTGGGTAATCACTTAGCTGACATTATACCTTTACGTATAAAGGACAGAAAAGTGTCATGTTCTACCTTACATTATCACATGGAGGTTTTAGATCAGGACTTTCAGATGAGACCCCCTCCAATTTTCTTTATATCAGGTCTAAAGTAGATGGAGAAATCACTGATGGGAAACTGAAGTCATCGGACAGCTGAAGAAAAGAATCTGAAATATATAAGTCACCATACTGAGTACTTTATTTTATTATATTTCTTCTGCCAGTTGTGGTGGACAAGGCTTACCAAAGTCATTCCATAGAGTTGGAATCTAAAATTCAGATAGTTTCTCAACTGACACATCTCACAAAATGGGTGAAAAGATCAGCCGGGTCTACTTCCACAGTGTAAGATAATCTAAAGCCAAAATATTTCATTTTACCTAATCTGAATCTTATGTCTTAAGTCAGTTTTCCTCATTATTTGGAATGTATCATAATCAATAAAACCTCTTTACTTAAACTCCTGCATGTAGAGAAAAAGCAGAAAGATAATCAAAACCAATGTGAAGTTTTTGTATTTGTCAAGACAGGATTTTACACTATAGCCCAGGTTGCCCTGGAATGTCTATGTAGCCAAGGCTACCTTTAGAAATTGGGAATTCCTATTTCTGAATACAGGTATTACAGGTGTAGTACTCGTGGGGCAGCTTTGTTAACCAATTATCATTAAGAGATGGGACCAAGTTAAGGTATTGCTTTCTGGGACCCGGAGTAAAACCAGCACAAGGCCCAGGTGTGCTCCCCACCCCCCGCCGTGGTTCCCTCACTGCACAGCTAAGCTTGGACTTCTTGTTCTGGTTTGTTGAGTTTTTCCCTTATAATAAATAAAAATGTAATTGTTTATCTTTTAGCTGGCCTGGTTATTTCCCAAATCAAGTTAACTTCTACAGTTGGCACCCGATTCCATGGGGCTCCCATCTCTGGTGGCTCTAGCCAGCCTCCATCAGGCTCCATGCAGTTCACTTGGGTATAGAATTCCCACATAGTGGCCCTGAGTAACCAGACGCAGTCCTCCATATTTTATCATTAAACATCTCAGCTGGGTTCTGGGTCTAGTTTTCCAGTACTCGTGGATGCTCAGGTGGGACTCAGGCTTTCCCGGTTATCTCTGTTCAGCATTTGTGCTTATGCAGGCTGCTGACCAATCAGGGACCTCCGTGGAGCACAGAGTCTGTGATTTACAGTAAATAACTGTTTTTAATCTGAGCATTTCTTTTAGCATTTAAAGCTAAAATTCAGATTCAAACAGGCCACATGGCTACAAGTGCGCCATGACACCTACTGGCAGGTAATGGTTATTGTACCTATTGCAGCTCAAACTCAAACACAAGTAAGATTTATAATTTAAAATATAAATTTATAAATTAAAAGGGCAAGATGATGGACTATTTAATCATACAGGAATTCGATAGATGTTTTACTAATATCATGTACAATATTATACAAGGTTTATATGATTCCCCTCCTATATCCATCTTGATTCTCAGAATTAGCTTTGTCCTTCATATTTTCTCTTTAAAAGTATGGTTTGATAATAGGGCCAAGAATGAGGAACTTTTAGAAATGACACAGTCTTTACAGACTGAAAATGACCAACTAAAAGAGAAATTCAGAACTCTGGAGAAGGATACAATCAATTTAACAAACAAAACTTAGTCAATGATAGAGGGTGCTGAGACATTGTCTGAGAGAATTCATACTGTTGAATGTATCAATCAGACTCTTTTGAAGGGTTATGGCAGATTGACTGATAGAATGTCTCTCCAGGAAGGTAATATGCATGATATAAAAATTATATCCAAGGATGAGACAGACCTCACACCTTGGGATCCTCAATGAGGGCATTAGAGCAGAACACTGAACAGGAGATCCAGACTTTACAAAAGGCACTGGTAAAAAGATTTGAAAAGATTGAGTAATTTATTGAATTTGATGACCAGGGACAAAAGGTACAAAGACAAAATATAGCCTCATCAGTATGTACCAAACCCCAGTATAAATTACCAAGAGTTCTGGTGATATCATCAGAAACAGCATCTGACACCAAATATTCTAAGGTAGTCAAGGAATATACATGGGCGTCCATATGTATGATAGACCTAAAGAAAATTAAACAAGCAATTGCAGCTTATGAAATACATTTGTCCTTTGTTAGGGAAATGGTCAAAATGTGGGCTTCAAGCAGCAAAGCATTGCAACAAGACTGGATTCAGTTAATCTCAGCAGTCCTTGAAAAAGGATCACAGTTGATTTGGAGCTGTTACTAGAGAGAAGAAGCAAAAATTTTAGAGCATCAAGGAAAAGAAAAAGAATTTGCAATTTCCCAATATCAAATTCTGGCCAAAGATTAAAGCTAAGAGTGTGTATAAATGGCATTTTTACTGAAGGCTTACTAGACATGTGTGCAGATGTAAGTATCATTACTCCAGAATCTTGGCATCCAAATTGGCCTCTTCAAGAGGTAGGTTAGAGAATAGGTTTACAGAAAATTAGAACACAAAAGACACAAATTAGGAGAGATCAGTTGCAGACTCTTAATGACTTTCGAAGATTGTTAGGAGACATTTCCAGTATACAACTGGCTGTTGGGATAACACCTGATCTAATAAGTCACTTAAACAAAACCTTAAATGGTGATAAAGACTTGAATAGTCCCAAAGAATTAACAGCTGAAGCAGAAAAGGAATTGACAATTGTTGAGGAGAAATTACAGGAGGCACATGCAGATAGGATGAATCAAAATCTTAATTGTGTTCTAGTCATATTGCCTTCCAGAACTTCTCTCACAGGAATTTTAATGCAGAGGGATAATATTATCTTAAAATGGATCTTTTTACCACATAAACCAAGTTAAAAATTAAAAACTTGTGTGGAAAAAGTCTCTGAATTAATTATAAAATGTAAATTGAGACTTTGTCAATTATCAGGTATAGACTCAGCAAAGATTATAGTGCCTTTTACTACTGATGAAATAAAAAAGTTATGGGAAGACAATGAACCAGGGCAAAGAGCTTGTGCTAATTTTTGGGAGAAATTAATAGCAATTATCCCAAAAGCAATAAACTTAACCTTATAAAGAGAACTTTTTGGATTCTTCCCTGAATTGTATGTGATGCTCCAATAACTGGAGCCCGTACATTTTATACTGATGCAAATAAATGAAGGAAGGCAGGTTTCAAATCAGAAGAATTAAGTAAGGCGAAACAAAGCCCTTATAATTCTTTCCAGAAGGTAGATTTATATGCTATTCTTATGGTGCTAAGGGATTTGAAAGAACCTCTCAATGTAGTTACTGATTCACAATATGCAGAAACAGTTGTCTTGCATATTGAAACTGCTGAATTTATACCAGATGATACAGAAATGACTTCATTATTCATTCAGGTGCAAGACATAATCAGGAATAGGTTTTGTCCCATAAACATAACACACATTCAATTCCATATGGGTCAGCTAGCTAGCACAAGGTAATGCAGAAATTGATCAATTATTGATTGGAAGTGTGTTGTAGTCCTCAGAATTTCATTAAAAATCATCATGTCAATAGCAAAGATTTAAAGAGTTTCCTGTTACATGGCAACAAGCTAAGGAGATTATAAAGAGATGTCCTACTTGCTTTTTCTATAACCAAACACTGTTGCCTACATGGAGTAGCCCAAAGGGTATTCAAAGGAAAGAGATCTAGCAGGTAGATTGTTCCACTTTATGGAATTTGGAAATTTAAAGTATGTTCACCACACCATAGACATGTATTTAGGCTATCAATGGGCAACTGCCTTGAGTTTGGAAAAGGTTGACTCAATAATCACACATTTATTAGAAGTTATGGCCATCATCGGTATTTCTTTACAAATAGAGACAGACAATTTTCCAGCATATATATCTAAGAAAAGGAATTTTTTGCTTATTATAATATAAAGCACATTACAGGTATACTAAATAATTCTACAGGTCAGGCAGTTATAGAAAATTCAAATTAAACTATAAAGGACATGCTAAACAAACAGAAAGTGATGGAAAATACCACCAGAAATAGATTGCACAATCCTTTACTAACCTTAAATTTTCTTAACACTAATGAGAAAGGAACAACAGCAGCAGAGAGACATTGGATAATGAGGAAAAAACTGATGAATTGAATCAACTAGTGTATTTCAAGGATATGTTGACCTCACAATGGAAACTGGCAAATATGTTATGTTGGGGAAGGGGTTTCACTCTTGTTTCCACAGGAGAAGAAAAACTATGGATACCACCAAAATGAATTAAGATTCACTTTGAAAAGGAGATGTTGTAATATGAGCAGCGGGGCTGCATCACCGGCATCTGGCTGCCCCGGCCCTCTGTTGCAGTGGAGGAGTGGCGGGCTACATTCCTAGCACCCAGCCGCCCCAGCTCCCGCATGGCTAGCTTATGCCCTGAAATAATTACATGGAAACTGTATTCTTTTAAACACTGCCTGGCCCATTAGTTCCATCCTCTTATTGGCTAGCTCTTGCATATTGATCTAACCCATTTTTAATAATCTGTGTAGCCCACGAGGTGGCTTACCAGGAAAGATCTTAACCTGTGTCTGTCTGGAGTGGAAGAATAATGGCGACTCACTTTACTCTGCTTCTTTCTCCCAGCATTCTGTTCTGTTTTCTCCACCTACCTAAGGGTTGGCCTATCAAATGGGCCTAGGCAGTTTCTTTATTAATAAAAAATCACTCCCACATCATTTCCCTTTTTTCTGTTTAAACAAAAAAGAACATCTTTAACTTTAAAATAGTAAGATTACATATAACAAAACAGTTATCAAGTAAGAATTACAGTTACAATATTTATATCTACTTTATCTTTTATCATAACTAAGGAAAACTATAACTATCTATTCATACTTCAACTCCATCAAAGACTCCAGAAGGATATAATATTACCCAAGCAAACAAGAAATCCAAAACTCTAGAAATGACAGAGACTCAAAGTTCCTCTGTACCATTGGGGCATCCATCTTCAGCCTTCAGGCCCATAGTATCCAGCAGACATTTCCATGAAGCAGGAAATTTCAAAGACAGTTTAGTCACTTTCTGCTGTGTCCTGCAGAATGTCTCTCAGACTCTCATGAATCAGGAACCCCGAAAGACCATCTCACCTTTAGGCAAGTTCAGCAGTCCTCTCTCTGTGGGTTCTCTGTGTCCAGTTTATGCAACAGTCCAGGAACAGTTTCTGGCCCAAATGGCTATCAAACTCCATAAGGAGCCTCTTCAATGCCCATCTTCCTCTTGAAGTAGCTGGGGCTGCCAGGAGCAGACATGTCTCATTGCCATGAAAAACCCTAAGTTATTAAAATATTTTAAATGCCATATTCTGCAGTCTTTGAGAGATATGAAGAATGTCTATTTAACTGAAATATATCTCTATATATCTAGAAAATCTAACTAACATGACTACAAGCTTTACTATTATCAATGATTATCCATTAGCAACCTATATTTCCTATAATACATTACATTTTAAATGAACTACACAATCACAATACCTTAATCAATATCAGAAATACATATACATATAACAAAATTGCCCTTAAAATCCACACCAATGCAAATTATTCATACCTATATCATATCCCCCTTTAAATGTAAAAGAATGTTTATAAACCATATTTGGGATCATGGGTGCAGTTTTTTCTCTCCAAACTGCTTTCTGCTGAATGGGGGCTCTGTTAATCAGATCGTTTAGAGTATAACCTGTGTGCCAGGTTCATCTCAGTTGGCAGTTGAGTAAAGTAATTTTTTGAGGGTGTTCACAGCAACTTTTCGGGAGGTCGTGGTCTATCATACCGTATTGGGATAGAATCAATCCCAAGGGTCTGGTCCTCTGTGAAAACAAAAGAAGACCCTCTCAAAAGCATCATATCCTTAGACCCAAATTTTGAAATCATAATACCCTTATATCCATTCTGGTCTAGCTTGGCAGCCCATGTAATGAAATGTCTCTCTGTACTTAGCTCCTTCACAGTCAAAAATTTTAAAGAAAACACAATGTACATAATCCAGACTCTGTGAATTTTCCATTTTTACATGGCTTATTTTTCTTTATTTCTTTTAATCTCTTAACTATCTGTACTCTGTCTCTTTAAGGACTTTACCATTTTTTAAGACATTAACTTTATTCTTTATATTCTTTTTCTTCTCTCTCCCAAGCCTACAAACATTCATCCAACAGTGTCTGAATCTGTTTTATCTTGAATCTGTAATATTTTTTTTACTATCCAGGAGCACTTTGTTTTGTGCCTTTAAATCACTAAGCACTTAAGAATCTAAGCTGTGACATTCCTAGGTCAAAAACAGGTACTGCCTGCTTGCCCCGCCCAGTCCAACATGGCTGAGCCGCTCGTGCCTCTGATCCTTGCACATTGCACCAGTAGCATGGTGGAGCTGCTTGTGCCTCTGAGCCACAGCACACAATGACTTCCTTTTAGGCACACAGTGAGTCTACTTGCCATCAAATAAATTGTAGCACTTTAATCAAAATGCTCCATTCAAAGACTCTGTCTCCCACAGGAGCCAGACAGAGATAGCAATGGTGGCACAGCCCAGAAAGCCAGCATTTTAAAATAGCCAGTTTTTTCCTGCTGCTGAGTCAGGACAATTTCTTTGTGGCACGCAACCCACAAACAGCAAAAAGCTGTGTTAAATTCTCTCTCTCTCCTTTTTAAGCCCTCTCAGGTATTCCTTGGCATTAGTTGGGTGCCACTCTGTTATAATATGAGAAGCGGGGCTGCGTCACAAGCACCCGGCTGCGCCGGCCCTTTGTTGCAGTGGAGTAGTGGTGGGCTACATTCCTAGTAAGGAGAAACCTCTTGAGAAAGAGAAATGAAAGCTCATCCACAACTGTGACAACCATACAGGTGGTAAGGAAACCTCATAAGGGTTGGGGAAGGGTTCTGTTCTTGTCTTTACAGAAAATTCACATCTTCAAAAATTCAAGGGACCCTGAATGTTTGGATGCTGACAGAAGGAAAAATAACTATCCAATAAGGATCATCAAGAAAAAGGATTATGGCTTATGAGGATAGGTGATCAAAACATATACATTTAAAGTTATTTATTTATTTATGAATATATAGAGCTTGTTTTGGAGTTGGACAATGGCTCTGTACTTTTCTAAATCTAAGCTTGTTGTTAAAAGGAACATTCAGAGTTTCATGTCAAGAGCCATTTAGTATGGAACAGAAGGAAAACTTTAGGAAAAATTTTACTTTCTCTATGTTTATTTTGCCTATATCGTATTCTTTATTGAATGTATATATATATAAATAATTTAAGTTTTCCATGATGAAAACTAGAATTCCCTACTAATTCTTTTCCTGCAGCAAACTTTGAAGTTTCCAGGAAGAAGGTGGGGCCCCACAGCAACAATTCCATCTGGTTGAGATGACATCATGATGATGATAGTGCTGTTATAAGACCAGTTTTTGGGTACCAACTGCTGGAATGGTGCACCTTCTCATGGTGGCCTGGCAAGAACTCCAAATAAGAACTTTGGGGGAAAAACCCTATCGACTGCTCAGAAATAATTTGCAACTATGCTAGACAGTAATCTTGACTTAACCATCACTTTACTTTTGTAGGATCCCATAAAGAGAACATGTCCCCCTCCATGACAGCATGAAGCAATTCTAAAGGACTGAAAACTAATTCCTCAGGGCTGGGAACACCATTTAGGGGTTCTTGATTATTACTTGTATCAGGTAGAGAGTTGGGTGGAAACTATGTAGGTCCAAAAAGGCGGGGGGGGGGGGAGATAATAATAGTGGTTAATAGAGTGAATACTTGTGATCTATTATTTATGGATAATTTACATTTGTATAGTATTTTGTATGTTGATACAAGTTCAAATTATATTTGTTATTTTATTTACAATATTTGCACACCTATGCAAAGCTATTCTGCCAGATAGTATACATGCATGTTTCTCTCTCTGTTTAGGACATTTTGTATATTGATACAACTTTTAGGATATATTTTAATATTTTATTATGTATTACTCTTATCTCTGATCAATATATTTATACATTGTTTACATTTTGAGGTCATTGTCCTCATTTTCTGCGTATTTGTTTACAGATTATTTAATATTCTGACATAAAGTCTTAGTCTTTAAATCATCAAGATATTAAATATTATAGGTCAATAGTTGTTCATGTTATGCATATAGTCAGACTAATTAGGTCCTTTAGATACATAGAGATTGTATTCTGCATAGATAGGTAATCTTCAACCACTTCAAGGATCTGTAGTACATGGCATTTAAATAATTTAGGGTTCTGTTGACATGAGACATGACAGCCCTTGACAGTACCAATCTATTCCCAAGAGAATGTTGAACACCAATGACACTCCACTCAGAGTTTGTTTTCTTCTTGGCACAATTGGCCTTTGGGCAAGGAATTGCCCATGCCTCAACCACTGATAAATTACATGGTATCCAGACTATTGGATAAGCAGGACACAAGGACAAGGGCTGCCAAACCTTGACAAAACAGGGTAAGACAGTTCTGAAAAAATTCCCTGCCTCTGAAAATGGTCTGTCAGTTATTCTAGGCCTTAGCCAAAGCTGGTTGCTTCAACATTGCAAATGAGACCTTGGGTGATTGCTCAGGTAGCCAATTCTCTCTGTCATATACTGCTCACTTTGGAAGCTGCTTGATTGCACCTCCTGCCTACTCAAGTGATATTATCTCCCTTCTCAGGTCTTTGATGGGGTTGAAGAATAGATAGTCAAGTTACCTTACTCTTATGATTTAGCCAACCCATTTCTGATGCAAGATTTAGACTCTTTTGAATAGAATGTTTATTAAAACATTTGTCATGTGTTTCTTGCTTAATATTATTTATGTTGTTTGTAATTTTATGCTTGATATCTGTTCCTATTGTACAGTTTAGTATTGGATTTGGATCGCTCTTGTTTAGACAAAAGGAGGAGGTGATGCGAAGCCTTGTTCACCAATTATCTTTAAGAGGTGGGATGAAGTTAGGGTGTGGCTTTCTGGAACCCAGAGAAAAAGGGACATATGGGCCTCTCTCTCTTTGTGGTTCCCTCATTGCACTGCTGAGCTTGGACTTCTCATTCCAGTTTCGTGAGTTTTCCCTTTATAATAAATAAAAATACAATTGTTTATCTTTTAGCTAGCCTGGCTATTTCATGAATCAAGTTAACTTCTACATAATACAAGCCTCTTGGTCAACATAAGTATGCAGAAAGATAAAAAGAGAACATTTAATTGTAATAAGACTATATGTATGTGTGTGATAGACATTTAAAAGATTATGAGATCAGAATACCTTTGAATTAATTCATTTTTTAAGAAAATAAACACTTCAAAGAAATCTTATATATCAGGCCAGCAAAAGAAAGAAAATATAATTATGAGGTTTGTTTTCTTTTTGTTTAGTTCTCTATTTTTTCCTGCTCCCTTTTTTTTGTTCTGTTCTCCTCTTATATGTTCATGTCTAGATAAGGCAGGACTTGAACTTACTTTGTAGAATAAACTTTACTAGTCTTATTGGCATGGACTACACTACACATAATATTTTGCCTTGTTTAATTTTGGATGCTTGTTGTTTTGTAGCCTGCCCTCTAATTTTGTACTTTGGTTTTGTGATGTCTATTTCCATATCAAACTTCTTCGCAGTGACAGACCTTTTACTGGAATATCAAGAGAGATGATCTGCTCACAACTGCAGATGAAGCAATGTTTTTGAAGAAGCATTTAAGATACAGGAGAAAAATTAAATCCTCCATTAATAAATAATAAAAATATACACTCATTTCAAACACATGACATTATTCAAATCTATTCCTAGTGTGTATAATGCTGCCAAACAGTAGAGTCCTGATATGCATCCTTTTTGTACCAATTAAGATTACTAATTTGCGGAAGCCAATATAGCAAGTGTAGGGTTCTCACACAGTTTAAATATCCAGATGGGGAATCCTGAGTGAGGATTTAGTAGAAACATACATAATTCTGTTTGCTAGGATTCAGATTACACTGTGTGAGAAAAGTGGACCCTTATTTGCAAAAGTGAGACTATTTTTGTTCTGACCTTGAAAGGATGAGTGTGTTAGTTACTGTTCTATTGAAGTGAAATGACACCATGACCAATGTAACTCATAAAAGAAAGCATTTAACTAGGGCTTGCTTACAGTTGGAGAGGGTGAGTCCATTATCATCATGGTAGGAAGAAGACAGACAGACATGGTAGCAAATCAGTAGCTGAGAGCTTTACATCCTGATCTGCAGGTAGCAGGTGTAGTAATAGGAGCGGCGGGGCTGCGATCCCAGCACCCTGGCCGCCTGGCTAGCTTATGCTCCGAAATAACAACACACAAGCTGTATTCATTTAAACACTGCTTGGCCCTTTAGCTCTAGCCCTTACTGGCTAATTCTGATATCCCAATCAACCCATCTCTAATAATCTGTGAGCACTACTGGTTGAGCACAGAGAACAGACTGATTGCCTCTTCTTGTTTTCCTCATTGGTTGAGTAATAAGGATGGTTTAGTTTTATACCATCATCTAGGTCTTATTGTTTGGGTCTGAGAGAAGCCCCCAAAGGAAAGATCAACAACCATGTATATAATAACAAGAGGGCTTTATTAATTCCAATGTTGGGGTGGCACTTGGTAACCCCGCAAAAAAGGTCACAAACTCCTTTGAAGCAGAGTTAGGGGAATTCCATGGAGGGGGATTAATCTGGGGCTGATTGGTGGAAAAAAGATTAGTTTGGGGCCCGGTTGGTGGGAGGTTTTAGTGGTTTAGGATCTTCCAGCAGCAGGATAGGGAAAGCTATCTTTAGTCATCAGGATACTAGGGGATGCCTGCTGAGACAGCAAAGGGGCTTTGGGGTCCTGCTGAGTCAGCAGAAGGCTGTGGATTTGCCTGCTGATTGGTTGCTCCTAAGTTATGGTTTTCCTGAGGACTGCCTGTTTAGCTCTGCCCCATTTTAGTGAAAGGATACTAAGTGTATTTTAGGGCTATTAGGAGAGCCTGTCTTGACTTTGGTCTGCTGCAACCCCACCCCACCCACCAAGCCTTTTCACTTATATTTCCATCTAATGTTTTCATTTTTCTTTTTATCAATTAAAACCAAGTATACATTTTACAATTTCTTTTTTTCTATTTATTTATTTATTAAAGATTTCTGTCTCTTCCCCATCACCTCCTCCCATTTCCCTCCCCCTTCCCCAATCAAGTTCCCCTCCCTTGTCAGCCCATAGAGCTATCAGGGTTCCCTGCCCAGTGGGAAGTCCAAGGACCACCCACCTCCATCCAGGTCTAGTAAGGTGAGCATCCAAACTGCCTAGGCTCCCACAAAGCCAGTACGTGCAGTAGGATCAAAAACCCATTTCCATTGTTCTTGAGTTCTCAGTAGTCCTCATTGTCCGCTATGTTCAGCGAGTCCGGTTTTATCCCATGCTTTTTCAGCCCCAGGCCAGCTGGCCTTGGTGAGTTCCCAATAGAACATCCCCATTGTCTCAGTGTGTGGGCACCCCCCTCGCAGTCCTGAGTTCCATGCTCATACTCTCCTTCTGCTCCTGATTTGGACTTGAGATTTCAGTCCAGTGCTCCAAATTGGTTCTCTGTCTCTGTCTCCTTTCATCGCCTGATGAAGGTTAATATTCAGGAGGATGCCTATATGTTTTCTTTGGGTTCTCCTTATTTAGCTTCTCTAGGATCACTAAAACTTATTAGACGACCCTTCAACACCCCAAAGTTTCTGGTCATTCAGCGGGGGCTTCTCTCCCCGGCTACTACCTTTCTCTTCTTATCCTGTCCCAGCTTGCTCCCAGGCACCACATCCCTTCGGTGGGGTCATAGGATCTCTCAACTCAACCTGCTTTGGGGCTGAGGGTCTGAGGACAAAGTGGGGAATGCAACTGCAAGGAGTTCCTTTGTTTCACTGAGCCTGCACACAGCAAGCCTGCCCTTTTGTCTGTGAGGTCCCTGGCCAGCTAGTGGCCCTGGTCCTATACGAGAAGATCCATCGGGGAGGTGAGTGTGTACCCAACTGGCCAGGCAGCCACTCCGGAAAGGGAGCACAGATACCCTTTAACCCCCTCAACTTTCTGGTCATTCAGTGGGGGCTTCTCTCCCTAGCTACTGCCTTTCTTTTCTTATCCCATCCCAGCTTGCTCCTAGGTACCCCTTCCCTTCGGCGAAATCATAAGATCCCCCAACACAACCTGCTTTGTGGCTGAGGGTCTGTGGACAAAGTAGTGAGAACAACTGCACAGGAGTTCTTTTCTTTCACTGAGCCTACACACAACAAGCCCGGCCTCTTGTCTGCAAGGTCCCTGGCAGGCACATGGCTCTGATACAGTACCAGAAGATCCATCAGAGAGAATTTGAAGGAAGAGATGGGCAGGCACCAATGTAAGAATTCCTCCAACAATAGGAAAAGCAACATGATAACACCAGAATCCAGCGAACATATAACAGGAAAACTTGAACATCCTAACCCAGAAGGAGAAGAAATAGACATTATGAAAGTGATAGAGTCCCTTAAACAGGATGTGGAAAACTTCCTTAAAAAAATGGATGAGAAGAATAACAAAAAGTTTGAAGAAATTAATAAATTTCTAAAAGATACCCTAGGAAACCAAGAAAAAAAAACTATCAAACAGGTAATGGAAACAGTTCAAGACTTGAAAACTGAAATGGGGGCAATGAAAAAAACAAAAACCGAGGAACAGCTGGATATGGAAAATCTGAGTAAACAAACAAGGACTAAAGAGACAAGCATAACCTACAGAATACAAGAGATAGAAGAAAGAATCTCAGATGCTGAAGACACTATAGAGAAAATAAATGCATTGATCAAAGAAAACAGCAAATCCAACAAATTCTCATCACAAAACATCCAGGAAATCTGGGAAACCATAAAAAGACCAAACCTAAGAATAATAAGGGTAGAAGAAGGAGAAGAATTACAGCTCAAAAGCTCAGAAGATATATTCAATAAAATTATAGAAGAAAACTTTCCCAACCTAAAGAAGTATATTCCTAAGAAGGTACAAGAAGCATACAGAACACCAAATAGACTGGATCAAAAAAAAATACCATCGCCATATAATAATCAAAACACAAAACATGCAGAATAAAGAAAAAATATTAAGAGCTGTGAAGGAAAAAGCTCAAGTAACTTATAAAAGTAAACTTATCAGAATTACACCTGACTTCTCTATGAAAACAGTGAAAGCCAGAAGATTTTGGATAGATGTGCTGCTGAAATTAAGAGACCATGTATGCAAGCCCAGACTACGATACCCAACAAAGCTTTCATTCACCATCAATGGAGAAAAAAAGATATTCCAGGATAAAAACATATTAAAGCAATACGTAGTCACAAATCCAGCCTTATAGAAAGTAATTGAAGAAAAATCACAACCCAAGGAATCTAACAATGCCCACAATAACTCAGATATCTAACAACCCTTCACCAGCACAACTCAAAGAAAGGAAACACACAAACTCTATCATCAAAATAAATAAATAACCAGAGTTAGCAACCACTGGTCATTAATATCACTTAATATCATTGGACTCAATTCACCTATAAAATGGCACAGATAAAGAGATTGGATATGAAAACATGATCCAACATTCTGCTGTTTACAATAAATACACCTCAACCACAAAGACAGACATCTACTCAGGATAAAGGGTTAGGAAAAGGTTTTTCAACCAAACGGACCTAAGAGACAAGTGGGTGTGTCTATACTAATATCTAACAAAATTGACTTCAAACTAAAATCAATCAGAAGAGATGGAGATGGACACTTTATACTCATAACAGGAATAATTCATAAGGATGAAGTATCAATCCTGAATATCTATGCCCCTAATATAAAAGCAACCACCTATGTAAAAGAAACATTACTAGAACTCAAGGCACACATTAAACCACACATAATAGTAGGAAACTTCAACACTCCTCGCTCACCAATGGACAGGTCAATCAGACAGAAACCTAACAGAGAAATAAGAGAACTAAAGGAGGTAATGAATCACATGGACTTAACAGACGTCTATAGAACATTCCACCCAAATAGGAAAGAATATACCTTCTTCTCTGCATCTCATGGAACGCTCTTCAAAATTGACCACATACTCTGTAACAAAGCAAACTTCCACAGATACAAAAAAATATTAGTAACCACCTGTGTCTTATCGAATCACCATGGAATAAAGTTAGAATTTAACAATAATTCTACCCCCAGAAAGCCTACAAACTCATAGAAACTGAACAGTCAACTAATGAACCACCCCTGGGTCAAGGAAGAAATAAAGAAAGAAATTAAAGTCTTCCTTGAATTCAACGAAAATAAAGATACAACATATCCAAACCTGTGGGACACTATGAAAGCAGTACTAAGCGGAAAGTTCATAGCTCAAAGTGCCCACATTAAAAAAAAAAAAACAGAGAAAGCTCACAATAGAGACTTAACAGCACACCTGAAAGCTCTAGAGAAAAAAGAAGCAGACTCACCCAGGAGGAGTAGAAGACTGGAAATAATCAAAGTGAGGGCTGAAATCAACAAAATAGAAACACAGAAAACAATCCAAAGAATCAATGAAACAAAGAGCTGGTTCTTTGAGAAAGTCAACAAGAGTGACAAGCATTTATCCAAACGAATCAAAAGGCAAAGAGAGAACACACAAATTAACAATATCAGAAATGAAAAGGGGGACATAACCACAGACACTGAGGAAATTCAGAGCATCATTAGGTCTTACTACAAAAGCCTATATGCCACAAAGTTGGAAAATGTAAAAGAAATGGACTTGTTTTTAGATAAATACCATTTACCAAAATTAAATCAAGACCAGGTGAACAATTTAAATGGACCTATAAGTCATGAGGAAATAGAAGCTGTCAAAAAAAAGAAAAAAACCTCCCCACCAAAAAAAGCCCAGGACCAGATGGTTTTAATAAAGAATTTTAGCAGAACTTCTAAGAAGAGCTGATACCTATGCTCCTTAATGTGTTTCACATAATAGAAACAGAAGAGTCATTGCCAAATTCTTTTCATGAAGCTAGAGACACCTTGATTCCAAAACCACACAAAGACCCAACCAAGAAAGAGAATTTCAAACTAATCTCACTCATGAACATCGATGCAAAAAAAAAATCTCAATAAAATTCTGGGAAACTGAATCCAAGAACACATCAAAAAATTATCCATTACAATCAAGTAGGCTTCATCCCAGAGATGCCAGGCTGTTTCAACATACAAAAATCTATCAATGCAATCCATCATATAAATAAACTGAAAGAAAAAAAACCATACGATCATTTCATCAGATGCTGAAAAAGCGTTTGACAAAATTCAACATCCCTTTATGATAAAGGTCTTGGAGAGGTTTGGAATAAAAGGATCATACCTAAATATAATAAAAGAAATATATAGAAAGCCAACAACTAATATCAAATTAAATGGAGAGAAACTCAAAGCCATTCCACTAAAATCAGGAACAAGACAAGGCTGTCCAGTCTCACCATATTTCTTCAACATAGTGCTTGAATTTCTAGCAATAGCAATAAGACAACATAAGGAGATCACGGGGATTTGAATCAGAAAGGAAGAAGTCAAACTTTCGTTATTTACAGATGATATGATAGTGTACATTAGTGACCCAAAAAAACTCTACCAAAGAACTACTACAGCTAATAAATACCTTCAGTGATGTGGCAGGCTACAAGATCAACTCAAAAAAAAAATCAGTAGCTCTCCTATACACAAAGGATAGAGAAGCAGAGAGGAAAACCAGAGAAACTCCACCTTTTACGATAGCCACAAATAGCATAAAGTATCTTGGGGTAACTCTAACCAAGGAAGTAAAAGATCTATTTGACAAGAACATTAAGTCTTTGTAGAAAGAAATTGAAGAGAACACCAGAAAATGGAAGGATCTCCCATGTTCTTGGATGGGTAGGATCAACTGAGTAAAAAATGGCAATTCTAACAAAGGCAATATATAAAATAAATGCAATCCCCATCAAAATTCCAACAAAATTCTTCACAGGCCTTGAGATAAAAATAATCAACTTTATATGGAAAAACCAAAATACCCAGGAGAGCCACAACAATCCCGTACAATAAAGAAACTTCTGTAGGCATTACCCTCCCTGACTTCAAACACTATTACTGAGATACAGTATTGAAAACAGCTTGGTATTGGCATAAAAACAGAGAGGTCAACCAATGGAATTGAATAGAAGACTCAGATATTAACCCACAAACCTATGAACACCTGATTTTCTACAAAGGAGCTAAAAGTATACAATGGAAAAAGAAAGCATCTTCAACAAATGGTGCTGGCATAACTGGATGTTAACCTGTAGAAAAATGAAAATAGATCCATATCTATCACCGTGCACAAAACTCAAGTCCAAATTGATTAAAGACCTCAATATAAATCTGACCACAATGAACCTGGGAGAAGAGAAATTGGAAAGTAGACTGCAACACATGGGCACAGGAGATCCCTTCTTACATATAATCCCAGTAGCACAGACATTAAGGGCATCATTGAATAAATGGGACCTCCTGAGACTGAGAAGCTTCTGTAAAGCAAAGGACACTGTCACTAAGACACAAAGGCAACCTACTGACTGGGAGAAGATATTCACCAACCCCGCAACTAACAAAGGCCTGATCTCCAAAATATATAAAGAACTCAAGAAACTAGACTTTAACATTCTAATTAACTCAATTAAAAAATGGGGCACTGAACTGCACAGAGAACTCTCAACAGAAGAATTTCAAAAGGCCAAGAGACACTTAAGATCATGTTCAACTTCCTTAGCGATCAGGGAAATGCAAATCAAAACAACTTTGAGATACCATCTTACACCTGTCAGAATGGCTAAAATCAAAAACACCAATGATAGCTTATGCTGGAGAGGATATGGAGTAAGGGGACACTCATCCATTGCTGGTGGGAATGCAAACTTGCACAAGCACTTTGGAAATCAGTGTGGCTGTTTCCAAGGAAATTGGGAAGCAATCTATCTCAGGATCCAGCAATACCACTCTTGGGAATATACTCAAGAGATACCCAATCATACTACAAAAGTATTTCTTCAACTATGTTCATAACAGCCCTATTTGTAATAGCCAGAACCTGGAAACAACCTAGGTGCTCCTCAATGGAAGAATGGATGAAGAAAATGTAGAATATATAAATATTAGAGTACAACACAGCGGTGAAAAACAATGACATCTTGAATTTTGCGTGTAAATGGATGGAAGTAAAAAACACTATCCTGAGTGAGATAACCCAGACCCTAAAAGATGAATATGGTATGTACTCACTCATTAGTGGACTCTAGCCATAAACCAAGGACATTAAGCCTATAGTTCACAAACCCAGAGAAGCCAAATAACAAGGTGAACCCAAAGAAAAACATATATATAGATCTTCCTGGAAATTGGAATCAACAAGATTGTCAGGCAAAAGATGTGAGCATTGGGGTGGGCAAGGGTGGCAGTGAAGGGGAGAGGGAGAGAGAGAAGGGAAGAGGGAAGGACTGGCAAGTGCTTGGGGGAGTGGGAAGCTGGAGATTGAGGAAGGGCAGATATAAGAGCAGGGAAGAAGATACCTACATTAAGGGATCCATTTTAGGGTTGGCAAGAGACTTGGATCTAGAGGAGATTCCAGGTGTCCACAGAGATGTCCCAAGCTAGGTCCTTGAACAGCAGAGGAGAGGGTGCCTGAACTGTCCTTGCCCCACTATCACACTGATGATTATCTCGAATATCACCATAGAATCTTCCTCCAGCCAGTGGAGGTAGAGACAGAGATCCTCATCAGAGCAGCCGACTGAACTTCCAATATCCAGATGAAGAGCAGAAGGATGTAGAAGATGAGAAAGGAAGTCAGGACTGCGAGGGGTTGGTCCACCCACTGAGACAGTGGGCCTGTTCTAATGGGAGCTCACCAAATCCAGCTGGACCGGGTCTGAATGCGCTTGTGATCAAACAGGACTCTCTGGTTGTGGCTGACAATGGGGGCTGACTGGCATTTGAGAATTCCAATAAATATTGTAAGGAAGCCTTGCGGCCACATAAAGCAAAAAGCTTAGATGAATACATCCGGATCTGCTGGGATATTGATGGGCACTTCATTCAGGGCCAGGTGATTGCCGCTGCTATCAGGCCTGGGCGAGGATCCCGAACAACTGGGGATAAAGCCTGCTTTAACTGTGGTGCCCTTGGACATTTTAAAAAGGAATGTCCACAACTCACTTGGGGAACTACTGCCAGACCAGGAAAGTGCCCATGATGTAAAAGGTGGGCCCATTGGGCAAATGATTGCAGATCTAAGACAGATATAGATGGAAGGCTTCTTCCCACCCAAGGCCTACAGCAGGGAAACTGGTGGAAGGCCCCGCTTCAGGGCCCCAGAACCTCAGTGTATGGAGCAATGACACCAGGAGTCAGGGGGTCCCTCCCTGGCAGTGACCGTATCCAGTTTGTTCCACAGGGCAATCCTTTTGCGTTGCAGACCTTGCCCGTGCCACCCCAGGAGGTGCAGGACTGGACCTCAGTACCTCTGCCCGAGCAGTCTTGACAGCCCAAATGGGGGTTCAAGCTTCACCCACGAATGTTTTTGGGCCGCTCCCTAGAGGGACCTTGGGGCTTATCTTGGGAAGAAGCAGTACCATCTTGAGGGGAATTCAAATTCATCCTGGGGTTGTTGATGCAGATTATCAAGGAGAAATTAAAATTATGACATCAGTTTCTCAAGGAGTTACAGTAATTCCTCAGGGGGATCGTATTGCCCAATTGGTCTTGGTACCCTTAGTTAACACCTTCAACCCCGCGGCCAGGTCCAGTCAGGGTGCTAAGGGTTTTGGATCATCTGGCACTGCAGCCTTTTGGGTAGCTCATATGAAGGAAAGGCCACGATTGGAGTTGACTATTGATGGGAAGTCATTTAAAGGGATTTTAGATTCTGAAGCTGATGTCTCAGTCCTGTCCTTAGAATTCTGGCCTAAGAAGTGGCCATTAGAAAGTAGTACTGCCACCCTACAAGGAATAGGTCAAGCAAGTCCCAAAAAGAGTGCAAAAATATTAAAGTGGCAGGATAATGAAAGCCATGAGGGTTACTTTCAGCCATATGTCCTCCCAGGACTACCTGTTAATCTCTGGGGAAGAGGTGTCCTGAGTGAGATGGGAGCTGTCTTGACCACTCAGCCCACACCACCACCTCCAGTGTCCCAAATTATGCAGCAACTGGGATGGAGACCAGGACAGGGCCTGGGAAAAAATCTGCAGGGCCAGTTGCAGCCAGTGACACCAGATAAACAAATTACCAGACTGCTGGGAGACCGAAGTGGTCTAGGCCATTTTTAGTTAGGGTTACTGTTCCCATGCCTGCCCCAATTCCTATAACTTGGAAATCTGATGATCCAGTTTGGGTGGAACAGTGGCCCTTGACTCAAGAGAAATTGCAGGCTGCTCATTCCTTGGTCCAAGATCAGCTGCAGGCTGGGCACATTGTCCCCTCTACTTCCCCTTGGAATACACCCATATTTATCATTAAAAAGAAATCTGGAAAATGGAGACTATTACAGGACCTCAGGGCTGTCAATGAGGTGATGCAGCCTATGGGTCCTCTTTAGCAGGGATTGCCCTTCCCTTCAGCCATACCCTGGGGCTGGCATATAATTATAGTGGATTTAAAGGATTGCTTTTTTACTATTCCTCTAGCCAAACAGGATTGCCCTCGTTTTGCTTTTAGCCTCCCTTCAGTTAATTTGAAGGAACCAGCTTTGCGATTCCATTGGATTATACTCCCACAGGGCATGAAAACTAGTCCTACAATATGTAAAACTTACGTTGCTGCTGCCTTGGAGCCTGTCCGCTGTCGTTTCCACAGTTATATATTGTGCATTGTAAGGATGATTTATTAATAGCAGGTCCTGATCAAGATCAACTACTCAAGACTTATACTCAAATGCAACAGGATTTAGAGAAGGTGGGGCTAATCATAGCTCCAGAGAAGGTCCAAATGCAAGCCCAATATTCCTACCTTAGGTACCAATTGGCCATGGATGGAATTAAACCAAAAAAAATAACTATTGACACCTCTCATCTTAAAATCTTACATGATTGGCAGCAGTTAATGGGAGATGTACAGTGATATGCCCCTCCCTAGCAATCAAAACAGGTGACTTAAGACCATTGTATGATATGCTCTTGGGAGATCCTGTCCCAACTTCTCCCTGAGTATTGACGCCTGCGGCCAGGCAGGCCTTAAGGCTTCTTCTGGACAACATTGAAAGGGTCCATCTCCAGCAGATTAATTATGATCAATCATTAAATTTTGTAGTTCTTGCTTCCAACTTTGCCCCTACTGGAGTCTTTTGGCAGGATGGGCCTATTTTATGGGTACACATGCCTGCCTCTCCAGCGAGGGTAGTCACCCCATACTATGAAGCTATATTGCAATTACTTTGGAAAGCTAAGAAGGTTGCTGCCCAGACATTTGGGAAGTACCCTGACAAGATTATAACACCTTATACTAAAGACCAGCAAGTATATTTACAGCAGTACCATGATGAGTGGACCCTTTTTCTCACCTCTTCTCTAGAAGTTTTGATTCTCATTATCCTCAGCATCTATTAATGGTCTTATTCAAAATTCATCCCATTATATTCCTTCGAGTGATTAACGAATCTCCCATACCTTCAGCTTGCGCTATCTTTACAGATGCTTCCTCTAAAGGGAATGCAGTAGTGGTTTCTGGAGGAAAAGTATAGAAACGTCCTGTGGGGGATGTACCAGCCCAAGCTGCAGAGGTAACAGCCTGCCTCATTGCACTCCAGCTCTTCCCTGGGGAACCTGTAAATTTGTATACTGATAGTGTGTATATGGCCCATATCTTTAAGCCATTGGAGACATCTGCCTATATATCACACACCTCTAAGGTCCATCATTTGCTCAATTGTGTTTAGCATTTGATTTGGCAGCAAACAGAGCCTTTGTTTGTCGGACATATCCACAGTCATACCCAGCTGCCTGGGCCATTGTCAGCAAGTAATGATTTAGCTGATAAAAATACACGTGTTTGCTTTACTTCTGACCGCGCCCAAGAAATACATGATAAATTTCATCTTAATGCGCTCTCTCTTCCACATCATACTCATTGCATGCGAGAAGTAGCACAAGCCATTACATCATCTTGTCCTCAGTGTGCTCCTTTCCTAAGCAGCCCCAATTTAGGAGTTAACCCACCAGGATTACGACCAAATCAGTTATGACAGATGGATGTTACACACCTGCCTGCTGCAGGGAAACTTAAGTTTGTCCATGTATCAGTCAACACCTTTTCAGGAGTAATTTTCGCATCCTTGCATTCAGGAGAACGAGCAAAAGATTCCATTGCACACTGCCTTTCTGCTTTTGCCTATATGGGCAAACCTGAGGTTATTAAGACAGATAATGGCCCAGCATATATCAGCAAAAAATTTTCATCCTTTTGTTCATTCTATGAAATTTCCCATAAAACAGGCATCCCATATAATCCAATGGGCCAAGCAATCGTGGAAAGAGCCAATCAGACCCTCAAGCAATATTTTCAAAAATTAAAAAGGGGGGAGTTCATATTCTCCCCAGCAACTCAATTATCCACCATTCTCTTTATTTTAAATTTTTTGACTGTGGATGCTGAAGGGCGCTCACCTATGGAGCACCATACACAAGTTAGGACTCAGAGCCTAGTATGGCTTCGTTGGAAAGATCTGCAAACAGGAAGATTAACCCCCTTGTTAGCAAAGGTGAAGGGGGCTGTATATGTTTTTCCTCCAGGAGTTCATAAACCAATTTGGGTGCCAGAGAGGTGTGTAAGGCCCAGGATGAAGACCGCGATGCTCCTTCTACTTCAGGTGATGACTCTGGTAACAACAACATCAATGAGTGATGGGGAGTCTGGTGTGAAACCCCCCACTTTTAATGCCTGTTAGTATTGCATAATACCTATGGTCCCAAATCTGCTCCTTGGTGTTGGGATGCTGATAGAAATTTTAATCTCCACCCCACAGTTATGTGGGGAGAATGTATCACTCAAGAGCCTGATTTGTTATATTGCTGGACGCAATGACTATTTGATCCTCTGCTTGCGTTCCTGCCCCCATGTATTCTTTGTATTGTGGAATGGCACTTTGGGGGGAGATATTCTTTTTTTTTTTTTTTTTTATTTTAATTTATTTATTTATTAAGAATTTCTGCCTCGTCCCCACAACCGCTTCCCATTTCCCTCCCCCTCCCCCGATCAAGTCCCCCCCCCCTCATCTGCTCGAAGAGCAATCAGGGTTCCCTGACCTGTGGGAAGCCCAAGGACTGCCCACCTCTATCCAGGTCTCCTAAGGTGAGCATTCAAACTGCCTAGGCTCCCACAAAGCCAGTACGTGCAGTAGGATCAAAAACCCACTGCAATTGTTCTTGAGTTCTCAGTATTCCTCATTGTCCGCTATGTTCAGCTAGTCTGGATTTATCCCATGCTTTTTCAGACCTAGGCCAGCTGGCCTTGGTGAGATCCCAATAGAACATCCCCATTGTCTTAGTGTGTGGGTGCACCCCTCGTGGTCCTGAGTTCCTTGCTCGTGCTCCGTCTCCTTCTGCTCCTGATTTGGACCTTGAGATTTCTTAATTGTTCTTTCAGGATCTGCAAGCTGAGTAATTGCTGGGACAGTTCTGATGAAGCTTTGATCGTTTGAGTGCCTGCTGTGATTCCTCTGCTGGTGCTGGTGTCTTAAGAACATCAGGAGATCACCCTTTATCGACAGCAGGATAACAACTGCAATTCTTGCTGCTATTGCTGTCACTGCCACTGTGGCTACAGTTGCTGAAGTTGCCATTTCTCAGGCAGCTGTGACTACAGAGACTGTGGATCAGCTGTCTGGAAGGGTTAGCGAATCCCTACAGTCACAGAGTGCTCTGGACTCTCATATTGGACTTGGACTTTTAAATTTAAATCAACATGATGTGGGAGTGTCATATATCAATCTGTTGATTTCATTGGTTAAGCAATAAAGAAACTGCTTGGCCCTGATAGGTTAAAACATAGGTGGGAGGAGTAAGCAGAACAGAATGCTGGGAGGAAGAGGAAGTGAGTTCAGAGACGCCATGCTCCCCTCTCCCGGGCAGACATGCGAGCTCTGCTCTCTGAGGCACACGCGATGAAGCTCCGACCCAGGATGGACATAGGCTAGAATCTTCGTGGTAAGCGCACCTAGCGGTGCTAAACAGATGATTAGAAATGGGCAAAATTAATATGTAAGAATTAGCCTAGAAGAGGCTAGATAGAAATGGGCCAAGCAGTGTTTAAATGAATACAGTTTGTGTGTTGTTATTTCGGGGCACAAGCTAGCAGGTGGCCGGGGTGCTGGGGATGCAGCCTCACCACTCCTATTACAACATCAACAAACTGTGCTTTTACAAGGACAGGTAGATTCCCTTTGACTCCTGGGACAAGTGTCTTGTACGTTACACCTGCTAATGTTATAAATGCTTCTGATGTGGTTAAACAGTTGAATGCATGTTTGGATGGCCCTTGGAATTCCTCCTTTTTGAATTTCACCCTGTAGACAGTTTATCATATTGTTAGTATTAATAGCACATGGGTCCCTGCTGTATCTGTATCCAGTCAGTAGAATGCCATGGCCCAGCTTGGGGGCTGAGTCCAGCAAATGTCTAGAATGCTCTCATTTGTACTGATATTGCTATTGGGATTATCTGTTTTTGAATTCTCTGCCGCTCTATGTGGCAATCCCACACAGCACACTGTCACTTGACAAGTGTTGCTCAGGTTATCTTCCAGTAATCAGGAAGTGCCCCAAGTCTGACTGCAGAAGTCATGAGGGATCCCTAGGATGGACAACTGTCCTGGTACATAGAGCTCACCTAAGACAGGGATTAAGGCCTCCCTAGATGGGTCAGAGTCTCTATCTGGGAGAGTCCTAAAACAGGGGCTCTCATGCTTTTAAAATAAAAAGGGGGGGAATTGTTGGGTCCCTAGAGGACAGACCTTCGCAACCCCACTTGATCTGTTTTGCACTCTTGAGGTTGGTTGAAAACAGGAACAATCTGTTGTTTTCAGCAATGTTTCTAAGGGTGTTTACCCCTAAGCCATTGAGTTATGGTGATGAGCTTCCTGAGATTACTGATTTGGCCTCCCCTGCTGAGGGCTATATATACTTGTGAGAAAGTGGAATAAAAAGGCTTGTCTTCAGAACCTGAAGTTGTGTTGCTTTTAATCCCGATGTCCTTCACTCAGAATAACGACAGTTGCCGTGCTGGCGCCGCACTACTCAAAACATTTAATATGAGTGAGAGAGAGTAGGTAGACTATCCTCTAGAAACAACACATTAGTTTATGATTACCTGCATTTGGACTTCACCGAGCTCAGGGAACCTCTGAAAATGGACCTTTATAAATTTGGATCCACGTCTAAGGGCTCTCACTGGCTGCAAATGTCACTACCTTAATGTGCACTATAGAAAATTAGACTTGGCATATTTGAATGAGAAAGAAACCAATATGAGCAGAAAACATGCTATAGAGGTTAAATGGATTTATGTTTCTTGAAAGAGAAGGAAGTTATTTTAACTATGACGGAGGAAACAAAATGAATTTTAAAAATAGGACTTACATGATGGCTCAGCTCCTAAAGGCACTTAATTCACAAGACTGATTGCATATGTTCAATTCCTGGGTGCTAGAGAGGAAGAAGAGTCCCTAATCTCAAGAACTGTCCTCTTACCACACTACCTGAGTGCCTTGAAATCTATATGCCTATGTATGCAAATACTGAACACACAATAATACAAGGAATAAAATGAATACAATTGTTTAATTAATAGTAAAACTAAATAAAAGTATATAACATAAGCAAAAGACTTTATGTAATGGCAGTTGTAAGGCTTGGCAGAGCTGTGAGGATGAGCTAACCCTCATTTTTCTACTCAAGGATGTTGGGAGTGAACCATGACCTTTAAGAGTCAGGAGGCTTGGCTTTGGCTGGTACAAAGATGAGAAGAGCCAGGGAAACCAGTTACACAAATGGAGCTTCCACAAAACCTGCAACCATGCTTCTGGCTAGAAAGTTGAGGGATGGGAAACAGATCCTAACTGGGGCATGATGAGACTTCCACTTTGGGTACTGAGGTGAGTGAATTGATGCAAATGGTCCAAAATTGGTAGAACAGGAGATGCCAGGAACCCCAGAAGTCATGCAGTTGAGCCAGCAGGCAGTGTTTTTCGTGCATCTCATCTCTGCTTTCAGGTTTACTGCAAGCACCCTAATAGGCTTTAAAGGACAAGACCCCAGGTCTACAGGGTAGATTTCCTGTTCAAAGTCTAAATCAAGCTGAGAGGGCCTCTGTGGATTGAGAGGAATTTTCTCCTAAGAGAAAGTATGGGTTCAGAACCCTGACCATGCTGTCAGGACCAAGAAACATAAGCCTTGAGAACCATGTGAGAGTTTGCCCAGATCGTCTCCTCTGGGACTCAGAAAGGTGTGGCTTCCTACGGAGACTGGACCTGAACCTGAGGCATTACATGGCTGTGGAAAAGAGTGGGACACAGCACCCTGAGATCCAGGACAAAGCTGTCAACCTGTGTAGTAAATCTAGACTTCCACGTAAAGGACTGAGGCAAGGGAGGGTTATGTGTGTAGCTGGCAGACTTGGGTATATACTGGGCAGGAGCTCGAGCTTCACTCTACCTAGCTAAGACTTGCTAGACAGAAGTTGTGCCCTTGTGTCCTTTATTACCCCCACCACCCAACACCATGGTGGTGGGGGTAGGGTGGAGTTCCAGGACAGCAGAGGAGTGTGGCTGAAGGCTGAGAATTAAGTTATAAACAGGAGATTTGCATGCAACCAGGGGCAGGACATGCAAAATGGGGAGAGGAGGAGGCAGATTCAGGGAGTGTATTGCAGAGATGGAAACACGGTGTGGTGGATGATACTTGAGTTAAGTGGGGTTTCAGAGGTTCAGGTTTTAAGCTCTGCACATAATAGCCCAAGAAATGTGTAGGCAGTGGGAAGGATTAGTGTCTTTGGGAAGTACAGTAAGGAAACCAGAATCTCCACAAAATTTCTTCCACAGCAGACCGTTTCCATAGCAACCTGGCCCTGCTATCATTATTCAGAGTCCACCCTGGCCGGATATGGTTTACCCTCTCTTCCTGTGGGGGGGGGGAGGAGTTGGGTCTTAGTGCCCCTGGCAAGGAAGCCGGCTCTGCTGCTCAGGCCCCATTGCCAGCCAGCGAGTCCTCAGAGAGGTCTGCAGTCAAGGTAAGGACCCTGAATGTGTACCAAGGGGGAATGTGTCTGGAATAATCACAGGATCTGTGCTAGCTCTCACTCAGGCTTGCCCTGGGAAAATATGAGGCATCTTGTAGCTTTGTATGTTTCTGAGAGGAAACGGGAACCCCCGCTCGTAGAAGGTAACTCTGATTCTGAAAATGGTGGCTTCTTAGATAACAATTGAAGCCAGCCGTTGACTTCTAAATGATAATCAAGAACCTTGAACTGAATTCTAGTCCACCATGACCTGTTCTGGCCCTGGGCTCTAAAGTGCCTCTTGGCAGAGTACAGAAGCAAAGGAAGTAGATCTGCTTTGATCACCAGCAAAATAGGTAAATGTTCAGTGGAATGAAGAATGAACTGCTGAGATCTCTGTACTTACTGTTTTTTCCCCTTAGAGACAGGGATTCTCTGTAGCTTTGGAGGCTGTCCTGGAACTAGCTCTTGTAGACCAGGCTGGCCTCTAACACACAGAGATCTGCCTGCCCCTGCTACCCAAGTGCTAGGACTATAGGCTTGGGACATCACCACTTGGCTCTCTACTTATTCTTAAATGCCTGAGGGGCACTTAAAACCCATGTCTTTGAAAAACACGCAAAAGGCATGGGGTTGGTCATGCCCAACACGGGCTCGTAGGAGGTCTCAAGGAGTCAAAGAGGGGATACATTGAGGATTAAGATAGCAACGCCCATCTCGGAGTGGTCACAGGAAGTGCCATGTACAGAAGATACCCAGAGGCTTTGGTTAGCCACTCCCATTACATGGGAGTGGGAGAAAAGCCTAACTCTGGTAGTCACTCCCATACCGTGGGTATCAGAGGAAAGTCTATCTCTGGTAGCCACTCCCATCCTGTGGGAGTCAGAAAAAAGCCTAAACCTGGTATCTTCTCTCATCCAGTGGGAGTCATAGAAAAGCCTAACTCTAGTAGCCACTCCAACTCAGTGGAGTCAGAGAAAAACCTAACTCCAGTAGCCACTCCCATCCTGTGGGAATCAGAATAAATCCTACATCAAGTAGCCAATCCCATCCCTTGAGAGTTGGAGGAACTTCTAACTATGCTAGGCATACCCATCCTGTGGGACTCAGGGGAAAGCTTAACATGGGTCAGCAAGCACATCCCCTGGAAGTCATAGGAATCTTAGCCTGGGCAATCATGCCTAGTGTATGAAAGTCATAAGGAACAATATACCAGAGATAACTAGAGGGGTTTTTTTTTGTTTGTTTGTTTTATAGCGTTGAAGCCTCTCCTAGAACTCACTCTGTTGTTCAGGCAGGACTAGAACAAACAGAGATCCATGTGCTTCTGCCTCCAGACAGCTGGGAGGGACCAAAAATTGCACAGCCACCTCCCAGCTCTCGGGAGGCTTTTTTTTTGGTTCTTTTCAGACAAGGTTTCTCTGGTTATCAGTCCTAGCTGCCCTGGAACTAGCTCTTGTAGAGCAGGCTGACCTCGAACTCACAGAGATCTAGGTCCCTTTTATGTTGCCCCAAACTACTCTTAAGAATCAGAAATGGAGCCCAACAGTGATGACAGGGAGGTAGTGAGAGGCAGAGGCTCGGTGAGTTTGAAGTCAACCTGTTTCTCCAAAGCATGTTCCAGGTTCCAGGACTACTAGGGCTATTACACAGAGAAACCCTGTCTTTAAAAAAAAAGAAGGAAAAGATAATAAATGCAAGGATAGACAGAGAGCACAGCTGGTGTATACTGTTTGCTTAGCATTCGTGAAGACCTAGGTAACGTGGCAAAGAGGGCTAAAGCAGACATTATTAAATAAAAATAAATAATGTGGAAGTGTTAAAGCCTCCTGCCAATACTCTCCTTTACTCTTAGGGAGAAGTAAGAAGAAAATAGAAAATTGACCAGGATGAGCAGAATAGGAAGAGAGGAAATACAGCAGTGGTTGAGGGAAGCGGGGAAGAGTATGATACCTTTACAGCAGTTCCCATGACTACGTGAAATGAGTGTGGACAAAGAAAAAGGGTCAGCTGCAAATGTCTGAGCAGGATACTCATATCCTGACTGAATAAAAACAGAAAACTAACAAATAGCACAGCAATATTTAAAATGTCCTGAATTAGGAGCTGGAAGTGTGACAGCCCTCTGTGCTCCTCTGAGCCTGTTCTCTGAGAAGGGTCAGCCTTGGTCTCCTATAGGCCCACTTTAGCCTTGGTCTCCAGTACCTAACATCAGTGAAGATATATGGAGGTGAAGGAATCTCTTTCAAAATAATGGGGCTACTGAAAGTCAGGTGCTATAGTGTGACATGGACATGTACACCTGTCATAACTAGCCACAGGCTCTGTTCCCAGGGCATTGTAAGCCCAAGAGGGCAAAGGTCAGCCTTGTGAGTTTCAGCATTTCCATCACATCTTTTTTTAAACTTTTATTTATTTATTTATTTATTAAAGATTTCTCCCTCCTCCCCGCCACCGCCTCCCATTTCCTTCCCCCTACCACAATCAAGTCCCCCTCCCTCGTCAGCCCAAAGAGCAATCAGGGTTCCCTGCCCTGTGGGAAGTCCAAGGACCACCCACCTCCATCCAGGTCTAGTAAGGTGAGCATCCAAACTGCCTAGGCTCCCACAAGCCAGTACTTGCAGTAGGATCAAAAATCCATTTCCATTGTTCTTGAGTTCTCAGTAGCCCTCATTGTCCGCTGTGTTCAGTGAGTCCGGATTATCCCATGCTTATTCAGACCAAGGCCAGCTGGCCTTGGTGAGTTCCCGATAGAACACCCCCCTTGTCTCAGTGTGTGGGTGCATCCCTTGTGGTCCTGAGTTCCTTCCTTGTGCTCTCTTCTTCTGTTCCTGATTTGGACCTTGAGATTTCAGTCCGGTGCTCAAATGTGGGTCTCTGTCTCTGTCTCCTTTCATCGCCTCATGAAGGTTAATATCCAAGAGGATGCCTATATGTTTTCCTTTGGGTTCAGCTTCTTATTTAGCTTCTCTAGGATCATGAATTATAGGCTCAATGACCTTTACTTATGGCTAGAAACCAATTACGAGTGAGTACATCCCATGTTCCTCTTTTTGGGTCTGGCTTACCTCACTCAGGATAGTGTTTTCTATTTCCATCCATTTGCATGCAAAATTCAAGAAGTCATTGTTTTTTAATGCTGAGTAGTACTCTAATATGTATATATTCCATACTTTCTTCATCCATTCTTCCATTGAAGGGCATCTAGGTTGTTTCCAGGTTTTGGCTATTACAAACAATGCTGCAATGAACATAGTTGAGCATATACTTTTTTTGTATGATAGGGCATCTCTTGGGTATACTCCCAAGAGTATTGATGGGTCCAGGGGTAGGTTGATCCCGAATTTCCTGAGAAGACGCCACACTGCTTTCCAAAGTGGTTGCACAAGTTTGCATTCCCACCAGCAATGAATGAGTGTCCCCCCTTACTCCAGCAAAGGCTATCATTGGTGTTTCTGATTTTAGCCATTCTGACAGGTGTAAGGCGGTATCTTAAAGTTGTCTTGATATGCATTTCCCTGATCGCTAAGGAAGTTGAGCATGATCTTAAGTGTCTTTTGGCCATTTGAACTTCTTCTGTTGAGAATTCTCTGTTCAGCTCAGTGCCCCATTTTATAACTGGGTTCATTAGCCTTTTATGGTCTAGTTTCTTGAGTTCTTTGTATATTTTGGAGATCAGACCTTTGTCAGTTGCGGGGTTGGTGAAGATCTTCTCCCAGTCAGTGGGTTGCCTTTTTGTCTTAGTGACAGTGTCCTTTGCTTTACAGAAGCTTCTCAGTCTCAGGAGGTCGCATTTATTCAATGATGCCCATAATGTCTATGCTGCTGGGGTTATATGTAGGAAGTGGAATCCTGTGCCCATTTGCTATAGAGTACTTCCCACTTTCTCTTCTATCTGTGTTTTCTCTCATTGTGCATCATGCATTTTGGTCTTTTTCTTTATTGAAAATTCAGTTTATTTTATATATAGCTCTGATTTCCCCAGAATTCACAATGTAGACCAGGATAACTTTTAACTCTGGAAGTCCTTGTGCTGGTAATTCCTGAGTACTATGATTATTTTTGCTTTTGACTTATTATTTAATTTGTGTTCACTGTATTTATATCATTTCCTATCTTCTCCCTTTATCCCCACCCATTCCTGCCATGTGGACTCAAATCGACAGCCCATTTTATAATTATCATTGTGATATATGTGACAATATATAAATACATACATGTATATTATATATTTCTTATGTAACAATAATATCAATAATTTAAGTAATAAATAATATAAACACATGCATTTATTATATGAACACTTAAATACAGCCTAATATGCCCATTTATTTTTGCTTACATGTGTATGGTTTTAGGACTGTGCGATTATGCCTGCAGAAGACTGAATCTCCCTCTTGTAACAGCCCCTGTCTACAGTACTACATTTAGGGGTATGGCCTTGTGAGACTTCACCATTCATGTTATGTGAATTGGTGTTGTCATTCAAGTTCAAGTCTCCTTTGGGCTTCCTTACTCATGGGTTCTGTGAAGCATTACAGCAGCCTAGTACTAGATGTGAGTAGAATTGAGTGTGTTCAAACACCAGACAAAGGCAGCCATCCTTTACCTCACAGTATATATAAGGTGAACAGAGGTGAGGAATACAGTGAGTGCTTAGAACACTGATGTCATTATACTGTGTGAGACAAGGAGGGGAAAGAATTGCTGAAAGCCTGAGTGTTCTCAACATGCTCAAAGTGCTCATAGTACGTTATTTTCCTGATTCAGGTATCTCAGTTCCCTGTTCTACTACCAAGACTCTGTCCTGCTGTCCCTGACGCCAGCCATCATGCCACGGGGACAGAAGAGTAAGGCCCGTGCTCGAGAGAAACGGCGGGCACTCAAGGATGCTCAGGCAAAGGAGGCAGAGAAATCAGAGTCACCTGCTGGCTCTGATCAAGCTTCAGGAGATGCTAAGCCAAGCACTTCTACTGCTGACTTCCCACAGCAATATGAAAGCTCAGCACCCAGCAGCACTGCCAGCCAGGGAGGGAGCCATGGAAGGTCTGATAATGGTGACCAGGGCCAAGGGGATGGAAATGAGCGTCCCCCCGGGGCTCTACTCTCCACTAGAAGCATGCAGATGGATCTTATGACAAGGAAGACGGGAATGCTGATGGAGTACATGCTCTACAAATACAAAGTGCAGCAGCCCCTGAAGAGAGGAGAGATGCTCAAAGTTATCAACAAAAGGTTCAAGGAACACTTCCCCGAGATCCTCAAGAAAGCCTCCTATCGATTGGATGTGGTGTTTGGCTTTGAGCTGAAAGAAATCCTGCCACATGGTCAAGCATATGAGCTTGTGAGCAAGTTAGATTTCGAGGATGATGGAAGTAGGAGCAATGAGCTAGGTGTTCCTACCAGGGGCATTCTGATTGCTCTCCTCAGTGTGATCTACCTAAATAACTATTGTGCTTCTGAGGAGGATGTCTGGTATTTCCTGAATGCCTTAGGAGTCTATGATGGGATCATGCACGTCTTCTTTGGGGATATCAGGAAGCTCATCACTGAGCAGCTAGTGCGGGAAGAATTCCTAGAATACCGTCAGGTTCCTAACAGTGATCCTCCATCCTATCAGTTCCTGTGGGGCTGGAGAGCCTATGCTGAAACATGCCAGATAAAGGTGATGGAATTTTTAGCCAAGATCAGTGAAGCCTTGCCTGGGGTTTGCTTATCTCGTTATGAGCAGGCTTTGATTGAAGAGTAAGAGAAAGCCCAAGCTGAAGCTGCAGCCAAGTCTGGCACTAAAGGCAAGGCTAAGGGACGTACTAAGACCAAGTTAAGTCGTCCTACTCACAAGTGAGGTATAAGGTAGCCTGTGATCTATTGTTGAAAAGATCTGTTCATATTTTTGCAAATAAGCTGTTGATAATCTTTTGGGGGATTTTTAGCAAAGTTTTGACTTGGGGCTAGAATGTACACAGATAAATTTTGTAGCCTGTCTTTTCGCTGTTGTTTACCAAATTGGGAGCTCAAATTTTTTGGATTGATTTGAAATACAGTTTACAATTTGACATGTTCTAAGGATTTGATGATGTTCATAAGATACTATGGAATTACATTAAGAAAATGTTGTACAATATGAAAGAAAAACATTCAAAAGTGTTACGCTTTTCAATGAATATTTTCTTTTATTCCTTGTTTTCTTAGCATTGATGTCAGGGATGTATACTGACTTTTGTTTCTGATATTAAAATATATGTGAGAAATTAGCAGAAAATCAGATCTCTTGTTTTAGAGGTTCATGATTTAACCAAACACACACTGAATATCTACTCTTGCAAAGTTATCAACCTGTGTATTTGAAATGTTTGGTAAAAGAAGCAGGAGGTCTGGGATATGCAATGATATTTTCTCTAAGAAGCTCATTATTGGACAGAATGGAATAAGATCTCTACTTCCTAAGGAGACAATACATAGAGTGATGTCTTGTTCAACAGAAAATATTTTTCTATATTCATTACTAGTTATCTTTAGGGATATAAAAGTTCTTGTTTTTCCTTCTTGTTCATGACCTGGAATACAGGACTTTCTGTAGAATCTTTTAGGCAAAATGTTAAGAAAAATAAGGATAAAAATTATTAGATTATAAGTTTGTAAGTGTTATCTAATATACCATAAGTCTACTGGGTTTTAGATATAACCACCTGTGCTTTATATTAAAATCACATCATTAAATTTGTTTTCTGAACTTTGTAATTGAAATCACAGTGTTAAGATTAAAGTTTGATGTAAAAGATTGTTTATAAATATATTTGTACTAATTTAAAATTATATGTAGTTTAAAAATTTAAATGTTGATTCAATACCCTGGGATATGATGTTTGATTTTCTACAACAATATTTCTTTTCTTTTTTTGTTTTTTTTTCTGTTTTATTTTTGATACACCATTTCCCTGTGTAGCCTGGCTGTCTTGAAACTTTCTCTGTAGACTAAGTTAGGCTTAGACTCACAGAGATCCACCTGTGATCAAGTGCAGTGATTAAAGGTATTCACAACCACTGCCCAATTAACAATATTTTATTAAGTGCTGATGTGTTTTTTTGTTTTGTTTTTGTTGTTGCTTTTTTTTTGTTTTGTTTTCCAAGACAGGGTTTCTCTGTAGCTTTGGTGCCTGTCCTGGAACTAGCTCTTGTAGTCCAGGCTGGCCTCAAACTCCCAGAGATCTGCCTCTGCCTCCCGAGTGCTAGGATAAAAGGCATGCACCACCACCGCCCGGCTGATATGTTCTTATTATTATTTTACTAGATCAACATTTAAAACCTAATCTTAAATTTTAATTTTTAAAAATGTTTTCCCATTGCAAAAGCTTTTGCTGTTTGGATTGACAGTCATTGCTTTAATCATACTTATTTTGTTCAGAGAGTGATAGTTACTTAAAATATGCCTAATAAATTGCATAGTGTTGTAAAACTTGTTCTACTGGACACATATTTCCATGAAGAGAGCTACCTCAAAACCCTCAGCCATGCTTCTTCTGGCTTGAAATTTGAGGGATGGGAAACAGATCCTGAAGGGGGCATGATGAGACTTCCACTTTGGGTACTGAGGTGAGTGAATTGATGCAAATGGTCCAAAATTGGTAGAACAGGAGATGCCAGGAACCCCAGAAGTCATGCGGTTGAGCCAGCAGGCAGTATTTTTCGTGCATCTCATCTCTGCCTTCAGGGTCACTGCAAGCACCCTAATAGGCTTTAAGGGACAGGACCCCAGGTCTGCAAGGTAGAGATCCTGTTCAAAGCCTAAATCAAGCTGAGAGGGCCTCTGTGGATTGAGAGGAATTTTCTCCTAAGAGAAAGTATGGGTTCAGAACCCTGACCCTGCTGTCAGGCCCAAGAAACTCAAACCTTGAGAACCATGTGAGGAAGTTTGCCCAGATCATCTTTTCTGGGACTCAGAAAGGTGTGGCTTCCTACGGAGACTGGACATGAACCTGAGGCATTACTTGGCTGTGGAAAAGAGTGGGACACAGCACTCTGAGATCCAGAACAAAGCTGTCAACCTGTGTAGTAAATCTAGACTTCCACGTAAAGGACTGAGGCAAGGAAGGGTTATGTGTGTAGCTGGCAGACTTGGATGAATACTGGGCAGGAGCTTGAGCTTCACTCTACCTAGTTGAAACTTGCTAGACAAATGTTGTGCCCTTGTGTCCTTTATTAGACCCCTCAACCCCATGGTGGTGGGGTTCCTGAAAGTAGAGAAGTGTATGTAAATGCTGAGAATTAAGCTGTAAATAGAAAAAGACTTTCATGCAACCTGGGGCAGGACATGTAAAATGGGGGAGAGGAGGAGGAAGGTTCAGGTAGTTTATGGTGGAGATGGACGCATTGCGGGGTGGATGGTGTTATTCTTTTGGTCTCTGGTCCCTTTAAGGGACAAGCCACAACCATTCCCAGTGACCTCTGACCCCTGTCCCACCATCTTGAATCTTTCTCGCTGTCCCGCCTTGGCGTGTGCACACTTTTCTCTCTCTCTCTCTCTCTCTCTCTCTCTCTCTCTCTCTCTCCGTCTCTCTCTGTCTCTCTCTCTCTCTCCTCTAAATAATAAATGTTCAGCTTATGCCTATTTTCTGTGTCTATGTGCCTTTTACCCGTTGCTTGTTCACACCTGCCCACCTTCTGGGGATCCGCCGAGGCTAGCGGCTGCTCTGAGAACCCGTCGGGGGCACTCTGGGATTTTTAAAAAATCATAAACTTGGTGCTGTGACTCGAATATCCTGAACCAGGTTCTTTTTTTACTCCCACCACCAGCTTTCCAGATGGCTTCAATTGGTGAGTGTCTTCCCGTTCTGCTAAGGTTGCTCTTGTTCTGCTATGGTTGCTTTCCTTTACCAGAGTCGTGTTTGGATCAGTCCTGGGGGTCGGTCCACCGCAATAGCACTACACATTTCCCATGCAGTACATTTGACCAGGGTCCCTCATTTTCTTTGTCTTTTTTCATTTTTTCTCTTTCCTTTTTCTCTTCTTTGGTCAGTTAACTGCCATTCTGAATGGCCCTGGCCTCTCTGGGTTCTGGGTCACCAGAATCCAGCTAGGCTATAACACTCCACTCACGGTCCTCGTCCATGAGTCCTGAATGTTCACGCTGATTTGCATCACACCTATATCTCTTGGAAGACGTTCCAATATAGGCTTTGGATGCTATTTTTGCCGGTTTTCACAAATTTTGGCTCTGGATAGCAACCAGCTCCCTGGCTTTTAAAATTCCAGCCATCTTTTCAATTCCAGCCATGGCATGGTGTAGTTTTTTCAGTTCCAGCCTTTTGCCCCTCCCCTCTGTGGCTTCTGTTATGTCATGGCAGCTCAGCAACAGATCAGATCATGCCTTTAGGTCCCTCTCATTAAGCTTAAAATCATTACAGCTCAAAAATTATGACTTTTTTCATACAACACGTGGCTGTCGCCATCTTGGCCGAGGGCCAGGTGGTTCAGGTGACTTTATCATCATCTTGGCTGAGAGCCAGGTCAGGTGACCAAGCTCTCCCAGTTCTACTACTGCATACCCTGCATTTTGACCCAGTTTTCACTAAACTCCTCATGTTAACTCTCTAACATGTATCTAACATGTGTTTTGCGCCATGGCATGCCTTTGATAGGGCCCATCAAAGGCATCCACGTTGCCCAATTCCTGTTCACTCTTTCTGTGTATAATAATTGTTCATTACATCTCATTTCAGATTATAAAGTCATAAGTCTCATATTTTAAACAGTATGTACTTTTAAGTCTCTTACAAAAATGCCTTATATTTGATATTAAGCTGTTCTCTACCATTGTCAGTTCTGCCATTAACCTTATATTACAAACAGTTTTTCTTCTTCTTTCTGTCTTTTTATGAGTGTAAATCTTACCTGTTAAGAACCAGAACAGTCAAGTTCAAACCCAACCTTCCAGGCAGATTCTATACTGCAGCTATACATAATAAATAGCCTCAACTGCTCAGAGGTCTGGGGAATGTGATATTTAAATATTTAATTATTAAAAAACTTTTCATAGCAAAAAACAGACAGGTTGGCTCCTTAGCAGCAACACTCTGCTTCCTCCAAAGAAGACAGATGACAAATGGGCACACAGAACAACACCCTTCTGCAGTTTGCTTTGACTGCTGAGAGCTGACCATTGGGAAAAAAACTGCCTTTAGTCTAAAGACCTCTAGACGTGGATGGAATCGCTGGAATCGACAGCCTAGCTGCTCAGGTCAAGGTAGGCCTGTCTTCCTACAGATTTCTTAGCCCACAGGGTCTTCTGGAGCCTGGCAGGCCTGGTGCTAACCAGCAAAGGTCAAATGCTACCTTCAGCGACCATGGAGGACCCAAAAGAGGAGGTCTGGGTGCCAACCAAGTAAGTTCTCTGTCATTTTCCATCGGTAACTCAAGTAAAATCTTATCCTTCTCAAAGATCTCTGACAGTTTGATAGCTGAGAGGTTTTGCAAGGTTACCTCACCAAATAAATTTCAAATCAAATTTATCTCTTATGCTGCCTTCCATAGTATTAAAAAACACTTTTCATTGTACAAAAATATGTCACAGTCATAAGTCATTATATATACTCTCTATATATATATATATATGTGTGTGTGTATATATACATATATACATATGTGTATACACACACATACACACAGCATATATATATATATATATATATATATATATATATATATATATATGTCTAAAACTTCTGTTTCACAAAACCAAGGAGTTCTTGTGAGTTCCCAGGAGCCGAATTAAGGAATCCATCTTAAACAGGTCAGATACCCCCTCAATTCCCTGGTCCAAATTTTTTTTCCTTAATTTATCTTTGTTCTTTGTTCTGCCAATACCTTAAACAGGATAAGGGACACCAGACATATCCATGCCACAGACACAGGTCAGAAGCAAAGAGACCAGCTATGCCAGGATGTGGCCAGCACACAGCCTTTCCATGTTTCCTCCTGCAAAAACAATGTCCACAATCAGCCAGAAGCAGTTTTGAGAATCAGCAGCCCCAATTCCTTCAAACTGTGGTGTCTAATCTCCTGCTTTTTATTGTAAGGAAGACATGGGAATGTTATTCTTTTGGTCTCTGGTCCCATTAAGGGACAAGCCACACCCACTCCCAGTGACCTCTGACCCCTGCCCTGCCATTTTGATTATTTCTGGCTGTCCCCTCTTGGCGTGCACACATGTCTCTCTGTCTCTCTCTCTCTCTGTTTCTCTCTCTCGCCTCTAAATAATAAATGTTCAGCTTTATGCCTATATTCTGTGTCTATGTGCCTTTCACCTGCCACCTGCTCACACCTTCCAGCCCTGCTGGGGATCTGCCAAAAGGGGTTAGTGACTTCTCTCCAAGCCAGCCGGGGGCACACCAGGATTTTTAAAAAATCATAAAAGATGGGGCATGAGTTAAGTGGTGGCATCCGAGGCTCAGGTTTTAAGTACTGCATGAAATAGCCAAAGAAAAGTGTAGGCAGTGGGAAGGATTCGTCTCTTAGGGAAGTACAGTAAGGAAACCAGACTCTCCTCTAAATTTCCTCCACAGCAGTCTGGTTCCATAGTAACCTGTCCCTGCTGTCACTCTTCAGAACCCACCCCTAATGGGATATGGTTTACCTCACTTCCTGTGAAGGGGGAGGAGTTGTGTCTTAGTGCCCCTGGCAAGGAAGCCGCCTCTGCTGCTCAGGCCCCTCTGCTGGTGAGTTCTGAGAGAGGTCTGCAGTCAAGGTAGGGACCCTGAATGTGTACCATGGAACACATAGTAACCATTAACAACCCCACGGACAGGACTTGGTAGAACTTGTAAATCAACAGGCTTGTCCTGTGAAGATGTAAGTCACAAACAATCCCACACCAGTTTGGAATTATGATTAATAGTATGGTTATTTGTTTAAAGGGGAAAAAACTTACAGATCACCGTCCCAGACAACAGCCCTCTGCGCAATCAGGAAGGGAGTCTAGTTGCCAGATGCAGAGCAGGAAGCAAGAGAGAGAGGAGAGGGAAGTCGCTGCTTTTTTAAAGGGAAAGAGACCACACCCCAATGGGCTGGTATCTCAGCGGCTATTGGCTGAAGGAGCGGAAAGAGCTCCCGCAGCAGCTCCCCCTTTTGTTTAAGTAAGAGGATTCTAAACCTACTATGACATTATATACAATAAATACAAATATCCTATTCTAACTAGCTCAAGTCTTATCTAATAAATAGTTTGACCAAGCCATGAGAGAAAGTAACTACATTTATATAGTCTTCAACCGCATTCAAGATCTCAGAAGGGAAATAATGTTACCTGAGTAATTAGGAAGTTCAGTAAAACAACTTCCAAAACATGCAACAAATCACAGAGACTACTAGCTACCTAGGCAATCACCCAAAGTCACGTTAACAGCGTTGAAGCAACCAACTTTGGCTAAGGCCTAACATAACTGACATACCATTTTCAAAGGCAAGAAACTTGTCAAAACTATCTTACCCTGTCTTGGCAGGATATGATGGTCCTGTTTTTTCCATTCACGGATACTCTGTATCTCTGTCAGTGGTTGAGGTATGGGCATTTCTTTGCCCAAAGGCCAGTTCAGCCAAGAAGAAAGGCTCCAGGTGGAGTGTCTTTGGTGCTCAACATTCTCTCGGGAATAGATTGGTGTTGCCAGGAGCAATTGTATCTCACTACCACGAAACTCTGAGTTAGATTAAAGGCCATTTTCTACAGCTCTTTGAAGAGGTTGAAGATTATCTATAGGTACTGATTTATAATCTCTATGTATCTAAAGGACCTGATTAGTCTAATTAGAATACTATTAATCTATATAATTCTCAATACCTATCTAACTTAAAGACTAAGACAATGAACAACTGTGAAACAAATGAGGATAATGACCTCCAAATATAAACAATGTACAAATATACATTGCAGTATGGTAAATATATATTAATACACAAACATTATATAAGTATCTTAATCGGAGGTAGAAATGTACAATGCAATATGGTAAATATACAATATCAATACAATGTATATATCAATACATAAAAAACATTTTAAACAGAGGTAGAAGCATACATGCATACAATAGTCAATATAATTTAACTTTGTATCAATATATAAGAATCATAAAACCTGAGGGGACTTAAAAAGGAGAGAGAGATAATTTAAGACAGCTTTTTGCTGTTTGTGGGTTGCGTGCCGCAAAGAAATTTTCCTGACTCAGCAGCAGGAAAAAAACTGGCTGTTTTAAAATGCTGGTTTTCTGGGCTGTGCCGCCATCGCGATCTCTGTCTGGCTCCTGCAGGAGACAGAGCTTTTGAATGGAGCTTTTGGAGTAAAGCGCTACAGCTTGCTTGATGGCATTGTGGACCGCTGTGTGCTTGGAACTGTGAGTGGCTCAGGGGCACCAAATGGCTCTGAGACTGGAGTGGCTCAGCTCTGCCATGCTGAACTGTGCTGGTCTCAGGCAGGAACTACCGTAATTACCATAAAAACAGCGCAGTTAAGGTTCAGACTGGGCAGGACACAGGCGGTATCGTATTACCTGTACATGGTGCAACTTAAGTTTTTAAGAAGTGCTTAACATTTTAGGAAATGCTCCTAGAGAGTAAAGAAATTGTAGATTCACAGTATGACAGATTCAGACCATTAAATGGATCACAATGTTGGATGAGTGTACATAGGCTTGAGAGAGAGAAAAAATATATATAGAGAGAATAAAGTTAATGCCCTTAAAAAAGGGGGGTAAAGTCTTTAAAGAGACAGAGTACAGATAGTTATAGATTAAAATAAATAAAATAAATAAGCCACATAAAAATGGAAAATTCACAGAGAGTCTGGATTATGTACATTGTGTTTTCTCTAAAATTTTTGACTATGAAGGAGCTAAGTACAGAGAGACATTTCATTATATGGGCTGCCAAGCTAAACCAGAATGGATATCATAAGGCTATGACTTCAAAATTTGGGTCTAAAAATATGATGCTTTGGAGAGGGTCTTCTTTTGTTTTCACAGAGGATGAGACCCTGTGTATTGCGTCTATCCCAATATGGTATGATAGACCACGCCCTCCTGAAAGGTTGCTATGAACACCCTCAAAAAATCGCTTCGCTCAACTGCCAACTGAGATGAACATAGCAAACAGGTTATCCCACAAAAGACCTAATTAACGATGCCCCCGTTAAGCAGGAAGCAGTTTGGAGAGAAATAACTGTGCCCATATTCCCAAATATTGTTGATAAATGTTCTTTTACATTTAAAGGGGGATATGATATAGATATGAATAATTTGCTTTGGTATGGATTTTAAGGTCAATTTTGTTATATGTATATGTATGTCTGATCTTGATTAAGGTATTGTGATTGTGTAGTTCATTTAAAATGTAATTTATAATTAGTAAATATAGGTTGTTAATGGATATTCAACAATAATAGTCAAGTTTATAGTCATGTTAGTTAGATTTTCTAACTATATATAGATATATTTCAGTTAGATAGACATTCCTCATATCTCTCAAAGACTGTAGAATATGGCATTTAAAATATTTTAATAACTTAGGTTTTTCATGGCAATGAGACACGTCTGCTCCTGGCAGCCACAGCTACTTCAAGAGAAAGATGGGCATTGAAGAGGCTCCTTATGGAGTTTGATAGCCATTTGGGCAAAAAACTGTTCTTGCCTGGACTGTTGCATAAACTGGACAGAAAGAACTCGCAGACAGAGGACTGCTGAACTTGCCTAAAGGTGAGATGATCTTTCGGGGTTCCTGACTCATGAAAGAGTCTGTGAGACATTCTGCAGGACACAGATAGTGACTGAACTGTCTGAAATTTATTGCTTCATAGAAATGTCTGCTGGATACTATGGCCTGTAGGCTGAATATGGATGCCCCAATGGTACAGAGGAACTTTGGGTAACTGTCCAGGCAGCGAGATGTCTCTGTCATTTTTAGAGTTTTGGATTTCTTATTTGTTTAGGTAATATTATATCCTTCTGGAGTCTTTGACAGAGTTGAAGAATGGATAGTTATAGTTTCCCTTAGTTATGATAAAGATAAAGTAGATATAAATATTGTAGCTGTAATTCTTGCTTGATAACTATTTTGTTATATGTAATTTTACTATGTTAAATTGAACGCCTTTCTTTTTTGTTTAAACAGAAAAGGAGGAAATGATGGAGGTGGGTCTTGTATCTATCTGTTGCTTTCATTGGTTAATTAATAAAGAAACTGCTTGGCCTTTGATAGGACAGAAAATTAGGTTGGTGGAAAAAAAAAACAGAACAGAATGCTGGGAGAAAGAAGCTGAGTCAGGCAGTCACCATGATTCTCCCACTCCAGACAGACGCAGGTTAAGATCGTTCCTGGGAAGCCAGCTCGTGGTGTTACACAGAATATTAGAAATGGGTTAGATCAATAAGTAAGAGCTAGCCAGTAAAGGGCTAGAGCTAATGGGCCAAGCAGTGATTAAAAGAATACAGTTTCCATGTAATTATTTCTGGGCATAAGCTAGCTGGCGGCCAGGAGCTGGGTGGCAGGAACGTGGCCCACAGCTCCTTCAACAGTCCTGGGAAAGTATGTGCTACAATTTAGTTTGCTATCTCAGAGAGAAGAGGGTACTATTTTCTTTCAATGGAGCCCTGATTCTGAAGATGTCAGCATCATAGTCTACACTTAATTAAAACATTGGTTCCTCAGTGAAAATAATCAGAATTACAACCAAATGTGTATCCATACCAAGCAGACAAGGCACGACACTCTAGAAAGTCCCAGGCAATGTATGCAAGCAAACCTGGGGAGACCTAACTTCATCCCTAGGAAATTAATTCATCAGCAGAGAGACTTAATATCGAGGTATGGAAACCTTTTACATAGGACCTAAATTAATATCCTTGAATCCATGTAAATCTGGATATAAGTATGTCTGTAATCCCAGTACTCCTATAAGTAGATGGCAGGTAGAAATAGAAAAATCCATAGAAGCCAGTGGGTGAAGTTACTCGTGGTGCAAATTCATTAACACACACACACACACTCTCTCTCTCTCTCTCTCTCTCTCTCTCTCTCTCTCTCTCTCTCACACACACACACACACACACACACACACACAAATACACTGTCTTAGTTAGGATTATTATTGTTGTTATGAAACACAGTAACTTCTGAAATTTTTATAAAGGAAAGTATTTAACTGGGGCTTGCTTACAGGTTCAGAAATTTAGTCCAATGCTGTCATGGTAGAGAACATTTTGGCATTTAGGCAGATATGATGTTGAAAAAGTAATTGAAAGTTCTACATCCAGATTGGCAGGCAACATGAAGAGAGAGACACCAGACTGTATTAAGAGGCCGCTAGTTAGTTCCTTGCTGCTCCGCCCCAAAATAATCAGACAGAAACCATATTATTTGCAATACTCTTTGGCTAATAGCTTAAGCATCTATCTGGCTAACACTTATACCCTAAACTAACCCATCTCCATTAACTTGTGTATTGCCACATGGCTGTGGCTTAAAAGCGTAGTTTCGGCATATCTGTCTCTGGTAGTGGCTCCATGGCTTCTCCCCAACTCCTCCTTTTTGTTTCTCCCAGCATTCAGTTTAGTTTTCCCCACCTAGCTCTGTTCTGCCCTTCTCTGCTATAGGCTCAAAACAGTTTCTTTATTCACCAATGGTATTCACAGCATACAGAGGGGAATCCCACATCACCAGGCCAGGCTTCAGCATTTAAAATTCCAAAGACAAGCCCCAGTGACACATTTTCTCCAACAAAGCCACACCTCTTTTATAGTGCCACTCTCTAATGACCAAGCATTCAAATACACGAGCCTATAGGGATCATTCCTATTCAAAACATTGCACACACTGTGGTTCAGAGATATAAAAACACATACACAAGCATGCACAGAGGGAGAGGGAAAGGGAGAGGTGATAGTAGGGATAGAAAAGTACCCTTCCCTGCCTATGAGGCTCTTCTATTATCTTTATATGAGATTTAAGGGAGGAAAGAATTTTTGACTGGAAGATACAGCCATCAAAAAGTCCTAGCATATGCTAGTTACTATACCAGTTACATTATTTCATTGCATGCTTTCCACAAGTTGTAGATAATAACTTGCTAAATTATGACATGATTGCATGTCATAGATTTGCAATCTCAAATTCAGAGAGTTTAATAACTTACACAGTGTGCAGTTGGATAAGTGACTGCACTGACCTATCATCCATATTGTGAAATAATCGAATGCCTCAATTTTCTACTATTCTCGACCTGAAACTTACCAATTAGCCCTTTTCATTTTTGTAAATGCATTATAATAGATAAGACTCCCATAGTAAAAATACTGTATATACTATGTGGTGAGAGCAATAAAACCACCAAAATTACTGTTACATAATATTATTTGTTTGTTTTCAACACTGGACATTAAACTATAGTCCAGGCCACTCTGTTATTCACCATGTAACTGAGGCTGGTCTTTAAGTCTTGGCAATCCTTATACCTTATTTGAGGCATAACTATGCTGAGTGCAGAGATTATTGTTGTGAACCGAATCTTCTGGATAAATTAAGGACAGAAGAAAGAAAACAAAAAAGAACATACATACACACAAAAAGAAACCCATTGAAACATTAGGGGATAAAAGAATCTGACTAAGGCATCCTTTCCATTTTGTAATTAATTAGTATTTGAAATGCAACCTGTTAAACCAGGCTGGAGAAAACTGAAGATATAAGTAGAGTTTCACTTAGATCTTACTTGTTCCCCCTCTGTCAATTCTTCCCAGACCCTCCTTACTTCCAAATCCACCAAAATCCACACTCTTTCTCTGTTTCTCTAACTAGAAAACCAATAGGCATCAAAGAATTTAATAAGATAAAATAAAAACAAACAAACCAGTGTAGGCCAAAACCAATGGGAGGAAAAAAGCCAAAGAAATAACATAAGAAACACATACAAATATTGAGACTATGTGTGTGTGTGTGTGTGTGTGTGTACATTATATATATATATATATATATATATATATATATATATATATATATATAATATATTTAATTTGGTGCTTTGGTTTAGACAGGGTGTCACTCTATATAGTTTTTGCGATTATAATATAATTACACCATTTCTTGCTTTCCTCTTCTCCTTCCAACCCCTCCATATACTCCTCCTTGTTCTTTTTCTGATTCATAGCCTCCTATTTCATTAATTGTTATTACATACATACATACACACACATAGATACATATATGTTACTTGTATGTATGTTTTGACTACTGAACACTTGCTATTGGATAGCAATTGGTGTGTTCTTCCCTGAAGAAGACTTGTTTCCTACTTTCAGTATTTTTCAATTGCCTGTAATGCTTTGTTTAGGTTGAGGCCCCATGAAGTTTTCCTTCTCTTCTTTGGCATATCTATTGGTATCATTCTCTTGTTCAGTTTATGTTTAGGCAGACATATTGATGAGATTTTATGTGTGTAGCCTCTGACATCGCTAGGAGAAATAGTCTCACAGCAAACGCCTTGTTCCTTTTGTTCTTATAATATTTCTCTCCCCCATCTTCCACAATTGTCCCTGAGCCTTAGGTTCAGAACTTACATTGTAGATGTATCCACTGGGACTGGGCTCCATGCCTCTGTATTTTGATCAGTTGTGGTTTTCTGTAATGTTCTCCTTCTGCGGCAAAGATAAGTTTCCTTGATGTGGAAACTTGTCTTATATGTGGGTACAAGGGTAACTGTTTAGAATACAGTTAGGGATCATACTAGTTTGGTAAAGTGACAGGTGGAGTAGGTTCTTATGCTGGCAGTTTTATGTCAACTTAACACAAAGCTACTTATCTGAAAGGACAGAACTTGAATTGAGAAAATGCCTCCATAAGATTTTGCTGGAAGGTTATGAGTTTTTTTGCTGGAAGGTTGAGAGTTCTCCCCTCTACTCATCTTTTTTTTTTTCTTGATTGCTTCTCATCTTTCATGTGACACTATGGGCAAGGGAGAGATACCATCACCATCTCCTCATCAGTGCTTGAGGCAGGTGGGAGAGCTGGCACTGAGGTTAGGAGGGCCAGAGACCTGCCCCTGTCCACCACCAGCTGCAATACTCAGGAGACCAAGCCCGAAACCTGCCTGGGCAGCACAATAGAGCCCACCCCATTGGGAAAGATGAGGATAAGCCAGCCCTGTTGTTGAAAGCATGGGAGAACTGTCCCCATTACTTTCCTGTCAATGTCTGTGGCAGGTGGGAGAGCTGCCTCTGAGGTCAGCAATGGCGATGGGTTTCTGATCCTACTGCACACACTGACTTTGTGGGAGCCTAGGCAGTTTGGATACTCAACTTACTAGACCTGGATGGAGGTGGGGGTTCCTTGGACTTCCCACAGGACAGGGAACCCTGATTGCTTTTCGGGCCGAGGGGGGGGGACTTAATTGGGGGAGGGGGAGGGAAATGGGAGGCGGTGGCGGGGAAGAGACAGAAATCTTTAATAAATAAATAAATTAAAAAAAAATTAAAAAAAAAGAAAGGCAGAAGAGCAGCCCTTCCCCACCACCAGCTGCAACACTCAGGAGAGCAGACTCTCCACCTTGCATGGGCAGCACAATAGAGTCAACCGCATTGGTAGAAGTGTGGGTGAGCCATCCCCAAAGTTATGAGCATGAGAGAGCTGTCCTACTACCCATCTGTCATATGGTGGCATGGGTGAGGGGCAGATGCCCTCCCACCCCATGTCCATTAACACCAGAGGCAGATGGGAGAGCTGACCCTGAAGTCATAAGAGGAGAACAGGCTTTGCCCCTCATGAGCTACATCACTTGGGAGACTGACCCGTATTCCATACCTGGGCAACACAAGTAGAGCTGGCCCTGAAAGAGTAGGTATGCAAGATCTCACCCGAGGGCATGAAAGCGGCCCTGCCACTTGCTCGCCACTGCAAGTAGTGAACTTGCCAGGGCAGTGCAGGAGAGCTCGCCTGGGTTGAGAGGACAAGGAAGGGCTAGGGGACTGACCAATCCTGTAACTATCCAGGCCCAGAACAAGGCTTATATGTTGCCCCATCCCATCTATGCTCTGCTGGACCATGTGAGGGGACTGGTCCTGCAGACTCAAAGCTGCAGGATCTCCACAACAGCAGGATAACCAAAAGGGGTTCCAATGAGGGCCCAAAATCAATAGTGTAGCAGAATCCAGAGGCCTTGAATCAGACCAATGACTCTGCAATGAACACTTGCAAGTACAAATTTATGGATTTAAAAAAAAATCTGTCTGGAAGGCGTTTTCTTATTTAGTGACTGGTGGGGAACAGCACGTCCTGTTTTAGGTGATGTCGTCCCTGGGCTGGTGGTTCTGGCTTCTATAAGAAAGCAGGCTGTGTAAGTCATCAGAAGCAAGCCAGTAAACTGCACCCCTCCATGGCTTCTGCATCAGCTCCTGTCCTGGGTTCCTGCCCCCAGGTTCCTGCTCTGTTTGAATTCCTGTCCTGGCGTCCTTTGATAATGCCTGTTATATGAACTGTGAGTATAATAAACCCTTTCCTCTCCAAGTTGATTTTGGTCATGGTGACCCAAACTAATACAGTTTTCTTTTAAGAGCCGTGACTTTAAAGCTTGCAGAAGAGAGTTCCTTATCTACAGTGGCCACCATGACTGCCATGATTACATGGAATCGATATTATTTCTTTGTCAGTTGGGGGGGCTGAGGAAGAAGATACTTTACTGTGATTGCCAGATGTTCACTTTCTAAGTAACGAGGGCCTAATTTGATCAAGAGAATAACATTCTGATTTTTTCATTTTACTGAAATAGCTAGACTTTTCTCTTTAAAGTATAGTCAACTTATATAGAATTGTTTATTGAATTAGTAATTAAAATAGAATTAATTACTGAAGTATTTTTGATTTTTTTGGAGTATGGGTCATGTTTTGACTATTTTCTATTTACGATGTAATGTTATTATTTGCCTCCACAAACTGAGACTCTTTGGATATCTTTTTGTAGCCAAAAAAGAAAAACATTCTGTGAATAATTGTATTACTTCATGAGGGTGGGTCGGGATCACTCAGCAGGTGGGAGCACCTACTTCCAAGCCTGATAATCAGTTTGATCCCAAACATCTGTATGGGGTGTGTGTCATAAGTCTTATTGGTCATGCTCTGACCTCCAGAGGCCTACTACTGTACATGCAATAAGTAAATACATATTTACTAAATTTTTTATTTGTATTTAAGAAATACATTTTTAAATATTTAGTAAAAAACTAACTTAAAATTGGTAAAAAAAATTTAAAGAGTACTTCTGAGACGAACTCACTGGCCTCCCAAGCCTAGTAACCTGAATTCAAGCAGCAGAATCAATGAAAAGATGAAAATGGAGAGCTGACTGAAACGTTGTTCTGATTTCTATATTTGTGCGTGGCACATAGATGCACACACACACACACACATCATGCATCCACACATACTACATACATACACCATCAAAAATGAAAAAATAGGACTTGTAATTTGTAAATTTATTGTGTGTAGAATCATATTTTCGATAAATATATAGATAATAAAGGATTTCTATGGGTCAGCCACTTAAGGTATACATTTTTTACTTTTTTATGTGATTTTTTTGTGGTAAAAGCACACTAAAAATCTATTCTGTTAAGTGATATCCTGTACAAACTGCAAAATTATTAATAATAAAATGATCTTGATTCTTTAGAATCACCAGGCTTGCTCCTAACTGGAGTAAACTGAGAAGAGCTGTCAGTACTCACTAAAGAATGAGTGCTGAAGAGAATAGCTCGTCAACACACACACAAGTGCACACACACACACCAAAAAAATTCACAATAAAACAAAAAGAAAAGCATGTTTCTTGTAAGGATCCCAAATTGATACTAAGAGAACAGTTGGACTGAGAACAGTGAGGGTGTGTTTATAACAGATAAGGACGGGTTCCGATCAGTGGAAGGAAGGATCTCGATACCCAAGAAGTCATTTTGTTAAGCCAGCAAACAAAGAGGTTGGTTTGCTCTCAGGTTCTGTCTGAAAAGGAACAGCAAGAAGCACAATAGACTGTAATAGGTGGAAATCCAGTTGTATTAGTGAAGGTCCTAATTCAAAAGGAGAGAGACCTGTGTGGGGATAGGAGGAATTGTCCCCCAAACAGGAAGGCTCACAGAGTCCTGGCCCTCCTGTCAGGCCTGAAATGACAAGCTCTGAGGAACAAGTGAGGTTAGCTCATATTACCTCCCCTGGGACTATGATGCCTGTGGGAGTTTTATCAAAACCAGGAAGAGTCATTTTGCTTTATGAGTCCATTCTTGAAAAGATAGGAACATTAGAAGATCCAATGCAATTTCCAGCCATCTGAGGGCTAAGAGAAAACTGTCACAATGTATTGTAAATGTAGACTTCCTCTCCAAGGACTAATGAAGAAGTGGTTATGTTTGTGGCTGTTACACATGTATTCTTAGAAGAAGGGATGCTAGGATACATAGAAACAATCCCTAGCTATGGGGGATCAGAGGAACCATTAAGACTGTGAAACCCTTGTTTTGCCCTGGAGAGTCTACGAGACCAGAATCCTACATCTGAAAGTTGATAGTTAAGCTTCAAAGTGTCTGGTGAGTATGTGTGGGGCAGAGGGCATGCATGCAACACCAGGGATGTGGTATACAAAATGAGAGGATGTGAGAGAGTGATAGGCAAATGGCAGGGTGGGCAGGGCCATACTGTCAGTCTTGAGAGGCTCCAACTGTGCAGTGGACTGAGGGAGGAGTTGCAATTGGGTAGGATAGGAAGATTTATACGAGTACAGTGAGGAGTTTGAGATTTTTCACTGTATTGGGCCCACAGCATTGGGATTCCATTAGCAGCGTGGCCCTGCTGTCAATCGTATGAGCCTGTGCACACCCCTGATGTCATTTATTCTTTCTTCCTGTGGAAAGAGGGGCAGGAGTTAGTACGCTCAAATAGATTAGCAGGCAGATTCCTCTAAAAGAGATTGGCTGTCAAGGTAAGGACCCGGGGTAAGAACATTCTAAGACCTGTAGAAAAGAACACTGATTAAAAAGATGGCAGAGCCTTAGACCACGAGTCAAAGTTTGGACTCAGAATTCAGCAGAGAACTTCTCACTAAATGGGCATCAATAGTGAGCCCTCGCAGAACCCTGGGCTCGAGTATTTCTTCAGGCTAAGAACATAAGGACAATTGAGGACCCAATTCATTCCTAGGGAAGCGGAGTTAAAGGGTCATAAAGACAGAGAAATAAAAATTAAAAAATGTGCCAGAAAAGTCAGAAAAAGGTCTCACTTGGCCAGCCCTTAGCCATGCCCTCCAATGACTCATGGCAGGGCCCCACAGAGAACCTGCCTCAGAATTGGAACTAAAGGCACATTATACTGCAAAATTTGGGCGCCATCTTTCAAAAAAAAAAAAAGGAACTTGCGCCATCTTTAAAAAGAAAGAAAAAAAGCTAAACAGTGGTGGCACCTGCCTTTAATCCAAGAACTCTGGGGAGGCAGAGGCAGGTGGATCTCTGTAAGGTTACAGTCAACCTGGTCTACAAAGCAAGTTCTAGGAGAAGCTCCAAAGCTACACTGAGAATCCCAGTCTTGAAAAATCAAAAAGGAAAAAAAAAGGTTTCAGCACATTGTCTTGCAAAATACTACTACTAATAATAATAATTTATAAAATATTATATTTATATAATTTATAGTTATAATAATAATTTATATCATTATACTTTAATATAATAATTGATAATATAATATGTAGTTTACAAAATATAATAATTTATTATCATTATAAATAGGGTAGAGGCTGAAAAATTACCACAGTGATTGCTTAGCATTCCTGAAGACCTAGGTAAAGTGGCAAAGACTACAAAAGCAAACATCATTAAATAAATAAAATGAAAGAGTTAAAGCCTCCTGTCAATACTCTCCTGTACTATTAGGGAAAAGTAAGAAGATAATGAGAAATTGACCAGGATGAGCAGTAAAGAAAGCAAGGAAATACAGCAGTGGTTGAGGGAAGCAGGGAAGAGTATGATACGAGGTGTGCATGTCAGGAACTTTACAGCAGTTTCCATAACTTCACCAAATGAGTGCAGACAAAAAAACAGGGTCAGCTTCAAATGTCTGAGCAGGATACCAACATGCTGGCTGAATGAAAACTGAAAACTAACACATAGCACAGGTATATTTAAAATGTCCTGAATTTGGAGCTGGTAGTGTGACAGCCCTTTGTGCTCCTTTGAGCCTGTTCTCTGAGAAGGGGCAGCCTTGGTCTCCTGTAGGCCCACTTTAGCCTTGGTCTCCAGTACCTAACATCAGTGAAGTTATATGGAGGTGAGGGAATCACTTCCAAAATAATTGGGCCACTGCAAGTCAGGCTCTATAGTGTGACTTGGACATGTACACCTGTCATAACTAGCCACTGGCTCTGTTCCCAGGGCACTGTCAGCACAAGAGGGCAAAGGTTAGCCTTGTGAGATTCAGCATCTCCATCACATCTTGTGTATATGTTTTCTCCCAGTACGCATCATGATTATTGGTATTTCTCTTTATTGAAAATTCAGTTTATTTTATATATAGCTCTAATTTCCCCAGAACTCACATTGTAGACAAGATGACTTTTGACTTCTGGAAGTCCTACTGCCTGTACCTCCTGAGTGCTGTGATTATTTTTGTTTTGAATTTTTATTTAATTTATGTGCACTATATTTATATCTTTTTCCTTCTCTTCTCTCCATCCCTACCCATTCCTCTCCATGTCATCTCAAATCCACAGACCATTTTATAATTATTATTGTTACATATGTGACAATCTATAAATATATACAGACATTATATATATTGTTTTATGTAACAATAATATCAATAGTGTAAGTAATAATAACAAAAAACACATGCATTCTTTACATAAAGATGTAAATAAAGCCTTATATGTCCATTTAGTGTTGCTTACATATGGTTTTACTACTGAACGATTATGCCTACAGGAGACTGAATCTCCCTTTTGTAACAGCCACTGTCTGTAATACTTCATTTAGGGGTATGGCCTCGTGAGACTTCACCATTCATGTTATGTGAATTGGTGTTGTCATTCAAGTTCAAGTCTCCTTTGGGCTTCCTTACTCATGGGTTCTGTGAAACATTACAGAAGCCTAGTACTAGATGTGAGTAGAATTGAGAGTGTTCAAACACCAGAGAAAGGCAGCCATCCTTTACCTCACAGTATATATAAGGTGAACAGAGGTGAGGAATACAGTGAGTGCTTAGAACACTGATGTCATTATACTGTGTGAGACAAGGAGGGGAAAGAATTGTTGAAAGCCTGAGTGTTCTCAACATGCTCAAAGTGCTCATAGTACGTTATTTTCCTGATTCAGGTATCTCAGTTCCCTGTTCTACTACCAAGACTCTGTCCTGCTGTCCCTGACGCCAGCCATCATGCCAAGGGGACAGAAGAGTAAGGCCCGTGCTCGAGAGAAACAGCGGGCACTCAAGGATGCTCAAGCAAAGGAGGCAGAGAAAGCAGAGTCACCTGCTGGCTCTGATCAAGCTTCAGGAGATGCTAAGCCAAGCACTTCTACTGCTGACTTCCCACAGCAATATGAAAGCTCAGCACCCAGCAGCACTGCCAGCCAGGGCGGGAGCCATGGAAGGTCTGATAAGGGTGACCAGGGCCAAGGGGATGGAAATGAGCATTCCTTCAGGGCTCTACTCTCCACTAGAAGCATGCAGATGGATCTTATGACAAGGAAGACCGGAATGCTGATGGAGTACATGCTCTACAAATACAAAGTGCAGCAGCCCCTGAAGAGGGGAGAGATGCTCAAAGTTATCAACAAAAGTTTCAAGAAACACTTCCCTGAGATCCTCAGGAAAGCCTCCCATCGGTTGTATGTGGTGTTTGGCCTTGAACTGAAAGAAATCCTACCACATGGTCAAGCATATGAGCTTGTGAGCAAGTTAGATTTCGAGGATGATGGAAGTAGGAGCAATGAGCTAGGTGTTCCTACCAGGGGCATTCTGATTGCTCTCCTCGGTGTGATCTACCTAAATAAGTACTGTGCTGCCGAGGAGGATGTCTGGTATTTCCTGAATGCCTTAGGAGTCTATGATGCGATCATACACGTCTTCTTTGGGGATATCAGGAAGCTCATCACTGAGCAGCTAGTGTGGGAAGAATACCTAGAATACCGTCAGGTTCCTAACAGTGATCCTCCATCCTATCAGTTCCTGTGTGGCCGGAGAGCCTATGCTGAAACCACCAAGATGAAAGTGATGGACTTTTTAGCCATGATCAGTGAAGCCTTGCTTGGGGTTTGCTTATATCGTTCTGATCAGGCTTTGATTGAAGAGGAAGAGGAAGCCTAAGCTGCAGCTGCAGCCAAGTCTGGCACTAAAGGCAAGGCCAATGGACGTACTTTAAGTTGTCCTACTCACAAGTGAGATATAAGATAGCCTGTGATCTATTGTTGAGAAGGTCTGTTTGTCTTTTTGCAAAATAAGCTGTTGATAATCTTTTGGGGGATTTTTAGCAAAGTTTTGACTTGGGGTTAGAATGTACACAGATAAATTTTGTAGCCTGTCTTTTCACTGTTGTTACCAAGTTGGGAGCTCAAATTTTTTGGATTGATTTAAAATACAGTTTACAATTTGAAATGTTCTAAGGATTTGATGATGTTCATAAGATACTATGGAATTAGATTAAGAAAATGGTGTGTAAAATATTAAAGAAAAATATTCAAAAGTGTTAGGCTCTTCAGTGAATATTTTCTTTTAGTCCTTTTCCTGGCATTGATGTCAGGTATACATACTGACTTTTGTTTCCGACATTAAAATATGTGTGAGAAATTAGCAGATAATCAGATCTCTTGTTTTAAAGGTTCGTGCTTTAACCAAACACACTGCACATCTACACTTGCAAAGCTGTCTCCCTGTGTACTGGAAATGTTCGATAATAGAAGCAGGAGGTCTGGAATATGCAATGATATTTTCTCTAAGAAACTCTCATTATTGGACAGAATAGAATAAGACCTCTACTTTCTAAAGAAACAATAAGTGAGGTGATGTTGTTCAACAGAATATATCTATCTATATTCATTACAAGTTATCTTCAGGGAAGAAGGCCTTGTTTTACCTTTTTGTTCAGGGCTTGGCATACAGGACTTTGTAAAATTTTTAGGCAAACCATTAAGAAAAATAAGGAAAATAATAAATTAGATTCAAATGCTCCCATTAATAAATGACATTTTCTGATAAGTCAGTACAATGGGTATTCAAGCACAGATCCTTTGCACTATACACATGTATCCCCATTATACAAGAAAGAACTTGTCAAAATCACTTCTCAATGGATAGCAAGACTTACAAATCTACTTCTTCCCATGTTTACATGGCTAGTTAAGTGAAAGAATTTAAATTAAGCATGTGATTTAGAGACAACACTGCTCTATTTCTCTTATGTTTTAGCACACTGTGATTCTTATATCAGTTTTATTTTAAATATTATTAAACAATTTTTAATTGCTCATACTGCCTCCAGCTCTAGGAGATCTATGCCCTCTTCTGGTCTGTACAAGCACCTACACCTACAAGGCTTACTCTTAATCCCACAGAAATCCCAAGGGATATCAGAGTCCCAGGTGCTGTGGGATGATGCTCTTGTACCCACTAAAGATTTGTCACTTGCACTTGCTTCATAAAATGCCGATTGGCCAGTAGCCAAGTGGGTAGTATAGGCAGGGTGAGCAGACTAGGAGAATTCTGGGAAGAGAAAAGGCCCGTTCTACAGTTCCACCCAGATGAAGAGGAAACAAGATGAAATGCTGCGTTAGATTAGGTATCAAGCCACGTGGCTGAACATAGAGAAGAATTATGGGTTAATTTAAGTTAGAAGAGTTAGTTAAAAATAAAACTTGGGCTAATTCGGCCAAACAGTTTATAATTGATATAAACCTCTCTGTTTTGTTGGGACTTAGCAGCTGGGGACCAGGCACGACAATCTTCTTTCCACAAATGGTAAGCGTATGCATGTGGGGCTGGGGGCAAGCCACAGGACAGCAGGATACACAGGAAACTGCAGGAGGACCACGGTAACCCCTCTGGGTGCCTGAGGGGTTCATAAAGATGGGCACATCAGGAGAGCAAGCTAGGCAAGCAAGGGCAGATGGGACCTGGAAATCCTAGTGCTTCCTCTGAGTTCCTAGAGCTGGAATTCCAATCCAAATTCTTTCCTGGCATGGTGACTAAAAGTTTCAGGAAAATGGCTTGTTTGTCAATTACTGCCCCAAAAGTTGGGCACCAAATAAAGATTGTATAATTAAAGCTCAGAGGGAGACATTAGGGTTCAACCTGAACACCCAAAAGGAAAGCAGTCATCCACTAACTGTTAACATTGACCTCAGTCTGAAATGGCAATCCTGCCTCTAGGAATCTCAGAATGAGATGTAACTGAGAGCTGTCTCCACATTCTAGAATCCTCTCTAGTTCTGGGATGGAAGGTGTGAACCTCTGAGATTAAAGTCATGCACCACCCAGTTCCTATGGCAGCAAGAGTGGGATTAAAGTGTTATTGTGGCCTGGCCTGTAAGACTGGCCAGTGTTATCGTTTTACTCTCTGAACTTCAGGCACCTTAATTTATTAAAATACAAATGAAATGCTGCTACACCCAGGAGCAGCTTTCTCAGGTCAGGTAAGAAAGGAGTGGTGAATTCTGATAAGCACAAGATAATAAACTGAATGAGGATCATGCAAGACAGAAATGCTCAGAAAAGTCACATTCTGGATCTAAAGATAAACACACATGGAACGTAATCCAAGGAAAACCCTCATCGCTCAATCTCAGAGAGGCCATGAGAAATGTCAGGTTGAACTTATTCCTCTGTGTAGTAGAAGTTTTTCTCAGTGGTAGGATGTCCTTGGATTAATAGGGATGGGCTCAATTGAACAGACTGTGTGTGTGTTTGTGTGTAATATTGTCTTATTGAAAAGAGTGTGTTTGTGTGTGTGTGTGTGTATGTGTGAGTGTGCTCACATGTCTGTTATAATTCCTAATGGAACAGTGTGTTTCTGTGTGTATGTGTGTATAATACTGCCTATCTGAACAATGTGTGTGTGTGTGTGTGAGTGTGTGTGTGTGTGTGTGTGTGTGTATGTGTTTGTCTGGGCACGCCAGTAACTCTTGTCTGCCTAACAAGAGTCAACCTGATCCCAATTGAAAATGAGGGGAATAACAGAAAGAATTGTGAGAGTCATAAATATCATAACAGTGAATCATGCTCACTTCAGTCTGGAACATCACAAGACCTTAAAGAACAACGAAAACGTGTTCTGTCTCAGGTTAACAGAGGCTAGCTTTCCACTTTATACCAAAAACCTGACCACTCCACACACACACACATATTTCTTTCACTATGACTCACCTTGTGAAGTGTATCATAGTCAACAACAAGAAGGCAAATTTCACTTCTAACTAGAGATTATCTTAGATTTGAGGCTGTTGGAATGAGAATAAAGGTCTAAAATGAAGTCGGGATAGCAGAATATTATTAGAAGTCATTTCATTGATTTGTTTCCGGTGATGTTTGGTTATCTCCTAGGTCTCTGAGCTGTCCAGTTTCCAGTTCCTAGCCATACAGGTTCCCTCTCATAGTGTGTGCCTCAAGCTAAACCAAATATTAGTTGGTCACCAATGCCCAAGCACAACTTGCAGGCAGGATAGAGTGAAGGTCAAGGATTTTGTTGCTGGGTTTATGGCCAGGATTCTCTTTCTTTAACCTGCGGAGTAACTTCTCATGCCACTAACATGTCCAGAATCATCAGAGAGAATCAACAGATGGAAGCAGGTTAAGAGACCCACAGCCAGTTATTCTGCAGGGAGATTCTAATTTGCATAACGAAGCCTTTTCAATTTAAAGAAATAGAATAATCTTTGTAATATTTTTTGTGACTGGGTGCACCTAATTTCATATACTTGTGTCATATGCGATGATATTTGTTTTGTATATTTTTGGTTGTTTTCATATATTGTTGTGTCCAAGGTTTTAACACCCTCTGGTGACTTCAGTTCTCTTTTTAAATTAGGTTTTGTTATGTGATAAAACTATCATTTTGGCATGTACATTTATAACACATAAGCAGATTCAAATTTAATTATTTTGATTATGTCTTAAGGTCTGATAAAGGCGTACAATCTTATAAATTTGAATACTCTAACATCTTATCACCTATGAAAATTATATCTTTGAGAATATTCAATGTTTCGTAATCCTTTAATAATATATAGAGATTTTGATGAGGATTTCCCTCCAACACAAATTTCAATTATATAATAGGTAACATAAAATTCATTTGATTTCTTCAAAATAAAAATATAAAAATGCAAAGGGTAAGATTTTTATTAAGATTGGATGATATTAACTAATAGATTTATAAGTTTACTAAAGATATCTATATTAAGTTCCTTTTCACAGTGGTGATTATAGACAATATCACCCAAAGACTAATGCTCAAAATCTTGGTTTATTAAAATAAATCTTATGTTTTATTATGTATGTTAACTGACTTTGTGTGGTTATGGTTTATTTTTACATATTATAAATGCTTATGTAAACTAAAATTGTTAACTAGGTTTGTGACAGGGCAAGAGAGTGCAGAGTTTCTTCCATCTTGTATTCTTGCTGAAGCCTTTTTAGGTTTAAGGAGAACTCAGTTTCATTGTTAAAGAATCCCATGGAAAATGTCCCAACTCTATTCTAGGACCCCAGCTAACTTACTGTAGCTTCTGCTAAACTGCCCGCTTGTGAGACCATCCTTCTCTAGCTAACAGCCTATCTTGGCTTCTGTTAAACTGCTCATTCTTTCAAAGCTTCCCCCGCAGCTGCACAACAAGATCCCAAGATGTGGGGTTTTCCCTTAAAAGCCTCTTGCATTAACTGTTCAGTTATACTTGGGTGTTGAATATCTGAATGTAGTCTGAGACAGTTGGAATACAGATTTTGAATTGGTTGTAAACTATGTCTGGGAGATCGTCCTTGGTATGCTTCCCCATATTATTTTGGAGAGTCCCAGTGAGATCCCGAGAGAGTGGACTTAGATATTTAGGGGGTCTCAGGATCCTCAGGAGTGGAAAACAGTGTACTGGCTGGAGAGGAATTTTAGTGGGTGTGCATCTTAAGATCTTATAGGGCTTCTCTCATGTGCCACTAAGAAGAGCTATGGATATTTCATATTGTTTGTATGGTTATCACAGACACACGCGCACACACACACACACACACACACACATATATATAGCGATATATATAATATTCCCCCCTACTATTATTCTATCAACTGAGCACCCATATATATATATGGATGGTAAGGAAGATTGTATCCACTTAAATATGTAATTCAGAAACATATAAATAATATTAGGATTTTTTATTATTCAGACAGACATATGAAAATAACAATATTTTCAGTCACAAAGATAGCTAATTTTAGACTTCAGAATAATTTCAAAACAAACTGGTTACCCCTAGAGACAAGTACACTGAAACAATTCCCCAAGTTTTTATTGGTGATTCAAGGTAAGGCACAGAACAACACAACTTAGTAGAGATAACTTTTCAGCAATGGACTTTCTGCACATCCTCCCAATGTCGTTTAGCCAGCTATCTGCTTATTGTTTAACTACTGAATTTTACTGTTGCTTTCTGTCTGGGAACCGTGACCACTCAGAACTCCCTGATTACTTTACTCACCATGGCTCTTCTGTGAAACCAGACTAGCATGAGAGAAACTGTGTTATCAGTAGGACTCTGTTTCTTAATGTTTACTAAAGAAGGGCTGTGTGACCTGAAAATGTGATTCATACTTGTCCAAAGGTGGGAGAGAAATGTGAGGAGTGTTTGTGTGTGTGTGTGTGTGTGTGTGTGTGTGTATCTGTGTATGTGTGTATGTGCTGAAAAAGAGCTGAAAGTGCAGATAGAGAGAAGTGAGAAGAGATATATATAGCTGAGTGGGTAGAGCGATAGAAGATGTAGCTAAATAGAAGAGAGATGTGTATGTAGGAAGTGTAAAAGAACATGCACATGGGTGTATGCAGAATGTAACTGTAGAGAGAGGGATGTGGCTGTGTAAAGAAGTGTGAAAGTAGGTAGCTGTGTTGAGAAAATATGGAGACTATGTGGAGAATGTAACTGTGAAAATAGATAAAACTATGTATAGAGGTGCATGGCTGTGTTAAAGGGAGATGTATGTGTGTAAAGAGAAATGTAACTGTATGTAAGGAGACATAACTGTGCAGAGAGATTTTCAAGATTGAGAGATTCCTCAGGATGAAGTAAAAGAGAAGGTTACCATCAGCAAAGCATGTGCTTGTTACTTTGTTTCTTAAGTTACCATTAGAAATCAGGTGTATTTCTGTATTACACCTCAGACAGAAAAATGTAGCCCAAAGATAGAGAAGGAATTTTCTTAAGTCCAAACTGCTCTGAAGGCTTCCTTTTTTTCCAGCCCTGGGTGAAGTCACAGGGGCTGGCATCCCTGGCTGTGGTACCTATTACAAGCTATTTGCTTACCTAAGAAGGTAGCCATTGTTCATTGCAGAAGACATCCAAAAAGGGATTTCTTAGGAGTCAAAGGAAACTTAAAAGCTGAATTAATTGATCCCTTGAAAAATGGCTCTAGAATAAGTAAGGCCCTTTCCAAGTCTTGAAATCTCTGCCCCATTTATGGGCCACCCGAGAATGCAGGAATGTACCCTGGGGCAAGATTGACAGTAGAAAACAAAAAGTGGCTAACCTGGAGAGGGGTAGTGGATGGCAGGCAGCTGGTTATTAATCTCTACATAGCTGCCCACATTGGGGCCAGGAGGACTCTTGAATTTCTCAGACCTAGGTATTATGTTTCAAATATGGAAAGCTTGATTAATGATACCACTTTTTGATGTGGCACTTGTGCTCAGGAAAATCCCAAAATGGGAAGGAAGACCCACCGGAGATTTCCACCCAAGGAAATGGGTCTGAGGCACATAAATAGAGTTGGACTTGCATGAAATCTGGCCTTCTATTCTTGACTATAAATATTTGCTGGAGTTTGGAAATGTCCTTTCAGGGCTGGTGGAAGCCTACTCCATTGGAACAGACTATTCCAATACTTACTCAGAAACTTTTTCAGGAAATGATTCTAGGTTTACACTTCCCTAGATTTAGAGTCTTACATGACCCAGCCTTCACTACCAAAGGTTATCAAAATCTGACAAATACATTAAAAGTTCATTAGAAAGTATATGTATAGACCACAGAGCTCAGATAAGGCAGAAAGGGTGACTAGAATTCTTAAGGAAATTTTGACCAATTTGGTCAGGGAAACTTGGACCAACTTCCTCCCATTTTCCCTGCTCAGGGCCTGATATAGTCTTTACCAAGAGTGACTTCATCTTTTAGAAGTTATGTTTGGAATACTACCTTCCATCCTTCCAAAACACCAAGGTATTCCCCACACAGAAATGTCTTAATCACTTTGTTCTCAAGTCTGTGCAGGCTTTGAAGGAAGGGTGCAAGGCTGTTGACAGGACAGTGAATGAATTCCTGCCATCTCCAATCTCAGAACCAGCCCTAATCAGGACAGACTTACTTAGTTTGGATAAAGAAGATCCCTGCCCAGATGAAAGGGACCCCACCCAGTCATCCTCTCCTCCCCAACTGCTGTCAAAGTAACTGGTGTTATCCCTTGAAAAGATGTCACTGAGGATGGTATCAGATGCACTGTCATATGGATCCCTTAGAGATAAGACTGACCAAAGTTTCCTAACCTAGGATATACAGTGTCCATCAACCCCAAACCTGGATGTGAGAAATTAGCCTGGAGAATCAGTTTGACTCACTCAGAGTGGTAGTCCTACAGAAATGAAAGAGGGTAGGCTTCCTTTTGTAAAAAAATGAAGATGCCTGAAGAGAAACTTGATATTTCTATGTCAACTAATTTGTGCTGATTAGGGAAAACATTGTCATGGTCAGAAAACTCCTCAAAGTAAGAAAAGAAATATTACAATGATAGGAGTAAATGGCTAACTTTATCAAGCTCTACATGCCTCATCTGACTTTTTGTGTTTCATAAACACCAGTAAAAATAAATGCTTTTCACCAAAAAAAGATTCAAGGTACCTGCTACAGTAACTTAAAACTTTAATAAGTAATTAAAAATGAAATAAGAAAACAAATCTAGCAATGCACTTTGTAATGGCCTGCTGTGTCTCTCTAAAAGACAAGCCATGCCCAGTCCCTCCCCAATCTCCTGAGGCAAGCTGATCTTCAGCTTCCAGCCTGAGTCCTTTCCTTTTCCATTTCCCTCTCCAAGAGGCAGGTTCTGTCTCTCCCTTCTCCCCACTTCTCCACTTCCCACATTCTGTTTCTCTCTTTCTTACTCTCACTCTCCCTCTCTCTCTGCCTCTCTCCCTGCTCTTCTCCCCTTCTCCTCTTCTTCTCTATAACCTACTAAATAAATATCCAAACTTACTCCGCATGGCATGCCTGTCTGTCTCTTGCCTCTCGCTGGCTGCCTGTCCAGGATCAGCACCTTCAGAGGCTGTGGCATGGTTTCATGGTATGCCCATCTGTCTGTCTTACCTTGTGGCTTCCCTGTTGAGTTCTCTCACCCACCTTGTGGCTCCATACATGGGACTCGCTACCCCTCATGTCCCACTGCAGCCACTTGGGGACCTGCAGCATTTTTACATAAACCATAACAATAGTGATGTGACTTGGCCAGCTTCTTATTCTCTATGTTTCGTCCTGCCTGCGGGTGGCCAAGCTGAGGATTCATGGAACCCTGGGCTCGGGAACCAGTTTCTTTACCACAGCACTCCATTTCATCTGCTTAAACAAAATTACTACACACACCAAAGGCTTCAATTGGTACCTTTACCCATTCTGTTCACCGAACCTGAAAAATTGAACATTGAACTTCTGGCAGTCGTCTGGTGTTCCTAGAAACTGGGGTGGGGGACGGCTCGCAACAATGGTCTTTACAGCTATGGTTGAGCCCTTTGCTGACATTCATCTCTGGATCATATTTGGACGACCAGGGATCAGTCCTCCTGTGCTATCACTGCACATGCTGTGTGGTGCCTTTGCCTAGGGGCCCAGGGTCCCTCGGATTTTTCTTTTTCTTTTTCTTTTCCTTTTCCTTTTCCTTTCCCCTTTTCTTTTTCTTTTTTGTTTCTTTTCTTGCCCTGCTGCAAAAAGCCACTCGGAGTGGCCTCTGGCCTCTGTGGTTGCTGAGTCACCCTGATCAGAGCCAGGCAGTCTTGAAAACTGTGTCTATGGACAGAGGACACTCTCCTACAAGCCCTGTGCTGTTCATCATTGATTCACTACCCTCTTTTAGAGGGGAGACATTTTCCTATAGGATATAGGGTTTCCTCAAACTGTCTCTACCACTGCTACTGATGCCAACAAGATTGGTAAGATCTACAAGGCAGATTTTTTCAATTCTAGCCTTTTGCTCCCACTGCTACTTGTGGTATGGTGGCTCAGAGACAGGGTGGATCATGCATCTAAGTCTCTCTTATTATTAAACATAAAATCCCTGCATCTCGGAAATCTTGGCCTTTCTATACAACATGTGACCACTGCCATTTTGACTAAGATCAGGTAACCTTCCCATCCTCTTAACTGAGGTCAGGTGACTTACTGCCATCTTAACTGAGTGACTTTTCCATACAACATATGACTGCTGCCATTTTGACTGAAATCAGGTGACCTTACCACCATCTTAACTGAGGGCAGGTGACTCACTGCCATCTTAACTGAGAGCTATGTCAATTGACCAGTTAGGCCATCTTTACTGATGTATTCCCTCTCTGCTTCCCTAGTGCTGACTCTGTAGCCTGTGTGTTTTGTGCATTGGCATGCCTTTGGTAGGGCCCACCAAGAGCATCTACTTCACACAATTAATGTTCACTCTATGTGTGTGTTTGAACATGTAACTTAAGTGCACCTCTGTTTACTGTTAAATGTTATAATAGTCTGTTCATTGCATCTCATTTCAGACAATAATAAGCCACATTTTTTAAACTGGTATGTACTTCTATGTCTCTTACAGAAATACTTTATATTTAATTGATCCCTCATTTAAAATATATTAAGATATTCTCTACTATTGTCAGTTCTGCCATTAACCTAATGCAAGCAGTTTTTTTCTTCTTTCTGTCTTTTTTATGAGTGTAAATCTTACCTGTTAACTGAAGAGCCAGTGCAGTCAAGCTCAGACCCAGCTTTCCAGGCAGATTCTACAATGTAGTTAAACCTGATAAACAACCTTCAACTGCTCAGAGATCTGGGAACTATGACATTAAATATTTAATTATTAAAAAATTTTCATAACAGAAAGAGATGGTTGTCCCCTAGTAGTAGCACTCTACTTTCTTCCAAGAAGACAGAAGACAAATGGCCAAAGAACAATGTCCATCTGAAATTTGCTTCAACTGCCACGTACTGACCACTGGGAGAAACTGCCTTTCAACTAAACAAAAATCTCCACACAGTGGACAAAATCATTAGAATCCGCAGCCAAGCTGCTCGGGTCAAGTTAGGCTTGTCTCCCTACAGATTTCTTAGCCCACAGGAATTTCTGGAGTTTGGCAGGCCCTGCACTAAACAGCAAATGTCAAATACTATGTTCAGTGACCATGGAGGATCCTGAGGAGTAGCCGTAGGTGCCAACCAAGTAAGTTCTCTAGCGTTTTATTTAATCAATTACTCAAGTAAAATTTCATCCTTCTCAAAGATCTCTGATGCAGTTTGACAGCTGAGAGGTTTTGTCAGTTTCAAAGGACAACTTCACCAAGAAAATTTCTGTAAAATACAAATACAAGTTATTAAGGAGTGGACCTGGAAGTTATAAAGGTGAGAGGACAAACACAAGTTATGAAATTTCTCTATCATGTTGCCTTCCATAGTCTTAAAAATATTTCTCATTGTGTGAAAATATCTGTCACAGTCATCTTGACATAAATGTGGTACTGTTTATACTATGTATATATCTAAAACTTCAAAGGCAGAGAATTCCTGTGAGTCCAGGGAACTGAATTGAAGGATCCACCTTAAGCAGTTCAGATAAAACTCTCTCAATTCCATGGTCCTGAATTTTGTTTTCTAAACTTAACTTTGTCCTCTGTTCTACCAATATTTTAAACAGGTGTAAGAAACAACAGACATTTCCATACCACATACACTGTACAGGAACAAAAGACCAGCTATGCCAGGATGTGACCAGTACCCACCATTCTCAGGTTCCCCCTTCAACAATGCCAACAAATAAGCAGAAAGCCATCTTGAGAATCCGCTGCCCAAATTTCTTTAATTTGTTGTTCCTAAACTCCTGCCTTCTTATTATAAAAAGATGGAAATGTAATGGTCTGCTCTGTCCATAAGAGACCAGCCATGCCCACATCCTTCCCTGTCCACCAAGGCAAACTGATCTTCAACTTCCAGGCTAAGTCTGTTCCTTTCGCTCTCTCTATCTCTACCTCTACTTCCATCTGTCCCTCCCTCCCTCACATACTCTCTCTTTCTCTCTATGTTGAAGGCAGCTTCTGTCTTTCTGTTCTTCCCTCTCCCATTATCCTGTTCTCTCTCTCTCTCTCTCTCTCTCTCTCTCTCTCTCTCTCTCTCTCTCTCTCTGACTCTCTCTGCTCTTTTCCCCTACTCCCCTTTCCCTTCCATATCCGACTAAATAAATATACAACCTCACTCTACAAAGCATGCCTATTCATGTCTCTTTCTTCTGCCCACCATTTGGCTCCCTGCCAGCTGCCTGCTGTCACTTGGGGACCTGCAGTATGGTCTCGGGACCCATGGCCCACTACAACAACGTGGGGAATCATGGCAATTTACTTAATCCATATCACAATTTACCTAAGTTTATAAGTATTATCTAAGGTACCATATGTGTATTGTGTTTTAGATATAACCAACTGAGCTTTCTGTTACAATCACCTCATTAAGGTTGTTTCTGAACTTTGTAATAGCAATCATAATGTTAAGATTAAAGAATGATGTAAAAGTTGTTTACATATATATTTGTAACTAATTTAAAATTTTATGGGGGTTAAAAAATTTAACTGTTGATTCAATACCCTGAGATATAATGCTTGATTTTTCTACAATAATATTTCTTTTCTTTTTTTTTTGTTTTTGAACAGGATTTGTCTGTGTAGGGTGGTCGACCTGAAACTCACTCTATAGACTAGCTTAGGCTCAGACTCACAGAGATCCACGACCCTCTGCCTCTCAAGTGCGATAACTAAAGGTATGCACCACCACTTCTCAGTTCACAATATTTTATTAAGTATTAATATGTTCATAATATTCTTTCAATAGATCAACATTTAAAACCTATTATTACATTTTAATTTAAAAAAAATGTTTTCCTATCGAAATTGCCGTTTGGATTGACAAACATATCTTTAATCATAAAAAGTATTCTCTTCAGAGAGTAACTGTCACTTAAAATATGCCTAATAAAGTGAATAGTTGTTGTAAAACTTGTAATACTGGGCAAATATTTCCACAATGAGAGCTACCTCAAAACCTGCAGCCATGCTTCTGGATGGAAATTTGAGGGATGGGAAACAGATCCTGAAGGGGGCATGATGATACTTCCACTTTGGGTACTGAGGGGAGTGAATTGATGAAAGTGGTTTAAAATCGGTAGAAGAGAAGATGCCAGGAACCCCGGAAGTCAGGCGGTTGAGCCAGCAGACAGTGTTTTTGGTGCATCTCATCTCTGCCTACAGGGTCACTGCAAGCACCCTAATAGGCTTTAAGGGACAGGACCCCAGGTCTGCAAGGTTGAATTCCTGTTCAAAGCAAAAATCAATCTGAAAGAGACTCTGTGGATTGAAAGGAATTTTCTCCTAAGAGAAAGTATGGGTTCAGAACCCTGACCCTGCTGTCAGGCCCAAGAAACATAAGCCTTGAGAACCATGTGAGAGTTTGCCCAGATCGTCTCCTCTGAGACTCAGAAAGGTGTGAATTCCTACGGAGACTGGACCTGAACCTGAGGCATTACTTGGCTGTGGAAAAGAGTGGGACACAGCACTCTGAGATCCAGGACAAAGCTGTCAACCTGTGTAGTAAATCTAGACTTCCACGTAAAGGACTGAGGCAAGGGAGGGTTTTGTGTGTAGCTGGCAGTCATGGGTGCATATGGGGCAGGAGCTCGAGCTTCACTGTACCTAGCAGACTCTCCTCTAAATTTCCTCCACAGCAGTCAGCTTCCATAGTAACCTGTCCCTGCTGTCACTCTTCAGAGCCCGCCCCTGAGCGGATATCGTTTACCCTCATTTCCTGTAAGGAGGGGAGGAGCTGGGTCTTAGTGCCCCTGGCACGGAAGCCTCTTCTGCTGCTCAGGCCGAACTGCTGCAAGTTCTGAGAGAGGTCTGCAGTCAAGGTAAGGACTCTGAATGTGTACCATGGGAGAATTATGTCTGGAATAATCACAGGAGCTGTGCTAGCTCTCACTTAATCTTGCCCTGGGAAAATATGAGGTGTCTTGTAACTTTGTATGTTTCTGGGACGAAATGGTACTTCCACTCTTAGAAGGTAACTCTTATTCTGAAAATGGTAGCTTCGTAGGTCACAATTAAAGGCAGCCTTTGACTTCTAAATGGTAAGGCAAGAATCTTGAATTCAATAATCATCCACCATGAGCTGTTCTGGCCCTGGGCTCTTAAAGTGCCCCATGGCGCAATACAGAAGCAATGGAAATCTATTGGACTTCATCACCAGGAAAATTGGTAGTTAGTGTTCACTAGAATGAAGAACCAACTCCTGTAACCTCTGTACTTGTTCTTTTTTTTTTTCACCTTATAGACAGGGTTTCTCTGAAGCTTTGGAGGCTGTCCTGGATCTAGCTCTTGTAGTCCACTTTGGCCTCTAACACACAGAGATCTGCCTGTACCTGCCACCCAATTGCTAGGATGAAATGCCTGCTACATTTCCTCTAGGCTCTCTACTTAAACTTAAATGCCTGAGGTAGTGCTTAAACCCTTGTCTCAAAAAAAAAAAAAAACACGCGAAAGGCATGGGCTTGGTCCTGCCAAACACGGGAAGTAGGAGGTCTCAAGGAGCCAAAAGAGATTCATTGAGGTTTAAGATAGCTACGCCCATCTCGGGGTGGTCATAGGAAGTGTCATTGGCAGAAGATACTCAGAGGCTTTGGTTAGCCACTCCAATCCTGTGGGAGTCAGAGAAAAGCCTAACTCTTGTAGTTACTCCCATCCTTTGGGAGTCAGAGGAAAGTCTAATCTGGTAGCCACTCACATCCCATGGGTATCAGAAGAAAGAGTAACTCTGGTAACCATTCCCATCCCATGGGAATTGGAGGAAAGTCTGTCTCTGGTAGCCGAGACTCCCATCCCATAGGAGTCAGAGGAACTCCTAACTAGGCTAGGAATGCCCACCCTTGGTACTCAGGGGGAAGCCTAACTTGGGTGAGCAAGCACATCCCCTGGGAGTCAGAGGAATCCTAACCTGTGCAGTCATGCATAGTATATGGCAGTTATAAGGAACACTATACCAGAGATAACTAGAGGATATTTTTTCCTTTGGTTTTTTGAGATAGGTTTTCTCTGTAGCTTTGAAACCTCTCCTGGAACTCACTTTGTTTTCCACCCAGGACTGGAACACAGAGAGATCCAAGTGCCACTTTCTCCAGGGAGCTGGGAGACACCAAAGGGTGCTCAGCCACCACCCAGCTACCTGGTTCTTTCCAGACAAGTTTTCTCTAGTTAGCAGTCCTACCTGTCCTGAAACAAGCTGTTGTAGAGCAGGCTGACCTCGAATTCACAGAGATACACCTCAATTTTGTATTCTCCCAAACTACTCTTCAGAACCAGAAGTGAAGCCCAGCAGTGATGGCACAAATCCCGGCATTTAGAAGGCAGAGGCAGAGGCATCTCTGTGAGTTCAAAGCCAGCCTCGTTCTACAAAGCATGTTCCAGGTTCCAGGAGTACTAGGGCTATTACATGGAGAAACCCTGTCTTTTTTTAAAAAAGGAAAACATCAGAAATGGAAGGATAGACAGAGAGCACAGCTGGTGTATAGTGTTTGCTTAGCATTCGTGAGACCCTAGGTAAAGTGGCAAAGAGGGCAAAAGCAGACGTTATTAAATATAAATTGCATTGAAGAGTTAAAGCCTCCTGCAATACTCTCCTGTACTGTTAGGAAGAAGTAAGAGGATAATGGGAAATTGACAAGGATGAGCAGTAAAGGAAGAGAGGAAATACAGCAGTGGTTGCGGGAAGCTGGGAAGAGTATGATCCGTTTTCAAGGTGTGCATGTCGGGAAATTTACAGCAGTTCCCATAACTGCACCAAATGAGTGCACACAAAGAAATAGGGTCAGCTTCAAATGTCTGGGCAGGATGCTAACATTCTGGCTGAATAAAAACTGAAAACTAACATATAGCACAGGTATATTTAAAATGTCATGAATTAGGAGCTAGAAGTGTGACAGCCCTCTGTGCTCCTCTGAGCATGTTCTCTGAGAAGCTAGAGCCTTGGTCTCCTGTAGGCCCACTTTAGCCTTGGTCTCCAGTACCTAACATCAGTGAAAATATATGGAGGTGAGGGAATCACTTCCAAAATAATGGGGCCACTGAAACATAGGTGCTAAAGTGTGACTTGGACATGTACACCTGTCTTAACTAGCCATGGGCTCTGTTCCCAGGGCATTGTAAGCACAAGAGGGCAAAGGTTAGCCTTATGAGATTCAGCATCTTCATCACATCTTGTGTGTGTGTGTTTTCTCTCAATGCGTATCATGCTTTCTTGACTTTTTCTTTATTTAAAGTGAGGGGGTTTTTTTTGTATCTAGCACTGTTTTCCTCAGAATTCACAATGTAGACCAGGATGACTTTTAACTTATTGAAGTCCTCCTGCCTGTCACTCTGAAATGCAGTGATTATTTTTGCTTTTTACTTTTTATTGAATTTGTGTATACTATATTAAAACATTTCCTGTCTTCTCTCTCCATCCCCGATCATTCCTCTCCATGTAGAAGGAGCTGCGGGCTGCGTTCCTGCCACCCGGCTGACTGGCTAGCTTATGCCCCAAAATAACAACACACAAACTGTATTCATTTAAACACTGCTTGGCCCATTAGCTCTAGCACTTACTGGCTAATTCTAGTATCCTGATCAACCCATCTCTAACCATCTGTGTGGCAGAAGTCTTACCGGGAAAGATTCAGCATGTCTGACCTGGCGACTTGCTTCATCGCATCTGCCCTGGAGAGAGGCATGGCGTCTTACCTCACTTCCTCTTCCTCCCAGCATTCTGTTCTGTTTACTCCAACCACCTATGGTCTAACTTATGAGGCTAAGCAGTTTCTTTAATAATTAACCAATGACCTTCCCATATCATCTCCATGTCGCCTCAAATCCACAGCCCATTTTATAATAATTACTGTTACATATGTGACAATATATAAATACATATATGTATTTGATATATTGATTTATGTAACAATAGTATCCATAGTATAAGTAATAAATATAATAAACATGTGTATTTATTATATAAAGGTGTAAATACAGCCTAATATGTAGATTTAGTGTTGCTTATATGTATATGGTTTTAGGACTGAGCAATTATGGCTACAGAAGGCTAAATCTCCCTCTTGTAACAGCTGATGTCAACAGTGCTTCATCTAGAGGTATGGCCATGTGAGACTTCACCATTCATGTTGTGTGAATTGGTGGTGTCATTCAAGTTTAAGTCTCCTTTGGGCTTCCTTACTCCTGGATTCTGTAAAACATTACAGAAGCCTAGTACTAGATGTGAGTAGAATTGAGTGTGTTAAAACACCAGAGAAAAGCAGCCATCCGTTACCTCACAATATATATATATATATATATATATATGAGATGACCAGAGGTGAGGAATACAGGGAGTGCTTACAACACTGATGTCATTATGACGTGTGAGACAAGGAGGGGAAAGAATTGTTGAAAGCCTGAGTGTTCTCAACATGCTCAAAGTGCTCATAGTACGTTATTTTCCTGATTCAGGTATCTCAGTTCCCTGTTCTACTACCAAGACTCTGTCCTGCTGTCCCTGACGCCAGCCATCATGCCAAGGAGACAGAAGAGTAAGGCCCGTGCTCGAGAGAAACAGCGGGCACTCAAGGATGCTCAAGCAAAGGAGGCAGAGAAAGCAGAGTCACCTGCTGGCTCTGATCAAGCTTCAGGAGATGCTAAGCCAAGCACTTCTACTGCTGACTTCCCACAGCAGTCTGAAATCTCAGCACCCAGCAGCACTGCCAGCCAGGGAGTGACCCATGGAAGGTCTGATAATGGTGACCAGGGCCAAGGGGATGGAAATGAGCATTCCTCCAGGGTTCTACTTTCCACCAGAAGCATGCAGATGGATCTTATGACAAGGAAGACAGGAATGCTGATGGAGTACATGCTCCTCAAATACAAAATGCAGCAGTCCATGAGGAGGGGAGAGATGCTCAAAGTTATCCATAAAAGGTTCAAGGAACACTTCCCCGAGATCCTCAAGAAAGCCTCCTATTGATTGGATGTGGTGTTTGGCCTTGAGCTGAAAGAAATACTGCCACATGGTCAAGCATGTGAGCTTGTGAGCAAGTTAGATTTCGAGGATGATGGAAGTAGGATCAATGAGCTAGGTGTTCCTACCAGGGGCATTCTGATTGCTCTCCTCAGTGTGATCTACCTAAATAAGTACTGTGCTGCCGAGGAGGATGTCTGGTATTTCCTGAATGCATTAGGAGTCTATGATGGGGTCACACATCTCGTCTTTGGAGATGTCAGGAAGCTCATCACTGAAGATCTGGTACAGGAAAAGTACCTGGTATACCGTCAGGTTCCTAACAGTGATCCTCCGTCCTATCAGTTCCTGTGGGGCCCGAGAGCCTATGGTGAAACCAGCAAGATGAAAGTGATAGAATTTTTAGCCAAGATCAATGAAGTCATTCCTGAGGATTTCTCATCTCATTATGAGCAGGCTTTGATTGAAGAGGAAGAGAAAGCCCAAGCTGCAGCTGCAGCCAAGTCTGGCACTAAAGGCAAGGGCAAGGGACGTACTAAGACCAAGTTAAGTCATCCTACTCACAAGTGAGGTATAAGGTAGCCTCTGTTTTATGATTGAAAAGGTCTGTTAATATTTTTGCAGATAAGCTGTTCTTAATCTTTTGGAGGACTTTTAGCATGGTTTTAACTTGAGGTTAAATGTACTCAAATAAATTTTGAAGCCCGTTCCTTCACTGCTGTTTACCAAGTTGGGAGCTTAAATTTTTTGGATTGATTTAAAATACAGTTTGCAAATTGAAATGTTCTAAGGATTTGATGATGTTCATATGATAATATGGAATTAGATTAAGAAAATGTGAAGTATGAAAGAAAAATATTTAAAAGTGTTAGGTTTTTCAGTGAAATTTTCTTTTAGTCCTCGTTTTCTTGGCATTGATGTCAGGTAAATATACTGATTTTTTGATATTAAAATATGTGTGAGAAATCAGCCGAGAAGAAGATCTTTTTTTTACAAGGTTCATACTTTATCCAAACACGCACTGCACATCTACACTTGCAGAGTTGTTTCCCTGTGTACTGGGCAGGTTTGATAATAGAAGCAGGAGGTCTGGAATATGCAGTGATATTTTCTCTAAGAAACTTTCATCATTGGACAGAATGGAATAAGATCTCTACTTCCTAAAGACACAATAAATGGGTGATGTCTTCTTCAACAAAACATATTTTTTATATACATTCTTAGTAATTTTGAGGGATGAAAGTATTGTTTTTCCTTCCTGTTCATGGCCTGGCATACAACACTTTTTGTAGAATCTTTTAGGGAAAACGTTAAGAGAAATAAGGATAATAATGAATTAGATTAAAATGTTCACATTAATAAATGACACTTTCTGATATGTAAATATAAGGGTTATTTATGCACAGACTCTTTTTACCATATACATGCATCCCCATTATATGAGAAAGAACTTGTCAAAATCACTTCTCAATGGTTACCAAGACTTACAAATCTACCAGTTCCCATATTTACATGGAAGTAAGAGAAAAAATTTAGATTAAGCATGAGATTTAGAGACCAACACTTCTGCATTCCTCTTATGTATAAGCACAATGTGATTCATATCAGTTTTAATATTATTAAATGTGTCTTAATTGGTTGCACTGCCTACAGCTCTAGGAGATCTATGTCCTTTTCTGGCCTGTTCAAGCACCTTCGCACACAAGGCATACACGTATACCCACACAAATCCCATGGAAAATTAGAGCCCATGTACTGTGGGATATTGTTCTTCTGTCCACTAAAGATTTGTTACTTGCACAGGTTTAATAAATCGCTGATTGGCCAGTAGCCAGGGGACAGCGTGAGCAAACAAGAATTATTCTGGGAAGAGAAAAGGTCTCCTCTGCATTTCCACCCAGATGGAGAGAAAGCATGATGAAATGTTGCATTGGAAATGGTACCAAGCCATGTCCCTTAATAAGAATTATAGATTAATTTAAGGTATAAGAGCTAATTAGAAACAAGACTGAGCTAATGAGGCCAAATAGTTTACACCTGACATGAGCTCGGTGTTTTGTTGGGACTGAGCAGCTATGGGAACTGGTAAGAGAGAAACTACTGTCGATGAAAGGTAGCCTTAAGCATGCAGGGCTAAGGGCAAGACACAGGTCTTTAGGACCCACAGGAAACTTCAGGAGGAACAGGGGAACGCCTGTGCATTCCTGGGAGTGGCATAAAAGATGTGATTTGCAGGAGCAGAGGCTAAGCCAACTCAGATGGGACCTGAAAATTCTGTTGCTTCCTCTGAATTCCTAGAGCTGGAATTCCAATCCAAGCTCTGTCCTGGCATGGGGGCTAAAAGTCTCAGGCAAATGTCTTGTTTGTGAATTCATGCCCCCAAAAGTTGAGCACCAAATAAAGCATGTATAATTAAAGCTCAGAGGGAGACATTAGGGTTCAACCTGAACACCCAAAAGGAAAGCAGTCATCCCCTGATTCTTACCGTCACATCAGTCTGAAATGATAATCCTGCCTCTAGGAATCTCAGAATGAGATGTAACTGAGAGCTGTTTCCACATTCTAGAATCCTCTCTAGTTCTGGGATGGAAGATGTGAACCTCTGGGATTAAAGTCATGCACCACCCAGTTCCTATGGCAGCAAGAGTGGGATTAAAGTGTTATTGTGGCCTGGTCTGTAAGACTGGCCAGTGTGATCGTTTTACTCTCTGAACTTCAGGCACCTTAATTTATTAAAATACAAATGAAAAGCTGCTACACCCAGGAGCAGCTTTCTCAGGTCAGGTAAGAAAGGAGTGGTTAATTCTGATAAGAAGAAGATAATAAACTGAGAGAGGATCATGCAAGACAAAAATGTTCAGAAAAGACACATTCTGGACCTAAAGGTAAACACAGATGGAAAGTATTCTATAAAAAACCCTCCTGCCACCGCCATGCCATCCAGACTGAGGAAGACCCGGAAACTCCGGGGCCACGTGAGCCACGGCCATGGCTGCATCGGTAAACACCTCAAGCATCCGGGAGGACGCGGGAACGCTGGAGGCATGCATCATCACAGAATCAACTTCGACAAATATCATCCAGGTTACTTCGGGCAAGTTGGGATGAGGCATTACCACTTAAAGAGGAACCAGAGCTTCTGCCCGACTGTCAACCTGGATAAACTGTGGACGCTGGTCAGTGAGCAGACCCGGGTCAACGCTGCCAAGAACAAGACTGGAGTTGCTCCCATCATTGATATCGTGCGATCGGGCTACTACAAAGTTCTGGGGAAGGGAAAGCTCCCTAAGCAGCCTGTCATCGTGAAAGCTAAATTTTTCAGCAGAAGAGCTGAAGAGAAGATAAAGGGTGTTGGAGGTGCCTGTGTTCTGGTGGCTTGAAGCCACTCAGGGAGGCCAATTAAATGCTAACACTTAAAAAAAAAAAACCCTCATCTCTCAATCTCAAAGAAGCCATGAGAAATGTCAGGTTGAACTTATTCTTCTGTATAGAAGTTTTTTTACCTCACTCAGGATAGAGTTTTCTATTTCCATCCATTTGTATGCAAAATTCAAGAAGTCCTTGTTTTTTACTGCTGAGTAATACTCTAATATGTATATATTCCATACTTTCTTCATCCATTCTTCCGTTGAAGGGCATCTAGGTTGTTTCCAGGTTCTGGCTATTACAAACAATGCTGCCATCAACATAGTTGAGCATATGCTTTTGTTGTATGATAGGGCCTCTCTTGGGTATATTCCCAAGAGTGGTATTGCTGGATCCAGGGGTAGGTTGATCCCGAATTTCCTGAGAAACCGAAACACTGCTTTCCAGAGTGGTTGCACAAGTTTGCATTCCCACCAGCAATGAAAACACTACCCTGAGTGAGGTAAGCCAGACCCAAAAAGAGGAACATGGGATGTACTCACTCATATTTGGTTTCTAGCCATAAATAAAGGACATTGAGCTTATAATTCATGTTCCTAGAGAAACTAAATAAGAAGGTGAATCCAAAGACAAACACATAGGCATCCTCATGAATATTAACCTTCATGAGGCAATGAAAGGAGACAGAGACAGAGACCCACATGGGAGCACCGGACAGAAATCTCAAGGTCCAAATCAGGAGCAGAAGGAGACGGAGCACGAGCAAGGAACTCAGGACCACGACGGGTGCACCCACACACTAAGACAATGGGGATGTTCTATTGGGAACTCAACAAGGCCAGCTGGCCTAGGTCTGAAAAAGCATGGGATAAATCCGGACTAGCTGAACATAGCGGACAATGAGGAATACTGAGAATTCAAGAACAATTGCAGTGGGTTTTTGATCCTACTGCACATACTGGCTTTGTGGGAGCCTAGGCAGTTTGGATGCTCACCTTACTAGACCTGGATAGAGGTGTGCAGTCCTTGGGCTTCCCACAGGTCAGGGAACCCTGATTGCTCTTCGAGCAGATGAGGGAGGGGGACTTGATCGGGGGAGGGGGAGGGAAATGGGAAGCGGTTGCGGGGACGAGGCAGAAATCCTTAATAAATAAATAAATTTAAAAAAAAAGAAGTTTTTTTAGTGGTAGTATCTTCCTGGATTGATAGGAATTGGCTCAATTGAGTAAACTGTCTGTGTGTCTGTACGTGTGTGTGTTTGTGTGGTGTATGTTGTATATGCATGATGTGTGTGTAATACTACCTTATTGAACAGAGTGTGTTTGTGTGTGTCTGTACATAAAACTGCCTAACTGACCAGAGTGTGTTTGTGAGTATATATACTGCCTAACTGAACCGTGTGTATATGTTTATGTGTGTGTGGGTGAGCACACCTGTAGTACTGCCTAAAAAGAGTCAACAAGTGTAAATGACGAGTCTCAAGTCTCAAGTGTAAATGAGGGGAATAACGGAAAGAATTGTGAGAGTCATAACATGGTAATAGTGAATCATGTTCACTTCAGACTGGAGCATCACAAGGCCTTGAGGAACACCGGGAACATGTTCTGACTCAGGTTCACATGGGCTAGCTTTCTACTTTATACCAGAAATCTGAAAACTCCCACCCACATACTTCTTCCACTAAATCTCACCCTGGGAACTCTTGGCAGGTGAACTACAACAAGGCAAATTTCACTTCTAACTAGAGAGTGTCTTAGATTTGAGGCTGTTGGAATGACACCGAAGGTCTCAGATAAAGTCAGGGTATAGAAGGATATTATTAGAAATCATTTCATTGTGTTTTGTTTCAGTCATATTTCATTCTACCACAGGTCTCTGGGCTGTCCAGTTTCCAGTTCCTATCCATACAGGCTCCACTCATAGTGTGTGCCTCATGCTAAACCAAAGAGTAGTTGGCCACCATTGCCCAAGCACAACTTGCAGACAGGATAGAGTGTAGGTCTGGGATTTGTGTCTGGGTTGATGGCCAGGTTTCTATTTCTGGAGCCTGCGGAGTAAAGTCTCATACCACTTTCATGTCCAGTATCATCAGAGAGGACTCCTTTGTCACCAGATGGGAGCAGGTTCAGAGACCCACAGCCAGATATTTGCAGAGTGACTAATTTAGAGGTCTGTGTAGTAATTGGGGCGGCGGGGCTGCATTCCCAGCACCCCGGCCACCTGCTCGGCTAGCTTATGCCCCAAAATAATTACACAGACACTGTATTCTTTTAAGCACTGCTTGGCCCTTTAGCTCTAACACTTACAGGCTAATTCTCACATCCCGATCAACCCATCTCTAATAATCTGTGAGAATGGTCTTACAGGGAAGATTCTAGCCTAGTCCATCCTGGGTTGGAGCTTAATGCCGTGTGTCTGCCCGGGAGCGGGGCATGGCGTCTCTCTCAGGCGTCTGCTCCGGAGAGGAGAGATGTCGAGACTCTGACCTCACTTCCTCTTCCTCCCAGCATTTTGTTCTGTTTACTCCACCCACAGGGCCAAGCAGTTTCTTTATTGGTCAATGACCTTCCTCCATCAGGTCTGCATAGGGTTTCACCCCTAAGAGACTGGGGAACTCCGGGAATTGGAGGAAAGATTATAGCATTCAAAGAGGATGGAGGACAACAGGAGAACATGACCCAGCAAATCAGCTAAGCAGGGCTCATATGGGCCAACAAAGACTGGAGTAGCAAGCACAGAATCTGTATAGATATGTGTGACGTCCTTTGCATATATGTAATGACTGTTTGCTTGATGTTATTATATCCTGTTTTGTCCTTTTTTGGCTGTCATCCCTTGGAATCCGTCTCTTTTCTGAAGAGGAAACAGAGGGGAGTGGATCTGTGGGAGAATGGAGGATACAGCTGGGAGGAGTGAAGGGAAGGAAAACTGTAGTCAGGATGTATTGTATGAGAGAAGAATATTTTCAGTAAATGAAAGAGACGGGGGAACTTCCAATACAGTTGTGCCAGAATTTTCTTCCAAGGAAAAAATATAAGAGAATAATTGAGCAAATAAATTAGTATACAAATCCCTTGTAAGCACAAATAAGAATGGAGATATGTAAAGATACTTCATATGAAAAGAAAAAGGGAAGCTTGCCAGATTATGTCAGCGATTGCGTTGGTAAAAAGAAAGAGTGAACATGTATCTGATATTGGTGAGTGAAACACCGAATCCTCTCTGTTGTCACCATCTGGGACACACAGGTTGTTTCAGGAAGAGATCTCAGTCAGTTTCCACTTTAGGTGAACTGCACAGTTCAAGGCTTGGTTCTAGGCTTGCATGTCATGGCAACACAATTAAGAATGCCGATTCTTTTAATGGAGAACTTTCCTTTCTTTCCTGTCATGAACAACCAATTGTAAAGTCTTGATTTTTTTCACAGATTTATTTCTGGTATGTAGCCAGGAAATACCTTTTCTTCCTTTTTCCTAGTGAGTGTGTGGGAGACACAAGGCTCATGCAGAGGATGTACCTTAGCATAAGGATGGGACCATGGCTACTGAGATGTCTTAGTTAGTACATATCATGTGGCCCAAGAATGAGGACCTGATTTCAATCCATAAGCAGTATTAAAATCCAGGTGCTGCAATAGAATCTTGAAGCTCAATGCTTCATAGTTGTGGGATATGCTTTTGTAAGTTGAATATGTTTTGTTACCTTTATTTAGGAAATGGACTGACTGACCAATATCCTGACAAAATAGAGCCAGGCAGGAAATCCAAGCAATTAGACAGAAAGAAGGAAGATGGAGTTAGGAGGGCACCAACAGCACTGGACAAGCAAGATGTGAGGTAATGAACCACAATACTTTTGTTAAAATATCAAATAGTAGAAATGGGTTCATTTCTAAGTAAGAACTAGTTTGTAATAAGCCTGGGACACAGGGCAAAGTTTTATAATTACTGTAAGTCTTTGAGTGTTTGTTCGGGAACTGGTGGGCAGAAGAGAAATCTCCATTGACACATACCCTTTGGCTTAGCTGGCCATCCTGACTAACCAAACTAGTGAGAGATAACATAGTGGTATACTCTGTCTCAACAAAGAAGCTAGGAAGTACTTATTAAGGCATCAAGTTCAAGTCTATCCTCTACACATGTGTATGAAGACAGTCAAGCATCCTTAACATTTAACATACACTCAAAGAAGAAAGAAGTAGAGTTTCACGAGGAGGCAAGTCAGGGATACCTGGGCAGGGCCTGAAAGGACAATAACATTTAGTATCACAGGGACAGAAAAGTCTATCTGTTTTTCATTATCCAAGCATGAAACTGTAGAGCACAGGAGTCAAATGTCTCTTGTCTTATCTTCTTTATGTCTAGAACAAGGACATAAAAATACTGATTGTAAATGGCAGCCATGATACAGCAGAAGGGGAATATCTTATATACATGGCAGTCAGAGTTTCAGGTTCTCTCCATTCATTACACAACCTCTGTCACTTGAGGAGAACAGGACTGGAGAAACCAAGTGTAAATGTAGAGACTGCAGTCCAGACAGTTGGGGAACTTGTGCATGTGGGGGACGCTGTTGCTACCTGAGAGAGCAGACAATACTTCATAGTGTGAGGTAATCTGAAGCCATAGTATTCCAGTCCAGCTGTAGACTAACTCCATGTCCATTTCCAGTTTATTTTAAATCATTCCTGTGACCATACCAAGCCTTTAGCTTAGGAATTTTAGGAGCATCTGATGATTAAAACACTAAAGAGAAAAGAGATTTGTTTTCTCCCTCCCATCCAAATGAACAGAGGTAAAACATCACACACTGTGCAATGGCTGCACAGATAATCCAAACATACCCCATTACTGGGTCAGAAGGAACATTATTGGCTTGCCCAGGAATGCATATTTGAAGAATTGGTCACCAGTGTCTTAGGGCCCCTCATGTTTAGGTAAGCAAACAGGATAATCCCAAATCCCAGTGAGAAAAGGAGATTGCAACATAAGATCTGACAAAGTTAATTCAACAAGCAGCACACAAAACTGACCCCCAAAACATTCCTTAGCTGTTATGTACAGGTAACTTTTCTGGTTAGAAGCAAAATATGCATGCATATGTTCATACATATATGTATACATACATGCATGTGTATATGAACCAAATGTCCAAAAATGGGGAAGTGTTTGGATGTTTGAAGACAAATTCCCACCAGAATCTAGGATAGTTTTAAGCGTTATAATTATTAACATGCAAGTATTTGTGGGGATGAAAGATATAAAATAACTATCTATAAAGGGGTTTAATCGTGCACACTTTGGAAAGGCCTAGGCAAAGGATTAAAAAATAAATTACAAAGAACACCCTGCTTTAATTAATGTGTGAAATATCTGTTCACAAATTAACTAATAAAATGTTTAATTTATTCTAAAAATGAGTCCTTTAACACACATAAAAATATATGTGTTAAATGATAATGCTAAAATAAATAGATAAATAAAATCTTATCAATTTGATAAACTAAGGATAAATTGTGAAATACCTCCTTACTCATCTCTTTCTCTTTCCTTGTTTCTTTATGTCTCTTGTGTCGTACTGTTTCCCTTGAGCAACTTTTTTCTTTTTTTACCTCTCTTACATATATTACAGTGTCTTTACAATTCAACCAGTCCTAAATTTATTTTCTGCCTTAAAGAACCAAATCTGTTTGGCCTGAGTCAAAGCTTAGGAGGATACTTCAAACTATGAAAGATAGCCAAGTGAATCTAGGTCTGTGTCCCCACCACATCATTCCTGAGGATTTATGCCGAAACCCATCTTCAAGCATTGCTGGGTAGTTTCCCTCTCTGCCATTTGAAGGACCAATCCTTCTAGGCTTCAGTTCTATTTTCCTTTGCTCTGTCATTTGAGGGACCAATCCTTCTAGACCTCAGTTCTATTTTCCTTTGATTCTGCTTTTCCGAACACAAAACACATTGAATGTCTTTGTGTCACTAATATCAAAATAGACGTTACCTAGATCCATTCATGGTCTACTACTCGATATGTGTATTAGCACACTGCTTTTCTGGGGAATATCTTCATAAAACCTAATTCCCGCTGCCTCATGTAACAGGTCTGGCAGATACAAAAATTCCTAAAAGGTATATACAAAATTGGTCTATAAGGCTAATGGGGTTTTTCCAAGTATTCCATTCTGGGGAAAGGAAGGGAACCAGTCAGAGGGGTTATTTTCCCTCCGTGAAAGAGATTTCAAACAGTTCTAGCAACTACTTCTCAAGACACCTTACATAGTTAGATTAAAACCCAGATACACTGTGACGCATTTAGAGGTCTTTTGTGTCTGAATCTCTCCTATTGTGAATCTGTAATTCTTTACTGCCGAGGAGCTCTTCTTAAAATGCTGAGCACTTCTTAAAAACTTTAGCTTGTGCCACATAGGGGTAATATGGTACCACCTATTTGCTGCCCAGTCTAAACCTTAACTGTGCTGTTGTTATGGTAATTACGATAGATCCTGCCTGAGATCAGCACAGTTAAGCATAGTGGAACCAGAGGAGTGCCCTCAGAACAATTTGGTGCTCCTGAGCTGCACTTAGTTCCAGGCACACATCAGTACACATTGCCATCGAGCAAGCCATATCGCTTTAATCACAACCCCATTCAAAAGCTCTGTCTCACGCAGGAGTCAAACAGAGATCACAATCCCAGGACAGGGAAGAAAGCTGGCATTTTAAAAGGGCCAGTTTTAGCTGGGCGGTGGTGGCACACGCCTTTAATCCCAGCACTCGGGAGGCAGAGGCAGGTGGGTCTCTGTGAGTTCGAGGCCAGCCTGGTCTACAAAAGCTAGTTCCAGGACAGGAACCAAAAGCTACGGAGAAACCCTGTCTCGAAAAATAAAAAAAAAAAAAAAATAAAAAAAAAAACGGCCAGTTTTTTCCTGCTGCTGAGTCAGGAAAATTTCTTTGTGGCATGCCACCCACAAACAGCAAAAAACTGTGTTAAATTCTCTTTTCCTTTTAAGCCCTCTCAGGTTTTTAAGTGCAGTTAGTTACCGCATTGAGCAGCCTCTCTGTTGTAACGGGAGTGGCGGGCTGCTTGTCGTCCTGTCCACCCAGCTAGCTTATGCCTTAAATAATCACACAGAGATCTGTATTAATTAAATTTCTGCCTGGTCTGTTAGTTCTAGCCTCTTATTGGCTAACTCTCACATATTAGATTAACCCATGACCATTAATGTGTATCATCACTTGACTGTGGCTTACGGGCACATGGCTCTCGGTCTATCTCGGAGAAGTGAGCCATGGTGTCTGCCTCACTCTGCTTTCTTTCTCCCGCCATTCTGTTCAGTCTACTTCACCTGTCTAAATTCTGCCCTATCAAAAAGCCAAAGCAGTTTCTTTATTTAACCAATGAAAGTAACGCATAGACAGATGACCCTGGTACACCAGGTAAGGGTGGGGTGGAGTTCCCGGAGAGCAGAGGAGTGTGGCTGAAAACTGAGAATTGAGCTCTAAATAGAAGAAGACTTTCGTACAACCAGGGGCAGGACATGTAAAATGGGGAAGAGGAGAAGGTGGGTTCAGGTAGTGTGTGGCAGAGATGGAAGCCCGGCAAGGGGAATGGGGCATAAGTTAAGTGGGGCTTCCGAGGTTCAGGTTTTAAGCTCTCCACGAAATAGCCCAAGAAAAGTGTAGGCAGCGGGAAGGCTTAGTGTCTTAGGAAGTACAGAAAGGAAATCAGACTTTCCTCTAAATTTCCTCCACAGCAGTCTGGTTCCACATTAACCCGTCCCTGCTGTCACTCTTCAGAGCCCGCCCCTGACCAGATATGGTTTACCTCACTTCCTGTGAGGAGGGGAGGAGCTGGGTCTTAGTGTCCCTGGCACGGAGGCCACTTCTGCTGCTCGGGCCTTGCTGCCGGAGATTTCTCAGAGAGGTCTGCATTCAAGGTGAGGACCCTGAATATGTACCAAGGGGGAATATGTCTGGGATAATCACAGGAGCTGTGCTAGCGCTCAATCGAGCTTGCCCTGGGAAAATATGAGGCGTCTTGTAGCTTTGTATGTTTCTGGGAGGAAACGGGGACTTCCCCTATTAGAAGGTAACTCTGATTCTGAAAATGGTGGCTTCGTAGGTCACAATTAAAGCCAGCGTTTGACTTCTAAATGGTAAGGCAAAACGCTTGAAATGAATTTTAGTCCACCATGAGTTGTTTTGTCCTTGGGCTCTAAAGTGCCCCGTGGCGGAGTACAGAAGCAAAGGAATTCTATCTGACTTCATCACCAGCAAAATCAGTAGGTAATGTTCAGTGGAATGAAGAACCAACTCCTGCGAGCTGTGTACTTTTTCTTTTTTTGCCCTTAGAGCCAGTGTTTCTCTGTAGCTTTGGAGGGTGATTCTGGAACGAGATCTTGTAGACCAGGCTGGTCTCAAACTCACGGAGATCTGCCTGCCCCTGCCTCCTGAGTGCTGGAATTAACGGCTTGCAACATCACTGCCTGGCTCTCTACTAATTTTAAATGCTAGAGGTAGCTCTTAAAAACACATATCTCCTAAAACCACGCAAAACTCACGGGATTGGTCATGCCCAACACGGGCTGGTAGGAGGTCTCCAGTAGCCAAAAGAAAGAGACACATTAAGGTTTCAGATAGCCACGCCCATCTCGGGGTGTTGTGAGGAAGTGCCATGTTCAGAAGATATCCAGAGGCTTTGGTTAGGCACTCCCATCCCGCGAGAGTCAGAGAACAGTCTAACTGTGGTAACCATTCCCATCCCATGGGAGGCAGAGAAAAACCAAACTCTGGTAGCTAAGCCCATCCTGTGAGAGTCAAAGGAAAGCATAACTCTGGTAGTCCCCCCCCCATCCAGAGGGTATCAGAGAAAAGTCCATCTCTGATAGCCACTCCCACCCAATGGGAATCAGGGAAAAGGCTAAATCTGGTAGCCTCTCCCATCCCGTGGGAGTCAGAATAGGGCATAAGTCTGGTAGAACTTCCATACCATCAAGTCAGAGGAAAGCCTAACTCTGGTAGCCACTCCGATCCTGTGGAGCCAAAGAAGCCCTTTGTCTGGTAGGCACTCCCATCCCCTGGAGTGAGAGAAAAGCCTAAGTCTGGTAACCACTCCCATCCAGTGGAGGCAGAGGAAAGTCTAATTCTGGTACCCAATCCCAACCTGTGGAATCAGAGAAAAGCTAACTCCAGTAGCCACTCTCATCCTCTGGGTGTCAGAAGAAATCCTATGGCAGGTAATCACTCTCATCCTGTGGGAGTCAGAAGAAATCTTACCCTTGGTAGCCACTCCCATCCTGTGGGAGTCAGAAGAAATCTTACCCTTGGTAGCCACTCCCATCCTGTGGGAGTCAGAAGAAATCTAACCCTTGGTAGCCACTCCCATCCTGTGGGAGTCAGAAGAAATCCTACCCTTGGTAGCCACTCCCATCCTGTGGGAGTCAGAAGAAATCTTACCCTTGGTAGTCACTCCCATCCTGTGGGAGTCAGAAGAAATCCTACCCTTGGTAGCCACTCCCATCCTGTGGGAGTCAGAAGAAATCTTACCCTTGGTAGCCACTCCCATCCTGTGGGAGTCAGAAGAAATCTTACCCTTGGTAGCCACTCCCATCCTGTGGGAGTCAGAAGAAATCTTACCCTTGGTAGCCACTCCCATCCTGTGAGAATCAGAAGAAATCCTACCCTTGGTAGCCACTCCCATCCTGTGGGAGTCAGAAGAAATCCTACCCTTGGTAGCCACTCCCATCCTGTGGGAGTCAGAAGAAATCCTACCTCTGGTAGCCACTCCAATCCAGAGGGTATCAGAGAAAATTCTACCTCTAGTAGCCACTCCCATCCAACAGGATTCAGAGGGAAGTCTGTCCCTGGTAGCCACTCCCATCCCATGGGAGTCAGAGGAACTCCTAACTATGCTAGGCATGCCCATCCCTTGGTACTCAGGGGGAAGCCTAACTTGGGTTAGTAAGCACATCCCCTGGGTGTCAGAGGAATCCTAACCTGGGCAGTCATGCCAAGTGTATGACAGTCATAAGGAACACTATACCAAAGATAACTAGATGCTTTTTTTTTCTTTCGTTTTTTGAGATAGGTTTTCTCTGTAGCTTTGAAGCCACATATGAAACTCACTCTGTTGTCCACACAAGACTGGAACACACAGAGATCCGTGTGCCTCTGCCTCCAGACAGCTGGGAAGGACCAAAGGTGCATAGCCACCTCCCAGCTATCTGGAAGCCTTTTCTATTTTAGGATCTTTCTAGACAAAGTTTCTCTGGTTAACAGTCTTAGCTAGCTCTTGTAGAGCAGGATGACCTCGAACTCACAGAGATCCAGGTCCCTTTTATATTGCCCCAAACTACTCTTAAGAACCAGAAATGGAGCACAGCAGTGATGGCACAAATCCCAGCATTTAGAAGTCAGAGGCAGGCAGATCTTTGTGAGTTTGAAGCCAACCTGGTTCTTTAAAACAGTACTAGTGATATTACACAGAGATACCCTGTCTTTTTAAAAGAGGAAAACATCAGAAATGGAAGGATAGACAGAGAGCACAGCTGGTATACAGTGTTTGCTTAGAATTCCTGAAAGCATAGGTAACATGACAAATACGGCTAAAGCAGATGTTATTAAACATAAATAAATAATGTGGAAGTGTTAAAGTCTCCTGCCAATACTCTCCTGTACTGTTAGCGAGAAGTAAGAGGGTAATAGGAAATTGACCAGGATGAGCAAAATAGGAAGACAGGAAATACAGCAGTGGTTGAGGGAAGCGGGGAAGAGTATGATACTAGGTGTGCATGTCAGGAACTTTACAACAGTACCCATAACTTCACCAAATTAGTGCGGACAAAGAAACAGGGTCAGTTTCAAATGTCTGGGGAGGATACTAACATTCTGCCTGAATGAAAACTGAAAGTTAACACATAGCAAAGGGATATTTAAAATGTCCTGAATTTGGAGCTGATGGTGTGACAGCCCTCTGTGCTCCTCTGAGCCTGTTTTCTGAGAAGGGACGGCCATGGTCTCCTGTAGGCCCACTTTAGCCTTGTTCTCCAGTACCTAATATCAGTGAAGATATATGGAGGTGAGGGAATCACTTCCAAAATAATGGGGCCACTGCAAGTCAGGCTCTATACTGTGACTTGGACATGACACCTGTCATAACTAGCCACAGGCTCTGTTCCCAGGGCATTGTCAGCACAAGAGGGCAAAGGTTAGCATTGTTATTTTCCACATCTACATCGTATCTTGTGTATGCGTATTCTCCCAGTGCCTATCATGCTTTTTTGTCTTTCTCTTATTTTTTAAAGTCAGTTTATTTGTATATACCTCTGGTTTTCCCAGAATTCACAATGTAGACCAGGATGACTTTGAACTCCCGAAGTTTTCCTGCCTGCCACTCTGCAATACTTTTATTCTTTTTGTTTTTGATGTTTTATTAATTTGTGTGTACTGTATTAAATCATTTCCTGTCTTCTCTCTCCATCCCGAGTCATTCCTCACCATGTGGTCTCAAATCCACAGCCCAATTTATAATTATTACTGTTACATATGTGACAATATATCAATACATACATGTATTTTATATATTTTTTCATGTAACAATAATATTAATAATGTAAGAAATAATATAAACGCATGCATTTATTATATAAAGCCGTAAATACAGACTAATATGTCCATTTAGTGTTGCTTACATGTATATGGTTTTAGGACTGAGCGATTATGCCTACAGAAGACTGAATCTCCCTCTTTAAACAGCCGATGTGTACAGTGCTTCATCTAAGGGTATGGCCTTGTGAGACTTCACCATTCATGTTATGTGAATTGGTGTTGTCATTCAAGTTCAAGTCTCCTTTGGGCTTCCTTACTCCTGGGTTCTGTGAAACATTGCCACAGCCTAGTACTAGATGTGAGTAGAATTGAGAGTGTTCAAACACCAGAGAAAGGCAGCCATCCTTTACCTCACAGTATATATAAGGTGACCAGAGGTGAGGAATACAGGGAGTGCTTAGAACACTGATGTCATTATAATGTGTGAGACAAGGAGGGGAAAGAATTGCTGAAAGCCTGAGTGTTCTCAGCATGCTCAAAGTGCTCATAGCACGTTATTTTCCTGATTCAGGTATCTCAGTTCCCTGTTCTACTACCAAGACTCTGTCCTGCTGTCCCTGACGCCAGCCATCATGCCAAGGGGACAGAAGAGTAAGGCCCGTGCTCGAGAGAAAAGGCGCCAGGGGCTCAGGGATGCTCAAGCAAAGGAGGCAGAGAAAGCAGAGTCACCGGCTGGCTCTGATCAAGCTTCAGGAGATGCTAAGCCAAGCACTTCTACTGCTGACTTCCCACAGCAGTCTGAAAGCTCAGCACCCAGCAGCACTGCCAGCCAGGGAAGGAGCCATGGAAGGTCTGATAAGGGTGAGCAGGGCCAAGGGGATGGAAATGAGCGTCCCTCCAGGGCTCTACTCTCCACTAGAAGCATGCAGATGGATCTTATGACAAGGAAGACGGGAATGCTGATGGAGTACATGCTCCTCAAATACAAAATGCAGCAGCCCATGAGGAGGGGAGAGATGCTCAAAGTTATCCATAAAAGGTTCAAGGAACACTTCCCCGAGATCCTCAAGAAAGCCTCCTATCGATTGGATGTGGTGTTTGGCCTTGAGCTGAAAGAAATACTGCCACGTGGTCAAGCATATGAACTTGTGAGCAAGTTAGATTTCGAGGATGATGGAAGTAGGATCAATGAGCTAGGTGTTCCTACCAGGGGCATTCTGATTGCTCTCCTCAGTGTGATCTACCTAAATAATTACTGTGCTGCCGAGGAAGATGTCTGGCATTTCCTGAATGCATTAGGAGTCTATGATGGGGTCCCACATCTCATCTTTGGAGATGTCAGGAAGCTCATCACTGAAGATCTGGTACAGGAAAAGTACCTGGTATACCGTCAGGTTCCTAACAGTGATCCTCCATCCTATCAGTTCCTGTGGGGCCCGAGAGCCTATGGTGAAACCAACAAGATAAAGGTGATGGACTTTTTAGCCAAGATGAGTGAAACCACGACTGAGGATTACTCATCTCCTTATGAGCAGGCTTTGATTGAAGAGGAAGAGGAAGCCCAAGCTGCAGCTGCAGCCAAGTCTGGCACTAAAGGCAAGGGCAAGGGACGTACTAAGACCAAGTTAAGTCATCCTACTCACAAGTGAGGTATAAGGTAGCCTCTGTTTTATGATTGAAAAGGTCTGTTAATATTTTTGCAGATAAGCTGTTCTTAATCTTTTGGAGGACTTTTAGCATAGTTTTAACTTGGGGTTAAATGTACTCAGAAAAATTTTGAAGCCCGTTCCTTCACTACTGTTTACCAAGTTGGGAGCTTAAATTTTTTGGATTGATTTAAAATACAGTTTGCAAATCGAAATGTTCTAAGGATTTGATGATATTCATATGATACTATGGAATTAGATTAAGAAAATGTTGTGAAATATGAGAGAAAAATATTTAAAAGTGTTAGGTTTTTCAGTGAAATTTTCTTTTAGTCCTCGTTTTCTTGGCATTGATGTCAGGTAAATATACTGATTTTTTGATATTAAAATATATGTGAGAAATCAGCCGAGAAGCAGATCTTTTTTTACAATGTTCATGCTTTAACCAAACACGCTCTGCACATCTACACTTGCAGAGCTGTTTCCCTGTGTACTGTGCATGTTTGATAATAGAAGCAGGAGATCTGGAATATGCAATGATATTTTCTCTAAGAAACTTTCATTATTGGATAGAATGGAATAAGATCTCTACTTCCTAAAGAAACAATAAATGCGTTATATCTTCTTCCACAAATATATTTTTCTATATCCATTACAAGTTATTTTAAGGGATGAAGGTCTTGTTTTTCCTTCTTGTTCATGGCCTGGCATACAACACTTTCTGTAGAATCTTTTAGGGAACATGTTAAGAGTAATAAGGATAATAATGAATTAGATTAAAATGTTCACATTAATAAATGACATTTTCTGATAAGTAAATATAAGGGCTATTTAAGCACGGATTCTTTGTACCATACACATGCATTTTTATTATAAGAGAAAGAACTTGTTAAAATCACTTCTCAGTGGTTACCAAGAGTTAAAAATCTACCTGTTCCCATATTTACATGACAAGTAAGTGATAGAATTTAGATTAAGGATGAGATTTAGAGACAACACTTCTGCATTCCTCTTATGTTTAAGCACAATGTGACTCTTATATCAGTTTTATTTTAAATATTATTAAATGTGTCTTAATTGGTTGCACTGCCTCCACCTCTAGGAGATCTGTGTCCTTTTCTGGCCTCTTCAAGCACCTACACACACAAGGCATACACCTATACCCACACAAATCCCAAGGGATATTAGAGACCCATGTGCTGTGGGATAAAGTTCTTCTACCCACTAAAGATTTTTTACTTGCACAGGTTTAATAAATTGCTCATTGGCCAGTAGCCAGGGGGGAATTATAGGCAGTGTGAGTAAACAATTATTCTGGGAAGAGAAAAGGACTCCTCTGCATATCCACCCAGATGGGGAGGAAGCATGATGAAATGTTGCATTGGAAAAGGTACCAAGCCATGTCGCTTAACATAGATAAGAATTATAGGTTAATTTAAGGTATAAGAGCTAATTAGAAATAAAACTGAGCTAATGGGGCCAAACAGTTTACACCTGACATAAGCCTCTGTGTTTTGTTGGGACTGAGCAGCTATGGGAACTGGTAAGAGAGAAACTACTGTCTATGAAAGGTAGCCTTAAGCATGCAGGGCTAAGGGCAAGATGCAGGTCTGTAGGACCCACAGGAAACCAGAAGGAATAGGGGAACACCTGTGTGTGCCTGAGCGGTGGCATAAAAGATGTGATTTGCAGGAGAGGAGTCTAAGCCAACTCAGATGGGACCTGAAAAGTCTAGAGCTTCCTCTGAATTCCTAGAGCTGGAATTCCAACCCATGCTCTGCCCTGGCATGGGAGCTAAAACTCTCAGGTAAATGTCTTGTTTTTCAATCATGCCTCCAAAAGTTGGGCACCAAATAAAGATTGTATAATTAAAGCCCAGAGGGAGACATTAGGGTTCAACTTGAAGACCCAAAAGGAATGCAGACATCCACTGACTGTTAACATTGACCTCAGTCTGAAATGGCAATCCTGCCTCTAGGAATCTCAGAATGAGATGTAACTGGGAGCTGTCTCCACATTCTAGAATCCTCTCTAGTTCTGGGATGGAAGATGTGAACCACTGGAATTAAAGTCATGCACCACCCAGTTCCTATGGCAGCAAGAGTGGGATTAAAGTGTTACTGTGGCCTGGTCTGTAAGACTGGCCAGTGTTACCGTTTTACTCTATGAACTTCAGGCACCTTAATTTATTAAAATACAAATGAAAAGCTGCTACACCCAGGAGCAGCTTTCTCAGGTCAGGTAAGAAAGGAATAGTGAGGTCTGATAAGTACAAGAAAATAAGTTGAGAGAGGATCATGCAAGACAAAAATGCTCAGAAAAGACACATTCTGGACCTAAAAGTAAACACACATGGAAGGTCATCTAAGAAAAACCTCATCTTCAATCTGAGAGAGGCCTTTAGAACTGTCAGAACTTCTTTTAGTGGTAGGATCTTCTTGGATTGACAGTGATCGGCTCAACTGAGTAGACTGTCTGTGTGCCTCTAAGTGTGTTTGTGTGGTATGTGTTGTGTATGCTTGGTGTGTGTGTAATACTACCTTATTGAACAGAGTGTGTTTGTGTTTGTCTGTGTATAAAACTGCCTAACTGAACAGAGTATGATTGTGAGTGTATATACTGCCTAACAGAACAGTGTGTTTGTGTGTGTGTGTGTGTGTGTGTGTATGCGTGGTCACGCCTATACTACTGCCTAACGAGTCAACAAGTGTAAATGACAAGTCTCAAGTGTAAATGAGGGGAATAGCAGAAAGAATTGTAAAATCATATATATGGTAATAGTGAATCATGTTCACTTCAGTCTGGGACATCACAAGGTTTTGAGGAACACCAGAAACGTGTTCTGTCTCAGGTTCACATGGGCTAGCTTTCTACTTTATACCAGAAATCTGAAAACTCCCACCCACATACTTCTTCCACTAAATCTCACCCTGGGAACTCTTGGCAGGTGAACTACAACAAGACAAATTTCACTTCTAACTAGAGATTGTATGCTCTAACTAGAGATTTGAGGCTGTTGGAATGACACCAAAGGTCTCAGATAAAGTCAGGGTATAGAAGAATATTATTAGAAATCATTTCATTGTGTTTTGTTTCAGTCATGTTTCATTCTACCACAGGTCTCTGGGCTGTCCAGTTTCCAGTTCCTATCCATACAGGCTCCACTCATAGTGTGTGCCTCATGCTAAACCAAAGAGTAGTTGGCCACCATTGCCCAAGCACAACTTGCAGACAGGATAGAGTGTAGGTCTGGGATTTGTGTCTGGGTTGATGGCCAGGTTTCTATTTCTGGAGCCTGCGGAGTAAAGTCTCATACCACTTTCATGTCCAGTATCATCAGAGAGGACTCCTTTGTCACCAGATGGGAGCAGGTTCAGAGACCCACAGCCTGATATTTGCAGAGTGACTAATTTAGAGGTTTGCATAGGTTTCACCCCTTGAGAAACTGGGGAACTCTGGGAATTGTAGGAAAGATAGCATTCAAAGAGAATGGAGGACAATAGGAGAACATGACCCAGCAAATCAGCTAAGCAGGGCTCATATGGGCCAACAGAGACTGGAGTAGTAAGCACAGAATCTGTATAGATATGTGCGAGGTCCTTTGCATATATGTAATGACTGTTTGTTTGATGTTATTATATCCTGTTTTGTTCTATTTGGATGACATCCCTTGGAATTCTTCTTTTTTTTCTCAAAAGGAAACAGAGGGGAGTGGATCTGTGGGAGGAGACAGCTGGGAGGAGTGAAGGGAAGGAAAACTGTAGTCAGGACATATTGTATGAGAGAAGAATATTTTCAATAAATGAAAGGTGGGGTCTTCCAATACAGTTGTGCCAGAATTTTCTTCGAAGGAAAAGAATAGAAGAGAATAAATGAGCAAATAAATTAGTATACAAATCCCTTATGAGCACAAATAAGAATGGAGATATGTAAAGACACTTCATTTGAAAAGAGGAAGCCTGCCAGATTATGTCTAGGTTTGCTTTGGTAAAAAAGAGTAAACATGCATTCCATATTGGTGAGTGACAGACCTAATCCTCTCTGTTGTCACCATCTAGGACACAAGGTAATGTCAGGCAGAGATCTCTGTCAGTTTCCCGTTTAGGTGAACTGCACAGCTCAAGGCTTGGTTCTAGGCTTGTGTCTCATGCCACCTCAATTAAATTTATTAGGACAGCCGATTCTTTTAATGGCGAACATTCTTTTGCTTTCCTGTCGTGAACAACCAATTGTAAAGCCTTAATTTTTTCATAAATTTATTTCTGGTATATAGACAGGATATACCTTTTCTACCTTCTGCCTAGTGTGAGTGCAGGAGACACAAGGCTCATGAAGAGAGCATACCTTACAATAAGCATGGGACCTTCACTACTGTGATGACTTAGATGGTACATATCACGTGACCCAAGAATGAGCACCTGAATTCAGTCCATAAGCACATAAAAACCAGGTCCTGCGATGGGATCTTGAAGCTCAGTGCTTCGTAGGTGTGGGATGCCCTTCTGAAAGTTATGAATATGTTTTATTACCTTTCTTTAGTAAATGTGCTGACTGACCAATATCCAGACAGAATAGAGCCAGGCAGAAAATCCAAGCAATTAGACAGAGAAGAAGGTGGAATCAGGAGGGCACCAGCAGCACTATTGACAAGCAACATGTAAGATAATGAACCACAAGACTTTTGATATCAAATAGTAGAAATGGGTTCATTTCTAAGTAAGAACTAGTTTGTAATAAGCCTTAGCCACAGGGCAAATTTTTTTTTTTTTTGGTTTTTCGAGACAGGGTTTCTCTGTGGTTTTGGAGCCTGTCCTGGAACTAGCTCTTGTAGACCAGGCTGGTCTCGAACTCACAGAGATCCGCCTGCCTCTGCCTCCCGAGTGCTGGGATTAAAGGCGTGCGCCACCACGGCCCGGCCACAGGGCAAAATTTTATAATTACTGTAAGTCTTTGAGTGTTTGTTCGGGAACTGGTGGGCAGGAGAGAAATCTCCATTGACACATACCCTTTGGCTTAGCTGGCCATCCTGACTAACCAAACAAGTGACATCTTAGTTAGTGAGAAACTCTGTCTCAACAAAGAAGCTAGGAAGTTCTTATTAAGGCATCAAGTTCACTTCTATCATCTACACATGTGTATGAAGACAGTCAAGCATCCTTAACATTTAACATACACTCAAAGAGGGAAGAAGTAGAGTTTCACCAGGAGGCAAGTCAGGGATACCTGGGCAGGGCCTGAAAGGACAATAACATTTAGTATCACAGGGACAGAAAAGTCTATCTGTTTTTGATTATCCCAGCATGAAACTGTAGAGCAGAGTTGTCAAAAGTCTCTTGTTATATCTTCTTTATGTCTAGAACAAGGACATAAAATTACTGATTGAAAATGGCAGCCATGAGACAGCAGAAGGGGAATATTTATATACATGGCAGTCAGAGTTTCAAGTTATCTCCATTCATTACACAACCTCTGTCTTTGAGGAGAACAGGGCTGGAGAAACCAAGTGTAAATGTAGAGACTGCAGTCCAGACAGTTTGAGAGCTTGTGCATGTGGGGGACACTGTTGGTAGCTGAGAGAGCAGACAATACTTCATAGTGTGAGGTAATCTGAAGCCACAGTATTCCAGTCCAGCTGCAGACTTACCCCATGTCCATTTCCAGTTTATTTTAAATCATTCCTGTGACCATTTACTTAGTTTGAATAAAGAGGATCCCTGTCCATATGAAAGGGAGCCCACCCATTCATCCTGTCCACCCCAACTGCTGTCAAAGTAACTGGTGTTATCCCTTGATAAGCTGTCACTGAGGATGGTATCAGACGAACTGTCATATGGACCCCTTAAAGATGAGACTGACCAAAGTTTCCTAACCCAGGATACACAATCCCCATCATCCCCAAAACCTGGATGTGAGAATTTAGAAAAACCAAAGATGGGAGACTCAATCTTCCAGGTGGATCTCTGCTCCCTGATGTCACTTCCAGGGATGGAATAAGATCAGCCTAGGGCAGAAACAGAGGGGTCTATAAGTCACGTTGTGGAGAAGTCTGATTAGTAAAAGGCCTTTAGGGATTATAATTTTATGCACACTCTACCAAGGACAAGGTACCTACATCATATGCTCAAACTATATGACTAGTTGTACTAATGGTCTCACTAAATGTGCCTCCTACAACTCACTGGAAATTTACAGCTCGATTCTATATATACTGCTTTCTATTATCCCTCAGGCATATGCTTATAATAGAGAAGAGAGGAGAGCTCAAGTGGGCTTTGAGTCAATGTTAACATAATCAAATGGGCGCCAATTCTGTTCCCAATCCTAGTAAGTGTGGAAATAGCTGCTACAACTCCAGTAGGCACCTCGGCCTTGATTGTTTGGTACTGCACTTTAGGTAACTCAGTTTCTGGATAGACATAGACCTAGACCACTTGGGTAATTCTATTTCAAGCCTGGAGAATCAGTTTGACATATTCAAGATGGTAGTCCTACATAAAGAGGCTAGATTTCCTTTTTTTGAGAGAATGAAGAACCTGCATGGCCTGAGGAGAAACTTGCTGTTTCTATGTCAACTAATTAGTGCTGATTAAGGAAAACCTTGTCATGGTCAGAAAAATCTTCAAGGAAAGAAAAGAAATATCAAATAATTAGTGTATCAATCTCTGTTTAAATGGTCGCCATGCCTGACCACGTTACTGCCACCAATGTCCAGATCTGGCAAATGATGAGACTCCTGCATCTTCAACTGCATGTTCAGTTAAGCAAGCAGTCCACAGGATCAATTATGGTCTCCTACAAAAGGACAAATCACCAATTTGACTGATGCTCAAAGAACCAGAGTGGAATGTAACTGGGCAAGACAATGCAGAGGTCCCTCTCTCTTGTATTCTAGATGAGAACACTTCAGACATAACCAGAATTTGATCTCCTTGGTGTAGAATACCTTGCAAATATATCAAATGTATTCTAGGTCCTGAGGCCAAGTTGCCCCAGCTAACATCTTAGCACTTTTAAATTTGTTGCTTTTGCAGAACCCTAACTCTTCCAGTAGCAGCTTTTGTTAAATTGCTTGCAATCTATTCCTAAAGCTGCAGAGCAAAATCCCAGCATATAGGTTTTGGTTTTAAAAGCCGCTTACTCTAAATTGGTGGTTTTCAACCTTCCCGATGCTGTGAACCTTTAAATCAGTTCCTTATGTCACAGTGATTCCCAATAATAAAATTATTTCTGTTGCTACTTTATAACTAGAATTTTGCTACTGCTATACATAGTTATGAAGTATCTGTGTTTTCTGTGGGTCTTCAGTGACCCTTGTGAAAAAGTTACTCAATCCTAAAGGGGTTGTGACCCAGACAGAGGTTGAGAACCACTGCTCTAAGTCCTTGGGACTAAACTTAGTTCCCAAATAATTGAGTATAGTCCCAACCTGCTAGAATAAACACTCTGAAATGACTCTTAATTGTATGTGAGTTGTCATTCCAGTGGGCTCCCATAACAGGTTCACCTTTATTTTCGCTCATAGCAAGCTGAAACTCTAAGAAACAAAATAAGGATAAAAGATAAAACGTATGTTTAATCAATGTGACCACATAGGTAAAACAAATAGAGATTGGTAATGGTTCCAAATCTTTCTTTCAGAAAACTCACATGAATTTTTCTTTTGTGTGTGTGTGTGTGTGTGTGTGTGTGTGCAAAGTGCTAGTTTTATTTACAAACTTAAGTAAATGCTAGAGTCCACGGGAAGCAGTGAATGAGGCTCACATCTTTTAAACTGTCTTATGGCAACAAATGCTGAATCCTGCTTGCTGGAGGGTCGCCTCTCATAGAGCCTGGGTCTGTTGGTGCTTGGGGCCAAAGGCTATCACACACTACTCCCAGAAGCCAAGGGCAGAATCTCCCCTAAGAATCTGAGTACCTTTAACATCCTTCCTCTAGTGACACAACTAGCAAAAAGGGACCAACTGAGGTAGCTACCCAGTTCTTAGATACCAGTTAACAAATTCATGGTGTAGCCAATTGATTGCTTTTGCTGATTTTTTTATGACAAGGGGAGAACAATAATCAGCAAAGAGCAGGCAGTTTACTCAGAAGTCAGCATCCAAGGTGAAAGAATTCTCTGCTGAATTTGACATCACCCCCCATCCTCTGATACTCGCCCACTCGCTTCTCAAAGAAATTTGTCTTTCCTTCTAGTGAAATATTTTCCATGAAGTCAAACGGATTTTCTACTTTGAAAATCTTGCTGAACCCTAGCTCCAGCATAAGCCTGTCCGCCACGAATTCAATGTACTGCTTCATCAGGGCGCAATTCATCCTGATGAGCTTCACAGGCAGGACCTCCGTGAGAAACTCCTGCTCTATCCTCACTGCATTGATGATGATTTCTTGTACTCTTTGCTCCGACGGCTTGTGTACCAGGTGCCTGAACATCAGGCAGGCAAAGTCACAGTGTAAACCCTCATCTCTGCTAATAAGCTCGTTGGAAAACGTAAGGCCAAGGCATCAGTCCCCGTTTCTTGAGCCAGAATATTGACGCAAAAGAGCCAGAGAAGAAGATCCCTTCCACAGCAGCAAAGGCCACAACTCGTTCTCCATAGGTAGCTTCTTTGTCCCCAATCCAACGCAGGGCCCAGTCGGCCTTCTTTTTCACACAAGGCATTGTCTCAATAGCATTGAAGAGATATTCCCTCTCTTTGGAATCTTTAACGTAAGTGTCGATGAGGAGACTGTACATTTCAGAATGTAGGTTTTCCATGGCAATTTGGAAGCCATAGAAACAGCGGGCCTCTGTAAACCTGAACTTCTTGGCTAAAGCGCTCCACCAGGTTTTCATTGACTATGCCATCACTCGCCATAAAGAAAGCCAGGACGTGAGATATAAAATGTCTCTCGTTGGGTTTCAGCGCTTCCCAATGTTGAATATCCTTGGAGAGGTCGACCTCCTCAGCTGTCCAGAAGGAGGCCTCGGCTTTCTTGTACCAGATATCATGGTATTCGATGGAAAGACCACGAAGCGGCGGCGATTTTCTCTCAGTAAGGGCTCATCCTCAACGCTGGGCTTAGTAGATTCTTTACTTTCCAGTTCGGCCGGGTCCAGCAAGATTCTCCTCACAGCCTTGCTCGCCAGGATGCGGGTCCCGCTGAGACTCGGGGGCGTGTTCTCCATCTTGGACAGCCTTGCTCGCCAGGATGCGGGTCCCGCTGAGACTCGGGGGCGTGTTCTCCTTCTCGGACAGGTGGAGTCGCTTCAGCAGCGACACCCTCAGCTGCTGCTGGTCGGTGATGGTGGCGAGCGGGACGCGGGCGGAGAGCATGGCGAGCGAGGGCAGCGGCCGAGGCGACAGTGTGGGTGGCGGAGTGGCTAGAACCCAGAGCACCTCACATGAATTTTTCTAATCTAAAAAATTAAACCTGCTTTAAAGGCCAAGATGTCCATAATGATATAGTACTGGTCAATATGTAATCTCTTAAATCCTTATCCTGATTCCGGTTCTACACCATGGACTCTTTTGCTTGAGGGTATAAGTTAACTTTAAGATATGATTACTCTTACTCCTGGGAAAGTTTTTCCTATCAGACCATTGCCTTCCTTTGAGATACTAAACTCTTGATTCCAAAGATTAAAAAAATATTTAACTTAATGTATATATGAACATTAACATTTTAAATATTTTAAGGATTCTAATAAAATCCCTACCGCCTCTTGAAAAACAAACAAATAAACAAGTTTTTCAAGAGTCATATTTTACTGAGGCCTATGGAAGAGAAAGCCCTAAATAAATTTAAATTTTATTTTAAAACCTACTTTGAGGCTTTCATAGTCATCTTATCTTAGAGTTTACAGATCATTTTAATGTGTTACTCCATAGTTATGTATTTCTTAATCATTAATCTTTTTCTTAGTTAAATATTATAATGATAGGAATAAATAGCTAACTCTATTCAGCTCTACATGCCTTATCTGACCTTTGATGTTTTATAAACAGTTGTAAAAAAGTAAATGCTTTTTATAAAATATTCAGAGTATATACTATAGAAACTTAAATTTGTATTAAGTAATTTAAAATTGGCTAAGTAAACAAAATCTGTTAATACACTTTACCTAAGTTTGTAAGTGTTACCTAAGATACCATATGTCTACTGTGTTTTAGATGTAATCAATTGAGCTTTCAATTAAAATCACCACATTAAAGTTGTTTTCTAATCATTGTAATAGCAGTTAAAATGTTACGGTTAAAGTATGTTGTAAAAAGGTTTTTTCAATTATAGCTGTAACTAATTTAAAAATATATGTAGGTTAAAACTTTAAATGTCAATACCCTATATATAATGCTTGATTTTCTACAACATTACTTTTTTTTTTGTTTTTGAGACAGGCTTTCTCTGTGTAGCCTGGCTGTCCTGAAACTCGATAGATTATGCTAAGCTCAAATTCACAATGATCCACCTGCCTTGCCTCCCTAGTACCAGGATTAAAGGTGTGCATTGCCACTGCCCAGTTAACAATATTTTCTTAAGTATTGATCTGTTCTTAATGTTCTTTCAGTAAATGAACATTTAAAACCTCTTATCAAATTTTAATTTTTAAAAATATTTTCCTATTGGACAAAGCTTTTGCTGTTTGGATTGACAGTCATTTCTTTGATCATAAAACATAGTCTGTTTAGAGAGCAATAGTTACTTAAAATATGCCTAATAAATTGCATAATGATTGTAAAACTTGTTCTACTGGACAAATATTTGCAAAAAAATTGGTCTTTTAGATAAACAACACACAGTATCATAAAAGACTTTTAACCATGATAGTGAAAGTTCAAAGTTAGTTATAGAGTTTCTTCAAAGGAGAACAGAAGATGATCTCGTCAACTAAAAGGGAAAAACGGGATATCACATCAAAGTCCCCATTCTGATTTAAGGGCCAGGATTGTCTCCAAGTACTTCTTCATTCTTAGGAGGTGGTGAACTTTCTCATATCATCTAGGAGCACATTCATGTGGACACGGAAAATGCTCGATACGCATCTTCAACACCACTGACAGTTGAGAACATATTTCTCAGCTTTTATAGTTATTGAATAAATTTGTAATTAGATTTTTAAAAATATTTATAATATTTTAGAGTAATAATTTACTCTGTATATTTATAGATGATAAAATAATAAAAGTCTTGATTTTAATGAGTTATAAATGAAAGTATCATGAAGTTTCATTTGATCAAATCTTTCTTTGTTATAACTGTTTGCTTACCCTAAACTCCTACCTTATAAAAAGCAAATGTTTGAAATATGCAAGTTTATCATTGTCTTTATAAATGTATGCATATAATATATATTCTTATTATTCAGTATAATTTAGATGAAAGAAAAATTTCAAATTTTCAAATTAAACTTTAAATATATTTTCTCTAACTAGAGTTACTCAAAGATTTTGGTTAATTCTTATTTATACATTATAAATAGGATTCTACAAATTATATAAAAGACATCAATGTCTAATTCCACAATATTTATGATGTTTAATATCTTAAACACTAATGATTCTATATTTGATTAGTATATAAAATTCTCTGTGGTACAATGAACCATGATTTAAAAATTAATTAAGCTATTTTTTATTTTATTTTTTTGGTATTTTTGAGACAGGATTTCTCTGTGTAGCTTTTGAGTCTGTTCTGGCATTTGCTCTGTACACTAGCCTAACCTTGAACTCGTGGAGATCCATTTGCCTTTACATCCTAAATGCTGGGATTAAAGGCAGGCACCACCACCACTTGCCTGAAAGTTGATTTCTACCATGTAAATGTAAAGAAGAAAGTTCATTGAATAGAAATAACTATAAATACAAAGAGAACTCTGTAGTTAATCTTTTAAAATATATGTAAATGTTGGTTTATTTAGATATTGTGTTCATCTGTTAACTTTCACTTCATTCAGATAAACTGTGTTCTTTATTACTTAATTTTAAGTGTAGTGATTTTATGATACATGCAAATGTTACATCAGATACAGAGGATGTAAAAATAATTCAGATATGTTACTTAATGGATAATGGTTTTGATATGTTCCAAGACTTTCTTCCTTAAAGGCCTATACCAGCTAGACCTCTCTCCTGGAGCCTGTTTTCCAGTCCTCTACTCAACTTCAACTACACCACATCCTAGGAATCAGCCTTCCTAGCTACATGAGACCTTATAATATTTAATAAACTACATGTGGCCCCGGAATGCACAAATCATGTTCCTAGAGCTATAGGGAGAACCAGGAATGAAAATTGAAATGAAAGAGTATCTGACTGGAAAAGATTAATTCACAAATAAAATTGCCTGTGGAGAATGATTAGCTGATTAAAATTTCAGTACTCTGGAATGTTGCAGGGCCAGAGGCTAACTACCTTTTCGTGGACAAGTTTCTTTCTCCTGAGCAGCCATTCCTTGCCACTGTCTGTATCTGAACTTGCATCTTGTGACTGATTGAAACCTTTTCAAATCTATTAACTAACAGACTACCAGATTTCACTAAGCCAAATCTAAGAATGTTATCAGATAGCATCCTGAGACCCTGGGGAAGCCTCTCCCATCTGTTTGCGTCTGCCTATATGATATTTTCTGTAATGCATTTTAAACTTGCCTTGATTTGTGACTTTCTTTGTTCTATAAAAACTTAGTATACCTCTTCCACACTGGAACATGGAATTTGGGGTAACCCAAGTCTGTATTCTCAGGCCATGGACACTCAAAATGGATCCAGAATAAACAATCTTATTCCCTCAACAATGTATTCTATTTTTTAATTTTTACATGTACAAGTATTTTGCCTGCATATGTGTTAAATGCACTGTGTGCATGCAGTGCCCTTGGAGGTCAGAAGAGGGTCTCAGATTCCCCTAAAGGTATGTCGCATGTGGATACTGGGAACTAAACCCAGATCTTCTGAAGAACAGAAAATGCATCTTAATTGTTGAAATATCTCTCTGGTCCTTCAGCTTTCTAATTTTTTATTTAATGTAATTTTAATTGTTTAGGGGTTTGATCTAGATAAGGTGATCTCAAATGAGCTGATATTGAAAATATTGTATAGTTTAGGCTTGAACTAAACTTTCCATTCTCTTGGCTTAATGGAAACAAGCTGTCCTGTCTATCGGTCATTTTCCTTAAACATAAAAATGTGCTTTGCAGGCCATGTCTTAATTTTAAACTCCTACCTTATGATGCCCATTTCCCAATGAATTTAAGACGTAAGAGAAAAATGTTGTCTTTGCATGAATTATTACTGAAAATATATAATCAACATGAAATATTTCAAACACCTGCCCCCAATTAATATCATACCTAGGAGTCCGCAGAGGATAGAGATGTGCCATATAGCCTCTCTTGAACCTACTGAGAACATTTGTGATAAGAGAGGGACAGAAATACGAAGAAATAAAAGAAAAATTATTCTTAGATTTAATAGTTACATTGTAGTCATGATTAGGAATTAAAGGAAAATAGTTTTGTTCTGTAGAATTCTTACTCTGATGCTTTGTTTTTTTTTAAATTCCAAACGCCCCAAAACTAATATAGCCAACAAGAACTTATAGAAGAAGCACGAGCTTCACTGTACCTAGGTGAGACTGGCTAGACAGAAGTTGTGCCCTTGTGTCCTTTATTACCCCCACCCACCAGCATGGTGGTGGTGGAGTGGAGTTCCTGGAAAGCACGAGAGTGTGGCTGAAAGCTGAGAATTGAGCTCTAAATAGAAGAAGATTTGATTGCAACCTGGGCAGGACTCACAATATGAGAGAGAGAGGGAGGCAGGTTAAGGTGGTATATGGCCAGATGGAATCATGGTGAGGTGGGTGGAGCATGAGTTAAGTGGGGGCTTCAGATGTTCAGGTTTTAAACTCTGCACGAAATAGCCCAAGAAAAGTGTAGGCAGAAGGAAGGCTAAGTGTCTTAGGGAAGTACAGTAAGGAAACCAGATTCTCCACTAAATTTTCTCCACAGCAGTGGGCTTCCATAGTAACTCCTCCCTGCTGTCACTCTTCAGAGCCCGCCCCTGACCGGATATGGTTTACCTCACTTCCTGTGAGGAGGGGAGGAGCTGGGTCTTAGTGCCCCCAGCACCAAAGCTGCCTCTGCTGCTCAGGCCGCGCTGCCAGAGAGTTCTCAGAGAGGTCTGCATTCAAGGTAAAGACCCTGAATGTGTACCAAGGGGGAATGTGACTAGAATAATCACAGGAGCTGTGCTAGTGCTCACTCAGGCTTGCCCTGGGAAAATATGAGGCGACTTGTAGCTTTGTATGTTTCTGAGAGGAAACGGGGACACCCCCCCCACCCCTGCTCTTAGAAGGTAACTCCGATTCTGAAAATGGTGGCTTCGTAGGTCACAATTAAAGCCAGCTATTGAATTCTAAATGGTAAGGCAAAACCCTTGAAATGAATTCTAGTCCACCATGAGCTGTCCCAGTCCTGGGCTCTAAAGTGCCCCATTGTAAAGGAAGTCTATCCGACTTCATCACCAGGAAAATCGGTAGTTAGTGTTCAGTGGAATGAAGAACCAACTCTGCTATCTCTGTACATTTTTTTTTATCTTAGAGACAGTGTTTCTCTGTAGCTTTGGAGGCTGTCCTGGAACCAGCTCTCAGAGACCAAGCTTGCCTCGTACTCACAGAGATTTGCCTGCCTGTGCCTCCCAAGTGCTAGGCTTAAACGTTTGGGAAATCACCTCTAGGCTCTCTACTTATTCTTAAATGCTGTGATAGCGCTTAAAACCCATGTCTCGGAAAAACACGTGAAAGGCATGGGGTTGGTCATGTCCAACATGGGAAGGTAGGAGGTATCAGGCAGCCAAAAGTAAGAGCTACATTGAGGTTTAAGATAGCCATGCCTTCCTGGGGCTGGTCAGAGGAAGTGCCATGTGCAAAAGATACCCAGAGTCTTTGGTTAGCCACTCCCATCCCGTGGGAGTCAGAGGCACTCCTAACTCTGCTAGGCATGCCCATCCCTTGGTACTCAGGGGGAAGCCTAACTTGGGTTAGCAAGAACATCCCCTGGGAGACAGAGGAATCCTAACCTGGGCAGTCACGCCGAGGGGTATGGCAGTCAAAAGGAACTCTATACCACAGATAACTAGAGACTTTTTTTTAAAGATAGAATTTCTCTGTAGCTTTGAAGCCTCTGCTGAAACTCACTCTGTTATTCAGGTGGAACTGGAATGCACAGAGACCCACCTGCCTCTGCCTCCAGACAGCTGGGAGAGACCAAAGGGTGCTCAGTCACCACCCACCTATCTGAATGCTTTTTTTTTCTTTGTTTTTTTCGAGAGAACGTTTTCCTGTTTAGCAGTCCTACTTGTCCTAGAACTAGCACGCTGACCTTGAACTCACAGAGATGCACCTCACTTTTATATTCTCCCAAACTACTCTTAAGAATCAGAAGTGAAGCCCAGAGGTGATGGCACAAATTCCAGCATTTGGGAGGCAGCAGCAGAGGAATATCTGTGAGTTTGAAACCAACCTGGTTCTACAAAGCATGTTCCAGGTTGCAGGACTACTAGGGCTATTACACAGAGAAAGCCAGTTTGGATGCTCACTTCCTAGACTTGGATGAATGGGGGAGGACCTTGGACTTCCCACAGGGCAAGGAACCCTGACTGCTCTTAGAACTGGAGAGGGAGGGGGAAAGGAGGAGGGAGGGGGAGAGGAGTGTAGGGACTAGGAGGGAAATGGGAGGATGGGAGGAGGCAGAAATCCTTTCAAAAAAAAGAAGGAAAGGATCGGAAATGGAAGAATAGACAGAGAGCACAGCTGATGTATAGGGTTTGTAGAGCATTCCTGTAGAGCTAGGTAAAGTGGAAAAGACTGCAAAAGCAGACATCATTAAAAATGAAATGAAGGAGTTAAAGTCTCCTGTCAATACTCTCCTGTACTGTTAGGGAGAACTAAGAGGATAATGGGAAATTAATCAGGATGAGCAGTAAAGGAAGAGAGGAAATACAGCAGTGGTTGAGGGAAGCTGGGAAGATTATGATCCATTTTCAAGGTGTGCATGTCCGGAATTTACAGCAGTTCCCGTAACTTCACCAAATGAGTGCAGACAAAGAAAAAGGGTCAGCTTCAAATGTCTGGGCAAGATACTCACTTCCTCGCTGAATGAAAACTGAAAGCTAACACATAGCACAGGGATATTTAAAATGTCCTGAATTAGGAGCTGGAAGTGTGACAGCCCTCTTTGCTCCTCTGAGCCTGTTCTCTGAGAAGGGACAGCCTTGGTCTCCTATAGGCCCACTTTAGCTTTGGTCTCCAATACCTAGCATTAGTGAAGTTATATGGAGGTGAGGGAATCACTTTTAAAATAATGGGGCCACTGCAAGTCAGGCTCTATAGTGTGATTTGGACATGACACCTGTCATAACTATCCACAGTCTCTGTTCCTTTGGCATTGTCAGCACAAGAGGGCAAAGGTCAGCCTTGTGAGTTTCAGCATAAACATCACATCTTGTGTTTGTGTTTTCTCCCTTTGCACATCATGCTTTTTTGTCTTTCTCTTTTTTTTAAAGTCAGTTTTTTTTGTGTGTGTTTCCCCAGAATTCAAAATTTAGAACAGGATCTCTTTTGCCTAATGGACGTCCTCCTACCTGTACTTCCTGAGAGCTGTGATTATTTTTGCTTTTGACTTTTTATTTAATTTCTGTGCACTATATTTATATCAGTTCCTGTCTTCTCTCTCCATCCCAACCCATTCCTCTCCATGTTGTCTCAAATCTACAGTCCATTTTATAATTGATATTGTTATATATGTGACAATATATAAATACATACATATATTTTATATATTGTTTTATGTAACAATAATAATAGTATAACTAATAAATAATGTAAACACATGCATTTATTATATAAAGACGTAAATACAGCCTAATATGTCCATTTAGTGTTGCTTAAATATCTATGGTTTTAGGACTGAGCGATTTGCCTGCAGAAGACTGAATCTCCCTCTGTAACAGCCACTGTCTACAGTGCTTCATCTAGGGGTATGGCCTTGTGAGCCTTCACCATTCATGTTATGTGAATTGGTGTTGTCATTCAAGTATAGGTCTCCTTTGGGCTTCCTTACTCATGGATTCTGTAAAACATTGCAACAGCCTAGTACTAGATGTGAGTAGAATTGAGTGTGTTAAAACACCAGAGAAAAGCAGCCATCCTTTACCTCACAGTATATATAAGGTGAACAGAGGTGAGGAATACAGGGAGTGCTTAGAACACTGATGTCATTATACTGTGTGAGACAAGGAGGGGAAAGAATTGTTGAAAGCCTGAGTGTTCTTAACATGCTCAAAGTACTCACAGTACGTTATTTTCCTGATTCAGGTATCTCAGTTCCCTGTTCTACTATCAAGACTCTGTCCTGCTGTCCCTGACGCCAGCCATCATGCCAAGGGGACAGAAGAGTAAGGCCCGTGCTCGAGAGAAAAGGCGCCAGGGGCTCAGGGATGCTCAAGCAAAGGAGGCAGAGAAAGCAGAGTCACCGGCTGGCTCTGATCAAGCTTCAGGAGATGCTAAGCCAAGCACTTCTACTGCTGACTTCCCACAGCAGTCTGAAAGCTCAGCACCCAGCAGCACTGCCAGCCAGGGAGGGAGCCATGGAAGGACTGATAAGGGTGACCAGGGCCACGGGAATGGAAATGAGCATCCCTCCGGGGCTCTACTCTCCACTAGAAGCATGCAGATGGATCTTGTGACAAGGAAGACGGGAATGCTGATGGAGTACATTCTCTACAAATACAACTTGCAGCAGCCCATGAGGAGGGGAGAGATGCTCAAAGTTATCAACAAAAGGTTCAAGGAACACTTCCCCGAGATCCTCAAGAAAGCCTCCTATCGATTGGATGTGGTGTTTGGCCTTGAGCTGAAAGAAGTCCTGCCACATGGTCAAGCATATGAGCTTGTGAACAAGTTAGATTTTGAGGATGATGGAAGTAGGATCAATTTGCTAGGTGTTCCTACCAGGGGCATTCTGATTGCTCTCCTCAGTGTGATCTACCTAAATAACTATTGTGCTGCTGAAGAGGATGTCTGGTATTTCCTGAATGCATTAGGAGTCTATGATGTGATCATACGCGTCTTCTTTGGGGATATTAGGAGGGTCATCACTGAGCAGCTAGTGCAGGAAGAATACATAGAATACCGTCAGGTTCCTAACAGTGATCCTGCATTCTATGAGTTCCTGTGGGGCCGGAGAGCCTATGCTGAAGCAACCGAGATAAAGGTGATGGACTTTTTAGCCAAGGTCAGTAAAGCCTTGCCTGGGGTTTGCTTATCTCGTTCTGAGCAGGATTTGATTGAAGAAGAAGAGGAAGCCCAAGCTGCAGCTGCAGCCAAGTCTGGCACTAAAGGAAAGGCCAAGGGACGTACTAAGACCAAGTTATGTCGTCCTACTCACAAGTGAGTTATAAGGTAGCGTCTGTTTTATAATTGAAAAGGTCTGTTCATCTTTTTGCAAATAAGTTGTTGATAACCTTTTGGGAAACTTTTAGCAAAGTTTTAACTTGGGGTTAAATGTACTCAGATAAATTTTGTAGCCAGTTCCCTCACTTCTATTTACCAAGTTGGGAGCTCAAATTTTTGGATTGATTTAAAATACAGTTTACAATTTGAAATGTTCTAAGGATTTGATGATGTTCATAAGATACTATGGAATTACATTAAGAAAATGGTGTTTGAAATATGAAAGAAAATCCATCAGAAGTGTTAGGCTTTTCAGTGAATATTTTCTTTTAGTCCTTGTTTTCCTGGCATTGAAGTCAGGGATGTATACTGACTTTTCTTTCGATATAAAATATGTGTGAGAAATTAGCAGAGAAGCAGACCTTTCGTTTTAAAGGTTCGTGCTTTAACCAAACACACACTGAGTATCTACTGTTGCAGATCTGTCTCCCTGTGTATTGGAAATGTTTGATATTAGAAGCAGGAGTTCTGGGATATGCAATTATATATGTATTGTCTAAGAAACTCTCATTATTTGAGAGAATGGAATAAGATCTCTACTTCCTAAAGAAACAATAAATGGGGTGATGTCTTCTTCAAAAGAAAATAACTATCTATATTCAATGTTATCTTCAGGGAAGAAGTTCTTGTTTTTCCCTCTTGTTCATGACCTAGCATACAGTACTTTCTGTAGAACCTTTTAGTCAAAACGTTAAGTAAAATAAGAATAATAATTAATTAGATTATAAGTTTGTAAGTGTTACCTAATATTCCATATGTCTACTGTGTTTGAAATATAACCAACTGAGCTTTATACAAAAATTAACTCATTAAACTTCTTTTCCGAACTTTGTTATAGCAATCCTAATGTTAAGATTAAAGTTTGTTGTAAAAGATTGTTTACAAATATATTTCTACTAATTTAAATTTATATCTAGGTTAAAAAATTAAAATGTTGATTCAATACCATGAGATATAATGCTTGATTTCCTACAACCATATTTCTTTTCTTTTTTTTTCTTTTTGTTTTTGATTTATTTATGAGACAATATTTTTCTGTGTAGACTTACTGTCCTGAAACTTTTTCTGTAGACTATTTTAGTTTCAGATTCTCAGAGAACCACCTGCCTCTGCCTCTCAAGTTCCGGGATTAAAGGTATGCACAACCACTGCCCAGTCAACAATATTTTGTTAAGTATTGATCTGTTCTTAATATTCTTTTAATAGATGAACATTTAAATCCTATTCTTAAATTTTAATTTTTAAAAATGTTTTCCCATTGAAAAGCGTTTGCTGTTTGGATTGACAGTCATTGCTTTACTCATAGAAAGTATTTTGTTCAGAGAGTGATAGTCACTTAAAATATGCCTAATAAATTGCATAGTGTTGTAAAACTTGTTCTACTTGACACATATTTCCACAAAGAGAGCTACCTCAAAAACCTCAGCCATGCTTCTGGCTGGAAATTTGAGGGATGGGGGCATGATGAGACTTCCACTTTGGGAACTGTGAAAAGTGAATTGATGCAAAAGGTCCAAAATCAGTAGAAGAGAAGATGCCAGGAACCCCAGAAGTCATGCAGTTGAGCCAGCAGACAGTGTTTTTGGTGCACCTTATCTCTGCCTTCAGGGTCACTGCAAGCACCCTAATAGGCTTTAAGGGACAGGACCCCAGGTCTGCAAGGTAGAGTTCCTGTTGAGAGCCAAGGTCAAGCTGAGAGAGCCTTTGTGGCTGAAAGGAATTTTCTCCTAAGAGAAAGTGTGGGCTCAGAACCCTGATCCTGCTGTCAGGCCCAAGAAACATAAGCCTTGAGAACCATGTGAGAGTTTGCCCAGATCCTCTCCTCTGAGACTCAGAAAGGTGTGAAATCCTACGGAGACTGGACCTGAACCTGAGGCATTACTTGGCTGTGGAAAAGAGTGGGACACAGCACTCTGAGATCCAGGACAAAGCTGTCAACCTGTGTAGTAAATCTAGACTTCCATGTAAAGGACTGAGGCAAGGGAGGGTTATGTGTGTAGCTGACAGTCATGGGTGCATACGGGGCAGGAGCTCGAGCTTCACTCTACCTAGTTGAAACTTGCTAGACAGAAGTTGTGCCCTTGTGTCCTTTATTAGTCCCCTCCCCCAACCCCATGGTGGTGGGGGTAGGGGGTAGGGTGGAGTTCCTGGACAGCAGAGGAGTGTGGCTGAAAGCTGAGAACTAAGGTCTAAATAGAAGAAGACTTGCATGCAACCAGGGGCAGGACATGCAAAATCGGGGCAGGAGAAGGCAGGTTCAGGTAGTGTATGGAGGAGATGGACGCATGGCAAGGTAGGTGATACTTGAGTTAAGTGGAGTTTCAGAGGCTCAGGTTTAAGCTCTGCATGAAATAGCTTAAGAAATGTGTAGGGAGTGGGAAGGATTAGTGTCTTAGGGAAGAACAGTAAGGGAACCAGACTCTCCACTAAATTTCCTCCACAGCAGTCTGGTTCCATAGTAACCTGTCCCAGCTGTCACTCTTCAGAGCCCACCCCCTGGTTTACCCTCTCTTCCTGTGAGGAAGGGAGGAGCTGGGTCTTAGCCACCTCTGCTGCTCAGGCCCTGCAGCTGGCGAGTTCTGAGAGAGGTCTGCAGTCAAGGTAAGGACCCTGAATGTGTACCAAGGGGGAATATGTCTGAAATAATCACAGGAGCTGTGCTAGCTCTCACTCAGGCTTGCCCTGGGAAAATATGAGTCGCCTTATATGCTTCTGGGAGGAAACAGGGACCCCACTCTTTGAAGGTAACTCCGATTCTGAAAATGGTTGCTTTGTAGGTCACTATTAAATTCAGCCTTTGACTTCTAAATGGTAATCAAGAACCTTGAACTGAATTTACATCCAGTGTGAACTGTCCTGTCCCTTGGCTCTAACATTCTCTGTGGCAGAGTACACAAGCAAAGGAAGTAGATTAGACTTAATCACCAGCGTAATCGGTAGTTAATGTTCAGTGGAATGAAGAACCAACTCCTGCGAGCTCTGGATTTATTCTCTTTTTTCCCCCTTATTGACAAGGTTTCTCTGTAGCTTCGGCGGTTGTCCTAGAACTAGCTCTTATAGACCAAGCTTGCCTCACACTCACAGAGATCTGCCTGTCCAGGCCAGCCAAGTGCTGGGATTAAAAGCTTGGGACATCACTGCTTGGCTCTGTACATATTCTTAAATGCTTGAGTTAGCGCTAAAAACCCATATCTGGGAAAAACATGTGAAAGGCACAGACTTTTTTTATAATTTATTTATTTATTAAAGATTTCTGTCTCTTCCCCGCCACCGCCTCCCATTTCCCTCCCCCTCTCCTAATTAAGTCCCCCCCCCTCAGCCTGAAAAGCCATCAGGGTTCCCTGTCCTGTGGGAAGTCCAAGGAACCCCCACCTCCATCCAGGTCTAGTAAGTTGAGCATCCAAACTGCCTAGGCTCCCACAAAGCCAGTGGGTGCAGTAGCATCAGAAACCCAGTGCCATTGTTCTTGAATTCTCAGTAGTCCTCATTGTCCACTATATTCAGAGAGTCCGGTTTTATTCCAGGCTTTTCCAGACCCAGGCCAGCTGGTCTTGGTGAGTTCCCAGTAGAACATCCCCATTGTCTCGCTCCTGCCCCACACGGGCTGGTAGGAGGTCTCAGGGAGCCAAAAGAAAGAGATATTTTGAAGTTTAAGATAGCCACGCCCATCACGGGTTGGTCAGAGGAAGTGCCCTGTCAAAAGATACCCAGAAGCTTTGATTAGCCACTCCCATTCTGTGGGAAACAGAGAAAAGCCTAAAACTGGTAACCATGCCTTCTAGTGCATTTCAGAGGAAAGTCTTTGTCTGGTAGCCACTCCCATCCCCTGGGTATCAGAGAAAAGCCTAACTCTGGTAGCCACTCCCATCCCCTGGAGTCAGAAGACATCCATCCTCTGGTAGCCACTCCCATCTTGTGGAGTCAGAGAAAAGCCTAACTCTGGTAGCCACGCCCATCTCGTGGGAGTCAGAGGAACTCCTAACCTGGAAAACATTCCTAGTGTATGTCAATCATAAGGAACACTATACCAGAGATAACTAGAGGCTTTTTTTTTCTTTCATTTTTTGAGATAGGTTTTCTCTCTAACTTTGATGCCTCTGCTGGAACTCATTCTGTTGTCCACACAGGACTGGAACACACAGAGATCCACATTCCTCTGCCTCCAGACAGCTGGGATGGACCAAAGTGTGGGCAGCCACCACCTCCCAGCTATCTGGAAGCTGGTTGTTGTTGTTGTTGTTGTTGTTGTTGTTTTGTTGTTTTTTAGTTTTTTCGAGACAAGATTTCTCTGGTTAGCAGTCCTAGCTGTGCTGGATCTAGCTATTTTAGATCAGGCTGACCTTGTACTCACAGAGATGCACCTCCCTTTTATATTCTCCCAAACTACTCTTAAGAACCAGAAATGGAGCCCAGCAGTGATGGCACAAATTGCCACATTTGGGAGGCAGAGGCTCTGTGAGTTTGAAGCCAACCTGGTTCTCTAAAGCGTGTTCCAAGTTCCAGTACTACTAGGGCTATTACACAGAGATACCCTGTCTTTAAAAAAAAGGAAAAGATCAGAAATGAAAGGATAGAAAGAGAACACAGCTGGTGTATACTGTTTACTTAGCATTCGTGAGACCCAAGGTAAAGTTGCAAAGAGGGCAAAAGCAGACGTTATTGAATATAAATAAATAACATGGAAGAGTTAAAGCCTCCTGTCAATACTCTTCTTGTACTGTTAAAAAGAAGTAAAAGGATAATGGGAAATTGACCAGGATAAATAGAAAACAGGGCGAGGAAATACAGTAGTGGTTGAGGAAACGGGGAAGATTATGATACGAGGTGTGCATGTCAGTAACTTTACAGCAGTTCCCATAACTTCACCAAATGAGTGCAGACAAAGAAACAGGGTCAGCTTCAAATGTCTGAGCAGGATACTAACATTCTGGCTGAAGGAAAACGGAAAGGGAACACTTAGTTATTATAGATGTTGCATTTATCTGTTAACTTTTACTCCATTAGGTCATACTGTGTCTTCATTATTAATCTTAAATGAAGTGATTTAATGTTACATGAAAATGTTATGTCAGATACAGAGGATGTAAAAATAATTCCAATCTGTTACATAATGGCTAACATCTTTGATATCATCCTAGACTTTCTGTCTTAATGGCCTACATCAGCTAGTGCTCTCTCATGGAGAGAGCTGATCAGTCCTCTATTCAACTTAATCTACATCACATCCTATGGACCACCCTTGCTTGCTACATGAGACCTTATAATATTTAATAAACGTTACGTGGCCCTGACATGCACCAGTCGTATTGCTTGAGTTATAGGAAGAACCATGAATGAAAATTGAAAAGAAGGTGGGTCTGACTGAAAGATTACTTCACAAAAAGAAATTGTCTATGGAGACTGATTAGCTGATTAAAATTTAAGTACCGTGGAATGTTGAAGGGGCAAAGGCTAATTACCTTATTGTGGACGAGTTTATTTCTCTGTTTCTGAACTAACATCTTGTGACTGATAGAAACCTTTTCAAATCTATTAATTAACAGACTACCAGATTCCACTAAGCCAAAGTTAAACATGTCAACAGATAACATCTTTGGACCTTAGGGAAGCTTCTCCCATCTATTTGTCCCTGCCTTGCTGATGTTCTCATCAATGCATTTTAAATATGCCTTGATTTGGGACTTTCTTTGTTCTTTAAAACTATAAAAATTAGGACACCTCTTCCATACTGGAACATGGAAGTTGAGGTAACCCAAATCTGTATTCTCAGACCATGAACACTCAAAATGGATCCAGAATAAACAGTCTTACTTCCTTAACAATATTTTCTATTTTTTTATTTTTACGTGTATAAATATTTTGCCTGCATGTATGTTAAGTGCTTTGCGAGCATGCAGTGCCCTTGGAGGTCAGAAGAAGGCCTCAGATTCCCCTAAAGGTATGTCAGCATATGGTTACTAAGAACTAAACCCAGATCTTCTGAAAAGCCGAAAATGCGTCTTAATTGCTGAGCTATCTATCCAGCCCTTCAGTTTTCTTTCTATTATTGTAACAACCTCATAAGAAGTAAACTCTGATCTCAAATCACATGGAGTAATATATAATGAGATAAATGAGATCTCCAAAATAATTGTGAAGAATTCTTTTTTCTGTATCTTAGAGAAAGGGTTTTGCACTGAAATGCAGGCTGTCTCAGGGTATACCATGCAAGAGAGAATGCAACTGTAGTCTCGGCAGTCGTCATATCTCTCCTTCATGAGTTCAGTGATTGAAAGTATGATCCAAACTATCTCACTAAATATAAGATATAGAAATAGATAAAGTGGAATGTGCTTGGTGGTGACAGAATTGTATATTATGTGACGTCAATTAATTTTAAAAGATAAAAGGCTTATAAAAACCTAACTGAGCCGTCCAATTTTCAACAATAAGAGTTTAAAAAGCAACTCTAATGAATCAGGGTGACACAAATGAAGGTCCGCCTAGGAATTTTTAGCTGTTTCTATATACTGTATTTTTTTATTTAATTTAGTTTTAATTTTTTTCTTTAGGGGTTTGATCTAGATCAGGTGATCTCAAATGACCAGACATTGAAATTATTGTATAGTTTAGGTTTGACCTAAACTATCCATTCTCATGGCTTATCAGATATAAGCTATCCTGTCTATCAGGCATTTTCATTATACATAAAAGTGTGGTTTGCAGGCCATCTCCTAATTTTGAACCCCTAGGTTATGTTGTTAATTTTCCAACATTTTAAAGACATGGGAGAAAAATGTTGTCCTTGCATGAATTGTTACTGAAAATATATACTCAACATGACAAATTTCAAAGATCTGCCCAAACTTAATATCATATCTAGAAGTCTTCAGAGAAGAGAGAGATGCCATATAGCTTCTCTTGAACCTACATTGGGCATTGTACATTCTGCATTGGGGAGAAGACGGACAGAAATACAGAGAAAAAAAGGAAAACTATTCTTAGGTTTAATAGTCACATGGTAATAATAACTAGTATTTGAAGGGAAAGTATAGGTTGTTTCCCTAAAATTCTTACTCTGATGCTGTTTTTTCGAATTCCAAATGTCCCAAAAATTAATGTAGCCAACAAGAATTTCTAGCTGGGAGATTTTGCCAAAGAAAACAGCAGAATGAGTAAATAGCACAGAAGGGAGGGAAAAGCGTGATTTAGGATTATTGAAGGTGATCACTGAATCACAAACATGGGACTGGACATAAACATGTGGTTAATATAATTATATATGTGAATATTTCTACTTAAAACAAAAGACTTTATGAGCTAACGGCTGTGTTTAGGCTTGACAGAGCTGTGCAGATGAGTTAAAGTTCATTTTACTCCTCAAGGATGTCAGGAGTGAAAGTCCATGACATTTAAGAATCAGGAGGCTTGGCCTTAACTCGTACAAAGGTAAGAAGAGGCAGGAAAACCATTTCCACAAAGAGTGCTACCTAAAAACCTTCATCCATGCTTCTGGCTGGAAATTTGAGGGAAGGGAATCAGATCCTAACTGGGACATGATGAAACTTCCAATTTGTGTACTGAGGGGAGTGAATTGATTCAAATGGTCCAAAATCAGTGGAAGAAAAGATGCCCGGAACCCCAGAAGCCATGGGGTTGAGCCATCAGACAGTGTTTCTGGTGCACCTTATCTCTGCCTTCAGGGTAACTGCATGCACCCTAATAGGCTTTAAGGGACAGGACCCCAGGTCTACAAGGTAGAGTTCCTGTTGAGAGCCACGGTCAAGCTGAGAGAGCCTTTTTGGACTGAAAGGAATTTTCTCCTAAGAGAAAGCGTGGGCTAAGTCCCATAACCCAGCTCTCAGGCCCAGGGAACTCAAACCTTGAGTACCAAGCAAGGAAGTTTGCCCAGATCGTCTCCTCTGAGACTCAGAAAGGTGTGGATTCCTACGGAGACTGGACCTGAACCTGAGGCATTACTTGGCTGTGGAAAAGAGTGGGACACAGCACCCTGAGATCCAGGACAAAGCTGTCAACCTGTGTAGTAAATCTAGACTTCCAAGTAAAGGACTGAGGCAAGGGAGGGTTATGTGTGTAGCTGACAGTCATGGGTGCATACGGGGCAGGAGCTCTAGCTTCACTCTACCTAGTTGAAACTTGCTAGACAGAAGTTGTGCCCTTGTGTCCTTTATTAGTCCCCTCCCCCAACCCCATGGTGGTGGGGGTAGGGGGTAGGGTGGAGTTCCTGGACAGCAGAGGAGTGTGGCTGAAAGCTGAGAATTAAGGTCTAAATAGAAGAAGAATTGCATGCAACCAGGGGCAGGACATGCAAAATGGGGGAGAGGAGGAGGCAGGTTCAATTAGTGTATGGAGGAGATGGAAGCAAGGCGTGGTGGATGTGGCATGAGTTAAGTGTGGCTTCAGAGGTTCAGGTTTTAAGGTCTCCACGAAATAGCCCAAGAAAGGGGAGGCAGTAGGAATAAGTGTCTTAGGGAAGAACAGTAAGGGAACCAGACTCTCCACTAAATTTCTTCCACAGCAGTCTGGTTCCATAGTAACCTGTCCCTGCTGTCACTCTTCAGATCCCGCCCCTGGCCGGATATGGTTTACCCTCATTTCCTGTGAGGAGGGGAGGAGCTGGGTCTTAGCCACCTCTGCTGCTCAGGCCCTGCTGCTGGCGAGTTCTGAGAGCGGTCTGCAGTCAAGGTAAGGACCCTGAATGTGTACCAAGGGGGAATATGTCTGGGATAATCACAGGAGCTGTGCTAGCGCTCAATCGAGCTTGCCCTGGGAAAATATGAGGCGTCTTGTAGCTTTGTATGTTTTTGGGAGGAAACGGGGACCCGCTCTTAGAAGGTAACTCCGATTCTGAAAATGGTGGCTTTGTAGGTCACTATTAAATTCAGCCTTTGACTTCTAAATGGTAATCAAGAACCTTGAACTGAATTTATGTCCAGTGTGAGCTGTCCTGTCCCTGGGCTCTAATGTTCTCTGTGGCAGAGTACACAAGCAAAGGAAGTAGATTAGACTTAATCACCAGCGTAATCGGTAGTTAATGTTCAGTGGAATGAAGAACCAACTCCTGCGAGCTCTGGACTTATTCTCTTTTTTGTCCTTAGAGAAGGGTTTCTATGTAGCTTTGGAGCCTGTTCTAGAACTAGCTCTTGTAGACCAAGCTTGCATCGAACTCACAAAGATCTTCCTGCCCCAGCCTCCCAAGTGCTGGGATTAAAGGCTTGGGACACTATTGTCTGGCTCTGTAATGATTCTTAAATCCTTGTGATAGCGCTTAAAACCCATATCTGGGGAAAAAGGCGTGAAAGGCACGGGCTTGCTCCTGCCCCACACGGGCTGGTAGGAGGTCTCAGGGAGCCAAAAGAAAGAGTTACTTAAGAGGTTTAAGATAGCCACGCCCATCTGGGGGTGGTGAGGAAGAGCCACGTGGGGAAGATACCCAGAGGCTTTGAATAGCCACTCCCATCCTGTGGGTATCAGAGGAAAGCCTATCTCTGTAGCCACTCCCATCCCGTGGAGTCAGAATCAGTCCTAACTCTGGTAGCTGCTCATATTCCTTGGAACCAGAGACAAGCCTAACTGTGGTAGCCGCTCATATTCCATGGAACCAGAGACAAGCCTAACTGTGGTAGCCGCTCATATTCCTTGGAACCAGAGACAAGCCTAACTGTGGTAGCCGCTCATATTCCTTGGAATCGGAGACAAGCCTAACTGTGGTAGCCACTCCCATCTCGTGAAAGTCAGAATCAATCCTAACTAGGTAGGGAAACCCATTCCCTGTGAGTCAGGGGAATGAATCCTAATGTTGGCAGCCATGCCCAAAGTATGGGGGTCATAAGGAACAATATACCCGAGATAACTGGAGGCTTTCTTTCTTTCCTTCCTTCCTTCCTTCCTTCTTTCTTTCTTTCTTTCTTTCTTTCTTTTTTTGAGATAGTTTTTCTCTGTAGCTTTGGAGCCTCTCCTGGAACTACTCCCTCTGTTGTCTAAGCCGGTCTGGAACACACAGAGACCCACCTGCCTTTTCCTCAGACAGCTGGGAGGGACTAAAGGGGTGAGCAGCCACCACCCAACTATCTGGATGGGGTTTTTTTGTTGTTGTTGTTTGTTTGTTTGTTTTTTCGAGACAAGGTTTCTCTGGGTAGCAGTCCTAGCTGTCCTGGAACTAGCTGTTGTAGAGCAGGCTGACCTCGAACTCACAGAGATGCACCTCCCTTTTATATTCTCCCAAACTATTTTTTTTGTTTTTTTTCGAGACAGGGTTTCTCTGTGGTTTTGGAGCCTGTCCTGAAACTAGCTCTTGTAGACCAGGCTGGTAAACTATTTTTAAGAATCTGAAGTGGAGCCCAGCAGTGATGGCACAAATCCCAGCATTTGAGAGGCAGAGTCAGGCAGATCTCTGTGAGTTCGAAGCCAACCTGGTTCTCCAAAGCATGTTCTCGGTTCCAGGACTACTAGGGCTATTACACAGAGAAACCCTGTCTTTAAAAAAAAAAGGAAAAAATCAGAACGGAAGGATTGACAGCACAGCTGGTGTCTAGTGTTTCCTTAGCATTCATGAAACCCTAGGTAAAGTGGCAAAGACATCAAAAGCAGACGTTATTAAATATAAATAAATAACATGGAAGAGTTAAAGCCTCCTGCCAATACTCTCCTGTACCATTAGGAAGAAGTAAGAGGATAAAGGAACATTGCCCAGGATGAGCAGAAAAGGAAGAGAGGAAATACAGCAGTGGTTGAGGGAAGCAGGGAAGAGTATGATACTAGGTGTGCATGTCAGTAACTTTACAGCAGTTTCCATAACTTCACCAAATGAGTGCAGACAAAGAAACAGGGTCAGCTTCAAATGTCTGAGCAGGATACTACCATTCTGGCTGAAGGAAAACTGAAAACTAACACATAGCAAAGGGATATTTAAAATGTCCTGAATTTGGAGCTGATAGTGTGACAGCCCTCTGTGCTCCTCTGAGCCTGTTCTCTGAGAAGGGACAGCCTTGGTCTCCTGTAGGCCCACTTTAGCCTTGTTCTCCAGTACCTAACATCAGTGAAGATATATGGAGGTGAGGGAATCACTTCCAAAATAACAGAGCCACTGCAAGTCAGGCTCTATAGTGTGACTTGGACATGCACACCTGTCATAACTAGCCACTGGCTCTGTTCCCAGGGCATTGTCAGCACAAGAGGGCAAAGGTTAGCCTTGTGAGATTCAGCATCCCCATCACATCTTGTGTGTGGGTAATCTGGATTTTCTTAGTGCGTGTGTATATTTGTATGTCCCAGTGTGAATGCGTGCTTGTTGAAACCAGAGGCCTAATTAAGGTCATTGTTCCTTAGGAGCTATCCGTCTTGTGTTTAAGATGTGCTCTTTTTATATCCTGCATCTGGAAAAAGACTGGCTTTGCTGGTTCCAGAGCCCCGGGTATCCTTCTGTATCCATCCCAGCACTAAGATTGCAAATGCAATCCACCATTCTTTGCTTTGCTTTTACACATGGAGTCTAGGTTTCAAGCTCAGGTTTCCAAGCAAGCTCATTATGGATTGTGCTACCACCCCGGCCCATTCAATGTTTCTTGTTTTCAACCCAAAGTTAAATTTCTTTGTCTGATACTGTAGGGCCCAGTGAAAAGGAAGGTGTTGTTGCTATGTTTAACGTGGAGCCTAGGAAATAACTGGAAGTAGGGTTGAAGGCACCAAAGAGCCTTTGATGGACAATTACAGAATTCTCAGCACTCTAAGCAGTTATTTCAGTAGAGTGAGCCCTCCTGAGCTCTTCTCTAGGTTTATGGGCATCTTCTCTATGGCAAGGTGAGTGGAACAGTTCTGGATTTGAATAGAAATAAGAGTACTCAGACACCCCTCTAAGTCTGAATTAATGGAAGCTGGTCAGGAAAACAAAAGCCCAGTGTACTCTCACAGCAATGTTTTCCTCAAAATATGGGAAAGGAAATGTCAGGGAAATCCAAGGTGTTTGAAATCTGCCAAAAAGGGCTTGTAGTATGTTATTTTTCTGATCTAGATAACAAGATCATGTGCTCAAAGTAGTGCTTTCTCTTACTGACTACAGCCATCATGCCCAGAGGAAAGAAGAGTAAGGCCCGTGCTCGAGAGAAACGTCGCCAGACCCAAGATGAGGCCCATGGGCTAAATGATGCTCCATCAAAGGCATCAGAAAAAGGAGAGTCACTTGCCTGCTCTGATCAAGCTTCAGAAGATGCTCAGCCAAGCACTTTTACTGCTGGCTTCCCTCAGGGTAAGGCAGTCTCCATTACTGCTAGTGAAAGCATGGCTCAAAAAATGTCTGATAAAGGTGCAAAGGGCCAAGAAGAGCAAAATGGGTCTGCTCGTAGGGCCCCACTCTTCAGTAGAATCACAAAGATGGATCTTATGACAAGGAAGACAGGAATGCTAGTGGAGTACATGCTTTGCAAATACAAAGTGCAGCAGCCCATAAAGAGGGAAGAGATGCTCAAAGTTATCAGCAAAAGGTTCAAGGAACACTTCCCTGAGATCCTCAAGAAAGCTTCCTATCGTCTGGATATGGTCTTTGGCATTGAGCTGAAAGAAGTCCAGCCCAATGGTCAGTCCTACATGCTTGTGAGCAAGCTAGATTTCAAAGATGATGGAAGTATGAGCAATGAGCTGGGTGTTCCCAACAGGGGCATTCTGTTCCCTCTCCTAAGTGTGATCTATCTAAATGGCTACTGTGCCCCGGAGGAAGATGTCTGGCATTTCCTGAATGCATTAGGAGTCTATGATGGGGTCCCACATCTCATCTTTGGAGATGTCAGGAAGCTCATCACTGAAGATCTGGTACAGGAAAAGTACCTGGTATACCGTCAGGTTCCTAACAGTGAACCTCCGTCCTATCAGTTCCTGTGGGGCCCAAGAGCCTATGCTGAAACCAGCAAGATGAAAGTGATGGACTTTTTAGCCAAGATCAGTGAAACCACGACTGAGGATTACTCATCTCGTTATGAGCAGGCTTTGATTGAAGAGGAAGAGAAAGCCCAAGCTGCAGCTGCAGCCAACTCTGGCACTAAAGGCAAGGCCAAGGGACGTACTAAGACCAAGTTAAGTCGTCCTACTAACAAGTGAGATATAAGGTAGCCTCTGCTTTATGATTGAAAAGGTCTGTTCATATTTTTGCAAATAAGTTGTTGATAATCTTTTGGGGGATTTAGCAAAGTTTTAATTTGGGGTTAGAATGTATACAGATAATTTTTGTAGCCCGTTCCTTCACTGTTGTTTATCAAGTTGAATGTTCACATTTAGAAATACAAATTGGCATTTTGCATAGAACTTTGGTGGTGCTATGTCAAAGTAACATGGCATTAATAGAGGAAGAATCTTGGAGATAGCAAAATCGGGAGTAAAATATTTGAAAATGGACAAGAGTGAAAGTTGGACATTTGTGGTTTACTGTTTGTTTTTTCAAGCTTAAGAGATGTACACTTGCATTTGTTTTTTTATATTAAAGAATGCCTGTGAAATTTAATCACAGTGAATCAGATCTCTTTTTTTTTAAGGTGGATGCTTTCCCTAAACAGTAGTTAAACACCCAGTCTTGGGGAGTATTCAGACTTTCTACTGAGGATGTTTATTGAAAATAGGTCTAGCATCTGCCCATGCAGTGGATGATTCTAGAAGGTCTCATTGTGCATGAGAATGAAAGGTAATCTCTTCCCAATGAAGAAAAAAGCAAGTTGTTTTTGTGGCATTAGACAGAAAACATTTTAAGGTGTTTTCATTAAAAAAAATTTCTGATTGTTAATTTTATTGCAATTTCAAATGTTGTATACACTGTGGCATCTAAATTTAGACATTAATTTAGAAAAGTAATCCCAGTGGATGGGTAGCAATGATTCAAATCAAAATGCTCCTATTATGATCCCTATGTATTTTGTCCCTTTCACAACGGAGTTTTTATTAGTTGAAGAGCAGAGTATACAGACATTTCAATTCTGAAAACGTACCTAAATTCTGAAGTCATACATTGTGTTCACATACCCTAAAGAGCCATGTGTTGTTTCTCTTTGAACTTACTCCAGTGATGTTCTAGCCTACAACTTGGCAAATTTTCCCTACGACCTCACATAACAGTCAAATCTCATAATCCTTCCTTCCACTGATTCTCAGTTTTATGCCACACACTGTATATACTCAAAAGTTCCATAGTTCACAAGTTTTAGGAAAATGGACTGCCGTGGCAGAAACATTTGAAGTTCTGAGAGGAGTGTTTTTTTTTGTTTTGTTTTGTTTTTTTACTAAACAGTTTTACTAGAAACATGAGACCAGATCTAACTGAAAATGTTCCAGAAACAAATAGACAATTAAGACTCCAAATTGTGGTTTAATATGCTTTGTTGTAGGATGTAAAGCTAGCCCCCTCTACAGAATGTTATAGTGACCCCCAGACAGTCACAACCTCTCCTGATCCAGTATCCTGCTCTTTTCTGGTTATATCAGAAATAAACCAGCTAATGATTTAACCACTTCAAAACTGGGATGAATTGAGATTCTTTCCCACCTTTAAAAATGCTTCTAGAGCTATTTAAAAACTCATATTTACAAAATAGTTAATAAAACAATGTTCCTCTGAATTGTACAAGAATGGAGGCAGGAATCACTGACAGAAACAATCGATGGTGTTCATGTTAGGGTGCGAGAGAGGCCCCCCCAAAGAAGACACACAGCCCATGTATGCAATAACAAGAGTGCTTTATTAATTTTAACATTGGGTTGGCATATGGCGACCCCCAGATTATATCTTATTTTAAGATTATAATCTTTAGCATAGTTAGGGGAATTCCCGGGAGAAGGTAATAAATCTGTGACTGATTGGTGGAGGAAAGATTAGCGTGGGGGCTGATTGGTGGGAGAACCTAGTGGCTAGGGACCTTCCAGCAGCAGGGTAGGGAAAGCTATCTTTAGTTATCAGCAAACTGGGGGCACCTGCTGAGCCAGCAAAAAGACTTATGGGGCTTGCTGAGCCTGCAGAAGGGTGTCATGGGGTGTCTGCTGAGCTATAAGAATGCTGTGGAGTTTTTTGTTTTTTGTTTGTTTGTTTTTGGACTGTTTAGCTCTCTCCCGTTTCAGTGAAGTGGTACTAAGGCTTAGGTTTTTGTTACTAGGAGAACCTGATCTGCACCCCTCCCCAGCTCTTTTATCTTCCCCTTAAGAGTGGGTCATCTAGAGATGCATTGTTCCTATCTGCAGGCTTGTATTGCTGTCTTAGAACCGTCATCTGGACTTTGGAGAGAATGGGGTGATCACCACATCTCCAGGCTGGAATCTGTGGGGTACAGGATGCAGTGTCTTCTCACAGACTGTATGCTGCTGAGCCCAGAGTTGTTTCTGCAACGGACTTAGAACTTGTATGGAGGAAAGCAATCTTTGGTCATCGAATTCAGCCAGTAATTCTGTCCTAAGATTAGGGAGAATAGGGGTGACTTGACGTACATGATCTCAAATGGGGTCAGGTCTAAGGTATAAGGAGAATTGCGAACCCTGTAGAGAGCAAAGGGGAGGAGAGACACCTAGTCATCACCAGTCTCAGGGGTAAATTTGGATAAGGTCCCCTTTAGGGTTTGGTTTATCCCATTTACCTGTCCTGAATTTGGGGGACGATGAGCACAATGAAGTTTTTTAATTGATCCCCAAAGCCTTAACGAGTCTTTTTGTTAACTGAGAGATAAATGCAGGTCTGTTACCTGAGCCCAAGAGCACAGGGAGACCAAACCTCGGGATAATCTTTTCTAGTAGCTTCTTGACCACCCTGGCAACAGTCTCGTGCTTAGTTGGGAAAGTCTCAGTTTATCCTGAAAAGGTATCTATAAAAACAAGCAAATATTTATAGCTATACAGGTCTGGCTTTACCACTGTGAAGTATGACTCCTTTTTTTTTTTAAATTGAAGAGATGGCATGTGGACATTGGCCTACAGCTTCTGCTGTTTTGGCCTTAAGGTCAAAGACCTTAAGATGTCCTTTTTTTTATTTTTATTTTTTATTTTTTTTATTGAAAAAAAAATTCCGCCTCCTCCCAGCCTCCCATTTCCCTCCCCCTTCTCCCACTCCTCTCCCCCTCCCCCCACTCCTCTCCCCCTCCCTCTCCAGTCTGAAGAGCAGTCAGGGTTCCCTGCCCTGTGGAAAGTCCAAAGTCCTTCCCCCTCCATCCTGGTCTAGGAAGGTGAACATCCAAACTGGCTAGGCTCCCACAAAGCCAGAACATGAAGTAGGATCAACCCTCCCCCCCAAAAAAAATTAATTTTTTTTTGAGACAGGGTTTCACTGTAGCTTTGGAGCCTGTCCTGAAGCTAGCTTTTGTAGACCAGATTGGCCTCGAACTCACAGAGATCTGCCTGCCTCTGCCTCCCGAGTGCTGGAATTAAAGGTGTGCATCACCACTGACCAGCCAGATGTGCTCTTTTTTAAGAGATCCTGTATCTTTCTTTCTCCCAAGTGAGTACTTTGGTGTATTTGTCGGACTAGTTGAGTGACAAAGTCTGATGGGTCCTTCCTCCTTTTAAGTGTTTGTACATGAGTGGATTTTTTTTGAAGCACTTGGTCAGTGTCAGCTAGAAATTTTGGCAATGTAGGTGTTATCATCTTTGGTGTGGCCCCAGGATGGCTGGTGTCTGGAGGGCAGCCTCCTTTGTTGCCTTGTCTGCATAGCTGCTTCCCCTCGAGATTGGATCCTCTCCGTTTTGGCGCTCAGGACAGTGTATGATAGCTATCCCTTGGTGCAGCCATATGGCCTGTAAGAGGTCTAAACTCTGCTCGTTATTTTTTAATAACCATTTTTTTTGTTTCAGTCAGCAGTCCCCTCTCCCTGCAGATGGCACCATGGACATGTATCTTGGCAAATGCATACCAGCTATGGGAATAGATACTCTTTTTTTCTTCCTTTTCCAATTGCAGTGCCTTTATTAGAGCTATCAGCTCCACCCTCTGGACTGATGTCCATATGACTTCTTTCTCAGTTGTAACCACTGCCCCCAGATACCATTTTTGATGAAGCTACTGCCATCTATATACCATGTTACCTCAGCCCTTAACAAAGGGACATCCTTGAGGTCTGGCCTGATCCTGTGGAGATAGCTCAGAATGTCCAGACAATTGTTGAGAGGCTGGGAGCAGAGTAGCAGTGTTTAGAGGCACTGTTCTGGGTGTATTGGATTCTGGGTGGGTTTAAGAGCAAAGCCTGATAATAATAATACGAGTCAGCTGAGAGTTAGTGAGCCATCTATCAGGAGGATGTTTAAGTACCCCCTCGATAGCATGGGTGGTGGTCACTCTTAAGAGTTTGCCCCAAAGTTAGCTTGTGTGAGTCTTTAACTAGTAAAGCTGTTGCTGCAATTATTTGGTAGCAAGAAGGCCTTTTTCATGGACCCAGGGTTTGCATCAATACCCCTTTCGCCATTTCCTTCTTCTTTTCCATATACATGTGGAAGGCTTTGGTGATATCTGGTAGTGCCAAAGCAGGCATGTTTAGTAGAACCACCTTAATTTTATTGATGGCCTTTTTTATCTGTGGGGTTCAATCGAGGGGAGTCTTCCCTCTCCTTGTGGCCTCATACAGAGGCCAAGCTAGTTTAGCAAATCCAGGAATCCAGAGCCTACAGAACCCAGCAGACCTTAGGATTTTCTCACTTTGCGACAGTTGATGGGTTGGAAGATCTTCAGGATGATCTCTTTCCTTGCTTTTGAAAACCACCTTTTGCCCCCGTTGAGTATGTACACCAGGTAAGTTCCACAGTCTGGCTGAGTTGAGCCTTTTTTGCTGATACACGATACCCTAAGTCTCCCAAAGTTCTAAGCAGCCCCTTAGTGGCAGCTTGGTAGGTGTTTAAAGCGTCAGCTGCTATTAGGCGGTCATTCACTTAAATAGGCCAAATGGCAAGGGACCAAGATACCCAGGTCTCTGAGGCACTTAATATGGGGAGTGATCCCCTGCTTGGCCTCTCTGGGCATTGGGTATTGTTTGACATGCATTGGTGTTGCACTTGCCTTTAGCTGTTTCTGCCCATACTTGGGATTTTTTTTTTGAGCCAATTTTAGAGCAGATCTCTATGTGTCTCTGATTTGGGGGGCCTGTAAACAAACTGGATGTGGGCCCCATTATAACAAATAAGTCTTTTTTAAACATAAAGAGTGGGTTACTCGACCTTTTTTTAATGTTCACTGATCTTTGAATAGTCCATGAATACCAGTTCATCCCCGTGGCCCCTTGCACCCACGATTGTTTTAGTGACATTTTGCCTAGGGGTTGTTTTAGAATGGAGTGCTCTGCTCCTGCATCCACTAGAAAAACAGTGGGTTTCCCCTCCACCTTTAGGATCACCTAAGGCTCGAGGAGAGGCTCTGAGCCCTGTCCTCTTTAGTTACTTTTGTTGTTGTTGTTGTTTAAGTACCTTTACTTTTGAGTCCTGTCATTTAGGGCATTTAGTTTTTTTAAATGACCCAACTTCCTACAGAAGGCACATTGGCCTTTCTGCAGACTAGGCCTATTGCGCAGTCCCTGCTTTAGGCCTTTCCCTTTACATGGTGAATCTCCAAATGCCAGTCCTGTTTTCTAACATCTGGACTGCTTTACACAGCCAGAATGACTTTGGTGAGCCCCCATGTCTGTCTTTTTAAAGCTTTGATGAGCCCCTTAGTCTGTCTGTTTTGGGGGATGGTCTCCCTATTATTGAATACTTTTTCAGCAACTGCAATAAGTTTAGCCAACCTCTTAACTTTAAAACCTTTTAGTCCCTGTAACTTACGTCAGATATCTGGAGCTGACTGGTTGGCAAAAGCCATGCTGACTACAGACCAATTTTTTGGTGCTTCCAGATTTAAGGGTGTATAGATTTTATAAGCTTCTATCAGCCTCTCTAGGAATGTTCTTGGTGTTAATTTAGGAGTCTGGAGTACCTCACTTTGGATAAATTTATGGGCCACCTCATGGCAGCCCATAGACCCTCCATTAGAGTCTGGCGGTAGACTTTCAGCATCTCCCTACCTTATGCTGTGTTGAAATCCCAGTTGAGTCATGTCACAGGAACCCCAACATTTATGAAATCTACGTTGGTGGCCAGTCTTCCATCTGGGCATGGAACCAAATTCCAAGCCTCTGTTCTGATCTTTCCTCAGTAGTGAAGAGGACCTGGAGCAGTTGGAAACAATCATCTTCTGTGGTCTGCTGAGTGAAAAGGACAAAATCCAACAGGTCAACCATCCTTAAAGGCTTTTCAGAAAACTTAGGATTTGGTAATTTCTAATTATAAAGGTTGTTAGTGACAAGGGGCCAATGGACTAGCTGATGCCTGCCCTCAGCATCAGGTTGGCCCACAGGGCACAATAGAAGGGCCATGGAGTCAGGCCAGGCTGGCAGCTCCTCCCTCTGAGAATGCTAATGTGTGTATATGTGGGGTCTCCTCCACTCCTCCCCATCTTCCCTCTAGGTCCTCTTATCCTGGGGCACCTGGGGGTAATATAGTAGGATAAAAAAAGAACTCCTCTTCCAAGTTGTTTGGAGAAGGAAAGACAGGGTATAGCGGTGCAGTAGGCAATCATTTCTTCCCCCTCTCTCCTTTGAAGAGTATGACTCCATTCCTAACACAAACATTTTAGAGTGAATCATTAGCTTTGTTTGTTAATGAAGAAAATAATCAAAATTAGCATAACATGATCAAATCTCATACCTCCTCTGACCTTCTACAACTTACTATACTCCTCAGTTTTTTTTAAATCTAAGCTCCTCTGATTTGCCAGACTTTTTTATTTTATACCTTTTTTTTCTTTTCTGTTTAATCTCCTGAATTTTTTTTAGACAACATGAAAACTTTTTTCAAAGTCCTTCTTGTGGTTTCCTTTAGTAGTCTAGAGTATTGTATGCCTATAACACTTTAAACAAGAACAGAAACATACATATACCATAACTGAAATAACTCTTAATTTGAATCATCACATAAAAACCTGTAGCAATTTTTCTTCTTACCCTAACCAATGATAATTTTTAACCAACCCCTCTAAATGATGACAATATTTATAACCCATTGGATCTGAATGAAGAAAAACCACACTTTTTTTTTGTGGAAACAAAAGCATAAATTTTCCTAGGCAGTGTCAGAAAGGAAAGGGTTAAGGGGAAATAACTGGCAGCAAGGACCTTGGTCCATGGTGAAGAATTTGGCTCAGGAAGGAAAGGTGTATCTGCGCAAAATAAATGCAATGCAGATATCAAAGAATATTTACCACTTTAATGATAAACTTACAGAACCGAAGTTCCAGCATAGTACAGGAGGTAGGGAGGAAAAAAGGGGCCAAGCCGCCTCTCCGCTCGCCCATTTATTGGCAGGCATTCACCCGAGGCAAACCCCACCCCCTAAAGGGGCTGTCTTAACCCTACATCTGCCCCTTTTGGCTAAATAAGACAGAACTAAACCAAATATAACTATAAACAATAATAACAAATGATAAATATAACAAACAATATTGAGAACAAAAGTTTTGCTAGAGAGTAACTACAATTAAATAATCTTCAACTCCATCAAAGGTCTGAGAAGGGAGTAAATATTACTTAACAAATGAGAGATATCTGAAATGTGCAACAAATGACAGAGACAACTGACTACCTGGGCAATCACCCAAAATCTCGTTTGCAATGTTGAGTCAACCAACTTTGGCTAAGGCCTAACATAACTGACATACCATTATCAAATGCAAGGAACTTTCTTAGAATTATCCTACCCTGTCTTGGCAAGATAAGACAATCCTGTTTCATATCTTAGTCAGTAGTTGAGGTATGGGTTTTTCTTAACCCAAAGGCCAGTTCTGCCAAGAAGACAAGCTCCCAGTGGAGTGTCTTTGGTGCTCAACGTTCTCTCGGGAGTAGAGTGGTGTTGCCAGGAGTAATTGTGTCTCGATGGCACAGAATTCCAGGTTAGATTAAAGGCCATTTTCTACAGCTCTTCAAAGAGGCTGAAGATTATACTATCTATACTAAAAATAATCTCTATGTATCTAAAAGACCTGATTAACCTAAAAATAATATGACAAACATATAATTCTCAATACCTATCTAATTTGAAAACTAAGAGAATAAACAATTGTGCAATATATGAAGACAATGATCTTCACCTGTAAACAATATCATTACATATCCAAATGTAAACAATGTTATTACATAAATAGTACCAGAGGTAGAAATGTACATTGTGATATGATAGATGTATCCATACAATATAAGCATACTCTTATACAAAAATAGAGGTAGGAACACTCACATTCAATAGCCAATATATCAATATACAAGAAACAGTACCAATATAATTTTATAAAAACAGTAAGTCACAAATACCAATCATCCCATCAAACCAGTTAATCCCCCTCTTTTTTTTGAATATACCCCTAATTTCATACAATATCTCCCCATCCCCTCAACCCTAAACCAACCACTAAAAGATGTCCCTAACCCTGTGGGCAAACTCTGTTGGGAGAGGGGACGTCGTCCTCTTAGATTGCTTCTAGCTGACATGGGGGCGACGTACTTCTTAGGGGCCCCTGTGAAAGCAAATGATGGTAAAATTCCCAAATTAACCTTTGACTTAAGAAAATTATAACTAGTCTCTGAGTGTTTTGAGAAGGTCCGGCCAGAGCATTGTCAAAAATGTGCATCATACGAAATTGTCTCTTGCAGTTGGTACCAAAAAACAGGTCTAAAATTAGTGCTTAAAAAAAAAAATTCATGACGTCATAAAAACCAGATTGAGTTGATGTTGTGGGGCCCCATCTTCATCCTGGAAACTTCAAAGATTACTGTAGGAAAATATGTTGCTTGTTATGGGAAATTTAAACATTAACAACAAGGACATATACTGACATATAAAGAAAGACACAGATGTGAGGGAAGGCAAAGAAAGTTTATCAAGTACATAATTATTCTTATTCTGTCCCATTTCATGGCTCCTGACCTGAGACAGAAACTCTGAAATATCGCTTATCAACAGGCTTGGAATTGAAGAGGGACTGAACCATAGTCCAACTCCAAAACCAGCTCTACACATTTATAAGGAAGTGTTCAATAAAACATATAAATATATATAAAAAATCAATACGTACAGTATGTATAGATACCTAGTGGGTCGTAACTATTTTCCATCCATCAGTAATTAAATATTCAGGGTCTCTTAAATTCTTTGAAGATGAGTATTTTCCTGTGGAGATAAGAAAAGAACCCTGCCCCCAACATATCTGTAATCCTTACCATCAGAATGCCAGTCATCCTTGTGAATGAATTGTTATTTATCTTTTCCAAGTGACTTCTCTTCTGCAAACCGAACCTTTATTAATTTTGACGGTATCCATAATTTTTCCACACCTGTGGAGATAAGAGCAAAACCCCTTCCCCAACGCAGTACATCTCCTGGCATCCATTGTGAGGTCAGCACATCCTTGAAATAAACTGGTTGATTTAGTTCAGCAGACTTTTCCATTATCCAATGTCTTTCTGCAGCCGTCGTTCCCTTCTCATTAGCGTTGAGAAAATTCAAGGTTAACAAAGCATTATGTAACCTATTTCTGGGGGTGTTTTCCACCCCTTTCTGTTTGTTCAACATATCCTTTATAGCTCGATTTGATCTTTCTATGACTGCTTGACCTGTAGGATTGTATGGTATACCTGTAACATGCTTGATATTGTAATAATCAAAAAACCGTTTCATTTTCCTAGAGACATAAGCAGGACCATTATCTGTCTTTATTTGTGTAGGTATACCCATGATAGCCAAGACTTCTAATAAATGAGTGATTACTGAATCAGCTTTTTCTGAACTTAAAGCAGTTGCCCACTGAAAGCCTGAATAAGTGTCAATGGTGTGATGAACATACTTCAATTTGCCAAATTCTGCAAAGTGGAACACATCCATCTGCCAGATTTCATTCCTATGGGTGCCCTTTGGATTAGCCCCTGCTGGCAGTGGCGTTTGGTTATAGAAAGAGCAGGTAGGGCATTTCTTCACAATCTCCTTAGCTTGTTGCCATGTAATAGAAAACTCTTTCTTCAAACCTTTGCTATTAACATGATGTTTTTTTATGAAATTCAGAGGCTTGTAGCACACTACCAATCAATAATTGATCAATTTCTGCATTACCTTGTGCTAGAGGACCTGGCAGACCCGTATGGGATCGGATGTGTGTTATGTACATAGGGCAAAGCATGTTCCTGATCAAATCTTGAACCTGGATAAACAATGAGGTTAGTTCTGTATCATCAGGTATAAATTCAGCAGTTTCAATATGTAAAATAACTCTTTCTGCATATTGTGAATCAGTAACTATATTAATAGGTTCTTTAAAATCTCTTAGTACCATAAGAATGGCATATAATTCTGCCTTCTGGACATAGGCATAATGTCATAAGGACTTTGTTCCACCTTACCCAAGTCTTCTGATTTGTAACCTGCCTTCCCTGATTTATTGGCATCAGTATAGAATGTACAGGCTCCAGTTATTGGAGCATCATGGACTATTCGAGGAAGGATCCAAGAAGTTCTCTTTATGAAGTTGAGCTGCTTGCTTTTTGGATAGTTGTTATTAATGTCTCCCAAAAAATTAGCACAAGCTCTTTGCCATGGTTCATTATCTTCCCATAATTTCTTTAGTTCATCAGCAGTGAAAGGCACTATAATTTCTGCTGGGTCTATGCTTGCTAGTTGATGAAGTCTCAGCTTGCCTTTTATAATTAGCTCAGAGACTTTTTCCACATAAGTTTTCAGTTTCTCACTTGGTTTATGTGGTAAAAAGATCCATTCCAAGATAATATCATCTCTCTACATTAAAATTCCTGTAGGAGAAATTTTTGATGGTAATATGACAAGAATACAATCGAGCTCTGGATTTACTCTGTCCACATGTGCCTGTTGTAATTTCTCCTCAATCATTGTCAGTTCCTTTTCTGCTTCAGCTGTTAATTCTCTGGGACTGTTTAAATCTTTATCACCATCCAAGGTCTTGTTCAAATGAATTATTAGATCAGGTGTTATCCCAATAGCTGGTCGTAAACTGGAAATGTCTCGTAACAGTCTTTGAAAGTCATTAAGAGTCCATAGGTGATCTCTCCGAATTTGTGCCTTCTGTGTCTTAATTTTTTGCAAACCTAAATAATTAATAGAATCTCCCTTCTGAATCTTTTCAGGAGCAATTTGCAATCCCCATTTAGGTAAAAGTATCTTTAATTCTTCAAACAGTCTGTTCAAGGTATCTGTGTTTGAATCAGATAACAATATGTCGTCCATGTAATGGTATACTATAGATTTGGGAAATTTCTTGCGTGTTATTTGCAATGGTTGGTTCACAAAATATTGGCAGAGGGAGGGGCTATTTAACATACCCTGGGGGAGGACGGTCCAGTGGTACCTCCTCTAAGGTTGAGAATTGTTATAAGTAGGCACTGTGAAGGCAAATTTTTCTCTATCTTCTTTTTGCAAATGTATAGTGAAAAAACAATCCTTTAAATCAATAACTATGAGAGGCCATCCTTTTGGTAATAAAGAGGGCAAAGGAATTCCAGATTGCAGAGGGCCCATAGGTTGATTAACCTTGTTGATGGCCCTGAGATCTGTCACCATTCTCCATTTACCTGATTTTTTCTTAACCACAAATACAGGAGAATTCCAAGGGCTGGTAGATTCTTCTATATGTCCAGCATCTAATTGTTCTTGTACCAGCTGTTCTAAAGCCTGTAACTTTTCCTCAGCTAAAGGTCATTGCTTTGTCCATATTGGTTTCTCAGTCAACCGTTTTAGAGGCAAGGCTGTTGGTATCTCTGAAGGGACATCAATTGCTTGTTCTTGCACAACCCTAATGGCCGGTTTTCTCCGTTTGTAATAACTTTTAATATTATTTTCAGAAAAATGGGCTCTAGAAGTAGCAGGAATGTTAATTTGGGTATTCCATTGTTGTAATAGGTCACGACCCCATAAATTCATTGCAATATTGGCTACATATGGCCTTAATTTTCCTATTTGTCCCTCAGGCCCTATACATTCAACCCATCTCGTGCTCTGCCTTACTCGAGATAGGGTTCCAATTCCCAGGAGCTGAATATTTACATTCTGAAGAGGCCAATATGGATGCCAAGATTCTGGGGTAATGATACTTACATCAGCACTGGTGTCCAGCAGGCCAGTAATAAAAATGCCATTTACGCACTCTCAGCTTAGGTCTTTGATCATTTATAGAAGTTTGCCAAAACACACGTAACTCATCTTTCTCATCATTATTGCTTGTAACAGTAGGCATGTGGCTTTCTAATTGTCCTGACGAGGCATGTTCTCTGCAGAAACTGGAAATGACTGAACCATGTTTGCCATGGGGGCCTGTGAGGCCCCCCCTCTCACGTTTCCCGTCTGTATCAGATTGCCTTGTCTATCCCTTGTAGACCTGCATTCATTTGTCCAATGCCCGCCTTTTCCACATCTTCTACATAAACCTGAAGGCTGAGTCCTTCTATTCCTGTTATTTCTAGAAGATGCATTATTATTATTTCTGAAAATCCATTGTTTACAATTCCTTTTCATATGACCCATTTTGCCACAATTAAAACATTTGGTATTCTGGTGCCTCCTTTTACCATTGGAAATTGCTTCTTCTACCCATGCTTCAGTGCCATAGTCAAATGTGTCAACATTTAGTGTATGCAAGACCCATTCTTCCAAGGATGCTGATCTGAACTTTAAAGGCCCCAAGATCTTTTTGCATTCCACATTTCATTTTTGTAAGCCAAAGACTCAATTATTATACGTCTTGCTTCTGGGTCAGATATCCCTATTTGTACAGCCTTAGTTAATCTTTGTAAAAAGTCACTAAAGGGTTCTCTCTGACCCTGTTCAACTGTGACAAATGATTCCATTCTCTGTCCTGGGTCTTGTACCCTGTCTCAAGCCCTTAAGGCTGCTGTAGTACACATGGAGAGTATGTTTTCATCCAAATTAGCTTGTTCCTGAGGGTCGGAAAAGAGCCCTTCACCTAGAATTTTATCTAGGGAAACGTCAATTCCCTTCGCCTTTTCCTGCTGTTCTAAAAGTCTAGCCTCTTGCCTGAATAAGCATTTCCATTTTAATTGTGGTCCACTCTCAAGGACCGCGGAGCTCAGCTGGAGCCAGTCCGAGGGGGTTGCTCTGCTTGTTGTGGCCCAAGATTTTAGCATCTCTTTAACAAAAGAGGCGTGCATCCCAAAAGTCATGACGGCCTGTTTAATTTCTTTGAGATCATTCATACGGACAGGCTCCCATGTATCTTCCTTGATGACCCTAGGGTTTCTGGAACCAATCACCTTTTCTGTTGTTATTACAGGAAAGGCATTTAGAGCTGTAGGTAGAGCTTTGTGGAAATTGTCCCAGAGGGATTTATCCACAGATGTAGTTAAAATTTGCCTTTCTACCCTTTGCTCTTCTTCATCAGAATTTAGAAATTCCTCAATCTTTTCAATTCTATTCACCATTGATTTTTGTAATGTCTGAATCTCCTGCCCAGAATTATGTTCTAAAGCCTTCATTGAGGATTCTAAAGTATGAAATTTGTCCAGTAGAGATAACTTGTCATCTTTGGACATAATTTTTATGGCATAAACCGTGCCTTCTTGTATTGATAATCTTTCCTCCAATCTGTCATAAGCTTTAGACAAAATTCGATTGTCACATTCAGCAGTTTTGATTCTCTCAGTTAATGTTTCAGTTCCTACAGAAAGGGACTGCTGGAACTTATGATCTAATTCAGCTCTTCCTTCTTCCATAGTAATGAATTTCTCCTTAACATCAGCCTGTACCTTTTCTAGATTTTGCTCAGTTAACCAAGTCATGTTAAACAAAGATCTGTTTTCTTCCTGGAGAACTTCAAACTGATTCTTGAGAAGATTGTTGTCATTCTCCATAGTGTTTAAACGTTCAACCTCTGCCTTAAGAGATTTGATCATTTTCCTATTATCAAACCAAATAGTGCTAAGGAAAATTAAGAATCCCAGGAATATCCATAGATGTGGGGTGATAGACACCTCTTGTAAGATCTCCCAAATGGTGCACTCAAAAAAGCTGTTGAAATCTGAAATTGTCACGTTCTCAGACATTATTTATAAAAGAAAAAAAAATCTCTTACCTGTAATGACTGGTTCCTGCCAGTGGTAGCAAAAGAGTACACTTGAATCCACGTGTCCTAAATCTGAAATAAAATGACTCAAAAACAAAATTGAAACAGAAACCAGACTGATAAGTAGCAATTGGGCCAGAAAGGGAATAAAGAAAAGCGAGCAAAGTAAACAAATCAAAGGGATGCCGGCATTTTTGTGCCAGGGCTCCGGGCTCGCAGGGCCGCTGTCACGTGATCTGAGCGCCAGCGGAGGTGGGAGGGGAACAGAGACTTAGGCGGCGGCAAGGGTGGCAGGGAACAGAGACTTATCACACTGTTAAAAAGGCTCTGTTGCTTTCAAACCCGCTGCTTGATTCTCTAGCAAGCAGCAGGGAAAATCGAGTCGCTCAGAATCTCATCTGCTTCCGTGCCCAGGGAGACCACTGCCGTGGGCCCGGCAGGGGGCCTCCAGAGACTCCGATTTGGGCTTGGGCCGGGTCTGTGAAAGCCCCACGGGGAGGGCGCCAAATGTATCCGCGCAAAATAAATTCAATGCAGATATCAAAGAATATTTACCACTTTAATGATAAACTTACAGAACCGAAGTTCCAGCGTAGTACAGGAGGTAGGGAGAAAAAAAGGGGCCGAGCCGCCTCTCCGTGTGCCCATTTATTGGCAGGCATTCGCCCGAGGCAAACCCCGCCCCCTAAAGGGGCTGTCTTAACCCTACAGAAAGGACTGGGAAGTACAGCAGCTATGTACCAGGGCAGGTTGCAGGAACAGAGTGCCTGTGTGGTAGTCAGTACCTCGCAAAAACAACAACAATAACAACAAAAAAATTGTCAGCCTCCTCATTGGTGCCACCACAATTATCAACTGCAGGTTCTCTGTCAGGTAACCCAAATCCTGCTCTGTCCTTATCAAGTACACCTCCAACCCCCTTCAGACAATGAGCCCGAAGTCAGCAGCTTGGGTTTGAAAGTCTTTGGAATGGTGCAAAACAAAACTCAAGGGAGGAAGTTGAGTTTGACTGACCCACTCCTAAGAGAAGTAATGAGGTAACATTACAGATAGGAAGATTAAACAACACATTTTCCTAACTTCTTGGCATCCTTGGTGGTACAGTAACATTAGATAGTCAATAGTGGCCCTGTTATCTGTTATAGCCTGTCAATGTACTTTCTTTTCTTTACTTAATAAGCTAATAGCGCTGGACATATAGTTTAAACCTTTAGATATTTTAAAGGCCACCCAGCTAAGCTGCCATCACTGTATGCAGCCGTAATGGGGAGGCATATTACAGAGAACAAGATGGCCAAAACCTTAGGATTTGAGAGGAGGACAATATAATCATCACAGTCTCCAGTCAGGGACTCTCTCTGTCTCTGACACTGTTGTCTTATTGGACTTTTCTTGGACTGTCAAGAAAATAATAAACAGTTTGCTTAAATATCAATGGTTATTGTGAGACAAGTTAGCAGGAATATGGTTATAATATTGTTCGTGTATAAAAACATCCTTCAGGCAAAGGAATATAGCATGTCCTGTTAAGGATGACCTCACTGCTAGAGCAACTAATTTGTCCCTTGGCTATGTGTAAGAATTTCTAGGTTTTATATTTTAGTACATGTGTCATTTGTATGTTTCGTGGCAGGACCTCTTAAGAGCTGCAGGGTTTTGCAGCTAAAGCTGAGTCAGGAAAGCCTCTCTTAGATGAGAGCGCTTGCTTGCCTCTAGCAAGCAGAGTAGACCTGAGAAATTGTCGCTACCAAGAAAACATGCTTTAGTCTTTCCCAAGATTTCCCGGTAAGATTCAGGGAGTACAGAATTCTATCGCATCTACTTCTTCATTGTAAGAAACTCTCCCCCAATTGTAAGAATCTTTATAACTGGTAGGCTTAGGAGTGCCTGTTGAAAGATTAAATATGGTTAGGTTAGCAATATCCTGAATGGGTTTACAAACAGGAATAAGACAAGTGCCTAAATTACTTGCAGCAATTAAAACCTCGTAAAGACAAATCAGTAGTATTTGAAATATGAGCTAATTTAACCAGCTGTTAGACTATAAATGCTGTCCTAACTTGAGGGATTTTCTCTTTGTTTCTTTGTTTCTCTCTTTCTTTCTTTCTTTCTTTCTTTTCTCTCTCTTTTCTCTCATTCTCTTTCTATTTTTTTTGTCCTAGAATTGGGTAATCAAGACAGAGATGTAGTAGAAAGCAGATCCAGGTTTGATAGTACTAAGGTATTTTTTTTTTGTTTTATCTGGAAATTGTGGAGTTGGGTGAGATGACCTTTAAAGGATCCTCCAAGTGAGTGAGAGTCCACAGGTCAGGAGTGTTTGTTGCCCACTTGTGCTGGGTATGATGAATCCAGGGAGTGATCCCAGCATCCTTAATAGTGGTGGGTATGGTGAGAACCCTGGGATGTGGTTTCTTCCAATGATAATCAAGTGGTTTTGGATGATGTCTTCTAACCCAGACAGCATCACTCACCTGCTAAGGGTGGGAAGTTAGGTCAGTCTCTTGACTAGGTCCTTCTCACAGTTTTCTGGACATGCTGAAGAACCTGTTGCAGGACCTAAAACAAATAGTTAAAAATGTTATCTGAGCGTACATCTCATAGTCTAGGTAGGAGAGGAAGAGGTCTGCTGAAAAAAATTAGAAAAAAGAAAATCCCCCCTCTATAAGGGTACAAATCAGGCCATAAGAGGACAAAGGTAAGAAAGCTCACCCAACCTTCACTGAACTATGTTGTTAGTTTGGATAAAGTTTCCTTCAGGCTTGGGTGAACCTTTCTATTTTCCCAGAGCTCTGAGGTCTATAGGTAAAATATACTATGTTATTTCTAAGACTGTAGCCAGTAATTGAGAAATTCAAGTTATGAAAGCTGGGCCTTTCTTGGACCACATTACCAATGGAATGCTAAATTGGAAGACTAATTCCTTTAATGGCTTCTTTATCGTAACCTGTGCTATTTCTCGTCTGATAGGAGAAAACTTTAACCCACCTGAAAAGGTATCTGCAAATATAAGGAGATACTTATACCCATTTTGGTCTAGTTTTACTTCAGCAAAGCCCACCTCCAAGTATTCTCCAGGTATTTTGCCTCAAGTTCTGACTCTCATGTGTACCTTGGATTGTGGCTGAGTGGTTGTTTGGATACAACTCGTATACCACCTGACAATGTCCCATACTGTCTTTTATAAATGCGATATGTAAAACTTGTTTCTTAATAGTTCCGTTGAATTAGGGCTGTGGTAGTAGTCAACTGAGGTACTATTGGGGCTTGATGTCTTGCCAGTCCACGTGGATTTATTTCTGTCAATGCCCCAGCAATCTTCTTTTGTAATTTAGCCAAATGTGGGGTAGATTCTAGCTGGAATGGGGATGGCTCAGATAGTAACTGGTGTTCTTCCATACCTGAAAAGGAACCTGGACCCTAGTAGGGAGTTTTTAGTTTAATTCTGTCATTCTTCCTTAAAGAAGCCATGCTTTTTTTTTCTGCTAACACTGGGTCAGGAAGACTTCTCTTAAAGAAGCCGTTCCTCTGCTTGCCACCAGCAAACAGAATCTATCTGAAAAAATGCAGCTACCAAGAAGCTGTGCTTGGTTCCTGTTCTTGTAGGTCTAGAAGTCCTCTTTTGTAAAAAGCTTTTTCAGGTCTTATGTGGATCAGTGTCCCAGATGGTGGATGTCATTCTATAAATAGAGACTGTTTGTTTATTTCCTGTCCTCCCAGACTCGAATAATCACACAAAATTATATTAATTACAATACTGTTTGGTCAATCACAATCATGTATTTCTAGCTAGCTCTTACATCTTAATTAACCCATTTCTATCAATCTATGTATCGCCATGAGGCTGTGGCCTATCAGTAAGGTTACTAAGGTTCCACCATGTCCTTCTCCTTAGGCAGCTACATGGCATCTCTTTGACTCCGACTGCTCTCTATATCTCTGTTTATTTTTCCCACCTGGCTTAACTCTACTAAGCCATTGGCCAAAACATCTTAATAACCAATAGTAATAAAATGTATCATAGCATACAGAGGGGAATGCCACATTACCAACACCTCAGAATATGAAGAATGTTACAGGGAGACCTACTCCACATACATTCCCTGACAAGATATTCCTGGCAAAATTGCCAGTCCTAGCAATATTGCTTCACTTACTCCTTTAAAATTCTGAGTAATCGCCGGGCGGTGGTGGCGCACGCCTTTAATCCCAGCACTCAGGAGGCAGAGGCAGGCGGATCTCTGTGAGTTAGAGGCCAGCCTGGTCTACAAGAGCTAGTTCCAGGACAGGAACCAAAAGCTACGGAGAAACCCTGTCTCGAAAAATCAAAAAAAAAAAGATTCTGAGTAATCTAAAGGTACTATGGGAGCATTGTGATGTCAAGCAAGAAAGAATTTTCAGGCTTTGATAGAAGTAAGGTAATAAACCAACATGAGAATGATAGAAGACCCAAGCACAACAAAAGTGTATGTGTGGGGGAGAAGCAACATTATTAACCTAAAGACAAACAAGGCAGAAAAAGTAACTTTATAATGTCTCACTTCTTTATCCATGAGAGGGCACTACCAAGACATGAGTTGAACTTAGCCTTTTATGGAGTGGGAAATGGCTTTAAAGATAAGATTTTTTTTACTAGATTATGTGTGGCTCTGCTTAAAAGAGGGAGAAAGCTCACTGCCTAAAAAGTATCAACACGGTGATACCAAGTGTAACTTATGGAGTTACACAAGAAAAATAGTCTCATAGAACTTGGGTCCTTTCCTCAGACCTGAAAGACTTTTGTTGTGCTGAAATAACTGACAAGAAGTGTTATTGCTTCCTCCTAGTGAGGCTCATGGAGGCACAGGCCTCACATAGTGAATAAATTTTTTTTCAAAAGAAAAGGTACCTCCTTTTCTTCCAGGAGGCAAGTCAGAGAACTTGGGTAGGGACAGAGCTGACAATATGCTCTTTAATAGAGAGGTCAGGAAAGTGTCCCACCCTGCCCTTCATTAACGCACTGAGAAGGTTTCAAAGTAGGCCTCTCAGATGGGGATCCATCTATCTTTCTTATGTTGTCTTTTTGTTTTTAGTCTGTTCGTTTGTTTATTAGCCATGGCTGTCCTGGAACTCACTCTTTAGACCAGGATGGCCTCAAACTCAAAAATCTACCTGCCTCTGCCTCTGGAGTGCTGTAATTAAAGTTTTAATCCTGTCTAGGTTAAGTTTTAAGTATGTGTGTAAGGGAAATCTTTTGGTTGGCATCAGCAGACATGAGACAGAACAAGGGAGAGATTCAATATATGCTAGTCAGTATATAAAATGTTTTCCGTTCCTTGTACTTGTTCTGTGGCTACTAGAAGATAGGGTTTACCAAAACTGTTGTACAGATGTGAAACATGCAGCTCAGAGAATTTATGAACTTGACAGTATCCTCCACAGAATAGGATAATGAAAACCCACAGTATTTCACCCCTCCCAACCTGAAATTTGCTTCCTGCTTCTGAATTTCTTCTTGTCTCTGTTATAGTGAATGCTATAGGTTATCATGGAAGTACAAGGCTCAAATCTAGGGCCGTGTTCTACAGCAAAACAGATAAACAGTCTGTATTCAAACTACTGGATATAATATCCAGTGAAAGCAATAAGATCAAGAAAATAAATGGGTGAGATTTTTTTCTATATACTTATTTCACTTTAGAGAAAAACATCATAAACTACCAGACCAGGCTGACTTCAAAGTCTGTGAAATTCTCCTACCTCTCCTTCCTTAGTGCAATGATTAAAAACTTGAAACGAAAATACCTGTTCACTGTGAAGTATGAATAAAATAAATAATATATTTAAGGGTAATAGGAATGCATAGATAGGTGATGTCTGAAGGCTTCAAAAAAATCATGTCATTTGCAGGAAAGTATATGGCACTGGAGATCCTGATTTCAAGTACCACAATATTTTCCAAAAAACAAATAACTTCATTATTTCATATGAAAAAAATATATATATTTAAAAAATTCTAAGAGAAAGACTAATTGGGGAAAAGAAGATAATAGGAATAGTGGCTAATACCTGGAAATGGGGTTTATAAGTATTAACATATAACATGTGTGACAATGCCATGAGACCTTTTTACAGTTAACTGTATGCTAAGAATACAAATAAATGAATGAAGCAAAAATAAGGCCTAGTAGGTGTGGTGGAACACTCGTGTAATCCTAGTACTGGAAAGAAAAAGGCAGGAGGATAAAGAATTTGGGTCAGTGAGTTTGAGGCTAGTCTGGGCTACATGAGAAATTGTCTTTTTTTATTTAATTAAAAATTTCCACTTCCTCCCATTTCCCTCCCGCTCCCCCATCCCCCTTCCCCTCCCTCTCCAGTCCAAAGAGCAGTCGGGGTTCCCTGCCCTGTGGGAAGTCCAAGGTCCTCCCCCCTCCATCCAGGACTAAGAAGGTGAGCATCCAAACAGACTAGGCTCCCACAAAGTCATTACATGCAGTAGGATAAAAACCCACTGCCATTGTCCTTGGCTTCTCAGTCAGCCCTCCTTGTCAGCCACGTTCAGGGAGTCCGGTTTGATCACATACTCCATCATCCAGCTGGCCTTGGTGAGCTCCCATTAGATCAACTCCACCGTCTCAGTGAGTGGGCACACCCCTCGCGGTCCTAACTTCCTTGCTCATGTTCTCCCTCTATCTGCTCCTCATTCGGACCTTAGGAGCTCAGTCCAGTGTTCCAATGTGGGTCTCTGTCTCTATCTCCATCCATCGCCAGATGAAGTTTCTATGGTAATATGCAAGATATTCATCAGTATGGCTATACGATAGGGCCATTTCAGGATCCCTCTCCTCAGCTGCCCAAGGATCTAGCTGGGGACATCTCCATGGACACCTGGGAACACCTCTAGAGTCAAGTCTCTCGCTGACCCTAAAATGGCTCCCTTAATTAAGATATATACTTCCCTACTCCCATATCCACCCTGCCTCCATCCCAACTGTCCCATTCCCCCAAGCTCTCCCTATCCTCCCCTTCTCACTTTTTTCTCCCCATTTCCCCTTCCTCCCCCCATCCCCACCCCCAAGTTTCCAATTTTTGCCTGGCAATCTTGTCTCCTTCCAGTATCAGGAGGATAACTATGTTTTTCTTTGGATTCTAGCCATAAATAAAGGACATTGAGCCTATAATATGAGAAATTGTATTTTTAAAAAACTGCAAGAGACTGAACCATCACCTGCTTGAGAGACCTTCCTTGTATCCACTAATCCCTTTTCTTTCAAATATTCCCAAAGGTCTCAGGGAGTTTCCAATATACAATACAGTATTATTAACAGTATTAATAAAAGCCGCCACATACTCATAAAAGTCTGTGCCTAAAGAAATTGAAATAGAATGCATAGATGAAACACTTAGGAACACTTCCATAAAGGGCTAGATAGATAACACATCAGTTAAGAGCATTTGTTGCTCTGGCAAAGGACCCAGGTTTGTTTCCCAGGACCCATATGGAGGTTCATGTCTGTGTGTAACTTCCTTTCCAGGGTATCCTACACCCTCGCCTGACCTCGTTGGGGACCTTGCATGCACATGATGTGTATACCTGCGGGAAAACACTCATACACATGATATAAACTAAATAATTTTTAAATTAAAAATACTAGCATAAATAAAACCTTTTTCAAATGAAGACTTAATGGGGGAGGGGGGACACGGGAGTCATAGAATCCACTCTGTTGCATAGCTGTGATGGTGCATGCCTTTAATCCCAGCACTCGGGAAGCAGAGGCAGGCGGATCTCTGTGAGTTTGAGGCCAGCCTAGTCTACAAAGCTGGTTGCAGGACAGGTTCCAAAGCTACAGAGAAACCCTGTCTCAAAAACACAAACAAACAAACAAATAAAGAATCCACTCTGTTGAGTCAGCACAGTAAGTTTCTGACGTCCTCTCCAGATCTGTGATGAAGGTCACTGATGGAGGAAGGTCATTGGCTAATAAAGGCACTGCCCTGGCCCATTTTATTGGTTAGAGGATAGGTGGGAGGAGTAAACAGAACAAAATGCTGGGAGGAAGAGCAAGTGAGCTGAGAGACTCCACAGCTCTCTCGGGAGCAGATGCCTGAGAGAGACACCATGCCCCGCTCCCGGGATGAAGCTCCGACCCAGGATGGACATAGGCTAGAATTTCCCCGGTAAGCGCACCTTGGGGTGCTACACACAGATGATTAGAAATGGGTTAAATTAATATGTGAGAATTAGCCTAGAAGAGAATGGGCCAAGCAGTGCTTAAAAGAATACAGTGTCTTGTGTAATTATTTTGGGGCATAAGCTAGCCAAGCAGGCGGCCAGGGTTCTGGGAACGCAGCCCCACCGCCACTCTTATTACTTCAGGTCACAACAAGTAACCTAATAGGATGTTATGAGCCCCAGATTTACAAGAGAGAAGTCCTGGTCAAAAGCAGTATAGCTGGGGTACTCCAAATACTGATGAGAGAACGTTTCCCCACAAACTAGAGAGGGACCATTCAGTCCCTGGTGTCAGACCTAAGAACCTCCAACAGGGGGTGCCTGTGAATGGATATAAGGAGAAGAGCACACGCACAGGTCCTAACAGCTCACAGAGGGGGGCGTGGTTTGCCTAGGCCCTGTTGCAAGGAGGTCTTTGCTTGCATAGGTCCTAACAGCTCACAGAGGGAGGCGTGGTTTGCCTAGGTCCTGTTAACAGACAGAGGGCCGCCGGCTTGTGATAGTGCTGGTCCTATCTGCCTACTGAGGGAGTTGAAAACTTCATTTAGGTGGTCTGTAATTCAGGTCAGTAACACGAGGGATTTATAGCGCTGTCATGTGGAGGAGTAGTGTGTGGGGGGAATGGGTGTATCAAAAAAACAACTCTGTTTTTTATTGGTCTGGGTGTTAGCCGTTTAGTTTATACACATCTAGACTTTTGGTGTAAGAACTAAGAAAGGTGAACGTGAAGCCTTGAGTCCTTATAGGGAGGATTCTTGCTCCACTGAATCCACTCTGTTAAGCCCATGAACAGGAGTTTGGAGTGCTCCCCATTTAACCTGGAAGGTAACAACAGCAAATAGCCTAATGGAATACAATGTTGGGGACCCCAGTTCTGGTAAAGGGAGTTATTGTTGAAAACAAAAGTAAAGCTGAGAGGCCCTTGGGAGGATGAGAGTAGAGGAATTGTTCCCTAAACAAGGCTTCTCACAAATCTTTGCCCCCTGCTTGGATGAGAGGCTTGGGCTATGAGTACCATGTAAGTCTTCCACATTGGAGCACCGGACAGAAATCTCAAGGTCCAAATCAGGAGCAGAAGGAGAGGGAGCATGAGCAAGGAACTCAGGACCGTGAGGGGTGCACCCACACACTTAGACAATGAGGATGTTCTATCGGGAACTCACCAAGGCCAGCTGGCCTGGGTCTGAAAAAGCGTGGGATAAATCCGGACTAGCTGAACATAGCGGACAATGAGGAATACTGAGAACCCAAGAGCAATGGCAGTGGGTTTTTGATCCTACTGCACGTACTGGCTTTGTGGGAGCCTAGGCAGTTTGGATGCTCACCTTACTAGACCTGGATAGAGGTGGGCTGTCCTTAGACTTCCCACAGGTCAGGGAACCCTGATTGCTCTTCGATCAGATGAGGGAGGGGGACTTGATTGGGGGAGGGGGAGGGAAATGGGAGGCGGTGGCGGGGAGGAGTCAGAAATCCTTAATAAATAAATAAATTTAAAAAAAAACATGTAAGTCTTGCCTACAGTGACTCCTCTTGGGGAGTTTGTGGCTTCCTTTGGAGGCTGAGGGACTTCAGTCAGTATAGTGAGGCATCTTTGGGTCTACCATTGCACTCGTTAAAAGAGATGTCAAAAGACCCAGCTCCATTTTCAGTCCTGTGGGGACCCAGAGAAAACTGTTCTCTTTTGTTGTGTTTCTGGATTTTCACTCAAAACACCAAGGAAAGAGGAAGATGTTTGTGGCTAGTGAACTTATTATATAGGTGGAAGGAGGGATCCTAGGGTACAGAGAAATAATTCAGTAGGCAGAATTCCACGATTGAAGTGTCCATCATTTGTGCCTGGAGAGTCACAGAAAACAGCAAAATTGAATGTAATGGGTAGGCTACTGGTTCTGCAAGGGAGGGCAAAGTCAGTTGAGAAACTCTGAGTTAAAGGACACATTCCCCAAAATAGGGAGTCTCAGAGATCCCTGTATCTCCTGTGACACCTGAGAATCTTTCCAGAGGTTGGCCCATTGAGGCTTGAAATTATTATTTCTAATGGTGACTGAGGAAGGTTGACTCTTCATTTCAAGTTTACATTACTCATGTGAGAACAGCAAGAATCCCTGGCTCCACTTGATATGTTGAGGACCTAAATAGCATGGATTGTATAATAGTGAGGTTCCTTAACAACACACCCCTGTTGTCAGTATGGGGAAACCTTGGGCAAAGGTGGCAGGATGTAGGTTATTCTCATTTCTCTTGAAATACCAAACCTTGGAAGAATGAAAGGGATAAAATACCCTAGGAGTCACCTGGATTTAGGACCCTGACTTTGGATTTAAAAGACCCATTTCATCCTCACAATCTAGAGCATCCCACTAAATCTGTCCCATATCGGGTTACTCTAGCCCTGTGTGGGCCCAGAAAACCTGTCACACTAAATTTTGCACAGAAAGCCTCAAAAAGGGTAGTGTCTAACCGGGTAGCCAGTGAGCCCGTGTCAGCTTTTAGAACTGAGTTAGCTGGAGAAGGTATTGAGGGTTCAGGTGTTCTTTCATTTCATCTTAGGGGCCCAAGGAAGGGAATGAGGGCATTTGGTGAAGTAACCAAAAATTACTGCAGCACAAGGAAGGGGCCTAGGCATGGCTTACAATTTGATCTGATAATTTCATTGGCATTGAAGATCAGAGATCTTCTATCCCCCGAGGAAAGGGGTCCACCAGAATTAAGCCTGCCACCATCACTTGCATTCCCAGTGCACACCAGGCAGTGGTGGCAGGCTGCAGTGGAAAGCACACTTTATTTAGTGCCACAGGGTTATCAGAGGATAGGATGATCAGAACAAGGGCCAACTGAGTTCTTAGGATGGTACTTTCACAGAATCCTGCAAAGGTGGTCTCCTTAAAGCCAAGAGTTGTGTCTGTGTCTATGCTGAAGGTGCATATGCAATCCCATTCTCTCTTTAGGTGACTGCATCACTGGCTTCCTAGCCTATACTCTGAACAAGATCACCATGCCTCGGGATCAGAAGAGTAAGCTCCAAAGCCAAGAAAAATGTCACGAGAGTGAAGGTACAACCCAGGAGCTCCAGAGTGCTCAGGCCCCTGCAACAGAGGAATCTCCCTCTCTGCCTTCTCCTTATATGGGGATTATTACCCGTACAAAATCAGCTTGTAGGCTGCAAAGCACTTCCAAGGTGCTGCAGAGAGCTCTTTCTACTACCAAGTTTAACATTGGTTCTCCTACAAGAGCAAACGAAGGAGATAACTACAGAATTAAGAGAAAGCAGCATTCTTCCCAGGCCTCTGCCTCCACTGTGAAGCCCCCGCAGAGCTCTCTAAGAAGTTCAGTTCAGACGGTGGTGAAGTACATGATGCACATGTATGAAATGAAGAGACCCATTCTGAAAGCAGACATGTTGAAGATGATCACCAACAAGCACAGGAAGCGCTTCTCGGAGATCCTCAGACAAGCTTCTTTCAACATAGAGGTGGTTTTCGGTGTAGACTTAAAGGAAGTGGACTCTCCAAAGCATTCATACATCCTTGTCAGCAAAATGGATCTCCCCAACAATGGCACTGTGAATAAAGGCAGGGGATTTCCCAAGACTGGCCTGCTAATGAATCTCCTAGGTGTGATATCCCTGAGAGGAAACTGTGCCACTGAGGAAAAAATCTGGGAATTCCTGAATAAGATGAAAATATATGATGGAAAGAAGCATTTCATTTTTGGGGAGCCCAGGAAGCTTATCACTCAAGATCTAGTGAAGCTTAAATACCTGGAGTACCGTCAAGTACCCAACAGTCATCCTGCAAGCTATGAATTTCTGTGGGGCCCAAGATCTCATGCTGAGACAAGCAAGATGAAAATCCTAGAGTTTTGGGCTAAGATCAACCATACAGTGCCCAGTGCCTTTGAGTCCTGGTATGATGAGGCTTTGAAAGATGAGGAAGAAAAAGCTGGAGCTGCAGTTGTACTTGGTGACACTTTAATCCACAGCAATTAAATGTTCCACAGCTGTGCCAAACAGGTCCTCCCACACCTAGTGAAGTTAAAGTTTTCAGACTTGATTTTGCATTTCAAGAGGGCAGTTTCTGAAAGACATGCTGAAGGACTGTTTCCAACTAGAGGAGTGTGATGAGTAGCTTTGTGTTCTTGTTCTGTGTGGGCAACTTAGAAAATTATCTGCATTTTGCTTGATTTCAATTCTTCAAATATCATCTTTTACCTATCATGATGATTATTAAATAAACCATATTGTTCACACATGTTAATGTGTTAAAAGTAAGAGTTTCATTATAAAAGTAATTGGAGAAGCTTTTATTACCTAATCCATCTACTTCAAGATAAGATAGAATTGGAATAAGCATTTCTTTAAATTTAACTTAAAATAATTCAGTATAGGAAATAGAGAAATAAAAATGGTAATGTGTAATGTGTTTAATATTTGCATTAAAACTTTTTTTCTGTATTTAATAAAATTAGAAGAGTTAAATAAATGTTTCTGCTTCAATTACCTGGGAAGAGATTGAATAGGGGAAATGATGTGATCAAAATTTATTATAGGAAAAAATTTAATTAAAAATGTGGACTTAAATAATATTTAGTTAGGCCCAAATACTCATATACTTACTTGTTCCCTAAACATCATTTAACCATATACTCTTAGAGGCAGAGAGCTAAGATAGAGAAAATGTAGTAACCAATACAATTAATGGACGAAAGGAAGTTTTTGTTGTTGTTGGTGGTGGTGGTAGTGCTTTTTATTCTTTTGAGGCAGGGTTTCTCTCTGTAGCCTTTGCTGTCCTGGAACTTGTTGACCTCGAACTCAGAGGCTCACCTGTCTCTGCCTCCCAAGTGCTAGGAAGGGGGTTTTACAAGAAAATAATCAAATAGAAATTATTTGATTAATGCAAAGCCAGTTCTTGGAAAATTTCAATCCTTTCCGTGAGAAACAATTTAAATGAGACAACTAGATGGATGAACTTAGGATGTGGGAGCGAGGGGGGAGGAGCCAGACCCTCACCATTGAGAAACGAAGCTGTGAAAGGGAAAATGTCATTGACATTTACTTGGGGGATTTGTGGGAAAACTGGCTGGGATAGATAGTGTCCTGTAATTCCGTGCCAGGAGGTAAAGATCACTGAATAACCTGAGTGTTCTATACACACACAATATGAGAAGGAATCCTAAAGGAAGGTAGGGCATCTAGAAGACGCTGTGCTGATACTCTTTGCCATGGGCTGGGGAATCCAGAGCATGTTCCACTAATCATGTTACACTGTGTGCAATTTGACAACTTTCAGACATTTTCACTAGGGGTTAGAGGAATAAAAATTAAAGTGGCTTAACTGGAATGGCATCTTGAAGGAAGGAAATTTTTAGAGTCCTTGCAGTGTTGCGGGAGGTCCTCCCACTCCTCCAGCCTATCACCGCTGAGGTACCAGCCCACTGGGGTGTGGTTTCTCTCCCTTTAAAAAAGCGGCCACTTCCCTCTCCTCGCTCTCTTCACTTCCTGCTCCGCCTGCGACTAGACTCCTTTCCTGGTTGTGTAGAGGGCTGTTGCCTGGGACAGTGATCTGTAAGTTTTTTCCCCTTTAAATAAATACCACCCTAATAATCATAACCCCGAATTGGTGTGGCATTGTTTGTGACTTACGCCTTCATTTTGGCACCCAACGTTTGGTTTTAGAACCACTCCTTTCCCCACTCGCAGCCGCGAGTTCGGCTTGGCGGCCCCAAGTTCGGCTTGGCGCCTGCGGGCTTGGTGGGCGCAAGTTCAGCTTGGCGGCCGCGAGCTTGGCGGGCTCTAGTTTGGCTTGGCGGGAGCCCTCCCCTTCCTCAGCCGCCAGAGGCCTTGGACTCCCCACGTGGATTTAAACTCCACAGGCCCGCGTAGTCTCTGGCCGCGTGGTTTGCTCTTTTCTGAGTCATTTTTAAATCTCCCTTGCAAGTACAGCTCTTAAGTGGCACGAACCAGAGCACGTGGTTGCTGAAAGCTGCAACCCCTCAGGGTGACTCTGTCACGTGGAGGCATAAGCGGCTTCCAGATTGCTCTTCTCTACCCCTGGATTCTGGGTTTCTGGTTCCGTCTCAGGAATTGATTTAATTACATTTACTTTCTTGAGAAACTTGCATTTTCCAGTTTTTAACATCTACTAAGGCACTGAAACAGGACCATGTTTTCACCGCGACTCTGCAACAGCGCCACCTGCTGGATAATAGGTAATATTGCAGTTTTTGTTTCTAACGCAAATTTTACTGCTTTGTTTTCACTAATACAATGGATTAGTAAATTTATATTTACTAATACAATGAATTACATCATACAAGGTTTATATGATTATGGGGATACCTTAATTTGCTTGTTACTAGCCTTCAGTTTTCTTTTCCATATTCTATCATTAAGGAAGAATATGGCACTCCTAAAAATGATAGAATCTTTACAAACTAATAATGAACAAAAGAATATGGCACTCCTAAGAATGATAGAATCTTTACGAACTAATAATGAACATCTAATTGACAGGATTAAAATTATTGAAAATCAGAGGTTATCTGAACAAGTGGATACTGTGACAGACAAAATTGATTCCATATCCAAGGGTATTAGAAAGTTACCTGAAAGGGTTCAGGCTGTTGAATTTGACGTTCAGACTTTATCACAAAGTTTTGATAAGGTAACAGACAGAGTGTACCTCCAAGATGGGAATCTACATGATACACAAGAAAAGTTTAAGGAGGACATGTTATCTTTGAAGGAAAAATTAAAGCTTTGGAATCACAGGTGCAGAATGGGGACCAAAAAATTGATACCTCAGTGAAATCACTGGAAATATATACAGGTCAGGAGATTCAGGATTTAAGAGAGACAATGATAAAAAGATTTGAAAAGATTGGGGAAATTATTGCAGCTGGTGAACAGAGGAAGGAGGCACAAGGACAGGATACAAGGCCTCCACCAGCTATTAGAATTGGCTTACCCAGGGTTCTAGCGACATACCCTATACTTAATTCTGAAAAAGCATCAACTTCTAAAGGCTCAAAGGGAGTCAGAGAAGCTAGATGGACGCCAATAGCAATGAATGATCTGAAAGAAATTAAGCAAGCTGTTGTTAATTTTGGCTTGCACAATGCATATGTAAAGGAAATGATAAGGACTTGGGCTTCTAATGCTAGAGCTACTCCCCATGATTTCCATCAGTTAGTGTCTGCAGTTTTAGATAATGGACCTTCCTTGATGTTTGGAATTTATTTCAGAGAAGAATCCAAACATATGGAACAGCAAGGAAGAGCAAAAGGTATTGAGGTTTCCCAAGATCAAATTCTTGGTGCAGGAGAATATGCTGATCCACAGGTCCAAGCTCTTTATGACGATGAAGTACTGTGTCTATGTCACCAAGCAGCTTTAAATGCTTGGAATAGGATACAAGATCCAGCAAAAAGGGTTGAATCATATACCAGAATTAGGCAGGGACAGAGAGAACCCTTTATTGACTTTTTGCAAAGATTAATTAAGGCTCTGGACATAGGGGTAACAGACCCAGAAGCTAGACGAATACTTCTTGAATCTCTAGCTTTTGAGAATGCAAACATAGAATGCAAAAAGATAATTGGGCCTTTAAAGTCTAGATCAGCACCTATGGGTGAATGGATTCAGCATACGATGAATGTTGAGACGTTTAGCTATAATGATGAATCTTGGGTAGGAGAAGCGATTTCCAAAGCAATGAGGAGACATCAAACTGCCAGGTGTTTTAATTGTGGTAAATTAGGACATTTGCAAAGGAATTGCAGGCAAAGAATTTCTAGGAATAATATCTCTTCTGGGAATGACAAAAATAGGAGACCTCGGCCTTCAGGTATATGTAGGAGATGCGGTAAAGGCAGGCATTGGTCCAACGAATGTAGGTCAACAACAGACAGACGGGGCAATCCGATATCATCGGGAAACTCCTTGGGGGGCCTCTCGCAGGCCCCCAAGCCAACAGTGGCCCAGTCATTCCCAGTCACAGTGGAGAACGTGCCTCACCAAGAAAATGAAAAGCTCCAATTTCTGCTGTAAAAAGTAATACTGGTCTAAATGAAGAATTGCGTGTGGAGGATGAGTCAAAAAACCCAATAGGACAGAGTAAACGTATATTTTGGCAGACTTCTATTAATGATCAAAAACCAAAGCTAAGAGTCTGTATAAATGGCACTTTTATTGAAGGCTTCTTAGACACAGGTGCGGATGTAAGTATCATTACCCCAGAATCTTGGCATCCGAATTGGCCTCTTCAAGAGGTAGATGTTCAGTTCCTGGGAATTGGAACCCTATCTCGTGTAAAACAAAGCACAAGATGGGTTGAATGCATAGGGCCCGAAGGGCAAATAGGAAGACTAAGGCCATATATAGCCAATATTGCCATAAATTTATGGGGCCGTGACCTGCTACAGCAATGGAATACCCAGATTAACATTCCTGTATTTCCAGGAACTCATAATTCTGGGAAGGATATGATGAGGTATTATGGAAAAAGGTCACCAGCCATTCAGGCTGTACAAGAACATACAGCAAATACCAAACCTTTAGAGGTACCAACGGCCCTACCTTTAAAATGGCTAACTGAGAAGCCAATATGGACCAAACAATGGCCTCTAGCTGAAGATAAACTACAGGCATTGGAACAGCTGGTGCAAGAGCAACTAGATGCTCACCATATTGAAGAATCAACCAGCCCTTGGAATTCTCCTGTGTTTGTTGTAAAAAAGAAATCTGGTAAATGGAGAATGGTGACAGATCTAAGAGCTGTCAACAAAGTAATTCAACCTATGGGCCCACTACAATCTGGAATTCCTTTGCCTTCTCTGTTACCAAAAGGATGGCCTCTTATAGTTATTGATTTGAAAGATTGTTTTTTCACTATACCGTTACAAGAAAAGGATAGAGAAAAATTTGCCTTCACAGTGCCTACTTATAATAATTCTCAGCCTAATAGGAGAGATCAGTGGACTTTCCTCCCACAGGGTATGCTCAATAGTCCTACACTGTGCCAATATTTTGTAAGTAAGCCATTGGAAATAATTCGTAAACAATTCCCCAAGTCCATCATTTATCATTACATGGATGACATCTTATTATCTGATTCAAATAAAGATACTTTAGAAAGGATGTTTGAAGAAGTAAAGAAAGTCTTGCCTAGGTGGGGATTACAAATTGCCCCTGAAAAGATTCAAAGAGGAAATTCTATTAATTACGTAGGTTACAAAATAGGGTTAGAGAAAATTAAAACGCAAAAGGCACAAATTAGGAGAGACCGGTTAAAGACTCTTAATGACTTCCAAAGATTGTTAGGAGACATTTCCAGTCTACGACCAGCTGTTGGGATAACACCTGATCTAATAGTTCATTTAAACAAAACCTTAGATGGTGATAAAGATTTGAATAGTCCAAGAGAACTGACAGCTGAAGCAGAAAAGGAACTGACAATGATTGAGGAAAAATTACAGGAGGCACATGTGGATAGGGTGAACCCAAATCTTAGCTGCATCCTAGTCATATTGCCTTCCAGAATTTCTCCTACAGGGATTCTAATGCAGAGGGAAGATATTATTTTAGAGTGGATATTTATACCTAATAAACCAAGTAAAAAATTAAAAACTTATGTGGAAAAGGTCTCTGAATTAATTATAAAAGGTAAGCTGAGACTTCGTCAACTAGCAGGTATAGACCCAGCAGAAATTATAGTGCCTTTTACTACTGAAGAAATAAAAAAGTTATGGGAAGACAATGAACCGTGGCAAAGAGCTTGTGCTAACTTTTTGGGAGAAATTAATAGCAACTATCCCAAAAGTGATAGACTTAATCTCATAAAAAGAACTTCTTGGATTCTTCCTAGAATTGTACGTGATGCTCCAATAACTGGAGCCCGTACGTTCTATACTGATGCAAATAAATCAGGGAAAGCAGGTTACAAGTCAGATGAATTGAGTAAGGTGGAACAAAGCCCTTATAATTCTGTCCAGAAGGCAGAATTATATGCCATTCTTATGGTGCTAAGGGATTTTAAAGAACCTCTTAATAAATATAGTTACAGATTCACAATATGCAGAAAGAGTTATCTTGCATATTGAAACCACTGAATTTATACCAGATGACACAGAGTTGACTTCATTGTTTATCCAGGTACAAGACATAAACAGGAACAGGCTTTGTCCGATGTACATAACACACATCCGGTCCCATACAGGTCTGCCTGGTCCTCTAGCCCAAGGCAATGCTGAGATTGATCAATTATTGATTGGAAGTGTGTTGCAGGCCTCGGAATTTCATAAGAAGCATCATGTCAATAGTAAAGGCCTAAAGAAAGAATTTTCCATTACTTGGCAACAAGCTAAGGACATTAAAAAGAGATGCCCTACTTGTTCTTTCTATAACCAAACACCGTTGCCTGCAGGGAGTAACCCAAAGGGTACTAAGAGAAATGAAATCTGGCAGATGGATGTGTTCCACTTTATGGAATTTGGTAAATTAAAATATGTACACCACACCATAGACACGTATTCAGGTTTTCAATGGGCTACTGCCCTGAGCTCAGAAAAGGCTGATTCAGTAATTACACATTTATTGGAAGTTATGGCCATCATGGGTATACCTGCGCAAATAAAGACAGATAATGGTCCAGCATATGTATCTAAGAAAATGAAACGCTTTTTTGATTATTATAATATAAAACACATTACAGGTATACCAAATAATCCTACAGGTCAGGCAGTTATAGAAAGATCAAATCGTACTATAAAGGATATGCTGAACAAACAGAAAGGGACTGAAAATACCCCCAGAAATAGATTACATAATGCTTTATTAACCTTGAATTTTCTTAACGCTAATGAGAAAGGAACGACAGCAGCAGAAAGACATTGGATAATGGAAAAGTCTGCTGAACTAAATCAACAGATTTATTTCAAAGATGTGCTGACCTCTCAGTGGAAGCCAGGAGATGTGCTACGTTGGGGAAGGGGTTTTGCTCTTGTTTCCACAGGAGAAGAAAAATTGTGGATACCATCAAAATTAATAAAGTTTCGATTTGAAGAGGAGAAACCTCTTGGAAAGGAGAAATGACAACTCATCCACAACGATGATATTCATACAGGTGGTAAGAAAAACATATAGAATGGGGGCAGGGTTCTGTTCTTATCTCCACAGGAAAACACTCATCTTTGAGAAATTCAAGGGACCCTGGATGTTTGGATACTGACAGATGGAAAAATACCTGCCCAATAGGAAATATCAAGACAACTGAATGGGTTGTGTAAGTAATATTAAACCATATTTCTAAATTTATAAAGCTGGTTTTGAAGTTGGACTCTGGCTCAGTCCCTCTCCAATTCCAAGCCTGTTAGTAAGAGAAAAACCCAGAGTTTCTGGAGTTTCTGTCTCATGTCAAGAGCCATGATATGGGACAGAAAGAAATATGAGTTTAGAAAACATCTTTGCTTTTCTTCATATCTATCATACTTTTCATTGAATATATCTATCATGTCTTTCATTGAATATATATATATATATGTTTATATATGTCTATATGATTAATGTTTAAGTTTTTCATAATGAACAATGAGTTTTTCCTGAAGTGACATTTGAAGTTTCCAGGAAGAAGATGGGGCCCCATAACAGCAACTCCACCTGGTTGATATGACGTCATGATACTGATAGCGCTACTACAAGACCTGCTTTTGGTACCAGCTGCACAAGACAGTTCCAACTTGGTTAGCTGAACTGGTGCACATCTTATACAACATTTTGGCCAAACCTGCACAAAACACTCAGAAACTATTGGCAATTTTAAAAGACATTGATCTTGAAATTTAACCATCATTTCACTTTCACAGGATCCCCCAGAAAGAACGTCGCCCCCATGACAGCTGGAAGTAATTCTAGAGGACGACGTCCCCTTTCCCAATAAAACTTGCCCTTGGGTTTAGGGACATCATTTAGGGGTCGATTATAATTAGTATACGATTGAGGGTTGGGGGAGGAATTTTATACGCTCAGGGATCATTTTGAAAGAAAAAAAAGAGGGATGATGGGATAATAGATTTGTAATTGTGAGTTACTGTTTTTAGACAAATACATTGCTATAGATTCTTGTATATTGATACAAAGTTAAATTATATTGACTATTGTACGCATGCATGTTTCTACCTCTGTTTAAAACATTTTTTTATGTATTGACATATATTGTATTGATATATATATATATATATAGTATATATTTACCATATTGCAGTGTACATTTCTACCTCTGATTAAGATACTTATATAATGATTGTGTATTGATATATATTTACCTACTGCAATGTATATTTGTACATTGTTTATATTTGGAGGTCATTGTCCTCATTTGTTTCATAGTCGTTTATTGTCTTAGTCTTTAAGTTAGATAGATATTGAGAATTATATAGACTAATAGTCATCTAAGTTTGTCATTTATAATAGACTAATCAGGTTCTTTAGATATATAGAGATTATACTCAGTATAGATAGATAATCTTCAACTTCTTCAAAGAGCTGTAGAAAATGGCCTTCAATCTTAACTCAGAGTTTTGTGGTAGTGAGACACAATTGCTCCTGGCAACACCACTCTATTCCCGAGAGAATGTTGAGCACCAAAGACACTCCACCTGGAGCCTTTCTTTTTGGCAGAACTGGCGTTTGGGCAAAGAAATGCCCATACCTCAACAACTGACAAAGATACAGAGCATGCATCAATGGATAAAACAGGACTGTCATATCCTGCCAAGACAGGGTAAGATAGTTTTGAAAAGTTGCTTGCCTTAGAAAATGGTATGTCAGTTATGTTAGGCCTTAGCCAAAGTTGGTTGCTTCAACGCTGCTAATGTGACTTTGGGTGATTGCCCAGGTAGCTAATTTGTTGCATGTTTTGGAAGTTGTTTTACTGAACTTCCTAATTACCCAGGTAACATTATTTCCCTTCTCAGATCTTCGATGGGGTTGAAGACTATATAAATGTAGTTACTTTCTCTCATGACTTGGCCAAGTTATTTATTATACAAGACCTAAGCTAGTTAGAATAGGATATTTGTACTTATTGTATATAATTTCGTAGTAGGTTTAGAACTCTCTTATTTAAACAAAAGGGGGAGGTGTTGCGGGAGGTCCTCCCACTCCTCCAGCCTATCACCGCTGAGGTACCAGCCCACTGGGGCGTGGTTTCTCTCCCTTTAAAAAAGCGGCCACTTCCCTCTCCTCGCTCTCTTCACTTCCTGCTCCGCCTGCGACTAGACTCCTTTCCTGGTTGCGTATACATGAGCAATGATGACTGGTCAAAGACAGATGACAGGAATGTGGGCTAAAGTGCAAGTGATGCAGGCACCAAGATTGCACAACACGAAGCCACATTCATCACTGGTGATGATGCAAAATAGCACAATCACTTTGGAAGACAATTTGGAAATTTTCTACAAAACCATTCAGACTTTTTCTATAGCATACAACCATTATGCCACTCAATATTTACCAAAACAAGTAAAAAAAACTTAAAGTCTATGTGATGATATGCACATAATGGCTTATCGAAGGTTTATTTGTTGTTTCCCAAATTAGTAGCGATCCAGATGTTTGTCAGTTTGTGATCAGGTAAATAAAGTATGGTACATTCAGACTATGTCACTAAAACTAAAGCCCTGTCTGTTAGCTGTGACCTTACTAACTTCAAATGGGCATAACTTGAACAAATTTTGTGAGGAAAAGGTTCAACAAACTGAGTTTTCTTTAAAAAATTGAATAAGTTATTAAACCATGAAAGGATACGGAAGAAACATATGCATATATTACTTAGTGAAAGAAATCAATATGGAGGATATGCATGGTGAATATTTCCCATGATATTATAGGGAAGCTAAAACTGTGGTGACAGTAAAATGTTGGCAGTAACTAGCACTCAGAGGGAGGTACGACATGAACATAAGGAACAAGGAGAATTTTTCAGTGAAATGATGCTGTAGTGATTAATTTTGAGTATACTCCCTCACTGGACTTTATTTGACCGCTTGAAGGGTCTGGGATTTTCTGGGATTTCCTATTTCTTGACCTAAAGATTATATATATATATATATATATATATATATATATATATATATATATATCCTGGACCTTTTATGTAGCCTTCACTCATGACAATGAAGGTGACTAAACTTATCAGGCAACAAATATTTTTGATTCCTAAGATGTGGCAGATAAGAGACATCTCAGTCAGCAAAGCATTTGCCTTGAAAGCATGTGAACCTAATTTGGTGTGTCCTTGTAATCCTAGTGTTGGACTGGCAGGAACACAGATCCCATGAGCTTGCTACCAGCAAATTCTAGGCCAGTAAGAGGCACTGAGGACTCAAAAAATGTGGCTAGTGCCTAACAACAAACAATAACTACAATTGACCTCTGACCTCCTCACACACCTATCCCCTCACCCAACATACAGAATCAGCAGACAGATTTGCGTTTTGGGCTGCATCTCTCATTGGGACTCTTAACTCAGGATCCTCACGTAGGGATATTTCATTTTTATTTTAGCTTATGGTTGCTTAGTGGCATGTGGCATCAGAACATATATACTTTCTTATATTTTGTATCTTTCGGTTAAGCATCTTTTCAGATTTTTTTCCTTATTTTTACATTGAATTTTTGTCATTGAGTTTTAGACATTCTTGAATATTTTGAAACAACCTTCTATCAGCTATGTCCTTAGAAAATTATTTTCCCTAATTTGTAAATTGTTTTCTCAATCTTTTTTATGATATTTTTGATAGGAAATGAATATATTTTAATTCTGTGAAGGCAAATATATCACTTGGTTCATGGATTCCCATCATGTTTTGACTCAGGTCTAGAGGAAATGAAATTATTAGTCCTAATGTGCAGTCAGCTGTGAACAAGTGAGACCATGGCCCTGCAGGGTGTTCAGAGGAGGACATTGAGTAAGGACTTAGGGCCTGGGGAACTCAGGACAGGCAGGCTCTACTGAGCTATCATAACTGCATGTTCCTTGGGAAGGATGGTTAAATGACTCACCTTTACAGTTCCCTGTTTGGGTCCCAGAGAGTGTCTTTCCTTCTGGAGAGAGACAGTGAGGATGACACTCCTTTGAGTTTCTTCTCCTTGTTAATGCATATTTTGTACATAATAGTGGTTTCATCACAACATTTTACATGCATAAAATGTGTGTCAATCATGTGTAAAATGTACATCAGTCATATCCATCCACCATTCCTTTGCTCCCAGGACACCCTTTCTACTTTCATGTCTCCTTTGTAGTTGAGATTTTGCATGAAACAAAACTTTCGATGTTTGTCTTTCCGGGATAATATATCTCTTATTATTTTTTGAGATCAGAGCATTTTATAGGGTTTGGTTATTGTTTGTAATAGTGAGGAATCACCCTAGAGCTCCATGCGCTAGCAAAACAATCTACCAGTGAGCTGTATTTCCAGAACTTCAGGGATTTTTAAAGAATGAACTTCAGAGCCAGGCATCGTAGCACATAACTGTAATCCTAACACTTGGGATGGTAAAGTGGGAGATCTGAAAATTTGAGGCCACAATGAACTACATAATGAAATTGATCTCAACCAAATAAATAACCCACAAAAATAAAACACTATTCTCAGAGCTGCAAAGGAAAGAGAGCAAGGTCCTGACAAGAGTTAACATGCAAATACTGAAGCCCAAATTAAAGAAACATCTGCACTCTTGAACAGAGGCTATGCCCTACTCTCCCTGCAGTTTAAAAATAAGCACAGTAGTGGGTTATAGCCTAAAAAAAGAAAACTTGTTCTACAGCACTATCAGTGTACAAACTGAATAAAACAAGCATGTCAGTTGGATACCTAGAATGATACTGACTCTGAAACCTGCAGAGGAAGCTTACTAAAAGACAAATAAGATCTTCCTGATGCAAGTACTCACGTGACCTGTGCTCTTCTCTTTTTTTCACATTAAAAATATTAATGTTTTTATGTTCCTTGAGAATTTCATATGGGTATATAATGCCTTTTGATCAAATCCACCTTCTCTCTCCACTTTACCCCAGACACTCCCCAACATATTATGTGCTAAACTTCAAGTTGTTTTTTTAAATAACCACTGAGTATTATTATTATTATTATTATTATTATTATTATTATCATTATCATTATTTTGATTTTATTCTGACAGTTTCTCTGTATAACAGCATTGGCTCTCTTAGAACTCATTCTGTAGACCAGGCTATTTCTGTTTCTGGAATGGTGTGATAAAAGGTGTGTACCACCACCACCTGGCCATCTCTCCAAACCTTTCCTTCCTTCCTTCCTTCCTTCCTTCCTTCCTTCCTTCCTTCCTTTCCTTCTTTCTTTCCTTCTATATTTCCTTTTCTTTTTTCTTTTGAGACAGAGTTTCTTAGTGTAACCCTGGCTGTCCTAGAACTACCTTTGTTGACTAGGCTGTATACAAACTCACAAAGAGTCACTGAACTCTGCCTCCTAGAGTCTAATTATTGTCACACACACAGAGAAAGGGGGGAGCTATTCACTGGATAATTCTCTGATTTCTGGTTTTCTTTCTTTAGAGACATGGTCTCACTATGTATGAGGTTTTCTTGCCTTGATCTTCCTAGTGTTATGATTTCAAGACATGTGCCATTATGCCCAATCTAACTTCATTTCTTGGTCTGTAAAACGGTACTTTCATAAAAGGAAAAGGGCTTTTCATAATGTGCTTAGAATAGGGCCTAGGACCCAGATGATGCTATGGAAGTGTTAGCTGGATAGAGAAGAATCAGAATTACATCTTTAGCCACACAGTGAGTTTGAAGCCAGCCTCTATTACATGGGACCTTGCAGAAAAACAAAATTATGTGTACACACTCTTTTGAGCTCAGTCAACACCTCCTTGGGCAGATCCTGGTTGGCCTCTTCTAGCAGGCAGCTTTGAGTATTAAAAACCTTCTGCCCATGAAGTCTGTGTGAGTTTAGAATAGCTGAATGATTTAAATGACTCTGAGGACACTGAGATCCAGGGGTCCTTACTTTGGTACTAGTCAAATAGGTATCTCTTGGGCACTATCTTCTCCTTCAAATCATTGACAAATATCACCTAGCTTGCTTCATCTTTCAGGAACCAGTTGACATGGAAGATATAGAGCAGTCAGGTTCTTTTGGATCTGCTCTGTCAGTATTCCAGGTGGTGTCCAAAGTTTAACCAGAAAAAGACCATGTGGCAAATTGATCTTTTATTTGTGTTTAGTGGCTCCAATGGATTCTGAGGACATAGAGTTATCCACCGACATCCAGTGATACCAGGTGAAGACCTCATAGGTGAGAGGTACCTCTTTCAGTCCATAGCCTCCAAAACTGATAGCATCAATAGAGATGTCCTCTGAGGCTTTCCAGGCTGGGTCCATGATAGAAACCAGGACCCAGGTTCACAGGTCTCCTTGTCAGCAGGTATCCAGAGCTTTCCTAGCCAGGAAGGTTTGGTGCCATCAAGTGGAAGAGGCTTGTCAGTGTTCACCCAGTACACATTACCATCATTGGTCTCTATCCTATTGGTGAAAAGACTGTTACTGTGAATTGTGGCCATGGTATTGGAATTGCTTGTGGTAGATTACCAAGGGCCACCCTAAAGAAGTCAATCTCAGGGTTGATGGCCCAAAGTTGACCTTCACTGTTAAACCTCATCCAGGTGATGTCATTTCCCCATAGACATTCTACTTTCCTGCCTGTCAATGCAGGCTACACAATAGTCAGATTGATCCTGAAGTAGGCACTGGGAATAAAGCTGTCATGTAGGAGTTCTTTTCTTCTCCCCTTTCAGGTGATGTTTCCTGAGGATAACTAATGATGACATTTCAGGGATCTTTTTTAAAACTTCACTCACTACCAGTATTGCTGCTGGTATTTAAGGTACGAGATTATATTTGTGCCAAAAGCTAACATGGTGAAAGTGTGAGCTCCTCTCTAAGGTCCCAACCTCCACTGAGAGCTCAAACAAAAGTCTTTATCTGCTAAAAAGTGAGGATATTCATCTAGTTTCTGCTATACAAATACAAAATGAAAAAGCTGATTATAAAAGCATTAATAATGGAGATTTTCAATGAAAGCACAAATATCACAATGTTAGTTTATTTTCTATTATAGTAAAATAGCTAAAATTAAGAATCATATAAAGAAAATACGATCTTGGCAAGGGTACTATGGCTAAATTACAATATGAGGAATAAATGGAAAGAGAACCATCAAATTATGAAAAGAAAGCCAAGAGTGTGGGTAGGAAGAATCACATCATTATATAATCTTCTTTCACAAAAGTTAAAACAAACAAGGAACATGATTTATCTTTTTTGAAGGTAATTTACTTATGAGTGAATTATTTTGTCCTAAATCCAATCTCTTAAAGTTTGAACCACCTTAATGATGTCATACAGCTTTCAGTATATGAACCTTTGGTGGATAATTATCAGCCCCATTCAAATCATAGTGAACACTACACTGAGATTCATAGGAGAACATTTGAGAACATGGAACTAATCTTTGGCCTGAAATAAGGGCATCAGCTCTTTCCTACATACTTGTCACTAAGTTAGATTTTTCAAGTTATGAGAATCTGATCTTTTATGGGAGTCTTGGGTTTTCTTTTTTCTCTCTTTTTTAAATATTTATTTATTTACTTATTATGTATAAAGTGTTCTATCTGCATGTATGCCTACAGGCCAGAAGAGGGCACCAGACCTCATTATAGATGGTTGTGAGCTACCATGTGGTTGCTGGGAATTGAACTCAGGACCTTTGGAAGATCAGGCAATGCTCTTAACCACTGAGCCATCTCTCCAGCCCCTTGGATTTTCTTAAGAATGGATATTCTTAAGCCGGGCGGTGGTGGCGCACGCCTTTAATCCCAGCACTTGGGAGGCAGAGGCAGGCAGATCTCTGTGAGTTCGAGGCCAGCCTGGTCTACAAGAGCTAGTTCCAGGACAGGCTCCGAAACCACACGAAAGTGCTTGCAACACAGGCATGAGAACCTGTGCTTGATTCCCAGAACCTGTGTTAAATCAACAAGTATGTTGGCATGTATTTCTAATGTCAGCATTGAGGATAGAACTTTGTAATACTCAGGATCAAGATATCACCATTAGTTTGGCCATTTGCTAATATGTGACTGAGTCAATTAGCCAAAAAAAAAAATAAGAAAGAGTAATGATTTCAAGTCAAAAGTCCATGGTGTGTATGCATATACAATATTAACTATAAATATCAGATGAGCATTTACTGTAAATATTAGACTTTATTTTAAAAATACAACTATTTGTAGAGTGAGGAATGGGCCTGCTTTTGGTCTTATCCACCCAGCTAGCTTAGTCCTGAAACGATCACACAGAAATTGTATTAATTACATTACTGCCTGGCCCTTTAGCTCTAGCCATCTTGATTAACCCATTTCTATTCATCTGTGTTCACCATGAGGTTATGGCTTACCAGCATGAGTCTAACCTACATCCATCTCAGGCAGGAGATTCATGGTGTCTGCCACACTTCCCTTCTTCCCAGCATTCTGTTTTGTTTTCTCCACCTATCTAAGTTTCTGCCCTATCAAAAGGCCAAGGCATTTTCTTTATTCAACCAATGAAAGCAACACATAGAAAGAAGGACCTCCTACACCTTTTTGTTCTGTTTAAACCAAAAGGAAGGCTTTAACATAGTAAAATTACATATAACAGGTATCAAGTAAGAATTACAGTTACGATATTTAGATCTATTTTATCTTTTATCATAACAATGAAAAACTATAATTATCTATCTATCTATCTATCTATCTATTCTTCAACTCCATCAAAGATTCCAGAAGGATATAATACTACCTAAGTAAACAAGAATAAGCATCTTTCAAAACTCTAGGAATGACAGCAGCATCTTACTGCCTGGACAGTCACCCAAAGTTCTTTCGTGCTGTTGGGGCATCCATCTTCAGCCATCAGGCCCATATTATCCAGCAGACATTTCTGTGAAGCAGGAAATTTCAAAGACAGTTCAGTAACTTTCTTCTGTATCCTGCAGAATGTCTCACAGATTCTTTTATGAAGTAGGAACCCTGAAGGAACATCTCACCTCTAGGAATGTTTAGCAGTCCTCTCTCTGCAAGTTCTTCATGTCCAGTATATGCATCAGTCCAGGCAAGAGCAGTTTCTTGCCCAAAGGGCTAACCAACTTTATAAGGAGCCTCTTCGATGCCCATCTTCCTCTCGAAGTAGATTGGTGCTGCCGGGAGTAGACATGTCTCATTGCTATTAAAAGCCCTAATTTATTAAAACATTTAAAATGCCATATTCTGTAGTCTTTGAAAGATATGAAGAATGCCTATCTAACTGAAATATATCTCTATATATCTAGAAAATCTAGCTAACATGACTACAAGCTTGACTATTATCGATTATTATCTATTAACAACCCATATTTCTTAATTATACATTATATTTTTAAATGAACTATATAATCACAATACTTTAATCAAGATCAGAAATATATATAAAACAAAATTGACCTTAAATGTATATCAACTAAGCAAAATTTATACCAATGTAAATTAATCATATCTATATCATATCCTCCTTTAAATGTAAAAGAACATTTATAAACAATATTTGGGAATATGGGCACAGTTATTTCTCTCCAAACTGCTTCATGCTGTATTGGGGCACTGTTAATCAGGTCTTTCATGGTATATCCTGTTTGCTAGGTTCCTCTCAGTCAGCACTTGAGCAAAGTAATTTTGAGGGTGTTTACAGCAACCTTTCAGGAAGGGTGGTCTATCATACCATTTTGGTCTAAAAGCAATCCACAGAGGCTCATCTTCTGTGAAAACAAAAGAATAATCTCTTTTCCAAAGCACCATATCCTTAGATCCAAATTTGGAAGTTATTATACCTTTAGAACATACATGCTGGATTAGCTTAGCCTATACAATGAAATGTCTCTCTTACCTCCTTTACAGTCAAAAAATTAAAGAAAACATAATAATACAAAGAATCTAGAATCTCTGTGAATTTTTCATTTTTATGTGGCTTATTTTTCTTTATTTTTTTAATCTATGACTATCTGTACTCTGTCTCTTAAAGACTTTACCCCTTCTTCTTAAAAAGCATTAACTTCATTTTATGACTTTATATATTCTTTTTCTTCCCTCTCAAGCCTATATGCATTTATCTAATATTGTGACCCATTTATAGGTTTTATATATATGAATCTGTCTTATTGCCATGTCCTTAATTCTCTACTGTCTTGAAGAGTTTTAAAAATGCTAAGCAGCTAGGTTGCAGCTGCTTTGGATGTTGGCTCCACCTCTCTCCAATTTCAAGATGGTGGACATAACATTTCTGCTAATTCTGGAGCCACCAGGTAGGAGCCATACTCAGCATTTTAACTCTGAGACTGAGCGTGCAGCACATAAACTCTTTCTTTCTGACTTACAGCCAAATCTGCCACATAGAGCACTGCACAGCCTGGAAACACCTCTGTGTATGGTGGCAGGAATCTGCCATGCTCTCTCGCCTGCACTGCCATCTGCCAAGGCAGGAAGAGCTAAGCCATGGGCATAATCTCAGATACGTTCCTCTTGACTATGAGTGGGCACACAAACATCGGGCTCACAAATGTCAATGAAATGCTTTATAGCTGGAATTCGCAGTGGCACCACAGCCCAGGAAGCCATGTTTTAAAACCGCACAGCTTTTTTCCTGCTATGGCTGCTGAGTCAGGAAAATTTCTCTGCGGCATCCTGCCAGCAAAGAGCAAAAAGTTGTGTTAAACTAACTAACTCTCTCTCTCTCTCTCTCTCTCTCTCTCTCTCTCCTTTTTAAGCCTCTCAGGTTTTTAAGTGGATTTAGTCCATCATGTTGGGTGCCAAACTGTTGTATTAGGAGCGGGGGCCCCTTGTTCCGCCATTTGGTCAGGAAACTGCTCTTGCCTGGACTGTTGCATAAACTGGACATAAAAATCCAACAGAGAGAGGACTTTTGAACTTGTTTAAAGGTGAGATGGTCATTTGGGGTTCTTGCTTCATGAAAGAGTCTGTGAGACATTCTGTAGGACACAAAAGAAAATGACTGAACTGTCTTTAAAATTTCCTGCTTCATAGAAAAGTCTTCTGGATACTATGGGCCTGCAGGCTGAAGATGGATGCCCCAACGGTACAGAGGAACTTTGGGTGACTGTCCAGGCAGCAATATATCTCTGCCATTCCTAGAATTTTAAAAATTGCTTACTTCTTGTTTGCTTAGGTAATATTATACCCTTCTGGAGTCTTTGATGGAGTTGAAGAATGGATAATTATAGGTTTCCTTAGTTATGATAATAGATATAAATATTGTAACTGTAATTCTTGCTTAATAACTTTTGTTATATGTAATTTTACTGTGTTAAAGTGAAAGCCTTTCTTTTTTGTTTAAACAGAAAAAGGGGAAGTGGTGAAGGAAGCCCTTCTGTATTTGTTTTTCTTTCATTGGTTATTAAAGAAAACTGCCTTGGCCTAGTTGATAAGGCAAAACTCAGGTAGGCAGTGAAAGGTAGGCAGAGAAGATGGAACAGAATTCTGGGAGTAAAGCAGATAGAGATCCCTGGAGCCACCAGCTGCTTAGACCCTGACCCTGATGTGCAAGGCTGGCCCCGTGCTTGCCCCTCCCGTGCCACTGCTTCCTTGGATGTCTTTAATCTGCCTGTCCACCTGGAGCCCTACTGGAAACCCCAGCCTTGTAATCATGTGACCGGTCCAAATCATTTGTCACCTCACTTCCAAGCTAGTGTCTGGAGCCCAGTATAATCTCTAGGGTGGCCACCGGAAAGACCCCTGCACTAGTGGTTCTACATGCAGAATACAAGCCTCAGGGACCCATAAATAATAGAAAGCTGACACAGGCAGAGGCCATGATTCTCTTGCCTGAGAAAGACGCTGTTTAGAATCTTTTCTGGTAAGCCACAACCTCATGGTGATATACAGATTATTAGAAATGGGTTAAACTAATATGGGAGAGTTAGCCAATACGAGGCTTCTGACATCTGTGGTTTCTGAGTCACCCAAATCAGAGCCAGTCAGTCTTAAAAACTATGCCTATGGACAGAGGACGCTCTCCTACAAACCCTGTGGTGTTCACCACTGATTCACAACCTGCCTTTAGAGGGGGGATACTTTCCTATAGGCCTTATAGTATTGCTATTTTCATGGTTTCAGCTACGGGTAGTTCTGTAGAATTAGGAGTGGCGGGGCTGCATCCCCAGCATCCCGGCCGCCTGGCTAGCTTATACCCTGAAATAATTACACTGACAACTTGCTTCAGCTGCCACATGCTGACCACTGGGTGAAACTGCTTTTCATCTAAACAAAAATCTTCACACAGTGGGCAGAATCATTGGAATCAGCAGCCTAGCTTCTCCGGTCTGTTGTGATCCATCTGCCCACACTCCCCCTGACTGACAGCGGAACTTCCTTGTGGTCTGTTATTGACAAGGATGTTTGTGTTCTTTCTGGCCAGTGGCTCGCCACAGAAGGAGTAGAGGTATAAAAGGTTGCTGGGCAAAATAAAGGTTGCTGTTCTTCCACCAGAAAAGAAGTCTTCATGTCTCCATCCGGTACCCCCTGCCAGTCTTGGCTATCCAGGCTGCACTGGCTGCAGCAAGTGGAGGTTTCACCAAGATCTGGAAAGTGGGGATACGTGAACGGGGTCGCTCCAGCCGCTGGCTAAATTGAGGAGCTTATTGGGGAAGGTAAAGCGTTCTAATTTTTCATCCCCAGCGATAACTCTGAGGGACATCCTCCAAAAGATAAGCAAGTATAAAGAGGCGGGAGGGTGAATTGAAAGGCCTCAAAAAGTAACTGAAACTCTTAAAGCAACATGGCCCGAAGGAACAAGGAAGACAGCCAAAGATTTTGTACAGGAGGGGTTTAAATGTTTCAGACTGGGAATAAGCCAAGTCAGATTAAACTGAGTATGTGTTTTTTCATCCCCAGAAATGCTCTGAGGGGCACCCTCTGGCAGAATGACCAGTAGGGAAGAAATAAAAAAGAGGCAGGAAGGTGAATTGAGGGCCTCAAAAGATAGAATATATATGTTATTGTGTTGATTGTGTTGTCTTTTGTGTTCTGGATTGGAGAAAGACATTTGATTTGGGAACTGCTAAGAAAGGCATTTTGACTTTAAAATATGGGCCTAAGGATTTGATGCTTTGGAAAAGAAGTTCTGCTTTTGTCTCCACAGAGGATGAGAACCTGTGGATTCATTGCAAATTTACATGGTTTGAATCACCAAGACTCCCTGAAATGTAGATGTAAAATACTCCCCAAGAATGCAGCACCTCCGCTCAGCAGGAAGTAGCCAGACAGGTTGACCATGTCCAAATTCCCTAAAAGATTGTTAAAGTAGGGCCCCTTCAGTGGTTCCAGAGCAGGAGCAGCAAGCCTACTTCCCTGAGTTTTGCTCCACCCATTCAGCAGTTTTGACCCAGAGAGAGTGTGTCTGGGGCCAGAAGATAGCTGGAGCAGAGCTTTGCTAGGCATGTTGCCCTGTCCCAGTGGGTGACTGGCCTGGGGAACACCACAGCGGTGTCAGGAGTATCACCAAACCATAGAAGATTGGCAGAAGTTCATAGACTGTGCAGACGGCTGAGATTGTCAACCAGCAGGCTGAAAGAGTCAGCAATGCTTTGGACATTCAAAATGATCTTAATGGACATATTCAATTGGGCATTTTGACCTTAAACCAACAAGTAGCTCTGGTTCAGGAGCAAGTGGACTATCTTTGGACTTTTCAACAATTAATCATGTTATGTGAGTTACTCATGGCACTGTATTGCATGCTTCTGCTACTGTTACGGAACTCAACCATCATATGAGAGGGGTTTGGAATACTGTTTTTGTTAATTTTTCCACCCAGTTAGTGCATGCTAGATAGTTGCAGCACTGGTCTGGCTCATTGGCATTGTCAGTCCTGGAGATACTTGGTTTAGAGTTATGTGTCTGGGTAGCCACGGACCGGTAATACGTTGGGGGCAGAATGATACCTAAGACAGGAAATACTAGAGGGCTATTCCCCATGACAGGCAAGGTATTATAAAATAAAATGGGGGGAGTTGTTGTGATCCAGCTGCTCTCACTCCCCCTGACTGACAGCAGAACTTCCTTGTGGTCTGTAATTGACAAGGATGTTTGTGTTCTTTCTGGCCAGTGGGTCTCCACAGAAAGAGTAGAGGTATAAAAGATTGCTGGGCAAAATAAAGGTTGCTGTTCTTCCACCTGAAAAGAAGCCTCCATGTCTCAGTCCCGGCACCCCCTGCCAGTCTCAGCTATCCAGGCTGCACTGGCTGCAGCATGGTTAAGGTAGTCTTGTTTCCCTACAGATTTCTTTGCTCACAGGAGCTTCTGGAGTCTGGGAGGCCCCACACTAAACAACAAAGAGTAAATACTATGTTCAGTGACCATGGAGGACCCTGAGGAGTATCTGTAGGTGCCAACCAAGTAAGTTCTCTGTCATTTTTTAATCAATAACTCAAGTAAAATTTCATTCTTCTCAAAGATCTCTGATGCAGTTTGACAACTGAGAGATTTTGTCATTTTCAAAGGACAACCTGACCAAACAAATTTTTGTAAAACACAAATACAAGTTATTAAGGAGAATACCTGCAAGTTATAAGGTTTTTAGGACAAATACAAGTTATCAAATTTCTCTATCATGCTGCCTGCCATAGTCTTAAAAATACTTTTAATTGTGCGAACATATCTGTCACTGTTATTCTGACATAATTGTGGTACTGTTTATACAATGTATATGTCTAAAACTTCTGTTTTCTCAAAGGCAAAAAATTCCTCTGAGTCCAGGGAACCAAATTGAAGGATCCTCCATAAGCAGTTCAAATACACCCCTCTCAATTCCCTGGTCCTAAATTTTGTTTTCTAAACTTAACTTTGTCCTCTGTTCTGCCAATATCCTAAACAGGTATAAGGGAAAACAGACATTTCCATACAACATGCACTACAGGAACCAAAGACCAGCTATTCCAGGATGTGACAAGCACCAAGCTTTCTCAGGTTCCCCCTCAACGATGCCCACAAATAAGCAGGAAGCCATATTGAGAATCTGCTGCCCCAATTCCTATAACTTGTCGTTCCTAAACTCCTGCCTTCTTATTACAAAAAAAAAGAAAGGGCAATGTAATGGTCTGCTCTGTCCATAAGAGACCAGCCATGACCACTCCCTCTCTTGTCCACCAAGGCAAACTAATCATCAGCTTGCTGCCTGAGTCCCTTCTTCTATCTCTCTCTCTTTCTTTCTCTACCCCTGTCTCTTTCTTCCTCCCTCTCCCTCTCTCTCTCTCTCTCTCTCTCTCTCCCTCTCTCTCAAAGACAGCTTCTGTCTCTCTCTTCTCCCCTTTCCCCTTACCCCCTGTTTCTCTCTCTCTCTCTGCTCTTTTCCCCCTCTCCCCTTTCCCTTTCATGCCCACAAAACAAATACACAACCTCACTCTGCAAAGCATGCCTATACATGTCTCTGTCTCTCGCCCACCATGTGAACCCGTGCCAGCTGCCTGCCACCACTCCAGGGACCTGCAGCGTGGTCTTAGGACCCACTGCCTGCTGCAGCCACTTGGGGATCCGCAGCACATTACTTAAACTATAAGATACTTTACCTATGTTTATAAGTGTTATCTAAGATACCATATGTCTACTTTGTTTTAGATATAACCAGCTGAGCTTTCTATTAAAATCACCTCATTAAAGTTGTTTCTGAAATTTGTAATAGCAATCATAATGTTAAGATTAAAGTTTGATGTAACAGGTTGGTTACAAATATATTTGTAACTAATTTAAAATTACATGTAATTTAAAAGTTGATTCAATAACCTGAGATATAATGCTTGATATTCTACAACAATATTTTTTTCTTTTTTTGTTGTTGTTTTTGTTTGTTTGTGAGACAAGATTTAACTGTATAGTCTGGCTGTTCTGAAACTCATTCTGCAGACTAGGTTAGGCTCAGACTCACAGAGATCCACCTGCCTCTGCCTCTCAAGTGCTGGGATTAAAGGGATGCACCACCACTTCCCAGTTCACAATATTTGATTAAGTATTGATCTGTTCTTAATATCTTTCAATAGATCAACATTTAAAACCTATTGTTAAATTTTAATTTTTAAAAATGTTTCCCATTGAAAAGCTTTTGCTGTTTGTATCGACAATCATTGCTTTAATCATAAAAAGTATTCTGTTCAGAGAATGGTAGTCACTTAAAATATGTCTAATAAATTGCATAGTGGTTGTAAAACTTGTTCTACTGGACAAATATTTCTACAAAGAGAGCAACCTCGAAAGCCTCAGCCATGCTTCTGGCTGGAAATTTGAGGGATGGGGGCATGATGAGACTTCCACTTTGGGAACTGAGGGAAGTAAATTGATGCAAAAGGTCCAAAATCAGTAGAAGAGAAGATGCCAGGAACCCCAGAAGACATGTGGTTGAGCCAGCAGACAGTGTTTTTGGTGAACCTTATCTCTGCCTTCAGGGTCACTGCAAGCACCCTAATAGGCTTTAAGGGACAGGACCCCAGGTCTGCAAGGTAGAGTGCCTGTTCAAAGCCAAAATCAAGCTGAGAGGGCCTCGGTAGATTGAAAAGAATTTTCTCCTAAGAGAAAGTGTGGGCTCAGAATCATGACCCTGCTGTCAAGCCCAAGAAACTCAAACCTTTGAAAGATATGAATAAATCCAGACCCCTCTAGCAGAAAAAAATAGAGACAAAAATCTAAGCAGGGAGAGAAGAATCAAAAATCTAGATTAACCAGTTCAGTGACTGTGTTTCAGGAAGTAGCTGAAGATAAAGTTAGATTATAATCTTGAGAAACAGGAGTTACTTACCCCCTTGTGATTATCACTGATATTTTTGGAATTTTTCAATGACACCATCCCTATCCCCTTTGGATGGTTTCTTCCCTTAAATACTCCTTCTCCCAGCTACTCTGGGTCAAACTCACTACCCCTATGTGGGAAATATGTTTCAGCTCAGTGCAGTGGTTCCTTACCTGTCAATAAACCTTGTGAGATTGCATCAAGGATGGTCTCTAGTGAGTTCCTGGGGGGTCGAGTTATCCCAAGACTAGAGTGAGAGTCTCCTCGCTCCAGAGGTCTTTCATTTGGGGTTCATCTTGGGATTGGCAACCACCCTCGTCTCCAAAGACCCACTTGGAAGTGAGACCTTGTCTGTGTGTCTGTCTTTGTGTTTCTGTGCTAGCTGAATTCAGGTTCAGGTTCTCTACTTGTAGATTTACAGTCATGTTTTTTGTCTTTGTCTTTCTGTGCCCACTAAATTCAGGTTCAGGTTCTCTACTTTCGGGTTTACAGTCGTGTCTGTGGTTTTGTGTTTTTGTGCCAGCTGAATTCAGATTCTGTACAGGTTCTGTATTTTTCTTTTTGGTTTTGCAGTGGCTTGCATCTCAGAAGGAGACAGAGGGAATGATCAGCAGACATGCTAGGAGATCATCAACTGCCACCCTAGGAGTCATCCCAGGAGGTGAGAAGGGACCCAGGGACTCCTAGGAGATTCCTGTCTGGATGCTGGTGAGGATACGGAAGCTCTCCTGGATTGGAGGAACTATACGCCCTCTCGGCTGTCTGTATTTCTGGAATGGTTTTGTCTGTCTCAGTGGAGATGGACATTTGTTTGTTTGTGTGTCTTGTGTGTCTTCGGTCTTTTGTTTTTTCTTACTTGTGAGTTTGACGATTGGGACAAACTGTGACATTGACTTTGGATCAGTGGTTTTGTCTTTCTGAATTTTGTTAGCCTTTGTCTATGCATCTTCCATCTCTGTTTTGTCTTACACACAAGTAGTGTGTCCAGTTCTCTGGTGAGATATGCAGGTGACGTTTCTCAGTTCTGTGGTATGACACCCGAGTGGCGTGGTCAGTTCTCTGTAGAGATATATGTGGATAGCGGTCTCAATTCAATAGTGGGGTAGGTCACACCCGTGAAGCTGCTTGAAGCTGTGTCTTTGGTTTGTTTGGCGCTATTGTCCTGTATGAATGTGTAATATGTGTTGTGCTTTTGTCCTGACTCAGACTGATGCTGACGTACTCAAATCATGACTTCTTTGACTTTGATATTGTGACCACTTACAAGACTTCAGAGATAGGGCCATAAGCATAAGGGTATATTTCATAAAAAAAAAAGAGTCAGCCTCAGCCCCAAGCACATAGCAGCATGCTTGTATGGATGGCTGGGCTATTCAGCTTTGCTGTTACAAGGTATTGAGGCTGCCAGACACAGTTGTAGAAGGCAGATGTACCTCAATAGGATTTCAAACAAAAAAATCTGTGGGTAATCGCTATGGCCTACAGTGGTTAATAATCTTTTCCCCCAGTGCTACATACCACCCTGCCCCACCCCATGCTGAAGGATGAGTTCCCTCTGCCTGCCCTGGGAGCTGCATGCCTCAAACCTCTGGTCAAAGCTGACCATGGTTTGGCTCCGCAGGTGAAGAAATCTTTCAGATCCTATGGGTTAAAAGTATTATAAATATCTGTCATCATTTGATGGAGGATAGGGAATCAATTATATTTTTAACTCTTCATTTACAAGCAGTGATGGTGATGGATGGAAATAGAGACAGAGACCCACACAGGAGCACTGGACTGAGCTCCCAAGGTCCCAAGGAGGAGCAGAAGGAGGGAGAACATGAGCAAAGAATTCGGGACCACGAGCCCTGCATCCACCCACTGAGACAGTGGAGCTGATCTACGGGGAGCTCACCAAGGACAGCTGGACTGTGACCGAAAAAGCATGGGATAAAACCGGACTCTCTGAACATGGCGAACAATGAGGGCTGATGAGACACCAAGGACAACCAGCTTAATGTGCTGGCTTTGTGGGAGCCTAGCCAGTTTGGATGTTCACCTTCCTAGATATGGACGGAGGGGGGACGACCTAGGACTTACCACAGGGCAGGGAACCCGGACTGTTCTGTGGACTGGAGAGGGAGGGGGGGGAGAGGAGTGGGGGGAGGGGGAGAAGGGTGGGAGGAGGGGGAGAAGGGTGGGAGGAGGGGGAGAAGGGTGGGAGGAGGGGGAGAAGGGTGGGAGGAGGGGAAGGGAAATGGGAGGCTGGGAGGAGGTGGAAACTTGTTTTTTTGTTTATGTTTTTTTTTCTTCTTTTCGCAATAAAAAAAAAATAAGGGAGAGAGAGTTTAATACAGATTTTTGCTCTTTGTTGGTGGTGTGCTGTAGAGAGATTTCCTGATTCGGCAACAGCAGCAGAAAAAAACGCTGTATCATTTTAAAGCGCAGCTTCTTGGGGCTGTGCTGCCAGCGTGAACTCTGGCTTTAAAGCATTTCAATGGCTTTTATGGGACTGGATGTTTCTGTTCCCGCTTGGGATAGAAAGGAGAGTGCTCTGAGACCATGCCGGTGGCTCAGAGCTCCCCACCTGCACCTGGGCAGAAGGCAGAATCAGGCTTAGGCAGGCAGAAGAGCATGGCGGATTCCTGCTGCCATACAGTGTTGTTCCCTTGCAACACTACAACTCCCAACATCCCTCTGGACGGCAAGCGCGGGACACATTTCCCAGAAGCCTTTGCATCCTCTGTTAAAAGCAAGGACAAGCCACGAGTTCGCCCCTTCCCTCCCCTTCTTAACCCTTCCCTCCCCTTCTTAACCCTTCCCTTTGTCCCTTCCTTTTACTTTTCCTAGTGTGTTTTCCCTTCCCATTAAAAAGTGTACCTACCACGTGGTACCACCGCGTGTCTGTGTCTTTTCCCTGCGTAATCGTCTTTACCCCATAGGACAAACAGAAATTAAGAACAACATTTTGGTGCCGCCTCATCGACTCGGAGACCTCTCCGTCCGGTGCCCGAGGCTTTGCCTCTGGGCTTCACCGACAAGGTCCAAAGAACCGACAGCCTTCGCTCACCACCACCTGTTTCCACGGCCATTTCAACAGCTTCATCCTGATCCGTGAGTTACCCTGAGTTGGCTTCCTTCCCCCTGGGGCATTCAAAGACTGTCTGGCCGGCTTTCTTTGCACACCTCGGGCTAAGGCTAGGTTGCTAACCCACTCCCCCGTTTTTTTTTTGCCCTCGGCCGAAACGCTCAGTCCGCGCACCCGGAGTTCGGTGCTCCGGGCTTTTTTTCTCCTTCTTTCTTCCTTTTTTTCTAACTTTTTTCCTGTCCACTTTCGGGCCACTTTTTGTGGCACCTCCGGGCCCTGTGCCCTAAAGAGCTTAATCGCCTCCTCCCAGCCGGGACTTTCTCTCCCGTACGGTTGCTGGGCTCGGGGCAGTTAAGTGTTAACACGCCCCAAATTTGCACGGACGCCTGCGTTTTTGGCTTGCCGTGTTCGCGGTACTCTGTTGGTACCTTTTGCGGCTGGGCTGCACTTCAGCCATGGGCTCAAAAAATTCTAAACCAGTCCCCCCATCTTCCCCGCTCGGGCAGTTTCTGGAAGCTCTCGAACCCCACGCCCTCATTCCCTCCATAAAACTTTCCAAGTTAACACGGCTTTGTTCCAAGACTTGGCCTAAATACAATTTACAGGGCTCTATTCGCTGGCCTTCTCAGGGATCATTTGACCCTGACACTCTGCGGGAGCTGGCAAATTTTTGTCACCGGTCAGCTAAATGGAAGGAATTAATGTACGTGATGGCCTTCTTTTATATGGCTCTAAAAACTGACCCATCTACCTCGTCACACTGTTCACCGGCTCACATGGTTTTGGCTCTACCCTCCCTCCAGGAACCCTCCGCTCCGACCATGGACCCCGATGACGACCCCCCGCCTCCCCGACCTCGTGACACCACTCCTTCCCGCCCTGCCCAATCGGGGGCCACCTCCTCTATCCCCCCTCCTTCAAAAGTTTCTTTTAGGTACAAAAAGGAGTCGCCTACACCTTCTCCCCACGCCTCTAAACGCTCCATTCCTAGGTCTCCAGGAGTTCCGCGTAAACATCCTTCTGGGTCGCCTTCCTGTTCCTCTGAATCCCCCAAAAAATCTCATTCCCCCCGTCTCATATATCCCAGCCTTTCCGATCCAGCTTCACCTAACTTCTCTCGCAGCAGGACTCGACTGCGAAGACAATTAACAATTTCTTCCCAGCACAGGAGGCACAATAGGCGGGCCAAATCGACTTCGGATTCTTCCGTCTCACCTCCCCGCCCCACCCCTCTGCCTCGGTCTTCCAAGACCCCCTCAGGCGCTAACCCCACCCGCCGCCTTGCGCCTAATTTCACCCCTCCCCTTACGCGCTCGCGAGCCGCTGCCGCAGCAGCAGACCCTGATCAACCCAAACCAGCTACCGTTCTGCCCTTACGAGAGGTAGCTGGGGTCGAGGGCCCACTTCGGGTACACGTCCCCTTCGCCTTATCGGAACTTTCACATATTTCTAAGCTACTAGGGTCATATACGGCTAACCCCACTAATTTCACAAAAGAGTTTCAATATTTAACCCAATCTTACAGCCTAACTTATCATGATATTTATATGATTCTCTTTAACAACTTGCTTCCTGAGGAACGCCGACGTGTCTGGGAGCAGGCGAGACTGCATGCTGACGAAGTACACCAGACTCAGCCTTCTCACCCACCTGGTGCAGAGGCAGTGCCCGAACATGAACCCCACTGGGATTACAACTCCCCCGGGGGCATTCTGTCCAGAGACCGATTCTTAAACTGCCTTCTGGTGGGATTAAGAAAGGCGGCTCTCAAACCAGTCAATTATTCTAAACTTGCAGAAATATTTCAGGATACAAACGAGAATCCTTCCGCATTTCTTGACCGTCTCACCAAAGCTATGCTACAGTTCACAAACATGGATCCAGAATCCAACGAGGGCAGACAGCTCCTGATGTCCCACTTTGTCAACCAGTCCTACTCAGACATCAAGGCAAAGCTCAGACGTTTGGAGAAGGGTCCCTTAACTCCACAGGCACAGATCCTGGAGATGGCCTTCAAGATCTACCACTCAAGGAATGACAAGGCCAGAAATCATTGCCACGTGATCACCGCACCCGCCAGGCCAGCCGAGCCCTCAGTCTCAGAACATCTTTGCCTTCACCTGGACAGATCCTGATAAGATGTCACAAGAACTCCACCTCGACTGGCTCAAGATAATCCTTCATACACGGTGACTCAAACCGGACCCTGTACTCTTAAGTTCCAAAGGACGCCGGATTCAGCCCCCCTACTACAGTCTAAGGACAACAATGGTCCTGATCCGTCACTGTGTTAACACACCCTCCCTTCTTTAAATTCATAAATAACCGTCTAGCTGTCGTTACAGGTACCCCCAACAAATGCGAAGACAAGTGGTAAGCAGATTCTCCTCTACAAAGCTCTTATGTAACAGGTCAGCCGCTGACTGCAGCAGCGGCCCCCTAAAATGTTAAGAGATGTATGGTTAGAATCTATTTCTTTTAAGACAGTTTCCTTAAGCTCCGGGATGCCAGTCCAACGGATCAAACACAAAGGAATAAGTATCACAAAGGAATAAGTATCACTTAATTTTTTTTATCATTTCTTAACCCCGGACATCCTAAGACCCTCTCCCCCCCTCTTCACCCCAGCTCTCCAAAAATCCCCCACTCTTTTAATTTCCCTCTCCCCCCCCTCTTCACCCCAGCTCTCCAAAAATCCCGCCCCCTCTTTTAATTTTTTCTTTTACTAATGCAACTTTTGCCTTCCAGCATCTTAATGATGACCCAGCTACTCAGGAAAAGCCACACAGATTTCTTCAATCAGCCGCCTCAGACGACAGCCAGGACTTCAAACATCAGCGACCGACTACACCAGTCAGCAACCCTGGACATGGACATCAGTGACCAACTGCACCAGCGACCGCAAACGCCAGTGGGACATTGCCAAGATAATCGGACATTCCCTGGACCCCTCAACGCCCAAAGTCAGCAGGAAGCAGCCATGAGAGACTGGACTACGCCCCCATTCCCTACCCTTTAAGGTCCCCCAATTTTTTTTTAATCAAACCAAAAGGGTGAAATGTTGTTCCCTTGCAACACTACAACTCCCAACATCCCTCTGGACGGCAAGCGCGGGACACATTTCCCAGAAGCCTTTGCATCCTCTGTTAAAAGCAAGGACAAGCCACGAGTTCGCCCCTTCCCTCCCCTTCTTAACCCTTCCCTCCCCTTCTTAACCCTTCCCTTTGTCCCTTCCTTTTACTTTTCCTAGTGTGTTTTCCCTTCCCATTAAAAAGTGTACCTACCACGTGGTACCGCCGCGTGTCTGTGTCTTTTCCCTGCGTAATCGTCTTTACTCCATAGGACAAACAGAAATTAAGAACAACATACAGAGAGATGTGTTTTCAGACTGCACAGTGCTCTGCCTGTCAGATTTGGCTGTAACTTGGATGAAAAAAATTTCTGTGCTGCACGCTCAGTCTCAGAATTAAAGTGTTGAGTGCCGCTCCTACCTGGCAGCCCCAGAGCTAGCACAAAATGGTACATCCTCCATTTTGAAATTTTCCTGACTCAGCAGCAGGAAAAAAACTGGCTGTTTTAAAATGCCGGCTTTCTGGGCTGTGCCACCATTGAGATCTCTGTCTGGCTCCTGCGGGAGACAGAGCTTTTGAATGGAGCATTTGGATTAAAGTGCTAAGATTTGTTTGATGGCAACTAGACTTGCTGTGTGCCTAAAAGGAAGTCATGTGTGCTATGGCTCAGAGGCACAAGCAGCTCCACCACGCTACTGGTGCAATGTGCAAGGATCAGAGGCACGAGCGGCTCCGCCATGTTGGACTGGGCGGGGCAAGCAGGCAGTACCTGTTTTTGACCTAGGAATGTCACAGCTTAGATTCTTAAGTGCTTAGTGATTTAAAGGCGCAAAACAAAGTGCTCCTGGATAGTAAAAAAAAAATTACAGAGTCACAATAAAACAGATTCAGACACTGTTGGATGAATGTACGTAGGCTTGGGAGAGAGAAGAAAAAGAACATAAAGAATAAAGTTAATGTCTTAAAAAAAGGGTAAAGTCTTTCAAGAGACATAGTACAGATAGTTAAGAGATTAAAAGAAATAAAGAAAAATAAGCTACATAAAAATGGAAAATTCACAGAGAGTCTGGATTATGTACATTGTGTTTTCTTTAAAACTTTTGACTGTGAAGGAGCTAAGTACAGAGACACATTTCATTACATGGGCTGCCAAGCTAAACCAGAATGGATATAAGGGTATTATGATTTCAAAATTTGGGTCTATGGATATGATGATTTGGAGAGGGTCTTCTTTTGTTATCACAGAGGACCAGACCCTGTGGATTGATTCTATCCCGATATGGTATGATAGACCACGACGTCCAGAAAAGTTGCTGTGAACACCCTCAAAAAATTACTTCGCTCAACTGCCAACTGAGATGAACCTGACACACAGGTTACACCCTAAATGATCTGAATAACAGCGCCCCCATTCAGCAGGAAGCAGTTTGGAGAGAAAAAACTGCACCCATGTTCCCAAATATTGTTTATAAATGTTCTTTTACATTTAAAGGGGGATATCATATAGATATGAATAATTTACATTGGTATGGATTTTAAGGTCAATTTTGTTATATGTATATGTATTTCTGATATTGATTAAGGCATTGTGATTGTGTAGTTCATTTAAAATGTAATGTATAATAGGAAATATAGGTTGCTAATGGATAATCATCGATAATAGTAAAGCTTGTAGTCATGTTAGTTAGATTTTCTAAATATATAGAGATATATTTCAGTTAGATAGACATTCTTCATATCTCTCAACGACTGTAGAATATGGCATTTAAAATATTTTAATAACTTAGGGTTTTTCATGGCAATGAGACATGTCTGCTCCTGGAAGCCCCAGCTACTTCAAGAGGAAGATAGGCATCGAAGAGGATCCTTATGGAATTGGATAGCTATTTGGGCAAGAAACTGTTCTTGCCTGGACTGATGCATAAACTGGACACAGAGAACCTGCAGAGAGAGGATTGCTGAACTTGCCTAAAGGTGAGATGGTCTTTCAGGGTTCCTGATTCATGAAGGAGTCTGCGAGACATTCTACAGGACACAGCAGATAGTGACTGAACTGTCTTTAAAATTTCCTGCTTCATGGAAATGTCTGCTGGATACTATGGGCCTGAAGGCTGAAGATGGATGCCCCAATGGTACAGAGGAAATTTGGGTGACTGTACAGGCAGCAAGATGTCTCTGTCATTTTTAGAGTTTTGATTTCTTGTTTGCTTAGGTAATATTATATCCTTCTGGAGTCTTTGATGGAGTTGAAGAATGGATAGATAGTTATAGTTTTCCTTAGTTATGATAAAAGATAAAGTAGATATAAATATTGTAACTGTAATTCTTACTTGATAACTGTTTTGTTATATGTAATTTTACTATATTAAAGTTAAAGCCTTTCCTTTTTGTTTAAACAGAAAAAGGGGAAATGATGGAGGAAAGTCATTGGTTAAGTAATAAAGAAACTGCTTGGCCTCATAGGTTAAAACATAGGTGGGAGGAGTAAACAGAACAGAATGCTTGGAGAAAGAAGCTGAGTGAGGAGTCGCCATGATTCTCCCACTCCAGACAGATGCAGGTTAAGATCTTCCCTGGTAAGCCACCTCCTGGGCTACGCAGATTATTAAAAATGGGTTAGATTAATATGTAAGAGCTAGCCAATAAGAGGCTGGAACTAATGGGCCAAGCAGTGTTTAAAAGAATACAGTTTCCGTGTAATTATTTCGGGGCATAAGCTAGCCATGTAGGTGGCCGGGGTGCTGGGGACGCAGCCCTGCCACTCATATTACAACAATCATTTATAGGGGCTGGTTACAAATTATTAGTATTATTTAATGTTAAAAAGAAACCTATTGCTAGTCTCAAATGTTTCACACTGGTAATGGATTTTATGTGCTGTTCTTGTTTAAAAATTATTGTTGGTTAATGTTAAAAAAAACCTATTGTTGGTCTCAAATGTTTCACACTGGTACAGAATTTTATGTGCTGTTCTTGTTTAAAATGTAGCCATAATACCCACTGAGAAAAACCACAAAAAAGACTTTGGTAAGAGTTGTTGTGTTGTTTAAAAAGCAAGAGAGATTTTTGGTATGTTGTCTAAAAAGCAAGAGAAATTTTTAGTGTGTTGTCTAAAAAGCAAGAGAGATTTTGGTTAAAAAATGTGTAAACATAAATTGGCCTCATCCAGTTCCCTGTGTATGTTTTCAGGGTCAAACTTAAAGCAGGTATGGAGTGGCTGACAGTCTGTCACCACAGGGCAAGCATGGAAGGTCTCCAAGGGGCCGCAAAACACCCCACTAATTTGGCCAAGGTAAGAGAGGTTATTCATGGGCTGGATAAATCTCCATCTGTGTTATTGAACATTTAAAGGAGGCTTACAGGCATTATCCTTCCTTTGGCCCAACCTCTGAGGGTCAGCAAGCAGCGGGAACTATGGCCTTCATAGGACAGTCAGCATCAGATATTAAGAAAAGTTTCAGCAGTTAGAAGGGTTGCAAGATTATACCTTGCAGGATTTGGTTAAGGAGGTAGAGAAAGCATTTTGTAAGTGAGAGACAGAGGAAGAGGAGAGAGAGAGAGAGAAAGAGAGGGGGGGGGCGGGAGGCAGAAGAAAGAGAGGACCACAGGGATCTTAGACAAGAGAGAAATTTGATAGTATTTTGGCCGCAGTGGTAGGAGAGAAAGGGAAGACAGGACCGAGACAGATAGAACCTAGGCAACAGAAGACCAAAGATGAGTGAAGACGGACAGAGGCACCCCTTGGACAAAGAGCAATGTGCTTATTGACATTGGGCAAGAGAATGCCCAAAGAAGAAAGTAAGGGCCTCTAAGGTACTGGCCCTAGAAGATGATTAGAGGGGATGGGGTTCAGACCCCCTCCCCCATGCATAGGGTAACCCTGACTGTGGAGGGGACTCCTATAAATTTTCTAGTGGACACAGGGGCTGAGCACTCTGTGCCGAAACAACCATCGGGGAAGCTAAAGAATACAAAGACTATAGTAATTGGAACAACTGGACAAAAACAATATCTGTGGACCACTCTACGAACTGTAGATTTGAGGAGAGGACAAGTAACTCATTCCTTCCTGGTTATCCCTGAGTGTCCCATGCCTTTATTACAAATATGATGTGGGAGTGTAATATATTGATCTGTTGATTTCATTGATTAATTAATAAAAAAAACTGCTTGGCCTGATAGATTAGAACATAGGTGGGTGGAGTAAACAGAACAGAATGCTGGGAAGAGAGGAAGTTAGGCAGATGCAATGCCTCGCCTCTCCAGGCCAGATGTGATGAAGCTCCAGCCCAAAATGGATGTACACTGGAATCTTCCTGGTGGGTCACCACCTCGTGGTGCTACACACATTAATGGAGGTGGGTTGATAAGGATGTGAGAGTTGGCCAGTAGGAGGCTGGAGCTAATGGGCCAAGCAGTGTTTATATGAATAAAGTTTGTGTGTTGTTATTTTGGGTATAAAGCTAGCTGGTGGCCGGGAACTGGGAGACAGGAAGTGGCCCGCAGCTCCCTCAACAGAAATAGACTTGTTAACAAAGTTGAAGGCCCAGATCAGGTTTACTCGAACCAGGTTGGAGGTAATCAAAGCCTTTTATTGACCGAACCAGTGACTTTTGCTCCCCCTACTGTCCTCAGTCCCGCTGCCCTACTGCCTGAGACTAATGACACCTCACCTATCCATCACTGTGCTGATATTTTGGCAGAAGAAGCTGGTATAAAAATGATCTGAAGGGTCAGCCTTGGCCTGGGAGTCCGAGCTGGTATACGGACGGCAGCAGTTTCATGGTTGAAGGTAAGTGGAAGGTGGGGAAAGCAGTGGTGGACAGGAAGCAAGTAACCTGGGCCAGTAACCTCCCTGAAGGACGTCAGCCCAGAAAGCCAAACTCATAGCTTTGATACAAGCTCTAATGATGGCAGAGGGAAAGTCTATCAACATCGACACTGGCAGCAGGTATGCTTTTGCCACTTCCCATATACACGGAGCAATATACAGACAAAGAGGACTGTTACCACCTGCAGGAAAAAGTCATACATTTTCCAGGACAACAAAAAACTCGAGATGCTGTGGCTAAAGGAAATCAGACAGCAGACCTAACTGCTAAACAGGCGGCTCAGGGAGCAATGATCCTGGCAGTCAAAGAAACTAAAAGATGTGGTTAGGTCCTCCGACTAATATGTTATGGGACTCTCTGACTTGGGAGAAAAAGTAGTCAAAACCTGAAAGGCCTGTGCTATGACTAATGCAGGACACTCCATTTATACTCCTGGGAAGAGGCTCAGGGGCAATTGGCCTGGGGCCTACTGGGAGGTAGATTTTACAGAAATTAAGCCAGCCAGATATGGTAACAAGTACTTATTAGTTTTTATAGACACTTTTTCATGCTGGGTAGAAGCTTTTCCTAACAGAACTGAGATAGCCAATGTGGTGGCTAAGAAGATCATAAAAGAAATCTTCCCAAGGTTTGGGATACCCAAGATAATCGGGTATGATAATGGAGCTGCCTTTGTTGCCCAGGTAAGTCAGGCACTGGCCACCCAACTGGGGTCAATTGGAAATTACAGTGTGCTTACCAACCCCAGAGTCAGGTCAGGTAGAAAGGATGAGTAGAACCCTAAAAGAGACCCTGACACAATTGGCCCTAGAGATCAGCTGGAATGACTGGATAACCCTCCTTCCCTTTGCCCTATTCCAGAATCAAAACACCCCTAGGACGATTTAAACACACCCCTTATGACATCCTATGTGGAGGACCACCACCGCTCACTGAGTCGGGTGGAGTGTATAATCCTGATGCTATTCTTTCTAGACATTTATTTGCCAGCCTAAAGGCCCTTGAAGTGGTGAGACACCAGATCTGAAAACAACTAAAAGAAGTTTATATGCTGAAGACTCAGACGTGCTGCATCACTTCCAAGTAGGGGATGATGTTTTTGTCTGGCGGCATTGAGTTGGGAATCTTGAGCCTCGTTGGAAAGGGCCATATTTGGTACTCTTGAAGAATTGCAGTATCCGGGGCTCTTAACAATACCACCAGTCAGTTTGCTTGTGTTTAGGGGACTAATTATAGGCTTATTTTTACTGAGATTATAGGTGTAGGGTCATGCCTGGGAAGTCCACCAGCTGCCTACAAACATTTGTATAGTGAGGCTCTTAAGAACCCTAAGACTCCTGACACCAGGTACTTGGTTCCCGGTTTAGGTGAATGGTGGGCTTGTAGTACAGGCCTGACAACTTGCCTGTTGATATTGGTTTTTAATGACACCAAAGATTACCGTGTGTTTGTACAACTGGTACCTACGGTCTTTTATCATCCAGCTAACATGCTTGAAGATGAGTCTGACAAACACCCAACTCGCTTTCGATGAGAACCTATTTCTCTGACACTAGCAGTAATCCTGGGCGTCAAGGTAGCTGCCTGTGTTGGGACAGGTACCAATGCCCTAATACAGGTTCCTCAGTATTTCAATGAATTAAAATTAATTACCTTCAATAGAGAAAAAATAAGTGCTGTTCAGATTTTGATGTTACACTACTAATATAGTGCTTTACAAGGTAAAAATGATACAGAAATCCAGTTCTATGATTAGAACTAGGAACTAGAAGAAGTGGGGAGATGAAAGACCTGGATAAATCCAGACTCCTCTAGCAGAAAAAATAGAGACAAAAATCTAAGCAGGGAGAGAAAAATCAAAAATCTAGATTAACCAGTCCAGTGACTTTGTTTCAGGAAGTAGCTGAACATAAAGTTAGATTATAATCTTGAGAAACAGGAGTTACTTACCCCCTTGTGATTATCACAGATATTTTTGGAATTTTTCAATGACACCCTCTCTACCCCCTTTGGATGGTTTCTTCCCTTAAATACTCCTTCTCTGATCTACTCGGTGCCAAACTCACTACCCCTGGGTGGGAAATGAGTTTCAGCCCAGTGAACTGGTTCCTGACCTGTCAATAAACTTTGTGCGATGACAGCAAAGACAGTCTCTCTTGAGTTCCTGGGGGGAAGGGGTCGAGTTATGCAGAGACTTGAGTGACAGTCTCCCCAGTCCAGAGGTTTTTCACCTTGAGTACCAAGTAAGAAAGTTTGCCCAGATCATCTTTTCTGAGACTCAGAAAGGTGTGGATTCCTACGGAGACTGGACCTGAACCTGAGGCATTACTTGGCTGTGGAAAAGAGTGGGACACAGCACTCTGAGATCCAGGACAAAGCTGTCAACCTGTGTAGTAAATCTAGACTTTCACTTGAAGGACTGAGGCAAGGGAGGGTTATGTGTGTAGCTGGCAGACTTGGGTGCATACGGGGCAGGAGCTCGAGCTTCACTCTACCTAGGTGAGACTTGCTAGACAGAAGTTGTGCCCTTGTGTCCTTTATTAACCCCCTAAACCCATGGTGGTGGGGGTAGGGGGTAGGGTGGAGTTCCTGGACAGCAGAGGAGTGTGGCTGAAAGCTGAGAATTAAGGTCTAAATAGAAGAAGAATTGCATGCAACCAGGGGCAGGACATGCAAAATGGGGGAGAGGAGGAGGCAGGTTCAGTTAGTGTATGGTGGAGATGGAAGCAAGGCGTGGTGGATGTGGCATGAGTTAAGTGTGGCTTCAGAGGTTCAGGTTTTAAGGTCTCCACGAAATAGCCCAAGAAAGGGGAGGCAGTGAGAAGGCTTAGTGTCTTAGGGAAGAACAGTAAGGGAACCAGACTCTCCTCTAAATTTCCTCCACAGCAGTCTGGTTCCATAGTAACCTGTCCCTGCTGTCACTCTTCAGAGCCCACCCCTGGCCGGATATGGTTTACCTCACTTCCTGTGAGGAGGGGAGGAGCTGGGTCTTAGTGTCCCTGACACGGAAGCCTCTTCTGCTGCTCAGGCCGTGCTGCCAGAGAGTTCTCAGAGAGGTCTGCAATCAAGGTAAGGACCCGGAATATGTACCAAGGGGAATTATGTCTGGAATAATCACAGGAGCTGTGTTAGCTCTCACTCAGGCATGCCCTAGGAAAATATGAGGCGTCTTGTAGCTTTGTAAGCTTCTGAGAGGAAACGGGGACCCCCACTCTTAGAAGGTAACTCTGATTCTGAAAATGGTGGCCTCGTTGGTCACAATTAAAGCCAGCCTTTGACTTCAAATGGTAAGGCAAAAACCTTGAACTGAATTCTCATCCACCATGAGCTGTCCTCTAACGTTCTCTGTGGCAGAGTACAGAAGCAAAGGAAATCTATAGGACTTCATCACAAGCAAAATCAGTAGTTAATGTTCAGTGGAATGAAGAACCAACTCCTGCGAGTTCTGTACTTATTCTTTTTTCTCCCTTAGAGCCAGTGTTTCTCTGTAGCTTTGGAGGCTGTCCTGGAACCAGCTCTTGGGAGACCAAGCTGGCCTCAAACTCACTGAGATCTGCCTGCCCCTGCCTCCTGAGTGCTGGGATTAAAAGCTTGCAACATCACCACCAGCTCTCTATTTACTTTTAAATGCCTGTGGTAGCGCTTGAAACCCATATATCAGAAAAATACACGGAAAGCATGGGGTTGGTCATGCCCAACACGGGCTGGTAGGAGGTCTCAAGATGCCAAGAGAAAGAGATACAATGAGGGTTAAGATAGCCACGCCCATCTCGGGGTGGTCAGAGGAATTGCCATTTGCAGAAGTAACCCAGAGTCTTTGGTTAGCCACTCCCATCCAGAGGGAGTCAGAGAAAAGCCTAACTCTGTAGCCACTCCCATCCCGTGGGTATTGGAGGAAAGCCTAACTGTGGAAGCCACTCCCATCCCGGGAAATCAGAGAAAAGCCTAACTCAAGTAGCCACGCCCATCCCATGAGATTCAGAGGAAAGTCTGTCCCTGCTAGCCACTCCCAACCCGTGGGGATCAGAGGAAAGTCTGTCTCTGGTAGCCACTCCCATCCCATGGGATTCAGAGGAACTCCTAACTAGACTAGGCATGCCCATCCCTTGGTACTAAGGGGGAAGAGCAAGCACATCCCCTGGGAGTCAGAGGAATCCTAACCTATGCAGTCACGCCTAGTGTTTGGCAGTCATAAAGAATACTATGCTGGAGATAACCAGATGCTTATTTTTTTCTTTTGTTTATTGAGATAGGTTTTCTCTGTTGCTATGAAGCCCCTCCTGGAACTAACTCTGTTTTTCCCGCAGGATTGCCACATGCAGGGATCCATGTGCCTTGCCTCCAGAGAGCTCAGAGGGAACAAAGGGTGCATGCACCCAGCTGTCTGGATGCATTTTTGTTTATTTTTGGTTCTTTCAAAACAAGGTTTCTCTGGTTAGCAGTCCTAGCTGTCCTTGAACTAGCTCTTGTAGAGCAGGCTGACCTCGAACTCACAGAGATGCACTTCCCTCTTATATTCTCCCAAACTACAATTAAAAATCAGAAGTGAAGCCCAGCAGTGATGGCACAAATTCCAGCATTTGGGAGGCAGCGGCAAAGGGATCTTTGTGAGTTTGAAGCCAACCTGGTTCTACAAAGCATGTTCCAGGCTCCAGCACTACTAGGGCTATTACACAGAGAAACCTGTCTTTAAACAAATGGAAGAAATCAGAAATGGAAGGATAGAAGAGAACACAGCTGGTGTATAGTGTTTGCTTAGCATTCGTGAAACCCAAGGTAAAGTGGCAGATATGGCAAAAACAGATGATATTAAATAAAAATACATAATGTGGAAGAGTTAAAGCCTCCTGCCAATACTCTCCTGTACTGTTAGGAAGAAGTAAGAGGATAATGGAACATTGACCAGGATGAGCAGAATAGGAAGAGAGGAAATACAGCAGTGGTTGAGGGAAGTGGGGAAGAGTATGATACTAGGTGTGCATGTCAGGAACTTTACAGCAGTTCTCATAACTTCACCAAATGAGTGCAGACAAAGAAAAGGGTCAGCTGTTGAAATAATTGGAGCAGCGGGGCTGCGTCCCTGGCACCCCTGCCGCCTGCACGGCTAGCTTTAGCTTATGCCCCGAAATAATTACACGGAAACTGTATTCTTTTAAACACCGCTTGGCCCCTTAGTTTCAGCCTCTTAACCCATTTTTATTAATCTATGTAGCACCACGAGGTGCGCTTACCAGGGAGATTCTAGCCTACATCTGTCTGGAGTGGAGAATCATGGCGACTCTCTGACTCAGCTTCGTTCTCCCAGCCTTCCGTTCTGTTTACTCCACCCACCTCAGGGTGGGCCTATCAAATGGGCCTAGCAGTTTCTTTATTGCTTAACCAATGAAATCAACAGATTGATATATGACACTCCCACATCAGTCAGCTTCAAATGTCTGAGCAGGATACTAACATTCTGGCTGAATGAAAACGGAGAGCAATCACATAGCACAGGTATATTTAAAATGTCCTTAATTAGGAGCTGGAAGTGTGACAGCCCTCTGTGCTCCTCTGAGCCTGTTCTCTGAGAAGGGGCAGCCTTGGTCTCCTGTAGGCCCACTTTAGCCTTGGTCTCCAGGACCTAATATCAGTGAAGATATATGGAGGTGAGGGAATCACTTCCAAAATAATAGGGCCACTGCATGTCAGGCTCTATAGTGTGACTAGGACATGTACACCTGTCATAACTAGCCACAGTTTCTGTTCCCAGGGCATTGTCAGCACAAGAGGGCAAAGGTAAGCCTTGTGAGATTCAGCATCTCCATCATATCTTGTGTTTGTTTTTTCTCCCAGGGTGGATTATGGTTTTTGGTCTTTCTCTTTTTTTTAAAGTCAGTTTGTGTGTGTGTGTGTGTGTGTGTGTGTGTATAACTCTATTTTTCCCAGAATTCACGGTGTAGACCAGAATGACTTTTACTTTATGAAAGTCCTCCTGCTGGTACTTTATAAGTGGTGTGATTATTTTTGCTTTTGACTATTTATTTAATTTCTGTCCACTGTATTTCTATCTTTTCCTGTCTTCTCTCTCCATCCCCACCCATTTCTCCCCAAGAGGTCTCAAATCCACGGCCTATTTTATATTTAATATTATTACATATGTAACAATATATAAATGCATACATGTATTTTATATATTGTTTTACATAACAATAATATCAATAGTGTAAGTAATAAATATGATAAACATGTATTTATATATAAAGCCATAAATACAGCCTAATATGTCCAATTAGTGTTGCTTACATGCATATGGTTTTAGGACTGAGCAATTATGCCTACAGAAGACTGAATCTCCCTCTTGTAACAGCCACTGTCTACAGTGCTTCATCTAGGGGTATGGCCTTTTGAGACTTCACCATTCATGTTATGTGAATTGGTGTATTCAATAAAGTTCAAGTCTCCTTTGGGCTTCCTTACTACTGGATTCAGTGAAACATTACAGCAGCCTAGTACTAGATGTGAGTAGATTTGAGAGTGTTCAAACACCAGAGAAAGGCAGCCATCTTTTACTTCACAGTATATATAAAGTGACCATAGGTGAGGAATACAGTGAGTGCTTAGAACACTAATATCATTATACTGTGTATGACAAGGAGGGGAAAGAATTGCTGAAAGCCTGAGTGTTCTCAACATGCTCAAAGTGCTCATAGTACGTTATTTTCCTGATTCAGGTATCTCAGTTCCCTGTTCTACTACCAAGACTCTGTCCTGCTGTCCCTGACACCAGCCATCATGCCAAGGGGACAGAAGAGTAATGCTCGTCCTCATGAGAAACGACGCCAGGTGCTCAAGGATGCTCAAGCAAAGGAGGCAGAGAAAGCAGTGTCACCTGCTGGCTCTGATCAAGCTTCAGGAGATGCTAAGCCAAGCACTTCTACTGCTGACTTCCCACAGCAGTCTGAAATCTCAGCACCCAGCAGCACTGCCAGCCAGGGAGGGAGCCATGGAAGGTCTGATAAGGGTGACCAAGGCCAAGGGGATAGAAATGAGCATTCCTCCAGGGCTCTACCCTCTACTAGAAGCATGCAGATGGATCTTATGACAAGGAAGACGGGAATGCTGATGGAGTACATGCTCCTCAAATACAAAGTGCAGCAGCCCATGAAGAGGAGAGAGATGCTCAAAGTTATCAACAAAAGGTTCAAGAAACACTTCCCTGAGATCCTCAAGAAAGCCTCCTATCGATTGGATGTGGTGTTTGGCCTTGAGCTGAAAGAAGTCCTGCCACATGGTCAAGCATATGAGCTTGTGAGCAAGTTAGATTTCGAGGATGATGGAAGTAGGAGCAATGAGCTAGGTGTTCCTACCCGGGGCATTCTGATTGCTCTCCTCAGTGTGATCTACCTAAATAACTATTGTGCTGCCGAGGAGGATGTCTGGTATTTCCTGAATGCATTAGGAGTCGATGATGGGGTCCCACATCTCATCCTTATAGATGTCAGGAAGCTCATCACTGAAGATCTGGTGCAGGAAATGTACCTGGTATACCGTCAGGTTCCTAACAGTGATCCTCCATCCTATCAGTTCCTGTGGGGTCCGAGAGCCTATGCTGAAACAAGCCAGATAAAGGTGATGGACTTTTTAGCCAAGATCAGTGAAGTCTTGCCTGTGGTTTGCTTATCTCGTTATGAGCAGGATTTGATTGAAGAAGAAGAAGAAGTCCAAGCTGCAGCTGCAGCCAAGTCTGGCAGTAAAGGCAACAAGGGACATACTAAGACCAAGTTAAGTTGTCCTACTCACAAGTGAGGTATAAAGTAGCCTGTGATCTATTGTTGAAAATGTCTTTTCATCTTTTTGCACATAAGCTGTTGAAAATCTTTTGGGGGTCTTTTAGCAAAGTTTTAACTTGGGGTTAAATGTACACAGATAAGTTTTGTAGCCAGTTCCTTCACTGTTGTTTACCAAATTGGGAGCTCAATTTTTTTTGGATTTATTTGAAATGCAGTTTATAATTTGACATGTTCTAAGGATTTGATGATGTTCATAAGATACTATGGAATTAGATAGAGAAAATGGTGTGTGAAATATGAAAGAGAAATATTCAAGTGTGTTATATTTTTCAGTGAAAATTTTCTTTTAGTCCTTGTTTTCTTGGCATTGATGTCAGGGATGTATACTGACTTTTGTTTCTGATATTTAAATATGTGTGAGAAATTAGCAGAGAAGCAGACTTCTTTTTTTAAAGGTTCATGGTCTAACCAAATACACACTGAGTATGTACTCTTGCACAATTGATTCCCTGTGTACTGAACATGCTCGATAATAGAAGCAGGAGGTCTGGATAATGCAATGATAGATTGTATAAGAAACTCTCATTATTGGACAGAGTGGAATAAGATCTCTACTTCCTAAAGAAACAATAAATGGTTCAATGTCTTGTTTAACAAAATATTTTCTATATCCATTAGTAGTTATTTTCAGGGATGAAGGTCTTGTTTTTCCTTCTTGTTCATGGCCTGGCATACAGCACTTTATGTAGAAGCTTTTAGGGAAAACATTAAGAGAAATAAGGATAATAATGAATTACTTTAAAATGCTCACATTAATAAATGACACTTTGTGATAAGTCAGTATAAGAGCTATTTAAGCACAAATTCTCTGTATTGTATCCCCATTATATGAGAAAGAACTTGTCAAAATCACTCCTCAATTGATATCAAGACTTACAAATCTACCTATTCCCGTATTTACATGGCTAGTAAGTGAAAGAATTTAGATTAAGCATGTGATTAAGAGACAACACTTTTACATTCCTCTTATATTGAAGCACAATGTGTCTCTTATATCAGTTTTAAATATTATTTAAAAAGTGTTAATTGATTTCACTGCTTCCAGTCTAGGAGATATATGCCATTTTCTGGACTCTTCAAGCACCTACACACACAAGGCATGCACCTATACCCACGGAAATCCCATGGGATATCAGAGCCCCTTGTGCTAAGGGATAAAGTTCTTCTACCCACTAAAGATTTGTTACTTGCACTGGTTTAATAAAATGCTGATTGGCCAGTAGCCAGGTGAAAAGTATAGGCAGGGTGAGCAAAACAAGAAGAATTCAGGGAAGAGGAAAGGCTCCTTCTGCAGTTACCACCCAGATGGACAGGAAGCAAGATGAAATGCTGCATTGGAAAATGTTTCAAGCCACGTGGCTGAACATAGATAAGAATTATGGGTTAATTTAAGTTACAAGAGCCAGTTAACAATAAGACTGAGCTAATTAGGCCAAACATTTTATAATTGATATAAGCCTTGGTGTTGTGTTGGGACTGGGCAGCTATGGGACCCGCTAAGAGAGAAACTCCTGACGATGAAACGTAACCTTAAGCATGCAGGGCTAGTGGTAAGCAGCAGGCAGTAGGACCCACAGGAAACAACAGTGGGAACCCAGGAACCCCTGTAGGTGCCTGAGGGGGTGGCATAAAGGATGGGCTCCTCAGTAGAGGAAGCTAAGCCTAGGCAGATGGGACCTGGAAATCCTAGTGCATCCTCTGAATTCTTAGAGCTGGAATTCCAATCCAAGCTCTGTCCTGGCATGGTGCCTAAAAGTCTCAGAAAAATGGCTTGTTTGTCAATTAGTGCCCCAAAAGTTGGGAACAAAATGAAGCATGATTAATAAAAGCTCAGAGGGAGATATTAGGGTTTAACATGAACACCCAGAAACAAATCTGTCAGCCACTGGCTCTTAACCTTGACCTCAGTCTGAAATGGCAATCCTGCCTCTAGGAATCTCAGAATGAGACTGTAACTGGGAGCTGTCTCCACATTCTAGAATCCTCTTTAGGTCTGGGATGGAAGATGTGAACCACTGGAATTAAAGTCACACACTGCCCAGTAGCAATGGCAGCAAGAGTGGGATTAAAGTGTTATTGTGGCCTGGTCTGTAAGACTGGCCAGTGAGACCGTTTTACTCTCTGAACTTCTGGCACCTTAATTTATTAAAATACAATTGAAATGCTGTTACACCCAGGAGCAGCTTTCTCAGGTCAGGTAAGAAAGGAGTGGTGAGGTCTGATAAGAAGAAGCTAATAAACTGAATGAGGATCAAGCAAGACCCAAGTATAACAGAAGTGCTCAGAAAAGGCACTTATTCTTCTGTGTAGAATTTTTTCTCAGTGGTAGGATCTTCTGGATTGATAGCAATTGGCTCAATTGAACAGACTGTGTTCTGTGAGTGTGTGTGTGTGTGTGTGTGTGTAATACTGCCTTATTGAACAGTGTGTTTGTGTGTGTATATACTGCCTAACTGAACACTGTGTGTGTGTATGTGTGTGTGTGCGCACACACAAAATTGAGCATGTTGTTAGTACTGCCTAACAAGAGTCAACATGACCCCAAGTGTAAATGAGGGGAATAACAGAAAGAATTGTGAAAGTCATAAAATGGTAATAGTGAATCATGTTCACTTCAGTCTGGGACATCACAAGGCCTTGAGGAACACTGGAAACATGTTCTGACTTAGGTTCACATGGGCTAGCTTTCTACTTTATACCAGAAACCTGAAAACTCCCACACACATACTTCTTCCACTATAACTCACCCTGGGAACTCTTGGCAGGTGGACTACAACAAGGCAAATTTCACTTCTAACTAGAGAGTGTCTTAGATTTGAGGCTGTTGGAATGACACCGAAGGTCTCAGATAAAGTCAGGGTATAGAAGGATATTATTAGAAATCATCTTATTGTTTTTTGTTTCAGTCATGTTTCATTCTACCACAGGTCTCTGGGCTGTCCAGTTTCCAGTTCCTAGCCATAGAGGCTCCACTCATAGTGTGTGCCTCATGCTAAACCAAAGAGTAGTTGGCCACCATTGCCCAAGCACAACTTGAAGACAGGAGAGAGTGTAGGTCTGGGGTTTGTGTCTCGGTTGATGGCCAGGTTTCTATTTCTGGAGCCTGTGGAGCAAAGTCTCATGCCACTTTCATGACCAGTGTCATCAGAGAGTACTCCTTTGTCACCAGATGGGAGCAGGCTCAGAGACCTACAGCCAGATATTTGCAGAGTGACTAATTTAGAGGTCTCCATAGGGTTTCACCCCTAAGAGACTGGGGAACTCTGGTAATGGAGGAAAGATTACAGCATTCAAAGGGGATGGAGGACAACAGGAGAACATGACCCAGCAAATCAGCTAAGCAGGGCTCATATGGGCCCACAAAGACTGGAGTAGCAAGCACAGAATCTGTATAGATATGTGCGAGGTTCTTTGCATATATGGAATGACTGTTTGCTTGATGTTATTATATTCTGTTTTGTCCTTTTTGGCTGTTATCCCTTGGAATCCTTTTCTTTTCTGAAGAGGAAACAGAGGGGGAGTGGTTCTGAGAGAGAATGGAGGAGACAGCTGGGAGTAGTGAAGGGAGGGAAAACTGTAGTCAGGATATATTGTATGAGAGAAGAATATTTTCAATAAATGAAAGTTAGTGAGAGAGGGAGGTCCCTAAAACAGTTGTGCCAGAATTTTCTTCCAGGGAAAAAATTGAAGAACATAAATGACCAAATAAATTCTTATACAAATCCCTAATGAGCACAAAGAAGACAGGAGATATGTTAAAGACACTTCATATGAAAAGAAAAAGCGGAGCTTGCCAGATTATGTCAGGGATTGGGTTGGTAAATAGAAAGTGTGAACATGTATCTCATATTGGTGAGTGACAGACCTAATCCTCTCTGTTGCCACCATCTGGGGCACAAGGTAATGTCAGGCAGAGATATCAGTCAGTTTCCGCTTTAGGTGAACTGCACAGTTCAAAGCTTGGTTCTAGGCTTGTGTCTCATGGCACCTCAATTAAATTTATTAGGACTGTCGATTCTTTTAATGGAGAACTTTCCTTTCTTTCCTATCATGAACAACCAATTGTAAAGTCTTGATTTTTTTCACAGATTTATTTCTTGTATGTAGCCAGGAAATACCTTTTCTTCCTTTTGCCTAGTGAGTTTGCAGGAGACACAAGGCTCATGTAGAGGACATATCTTACCATAAGGATGGGACAATGGCTACCGAGATGACTTAGTACATATCATGTGGTCCAAGAATGAGCACCTGAATTCAATCCATAAGCTCTCTTAAAATCCAGGTGCTGCAAAAGGATCTTGAAGCTCAGTGCTTCATAGGTGTGGGATGCCCTTCTGTAAGTTATGAATATGTTTTATGACCTTTCTTTATTAAATGTGCTTGCTGACCAATATCCAGACAAAATAGAACTAGGAGGTAATCCAAGCAATTATACAGAGAGAAGGAAGGTGGAGTCAGGAGGGCACCAGCAACACTGGACAAGCAAGATGTAAGGTAATGAACCACAAGCCTTGTGGTAAAATATCAAATAGTAGAAATGGGTTTGCTTCTAAGTAAAAACTAGTTTGTAATAAGCCTGAGCCACAGGCAAAACTGTTATAATTACTGTAAGTTTTTGAGTGTCTGTTCGGGAACTGGTGGGCAGGAGAGAAATCTCCATTGACACATACCCTTTGGCTTAGCTGGGCATCCTGACTAACCAAACTAGTGAGATCTTAGATAGTGAGAAACTCTGTCTCAACAAAGAAGCTAGGAAGTACTTAGTAAGACATAAGTTCACTTCTATCCTCTACACATGTGTATGAAGACAGTCAAGCATCCTTAACATTTAACATACACTCAAAGAGGGAAGAAGTAGAGGTTCACCAGGAGGCAAGTCAGGGATACCAGGGAAGGACCTGAAAGGACAATATAATTTAGTATCACAGGGACAGAAAAGTCTATCTTTTTTCATTATCACAGCATGAAACTGTAGTGCAAAGGAGTTAAATATCTCTTGTCTTACCTTCTGTATGTCTAGAACAAGGACATAAAAATACTGATTGTTAATGGCAGCCATGATACAGCAGAAGGGGAATATCTTATATACATGGCAGTCAGAGTTTCAAGTTATCTCCATTCATTACACAACCTCTGTCACTTGAGGAGAACAGGACTGGAGAAACCAAGTGTAAATGTAGAGACTGCAGTCCAGACAGTTTGAGAGCTTGTGCATGTGGGGGACACTGTTGCTAGCTGAGAGAGCAGACAATACTTCATAGTGTGAGGTAATCTGAAGCCATAGTATTCCAGTCCAGCTGTAGACTTACTCCATGTCCATTTCCAGTTTAGTTTAAATCATTCCTGTGACCATGCCAAGTCTTTAGCTTAGGAACTTTAGGAGCACCTGATGATTAAAGCACTAAACAGAAGAGAGACTTGTTCCCTCCCTCCCATCCAAAAGAAGAGAGATAAAACATCACACACTGTGCAATGACTGCATAGAGAATCCAAAGAAATACACCCCATTACTGGGTCAGAAGGAACATTATTGGCCTGCCCAGGAATGCATATTTGAGGGATTTGTCACCAGTGTCTTAGGGCCCCTCATGTTTGGGTAAGCAAACAGGATAATCCCAAAACCCAGGTGGAGAAGGAGATTGCAACATAAGATCTGCAAAGTTAATTCAACAAGCAGCACACAAAACTCACCCCCAAAACATTCCTTAGCTATAATATACAGGTAACTTATCAGGAGAGAATCAAAATATGCATGCATACGATCAAACATACATGTATACATACATGCATTTGAATATGAACAAAATGTCCAAAAAGAGGGAGTATTTGCATGTTTGAAGATAAATTCCCATCAGATTCTAGGATAGTTTTAAGTGTGATAATTATTAACTTGCAAGTATTTGTGGGGAAGGAAGATTTAAATATAACTAACTATAAAGGGGTTTATCGTGTACACTTTGGAAAGTCCTAAGCAAAGGATTAAAAAAATAAATCACAAAGAGCAGCCTGCTTTAATTAAAATGTGAAATACCTGTTCACAAAATAATTAATAAAATGTGTAATTCATTCTAAACATGAGTCTTTTAACACACATAAAATATATGTGTTAAATGATAACGCTAAAATAAATAAAAATCTTACCAATTTGATATACTAAGGATAAATTCTGAAATACCTCCCTGCTCATCTCTTTCTCTTTCCTTGTTTTTTTTATGTCTTTCTTGTCTTACTGTTTTCCTTGAGCAACTGTTTTATCCTTTTAACTCTCTTACTTATATTACAGTGTCTTTACAATTCAAACCAGTCCTAAAATTCCTTTGAGCCTTAAAGCCCCAAATCTGTTTGGCCTGAGTCAAAGCTTAGGAGGATACTTCAAACTGTGAAAGATAGCCAAGTGTAGTTAGGTCTGTGTCCCCACCATAGCATCCCTGAGCATTAATGCTGAAACCCATCTTCAAACATTGTTGGAGAGTTTCCCTGTCTGTCATTTGAAGGACCAATCCTTCTAGACTTCAGTTCTATTTTCCTTTGCTTCTGCTTTTCCAAACACAAAACACATTGAATGTCTGAGTGTCACTAACGTCAAAATAGACATTACCTAGATCCTTTCATGGTCTGCTACTGGATCTGTGTAGTAGCACACTGCTTTTCTGGGGAATATCTTCATAAAACCTAATTCCCGCTGCCTCATGTAACAAGTCTGGCAGATATAAAAATTCTAAAAAGGTATGTACAAAATTGTTCTATAATGCTAATGGGGATTTTCCAAGTATTCCATTTTGGGGAAAGGAAGAGAACAAGTCAGAGGCGTTATTTTCCCTCCGTGAAAGAGATTTCAAACAGTTCTAGCAACTACTTCTCAAGTCACTTTACATAGATTAAAACCCAGATACTAATGAGTCAATGCTGGGTATAAACACTACTTGACCTGGATCCACTTGCCTTTATATCCTAAATGCTGGGATTAAAGGCAGGCACCACCACCGCTTGCCTGAAAGTTCATTTCTACCATGTAAATGTAAGGAAGAAAGTTCATTGAATAGAAATAACTATAAATACAAAGAGAACTCTGTAGTTAATCTTTTAAAATATATGTAAATGTTGGTTTATTTAGATATTGTGTTCATCTGTTAACTTTCACTTCATTCAGATAAACTGTGTTCTTTATTACTTAATTTTAAGTGTAGTGATTTTATGATACATGCAAATGTTACATCAGATACAGAGGATGTAAAAATAATTCAGATATGTTACTTAATGGATAATGGTTTTGATATGTTCCAAGACTTTCTTCCTTAAAGGCCTATACCAGCTAGACCTCTCTCCTGGAGCCTGTTTTCCAGTCCTCTACTCAACTTCAACTACACCACATCCTAGGAATCAGCCTTCCTAGCTACATGAGACCTTATAATATTTAATAAACTACATGTGGCCCCGGAATGCACAAATCATGTTCCTAGAGCTATAGGGAGAACCAGGAATGAAAATTGAAATGAAAGAGTATCTGACTGGAAAAGATTAATTCACAAATAAAATTGCCTGTGGAGAATGATTAGCTGATTAAAATTTCAGTACTCTGGAATGTTGCAGGGCCAGAGGCTAACTACCTTTTCGTGGACAAGTTTCTTTCTCCTGAGCAGCCATTCCTTGCCACTGTCTGTATCTGAACTTGCATCTTGTGACTGATTGAAACCTTTTCAAATCTATTAACTAACAGACTACCAGATTTCACTAAGCCAAATCTAAGAATGTTATCAGATAGCATCCTGAGACCCTGGGGAAGCCTCTCCCATCTGTTTGCGTCTGCCTATATGATATTTTCTGTAATGCATTTTAAACTTGCCTTGATTTGTGACTTTCTTTGTTCTATAAAAACTTAGTATACCTCTTCCACACTGGAACATGGAATTTGGGGTAACCCAAGTCTGTATTCTCAGGCCATGGACACTCAAAATGGATCCAGAATAAACAATCTTATTCCCTCAACAATGTATTCTATTTTTTAATTTTTACATGTACAAGTATTTTGCCTGCATATGTGTTAAATGCACTGTGTGCATGCAGTGCCCTTGGAGGTCAGAAGAGGGTCTCAGATTCCCCTAAAGGTATGTCGCATGTGGATACTGGGAACTAAACCCAGATCTTCTGAAGAACAGAAAATGCATCTTAATTGTTGAAATATCTCTCTGGTCCTTCAGCTTTCTAATTTTTTATTTAATGTAATTTTAATTGTTTAGGGGTTTGATCTAGATAAGGTGATCTCAAATGAGCTGATATTGAAAATATTGTATAGTTTAGGCTTGAACTAAACTTTCCATTCTCTTGGCTTAATGGAAACAAGCTGTCCTGTCTATCGGTCATTTTCCTTAAACATAAAAATGTGCTTTGCAGGCCATGTCTTAATTTTAAACTCCTACCTTATGATGCCCATTTCCCAATGAATTTAAGACGTAAGAGAAAAATGTTGTCTTTGCATGAATTATTACTGAAAATATATAATCAACATGAAATATTTCAAACACCTGCCCCCAATTAATATCATACCTAGGAGTCCGCAGAGGATAGAGATGTGCCATATAGCCTCTCTTGAACCTACTGAGAACATTTGTGATAAGAGAGGGACAGAAATACGAAGAAATAAAAGAAAAATTATTCTTAGATTTAATAGTTACATTGTAGTCATGATTAGGAATTAAAGGAAAATAGTTTTGTTCTGTAGAATTCTTACTCTGATGCTTTGTTTTTTTTTAAATTCCAAACGCCCCAAAACTAATATAGCCAACAAGAACTTATAGAAGAAGCACGAGCTTCACTGTACCTAGGTGAGACTGGCTAGACAGAAGTTGTGCCCTTGTGTCCTTTATTACCCCCACCCACCAGCATGGTGGTGGTGGAGTGGAGTTCCTGGAAAGCACGAGAGTGTGGCTGAAAGCTGAGAATTGAGCTCTAAATAGAAGAAGATTTGATTGCAACCTGGGCAGGACTCACAATATGAGAGAGAGAGGGAGGCAGGTTAAGGTGGTATATGGCCAGATGGAATCATGGTGAGGTGGGTGGAGCATGAGTTAAGTGGGGGCTTCAGATGTTCAGGTTTTAAACTCTGCACGAAATAGCCCAAGAAAAGTGTAGGCAGAAGGAAGGCTAAGTGTCTTAGGGAAGTACAGTAAGGAAACCAGATTCTCCACTAAATTTTCTCCACAGCAGTGGGCTTCCATAGTAACTCCTCCCTGCTGTCACTCTTCAGAGCCCGCCCCTGACCGGATATGGTTTACCTCACTTCCTGTGAGGAGGGGAGGAGCTGGGTCTTAGTGCCCCCAGCACCAAAGCTGCCTCTGCTGCTCAGGCCGCGCTGCCAGAGAGTTCTCAGAGAGGTCTGCATTCAAGGTAAAGACCCTGAATGTGTACCAAGGGGGAATGTGACTAGAATAATCACAGGAGCTGTGCTAGTGCTCACTCAGGCTTGCCCTGGGAAAATATGAGGCGACTTGTAGCTTTGTATGTTTCTGAGAGGAAACGGGGACACCCCCCCCACCCCTGCTCTTAGAAGGTAACTCCGATTCTGAAAATGGTGGCTTCGTAGGTCACAATTAAAGCCAGCTATTGAATTCTAAATGGTAAGGCAAAACCCTTGAAATGAATTCTAGTCCACCATGAGCTGTCCCAGTCCTGGGCTCTAAAGTGCCCCATTGTAAAGGAAGTCTATCCGACTTCATCACCAGGAAAATCGGTAGTTAGTGTTCAGTGGAATGAAGAACCAACTCTGCTATCTCTGTACATTTTTTTTTATCTTAGAGACAGTGTTTCTCTGTAGCTTTGGAGGCTGTCCTGGAACCAGCTCTCAGAGACCAAGCTTGCCTCGTACTCACAGAGATTTGCCTGCCTGTGCCTCCCAAGTGCTAGGCTTAAACGTTTGGGAAATCACCTCTAGGCTCTCTACTTATTCTTAAATGCTGTGATAGCGCTTAAAACCCATGTCTCGGAAAAACACGTGAAAGGCATGGGGTTGGTCATGTCCAACATGGGAAGGTAGGAGGTATCAGGCAGCCAAAAGTAAGAGCTACATTGAGGTTTAAGATAGCCATGCCTTCCTGGGGCTGGTCAGAGGAAGTGCCATGTGCAAAAGATACCCAGAGTCTTTGGTTAGCCACTCCCATCCCGTGGGAGTCAGAGGCACTCCTAACTCTGCTAGGCATGCCCATCCCTTGGTACTCAGGGGGAAGCCTAACTTGGGTGAACAAGCACATCCCCTGGGAGACAGAGGAATCCTAACCTGGGCAGTCATGCCTAGTGTATGGCAGTAAGAAGGAACTCTATTCCAGAGATAACTAGAGGATTTCTTTCTTTCTTTCTTTCTTTCTTTCTTTCTTTCTTTCTTTCTTTCTTTTTGAGATAGGATATCTCTGTAGCTTTGAAGCCTCTCCTGAAACTCACTCTGTTATCGAGGTGGAACTGGAATGCACAGAGACTCACCTGCCTGTGCCTCCAGACAGCTGGGAGGGACCAAAGGGTGCGCAGTCACCACCCACCTATCTGAACGCTTTTTTTTCTTTGTTTTTTTCAAGGGAACGTTTCTCTGTTTAGCAGTCCTAGCTGTTCTGAAACTAGCTCGCTGACCTTGAACTCACAGAGATGCACCTCACTTTTTTTTCACAAACAATGACAGCTTTATTTCCCAAGTGTTCCCGATTTCCCTTGATAGCCAGCCGAGGGAAACCAAGTCTTTTTAATTCCAATCTTAACCCCTAATAATAACTATAAGATCACTCAGTAACTCTATATCAACATACATATGTACTTAATTTTTATCAGTCAATATTCTCATAGTCCATCTGAAAGTAATCACAGTTTGATAATTTAAGGCCAAAATATAGGGAAACTATTATCAGAGTAAAAGAGAAGGAAACAGTTGTTCACAGAGGTTAAGATGCTAATGCACCTCACTTTTATATTCTCCCAAACTACTCTTAAATATCAGAAGTGAAGCCCAGAGGTGATGGCACAAATTCCAGCATTTGGGAGACAGCAGCAGCGGGATATCTGTGAGTTTGAAGCCAACCTGGTTCTACAAAGCATGTTCCAGGTTCCAGGACTACTAGGGCTATTACACAGAGAAAGCCAGTTTGGATGCTCACCTTCCTAGACCTGGATGGATGGGGGAGGACCTTGGACTTCCCACAGGGCAGGGAACCCTGACTGCTCTTAGGACTGGAGAGGGAGGGGGAAAGGAGGAGGGAGGGGGAGAGGAGTGTAGGGACTAGGAGGGAAATGTGAGGATGGGAGGAGGCAGAAATCCTTTCAAAAAAAAGAAGGAAAGGATCAGAAATGAAAGAATAGACAGAGAGCACAGCTAATGTATGGGGTTTGTATAGCATTCCTGAAGACCTAGGTAAAGTGGAAAAGCCTGCAAAAGCAGACAACATTAAATAAATGAAATGAAGCAGTTAAAGTCTCCTGTCAATACTCTCCTGTACTGTTAGGGAGAAGTAAGAAGATAATGAGAAATTGACAAGGATGAGCAGTAAAGGAAGAGAGGAAATACAGCAGTGGTTGAGGGAAGCTGAAAGAGTATGATCCGTTTTCAAGGTGTGCATGTCGGGAAATTTACAGCAGTTCCCATAACTGCACCAAATGAGTGCGGACCAAGAAACAGAGTCAGCTTCAAATGTCTAGCAGGATACTCACTTCCTAGCTGAAGGAAAACTGAAAGCTAACACATAGCACAGGGATATTTAAAATGTCCTGAATTAGGAGCTGGAAGTGTGACAGCCCTCTGTGCTCCGCTGAGCCTGTTCTCGGAGAAGGGACAGGCTTGGTGTCCTATAGGCCCACTTTAGCCTTGGTTTCCAGTACCTAACATCAGTGAAGTTATATGGAAGTGAGCGAATCACTTCCAAAATAATGGGGCCACTGTAAGTCAGGCTCTATAGTGTGACTTGGACATGTACACCTGCCGTAACTAGCCACAGGCTCTGTTCCCAGGACATTGTCAGCACAAGACAGTAAAGGTTAGCATTGTGAATTTCAGCATAAACATTACATCTTGTGTATGTGTTTTCTCCCAGGGCACATCATGCTTTTTGGTCTTTCTCCTTTTTTTAAAGTCAGGTATATATATATATATACCACTGGTTTCTCCAGAATTCAAAATTTAGACCAGGATGCCTTTTACATGATGAAAGTCCTCCTACCCGTACTTCGTGAGTACTGTGATTATTTTTGCATTGACTTTTTATTTAACTTGTGTGCACTATGTTTATTCAGTTCCCGTCTTCTCTCTCCATCCCAATCCATTCTTCTCCTTGTTGTCTCAAATCCACGGTCCGTTTTATAATTAATATTGTTACATATGTGACAATATATAAATACATATATTTTATATATTGTTTTATTTAAAAATATCAATAGTGTAAGTAATAAATAATATAAACACATACACTTATTATATAAAGACGTAAATATAGCCTAATATATCCATTTAGTGTTGCTTACATGTATATGGTTTTAGGACTGAGCGATTATGCCTACAGAAGACTGAATCTCCCTCTTGTAACAGCCACTGTCTACAGTGCTTCATCTAGGGGTATGGCCTTTTGAGACTTCACCATTCATGTTATGTGAATTGGTGTATTCAATAAAGTTCAAGTCTCCTTTGGGCTTCCTTACTACTGGATTCAGTGAAACATTACAGCAGCCTAGTACTAGATGTGAGTAGAATTGAGAGTGTTCAAACACCAGAGAAAGGCAGCTATCCTTTACCTCACAGTATATATAAGGTGAACAGAGGTGAGGAATACAGAGAGTGCTTAGAACACTGATGTCATTATAATGTGTGAGACAAGGAGGGGAAAGAATTGCTGAAAGCCTGAGTGTTCTCAACATGCTCAATGTGCTCATAGTACGTTATTTTCCTGATTCAGGTATCTCAGGTCCCTGTTCTACTACCAAGACTCTGTCCTGCTGTCCCTGACGCCAGCCATCATGACAAGGGGACAGAAGAGTAAGGCCCGTGCTCGAGAGAAAAGGCGCCAGGGGCTCAAGGATGCTCAAGCAAAGGAGGCAGAGAAAGCAGAGTCACCTGCTGGCTCTGATCAAGCTTCAGGAGATGCTAAGCCAAGCACTTCTACTGCTGACTTCCCACAGCACTCTGAAAGCTCAGCACCCAGCAGCACTGCCAGCCAGGGAGTGACCCATGGAAGGTCTAATAATGGTGAGCAGGGCCAAGGAGATGGAAATGAGCATTCCTCCGGGGCTCTACTCTCCACTAGAAGCATGCAGATGGATCTTATGACAAGGAAGACGGGAATGCTGATGGAGTACATGCTCTACAAATACAACTTGCAGCAGCCCATGAGGAGGGGAGAGATGCTCAAAGTTATCAACAAAAGGTTCAAGGAACACTTCCCCGAGATCCTCAAGAAAGCCTCCTATCGATTGGATGTGGTGTTTGGCCTTGAGCTGAAAGAAATCCTGCCACATGGTCAAGCATATGAGCTTGTGAGCAAGCTAGATTTTGAGGATGATGGAAGTAGGATCAATGAGATAGGTGTTCCTACCAGGGGCATTCTGATTGCTCTCCTCAGTGTGATCTACCTAAATAAGTATTGTGCTTCCAAGGAGGATGTCTGGTATTTCCTCAATACATTAGGAGTCTATGATGTGATCATACAAGTCTTCTTTGGGGATATCAGGAAGCTTATCACTGAGGAGCTAGTGCAGGAAGAATACATAGAATACCGTCAGGTTCCTAACAGTGATCCTCCATCCTATGAGTTCCTGTGGGGTCCGAGGGCCTATGGTGAAGCAACCGAGATAAAGGTGATGGACTTTTTAGCCAAGGTCAGTAAAGCCTTGCCTGGGGTTTGCTTATATCGTTCTGAGCAGGATTTGATTAAAGAGGAAGAAGAAGTCCAGGCTGCAGCTGCAGCTAAGTCTGGCACTAAAGGCAAGGCCAAGGAACGTACTAAGACCAAGTTAAGTCGTCCTACTAGCACGTGAGGTATAAGGTAGCCTCTGCTTTATGATTGAAAATGTCTTTTCACCTTTTTCAATTAAGCTGTTGATAATCTTTCGGAGGACTTTTAGCAAAGTTTTAACTTGGGGTTAAATGTACACAGATAAGTTTTAAAGCCAGTTCCTTCACTGTTCTTTACCAAGTTGGGAGCTCAAATTTTTTGGATTTATTTGGAATACGGTTTACAATTTGAAATGTTCTAAGGATTTGGTGATGTTCATAAGATACTATGGAATTAGATTAAGAAAATGGTGTGAAATATGAAAGAAAAATATTCAAAAGTGTTAGTCTTTTCAGTGAAGTGTGTTTTAGTCCTTATTTTCTTGTCATTGCTGTAGGTATACATACTGACTTTTGTTTCTGATATTAAAATATGTGTGATAAATTAGCTGAGAAAGAGATCCCTTATATTAAAGGTTCATGCTTTAACCAACATGCACTGAATACCTACTCTTGTAAAGCTCTTACCTTGTGTACTTGGCATGTTTGATAATAGAAGCAAGAAGTCTGGAATATGTAATGATAGATTCTCTAATAAACTTTCATTATTGGACAGAATGGAATAAGATCTCTACTTCCTAAAGAAACAATAAAATGGGTGATGTCTTCTTCAACAAAATATATTTTTCTGTATCCATTACTAGTTATCTTCAAGTATGAAGGTCTTGTTTTCCCTTTTTGTTCATGGCCTGGAATACAACACTTTCTGTAAAATCTTTTAGGGAAAACGTTAAGAGAAATAAGGATAATAATGAATTAGATTAAAATGCTCACATTAATAAATGACACTTTCTGATAAGTTAGTATAACATCTATTTAAGCACAGATTCTTTGTACCGTACACATGTATCCCCATTATATGAAAAAGAACTTGACAAAATCACTTCTCAATGGTTACCAAGAGTTAAAAATCTACCTGTTCCCATATTTACATGGCAAGTAAGTGAAAGAATTTAGATTAAGCATGAGATTTAGAGACGACACTTCTGCATTCCTCTTATGTTTAAGCACAATGTGACTCTTATATCAGTTTTATTTTAAATATTATTAAACGTGTCTTAATTGGTTGCACTGCCTCCAGCTCTAGGTGATCTATGTCCTCTTCTGGCCTCTTCATGCACCTACACTCACAAGGCATACACCTATACCCACACAAATCCCAAGGGGTTTTAGAGCCCTTTGTGCTGAGGGATGAAGTTCTTCTACCCACTAAAGATTTGATACTTGCAATAGTTTAATAAAATGCTGCTTGACCAGTAGCCAAGGGGAAGTATAGGCAGGGTGAGCAAGCAAGAATTATTCTGGGGAGCTTGTGCTCCAGGGGTGCCTGTGTTCTCCTGGATCTCGCCCTGCCTGCCCCGCTTTTCCTTTTGCCCCTGGATCATTGGGCTACCAGGCGGCCCTGTTTAAGTGCTGAGGAGTTCCATCTGGACTGGTGAGTGTGTGCTATCCAAGGGCAGATTGTCCCGGAAGAGAGCACAAACCCCCCTCCCCCAGCTCTTTCTGCAGGGCTGTCTTTCTTACACACGACCCCCCCCCATCCTGCGTTTTCTGCTAGGTCCTTTGCACAGGAACAATTTTCTGCTCCTACACTAAGGCTACCCACCCAGAGCGGTGAGTGCCTGCCTACCGGGCAGGCCTCAATGACCCCCGAAAGGGAGCACGCAAACCTTCAGCTTTTGAGGCAGGGTGTCCTGTGTTCTACTCGTCCCCGCCCTGCCCCCCAATTTCTCCCTTTTGTCCGCGGGTCATTGGACTACCAGGCATCCATGTTTAGGTGCTGAGGAGTTCCATCTGGACGGGTGAGTGTGTGCTATCCAGGGACAGATTGTCCCGGAAGAGAGCACAAACCCCCCTCCCCCAGATCTTTCTGCAGGGCTGTCTTTCTTACAAACGACCCCCCCAATCCTGCGTTTTCTGCTAGGTCCTTTGCTCAGGAACAGTTTTCTGCTCCTACACTAAGGCTACCCACCCAGAGCGGTGAGTGCCTGCCTACCGGGCAGGCCTCAAGGACACCCGAAAGGGAGCACGCAAACCTTCAGCTTTTGCGGCAGGGTGTCTGTGTTCTACTCCTCCCTGCCCTGCCCCCCAAGTTCTCTCTTTTGTCTGCAGATCATTGGGCAACCAGGCGTCTATGTTTTGGTGCTGAGGAGTTCCATCTGGACGGGACGGTTCCTGCTTCTACACTGAAGAGATACACCCAGAGAGTCAGTCACAGCAAGACTGTACCAAGATACCAGGCCTGTCCTGGCTCCATTTGAAGGAAGAGATGGGAAGGCGCCAATGCAAGAATTCCTCCAACAACCTGAAAGGCAACATGACATCACCAGAATCCAGGGATCCCGAAATAAGAAGAATTGTATACTCTACTCTAGAAGAATTAGAAGAATTTGACTCAAAAGTGAATTATATGAAAATAATAGAAGACTTTAAACAGGAGGTGAAAAACTGCCATAAACAATTAGATATCACAGACAAAAAGGTAGAAGAAATGAATAAATCGCTCAAAGATACCCAAGAAAACCGAGAGAAACAAGAAAAAGCAATCAAACAGGTAAGGGAAACGGTTCAAGACTTGAAGAATGAAATGGAAGCAATGAAGAAAACACAAACTGAGGGAAGGATGGAGATGGAAAATCTGGGTAAATGAACAGGAACTACAGAGACAAGTATTACCAACAGATTACAAGAGATAGAAGAATGAATTTCAGACACAGAAGATACCAGAGAGAAAATAAACACACTGATCAAAGAAAACAGCAAAACCAACAAATTCTCATGACAAAACATTCAGGATATGGGACACAATAAAAAGACCAAACCTAAGAATAATTGGGATAGAAGAAGGAGAAGAAGTACAGCTCAACAGTCCAGAAAATATATTTAATAAAATTATAGAAGAGAACTTTCCCAACCTAAAGAAAGATATTCCTTTGAAGGTTCAAGAAGCATACAGAACACAAAATGGACTGGACCAAAAAAACCATCTCCTCGCCATATAATAATTAAAACACAAAACATACAGAATAAAGAAAGAATATTAAGAGCTGCAAAGGAAAAAGGCCAAGTTACTTATAAAGGTAAACCTATCAGACTTACACCTGATTTCTCTATGAAAACAATGGAGGCCAGAAGGTCCTGGGTAGATGTACTGCAGAAACTAAGAGAACACGGATGCAAGCCCAGACTACTATACCCAGTAAAGCTTTCATTCAATATAAATGGAGAAAACAAAATTTTCCAGGATAAAAACAAATTAAAACAATACATAGCCACAAATCCAGCCTTACAGAAAGTAATAGAAGGAAAATCACAAACCAAGGAATCCAACAATGACCACAATAACTCAAACATCTAGAGACCCTTCACCAGCACAACTCAAAGAAGGGAAACACACAAACTCTACTACTAAAAAAAGTGACCGGAGTTAACAACCACTGGTCATTAATATCACTTAATGTCAATGGACTCAACTCACCTATAAAAAGGCACAGGCTAAGAGATTAGATACGAAAACAGGATCCAACATTCTGCTGTTTACAAGAAACACACCTCAACCACAAAGACAGGCACCTACTCAGAGTAAGGGGGTTGGAAAAGGTTTATCAAGCAAATGGACCTAAGAAACAAGCAGGTGTGGCCATACTAATTTCTAACAAAGTTGACTTCAAACTTAAATCAATCAGAAGAGATGGAGAGGGACATTTTATACTCATAACAGGAACAATTCATCAGGATGAAGTCTCAATCCTGAATATCTATGCCCCTAAAATAAAAGCACCCACGTACATAAAAGAAACATTACTAAAATTCAAGGCTGCCATCAAACTGCACACAATAATAGTAGGAGACTTCAACACTCCTCTCTCACCAATGGACAGGTCAATCAGACAGAAACATAACAGAGAAATAAGAGAATTAATGGAGGTAATGAATCAAATGGACTTATCAGACATCTATAGAACATTCCACCCAAACAGGAAAGAATATACCTTTTTCTCTGCAGCTCATGGAACCTTCTCGAAAATTGACCACATACTTGATAACAAAGCAAACTTTCACAGTTACAAAAAAAAATTCATAACCTCCTGTGTCTTATCAGATCACCATGGATTAAAGTTAGAATTCAACAACGATGCTACCCCCAGAAATCTACAAACTCATGGAAACTGAACAGTCAACTACTGAACCACACCTGGATCAAGGAAGAAATAAAGAAAGAAATTAAAGTCTTCCTGGAATTCAATGAAAATAAAGAAACAACCTACTCAGACTTATGGGACACTATGAAAGTAGTCCTAAGAGGAAATTTCATAGCACTAAGTGCCCAATTAAAGAAAACAGAAAAAGCACACATTGGAGACTTAACAGTCCACCTGAAAGCTCTAGAAAAAAAGAAGCAGACTCACCTAGGAGTAGTAGAAGACTGGAAATAATCAAACTGAGGGCTGAAATCAACAAAATAGAAACACAGAAAACAATCCAAAGAATCAATGAAACAAAAAGTTGGTTCCTGGAGGAAATCAACAAGATTGATAAACCCCTATCCAAACTAATCAAAAGGCAGAGAGAGAATATGCAAATTAATAGGATCAGAAATGAAAAGGGGGACATAACCACAGACACAGAGGAAATTCACAGAATCGTTAGATCTTACTACAAAAGCCTGTATGCCACAAAACTGGAAAATGCAAAAGAAATGGACACTTTTTTAGATAAATACCATATACCAAAGTTAAACCAGGACCAGGTAAACTATCTAAATAGACCTGTTAGTCGTGAAGAATTAGAAGCTGTTATCAAAAACCTCCCTACCAAAAAAAGCCCAGGTCCAGATGGTTTCAATGCGGAATTCTACCAGAACTTCCAAGAAGACCTAATACCTATACTCCTTAATGTATTTCAAAATATAGAAACAGAAGAGTCATTGCCAAATTCTTTTTATGAAGCTACAGTCACTCTGATACCAAAACCACACAAAGACTCAACCAAGAAAGAGAATTACAGGCCAATCTCACTCATGATTATCGACGCAAAAATCCTCAACAAAATACTGGCAAACCGTATCCAAGAAAACGTTAGAAAAATTATCCATTATGATCAAGTAGGCTTCATTCCTGAGATGCAGGGCTGGTTCAACATACGAAAATCTATCAATGTAATCCATCATATGAATAAACTGAAAGAAAAAACCATATGATCATTTCATTAGATGCTGAAAAAGCATTTGACAATATTCAACATCCCTTTATAATAAAAGTATTGGAGAGATTAGGGATACAAGGGTCATACCTAAATATAATAAAAGCTATTTACAGCAAGCCGACAGCTAACATCAAATTAAATGGAGAGAAACTCAGAGCCATCCCGTTTAACTCAGGAACACGACAAGGCTGTCCACTCTCGCCATACCTCTTCAATATAGGGCTTGAAGTTCTAGCAATAGCAATAAGACAACATAAGGGGATCAAGGGGATTCGAATTGGAAAGGAAGAAGTTAAACTTTCGTTATTTGCAGATGATATGATAGTGTACATAAGCGACCCCCAAAACTCCACCAACGAACTTTTACAGCTGATAAACAGCTTTAGTAATGTGGCAGGACACAAGATCAACTCCAAAAAATCAGTCGCCCTCTTATACACAAAGGATATGGAAGCAGAGAGGGAAATCAGAGAAGCTTCAGCTTTCAAGATAGCCACAAACAGCAAAAAATATCTTGGGGTAACTCTAACCAAGGAAATGAAAGATCTATTTGACAAGAACTTTAAGGCATTGAAGAAAGAAATTGAAGAGGATATCAGAAAATGGAAGGAACTCCCTTGCTCTTGGATTGGGAGGATCAACATAGTAAAAATGGCAATTCTACCAAAGGCAATTTATAGATTCAATGCAATCCCCATCAAGGTCCCATCAAAATTCTTCACAGATCTGGAGAGGACAATAATCAACTTTATATGGAAAAACAAAAAACCCAGGATAGCCAAAACAATCCTATACAATAAAGGATCTTCTGAAGGCATTACCATCCCTGACTTCAAACTCTATTACAGAGCTACAGTAATGAAAACAGTGTGGTACTGGCATAAAAACAGAGAAGTTGACCAATGGAATCGTATAGTAGACCCAGATTCTAACCCACAAACTTATGAACACCTCATTTTCAATAAAGGAGCTAAACTTATTCAATGGCAGAAAGAAAGCATCTTCAACAAATGGTGCTGGCACAACTGGATGTCAACCTGCAGAAGAATGAAAATAGACCCATATCTATCACCATGCACAAAACTCAAGACCAAATGGATTAAAGACCTCAATATCAGTCCAAACACACTGAACCTGATAGAAGAGAAAGTGGGAAGTACCCTACAACAGATAAGCACAGGAGATTGCTTCCTAGGTATAACTCGAGCAGCACAGACATTAAGGGCAACATTGAATAAATGGGACCTATGAAAACTGAGAAGCTTCTGTAAAGCAAAGGACACTGTCACTAAGACAAAATGCAACCTACTGACTGGGAGAAGATCTTCATCAACCCCGCAACAGACAAAGGTCTGATCTCCAAAATATATAGAGAACTCAAGAAACTGGACTTTAAAATGCTAATTAACCCATTTAAAAAATGGGGCACGGAACTGAACAGAGAATTCTCAACAGAAGAAGTTCAAATGGCCAAAAGACACTTAGGGTCATGCTCAACCTCCTTAGCGATCAGGGAAATGCAAATCAAAACAACTTTGAGATATCATCTTACACCTGTCAGAATGGCTAAAATCAAAAACACCAATGATAGCCTTTGCTGGAGAGTCTGTGGAGCAAGGGGTACCCTCATCCATTACTGATGGGAATGCAATCTTGTACAACCACTTTGGAAATCAGTGTGGTGGTTTCTCAGGAAATTTGGGATCAACCTTCTCCTGGACCCAGCAATACCACTCTTGGGAATATACCCAAGAGATGCCCTATCATATGACAAAAGCATTTGTTCAACTATGTTCATAGCAGTATTATTTGTAATAGCCAGAACCTGGAAACAACCTAGATGTCCTTCAATGGAAGAATCAATGAAGAAAGTGTGGAATATATACAAATTAGAGTACTACGCTGCGGTAAAAAACAATGACTTCTCAAATTTTGCATGCAAATGGATGGAAATAGAAAACACTATCCTGAGTGAGATAACCCAGACCCAAAAAGATGAACATGGGATGTACTCACTCATAATTGGTTTCTAGCCATAAAAAAAGGGTCACGGAGTCTACAATTGGTGAACCTAAAGAAGCTAAATAAGAAGGTGAACCCAAGGAAAAACATATAGTTATCCTCTTGGCTATGGGAAGTAGACAAAATTGCCAGGGAGAAAATGGGATCTTGGGGGTGGGGTGGGATGGGGGTAAGGGGAGGTGGGGAGAGAAAAGTGAGAAGGGGATGATGCGGGGAACTTGGGGAAACAGGATGATTGGGGTAAAGGCAGGTTGGATAGGGGAGCATGGAAGCACAATTCTTATTTAAGGGAGCCACCTTAGGGTTGGCAAGAGACTTGAACCTAGAGTGGTTCCCAGGAGCCCAAGGCGATGTCCCCAGTTAGTTCCTTGGGCAGCTGAGGATTGGGAACCTGAAATGACCCTATCCTATAGCAATACTGACGAATATCTTGCATATCACCATAGAACCTTCATCTGGTGATGGATGGAGATAGAGACAGAGACCCACACTGGAGCACTGGACTGAGCTCCCAAGGTCCAAATGAGGAGCAGAAGGAGGGAGAAGATGAGCACGGAAGTCAGGACCACGAGGGGTGCACCCATCCACTGAGACAGTGGGGCTGATCTATTGGGGGCTCACCAAGGCCAGCTGGACTGGGTCTGAAAAAGCATGGGATAAAACCGGACTCTCTGATCATGGCAAACAAAGAGGGCTGATGAGAAGCCAAGGACCATGGCACGGGGTTTTGATCCTACTTCATGTTCTGGCTTTGTGGGAGCCTAGCCAGTTTGGATGTTCACCATCCTAGACATGGACGGAGTGGGGAGGACCTTGGACTTTCCACAGGGCAGGGATCCCTGACTGCTCTTTGGACTGGAGAGGGAGGGGGAGAGCAGTGTGGGGAGGGGGAGAAGGGTGGGAGGAAGGTGAGGGAAATGGGAGGCTGGGAGGAGGCTTAAACTTTTTTTTCCTTTTCTCAATAAAAATAAATAAATAAAAAGAATTATTCTGGGAAGAGAAGAGGCCCCTTCTGCAGTTCCACCCAGATGGAGATGAAGCATGATGATATTTTGCATTGGAACAGGTACCAAGCTGTGTTACTTAACATTGATAAAAATTATGGGTTAATTTAAGTTATAAGAGCTAATTAGAAATAAGACTGAGCTAATGAGGCCAAACAGTTTTTAACTAATATAAGCTTATGTGTTTTGTTGGGACTGATCAGCTATGGGAACTTTTAAGAGAGAAACTACTGTCTATGAAAGGTAGCCTTAAGCATACAGGGCTAGGGGCAACACGCAGGTCTGTAGGACCCACAGGAAACTCCAGGAGGAACAGGGGAATGCCTGTGTCTGCCTCAGGGGTGGCATAAAGGATGGGCTCCTCAGGAGAGGAAGCTAAGCCAACTCAATGGGACCTGGAAATCCTAGTGCTTCCTCTGAATTCCTAGAGCTGGAATTCCAATCCAAGCTCTGTCCTGGCATGGGAGCTAAAAATTCTCAGACAAATGTCTTTTTTGTCAATTTATGCCCAAAAGGTTTTTTTATAAAGCATGTATAATTAAAGCTCAGGGGAAGACATTAGGGTTCGACTTGATGACCAAAAAGGAATGCAGTCATCCCCTGACTCTTACCGTCACCTCAGTCTGAAATGACAATCCTGCCTCTAGGAATCTCAGAATGAGATGTAACTGAGAGCTGTCTCCACATTCTATAATCCTCTTTAGGTCTGGGTTGGAAGGTGTGCACCACTGAGATTAAAGTCATGCACCACCCAGTTCCTATGGCAGCAAGAGTGGGTTTAAAGTGTTGCTGTGGCCTGGTCTGTAAGACTGGCCAGTGTGACCGTTTTACCATCTGAACTTCAGGCACCTTAATTTATTAAAATACAAATGAAATGCTGCTACACCCAGGAAAACCCTCATCTCTCAACCTCAAAGAGGCCATGAAAACTGTCAGGTTGAACTTATTCTTCTATGTAGAAAAGTTCATCTTAGTGGTAGGATCTTCTTGGATTGATAGGAATCGGCTCTATTTAGTAGACTGTCTATGCGTCTGTACGTGTGTGTGTTTGTGTGGTGTATGTTTGTATGCTTGGTGTGTTTGTGTGTGTGTGTGTGTGTGTAACACTACCTTATTGAACAGAGTGTGTTTGTGTGTGTGTGCATAAAACTGCCTAACTGAAGCGAGTGTGTTTGTGAGTGTATATATTGCCCAACTAAACAGTGTGTGTGTATGTGTATATGTGCGTGCGTGAGCACGCCTGTATTACTGCCTAAGAAGAGTCAACAAGTGTAAATGACAAGTCTCAAGTCTCAAATGTAAATAAGGGGAATAATAGAAAGAACTGTAAAACCATATATATGGTAATAGTGAATCATGTTCACTTCAGTCTGGGACATCACAAGGTTTTGAGGAACCCCGGAAACATGTTCTGTCTCAGGTTCACATGGGCTAGCTTTCTACTTTATATGAGAAACCTGAAAATTTCCCACCCACATACTTCTTCCACTATAACTCACCCTGGGAACTCTTGTCAGGTGAACTACAACAAGGCAAATTTCACTTCTAACTAGAGAGTGTCTTAGATTTGAGGCTGTTGGAATGACACCGAAGGTCTCAGATAAAGTCAGGGTATAGAAGAATATTATTAGAAATCATTTCATTGTGTTTTGTTTCAGTCATGTTTCATTCTACCACAGGTCTCTGGGCTGTGCAGTTTCCAGTTCCTACCCATACAGGCTCCCTCTCATAGTGTGTGCCTCATGCCAAATCAAAGAGTAGTTGGCCACCATTGCACAAGCACAATTTGCAGACAGGATAGAGTGTAGGTCTGGGGTTTGTGTCTGGGTTGATGGCCAGGTTTCTATTTCTGGAGCCTGTGGAGCAAAGTCTCATGCCACTTTCATGACCAGTATCATCAGAGCGGACTCCTTTGTCACCAGATGGGAGCAGTTTCAGAGACCCACAGCCAGATATTTGCAGAGTGACTGACTAATTTAGAGGTCTCCATAGGGTTTCACCCCTGAGAGACTGGGGAACTCTGGGAATTGGAGGAAAGATAGCATTCAAAGAGGATGGAAGACAACAGGAGAACATGACCCAGCAAATCAGTTAAGCAGAGCTCATATGGGCCAACAGATACTGGAGTAGTAAGCACAGAATCTGTATAGATATGTGTGAGGTCCTTTGCATATATGTAATGACTGTTTGCTTGATGTTATTATATCCTGTTTTGTTCTATTTGGCTGTCATACCTTGGAATTCTTCTTTTTTCTGAAGAGGAAATTGAGGGGAGTGGATCTGGGGGAGAATGGTGGATACAGCTGGGAGTAGTGGAGGGAGGGAAAACTGTAGTCAGGATATATTGTATGAGAGAAGAATATTTTCAATAAATGAAAGTTAGTGAGAGAGGGGGGTCCCTAAAACAGTTGTGCCAGAATTTTCCTCCAAGGAAAAAAATTGAAGAACATTAATGACCAAATAAATTCCTATACAAATCCCTTATTAGCACAAACAAGACAGGAGATATGTAAACACACTTCATATGAAAAGAAAAGAGGAAGCCTGCCAGATTATGTCAAGATTTGGTTTGGTAAAAAAGAGTGAACTTGCATCTCATATTGGTGAGTGACAGACCTAATCCTCTCTGTTGTCACCATCTGGGACACAAGGCAGAGATCTCAGTCAGTTTCCACTTTAGGTGAACTGCACAGTTCAAGGCTTGGTTCTAGGCTTGTGTCTCATGGCACCTCAATTAAATTCATTAGTCCTGTTGATTCTTTTAATGGTAAACATTCTTTTCTTTCCTGTCATGAACAACCAATTGTAAAGCCTTGATTTTTTCACAGATTTATTTCTGGTATAAAGACAGGAAATATCTTTACTTCCTTCTGCCTAGTGTGTGTGCGGGAGACACAAGGCTCATGCAGAGAGCATACCTTACCATAAGGATGGGACCTTCACTACTGAGATGACTTAGATGGTACATATCATGTGACCCAAGAATGAGCACCTGAATTCAGTCCATTAGCACTCTTCTTGAAAACCAGGTCCTGCGATGGGACCTTGAAGCTCAGTGCTTCATCGTTGTGGGATGCCCTTCTGAAATTTATGAATATGTTTTATGACCTTTCTGTAGTAAATGTGCTGACTGACCAATATCCAGACAGAATAGAGCCAGGCAGGAAATCCAAGCAATTATACAGAGAGAAGGAAGGTGGAGTCAGGAGGGCACCAGCAGCACTATGGACAAGCAACATGTAAGGTAAGGAACCACAAGCCTTGAGGTAAAATATCAAATAGTAGAAATGGGTTCATTTCTAAGTAAGAACTAGTTTGTAATTTGCCTGAGCCACAGGGCAAAGTTTTATAATTACTATAAGTCTTTGAGTGTTTGTTCGATAACTGGTGGGCAGGAGAGAAATCTGCAGTGACACATACCCTTTGGCTTAGCTGGACATCCTTACTAACCAAAATAGTGAGAGATAATATAGTGGGATACTCTGTCTAACAAAGAAGCAGAGAAGTACTTAGTAAGACATCAATTTCATGTCTATCCTCTACACATGTGTATGAAGACAGTCGAGCATCCTTAACATTTAACATACACTCAAAGAGGGAAGAAGTAGAGGTTCAACAGGAGGCAAGTCAGGGATACCTGGGCAGGGCCTGAAAGGACAATATAATTTAGTATCACAGGGACAGAAAAGTCTATCTGTTTTTCATTATCCCAGCATAAAACTGTAGAGTAAAGGTGTCAAAAGTCTCTTCTCATATCTTCTTTATGTCTATAACAAGGACATAAAAATACTGATTGTAAATGGCAGCCATGATACAGCAGAAGGGGAATATCTTATATACATGGCAGTCAGAGTTTCAAGTTATCTCCATTCATTACACAACCTCTGTCACTTGAAGAGAACAGGGCTGGAGAAACCAAGTGTAAATGTAGAGACTGCAGTCCAGACAGTTTGAGAGCTTGTGCATGTGGGGGACACTGTTGCTAGCTGAGAGAGCAGACAATACTTCATAGTGTGAGGTAATCTGAAGCCATAGTATTCCAGTCCAGCTGCAGACCTACCCCATGTCCATTTCCAGTTTATTTTAAATCATTCTTATGACCATGCCAAGTCTTTAGCTTAGGAATTTTAGGAGCATCTGATGATTAAAGCACTAAAGGAAGAGAAATTGCTTTCTCCCTCCCATCCAAAAGAACAGAGGCAAAACATCACACACTGTGCAATGGCTGCATAGAGAATCCAAACAAATACACCCCATTACTGGGTCAGAAGGAACATTATTTGCTTGCCCTGGAATGCATATTTGAGGGATTTGTCACCAGTGTCTTAGGGCCCCTCATGTTTGGGTAAGCAGACAGTATAATCCCAAAGCCCAGTGGGAGAAAGAGATTGGAACATAAAATCTTACAATGTTAATTCAACAAGCAGCTCATATACTGATCCCCAAAACATTCCTTAGCTCTAGTATACAGCTCACTTTTCTGGAGAGAAGAAAAAAATGCATATGTTCATACATACACGTATACATACATGCATGTGTATATGAACCAAATGTCCAAAATATGGGAAGTATTTGGATGTTTGAAGATAAATTCCCATCAGATTCTAGGATAGCTTTAAGTGTGATAATTATTAACTTGCAAGTATTTCAGGGGAAAGAAGATATACAGATAACTACCTATAAAGTGGCTTATTGTGCACCCTTTTGAAATTCTATGCAATGTTTTAAAAATAAATCACGAAGAGGAGCCTTATTTAATTAAAATGTGTAATATTTGTTAACAAAAATAACATATATAAATAATTCATTCTAAAAAGAAAGTGCTTTAACACATAAAATATATGTGCTAAAAGGAATGCTAAAATAAATAAATAAATAAAAATTTTATTGATTTGATATCATAAGGATAAATTCTAAAATAGCTCATCTCTTTCTCTTTCCTTGTTTCTTTATGTCTTTTGTGTCTTACTGTTTTCCTTGTGCAACTGTTTTCTCCTTTTAACTCTCTTACTTATATTACAGTGTCTTTACAATTCAAATCACTCTTAAAATTTTGGGGGTGGGGTGGGATGGGGGTAAGGGGAGATGGGGAGAGAAAAGGTAGAAGGGAAGGAGGGGGGATTTGGGGAATCAGGAGAATTGGGATAAAGGAAAGGTGGATAGGGGAGCACGGAACCACAATTCTTAGTTAAGGGAACCACTTTAGGGTGAGCAAGAGATTTGACCCTAGAGGGGCTCCCAAGTGCCCAACATGAGGTTCCCAGTTAGTTCCTTGGGTAGCTGAGGATTGGGAACCTGAAATGACCCTATCCAAGAGCAATACTGACGAATATCTTGCATATCATCATAGAACCTTCGTCTGGTGATGGATGGAGATAGAGACAGAGACCCACACTGGAGCACTGGACTGAGCTCCCAAGGTCCCAATGAGGAGCAGAAGGAGGGAGAACATGAGCAAAGAAGTCAGGACCACGAGGGGTGCACCCACACACTGAGACAGTGGAGCTGATCTATTGGGGGCTCACCAAGGCCAGCTGGACTGTGACCGAAAAAGCATGGGATAAAACCGGACTCTCTGAACATGGCGAACAATGAGGGCTGATGAGACACCAAGGACAATGGCACGGGGTTTTGATCCTACTTAATGTGCTGGCTTTGTGGGAGCCTAGCCAGTTTGGATGTTCACCTTCCTAGATATGGACGGAGGGGGGAGGACCTAGGACTTACCACAGGGCAGGGAACCTGGACTGCTCTGTGGACTGGAGAGGGAGGGGGAGAGGAGTGAGGGGAGGGGTAGAAGGGTGGGAGGAGGGGGAGAGGGGTGGGAGGAGGGGGAGGGAAATGGGAGGCTGGGAGGAGGTGGAAACTTGTTTTTTGTTTATGTTTTTTTTTCTTCTTTTCTTAATAAAAAAAATTATTAAAAAAAATAAAAAAAAATTTTTTTTCAGCCTTAAAGCCCCAAATCTTTGTTTGGCCTGAGAGGAGGTCCTTAAAGTTTAGGAGGACACTTCAGACAATAAAAGATAGCCAAGTGCAGTTAGGTCTGTGTTCCCACCACAGCATTCCTGAGCATTTATGCTGAAACCCATCTTCAAGCATTGTTGGGGAGTTTCCCTGTCTGTCATTTGAAGGACCAATCCTTCTAGACTTAATTCTATTTTCCTTTGCTTTTGCTGTTCCTAACATGAAACCCATTGACTGTCTGAGTGTCACCAATGTCAAAATAGACATTACCTAGTTCTTCATGGTCTGCTACTGGTTCTGTATAGTACCACACTGATTTTCTGAAGAATATCTTCATAAAACCTAATTCCTGCTACCTCATGTAACAGGTCTGGCATATATAGATTCTAAAAAGGTATATACACAAAATGGGCCAATAAGGCTAATGGGGTTTTTCCAGGTATTCCATTTTGGGGAAAAGAAGAGAACCAGTCAGAGGGGTTATTTTCCTTATGTGAAAGAGATTTCAAACAGTTCTAGCAACTACTTCTCAAGTCACTTTACATAGATTAAAAGTCAGGTACTAATGAGTCAATGGTGGGTATAACATCTCCTTGACCTGGAACGCATGGATGTTCATATATGTGGCTCCCCATTCAAGTTTTGTTCTCACTTCAGTACAATGAAGAAAGATTTGAATTTATGAAATATCTTTATCATCCTCCTCTTCCCAATTTGAATGAATTGAATCTTTGCTTTCTGCTTTTAATTTGTTTCTTTTAATTTATGTGTTGTGAATGAATCACCAGGTGAGACTTAGCATGAGTTTTTGACTTAAGATTACCTGCTAGAAAGCAGTCCAGGACACAATAAAAAACAATTTTCCTTCCTCAGCAATTCATAAAGAGAGAAATAAAGAGAGAGAAGTGCCATATCTCTAGTACAAACTTCACCTTTTGATCTTTTGTGTAACTCAGCTTTTTCAACTTAAGCAAATATGTTCTGTTTTGTAATATTTTTTGTGACTGGGTGCACCTAATTTCATGTACTTGTGTCATATGCGATGATATTTGTTTTGTATAAATTTGGTTGTTTTCATATATTGTTGTGTCCAAGGTTTTAACACCCTCTGGTGACTTCAGTTCTCTTTTTAAATTAGGTTTTGATATGTGCTAAAACTCTTATTTTGGTATGTACAATTAAAACACATGTGCAGATTCAAATTTCATTATTTTAATCATGTCTTAAGGACTGATAAAGGCATACAATCTTATAAATTTGAATACTCTAACATCTTATCACCTATGAAAATGATACCTTTGAGAATATTCAATGTTTCATAATCCTTTAATAATATATATAGAGATTTTGATGAGGATTTCCTTCCAAAACAAATTTCAATTATATAATAGGTAACATAAAATTCATTTGATTTTTTCAAAATAAAATATAAAAATGTGAACTGTAATATTTTTATTAAGATTGGACTATATTAACTAAGAGATTTATAAGTTTACTAAAGATATCTACATTAAGTTCCTTTTCACAGTGGTGATTATAGAAAGTATCACCCAAAGACTAATAATCAAAATCTTGGTTTATTAAAATAAATCTTATGTTTTATTATGTATATAAACCTACAGTGTGTGGTTATGGTTTATTTTTACATAATATAAATGCTTATGTAAACTAAAATTGTTAACTAGGTTTATGAAAGGGCAAGAGAGTGCAGAGTTTCCTCCATCTTGTATTCTTGCTGAGGCCTTTTCAGGTTTAAGGAGAACTCATTCTCCTTGTTAGAGAATCCCATGGAAAATTTCCCAACTTTATTCTATGACCCAAGGCCAAAACACCCCAGCTAACTTACTGTAGCTTCTGCTAAACTGCCGGCTTGTGAGAACATCCTTCTCTAGCTAACAACCTATCTTGGCTTCTCTTAAACTGCTTGTATCTTCAAACCTTCCCCTGCAGCTTCACAGTAAGATCCCAAGATGTGTGTTTTTCCTTTAAAAGCCCATTGCTCTAACTGTTCAGTGTTATACGTGGGTGTTGAATATCTGAATGTAGTCTGAGACAGTTGGAATACAGACTTTGAATTTGTTGTAAACTGTGTCTGGGTGATCATCCTTGGTATGCTCCCCCATATTATTTTGGCAACTCCCAGTGTGATTTCCAGAGAGTGGACAAAGATATTTAGGGGGACTCAGGCTCCTCAGGAGTGGAGAAGAGTGTGCTGGCTGGAGAGGAATTTTAATGGTGTGCATCTTGAGATCTTATAGGGCCCCTCTCATGTGCCACTAAAAAGAGCTATGGATATTTCCTACTCTCTGTATGATATATATATATATATATATATATATAATTCTACATACTATTATTCTATCAACTGGGCACACACATATGTGTGGATGGTAAGGAAGAAGATTTATACTTAAATGTATAATTCAGAAACATAGAAATAATATTAGGGTGTTTTAGTTACTCAGACAGACATTCAAAAATACTATTTTCAATCACAAAGACAGCTAATTTTAGACTTCAGAATAATTACCAAACAAACTGATACCCCTAGAGGCAAATACACTGACACAATTTTCCAAGATTCAGTGATGATTCAAGGTCAGGCACAAAACATCTTAGTAGGCATAACTTTATCAGCAATTTACTTTCTGCACATCCTCCCAATGTCAAAGTTTAGCCAGCTAACTACTTATTGTTTAACTTCTGAATTTCAGTGTTGCTTTCTGTCTGGGAACCGTGACCACTCAAAACTCCCTGCGTACTTTACTCACCATGCCTGTTCAGCGAAACCAGACTAGCATAAGAGAAACTGTGTTATCAGTAGGAATCTGTTTCTTAATGTTTACTAAAGAAGGGCTGTGTGACCCTGAAAATGTGATTCATACTTGTCCAAAGGTGGGAGAGAAATGTGAGGAGTGTGTGTGTGTGTGTGTGTGTGTGTGTGTGTGCTGAAAGGGAACTGAATGTGCATATAGAGAGAAGTGAGAAGGGATATATATAACTGAGTTTGTAGAGACATAGAAGATGTAGCTATATAGAAGAGAGATGTGTATGTAGGAAGTGTAAAAGAACAAGCATATGTGTGTATGCAGAATGTAACTGTGTAGAAAGGGATGTGGCTGTGTAAAGAAGTGTGAAAGTAGGTAGCTTTGTGGAGAATATATGGAGACTCTGGAGAATGTAACTGTGAAAATAAATATAACCATGTATAGAGGTGCATGGCTATGTTGAAGGGAGATGTATGTGTGTAAAGAGAAATGTAACTGTATGTAAGGAGACATAACTGTGCAGAGAGATTGCTAAGATGAGAGATTTCTCAGGATGAAGTAAAAGAGAAGGTTACCATCAGCAAAGCATGTCCTTGTTCCTTTGTTTTTTGAGTTGCCATTAATAATCATGTGTTTTTCCCTATTTCCCCGCAGATAGAAAAATATAGCCCAAAGATAGAGAAGGAATTTTCTTAAGTCCAAAATTCTCTGAAGGCTACCTTTTTTGCAACTCTGGGTGAGGTCACAGGTGCTGGTATCCCTGGATGTAGTACCTTTTAAAAGCTATTTGCTTACCCAAGAAGGTAGCCATTGTTCATTTCAGAAGACATCCAGAATGGGATTTCTTCGAAGTCGAGGAAAAATTAGCTGCTGAATTTACCACTTGGAAAATGGCTCTAGAATCAATGAGGCCCTTCTAAGTCTTGAAAACTCTGAAGGAGCCCAATTTATGGGCCATCCCTGGATGCAGGAATGCACTCTGGGGCAAGACTGACCTTATAGGCAAAAAGTGGCTAACCTGGAGAGGGGTGGTGGATGACAGACAGCTGGTTGTTTATCTCTACCTAGCTGGGCACTTTGGAGCTGGGAGGATTCTTGAATTTCTCACACCTAGGTATTATGTCTCAAATATGGAAAGCTTGATTAATGACACCACTTTTTGATGTGGCACTTGTGCTCAGGAAAATCCCAAAGTGGGAAGGAAGACCCACAGGAGATCTTGACTATAAATATTTGCTGGTGTTTGTAGTTGTCCTTTCAGGGTTGGAGGAAGGCTACTCCATTGGAATAGACTATTCCAATAGTTACTAAGAAACTTTTTCAGGAAAAGTTTCTAGGTTTGGACTTCCCTAACTTTGGGGTCTCACATGGTCCAGCCTTTACCACCAAAGGTTATCATAATCTGACAAATACATTAAATGTTCATTAGAAAGTATATGTATAGGCTACAAAGCCCAGATGAGACAGAAAATGTGAGTATAAAACTTAAGGAAATTCTGACCAAATTGGTCAGAAAAACATGGGCCAACTTCCTCTCAATTTACCTGCTCAGGGCCTGATATACTGTTTACGAGGAGTGCCTTACACTTTTAGAAGTTATGTTTGGAATGTTACCTCCCATCCTTCCAAACTTAAGACATTCCTCATACAGAAATGTCTTAATCACTTTGTTCTCAATTCTGTGCAGGCTTTGAAGGAAGGGTGCAAGGCCGTTGACAGGACAGTGAAGGGAATCCTGCCATCTTCTATCTCTGAACCTGTCCATCAGTCCTTATTAGGAGACAGTCTTACTTAGTTTGGATAAAGAGGATCTCTGCCCATATGAAAGGGAGCCCACCCAGTCATCCTCTCCATCCCAACTGCTGTCAAAGTAGCTGGTGTCATCCTTTGAAAAGAGTTCATTGAGGATGGCATCAGATGCACTGTCATATGGACCCCTTAAAGATGAGACTGACCAAAGTTTCCTAACCCAGGATACACAATCCCCATCAACCCCAAACCTGCATTTGAGAATTTAGAAAAACCAAGGATGGCAAATTCTATCTTCCAGGTGGATCTCTGCTCCCTGATGTCCCTTCCAGGGATGGAATAATATCAGCCTAGGGCAGAAACAGAGGGGTCTGTAAGTCAGGTTGTGGAGAAATCTGACTAGTAAAAGGCCTTCAGGGATTATAATTTTATGCATGCTCTACCAAGGACAAGGTACCTACATCATATGCTCAAACTATCTGTCTAGTTGTACTAATGGTCTGACTAAATGTGCCTCCTACAACTCACTGGAAATTTACAGCTCTACTCTATATATACTTCACTCTATTATCCCTCAGGCATATGTGTATAGTAGAGAACAGAGGAGAGATCAAGTGAGCCTTGAGTCAATGTCAACAAAAATCAAATGGGCCCTGATTCTGTTTCCAATCCTAGTAAGGGTGGAAAAAGCTGCTACAACTCCAGTAGGCACCTCGGCCTTGATTGTTTGGTACTGCACTTTAGGTAACTCAGTTTCTGGATAGACATAGACCTAGACTACTTGGATAATTCTATTTCAAGCCTGGAGAATCAGTTTGACTCACTCAGAGTGTTAGTCCTACAGAAATGTAAGAGGCTAGGATTCCTTTTGTGAGAGAATGAAGAACCTGCATGGCCTGAGGAGAAACTTGCTGTTTCTATGTCAACTAATTAGTGCTGATTAAGGAAAATCTTGTCATGGTCAGAAAAATCTTCAAAGAAAGAATCTAAAGAGGTTAGAGACATGGCTCAGTGGTGAAGAGCATTGGCTGCTCTTCCAGAGGTCCTGAGTTCAATTCCCAGCAACTACATGGTGGCTCACAATTATCTGTAATGACAATAAAGACTAACTCAGAGTGGTAGTCCTAAAGAAATAGAAGAGGTTAGGCTTCTTTTTGTGAAAGAATGAAGTTGCTGCATGGCCTGAGAAGAAACTTGCTAATTCTATGTCAACTAATTTGTGGTGATTAGGGAAAACATTGTCATGGTCAGAAAAATCTTCTAAGAAAGAAAAGAAAGATCAAATAATTGGTGTCTCAGTCTCTGTTGAACTGGTCGCCAAGGCTGACCATGTTACTCTCAGCAATGGCCTACCCATTGATTTTCATTCTGAGCTGGCAAATGATGGGAACCCTGCATCCTCAACTGCATGTTCAAATAAGCTAGTGGTCCATGGCATCAATTGTGGTCTCCTAGAAAATGACAAATCACCAAATTTTCTCATGCTCAAAGAACCAGAGGGGAATGTAACTGGATATGACAATGCAGAGGTTCCTCTATTTTGTATTCTTGGTGAAACCACTTCAAACACGACCAGAATTTGATCTCCTTGATTCAGAATACCTAGGAAATATATCAAATCTATTCTAGGTCCTGAGGCCAAGTTGCCCCAACTAACATCTTAGCACCCTTTAATTTCTTGCTGTTGCATAACCCTACCTCTTCCAGTAGCAGCTTCTCTTAGCTTCTGCTAAACTGCTTGCAACCTATCACTCAAGCTGCAGAGCAAAATTACAGGGTGTAGGTCTTGTTTTAAAAAGCTTCTTACTCTACTTCAATGATTTTCAACCTTCCTGATTCTGTGAACCTTTAAATCAGTTCCTTATGTCATAGTGATTCCCAACAATAAAATTATTTCCGTTGCTACTTCATAACGAGAATTTTGCTACTGCTGTACATGGTTATGTAAATATCTGTATTTTCTGCATATCTTCAGTGACCCCTGTGAAAAGGTCACTCAACCATAAAGGGGAGGTGACCCTGAGGTTGAGAACCACTGCTCTAAGTCCTTGGGGCCGTACTTCGTTCCCAAATAATTGAGTATAGTCCCAACCAGCTAGAATAAACAACTGAACTGACTCTCAGTTGTATGTGAGCTGTCATTTCAGTGGGCTCCCATAACAGGTTCAGCTTATATTGGCTCACAGCAGACTGAATCTTTAAGAAACAAAATGGTGATAAGAGAAAAAAAGTATATTTAATCAATGTTACTAGATAGGTAAAACAAATGTAGATTGTAATGGTTCTAAATCTTTCTTTGGGACAACTCACATGAATTTTTCTAATCCAAAAAATTTAAACCTGCTTTTAAGGACAAGATGTACATAATGATACAGTACTGGTCAATATGTTATCTCCAGCAAACAGCAAGGAGTTGTGTTAAACTCTCTATTTGTGTCTAGAATTACTTTTAAAGCCCTCTCAGGTTTTACATTGAGCCAGTTTACCACGTTGGAGCCCCAATTGTTACAGGGAGAGTTCTCGCAGTTTGTCCCAGCTGCCCATCTATCTTACATCTGAAATAACCACACAGAAATTGTTTTAATTAAATTACTGCTTGGCCCATTTTTTCTAGCTTCTTATTGGCTAACTCTCACATCCTTATTTAACCCATTTCTATTAATCTGTGTTCACCACAAGATAGTAGCTTACTGGACAAGATTTAACATGTCTGACCTGGCATCTCTATGGTGGCTCTCTCTCTGCCCATCTTCCCAGCATTCAGTTCTGTCTCCTTGCCTACCTATCACCAGGCCCAAAGCATATGTTTTATTAACCAATGAAAGCAACACAAATACAGAAGGAGCTTCTACACCACAGTTTGACAGCTGAGAGGTTTTGTCAGTTTAAAAGGACAACCTCACCAAACAAAATTCAGTAAAACACAAATACAAGTTATTAAGGAGTGTACCTGCAAGTTATAAAGGTGTGAGGACAAATGCAAGTTATCACATTTCTCTATTATGCTGCCTTCCATGGTTTTAAATATACTTCTCATGGTACAAAAATATCTGTCACAGTCATCCTGACATAAATCTGCTCCTATTTATACAATGTATATGTCTAAAACTTATGTTTTCACAAATGCAAAGAATTCTTGTAAGTTCCACCGAACAGAATAGAAGGATCCACATTAAGCAAGTCAGATACACCCCTCTCAATTTTCTGGTCCTAAGTTTTTTTTCTAAACTTAAGTTTTGTTCTCTGTTCTGCCAATATTTTAAACAGGTGTAAGAGACACCAGACATTTCCATACCAAATACACCAGACAGGAACAAACAGACCAGCTACACCAGTATGTGACCAGTACCCAGTTTTCTCAGGTTCCGCCTCAACAATGCCCAAAAATAAGCTGGAAGGCATCTTGAGAATCTGCTGTCACAATTCCGTTAACCTGTTGTTCTAAACTCCTGCCTTCTTGTTATTAAAAAAAGAGAGATGGGAATGTAATAGTCTGCTCTGTCCATAAGAGACAAGCCATGACCAGTTCCTCCACTGTCCACCAAGGCAAGCTGATATTAAACTTCTAGCCTGAGTCCCTTTCTCTGTCTCTCTATCTCTCTCTCTGTCTCTCTGTCTCTCTCTCCCTCTCTCCCTCTCCCCCCCCCCTCTCCCTCTCTCCCTTTCTCTCTCAGAGGCAGCTTCTGTTTTTCCCTTCCCTTACCTCCTGTGACTCCCTGCCAGGCACCAACTGCCACTTCAGGGACCTGCAGCGTGGTCTTGGGACCCACTGCCCGCTACAGACACTTGGGGATCCACAGCACTTTACACAAACCAAAACACACTTTACATATGTTTGTAAGTGTTATCTAAGATACCATATGTCTACGGTGCTTTAGATATAACCAACTGAGCTTTCTATTAAAATCACCTCATTGAAGTTGTTTTTTGAAAATTGTAATAGCAATCATAATGTTAAGATTAAAGTTTGATGTAACAGGTTGGTTACAAATATATTTGTAACTAATTTAAAATTACATGTAGGTTAAAAAATTTAAATGTTGATTCAATAACCTGAGATATAATGCTTGATATTCTGCAACAATATTTTTTCTTTTTTGTTGTTGTTTTTGTTTCTTTGTGAGACAGGATTTAACTGTATAGTCTGGCTGCCCAGAAACTCACTTTGTAGACTAAGTTAGGCTCAGACTCACAGAGATCCACCTGCCTCTGCCTCCCAAGTGCTGGGATTAAAGTGATGTACAACCACTGCCCAGTTAACAATATTTTCTTAAGTATTGATCTGTTCTTAATATTCTTTTAATAGATCAAAATTTAAAACCTAATATTAAATTTTAATTTTTAAAAATGATTCCCATTGAAAAGCTTTTGCTATTTGGAATGACAGTCATTGCTTTAATTATAAAAAATTATTCTGTTCAGAGAGTGATAGTCACATAAAATAGGCCTAATAAATCTCATAGTGGTTGTAAAACTTGTTCTATTGGACAAAAATTCCACAAAGAGAGCTACCTCAAAAGCCTCAGCCATGCTTCTGGCTGGAAATTTGAGGGATGGGGGCATGATGAGACTTCCACTTTGGGAATTTCGGGGAGTGAATTGACGCAAACGGTCCAAAATCAGTAGAAGAGGAGATGCCAGGAACCCCAGAAGACATGTGGTTGAGCCAGCAGACAGTGTTTTTGGTGCATCTCATCTCTGCCTTCAGGGTCACTGCAAGCACCCTAATAGGCTTTAAGGGACAGAATCCCGGGTCTGCAAGGTAGAGATCCTTTTCAAAATTAAAATCAAGCTGAGAGGACCTCTGTTGATTGAAAGGAATTTTCTCATAAGAGAAAGTGTGGGCTCAGACCCATGACCCTGCTGTCAAGCCCAAGAAACTCAAACCTTGAGTACCAAGTAAGGAAGTTTGCCCAGATCATCTCCTCTGAGACTCAGAAAGGTGTGGCTTCCTACGGAGACTGGACCTGAACCTGAGGCATTACTTGGCTATGGAAAAGAGTGGGACACAGCACTCTGAGATCCAGGACAAAGCTGTCAACCTGTGTAGTAAATCTAGACTTCCACGTAAAGGACTGAGGCAAGGGAGGGTTATGTGTGTAGCTGGCAGACTTGGATGCATACGGGGCAGGAGCTCTAGCTTCACTCTACCTAGTTGAAACTTGCTAGACAGAAGTTGTGCCCTTCATTACTCCACCCCTGCTCCAGGGTGGGGGTATTGTGCAATTCCTGGAAAGCAGAGAAGTGTATGTAAAAGCTGGGAATTAAGCTCTAAATAGAAGAAGACTTGCATGCAACGTGGGGCAGGACATGTAAAATTGGGAAGAGAGGGATATGGGTTCAGGTAGTGTATGGTGGAGATGGAAGCATGGCGTGGTGGATGTGGCATGAGTTAAGTGTGGCTTCAGAGATTCAGGTTTTAAACTCTGCACGAAATAGCCCAAGAAAAGTGTAGGCAGTGGGAAGGCTTAGTGTCTTAGGAAGTACAGAAAGGAAATCAGACTTTCCTCTAAATTTCCTCCACAGCAGTCTGGTTCCACATTAACCCGTCCCTGCTGTCACTCTTCAGAGCCCGCCCCTGGCCGCATATGGTTTACCTCACTTCCTGTGAGGAGGGGAGGAGCTATGTCCTAGTGCCCCTGGCATGGAAGCCGCTTCTGCTGCTCAGGCCGCGCTGCCGGAGAGTTCTCAGAGAGGTCTGCAGTCAAGGTAAGGACCCTGAATCTGTACCAAGGGGGAATGTGTCTGGAATAATCACAGGAGTAGTGACAGCTCTCACTCAGGCTTGCCCTGGGAAAATATGCGGTGTCTTGTAGCTTTGTATGTTTCTGGGAGGAAACGGGGACCCCTGCTCTTCGAAAGTCACTCCGATTCTGAAAATGGTGGTTTCATAGGTCACAATTAAAGCCAGGCTTTGACTTTTAAATGGTAAGGCAAAAACCTTGAACTGAATTTATGTCCAGTGTGAGCTGTCCTGGCCCTGGGCTCTAAAGTGCCCCGTGGCGGAGTACAGAAGCAAAGGAAGTCTATCTGACTTCATCACCAGCAAAATCGGTAGTTAACGTTCAGTAAAATGAAGAACCAACTCCTGCGAGCTCTGTACTTTTTCTATTTTTGCCCTTACAGCCAGTGTTTCTCTGTAGCGTTGGATGTTATCCTGGAACTAGCTCTTGTAGACCAGGCTGGCCTCTAACACACTGAGATGTGCCTGCCCCTGCCACCCCAAGTGCTAGGACTAAAGGCTTGGGACATCACAGCTTTGCTCTCTACTTATTCTTAAATGCCTGTGGTAGAGCTTAACATCCAAATCTTGGACTCGGGGTTGGTCACGCCCAACACGGGCTGGTAGGAGGGCTCAAGGTGACAAAAGAAAAAGATTGATTGGGTTTAAGATAGTCACGCCCATCTTGTGGTGGTCAGAGGAAGTGCCACATGCAGAAGATACCCCAGGCTTTGGTTAGCCACTCCCATCCCGTGGGAGTCAGATGAAAGCCTATCTCCAGTAGCCACGCCCATCCTGTGGGAGCCAGTAGAAACCCTATTGCCTGTAGCCACTCCCATCCTGTGGAGTCAGAAGAAATCCTACCTCTGGTAGCCACTCCCATCCCGTGGGAGTCAGAGGAACTCCTAACTAGACTAAGCATGCCCATCCTGTGATATTCAGGGGAAAAGCCTTACTTCAGTGAGCAAGCACATTCCCTGGGATTCAGAGGAATCCTAACCTGTGCAATCATGCCTAGTGTTGGCAGTCATAAGGAACCGCTATACCAGAGATAACTAGAGGTTTTTTTTTTTTAAGATAGGTTTTCTCTGTAGCTTTGAAGCCTCTCCTGGAACTCACTCTGTTTTCCACCCAGGACTGGAACATAAAGAAATCCATGTACCCCTGCCTTCAGACAGCTGGGAGCTACCAAAGTGTGCATAGTCACCACCCAGCTATCTGGAAGCTTTTTTTTTTTTGGTTTTGTTTTTGAGTTTTTTCGAGACAAGATTTCTTTGGTTAGCAGTCCTAGCTGTGCTGGATCTAGCTATTTTAGATCAGGCTGACCTTGTACTCACAGAGATGCACCTCCCTTTTATATTCTCCCAAACTACTCTTAAGAACCAGAAATGGAGCCCAGGAGTGATGGCACAAATCACAGCATTTGGGAGGCAGAGGCTCTGTGAGTTTGAAGCCAACCTGGTTCTCTAAAGCATGTTCCAAGTTCCAGTACTACTAGGGCTATTACACAGAGATACCCTGTCTTTAAAAAAAAGGAAAACATCAGAAATGGAAGGATAGACAGAGAGCACAGCTGGTTTATAGTGTTTGCTTAGCTTTCGTGAAACCCTAGGTGGAGTGGCAAATATGGCAAAAGCAGACGTTATTAAATATAAATAAATAATGTGAAAGAGTTAAATCGTCCTTCCAATACTCTCCTGTACTGTTAGGAAGAAGTAAGAGGATAATGAGAAATTGACCAGGATGAGCAGAAAAGGAAGAGAGGAAATACAGCAGTGGTTGAGGGAAGCAGGGAAGATTATGATATGAGGTGTGCATGTCAGGAACTTTATAGCAGTTTCCATAATTTTACCAAATGAGTACGGACAAAGAAAAAGCGTCTGTTTCAAGTGTCTGAGCAGGATACTCACATCCTGGCTGAATGAAAACTGAAAACTAACACATAGCACGGGGTATTTAAAATGTCCTGAATTAGGAGCTGGAAGTGTTACAGCCCTCTGTGCTCCTCTGAGCCTGTTCTTTGAGAAGGGACAGCCTTGGTCTCCTATAGGTCCACTTTAACCTTGGTCTCTCAAGTTTTACATGGAGTTAGTTGACCACATTGAGACACGTATCTGTAGTAAGAGGTGCAGGCCGCATCCTGCTACCCGGCTAGCTTAACCCCTGAAATAACCACACAGAAATTGTATTAATTAATTACCTCTTAGCCCATTAGTTCTAGCCTTGTATTGACTAACTCTCACATCTTGATTAACTCATTTCTATTATCTGTGTTCACCATGAGGTCATGGCTTACCAGCATGAGTCAACTCTTCCTCCATCTCAGGCAGGAGATTCATGGTATCTGCCACACTTCCCTTCTTCCCAGCATTCTGTTTTGTCTTCTCTGCCTATCTAAGTTTCTTCCCTATCAAAAGGCCAAGGCAATTTCTTTATTCAACCAATGAAAGCAACACATAGAAAGAAGGACCTCCTACACTAATTATATATATATATATATATGACAAAACATTACCACCTATTACGTAAGGGGTTTGTGCATTTTTGTACTCCCGTGTATTTTTTAAAATTTGGGGTAACTGTAGACAGAAGTTTCTGTCCCACCTAATCCCACAGCCATTCAGTCCCAAAGAAACACACAAAAGACCATATTAATTGTATACTGTTTATCCTTTTAGCTCAGGCTTATTATTAGCTAGTTTTTATAACTTAAATTAACCCATAATTCTTATGTATGTTTAGCCATGTGGCTTGATACCTTTTCTAAGTAGGGCATTCTTTTCTTGCTTCCTCTGCTTTTGGCTGATGACTACATCTCTGCTTTTTCTCTTCCCAGAATTCTCCTACACTTGTTGCCCCACCAGTATTTCCTGCCTTTCTACTGACCAATCAGCATTTTATTTAACTAATACAAGTAACAAATCTTTACAGTGTAGAATATCATTGTCCCACAGCATTTTGCCTTTTATCTTTTCCAAACTAGAACTCTGAATCTAATTTCCCTTGTTAAGCTTTTATGCTTGATCATTATCCATAACTACTTGCAAACAACAGTCTAAACAAAGACAAGCATTCATAATCAATTAAGGGAATGTGGGTGTAGCTTCTTAGGCTACTTTGTGCTGATGAGGGCCACTAGCAATCGTTGAGGGACTCTTAGAAAATTAAGAAATATGGTCAAGTCTTGACTGGAGTATTCTGTGAGGCTTAATCATCTCAGTCATCAGCCTTGAAGCTGTCCTAGAGCTCAGGAGAAACGGCAGCAGAGGTGCTCTGAAACATTGGATCATCTGGGCCATCTACTCCTATCAGAGATTTTTTTTAGTGGTCTTCTTCAATCAAACCTTATTTTTCTTAACATAAAATGAATACAAACCCTCTCATTTCCTGTAGAAATAAAAGCAAAACCTCTTCTCCAAAGTAACATATCTTTTGGCTTAAACGTTGTAGTCAAGGCATTTTTTTTTTTTTGGTTTTTCGAGACAGGGTTTCTCTGTGGTTTTGGATTTTCAAAATATATAGGTTGGATTAATCCAACAGCATTTATAATCAAATGTATTTTAACAATTGTTGCTCCTTCCTCAACAGTCAAACAAAGATAACACAGTAACATACAGTATCCAGATTCTCTGTGTATTTTACATCTTTATTTGGCTTTATTTCTTATTCTATTTTTTAATTTTAATTTTTAAATTTTTGATATTTTTGAGACAGGGTTTCTCTGTGTAGTCCTGGAACTCATTCTGTAGGCCATGCTGGCCTAGAACTCGGAGATCTGCCTGCCTCTGTGCTTTAAAGATGGAAGTTACGAAATAATCTCCCACTAGCTCAGAATTGTGTTTAATAAAAGTTTGTTTATTTAGGGGTAGACTCACAGATCACTGTCCACTGCGCGAATGGGGAACAGGAACTGAATCCAGAATCTAGGAGAGAGAGGGAGGGGAAGAGAGAGAGAGAGAGAGAGAGAGAGAGAGAGAGAGAGAGCGCAAGTGTATGCTTTATGTTGGTATTTATAGTATGAGACCACACACAAGTGGGCTGGTATCTTAAAGGCTACTGGCTAAACGAATTCCTAGAGCAGTGCTTCCCAAGTGCGAGGATTAAAGTTAAATGACACCATACATAACAACTCTATTTCTTTTTAAAGGACTTTCTCTATCCTTTTTTCTTTTCTCTCCCAAGCCTAAGTATATTTTAAACACACTGTAAACTGTTTAGAGGTGATTTTTTTTCTTGTCTGAATCTGTCTTTAGTGTATATTTCTGTTGTTTTCTGACCACATGAGTCTTTAATCTGCTAAGCAGCATGGCTAGGATTAAAGCTGTGGCTTTGGCGGCTGACTCCACCCCATTCCATAGCTTTTTCAGAGTCTAGCTTCATGGCAGGGGTATTTGTGGGAGTCACATTTATTGTCACAACTCTGTGGAGTTCTTAGGTCCAAGCCACCCCAAGAAGCCTGATGCCAGCTGCTCATAACACGATTTAATGTTTGGTGGCAGAGCCACTTAAAAGAACTGTGAGGTTTAATGCTGAGTCTGGAAGCCTCTCTTAAAGGACCTAAGCTTCTGCTTGCTGCCAGTAAACAGAGCTTACAAGAATAAAGACTGTTGCCAATAAGCTGCACTTGACTCTTATTACTTGTCTAGAATGCTTTAAAAAAAAAAGCTTTCTCAGGCTTTACATAAAAATCTTGCCAAATGTTTTGGTGCCACTTGTAAACAGAAGTTTTTGTCCTGCCTGATCCCGAAGGCATTCAGTACTAAAGAAACACACAGGAGTTTATATTAATTATAAACTGGCCTCTTATCTCAGGCTTATTATTTTTTTTTTTGAGACAGGGTTTCTCTGTGTAGTCCTAGCTGTCCTGGAATTCACTCTGTAAACCAGGCTGGCCTCAAACTGAAAGATTGGCCTGCCTCTGCATTCCAAGCTCTTACAACTTTGATTAATCCATAAATCTTATCTATATTTACCACAGTATTCTCATATTGCTTCCTCTGCTTCTGGCTGATGTCTGGGTCTCTGTCTTTCTTCATCCCAGAATTCTCCTTGTCTGGTTGCTCCATATATACTTCCTGCCTGGCTGTTGTAGGAAGTTGCTTGTTAGTTTCCCAGCTACCCAGACTCCTGAAATAACCACACAGAAACTCTATTAATTAAATCACTGATTGGTCAATCACTATAGCATATTCCTAGCAAGGTCTTACATATTAAATTAACCCATTTCTATTATTTTATATTTTACCATGAGGCTTGTGGCCTACTGGCAAGGTTCCAGCTCACAGATCACGTTTTTTCCCCTCTGGTGGCTTTATGGTTTCTCTCTGACTTCACCTTCTTTCTCCCATCATTCAGTTTAGTTTTCCCTGCCTAGCTCTACTCTACACTATCACAGGCCAAGGAAGTTTCTTTATTCATTAACTAATAAAAGCAACACATGTACAAAAGGACTTCCCACACCACCTGGCTATTAACCAATCCTCATTTTATTAATTTAATATGACTGACAAATCTTTATAGTGTGCAAGAGCATTGTCCCACAGCAAGTAATAGCAGGATATCCAAGAGGAGTTTTGGAGAGGGTCCAGTGATAATGGTATGCCAGAGGCAGAGGCCTTGAACCAGACCAACAACACACTACACAATTAAATTATGTGGGTAATGCAGATTGGACAAAAGGGTATACTATGTGACACACTGTAGCTCCCAATGCCACTAGGACAAAAAAGAGGTTTTGGGAAGACAGTAGTGCAAGGTAGGTTTCTGCTGTTGTTTTATTTTCTTTTGAATTAATTTTTGGGGTATTTTCTTTTGGGTGGACACTACAGGGATGTTGGATGGCTAAGAATGGACTGAAGAGTGAGTAAAACAGAGGCACATGATGGAAAATTCCCAAAGAATGAAAAAAAGAATTATGATATTTAAAAAATCAGATTTTAATAATAGATCTCTTCTCACAAAAACAATGTAAACAGCCCCCAAGGAATGATCTCTGAGGTTGATCACTGGCCTGTACATTCACAGACTAATTCTGGCTGGTCAGATTAACCTGCTGGGTGAACTCTAGTTCAGTAAAGGATCCTCTCTCAAAAGATACAAGGTGACAGTGCCTGAGGATTGACTCTTGAAGCTGACCACTGGTGTCTACATATATTTGTACATGCTCCTTCATATAGACTCACATCTGAAAGCGCACACACACACACACACATATTCAGAGACAGATACGGACAGATAGACAGAGGGAGAATCTATAACATAAAAGTGGCCAGATACTTGCCAAGAGAAGCCACAGAAGAGGATAAAATGTGAGACATTCCAAATGAGGATTTTTAGTATAAATTTTCCTAGATAGTATAATATTAGACATTGAGAACCTCCATATTCCTCAGTGATGGGTAAATATAAGTTGACTGCATGGTGACTTGATGAGGTTATAGATGCTTAGAGCTGAGATTCTAGGCCTATAACAGATATCATGGAACTGTAAATAAACTGGAGGGAATCTCCACTTGGGCATGCATAGAAAATGTCCTGCGCTCTTTGAGGTTAGAAACTCAGAAGACAGGAAGATCATGTTTTTGCTGTGAACTGGAAAGCCCATTCCACTAAAATAATATTTAAATATCCAGGCATGTGTGTGCACGTGTGTGTGTGTGACTGGACAAGCAAAGCAGATATGGATTTTTTGCTGATGATATCCCAGGATATCTATGAATGTATCCCAAAACACTTACAGATTAAAACATATTGCAATGTCCAAAGGATTGACACTACTGAGGCAGAATATCAGATTTATTTTTTAAGTACAATCCTAGAAGATTTAGCAGGGAAAGACACCTTTTCTGAAAATATGATATAATGAGAAAACTTGTTCTTAAATTTTCTTTGGAAGTAACATTTTGAGCTGATTTGTTTTTCTAAGTTCTTAGTGTTAAGCATTTTGTTATCTTCTGGATTAAAAAAATCATCAGGGTGTGGGAGCCAGCCAGATCACCCTGTCCTGTCTGTGTCTGTGGTCCTACAACAACCAGAGTCTGTGTTGATGTCTGTGTCCATGTTATCACTGAGGGCTATGCAAAATGTTGGCGGTCTGTGCTGCTGCCTGAAGTTATGTTGATGTCCACGGGCTGTGCTGTCCCTTGAGGCCATATTTATGTGAGTGGTCAATGCTGCCACCTGTGACCATGATAATATCTGGGCCTATGCTGTTTCAGAGGGCCATGCCTGGGTCTGTTGTCCTACTGCAATTGGAATGTCTGTGACCAACGTTACCACTCACAAGTAAGGAAGTCACTTTTGCAGTGCTATTGATGACTTCAGATGAACAGTTGATAAAGAGGGACATGGTTTTTGTTACAGCCTCTACCTTCCATTCTCTCAAAAGTATCAACCTAAAACAGGTAGCCATCAAAGAGAATGTTTAAAATGTGTGATAGGGATGATAAAACGTAGCTTTCCGCAACTGATGGCTTCTGGACAGAGTGTGGGAGGGGAAGGACTCAGTTCTATTTAAGGGGCAGGCCCCTGGGATCATGCTCCAGTGAGTATGTAGATAAGATAAATTGGACTTTTGTATTTTTCTATTTTTACTTTTATTTATTTAGTTATTTATTAAGGGAGAGAGGTCACAAGGGTGGGGGTCAGATGCAGAAGGACTGGGAAATGAGTGTGATCAGGGCGTATAATGTGAAATTCTCAAATAATCAACAAAAATATTATATTGAAAAAATTATCAGGGTGGAATGCTATACTCTGTGCTTAAAACAACTATAGTGATGGTAGTAATGGCATCTCTTAAGGTCTCAGTGCACTCCAGGCATGGTGCCACATAGTTTTCATACACTAACAACACACTACCAATCTTATAAGACAGATCATATGAACTGATCTCACAGATGGACTGCCTGAGGGTCAGAGAGTTTGCTAATGTACCCAAGCTCACCCAGCTGGTAAATGACTGAGCTGGTCCTACATGCTTGGTTTTAAGTACTCAAAGAGCCCACCGTATTCCACATATTCTGGAGTGAGCTGACCACAAACTGCTTCATTTGCTTTCTCCTACTCTTTCCAAATATACATCACATGATTAAAAAGATGAACTCTAACCAAAATGCTGAATTGAAGCAAAAATTAATAATATAAAATGAACTGGGAAGGGTAGATAAAAGACAGAAAGAGATAATACAGTACGATCAACGACATATGCAAAATTGGAGAGACTCAAACGATCCAAGGCTTAGAAAATCATCTGGCTGTATCCTTCTGCAAAGAAAGGAAGTATTTTAGAAGAATCTTTACTAGTTTGGTAAAGAAAACTAAGAGACCAGTGTGTTCTGCTGATAAGATTTATCTTGAGATCCTCGTCGGTTTTTAACTAGAGCATAAATTTAAGTTTCATTTAGAGCACAGACAGATATGAAGCAAATGAATGGCAAAATAAATACAAAATCAATAGAATGTGTAGCAGCAGGCTGCTTGTTGGTTCTTGGCTGCTTAGCCCCGAAATAATCACATAGAAACTGTATTATTTAAATCACTGCTTGTCCCATTAGCTCTAGCTTCTTATTGGCTAACTCTTACATATTAATTGAACCCATCTCCATTAATCTGTGTATCACCACATGACAGTGGCTTATCGGCAAAGTTTTGGCATGTCTGACTCGGGCAGCTCCATGGTGTCTCTGTGACACTACCCTTCTTTCTCCCAGAATTCACCCTAGCTTTCCCTGCCTACATAAATTTTGCCTTGCTATAGGTCCAAAGCAATTTATTTATTAACCAATGGTATTCACAGCATACAGAGGGAAATCCCACATCTCCTTCCCTTTTTCTGTTTAAATAGGAATGAAATTTTTATTTTATTTTATTTATTTAATTTTTTTATTTATTAAAGATTTCTGTCTCTTCCCCGCTGCCGCCTCCCATTTCCCTCCCCCTCCCCCAATTAAGTCCCCCTCCCTCCCTAGTCAGCCCAAAGAGCAATCAGGGTTCCCTGCCCTGTGGGAAGTCCAACACCCACTTCCATCCAGGTCTAGTAAGATGAGCATCCAAACTGCCTAGGCTCCCACAAAGCCAGTACGTGAAGTAGGATCTAAAACCCATTGCCATTGTTCTTGAGTTCTTAGTAGTCCTCATTGTCTGCTGTGTTCAGCAAGTCCGGTTTTATCCCAGGCTTTTTCAGACCAAGGCCAGCTGGCCTTGGTGAGTTCCCGATAGAACATCCCCATTTTCTCAGTGTGTAGGTGCACCCCTTGCCGTCCTGAGTTCCTTGCTCTTGCTCTCTCTCCTTCTGCTCCTGATTTGGACCTTGAGATTTCTGTCCAGTGCTCCAATGTGGGTCTCTGTCTCTGTCTCCTTTCATCGCCTGATGAAGGTTAATATTCAGGAGGATGCCTATATGTTTTTCTTTGGGTTCTCCTTCTTATTTAGCTTCTCTAGGATCATGAATTATAGGCTCAATATCCTTTATTTATGGCTAGAAACCAAATATGAGTGAGTACATCCCATGTTCCTCTTTTTGGGTCTGGCTTACCTCACTCAGGATAGTGTTTTCTATTTCCATCCATTTGCATGCAAAATTCGAGAAGTCTTTGTTTTTTACTGCTGAGTAGTACTCTAATATGTATATATTCCATACTTTCTTCATCCATTCTTCCATTGAAGGGCATCTAGGTTGTTTCCAGGTTCTGGCTATTACAAACAATGCTGCTATGAACATAGCAGAGCATATCATTTTGTTGTATGATAAGGCCTCTCTTGGGTATATTCCCAAGAGTGGTATTGCTGGGTCCAGGGGTAGGTTGATCCCGAATTTCAAGAGAAAGCGCCACACTGCTTTCCAAAGTGGTTGCACAAGTTTGCATTCCCACCAGCAATGGATGAGTGTACCCCTTTCTCCACAACCTCTCGAGCAAAGGTTATCATTGGTGTTTTTTATTTTAGCCACTCTGCCAGGTATAAGATGGTATCTTAAAGTTGTCTTGATTTGCATTTCCCTGATCGCTAAGGAAGTTGAGCATGACCTTAAGTGTCTTTTGGCCATTTGAACTTCTTCTGTTGAGAGTTCTCTGTTCAGCTCAGTGCCCCAATTTATAATTGGGTTGATTAGCCTTTTACGGTCTAGTTTCTTGAGTTCTTTATATATTTTGGAGATCAGTCCTTAGTCAGTTGCAGGGTTGGTGAAGATCTTCTCCCAGTCAGTGGGTTGCCTTTCTGTCTTAGTGACAGTGTCCTTTGCTTTACAGAAGCTTCTCAGTCTCAGGAGGTCCCATTTATTCAATGAGGCCCTTAATGTCTGTGCTGCTGGGGTTATACGTAGGAAGTGGTCTCCTGTGCCCACATGTTGTAGAGTACTTCCCACTTTCTCTTCTATCAGTTTCAATGTGTTCGGACTGATATTGAGGTTTTTAATCCACTTGGAGTTGAGTTTTGTGCATGGTGATAGATATGGATCTACTTTCATTCTTCCACAGATTGACATCCAGTTTTGCCAGCACAATTTGTTGAAGATGCTCTTTTTTCCATTGGATACTTTTAGCTCCTTTATCGAAAATCAGGTGTTCATAGGTTTGTGGGTTAAAGTCAGGATCTTCTATTCGATTCCATTGGCTGACTTCTCTGTTTTTATGCCAATACCAAGCTGTTTTTAATACTGTACCTCTGTAATAAAGTTTGAAGTCAGGGATGGTAATGCCTCCCGACGATCCTTTATTGTATAAGATTGTTTTGGCTATCCTCGGTTTTTTGTTTTTCCATATAAAGTTGATTATTGTCTTCTCCAGATCTGTGAAGAATTTTGATGGGGATATCATTGAATTTATAGATTGCTTTTGGTAGAATTGCCATTTTTACTATGTTGATCCTCCCAATCCAAGAGCAAGGGAGATCCTACCATTTAGTGGTGTCCTCTTCAATTTCTTTCTTCAAAGACTTAAAGTTCTTGTCAAATAGATCTTTCACTTCCTTGGTCACTTCAAACCATTTAGAAATTTTCTTTGTCTTTGAATCTCTCTTTACTGTATATCTCTCTTTTTATGACCACATGAGTCTTTAATTTACCAAGCAATCTCAGTAGGACTAAAGGCATGGCTTTGCCAGCTAGATGTAGCCCATTACTTAGCTTTCCAGCCTCATGGCTGAGGTACTGGCTGTAGCCATGTTTATAGCCACAACTCTATGGCATTTCAAGGTCCCTGCCAGCCAGCGAGCTTCAGCAGCCTGTGCTTGCAAACCGCACGAACCGCCTGCGTAAATGAGTCAGAGTTTACCCTGGCAGGACATTCCAGAATGCCGGCATTTTTAAACGGCGCAGCTTTTTTCCTGCTACGGCTTAAAACCGAAAAGCATGCATTCAGCTTTTGTCAACACCGTTTAAGTGTTTCGTAGCAGGACCTCTTAATGAGCTGCAGGCTTTGCAGCTAAAGCTGAGTCAGGAAGCCTCTCTTAGATGAGGCGCTTGCTTGCCTCTGGCAAGCAGAGTAGACCCGAGAAATAGTTGCTACCACATCGGGCACCAACTGAAGGTGTAATTTATTAACAATGCCACACCAGTTTGGAGTTATGATTAATAGGGTGGTATTTATTTAAAGGGGAAAAAACTTACAGATCACCGTCAGCCCTCTGCGCAACCAGAAAGGAAGTCTAGTAGCAGGCGGAGCAGGAAGTGAAGAGAGCGAGGAGAGGGAAGTGGCCGCCTTTTTAAAGGGAGAGAGACCACGCTCCAATGGGCTGCTATCTCAGTGGTGATAGGCTGGAGGAGTAGGAGGACCTCCCGTAACAGTGGACAATGATTTTTTTTTGTATCTGTGGAGGTTTACTTTGTTACTGAGTATGTGGTCAATTTTCGAGAATGTTCCATGAGCTGCAGAGAAGAAGGTATATTCTTTCCTATTTGGGTGGAATGTTCTATAGATGTCTGTTAAGTCCATTTGCTTCATTACCTCCAATAATTCTCTTAATTCTCTATTAGGTTCCTGTCTGATTGACCTGTCCATTGGAGAGAGAGGTGTGTTGAAGTCTCCTACTACTAGTGTGTGTGGTTTGATATCTGCCTTGAGTTCTAGTAATATTTCTCTTACATAAGTGGGTGCTTTTCTATTAGGGCCGTAGATATTCAGGATTGAGACGTCATCCTGATGAATTGTTCCTGTTATGAGTATAAAGTGTCCATCTCGATCTCTTCTGATGGATTTTAGTTTGAAGTCAGTTTTGTTAGAAATTAGTATGGCCACACCTGCTTTTTTCTTAGGACCATTTGCTTGAAAGACCTTTATCCAACCCTTTACTCTGAGTAGATGCCTGTCTTTGTGGTTGAGATGTGTTTCTTGTAAACAGCAGAATGTTGGATCCTGTTTTCATATCCAATCTATTAGCCTGTGCCTTTTTATAGGTAAATTGAGACCATTAATGTTAAGTGATATTAATGACCAGTTGTTGTAATAGGAGCGATGAGGCTGCGTCCCCAGACCTGGCCACCCACACGGCTAGCTTTACCCGAAATAATTACACGGAAACTGTGTTCTTTTAAACACTGCCTGGCCCATTAGTTTCAGCCTCTTAACCCATTTCTAATAATCTATGTAGCACCAGGAGGTGCACTTACCAGGAAAGATTCAGCATGTCTTACCTGGTGGCTGTCTGCATCGCCATCTGCCTCAGAGAGCAGAGTTATCGTGTCTGCCCAGGAGAGGGGAGCATGGCGTCTCTCTGAGGCGTCTTACCTCACTTCCTCTTCCTCCCAGCATTCTGTTCTATTTACACCTCCCACCTATGTTTTAACCTATGAGGCCAAGCAGTTTCTTTATTACTTAACCAATGACCTTCCTCCATCATTTCCCCTTTTTTCTGTTTAAACAAAAAGGAAAGGCTTTAACTTTAACATAGCAAAATTATGTATAACAAAACAGTTATCAAGTAAAAGTTACAATATTTACATCTATTTTATCTTTTTTCATAACTAAGGAAAACTATAACTATCTATATATTCTTTAACACCATGAAAGACTCCAGAAAAATATAATATTACCTAAGCAAACAAGAAATCCAAAACTCTAGAAATGACAGAGACATCTCGCTGCCTGGACAGTCACCCAAAGTTTCTCTGTACCATTGTGGCATCCATCTTCGGCCTACAGACCCATAATTTCCAGCAGACATTTCCATGAAGCATGAAATTTCAAAGGCAGTTCAGTCACGTTCTTTTGTATCCTGCAGAATGTCTCCCGTATTCTTTCATGAATCAGGAGCCCCGAAAGATCATCTCACCTTTAGGCAAGTTCAGTAGTAGTCCTCTCTCCGTGGGTTCTCTGTGTCCAGTTTATGCAATAGTCCAGGCAAGAGCAGTTTCTTGCCCAAATGGCTGTCAAACTCCATAAGGTGCCTCTTCGATGCCCATCTTCCTCTTGAAGTAGATTGGTGCTGCCAGGAGCAGAGTGTCTCATTGTCATGAAAAGTCTTCAGTTATTAAAACATTAAATGTCCTATTCTGTAATCTTTGAAAGATATGAAGAATGTCTATCTAAAATTTATCTATGTACATCTAGAAAATCTAACTAACATGACAACAAACTTGACTATTATGATTATCTATTAACAACCTATATACATCACATTTTTAAATGTACTACACATCACAATACCTTAATCAATATCAGAAATACATATACATATAATAAAATTGACCTTAAAATCCATACCAATGCAAATTACTCATACCTATATCATTTCCCCCTTTAAATGTAAAAGAACATTTATAAACAATATTTTGGGAACATGGGCGCAGTTTTTTCTCTCCAAACTGCTTCCTGCTGAATGGGGGTGCTGTTATTCAGATCATTTAAGGTGTAACCTGTGTGCCAGGTTTATCTCAGTTGGCAGTTGAGTGAAGTAATTTTTTGAGGGTGTTCACAGGAACTTTTCGGGAGGTCGTGGTCTATCATATCATATCGGGATAGAATCAATCCACAGGGTCTGGTCCTCTGTGAAAATAAAAGAAGACCCTCTCCAAAGCATCCTATCCTTAGACCGAAATTTTGAAATCATAATACCCTTATATCCATTCTGGTTTAGCTTGGCAGCCCATGTAATGAAATGTGTCTCTGTACTTAGCTCCTTCACAGTCAAAAATTTTAAAGAAAACACAATGTACATAATCCAGACTCTCTGTGAATTTTCCATTTTCATGTGGCTTATTTTTCTTTATTTCTTTTAATCTATAACTATCTGTACTCTGTCTCTTTGAAGACTTTACCCTTTTTTATATGGGCATTAACTTTATTCTCACTATTTTTTTTCTCTCCCAAACCTACGTACACTCATCCAACATTGTGATTCATTTAGTGGTCTTTTATGTCTGAAATCTGTTCTATTGTGAATCTGTAATTTTTTTTTTACCCAGGAGCACTTTCGATTTTGCGCCTTTAAATCGCTAAGCGCTTAAGAATCTAAGCTGTGACATTCCTAGGTCAAAAACAGGTACTGCCAGCTTGCCCCACCCAGTCCAACATGGCGGAGCCTCTTGTGCCTCCAATCCTTGCACATTGCACCAGTAGTGTGGTGGAGCTGCTCGTGCCTCTGAGACGCAGCAGGCAATGACTTCCTTTAAGGCACACAGCGAGTCTAGCTGCCATCAAACAAATCTTAGCACTTTACTCCAAGTGCACCATTCAAATGCTCTGTCTCCCGCAGGAGCCAGATGGAGATCAGGATGGCAGCACAGCCCAGAAAGCCGGCATTTTAAAACAGCCAGTTTTTTCCTGCTGCAGAGTCAGGAAAATTTCAAAATGGAGGATGTACCATTTTGTGCTAGCTCTGGGGCTGCCAGGTAGGAGCGGCACTCAGCACTTTAATTCTGAGACTGAGCGTGCAGCACAGAAATTCTTTTCATCCAAGTTACAGCCAAATCTGACAGGTAGAGCACTGCACAGTCTGAAAACACGTCTCTGTATGGCAGCAGGAATCTGCCATGCTCTTCTGCCTGCCTAAGCCTGATTCTGCCGTCTGCCCATGTGCAGGCGGGGAGTGCTGAGCCATCAGCACGGTCTCAGAGCACTCTCCTCCAATCCCAAGCGGGAACAGAAACATCCAGTCCCATAAAAGCCACTGAAATGCTTTAAAGCCAGAGTTTGCAATGGCGGTACAGTCCTAGGAAGCTGCACTTTAAAATGACACAGCTTTTTTTCTGCTGCTGTTGCTGAATCAGGAAATCTCTCTACAGCACGCCACCAACAAACAGCAAAATTCTGTGTTAAACTCTCTTTTCCTTATTTTTAAGCCTTCTCAGGTTTTTAAGTGGATTTAGTCCATCACGTCTAGCGCCACTCTGTTGTAATAGGAGCGATGAGGCTGCGTCCCCAGACCCGGCCGCCCGCACGGCTAGCTTTACCGAAAATAATTACACGGAAACTGTGTTATTTTAAACACTGCCTGGCCCATTAGTTTCAGCCTCTTAACCCATTTCTAATAATCTATGTAGCACCAGGAGGTGCACCTACCAGGAAAGATTCAGCATGTCTGACCTGGTGGCTGGCTGCATCGCCGTCTGCCTCAGAGAGCAGAGTTATCGTATCTGCCTGGGAGAGGGGAGCATGGCGTCTCTCTGAGGCGTCTTACCTCACTTCCTCTTCGTCCCATCATTCTGTTCTATGTACTCCTCCCACCTATGTTTTAACCTATGAGGCCAAGCAGTTTCCTTATTACTTAACCAATGACCTTCCTCCATCAACCAGTGGTTGTTTACTCCGGTTATTCTTATTGTTTTTGGTAGTAGAGTTTGTGTGTCTCCCTTCTTTGAGTTGTGCTGGTGAAGGGTCGCTAGATGCCTGAGTTATTGTATGCGGTATTGGCAATGTTGGATTCCTTGGGTTGCGATTTTCCTTCTATTACTTTCTGTGGGGCTGGATTTGTGGCTACGTATTATTTAAATTTGTTCTTATCCTGGAAAGTCTTGTTTTCTCCATTGATAGTGAACAATAGCTTGGCTGGGTATAGTAGTGTGGGTTTGCATCCATGGTCTCTTAGTTTCTGAAGTACCTCTATCCAGGACCTTCTGGCTTTCATGGTTTCCATAGAGAAGTCAGGTGTAAGTCTGATAGGTTTATCTTTATAAGTTACTTGACCTTTTTCCTTTGCATCTCTTAATATTCTTTCTTTAGTGTGTATGTTTTGTGTTTTGATTATTATATGGCGAGGGGATTTTTTTGATCCAGTCTATTTGGAGTTCTGTATGCTTCTTGAATATTCAAAGGAATATCTTTCTTTATGTTGGGAAAGTTTTCTTCCATAATTTTGTTAAATATATTTTCTGGGCCTTTGAGCTGTGACTCTTCTCCTTCTTATATTCCTATTATTCTTAGGTTTGGTCATTTTATTGTGTCCCATATTTCCTGAATGTTTTGTGATGAGAATTTGTTGGCTTTGCTGTTTTCTTTGATCAGTGCGTTTATTTTCTCTATGGTGTCCTCAGAATCTGAGATTCTTCTATCTCTTGTAGTCTATTGATTATGCTTGTTTCTGTAGTCTCTGCTCGTTGACCTAGAGTTTCCATATCCAGCTGGTCCTCAGTTTGTGTTTTCTTCCTTGCTTCCAATTCAGTTTTCAATTCTTGAACTGTTTCCATTACCTGTTTGATCGTTTTTTCTTGGTTTCCCAGGGTATCATGTATGTATTTACTCATTTCTTCAAACTTTTTGTTATACTTCTCATCCATTTCTATAAGGGTGTTTTTTACATGTTGTTTAAGGGACTCTATTGCTTTCATAAAGTCAATTTTTTCCACTTCTTCTGTGTTAGGGTGTTCAAGTCCTTCTGTTGTAAGATCATGGGTTCTGGTGTTTTCATGTTGTTTTCCAGATTATTGGGTGAATTTTTGCCTTGGCACCTGCCCATCTCCTCCTATCGATGCTATCTAATCGGTCTTTTAAAACTGGATCAGGTTTCTCTGCTGGCCAGGGGCACCTCTTACAAAATGCCCTCGCTCTGTTTCCTGGCTCCTGCCGGGGGCCAAGATCCCTCTCACCCCTCACAAGGGTCTTCAGGAACAGGACCAGGCTCCCCGTTTGCCAGGGACCTCGCCAACCAAAGGCCTACTACACTCTTTGATTGAATTGTAGTGGGGCGATGTGCTCTCGGTGTTGCGAGCTGGTCCTTGCCACTTGCGTCTGTGCTGCGCCGGTCCCAGGCGGTCCTGGCTGCCTGCGTCCTGCGTCCTCTGCTGCCGTGCAGGTCCCCGCCAGTCAGGAATGAAATTTTTAACATAGTGAAATTACATATAACAAAACAGTTATCAAGGAAGAATTAGTTACAATATTTATATTTCATTTATCTTTTGTCATGACTAAGGAGAACTATAATTAGAACTATCTATTTTTAATTCCATCAAAGACTTCAGAAGGATATAATTTTACCTAAGTAAACAGAAAGTACAGTGTAAGAAATTTCCAAAACACTAGAATTGACAGAGACATCTCATTACCTGGACAGTCACCCAAAGTTTGTTTGTACTGTTGGGGCATTCATCTTTAGCCTATAGGCCCATAGTATCCAGCAGTCTTTTCCATGAAGCAGGAAATTTCAAAGACAGTTCTGCCTATATTGGCTGTTTACCAGTCACTTTCTTCTGTATCCTGCAGAATGTCTTGCAGACCCTTTCATGAAGCAGGAACCCCAAAGGATCGTCTCAACTTTAAACAAGTTCAACCGTCATTTCTCTGTGTGTCCTGCAAGTCCAGTTAAGCAGTCCACTCAAGAGCAGTTTCTTGCCCAAATGGCTAACCAACTCCATAAGGAGCTTCTTTGATGCCCATCCTCCTCTTGAAGTAATTGGTGCTACCAGGAGCAAATGTGTCTCATTGTCTTTAAAAATCCTAAGTTATTAAACATTTTAAATGCCATATTCAGAAGGTCTCTGAAAGATTTGAAAAATACCTATCTAACTGAAATATACTCTAAATATCTAGAAAATCTAACATGACTACAAACTTGAATATTATAGGTATTAACTTATATTTCTTAATTATACATTACATTTTTAAATAAGCTACACAAACATAATACCTTAATCAAGATCATAAATACATATATGTATAACAAAATTGACCTTAAATTTGCCTCAATTATCCAAGACTCATACCAATGCAAATTATTCATATCTATATCATATCCCCCTTTAAATGTAAACAAACATTTATAGACAGTATTTGGGAATATGGGCATAGTTTTCTCCATACTGCTTCCTGCTGATTGATGGATGTAGTAATTTTGGGGGGTGTTCACAGCGACTTTCGGGGGCCTCTTGTTCCATAAAACCGCACCAGTCTGGAAGCAATCCACAGGTTCTCATTCTCTGTGGAAACAAGGGAAGAACTTCTTTTCCTAAGCAACATATCCTTAGACCCAAATTTGGAAGTCTTGATACCTTTATAATATACATGCTTAGCAGTCCTTATAATGAAATGTCTCTCTGTATTTAGCTCATTCACAGTCAAAAAATTTAAGGATAACACAATAATATACATAATCCAAATTCTCTGTGAATTTTCCATCTTAATGTGTCTTTTTTCTTTACTCCTTTTATATCTATGACTATATGTACTCTTTCTCTAAAGACTTTACCTTTCTTAAAAGCATTAACTTTATTTTATGACTCTCTATGCTCTTTTTCTTCTCTCTTCCAAGTCTACATACATTTATCCAATACTATGACTCATCTGGATTTGTTTTTATTGCATATTTGTAATTCTTTACTGTCCAGGAGTGCTTTTTAAAAGTTAAGCTCTTCTTAAAACTTAAGCTGCTCCATTACTATGGTATTTATGGGACCTCCTGCTTGCCAGCCCAGTCTAAAACTTCGAGTGCTCCATTACTATGGTATATATGGTATTTCCAGCATGGTGGAGCCGCTGGAGCATCTGAGAGCCATGCATACAGCCCAATTCTCAGGCACACAGCTGGCCCATGTCACCATTAAGCAAGCTGCAGCAGTCTGTTCACAAACCCCATTCAAATGCTCTGTAGCTGGATCTTCTGCCTGAAAAAGTCAGAGCTCATGCTAGCAGCAAGACCCAGAAAGCCGACATTTCAAAACAACGTGCTTTTTCCCTGCTACAGCTCAATTAGGAAAACCTTTCTTAAGGGAACTGCAGCAAGCCACCAGCTGAAAAAAAATGTGGCTAACTTTTTTTTAAAAAAAAAAATGTGTCTAGAGTTTCTTACCAAGCCCTCTCGTGAGAGGTTTTACAGGGATTTAGTCCACCAGCAGGCGGATCTCTGTAAGTTTGAGGCCAGCCTGATCTACAAGAGCTAACTCCAGGACAGCCTCCAAAGCTACAGAGAAACCCTGGCTCAAAAACCTAAAGGAAAAAAAGGGTCGGGTGTGAGGGGCACTTAACAAATTCCCGTCTGAGTTTCCATATAGAATCACCAGATTTTAGTAATCCTGTCTGTCTGAAATGTCTCCAAAAGTTGTAATTTGTAGTAAGTGGGGACATAATTCAACAAAGGAAGAAATTTGGATATAATCTGAATAAGGGGGAGGATCTATATAGGCCATTCTTTTTTTTTTTTTTTTTTTGGTTTTTCGAGAGAGGGTTTCTCTGTGGTTTTGGAGCCTGTCCTGGAACTAGCTCTTGTAGACCAGGCTGGTCTCGAACTCACAGAGATCCGCCTGCCTCTGCTTCCCGAGTGCTGGGATTAAAGGCGTGCGCCACCACCGCCCGGCTTATATAGGCCATTCTTAATGTCTGTTCCCCAAACAAAGCAGTTCCGAGTCATACCCCTGTTGCAATGCCCAGGGGTTCCTGCAGAGGACGCTATTTGGGAGTTCCTGCAGAGGACACTATGTGAGGTTTGGCTCCGTTGCTTTTGTGGAAAATTTGAGATTTTGGCTTGGTTTGGAGGTTGAGAGACTTTGGTCAATAAAGTGAGAAATTTCAAGCTCTTCTATCTATTAAGTGACACTCAAGGAACACTGATTCTGAAGTAGTGGGGTGCCTTAGCAACGCGCCCCTGCCTTAAGCTCTAGGAGACCCCAGGCAAACAACCGGATACAGTTCTTTCTTACTTCCGTTTGTGAAGGCGAGAATCTCGGGCTCTGGAAGGAGACTCCGCCTCCGCAGCTGCTGCATCCTGCCGTCGGCTGAGGGTGGATTTCTCCGACTCCTCTGGAATCAAGGTAAGGTCCCCAAATATGTTTTGAAGCGACTAATCCCTTGCCCGTGATAGAGCAGACCCCACAAAATGTTGTTCCCTACTCTTGATTTGTCTGTCCTCCCGTATCCCTCGGTATTCCGTCGTTGTATTCATCCTCTGTCAAGTCCACTCCATAGCCGTCATCACAGCAGGAACCCTTGGGAGGTCCTGGGCCAGAGCTTTTATGACTAAAGTGGAGCCTTATTTCCACTCAGAGGCTTTTCGAAAATATACCCCCCGCCCCGAGCAGAAGAAAGAAACGGCAGGAATGGCAAAATGCGGCGAAACACGCTTTTCCATGCAGGCCCGAGGCCGAGGATCGGGTTTCGGTCTCCCAGACATTCATGGTGGAAGGAGAAAGTCAACCTGTTGTTCTCTGACCTAGATATGCGTGGGTCAGGACACACAAAGATAAATTTTATTTTATTTTTTTTCCTAGACCGGGTTTCTCTGTAGCTTTGGAACCTGTCCTGGAACTCACTTTGTAGACCAGTCTGGCCTCGAACTCACAGAGACCCACCCACCTACCTCTGCCTCCCAAGTGCTGGGATTAAAGGTTTGCACGGCCGCCCGGCCCAGTTTAATTTTTTTTTAAACGAAGAAAAGCCCCGTTAGCCGAGAGGGTGGAGCCTCTGAATAGAGGAGGTCTTTACTGGTTTTTTTTTTTTTTTGGAGGAAGGAAATGCTGACTCTGATTTTATAGGTCTAGCTGCCCTGGAATTCACCATGTAGACCAGGCTGAGCTTGAGCTCATAGTTTTTCCTTTTGCCTCTGCCTCCAGAGTGCTGAGATTAAAGGCACAAGATGCCAAGTCCTGCCAGAAACAGTCTAAGAATTCCAGTGGGTAGATCAGTTGTATATAGTACACAAAGTAGGGCCCATGTTGTTAGGGTTTGGGAATCTTCAGCAAGGCAGTCAGCTGTGGTGCATGGTTCCCTTCTAATGACCCAGCAAGAAGTTGGCGTGGGTTGGAAATGTAGGGACTCAAGTCAGTGGCGGGAGCAATCTTAAATCTTCCTAGTTGTGCATTGAGCTTGAGTGAGCTGGGTTCCAGCAGGAAGATCTACAAGTCTCATCCCTGCTCCTAGGAGATGTTGGACAGCAGAGAGCAGAATCCCCAAAAGGCAAAGCCAAAGGAAATAGCCCGAGTGTGGAAATGGAGTTTGTTCAGTATTTAATTTCAAAATATTTTGCGTTTACTTGTGTGTGTATGTGTGTGTGCATGCACATGTGTGCAGATGTGGCACGGTGCATGTATGGCTTCAAAGAATAAAGCTTGGGCTATTAGGCTGAGCCATGTCACTGATTTATATTCAATATTAATCGGTGTATTGTGCGCCTGTGTGCACGTGTGTGTGTGTGTGTGTGTGTGTGTGTGTGTGTGTCTGTGGGCTAAAAATAGGAGTGTGGGGCAGCTGTCAGGAGTTGTTTTCTCCTTTCACCATGTGGGTGTCAGAGATCAAACTCCGGTTCTTAGGCTTACCTTTCCCCACGGAGCTGTCTCCCAGGGCGGCTTTCCCCCTTCTCCATATTTAACGGAGAGAGTTGCAGTGAATCAACTGGCAGCTAGAAAATCTTGAGGTTTACAGTTCAGACTTGAGAATCTAGGGTTAGAGCTCTCAGGAGTAGATGCCTCCTAAGTTTATTCAGGTAGGGTCTCAGGGACATTGCTACTTTGATTTATTTGGAGAGCCTGTATCTCAGCTGAGTGAGGAGTAACTGAGGAGACCCATGACCCCCTTACAGTAGGGTCTCATAAACGGTGAAGATAGCTGGTTGTAGCTCATGCATTCTTTCATCCCAGGGTTCTGAGGGAGCTAAAAATATTAATCTTCTATGAACGGCATCAGGTCAGTAGGGGAGATTTCAAGGTGATCATGAGAAACTCAAGGAACTCAAACCCCATATTAAGAGAGGTCCCAAGGAATCCCTCTTGATGTTATCCCCCGTGAGGCCTCAGTTAAGAAGTTCCCTTAGTTTCTCTGCAAGAATAATAGAAAAATGAGGGTTTTAGTCTGATGAATAAGCAAGGAGAAGAATTTGTGCCTTCTTGAGACTCAGACTGAAGATGTTGAGAGAGGACCATGAGCAAAACAACATATGACAGGGCCTTAGCCTATCTGCCATAGCTTTGGACCTCTGGAAGATATGCTCAGTATGGCTACACAGAGGCATTGTCACACCCTCTGCTAAGTGTCAGTGAGATTTCCGTGTAGAGAGGGGAGCTTAGTTCTAGGTACTTCGGGAGTCAGGGTATAAACAGTAGGTGAGGACTGAAGGTACTTCTCCCTCATTCCGACTTTGCAGAAACAGTAGCCTGTGGCTGTCTTGGCACTCAGCCCTCGGAGCCACAGAAAACAGTCGAGATGTCTCTCATCTTTTTGTATTGTGTTTAAGTGAAATGAGATCCTCTGGCTGAAGGTACAGGAGAAAGGAGGGTTCTTGGTCCTGTATGGAGACAAAATGATAATTCTTTTTTTTAATATTTATTTATTTATTTATTATGTATACAGTATTCTTTCTGCGTGTATGCCTGAAGGCCAGAAGAGGGCACCAGACCTCATTTCAGATGGTTGTGAGCCACCATGTGGTTGCTGGGAATTGAACTCAGGACCTTTGGAAGAGCAGGCAATGCTCTTAACTGCTGAGCCATCTCATTCTTAATGTTAAGTACCCAGAAAGACAAACGAGATAGCCCCACAGAGGTATTAGTACTTCTTCTTTATAGGAGCAATGGGAGGAAAACCTTCCTGCATTTTTTCATGAATACTAGGGGGATTTGAGCGTTCAGTTGCTGAGCAGCATAGGAAAGAGCTTCTAGGACTTGTCAAAAGTAATGTGTGTGAACTGAGAAGACACCTCCAGCCCTAGCTATCACTAAGTCAGTGGAATCTGGCTGCTTGCACACTGGACAAACTATAGCTTCCTTCACTGTTTGCTTAGGCTAAGAAGAGTTCCTAGATTAGTATTTGTATGTTTGTACGATCTGTAGAGGCAGGTTGCTAAAAGCCAAAGTGCTATGACCCTCCTGAAAGTACTTATAGGATCTCATTATCCCTCCTCCAGGTCCGCAGAGTACTTGATTTCCAGCCCACACTCCTATCTGCTGATTCTAACCACAGCCATCATGCCCAGGGGACAAAAGAGTAAGGCCCGTGCTCGCGAGAAACGCCGCCAGGTCCAAGTTGAGGTCCAGGGGTCCAATGATGCTCAAGCAAAGGCAGCAGAGAAAGAAGAGTCACCCTCCTCTTCTGCTTGTGATCCTGGAGATGCGGTTGCAAGCACGTCTACTGCTAGCTTCCCTCCGAAGTCTAAGTCTCAGGGCAAAGCACCTACCATCACCGCTGGTAAAGGTGCGACCCGAGGAAGATCTGGTAAAGGTGCCAGGGGCCGAAGGGATCAAAATCCTAGTTGCTCTATGGTCTCACAGTCCACTGGGAGCCCCCAGAATGATCTTCTAACAAGGAAGACGGGAATGCTGATGCAGTACCTGCTTTGCAAGTACAAAATGAAGCAGCCAATGAATAAGGGAGAAATGCTGAAAATTATCAGCAGACGATTCAAGGAGCACTTCCCTGAGATCCTCAAGAAAGCCTCTGAGCGCTTACAGCTTGTGTTTGGACTTGAAGTGAAGCAAATCAAGCCCAATGGTAGCTACTACACCCTTGTCAGTAAGTTAGACCCCAGCATTGGTGGGACTCTGACCACTGGCTTGCCTTTTCCCCAGAATGGGCTTCTGATGCCTCTGCTGGGTGTGATCTTCTTAAATGGCAACCGTGCCACTGAGAAAGAGATGTGGGATTTCCTGAATATTTTGGGAATCTTTGATGGGAAAGTGCATGTAATCTTTGGGGAGCCCCGAAATCTCATCACCAAAGATTTCGTTAAGGAAAAGTACCTGGAGTACCAGCAGGTAGCTAACAGTGATCCTCCATCCTATGAATTCCTTTGGGGTCCCCGGGCTCATGCTGAAACCACCAAGATGAATGTCCTAATGTTTTTGGCCAAGGTCAATGAGACCGTTCCTCAGGCCTTCCCATCTCATTATGAAGAGGCTTTGAGAGATCAGGAAGAGAGAGCCCAGGCTCAAGCTGTAGGCAGGAGTGGCACTACTGACTAAGATATGGCAGAGTAGAAAGTCACATCTAGTGACTCCTCTTGCTCCTAGAGAAATAAAAGGCAGATACAGCCTTAGGTTTGGAGCAGAGTTTCCCAACTTAAAAGTAGCGAGAGGCTGATAGTTCATAATGTGTCTCTTCTTGTGCTTTGGTTATACATTAGTATTTTTCAAGTTCCCTTTTCTTGAAGCCCTTATTTAGATTCAGAGTCAATAGTTATAAATGACATAGGTCATAGTATTTGTTGCTGGAAGATTTAAGTGTAAGAACTTTGGTATTCTCTATTACATTTTAAAAATCCTTGAATCTTTAAGTTGAAGAGCAAGCAGCCGTGAATTTGTAATGGATATTTTCCTCAAATGTGTGAAAGAGTGTAATTTGTTTCGTAAAATAGAGGAAAACAAATCAAAATGTATAAGCTGTCATTTTCCCTTATTCACTTTTGTTTCTATTCCACTTTTTGGTAAAGTTTGAAGAAATGTGCTTAGTTGTTAACTGAATAAAAATGCAAACAAGAGAAAATGTCTTCTTTGCTCAATAGATCATTTTCCTCTTTGGAAGATTGCTAGTGTTACACCTAGCCCACAGTGTGCCATGAGGAAGGAAAGGGATGGCACTTTGGGGTTCCAAAGATTTTATTTATTCACCACATAAACAGGTAACTGATCCGTCAGGGATGCAGGACAAGGACTTGGGAGCGGGAGCTTTTATTTCTCCTGGCAGCCCTGAGCATGGGGAGAAGTGGGTTTATAAGCACAAAATTCAAACATTTGTTGCCAAGTTACAGTTATAATTTCCACCAGTCAGGGTTTAGAGAGTAGGGGCTTCTTTGAATGTTCTAGCATCGTCAAGCCTTTCAGTCCAGTCAATCAGATTCATTTGTTCCTTCTGCTGTTAAGAACAACCATCAGGCACAGAGGCGCAGCGGCGGTGGCGCCAGACGCCCAGAGGCGCAGCGGCGGCGGCGCCAGACGCCCAGAGGCGCAGCGGCGGCGGCGCCAGACGCCCAGAGGCGCAGCGGCGGCGGCGCCAGACGCCCAGAGGCGCAGCGGCGGCGGCGCCAGACGCCCAGAGGCGCAGCGGCGGCGGCGCCAGACGCACAGAGGCGCAGCAGCAGCGGCCAGACCCAACCAGCTGGGACAGGCGTGCAATAAGGAGAGCAGATCGCCCTACTACAATTGAATCAAAGAGGTAGGCCTTTGGTTGGCCAGGTCACTGGCACAAGGGGAGCCTGGTCCTGTCCTGAAGATCCTTCGGAGGGGTGAGAGGGTTCTTGGCCTGCAGCAGGAACCACAAAAGAGAGTGAGGGCATTTTGTAAGCGGAGCCCTTGGCCAGCAGGGAAACCTGATCCGGTTTCTAAAGGATCCATTGGATAGGATCAATAGGAGGAGATGGGCAGGCGCCAAGGCAAGAACTCACCCAATAATCCGAAAAACAACATGAAAACATCAGAACCCAATGATCTTACAACAGAAGTATTTGAACAACCTAACACAGAAGAAGTGGAAAAAATCGACTTTATGAAGATAATAGAGTCCCTTAAACAACATGTAAAAAATGCCCTTATAGAAATGGATGAGAAGTATAACAAAAAGTTTGAAGAAATGAGTAAATACGTACATGATACCCTGGGAAACCAAGAAAAAACCATCAAACAGGTAATGGAAACCGTTCAAGAATTGAAAACTGAAATGAAGGCAAAGAAGAAAATACAAACTGAGGACCAGCTGGATATGGAAAATCTAGGCCAACGAGCAGAGACTACAGAAACAAGCATAATCAATAGAATACAAGAGCTAGAAGAAAGACTCTCAGATGCTGAGGACACCATAGACAAAATAAACGAACAGATCAAAGAAAACAGCAAAGCCAACAAATTCTCAACACAAACATTCAGGAACTATGGGACACAATAAAAAAACCAAACCTAAGAATAATAGGAATAGAAGAAGGAGAAGAGTCACAGCTCAAAGGCTCAGAAAATATTTTCAACAAAATTATGGAAGAAAACTTTCCCAACTTAAAGAAAGATATTCATTTAAATATTCAAGAAGCATACAGAACACCAAACAGACTGGATCAAAGAAAAACATCTCCTCACCATATAATAATCAAAACACAAAATATACAGGTTAAAGAAAGAATATTAAGAGCTGCAAAAGAAAAAGGGCAAGTAACTTATAAAGGTAAACCGATCAGACTTACACCTGACTTCTCGATGGAAACTATGAAAGCCAGGAGGTCCTGGATAGAGGTTCTGCAGAAGCTAAGAGACCATGGATGCAAACCCAAACTACTATACCCAGCCAAGCTATCGTTCACTATCAACGGAGAAAACAAGACATTCCAGGATAAGAACAAATTTAAACAATACGTAGCCACAAATCCAGCCCTACAGAAAGTAATAGAAGGAAAATCGCAACCCAAGGAATCCAACACTGCCAACACTGCCTACAATAACCCAGGCATCTAATGACCCTTCACGAGCACATCTCAAAGAAAGGAGACACACAATCTCTACTACCGAAAGCAATAAGAATAACCGGAGTAAACAACCACTGGTCATTAATATCACTTAATATTAATGGGCTCAATTCACCTATAAAAAGGCACAGGCTAAAAGATTGGATACGAAAACAGGATCCAACATTCTGCTGTTTGCAAGAAACACATCTCAACCACAAAGACAGGCACCTACTCAGAGTACAGGGTTGGGAAAAGGTGTTTCAAGCAAATGGTCCTAAGAAAAAAGCAGGTGTGGCCATACTAATTTCTAACAAAACTGACTTCAAACTAAAATCAATCAGAAGAGACCGAGACGGTCACTTTATACTCATAACAGGAACAATTCATCAGGAGGACGTCTCAATCCTGAATATATACGCCCCCAATATAAAAGCACCTACTTATGTAAAAGAAATATTACTAGAACTCAAGGCAGACATCAAACCACACACTAGTAGTAGGAGACTTCAACACACCTCTCTCTCCAAGGGACAGGTCAATCAGACAGAAACCTAATAGAGAATTAAGAGAATTATTGGAGGTAATGAAGCAAATGGACTTAACAGACATCTATAGAACATTCCACCCAAATAGGAAAGAATATACCTTCTTCTCTGCAGCTCATGGAACCTTCTCGAAAATTGACCACATACTCAGTAGCAAAGCTAACTTACACAGTTACAAAAAAATATTAGTAACCACCTGCGTCTTATCAGATCATCACGGATTAAAGTTAGAAGGCAACAACCACGCTGCCCCCAAAAAACCGACAAACTCATGGAAACTGAACAGTCAACTACTGAACCACACCTGGGTCAAGGAAGAAATCAAGAAAGAAATTAAAGTCTTCCTTGAATTTAATGAAAATAAAGGGACAACATACTCAAACCTATGGGACACAATGAAAGCAGTGCTAAGAGGAAAGTTCATAGCACTAAGTGCCCACTTAAAGAAAACGGAGAATGCATACATTGGGGACTTAAAAACACACCTGAAAGCTCTAGAAAAAAAAGAAGCAGACGCGCCCAGGAGAAGTAGAAGACTGGAAATAATAAAACTGAGGGCTGAAATCAACAAAATAGAAACACAGAAAACAGTCCAAAGAATCAATGAAACAAAAAGCTGGTTCTTGGAGAAAATCAACAAGATCGACAAACCCCTATCCAAACTAATTAAACGACAGAGAGAGAACACGCAAATAAATAAGATCAGAAATGAAAAGGGGGACATAACCACAGACACAGAGGAAATTCAGAGAATCATTAGATCTTACTACAAAAGCCTGTATGCCACAAAACTGGAAAATACAAAAGAAATGGACATTTTTTTAAATAAGTGTCATATACCAAAGCTAAACCAAGACCAGGTGAATGATCTAAATAGACCGGTTTCTCGCGAAGAATTAGAAATGGTTATCAAAAATCTCCCTTCGAAAAAAAGCCCAGGACCAAATGGTTTCAATGCAGAATTCTACCAGAACTTCCAAGAAGAATTAATACCTATACTCCTTGAGGTATTTCACAATATAGAATCAGAAGAGTCATTGCCAAATTCCTTTTATGAAGCTACAGTTACCCTGATACCAAAACCACAAAAAGACCCAACCAAGAAAGAGAATTACAGACCGATCTCACTCATGAACATCGACGCAAAAATCTTCAATAAAATACTGGCAAACCGAATCCAAGAACACATAAGAAAAATTATCCATTATGATCAAGTAGGCTTCATCCCAGAGATGCAGGGCTGGTTCAACATACGCAAATCTATCAATGTAATCCACCATATAAATAAACTGAAAGAAAAAAACCATATGATCATTTCACTAGATGCGGAAAAAGCATTCGACAAAATTCAACACCCCTTTATGATAAAGGTCTTGGAGAGAATAGGGATACAAGGGTCCTACCTAAATATAATAAAAGCTATTTACAGCAAGCCAACAGCTAACATTAAATTAAACGGAGAAAAACTCAAAGCCATCCCACTAAAATCAGGAACACGACAAGGATGTCCACTCTCGCCATACCTCTTCAATATAGTGCTTGAAATTCTAGCAATAGCAATAAGACAACATAAGGAGATCAAGGGGATTCGTATTGGAAAGGAAGAAGTTAAGCTCTCGTTATTTGCAGATGATATGATAGTGTACATAAGCGACCCCAAAAATTCTACCAAAGAACTCCTACAGCTGATAAACAGCTTTAGTAATGTGGCAGGATACAAGATCAACTCCAAAAAATCAGTTGCCTTCCTATACACCAAGGATAAGGAAGCAGAGAGGGAAATCAGAGAAGCATCACCTTTCACGATAGCCACAAATAGCATAAAATACCTTGGGGTAACCCTGACCAAGGAAGTGAAAGATCTACTTGACAAGAACTATAAGTCTTTGAAGAAAGAAATTGAAGAAGACACCAGAAAATGGAAAGACCTCCCTTGCTCTTGGATTGGGAGGACCAACATAGTAAAAATGGCAATTCTACCAAAAGCAATCTATAGATTCAATGCAATCCCCATCAAAATCCCATCAAAATTCTTCACAGATCTGGAGAAGACAATAATCAACTTTATATGGAAAAACAAAAAACCGAGGATAGCCAAAACAATCTTATACAATAAAGGTTTGTCTGGAGGCATTACCATCCCTGACTTCAAACTCTATTACAGAGCCACAGTATTGAAAACAGCTTGGTATTGGCATAAAAACAGAGAAGTCGACCAATGGAATCGAATAGAAGACCCTGACATTAACCCACAAACCTATGAACACCTGATCTTCGATAAAGGAGCTAAAAGTATACAATGGAAAAAAGAGAGCATCTTCAACAAATGGTGCTGGCAAAACTGGATGTCAATCTGTAGAAGAATGAAAATAGATCCATATCTATCACCATGCACAAAACTCAAATCCAAATGGATTAAAGACCTCAATATCAGTCCGAACACACTGAACCTGATAGAAGAGAAAGTGGGAAGTACTCTACAGCACATGGGCACAGGAGACCACTTCCTATGTATAACCCCAGCAGCACAGACACTAAGGGCATCATTGAATAAATGGGACTCCCTGAGGCTGAGAAGCTTCTGTAAAGCAAAGGACACTGTCACTAAGACAAAAAGACAACCCACTGACTGGGAGAAGATCTTCACCAACCCTGCAACTGACAAAGGTTTGATCTCCAAAATATATAAAGAACTCAAGAAACTAGACCGTAAAAGGCTAATCAACCCAATTATAAAATGGGGCACTGATCTGAACAGAGAATTCTCAACAGAAGAACTTCAAATGGCCAAAAGACACTTAAGGTCATGCTCAACTTCCTTAGCAATCAGGGAAATGCAAATCAAGACAACTTTAAGATACCACCTTACACCTGTCAGAATGGCTAAAATAAAAAACACCAATGATAGCCTTTGCTGGAGAGGTTGTGGAGAAAGGGGTACACTCACCCATTGCTGGTGGGAATGCAAACTTGTGCAACCACTCTGGAAAGCAGTGTTTCGGTTTCTCAGGAAATTCGGGATCAACCTACCCCTGGATCCAGCAATACCACTCTTGGGAATATACCCAAGAGAGGCCCTATCATACAACACAAGTATATGCTCAACTATGTTCATGGCAGCATTGTTTGTAATAGCCAGAACCTGGAAACAACCTAGATGCCCTTCAACGGAAGAATGGATGAAGAAAGTATGGAATATATACATATTAGAGTATTACTCAGCAGTAAAAAACAAGGACTTCTTGAATTTTGCATACAAATGGATGGAAATAGAAAACACTATCCTGAGTGAGGTAAGCCAGACCCAAAAAGAGGAACATGGGATGTACTCACTCATATTTGGTTTCTAGCCATAAATAAAGGACATTGAGCCTATAATTCATGTTCCTAGAAAAGATAAATAAGGTGTATCCAAAGACAAACACATAGGCATCCTCAGGAATATTAACCTTCATCAGGCGATGAAAGGAGACAGAGACAGAGACCCACACGGGAGCACCGGACAGAAATATCAAGGTCCAAATCAGGAGCAGAAGGAGACGGAGCACGAGCAAGGAACTCAGGATTACGAGGGGTGCACCCACACACTAAGACAATGGGGATGTTCTATTGGGATCTCACCAAGGCCAGCTGGCCTAGGTCTGAAAAAGCATGGGATAAATCTGGACTAGCTGAACATAGCGGACAATGAGGAATACTGAGAATTCAACAACAATTGCAGTGGGTTTTTGATCCTACTGCACGTACTGGCTTTGTGGGAGCCTAGGCAGTTTGAATGCTCACCTTACGAGACCTGGATAGAGGTGGGCAGTCCTTGGGCTTCCCACAGGTCAGGGAACCCTGATTGCTCTTCGAGCAGATGAGGGGGGGGGACTTGATCGGGGGAGGGGGAGGGAAATGGGAAGCGGTTGTGGGGACGAGGCAGAAATCCTTAATAAATAAATAAATTAAAAAAAAAGAACAACCATCATGTTTCTAAAGAACTAAAGATGCATAACAACTATGTCTGTGGTTTAGGTCAGCCATTGGAAAGTTCTTAGCTCCCCTAGCACTTGAGAACCTAAATTTAATTCACCCTGCAGGTGGAGTCTGAAGTCAAAGTGACACTACTCAGGCCAAGGTGCTTTTGCCTGCTACCTTCACTAGCAGTGCTAGTTTTAAAGAAAGAGACCTTTTTGCCAATCCAAAGGAATTAATGTCTAGGGGAGGTATTATATAAAATGATGTGGTACACAGATATAGAACAAATAAAAAAGAATAAGGATGGTGGCAAAGAACATCTGGATGAGAGCTGATAAAGTAGAAATTCCCAGGCCAAGAAACTTCGGGTTTTGGAACATTACAAGTTATTTGTTTAGAGGTGATTTTGTTTTAATTTTTCAGTTATTTTTCTTTATTTTCTCATATAATATATCTCCAACCTCTCCTTGCAGCCTCTCCAACCTCTCCTCCTCCCCATCGCCACTTCACCTCTCCCCAAGATTCACTTCTGCTCCATATCCCTTCAAAAAGCAGGTTTCCCAGGGTTGTCAACTAAGCACAGCATAACATGATGCAAAATAAGAGTAGGCGTAGTCCATCATATTGTGCCTGGACAAGGTAACCCACTGGGAGGAAAAAGAGCAGACAAAAGAGGCAGAGGCAACGTCACTCCCACTGTTAGGAGTCCCACAAATACCCCAAGCTAAACAGCTACAACATGTATGCAGAAAACATAGCACAGACCCAAGCAAGCTGTCTGAGAGCCCCTGTGAGCCCTGCTTAGTTGATTCTGTGGGTCACATTCTACTGTTCTTCACCCCTCTGGCTCCTGCAATCCTTCCTACCCATCTAATGTTTGGCTAGGTTTCTGCATCTGCTCCCATGCGCTGCTGGAGGAAGCTGCTCTGATGATGACTGAGCTATGTCCTATCTATGAGTATAGTAGAGTATTGTTAAGAACCATTTCAGCCAATCAGGGGTGGCACACACTTTTAATCCTGGCACTTGGGAGGCAGAGGCAGGCGGATCTCTGGAAGTTCGAGGCCAGCCTGGTCTATAAAAGCTAGTTCTAGGACAGGCTCCAAAGCTACAGAGAAACCCTGTCTTGAAAAAGCAAAAAAAAAATTCATTGAATTATTATTATTATTGTGAGTTGTGTTTGGTTCTGGCCTAGGTATCCGAGTTGTCACTTTGGTGTGGTTCTATCCTAGGTCTCTGTGTCATCCAGCTTCCATCTAGGTAGGTGAGGACACGGGTTCCCACTCATGGGTTGGGCCTCAAATTAGACCAGTCACTGGTTGTCCATTCCTACAAGCTCTAGGCCACCATTGCTCCAGTAAGTCTTGCAGGCAGGACAGGTTGTGGGTCAAAAGTTTTGTGGCTGGGTTGGTGTCCCAGTCTCAGCACTGGAAGCCTAGCCTGGTTACAGGCTTTGTCCTCTATTCCCAGGAGTTCTCGCTAGGGTCACCCTCATAGGTTTCTGAAAGTTTCCACTGCTCCAGGTTTCCACATTAACCTCTAAATGCCCACAGCTATTCCAGTCTTTTCTACCTGTACTCTCTCCATCTGTTCCTTCTTCTTCCACCTAATCCTTTGTGTTCCCATCCTCACCTGCCCCACCCACAAAATCCCCTTCCCAGGGACATCCATGCATCCCCCTACACTAGAAGTCGTTTCAAATCAGCTCTGTTTTACCTGAGGCTAGGGTAATCATGAACAGACACCAGACACTTGTTTGGTGAACCCTATGGTTAAAAAAACTAAACCTCAGATTGTAAACTGTCCTTCAGAATTATAGAGAGATTCTCTGCATGGGGTAGAGAGAGGAGTTCTCTCCTGTCCCAGAGCAGTTTAACACATTGTAGCAATCGATACTTTAAACAGTTTTTTTTTATGTATTCTTCTCACACATATTTACATCTGGACCACAGTTTCCCCTCCCCCCTCTTCTTCCAGTCTCTTTCCCCTCACCTCCCCTCTCCCCCAAGTCCACCACTCTTCCTTTCTGCTCGGAAAAGGGTAGGCCTCCAAGGGATATTAACAAAATATGGCATAACATTTTATAATAAGACTAGGCACATGCCCTCTTATTAAGGCTGGATGAGACCACCCAGTATCAGAAAAAGGGTTCCAAAAGCAGGCAAAGAAGTCAGAGATACCCCCTGCTCCCACTGTTAGAGGAGCCCTACAACAGGACGAAGCTGCACAACTTTAACATATATGCAGAGGGCTTAGGTCAGTCCTATGCAGACTCCCAGATTGTTGGTTCAATCTCTGTGAACCCCAATGACTCTTGGTTGTTTCTCTTGAGTTTTCTTTTTTTTATTTTCTTTTTTTAAATTTATTTATTTATTAAAGATTTCTGTCTCTTCCCCGCCACCGCCTCCCATTTCCCTCCCCCTCCCCCAATCAAGTCCCCCTCCCTCGTGAGCCCAAAGAGCAATCAGGGTTCCCTGCCCTGTGGGAAGTCCAAGGACCACCCACCTCCAGGATAAGAACAAATCTCTGAGTTTTCTTGTGGTGTTCTTGGCCCCTCTGATTCCTACAATTCTTCTGCCTCACCATCCGCAGGATACATGAGCTCCAGCTTGTGTTTGACTGTAGGTTTCTGCATCTTGCTGCTGCTGCTGAGTATGCTGGGCTGTAGTCTGATAGTACAGCAAAGTATCATTAGGAACCAGTTCATTGACCTTTTTTTTCTTTGGTAATGTGTGATTCCTATTCGAGGTCTCTGGACTATGCAGCCTCTGGTCCCTGGCCCTCCAGGCAGTGTCAAGCGTGGGTTCTCTCTCTCTCGTGTTGTGGGTCTCAAGTTGGACCAGCCATCATTTGATCACTTCCACAGTCTATCTGCCACCCTTACCCCAGGTCCCACAAGCAGGACAGACTCACTCAAAGGTTATGTGACTGGGTTGGTATCTCAGTCCTTCCACTGGAAGCTTTGCCTGGTTATAGAAGATGGCCAGTTCAGGCTCTGTATCCCCCATTGCTAGCAGTCTTTAGCTAGGGTCACCCTCCTGGATTCCTACGAGTTCCATTCCAGTAGTTTTCATTTAATCTCCTAAATGCCCTCCAAGTCCAGTTGTCTCTCCCAGTATTCTCTCCCTCCACCCCCACTGGATCACTCCTATTCTTGTCCTCCCCTGCTCCTAGTATACCCACAAAATCTATTCTATTTCCCCTTCCCAGGGAGACCCATGCATTTTCTCCCTTGAATTCTCTTTGTTACTTCCCTTCTCTGTGTCTGTGCATTGTACCGTTGTTATCTTTTACATTTAATGCCCACTTAAAAGTGAGTACATAGCATATTAGTCTTTCTGGGTCTGGGTTACCTCATTCAGGATTATTTTTTCTAGTTCTATCCATTTGTCTGCAAATCTCATGTTATTTTAACAGCTGAATAACACTCCACTGTGTAGATGCACATTTTCTTTATCCATTCTTTGGTTGAGGGACAAGGTTGTTTTCAGGTTCTGGTTATTATGAATAAAGTTGCTATGAACATAGTTAAGCAGGTGTGCTTGTGGTAGGACGCAGAGTCCTTTGGGCATATGATCTGGAGTGGCATAGCTGGGTATGGAGAATGATCGATTTTCAAGTTTGCACTTCCATCAGCAATGAAAAACTGTTCCCCGTGCTCCACATCCTCAACAGCATGAGCTGTCTCTTGTGGTTTTGATCTTAGCCATTCTGACAGGTGTAAGGTGGAATCTCAGAATTGTTTTGATTTGTGTTTTCCTGCTACCCACTTCCTTTTTCTTTTTTTTAATTTTATTTTCACTTTTATTGATTGTTTGTGGATCTCACATTATGCATTCTGATTCCTCGTATCTCCCTGCCCCCTTGCATTTGTCCTCTCCTCCCAAATGAATTAAAATTTAAAAAAGCCAAACAAATCAGCAAAACAAAACAAAAACAGAAAAAGAAGAATCATGTGGCAGGAGCTGTAGTGTGGCCCGTTGAGACCCACTGTTTACCCTTTAGTATGTTCATCATTACAACTTCATTGCTGCGAATCATTGGTCTGACTCAAGGCCCGTGGTTTCTGCTATACCACCAATAATGAGCTCTCACTGGGGCTCCTCTTGGATATCCTGTTGCTCTGTGTCATGGAGATCCTGATATTTCATGAGGTGACAAGAGTGGGAGAGACCTGACCATCACTGGTTACAGAGCATGAGAAAGCAGTCTTTGCTTTCTGTGTGGGCAGCACACTAGAGCTGACCCTGTTGTCCAGAGTGCATTTGAGCCAGCCCTGAGGGGATGAGAGCAGGAGAGCTGACCTGTTCTCACTTATCTGCCTTGTGGTGGCATCGGTGGGGGAAAGAAGTCCTCCCCTCTGCCCCTTGTTACCTGTGACAGGTCAGAGAACTGGCTCCAGGGTCGTGTCATAAGAGTGAGAGAACTAGCCTTGTCCTATGCCAGCTATAGGACACAGGAGAGTGGGTCCTGCATCCACCTGGGCAGCACAGTAGAGCTGACCCTGTTGTTGGGGTCCCAGGTGAGCTAGCCCTGGGGGCATGAGAGCAGGAGAGGAGACTCCACCCTCTTCCTATGTACCCTACAGCATTTGTGAGAGAGGGTCTTTGCACCTTGCTTGGGCAAAACAGTAGAGCTGGCCCTGGCCATATGAGTGAGGGGGGACCCAGATTTGAGGAGCAGAGAGCAGAATATTTCTGTAAGTGTTTCTCAGCCATTTGAGATTCCTCTGTTGAGAATTCTGTTTAGCTCTGTACCCCATTTTTAATTGGATTGCATGGTTGTCTAGTTTCTTATATTGTCTAGCTTTTTATTTTGTATATTATTAGCCTTTTGTGAGATGTGTACTTGGTGAAAATATATTCCCATTCTGTAGGCTGTGGTTTTGTTCTGTTGATGGTGTCCTTTGCGTTACAAAGCTTTTCTGTTTCATGAGGTTCCATTTATTATTTGTTGTTCTCGGTGTCATTGTGGTCAAGACTATTCGCCACTTCCTCTTCTGTCAGGTTCAATGCATCTGGTTTTTTGTTGAGGTCTTTGATCCACTTGGACTTGAATTTTGTGCAGGGGGATAGATATGGACTTATTTGCATTCCTGTACATGCTGACATCCAGCAAGACCAGGATCATTTGTTGAAGATTCTTTCTTTTTCCATTGTGTCTTCCTGGCTTTTTTTTTGGGGGGGGGGTATTTGTTTGTTTTGAGACAGAGTTTCCCTGTAGCTTTGGAGCCTGTCCTAGAACTAGCTCTTGTAGACCAGGCTGGCTTCGATCTCACAGAAATCCGTTTGCCTCTGCCTCCCAAGTACTGGGATTAAAGACGTGTCACTACAGCCTGGCCTTTCTGGCTTTTTTTTTTATATAAAAAAAATCAGGTATCCCTAAGTGTGTGAATTTACATCTGCATCTTTGATTTGATTCCACTGATCCACCTGTATGTTTTTATGCCAAAGCCAAGCTCTATAGTTGAGTTTGAAGTCAGGGATAGTGATGCCTTCAGTAATTCTTTTATTGTACAGGATTGTTTTGGCTATCCTAGGTCTTTTGTTTTTCCATATGAAGTTGAGTATTATTTTTTCAAGGTCTGGGAATTATGTTGGGATTTTGATGGGGATTGTGTTGAATATGTAGGTTGGTTTTGGTAAAATGAAAATTTTTTATGCTAATCATATTTTTTTGAATTTGGACAAATCTCAACTGAGACACATACTCTTGAGATGCAATACCGGGTAGCCAGTAGGCTGGCTGTCCTTGCCCTGGGCTGAAGGAGCCATGCCCTATTCTGTTAAATAAGCAAAACTCCACAAGTAGTACTAAATTTTGCAGTGGTGAAAGGACATTTTTTTATTTTTATTTTTAAAAGCTAGGTAACACATTATAGATGGAGGGGATTATTTTTATTTGAAGCAAAGAGCACAATTTTTTTAGTTGAATTCTTGTAAAATCCTCCAAAAAGACATTTTTACTAAGAAAATCTTACTTAGTATAATTTATGAGCATTTTGGCTTGCTTTAAGGGGTTTTGTGTGCCTGGGTTTGTTTTTGTTTTTGTTTTTTTGATTGCCTTTTGTTTTGTTGCTTTTTTTTTGGTTGACTTCTGGAGAAAATAGAAACCTTCCTGTTCTAAAGTGGGAATGTAATCATAATAACAACTGCTAATTTACCAAATACCCAATATTTGCAGCTCATTTAGCCAGGTGCTTCACATATAATTATATATGTTCCAGCAATCCTACAAGATGCACTTTATCAGACTTTCTGAAGGCAGATGCAGAATGAACATATTTTCAAGTTCACCTGCCAGGTCAGTGAGAGGACTAAGACCAAAATTCTGTTCATGATTCCTCTAGAGTCACACTGCTTCATTTCTTCCAACCTCTCTTGTGTTCATTCATTCATTTTTTTTCCTATACAATGTCTATTAGGCAATAAAAGTGAATACTCTTAAAATTCTTTTTAAAGTGGGGGATATGCCATGGTGAGTGTACATGTGTAAGGCAGAAGACAGCTTTGTGGAGTCACTTTTCTCTTTCTACCTTTACAAGGGTTCTGGGGATTGAGCTCAGGTCACTAAGCTTGTGCAGCAATTGCCTTTGCTGGCTGAACCATTTCTCCCGTCCTCAACATATACATAATCATGATCATTATCATTGTATGAATGATAATGAAATGGATGGTGGCATTCTTCCATTTGCTCTTCCCTAAATCTTCCCCAAGAGGAAACCTGCTGGTTTTTTTTGTTTGTTTGTTTGTTTTTTACTATTTTTTGCTTGATTAAAACCGCTCAGATGTGCCTGGTGGTGGGTTGTTACAGTTTCGATAATGTGCCAAAAGACAGAAGGAATCCTGAAACAATGCAAGATACTATAAAGGGTGCTGCAAAAAGGTTCTACAAAGTTCAGGAACATTTGGACCTTGGGAGCTCAGTCTGGTGCTCCAATGTGGGTCTCTGTCTCTATCTCCATCCATCGCCAGATGAAGGTTCATATCCAGGCAGATGACTGTATGCTTTTCTTTGGGTTCACCTTCTTATTTAGCTTCTCTAGGATCACAAATTATAGGCTCAATGTCCTTTATTTATGGCTAGAAACCAATTATGAGTGAGTACATCCCATGTTCCTCTTTTTGGGTCTGGCTTACCTCACTCAGGATAGTGTTTTCTATTTCCGTCCATTTGCATGCAAAATTCACGATGTCATTGTTTTTTACCACTGAGTAGTACTCTGGAGCAGAAGGAGGGAGAACATGAGCAAGGAAGTCAGGACCGCGAGGGGTGCACCCACCCACTGTGACAGTGGGGCTGATCTATTGGGAGCTCACCAAAGCCAGCTGGATTGGGACTGAAAAAGCATGGAATAAAACCGGACTCTCTGAACATGGCGATCAATGAGGGCTGATGAGAAGCCAAGGACAATGGCACTAGGTTTAGATCCTATTGCATGAACTGGCTTTGTGGGAGCCTATCCATTTTGGATGCTCACCTTCCTGGCCCTGGATGGAGGGGGGAGGACCTTGGACTTCCCACAGGGAAGGGAATCTGGGCTGCTCTTCAGACTCTGGAGGGAGGGGGAATGGAGTGGGGGGAGGGGGAGAGGAGTGGGGGGAAGGGGAGAGGAGTGGGGGAAAGGGGAGAGGAGTGGGAGGCAGGGAGGAGGCGGAAATTTTTTCAACAAAAAATAAATAAATAAATATAAAAAAATACATGTGAAGGGGGAAAAAAGTTTATGAACAATGAAAGAACCATCCTTATAAATGTTTACAAGTTATTTTGAAAATCAGGTGATAATTTATATTTAAAAATATCACTCATATAATAGAAAATAGAAATTTTGGCAAATTACAAGACAAATTTGACCTTCATACAACTTTTAAAAATGAGGATTTTTGTCATAATTATAACTCAAAATATATTTTAAAATTGAAAATATATTTTGAAATAAATTATATACTGATTGTGCTTTCCCTTCCCCAACTCCTCCAGAACCTTCCTACCTTCCCTTCAACCCAAATCTTTGTCCTTTCTTGCTCTCTATCATTAGATAACAAACAGTCATCTAAGGGGAAAAAAGGAAAAAAGTACAAAAAGATAAAAACAAACAAATCTGAATAGGACAAAACAAGCAACTATGCAGGAAAAAGCCAAAAAAAAAATGGGACAGGAAACAGACAAATGCAAAGACACACAGATTTACACACAAAAAAAATCATATAAAAATAAGAAACCAGAAAACATAATATATAAGCAAAAGAAAAGTTTTAGGTAAGAGCCCAGAGAAAGAATGATGAGACAAAAAATACCCTCCAAAAATAGCATCAAGTTTATTTTGTGTCTGTCCTTTACTACTGGGTGTGGGCCTGCCCTTCAGTATGGTTGTATACCCAATGAGACTGCCATAGAGAAAACTAATTTTTTTTCTTTTGGAGCAGTTATAAATTGGAGATAGCTTCTGGATTAGGGAAGGAGGCTTATGTGTCCTCTCAGCCCTGGGACCCCATCTGACTTAGACCCCCATAGGCCCAGTGCAAATGCCCCCAGTTTCTGTGTTCACATGTGTATCAGTCCTGGTGTGTCTAGAAAGACTTGTTTCCTTGCTGTACTCCAACTCCAATGGCTCTTACCATCTTTTTACCTCCTCTTCTGTGGCCATGTGGGGAAGAATTTGATGGAGAATTCTGATTAAGTACAGAGTACTCCAAGGTCTTTCAGTCTCTGCACATTGTCCAGTTGTAGATCTCTTTATTTATTCCCATCTTCTGAAGGAGGAAGCTTCTCTGATGATGGCCGAATAAAACACTGATCTGTGTCCAGCAGAATGTCAGTAATGGTCATTTTATTGCTATATTCCTTTAGCATAACAGTAGAGTTTGTTTTTTCCCTTGGCCATGGTTTAGGCATGGTTCTGTCTCAGGGAGTGGACCTCAAATCCAGTTGAATAGTGGTTGGTTACTCCTACAACTTTGTGTCACTATTGCACCAACATATCTTGTGGGCAGGTGGCGCATGCCTTGAATCCCAGCACTCGGGAGGCAGAAGCAGGCGGATCTCTGTGAGTTCGAGACCAGCCTGGTCTACAAGAGCTAGTTCCAGGACAGGCTCCAAAGCCACAGAGAAACCCTGTCTTGAAAAAACCAAAAAAAAAAGAAAGAAAGAAAGAAAGAAAGAAAGAAAATCAAAGTAGTTGTAGCTAGTTTGGTGTTTAACTTTTCTTTTTTGGTAGCATAAAAAATACCTTCCAGTATCATGAATACTAGCCAGGCTCTAGGTAGGTGCCAGCTCAATTTTCAGCCCATACTATTCAACAGTTATTTGTACAGTTGTTATTCCTGTGACCAGAGAGAAACTACATTTTCTGTTTACCTTTGAAATGTCATGTGACAAACCTTTGTCATTGAAACAGTCTTGTCACTTCCATACCAAGGCACCAGCCCCATGCATTCCATTCCATTCATTAGGAAACACAGAGAACTCATGTTCAATAGTTGAGCCACATGATAGACCACCCTGTGGCCCTAATGCCAGAGAGCCTCTGATAAGCCACGTCAGATTTAACGTGGGCAAGAACTAAACTGTTGTCTTAAAATGTCTGTATTCCAGTTTTCTTATGTCTCTTGCTTCAGTTTAGCAGTTTCCTGAGTAGTATAGTTACTATTTTGTTGTTAGACCACTTTCATTATTTTACCAGCAAAAATAATAGTTTCTCTATCCTTGTTATAGAAATTTTAAGACAAATTAGTCAGTCTCTTTCCTTTGTAATATTCCTCCAAAATTTATCCCCACCTTTCAAATTTAACCACATATAACAATATTTTATGTGACATTTAAAAGCTTATTTAAGGCCCCTTTTGTGTTTTTTGTCATTCCTAGTGAATTATAAGTAACCTGGATTTCATGCAAACATATCCAGCAGTCCTGACTAGGTGAAGGAACACATGGCTGGCATTTCCTAAAGCCAGAATATTGAGACATGATTTTCCCATATTATTTCTCCCAGGTTCCCAACAATCATTCTTTTGTCCTTGGGTCATTCTTTCATAGACTGTCACTAGCTAGGGCCCTCTCCAAAAGGAAAGTTTCCTTTACTGGTGTTGGCAAGGCAGTCACAGCATGATGAGGTCCAGGGGATAATCTGTGGCTGGCCCAGGCCCAAGTAGCACCACCTGAAGATCAGAACCCCTTGGGGTGTGGGGGCTAGTTATAATGATGCGTATATCAAGGAATGATAGTTTCCCTGATTTGTGGAACAGGATCGAAGAGGCTGAGTGAGAACTGGCTTGGATGTGTCCCTGTGAGATCCAGAGGATACTAAAGTAGAAGCTGAGCTATCACCCCCATTCCAAAGTCATAGGCACATCTGTGTTGGCTTGCATGGTTCACTCCTGGCTCAGGTCCACAGCAGCCTTGGCATGGCTGTGATGTGTCTGCTGCTTGACATCTGCAACTTTTGAGAGATGAGGGAGTGGGGAAGTTTGGGCAAATTTTGTGCAGTGTCATCCACGTCTTTTGGTGGGTGTGTCCATATTTTAGGAGTTTCCCTGAATCCTTTAGGAGGAGTGGAGGTGGGCAGCCCTGACATGATATCAGAAGGAGAGTAACTACATTTACAGGGCATGCAATGCACCCTAGTCAGTATAAATGACAGAATTCTGCCCGAGGGAGGTCTGTTTATTGGCAGTGTTTGGATGGTGCTGGTTTTAAAGTCCTATTTATTTTCTCAGTGAGGCTTGAAGGTTGGGGATGGAACCATGTTTGCAAGTTCCAAGGTAATTCTCTTTATGGGCAGAATAAACTTTTCCTCAGCCTCGAAAAGTGCACAACATAACCAGCAAGTATCAGTACCCTCTATTGAGTTGAGTGCCAGTAAAGTTCACTTCTAGATGTTTAAATGGGTAGGACCCCTGTTTTGTGTCACCATAGGGCTTTGAGTGTCCACTTGGGATTATTCTGAGCACGTTGCAGACAGAATTTACTGGCCATGTTGGGTCAATATTGGCAACCTCTGCACTACCAAATATCTTGCTAACCATTTTGTTAGGGCAGTCTTTTTCAGTCGGGTTGTGTCATGAGCTTTGCCACACTAAGCTGGGCGCTGTCATCTCTGGAATTACTAGTTTTCTCTCTGTGGTAACCATCCAGTACCCCTGATTTTCAATAATTCTTTCATCAGTTATTCTTTTCCTTTCTTCTGGCTTGTATGATGGGAGCTCTGCAAGCACTGAAAGCATAAACTATACTTTCAGGGTTGGGGGCATTAAATGAAGGGCACTGTGGGGGCGATATCTTCATGGAAGGCAGCTTGTTTGACTGCCTGGTCGGCCAGTTGGTTTACACTGACCCGCTTGACCTTAGCACTTGGTGTGAGCCTGGCAGTGTAACACTGCCACAGCCTTATCCTACAGCCCAAGAAGTGGCACCCACAGCTTCTAGGAGCTGGATAATTTGTTCGGTCTTAATTTCTTTACCCCTGAAATAAGAAGACCCCTTTCTTAATATATTGCTGCTTTGAGTCTCTTGATGTGAGGAGCTGTTACCCCTGAGGTAGGCATCATCTTCTGTCAGTAGAAGGGTTTTTAACTGAATTGGGGAGCAGCTGGTCCTTTAAGTCCGGCCATAAAAAGAAAATCTCCTTTATAATTTCTCCGAAATCATGGAGCGGCTCTCCCTTCTCTTCAGGCATGTGACCAGATTACATAGCTGACATCTTCTTGGATGAGAGGCAGTGCTAGCATTTCCCTTAGTGGATACATTGGAATGGGCTTGTCCCTGGAACACAACCAAATGTACTTGATTTGAGTATGGTGTGCGTCCCTAGGTAGTTGCTGAGTGTGGCAGAACTGACCTGTTGGAAGAAGTTAGTGAGCATTGTATAAGGCAGATGCCATTGGAGGGATGGAATGAAGTAGTTTTGGCATTGCCACAGTTTTGGAAATTGGAGGCAGTAAGGAAGCAGCATTATAGGCAAAATTTCATCCTCTGGGGGAAAACAATGAGGGTGCTTCCTTTGTGTCTTAGGCTTAACAGTTTCCATGGCTGTGTGAATCTCACGTCAGGACTGTGTGGGTCTTGCATCAGGACTGTGTGGGTCTTGCATCAGGACTGTGTGGGAAAATGTAGAGCAGTTTGTCACATTATGTCTGTAGCCGGGAAAACAAACAGATGAATTCTGGTGTTCAGATCACTTTCTCTTTTTTTCCACTTTTAATCAGCAGGATCCCAGCTCTTGTGGCTAGTGCTGCTAACATTCAGTATGGGTCTTCCTGCTCCAGTTAAACCTTTCTGGAAACACTCTTATAAAACATGCAAAGGTATGTCTCCCAGGTGATGATAAATCCAATCAGGTTGACAATGAAAGTTTACAGTCTCACCTAACTTCTCGATCCTGTTTTGGCAAGAGGCAAAATTATCACTATGATTTATACTTAAAGGTACATGTGATTCCATTTTCTAGTAATAGGGCTGTGGTATCAGATTGAGTATATAAGCATGTACGTACACAATTTACATATGAATAAATAGATAAGAGGTAGATTATAGATATGTGGTAGATATTTATGTATTGAGAGAATACACGTGTATATATGCATATGTGTGTGCATAGGTACTTGCAGGTACATTTGCATGTGTTTTAATAGGTTAGGTGTGGATGTTGAGTGTTTTCCATAATTAATTTTCAGCATGATTTTTGAGATAGAATCTAAGCTAAGTTGGCTGGCTTATGAGCTCTAGGAATCCCAGGCTTGGTACTCAGAAGTACCTTCATGCCTGGCTTTTTTATGGGCACTAGGGAACCTAACTTAAATCCTCATGCTTGTACGACATGCACTTTACTGACTGAGTTATCTTCCCAGTTGCTCAGTATATATTTTGATGAATGGAATGCATTGTGATAGATTCAATTATTCATTCAAAATATTTTCCCTTTTTCTTTTTATTTATTATTCCCTCATGCAATATATTCCAACCACAGCCTCCTCTCACTCTACTTCTCTTCGTTCCCCCCTACCAACCTCCTATCACCTCCTGATGCAGTCTTCTACCATGTCCCTTCAAAGAAAGCAGGACTCCCAGGGATATTAACCAAGCACAGCATAACAAGATGCAACAAGACTAGAAACAAAACCATATCAAGGCTGAATGAGGTAACCCAGTAGGAGGGAAAGGGTCCCATAATCAGGCAAAATAGTCAGAGATACTCCCACTTCCATTTTTAGGAATCCCTCAAAAAAAAAAAACCTAAGCTAAATGACCACAACATGTATGCAGAGCACATAGCACAGACCCATACAGACTCCATGATTGCTGCTTCAATTCTGTGAGCCACAATGAGCCCTTCATATTTTGTGGACAGTGTTCTCCTGGTGTCCTTGAGCTCTCTGGATCCTACCATCCTTCCCCTCATTCCTTATGGTTCCCTGAGCTCCTCCTAATGTTTATCTGGGTTTCTGCATCTGCTCCCATCAGCTGCTGGATGAAGTCTCTCTGATGGCAGCTGGGCGAGGCACTGATCTGTGAGAACAGCAGAGTGTTATTAAGGATCATGTCATTGACTTTATTTTTTGTCAGTTGTGTTTGGTTCTACCCTAAGTCTATGAGTCATCCAGCTTTCAATTCCTGGCCATCCAGGCAGACTAGGTCATGGGCTTCCTCACATGGCTTGGGCCTCAAGTTAGACCAGCCATGAGTTGCCACTCCCACAAGCTCTGAGCCACCATTGCCCCAGTATGTCTTGCAGGCAGGGCAGGTTCGGGTTTGAAGATTTTGTGACTGGGTTGGTGTCCCAGTCCCACCACTGGGAGCCTAGCCTGGTTACAGAAGATGGCCAGTTCAGGCGCCATATTCTCCTTTAATAGGAGTCCTTATAAATGAAGGTCTTTTTTTGTCCCACACAATCTCACATCTGCTTTTAAAATAATCACTTAGTGGCTTAATATCAATTACAAATTGTTTGGCCTGTGCTTAGGCTTATTACTAACTCGTGCTTACAACTTAAATTAGCCCATTTCTCTTAATCTATGCTTTGCCATGTGTCTTATGGCCTTACCTGTGCTCTAATACATCTTGCTCTTCTGGCTGCTAGCTCACATCTCTTTCACTCCACACCCCCCCCGTATCTTTATTTATAGTTTTCCCTGCCTTGCTTCAGTCTGCCTTGTTATAGGCCAAAGCACTTTCTTTAGTAACCTGTGAGAACAACATCAATTCACAGCATACAGAAAGATTATCCTACAGCATTTACCCCTTTCTTCTTTTGTGTTGTGTTTTTTTTTTTTGAGACAGGGTTTCTCTGTAGCTTGGAAGCCTGTCCTGGAACTAGCTCTGTAGACCAGGCTGGCCTCAAACTCACAGAGATTCGCCTGCCCCTACCTCCCAAGTACTGGGATTAAAGGCATGTGCTCCACTGCCTGGCTTACACCTTTCTGTCTAACCAAAAGGTAAGGTTTCAACTTTAAAATAGTAAAATTACATACAATAAAACACTTATCAGGCAAGAATTACAGTTAGAATATCCAGTCAATTTGTATTTGGCAAAATTAGAGAAAATCCTCTTATCTTTGTGAGTTTAAAGTTGTATATCTAATATTTATTACAACTGAAGAAATTTATAATTATAACTATCTAGTCTTCAACTCCATCAAAGACCCGGGAAGGAAATAATATTACCTGAGTAAGCAGGAAGTGCAGGCAAGCAAATTCCCAAAAATGTAAGAAATGACAGAAGCAGCTGACTGCTTGGACAGTCACTGAAGGTTCCCCTGTAACCTTGGGGAACCTTTGACCTACAGGCCTAGCGTATCTGACAGATTTTCCCATGAAGCAGGGAATTTTGAAGGAATGTGCTACCTTGTTTTGACAAAGCTCAGAAGTCACCTTTTTAATGTCCTACTGGTTCAATTTAGGCAATAACTGTCAGCAATTGAAGCAAAGGCAGTTTCTTTGCCGTCATGTCTAGCTTTTGCCATAAAGATAACAAAGTCCATACAGAGTTCCTTTGATGCCCATTATCTTTTCTGGAGTATATTGGTGCTGACAGGAGCAGAAATGTCTTACTGTCATGAAAAGTTCAAGTTAGTAAAACATTTTAAATGCCATATTCTGTAGGTCTTTAAAATGTTTGAAGAATACCTGCCTATCTGAAATATATCTTTGTATATCTAGAAAACCTAATTAATATGACTATAAGTTTGACTATTATATATGGCTAACTGTATTTATGTAAATCTGTATTTCTTAATTATACATTAATTTTTTAATTGAACTGTATAAACACAATACCTTAAATAAAAGTAGAAATAGACATACAGTATAACAAAATTAACCTTAAATGTATATCAATAAACTAAAATCTGTACCAATGTAAAATATTTCGAAATTAACAGTTGGATTTTGGATTAAAGTAGATTCAATAACTTACCCTTTTCCCCATTATAATAATATGTCCTTTTCCTCATCATTTTTATATTATATCCCCCTTCTTTTAGAAAGAGATTGACTCTGACAAATAACAATTTGTAACCATCCCCCCCTTAAATGAAAACAAACATTTATAACCAATATTTGGGGTATAGTTTTTTAGACTACTTCCTGCTGGTTATTGTGCACTGGTTATCTTTGAGGGGCCCTGAGAAAATCAAGATAATTGTTAAGCTTTGTCTGTAGTATTCTGTGATGTGGGATCATCTTAGTGGCCTTGAAGCTATTTTGGATGTTGGATCATCTGGGCTGTTTTTATTGGTGTCTGGTCTGCTTGTTCTGAAAATATATAAACTTTTAAAAGTAACATACATGTCTGTATTAATATAGAAATAAACTATGCATTGTATGTAAGCCAGCCAAAGATAATTTTTTTTATTTTTTATTTGAGCCAGCTGTTACTTGTGTTTTTTATCTTAGCCATTTTTATAGTGTAAGAAAGAATCTCAAAGTAGTTTTTATTTGCCTTTCCATGATGTCTAGGGATGTTGAACATTTCTTTAAGTGTTTCTCAGCCATTTGATTTTCCTCCATTGAGAAGTCTCTGTTTAAATCTACACCCCCATTTTTTTTCTGTTGGAATGTTTAGCTTATGGATGTCTAATTTCTTGAGTTCTTTATATAGTTTAGATATTTAGCCCACAATCAGATGTGGATTTGGTGAAAACTTTTTTCCTATCCTGTAGGCTGCAGTCTTATTGACAGCATCTTACAGAACCATTGTCTTACAGAACATTTTCAGTTTCATGGGATCGCATTTATTAATTGTTCATCTTAGTGCCTATGCTATTAGTGTTCTGTTTAAGAAATTGTTAATATCTTCAAGACTATTCTTAACTTCTATCCGATTCAATTTTCTGGTTTTATGTTGAGGTCTTTGATTCACTTGAACTTGAATTTTGGGTATGGTGATATATATGGATCTATTTGCATTCTTCTACATGCAGACATACCAGTTACCCCTCTGTGGTGGTTTAAATAGAAATGATCCCCATAGGCCCATAGGGAGTGGCACTATTATGAGGTGTGGCTTTGTTGAAGTGGTGTGACTTTATTGGAAGATGTGTGCTATTAGAGCAGGCTTTGAGGTCTCAAATGCCCAAGCCAGGCCAGTTGCTCATGGCTTCTTTCTGCTGCCTGTGGTTCCAGATGTAGAACTCTCAGCTACCTTTCTTTTTTTTAATATTTATTTATCTATTATGTATACAATATTCTGTCTATGTGTATGCCCACAGGCCAGAGGAGGGCACCATTACAGATGGTTGTGAGCCACCATGTGGTTGCTGGGAATTGAACTCAGGACCTTTGGAAGAGCAGGCAATGCTCTTAACCTCTGAGCCATCTCTCCAGCCCCTCTCAGCTACCTTTCTAGCACTGTGTCTTCCTGCACACTACCATGCTTCATGTCATGGCAATAATGGACTAATCTTCTGAAACTGTAAGTCAACCACAATTAAATGTTTTTCTTTATAAGGGATGCTGTGCTTATGGTGTCTCTTCATAGCAATAGAACACTGACTAAGACTCCTTGCACATGTGTTCTTGTCATAAGCACATGACAGAAAGACTATAATTTTCTTATATGATCTTTGGGTTTAGAGCTGAGATTTACTTTGGCCAACTGTTACTTGGAAGGTGTTTTTATTGTTTTGTAGATTGACTGACACCAAAGAGCTGGTTGATTTTATTTTTAAAAATTAGTGGCAGTCAATCTACAGTATGAAGCATAGTGAATTCAACCAACCCATGGATTATGAGGACAACTGGTGTGTTAATATGCTATGTTTTTATTAGATTGATGAAGCTAAGAGAGAAGTCCATTAAGAGCTAAGAGCAGTACAAGAAATTTGTATCTTTTGTAGCCTTGTTTTTCTTTCTTTTTTGTATGGGAGCAGATATATAATTAAAAGTGGTTTTAAAGGTTAGGAACAATAAGAATCAAAAAAACATGTGGAAGCAAGGAATGGTGCCACAAAATTATAATTCTGGCACATGGGAGCTGAAGATGGGAAGATAAATTCAAGGTCAGTCTTAATTACATAATGTTTGATGTCATTCTGGGCTACATGAGACCTATCTCAAACAACATAACTAACAACAATTAAGAAGCGGAGAATTCCAATTATAGATGTTAAGGGAGTCATTAAAATGGAAAAAATGGACAGTGATTTAAAAACCATAGCTAAATTATATATGACCATTTCACTAATAAAATGTAGGAAATTAGACCTCAAGATACTGTAGTAAGAGGCTGCTAGTGTGTTCCCCGTCACCCTCTGCTTGTTCAGTTCCTGGCTGCCCAGACTCCCAAAATAACCACACAGAAATTGTATTAATTAAATCACTGCTTGGCCAATTGTTTAAGCATATTTGTAGCTAGCTCTTACATCTAGAATTAACCCATCTCCATTATTTTATATTTTACCATGAGGCTCATGGCCTACTGGCAAGGTTCTAGCATGGCTCTTTCTGGCAGTGGCTCCATGGCTTCTCCTGACTCTGCCTCCTTTCTCCCACCATTCAGTTTATTTTTCCCTGCCTATCTCTGTTCTACCCTATCACAGGCACCAAACAGCTTCTTTATTAACAAGTGGTATTCACAGCATACAGAGAGGAATCCCATATCAAAATAGCATCAAAATTTCTGTATCAAGATGACATAAGTTGTGTATGGTTTAAATATGGTTTGTCTTTTCCAAAACTCACTTGGAAGTTTTAATACCATTGTGAGGAATTAAAATGATAGAATTATGATCTATAGTTCCAACTATGGTGTTTTAAAGATGAGGCCTCTGGAATATTATTATGATTAGATAAGGTCATCAGGGTAAGGATTCTGTGATTGACTACTGGTGACTTTGTAAGAAAAAAAAAGAGACATAAGGTCATCCATACACATTCTCTCTTCTACCCCCTTTCTTCCTCTCTCTCCATGTAGCCCCTACCAAAAGCATAATCAAAAACAAAGTCTGTAATACTATGCCTTGCCAATAGAAAATAGGCTTAAATGCTTATTAATAAAAAAATCTGTAGAAGATAAATCTATGATATTTCATAATTTTAAAAATTGTCTTTTACAGTTCAACTAGCTAAATGAAGACATCCACACTCCCACCTTGGTCCTTAAGGCCCAGGCAGAGGAAAAAAAGCCCACAAAATTCTGCCAGGTTCCTCACAGCCTGGACTAGCTGAAGGCATACGTAGGCAGGTGCCATTATGATGAGCAAATATATGGTAGAGAAATTGGAGAGAGAGAAAAGCGGTTCTGTTCATGTGACATGGAAAGAGGCAGAACAGATGAAGTGAAAATGCCAATGAGTAGGCTGATGTGGGTGGCCTGCTTGTCCCTGGGGCCATGGTGTTCCTACCTCAGCCAGGGACCATGTTGATATCCATAGCCCATGTTGCCACCAAAGGGCACACGGATGCCTAGAATCTGAGCCCTCATCTGTGGCCATGTTCATGTCAGGGATCTGTGCTTCTACAGGACTCATGCTGACCAGAGTTGCCTGTACCACCACCAGGGACCATAGTGCCATCTGGGCCAGGGTTGCTGCCAAGGGCCATGTCTGGGTCCATGACCCTACAGCATCCAGGGTTTGACTTAATGTTCCTGGCTCCCATTGCTACTGAGAGCCATGCAATGCCCAGGGTCTGGTCAGCCACCTGAGACCATGTTGATGATGGAGGACCATGGTACCACCAGGTCTGTACTGATCTGGAAATCCTGTGTTGCTACCCAGAGCCATGGTAATGTCCAGGCCCAAGCTCTAACCGAGGGTCATGTCTGGGTCTATGGCCCTACCACAGCCAGGGTCTATGTTGATGTTCATGGTTTCTGTTACCACCAAAGGTATTGTGGATGCCCAGGGTCTGGGCCACCACCTGAGATCATGTTGGTATCCTTGGTTCATGCTGCCACTGGGGCCATACATATCTGAATGGCCTGTACTGCCCCAAGGGCCATGGTGACATCTGGACCCAGGCTGCTGCTGAGGACTATGTCCGGGTTCATGGCTCTATACCAGCCTGGGTCTGAGCTCCTATTACCATTGAAGGCTATACAGATACCTGGGGTCTGTTCAGCCACCTGAGACCATGGAAGTGCAGTCTATTCAGATGGGCACAGCCATTAGACACCAACATGGTCACAGATGACATGCCAGACCTCGGGCATCTGTGTGGTCTTTGGAGGCAACATGGGACACAGAACATCAACACAGACTCTGACTAGAGATGGCTTGTGGACTTCGTGCTGCCATTAGAGCCATACTGATCTGGGTGGTGGGCATTGGAACCCAGGACATGGTAATGTTTGGACTTGAACTACAGCCAAGGGCAGTGTATGGGTCTGTGGTTCTGCTGCAGCTGGAGTATGTGCTGATCTCCATGGCCCATGTAACTCTAGGAGGCCATAGGTAGCATATGTGTTGAAATCCGAGGACAACTCTGAGCTGGCACCGTTCTTTTGCTGGCGCTGGGGAGATGGCTCTGTCTCTCACTGGGTACTGCAGCAGGAGGGCTGGCCCCACACTCAGGAGAGATGGTCCCACTCCTCAATATGGGCTCTGGAGAATTGGCTCCTAGTGTAGGCAGAAATCTCTGTCCTACCAGCTACTCCCAAATAACCGCACAGAGGCTTAATATTATAAATTCTCAGACAATATCTCAGACTTGTTATTAGCTAACTCTTACATTTTAAATTAACCCACATTTTTATTTATACTTTGCCATGTACTTTTTCTCAGTACAGCATGCCCATCTTGCTTCTCTCTGCCATCTGCTCACTAGTCCAGACTCCGCCCTCATGCCCAGCATCCTCCTAGTCTGGCTCTTCCACTCAGTGTCTTCGTGCCCACCTATAGGCCAGTCAGTTCTTTATTAACCAATGAGAATAATACATATTCACATTGTACAGAATAGTTATTCTCCAGCACCCTAGGTCATGGGCCCATCTACCCCATCTATGACCTGTGGGAGTGCTTGAAGAGATTGGCCCTGTGGAAGCATAGCCACAGTGTTGCAAGGAGGCCGCTTGTTCTTCCTGGTCACCTGGCTAGCTTAGACCCAAAATAATCACACAGGAATTGTATTAATTAAATCATTGCTTGGCCTATTAGATCTTACTTCTTATTGGCTAACTCTTATATATTAATTTAACCCATTTCTATTAATCTGTGTATCACCAGTTGGCAGTGGCTTACCAGGTAATGTTCCCAGCATCTGTCTCAGGCAGAGAATCCATGGCTTCTTCCTCACTCCTCCTTTTTCCTCCCAGCATTCAGTTTTGTTTTCCATGCCTAGCTCTGTTCTATCCTATCACTGACTCAAAGCAGTTCTTTACTCATTAACCAATAAAAACAACACATAGATAGAAAGACCTCCCAAACCACCACAGTATCCCCACGACTTGGGACAACAGCAGGACATCTGAGAGTTACCTTGGTGAGGGTTCAGCATTGATGGTGTACCAGATGCTAGAGTCCTTAAACCTGACGAACATTACCAATAAAGCTGAATGAACAAAAGAATATACTGTGCTACAGACAAAAGCTCACACAGCTACCAGGATGAACAAAGAAGTATTGGAGAGGCAGGAAAGACAGAGGAGAAGAGTGGACTTTTGTTTGTGTGTGTGTGCTTGATTGCTTTGTTAATATGTTTTTTTTTAATTTTCTTTTGGGGTAGTGATGCTATGAGGGAGAGAGACAGATAAGGAGGGACTGGAAAATGAGTGTAATCGGTGGGGTTGTACGATATGAAATTTCCAAAGAATCAATTTAAAAAACTAAAAAAATATAGTCCATTTGCCTCTTAACCATCTTAAAATGAAATTTCTGGACTGAAAGCATATGATCAAAGATCTAGACACCTGTTGCTTTTATCTAGGCTCTACTATTATTAGTTATGGCTCTTGAATAAATTATTTAGCTTCCAAATGTCTTTTTAAGACCTTGAGAATAGTTCTCATGAATACTTAAGTATTATGCATGCATTAATTTTTTATTATCAGAAACATTATGGTAGTAGAGAGATAGCTCCACAGCTAAGTGTTTTCTGTTCTTACAGAGGGTCTAAGTTTGGTTTCTAGCGCCCACATGGAAGCTCACTATAACCAGTACCAATGAATCCAGTGCCCTCTTTGGGCCTCTGTGTGTTACAGGCACATACGCAGGTAAACACTCAAACAAATAAAATAAATGATAAAATTTGTTTAAAAACGCTATTTTATTTTGTTTTAGAGGAATTAGTTTAACTTTAATATAGAAAAATTATTGATCCTGACATAATTTTGATGATTGATGTGGGAGTTTCCTTTGTGTGCTATGATTACCATTAATGAATAAGAAACTGTCTTGGCCCGTTGATAGGGCAGAATGTAGGTAAGCGGGGGACTGAATGCTAGAAAAAGGAAGGGGGAGTGAGTCAGAAAGATGCCATGGAACTGTCACCAGAGTCAGACATGCTGAAAATTTGCCGGTAAGCCACTGCCACATGGCGATACACAGATTAATGGAGATGGGTTAAATTTAATATGAGTTAGTCAATAAGAAGCTAGACCTAATCAGTAAAGCAATGTTTTAATTAATACAGTTTCTGTGTGATTATTTTGGGTCTAAGCTAGCCAGGCAGCTGGGACAAACAAGCGACCCTTCTTGCTACAATTAAGAAACTGTGTTCTGGAAATAATAATAACCTTATGACAGTGCATAGTCCTAAAACACTATATAAAGATTCATAAGATTATTCATAATTTGAAAAATCAGTAATAAGGATTACTGTTAAAATTGTTCAGTCCTGGCTATAGAAAGTGGTAGCATTAATCCCCCACTCCCTGTTTCAAGTAGGATAAGTGAAGCTTCCAGGGACAGTGAGGTGGCTCAGTGGTAGAGACACTTGTTGCTGAAGCTGGTTAGTTGAATTTTACCCAATGGACCAACAAGGTAGAAATAGAGAACTAACTCCTCAAGCCGTTCTCTGGTTTCTACCATGCATCATCATGTTCTTGGTAACAAAGGACTAGAAGAACTAAGAGACTCACTTGGACCTCTCCCTATATTCTAATATCTCCCACTTCAACATTGCTCAGAGAATTTCACATTTCCACAGAAGTCACCTACTTCTGTAAGAACCATCTGATAAGTCAGGGCTGTTTAACTATTTTTCACATGTTACTCTTTTTACATGAAAAACTCTTACATGACCCCAGGAATAGAAGTATATATTGTAGGTATACTAATCAAACATTTACTGACTATTAAGCATAAGAAATTTTATTTGAAAATAATTTTGTTATAAAAATCATGTTAACAGTTATTAAAGATTAAAGCAAATTTGCATAATAATGAGGTGTGTATACTTGTTTATGTCTACATAAAGAATTAAATCATGGGGACTACAAGATGGCTCAATGAGCATCTTTGATAGGGACCTGCCACCAAAGCCAATATCCCGAGTTTGATCCTCAGGAACCACATGGCAAAAGGAGCAAGAACCACATGTGAAAAGAGAGAAACAAATTTCCCATGTTGTTCTTTGTCCTCTACACATGTGCCTTGATGTGAATTTGTACCAAATAATGTACTGCCTCTGCCTTCCAAGCGCTGTGATTAAAGATATATACCACCACTGTCCAGCTATTATTTTTAATTATTAACATTAAGTTGCATAAGTAAAAGTATAAAATATCAGAAATATTTTCAGGGCCATTTCAGAAATTGTTAAAAAAAATTATGTCTTAATTGCAAACCAAAATTCATTTAATGATTTTTTTGGTGGGTTGTTTTTCTGATACAGAGTCTCACTGTGTAGCCCTGGATTCCCTGAATCTCCTTATGTAGAGCGGTCTGAACTTGAGTCTGCAACAATCACACATTCTCTGTTTCCTGAGTGCTAAGATATCAATCCTGTATCACCATGCTCTGCTATTTAATGATATTGTTTAAAATTCAGGCCAACAACTCAAATAGAAAATTTTAATATTGAACATAATAGCGCATGAAAATCTAAAGCTACGAAAATTAAATCTCAATCTCTCTCTCTCTCTCTCTCTCTCTCTCTCTCTGTCTCTGTGTGTGTGTATGTGTGTGTGTGTGTGTGTGTGTGTGTGTGTGTGCATGTGTCTGAACTCATGTCCTCACACTTGTGTTGTTGGTACTTAGCTCTGAACCATGTCTCCAGCACTGGATGTAGTAATTTGATATTTGCATGCTAAAGAGTAATAGCAGGAATGTATTAAATACTTTTGTTTTCTATAATTGAACAATTATAACCCTATAAAAAAGTTTGTATGTACAGTAAAATGCAATTCAGGGCATAAAGTTAAAATCTGGACTGAAGTGTTTTCCAGTAGTGTTAGTTGGTGTTGAGCATGACGTCATACACAGTGAAAAGCACACATTTTGTGTGTTCAGAACCGAGGCTGTAGTAAAGTGACATATATCGGTATTGCCAGAAATACTTAGAATTTTGATTAATTAAGAGCATCATTTTTAGTTAATTTTTTTGTTGTCTGTTGAAGAACCTTTTGCTCTTGGTAATTTTTTTATGACACCTACATTCAATTATGCCATCCCATGTGAGGTCATGGCCCACATTGTAAGAAGCTGGTCTTTAAATGGAGGCACTGGAAATGTAACGTCTTTGCTTAATATGTCTTTTTTTTTTTTTTTTTATTTTATTTTTTTTTTTTAGAAGAAAAAAAAACATAAACAAAAAACAAGTTTCCACCTCCTCCCAGCCTCCCATTTCCCTCCCCCTCCTCCCACCCTTCTCCCCCTCCTCCCACCCTTCTACCCCTCCCCCCACTCCTCTCCCCCTCCCTCTCCAGTCCACAGAGCAGTCCAGGTTCCCTGCCCTGTGGTAAGTCCTAGGTCCTCCCCCCTCCGTCCATATCTAGGAAGGTGAACATCCAAACTGGCTAGGCTTCCACAAAGCCAGCACATTAAGTAGGATCAAAACCCCGTGCCATTGTCCTTGGCGTCTCATCAGCCCTCATTGTTCGCCATGTTCAGAGAGTCCGGTTTTATCCCATGCTTTTTCGGTCACAGTCCAGCTGGCCTTGGTGAGCTCCCAGTAGATCAGCTCCACTGTCTCAGTGGGTGGTGCACGCCTCGTGGTCCCGACTTCTTTGCTCAAGTTCTCCCTCCTTCTGCTCCTCATTGGGACCTTGGGAGCTCAGTCCAGTGCTCCAGTGTGGGTCTGTCTCTGTCTCCATCCATCACCAGATGAAGGTTCTTCTTACTTAGCTTCTTTAGGTTCACCTATTGTAGACTCCGTGGCGCTAATTTATGGCTAGAAACCAATTATGAGCGAGTACATCCCATGTTCATCTTTTTGGGTCTGGGACACCTCACTCAGGATAGTGTTTTCTATTTCCATCCATTTGCCTGCAAAATTCGAGAAGTCATTGTTTTTTACCGCAGCGTAGTACTCTAGCGTGTATATATTCCATACTTTCTTCATCCATTCTTCCATTGAAGGGCATCTAGGTTGTTTCCAGGTTCTGGCTATTACAAATAATACAGCTATGAACATAGTTGAACAAATGCTTTTGTCATATGATAGAGCATCTCTTGGGTATATTCCCAGGAGTGGTATTGCTGGGTCCAGGGGTAAGTTGATCCCGAATTTCCTGAGAAACCGAAACACTGACTTCCACAGTGGTTGCACAAGATGGCATTCCCACCAGCAATGGATGAGGGTACCCGTTCCTCCACAGCCTCTCCAGCAAAGGTTATCCTTGGTGTTTTTGACTTTAGCCATTCTGACAGGTGTAAGATGATATCTCAAAGTTGTTTTGATTTGCATTTCCCTGATTGCTAAGGAAGTTGAGCACGACTTTAAGTGTCTTTTGGCCATTTGAACTTCCTCTGCTGAGAATTCTCTGTTCAGTTCAGTGCCCCATTTTTTAATTGGGTTAATTAGCATTTTAAAGTCTAGTTTCTTGAGTTCCTTATATATTTTGGAGATCAGACCTTTGTCTGTTGTGGGGTTGGTGAAGATCTTCTCCCAATCAGTAGGTTGCCTTTGTGTCTTATTGACTATGTCCTTTGCTTTACAGAAGCTTGTCAGTTTAAGTAGGTCCCATTTATTCAATGTTGCCCTTAATGTCTGTGCTTCTGGGGTTATACATAGGAAGCGATCTCCTGTGCCCAGCTCCTGTAGGGTACTTCCCACTTTCTCTTCTATCAGGTTCAGTGTGTTCGGGCTGATATTGAGGTCTTTAATCCATTTGGACTTGAGTTTTGTGCACGGTGATAGATAAGGGTCTATTTTCATTCTTCTACAAGATGACATCCAGTTGTGCCAGCACCATTTGTTGAAGATGCTTTCTTTCTTCCATTTTATACTTTTAGCTCCTTTATCGAAAATCAGGTGTTCATAGGTTTGTGGGATAAAATCCGGGTCTTCTATACGATTCCATTTGTCGACTTCTCTGTTTTTATGCCAGTACCACACTGTTTTCATTACTGTAGCTCTGTAATAGAGTTTGAAGTCAGGGATGGTAATGCCTCCAGAAGATCCTTTATTGTATAGGATTGTTTTGGCTATCCTGGGTTTTTTGTTTTTCCATATAAAGTTGATTATTGTCCTCTCCAGATCTGTGAAGAATTTTGATGGGATCTTGATGGGGATTGCATTGAATCTATAAATAGCCTTTGGTAGAATTGCCATTTTTACTATGTTGATCCTACCAATCCAAGAGCAAGGGAGGACCATCCATTTTTTGGTATCCTCTTCAATTTCTTTCTTCAATGCCTTAAAGTTCTTGTCAAATAGATCTTTCACTTCCTTGGTTAGATGTACCCCAAGATATTTTATGCTGTTTTTGGCTATTGTGAATGGTGAAGCTTCTCTGATTTCCCTCTCTGCTTCCATATCCTTTGTGTATAAGAGGGCGACTGATTTTTTGGAGTTGATCTTGTATCCTGCCACATTACTAAAGCTGTTTATCAGCTGTAGGAGTTCTTTGGTGGAGTTTTTGGGGTCGCTTATGTACACTATCATATCATCTGCAAATAACGAAAGTTTAACTTCTTCCTTTCCAATTCGAATCCCCTTGATTCCATTATGTTGTCTTATTGCTATTGCTAGAACTTCAAGCACTATATTGAAGAGGTATGGGGAGAGTGGACAGCCTTGTCGTGTTCCTGAGTTAAGTGGGATGGCTTTGAGTTTCTCTCCGTTTAATTTGATGTTAGCTGTCGGCTTGCTGTATATAGCTTTTATTATATTTAGGTATGACCCTTGTATCCCTAATCTCTCCAAGACTTTTAACATAAATGGATGTTGAATTTTGTCAAATGCTTTTTCAGCATCTAATGAAATGATCATATGGTTTTTTTCTTTCAGTTTATTTATATGCTGGATTACATTGATAGATTTTCGTATGTTGAACCAGCCCTGCATCTCAGGAATGAAGCCTACTTGATCATAATGGATAATTTTTCGGATGTGTTCTTGGATTCGATTTGCCAGTATTTTGTTGAGGATTTTTGCGTCGATATTCATGAGTGAGATTGGCCTGTAGTTCTCTTTCCTGGTTGAGTCTTTGAGTGGTTTTGGTATCAGAGTAATTGTGGCTTCATAAAAGGAGTTTGGTAATGACCCTTCTGTTTCTATCTTGTGGAATACATTAAGGAGTATAGGTATTAGATCTTCTTGGAAGATCTGGTAGAATTCCGCATTGAAACCATCTGGTCCTGGGCTTTTTTTGGTAGGGAGGTTTTTGATAACCTCTTCTAATTCTTCGCGACTAACAGGTCTATTTAGATTGTTCACCAGGTCCTGATTTAACTTTGGTATATGATATTTATCTAAAAAAGTATCCATTTCCTTTACATTTTCCAATTTTGTGGCATATAGGCTTTTGTAGTAAGATCTAATGATTCTCTGAATTTCCTCTGTGTCTGTGGTTATGTCCCCCTTTTCATTTCTGATCTTATTAATTTGCAAATTCTCTCTCTGCCGTTTGATTAGCTTGGATAGTGGCTTGTCAATCTTGTTGATTTTCTCCAGGAACCAGCTTTTTGTTTCATTGATTTTTTGTATTGTTTTCTGTGTTTCTATTTTGTTGATTTCAGCCCTCATTTTGATTATTTCCAGTCTTCTACTCCTCCTAGGTGAGTCTGCTTCTTTTTTTTCTAGAGCTTTCAGGTGGGCTGTTAAGTCTCCAATGTGAGCTTTCTCTGTTTTCTTTAAGTGGGCACTTAGTGCTATGAACTTTCCTCTTAGGACTGCTTTCATAGTATCCCATAAGTTTGAGTATGTTGTTTCTTTATTTTCATTGAATTCCAGGAAGACTTTAATTTCTTTCTTTATTTCTTCCTTAATCCAGCTATGGTTCAATAGTTGACTGTTCAGTTTCCATGACTTTGTATGCTTTCTGGGGGTAGCATTATTGTTGAATTCTAACTTTAATCCATGGTGATCTGATAAGACACAGGTGGTTACTAATATTTTTTTGTAACTGTGGATGTTTGCTTTGTTACCGACTATGTGGTCGATTTTCGAGAAGGTTCCATGAGCTGCAGAGAAGAAGGTATATTCTTTCCTATTTGGATGGAATGTTCTATAGATGTCTGTTAAGTCCATTTGATTCATTACCTCCACTAATTCTCTTATTTCTCTGTTAGGTTCCTGTCTGATTGACCTGTCCATTGGTGAGAGAGGAGTGTTGAAGTCTCCTACTATTAGTGTGTGCGGTTTGATGGCTGCCTTGAATTTTAGCAATGTTTCTTTTATGTACGTGGGTGCTTTTATATTAGGGGCATAGATGTTCAGGATTGAGACTTCATCCTGATGAACTGTTCCTGTTATGAGTATAAAATGCCCCTCTCCATCTCTTCTGATTGATTTAAGTTTAAAGTCAACTTTGTTAGAGATTAGTATGGCCACACCTGCCTGTTTCTTAGGTCCATTTGCTTGATAGGCCTTTTCCCAGCCCTTTACTCTGAGTAGGTGCCTGTCTTTGTGGTTGAGGTGTGTTTCTTGTAAACAGCAGAATGTTGGATCCTGTTTTCTTATCCAATCTCTTAGCCTGTGCCTTTTTATAGGTGAGTTGAGTCCATTGACATTAAGTGATATTAATGACCAGTGGTTGTTAACTCCGGTCATTTTTTCTTAGTCGTAGAGTTTGTGTGTTTCCCTTCTTTGTTTTGTGTTGGTGAAGGGTCTCTAGATGTCTGAGTTATTGTGGTCATTGTTGGACTCCTTGGTTAGTGATTTTCCTTCAATTACTTTCTGTAAGGCTGGATTTGTGGCTGCGTATTGTTTAAATTTGTTTTTATCCTGGAAAATTTTATTTTCTCCATTTATAGTGAATGAAAGCTTGGCTGGGTATAGTAATCTGGGCTTGCACCCATGGTCTCTCAGTTTCTGCAGTACATCTATCCAGGACCTTCTGGCTTTCATGGTTTCCATGGAGAAGTCAGGTGTAAGTCTGATAGGTTTACCTTTATAAGTAATTTGGCCTTTTTCCTTTGCAGCTCTTAATATTCTTTCCTTATTCTGTATGCTTTGTGTTTTGATAATTATATGGCGAGGGGATGTTTTTTTTTGATCCAGCCTATTCGGTGTTCTGTATGCTTCTTGCACCTTCATAGGAAAATCTTTCCTTAGGTTGGGAAAGTTTTCTTCTATAATTTTATTAAATAGATTTTCTGGACCATTGAGCTGCCCTTCTTCTCCTTCTTCTACTCCTATTATTCTTAGGTTTGGTCTCTTTATTGTGTCCCATATTTCCTGAATGTTTTGTGATGAGAGTTTGTTGGACTTGCTGTTTTCTTTGATCAGTGTGTTTATTTTCTCTATGGTATCTTCAGAATCCGAGAGTCTTTCTTCTATCTCTTGTATTCTGCTGGTTATGCTTGTTTCTGTAGTCTCTATTCGTTTACCTAGATTTTCCATGTCCAGACGGCCCTCTGTTTGTGTTTTCTTCTTTGCCTCCATTTCAGTTTTCAGGTCTTGAACTGTTTCCATTATCTGTTTGATTGTTTTTCCTTGGTTTTCTAGGGTATCATTCACTGATTTATTCAATTCTTCAAACTTTCTGTTATATTTCTCATCCATTTCTATAAGGGCGTTTTTTACATGCTGTTTAAGGGTGTCAATCACTTTCATGAAGTCAATCTTTTCTCCTTCCTCTTGATTAAGGGGTTCTTGTCCTCCCGTTGTGGGGTCGCTTGTTTCTGGTAGCTTCATGTTGCTTTTCAGCTTGTTGGGCGAATTCTTGCCTTGACGTCGGCCCATCTCTTCTTCCAAATGCTCCCTATGGATCTTCTTTTACCGGATTAGGTCTCCTTGCCTACCAAACGCTGTCTCTCCCCAATGTTGGCTCTCCCAATGCTGGGTCTCCTGGCGCCGAAAGATCAGGCCTCCGTGCTGGTTGGGCAGCTCGCAGACAAAGCGCCTACCCCGCTTGGTGCAGGCAGGCCACAGAAACAAAGGAACTGCTGCCCGCCCGGGAGCCCCGGGTACTCGGACCCAGCGCCCAGATAGGCTGCGCTGGGCGATGCCACGCGCCAAAAGAGGGTAGTGGGGGTGAAGTGGGGAGGGCTCTGGACGGAAGCTGGGTGGGCCAGGAAGAATGAGGCAGCACCCGGGGAGTAGAGGCCCTGCAGAGAGCCCAAGCAGGACAGGGGGCCAAGAAACCCCCGAGCTCCCCGTCCCAGGCTGGCGCCGTGGGCCAGAAACTCACCCCAATGCTGGGTCTCCTGGCGCCGAAAGATCAGGCCTCCGTGCTGGTTGGGCAGCTCGCAGACAAAGCGCCTACCCCGCTTGGTGCAGGCAGGCCACAGAAACAAAGGAACTGCTGCCCGCCCGGGAGCCCCGGGTACTCGGACCCAGCACCCAGATAGGCTGCGCTGGGCGATGCCACGCGCCAAAAGAGGGTAGTGGGGGCGAAGTGGGGAGGGCTCTGGACGGAAGCTGGGTGGGCCAGGAAGAAAGAGGCAGCACCCGGGGAGTAGAGGCCCTGCAGAGAGCCCAAGCAGGACAGGGGGCCAAGAAACCCCCGAGCTCCCCGTCCCAGGCTGGCGCCGTGGGCCAGAAACTCACCCCAATGCTGGGTCTCCTGGCGCCGAAAGATCAGGCCTCCGTGCTGGTTGGGCAGCTCGCAGACAAAGCGCCTACCCCGCTTGGTGCAGGCAGGCCACAGAAACAAAGGAACTGCTGCCCGCCCGGGGGCCCCGGGTACTCGGACCCAGCGCCCAGATAGGCTGCGCTGGGCGATGCCACGCGCCAAAAGAGGGTAGTGGGGGCGAAGTGGGGAGGGCTCTGGACGGAAGCTGGGTGGGCCAGGAAGAAAGAGGCAGCACCCGGGGAGTAGAGGCCCTGCAGAGAGCCCAAGCAGGACAGGGGGCCAAGAAACCCCCGAGCTCCCCGTCCCAGGCTGGCGCCGTGGGCCAGAAACTCACCCCCGCTTAATATGTCTTAAAGGATGAGGAGGGCCAGGCAGTGGTGGCGCACGCCTTTAATCCCAGCACTGGGGAGGCAGAGGCAGGCGGATCTCTGTGAGTTCGAGGCCAGCCTGGTCTACAAGAGCAAGTTCCAGAACAGGCTTCAAAGTTACAGAGAAACCCTGTTTTGAAAAAACAAAAAAGAAATAAACAAAAACAAAACAAAACAAACAAACAACAACAAAAAGGATGAGGAGAAACCCCTATACATCCTCCCCACAATTTCATGTCATCTTTTTTAATTTTTTATATATTTTGTTGTGAGCCTAGCCTTAAACAGCTGAGCCATCTCTCCAGTCCCTTTTTAAATTGTTTAAATTTACTTTTTAAACCCACTTTATCCAATTAGTGCTACCCATTTGCACTTTATTGTGGGGTCATTCAATGGGACTTGAGCAACCTGCCATTGGCCACCCCTCCTAACGAAAAGTGACTCTCCCTCTACTTTCACTGGCAGCCACCAACTGCCAGTAGCTCCTCAGCTTTGGGGCAGGGGCATCAGTAGGTCTTTTCACATCCATGCTGGAAGGTTTAACTGGCTTGATCTTGTGTAGATGTGCTGAAGGTAACGACAAACACTGTAAATTGAGGTGTATGGCAGGCATGCTGTGGTCAGAAGTAGTTCACAGTACTACTCCCCATCTTCTTGGCTCTCACATTCTTTCTGCTTCATCTTCTTTGACATTCCCTAAGCCTTGGGGTCGGAAGCACCTCTCTGCTCAGTCACTTATTCTCAGCACTTTGAATGATTATGAAGCTCTGCATTAATTACTGTGTACTACAGTAAGAACAGTCTCTAATCAAGGTTGAGAGCAGCACTAATCTATAGATATAAGTGTTCAGAATGTAGAAGGCAATCTGACATGACCATTTAGAAAAACAACATCAGTAGATCCTCAATTTCTTTTCCCACAGTTCCTAACTTATATCTCATCTGATCATAATAAAAAAAGTGTCACTAGCATTTAAAAATCCCTGTTACAGAGTTAATTTTACAAATACATGTTTGTTAGAATAATAACAGTAAAATGACTTAAAATTGGCATTATTATTTGCTAGTTTACTATATTTCAATACTTTCAATGATTAAAACAAGAAACTATTTAGATAACATAGCCTCTGCACTCTGAAACTCTGACAAATCACTATTTTCCGTATATAAACTTGGTTGTGTGGTTATATATTTTATGGATTTTTATGTCATTAAAAAGCTTACATAACTTAGATTCACACTGTTATCTTAAAAAAATCCCCTCTCAGATGGACTGTTAAATTGAAATATCAAAGAAAAGGAAAATGAAGTACTTTTGTGATGCATAATAAAGGATTTAACTACCTTTTGGAAAAAAGTGTTTGTATCTCTTCAAAAGTCTTTACTGTGGGCTAAATATACATTAGGGTATTTTAAAGGAATATTAACAATCCAGTACTATGTATATATGTGATATAATGTGTTACAGTGGAAGAACTTTAGTTTTGATAGTATGCGATTTGTATGCTGACTTTATCATATTTATTTATTTACTAGTTTCTAAGTTTCTTTTACATGGCACTCAGAAATACTTGCAGATATTGGATTGAACAAAACACATACAGTTTCAGTTGGTATTATAGAGAATTATTAAGTCCCTCTTGTATCCAATGTTGACTAAAAGATTTAAGGAAGGGAATTCTGCATAATGTAATTCAGCTTTGCCACGTTGGCTGTGCATTAAAACATCACAACAGTAGGCTTTGGTCAAATACCATAAAGTAAGTGTGTGTGACTGTGGTTTTAAATATATAGTGCATTCACTAAATGATTTTCTGTTGGGAACCATAAAAATCTCAAAGAAAAGACCTGCACAAACCCAGCATATAAATTTAGACTTTGATGAGATACTTAGGAAAATTCCCAGTGGGGAAATGTCAGGAATATTTTTATGGGAAATGGCATTTTTGGATATTTAAATGTATCCAGGCAGTACAAGCTAACAGCAATTCAGAATATGACAAATTCTGATATTTCAAACAATTATCATTGCCCTCATATTCTCCTATTTGTCTTCTCCTCAAAGTTTATGCACCTTATGACTTGTAGTCACAAGTGCAGGTTTGGAATTCTCGGGGCACTGCAAATGAAATATATTGCGATATCAGATCTGCAGGGTAGTATAGCCTTACCATTGCAATTCCATTATGGATTTCATCTTCATGAACTCCAAACAGTGCTCTACAGAGCCCTTGAGGTCTTTTTCAGTTATCTTGTTTGGATTTTGTGGACCCTGTATTTTGTATTCCTGGGATTCAACAGGAATCTTCCAGATTTCTAGGCTGCTCCATAGATAGGTGGAAATCAAGGAGCAGGTGGACCATCAGAAGGATTTGGATAGAAAATGAAGGCAGTGGTCATTTCTCTGTCTTACACAGCCAGGTGGCAGTATTGCTTCTTGAAAAATAGTCATCAGAGGTTTGTAGGCCTACAGTTAAGAGCAGGGCTTGACCTTTCCTGCTTATTTTTTTTGTTTTGTTTTGTTTTTTGTTTTTTTTTCTATTTTTTTTAATTTATTTATTTATTAAGGATTTCTGTCTCGTCCCCACAACCGCTTCCCATTTCCCTCCCCCTCCCCCGATCAAGTCCCCCCCCCTCATCTGCTCCAAGAGCAATCAGGGCTCCCTGGCCTGTGGGAAGCCCAAGGACTGCCCACCTCTATTCAGGTCTCGTAAGGTGAGCATTCAAACCGCCTAGGCTCCCACAAAGCCAGTACGTGCAGTAGGATCAAAAACCCACTGCAATTGTTCTTGAATTCTCAGTATTCCTCATTGTTCCTGCTTATTTTATTCTATTGCAGCCGTCTATATGTATGGAGTTTTCTCTAGTCATGTCACTTGGAACAAGAAAACAACAAAGACTTGGTCCATTACTTTTAAAATTATGGTTTTTATTTCATTTTAAAGCACACTCCTGATACACTGGAGGGAAAAGTAGTGTCCAAAAGACAGGTCATACGAGCAAGAATTAAAACCTAGTTTCTTGTTTGGTTTCTGGTAGAAAAGACACACGATCTGGGAAACAATGGCAATATCTTTCCAAGGGAGTCCTTGGAAACCAATTCGAAGCCTATTTCAGAAGAATACAAAAAGCAATTTCATCTAATCTGTGTGAGTGCAGGGTGATTAGTGAAATCCAGAAACATTCTAACAGCAGGGCAATTTTCCTAACCGTCTGGGAAGGTACAAAATAACTGGCTAATGAAGTGGAGCCAACTATAATGTACTGTTTGCTCCTGAGGTTGTACTGAGATCCATTATTTAGACAGATGCTGTGTCTTGTGGATAAGAGATCTTTAAATCTGGAAATGTATCTTTCTGAACCAAGTGTGCTTCATGCCCCCATAGATCAAAGACTGAAGAGCAGAATTGGAGAGGAGAATGTTTTAGAAAATGCCTTCCAGTTTCAGTCTGATACCTGTCAGAAAAGGTGAAGAATGCATAATGTTTTCTTCTGGGGCTTTGGCACAAAGCCTCATAAAAAAATAAAAGCTTGTCATTTGTAGGAAAACTGTGCTACTAGAATATTTTCATAAGTGTGCATCATTATATTTCATTTTAAGAAGAAGCAGAAGGGAGGGAAGGACAGGGAGAAGTTAGTTAGTGGGTCCTGAATTACATTTAAATACGAAGAAGACATTTCATGCTTTGCTGCAAAGCACAGTGATAATGATTTTGTATTATATATGACAAAAGACAAGATTTTAATTTTTTACCATAGTGGAATGTTTAAAGGCATAGGGGTGCTTATCCTTTTTTCACTATTGTAATTATTTATTATTATAATACAGAATGTGCTATTCAAATCTGAATTATATTATGGTCCAAGTCACAGAACAAATGTCATCACACTCTGACAAACCATAAAACTACCCAGAATACAACATTACAGCTACCTAATTAAAGACCATTTCTGCCCAGAATAACACTGTCATCCCAAGTCAAGTCTTGTGAGTGATAGAGGTCGTTTTGGGGGGAATAGGCTTTCTGTTTGGATGAAGAAGACCAAACCAGTGTATGTAGTTCATGGAAGAGGAAAAACTATTCTATGAAAATAGATCAATATATTATTTGCTCAGAAATAAAAACATCATGAAAATTAGAGTAATCTAATCTCTTTTTTTTCTACAACTTTTATTGATTCTTTGTGGATTTCACATCATGCATCCTGATCCCACTCATCTTCTGTCCCCCGCATATGCTCTCCACCCTTGCAACCCCCAAAATAAAAAAAAACCCCAAAGCCAAACAAACAAAACAAAAAGCAAAACAAACAAAGAATCAGAAACAAAAACAAGAAGAATCTCTTCTTGGAAGCTGTAGTGTGGCACTGTTACTCCTTTAGCCCTTTCATGTTCACTTGTAACTGTTCATTGCCAGAAGTCATTGGTCTGCTTCAAGACCTCTGGCTCTCACTAGGGCTCCTTCTGGATATTCTGTTGTTGTCCTGTGTCATGGGCATCCTGCAGTCTTGGATCTATAGGTTTGTCCCCTTCATAGTGATTATTGGGGTGGGCCAGCTCATAGCCCTAGTTCTGGGCATGGGTGGCCGCTGGGCTAGTCAGCCTGCCAGTTTTCCCCCACTGTCACCACCCAGGTGAGCTCTCCAGCACTGCATCAGTGAGCTTACCTAAAGCAGTTTGCAGCAGTGAATGGGACCAGTTCTGTTGCTCTCAGACCATTGGCTCTGGCTCACCCACTCTCATACCACCAAGGCCAGCTTCACTGTCTTGCCCAGGCAACGCAGAGGTCCTGTCTCTCTTGATTGCTGTAGGGGGTATAAGGGGATAGGGTGTGGTCAGCTCTCCTGCTCTCATACACTCAGGGTTCATCTGTGTCCCTGACAACTGGGTCAGCTCTAGTGTGCTTCCTAGGTGAGATGCATACTCATTGCGAGGGTTATGGCCTTTGGTGACAACATGAGTCACAGATATCAATACAGACCCTGGCTGTAGTGGGACCATGGACCCAGACATGGCCCTATGCCACAGCCAGGGCTCAGATGTCACCAAATGGCAATTCACTCTACCTGGTTCAGCATGGCCACCATGGAAATATGACCCTTGGACACCAAGCTGACCTCACGTGGCTGCCTAGACCCCTGACATGGGCATAACCTTCAGTGTCTCAGGAGTTACGGACATCAAGCCTGGCTGCTATAGGGTCACAGATCTACACATGGCCCCCAGCAGAAACCCTGGCCCAGATGACTCCATGGCCCCAGTTACAGTGCTGGCCACTCAACTCAGCGTGGCCCTGGTGATAGCATAGCCCCCCACGCACCAATATGGTCACAGGTTGTAGCCTAGACTCTGGGCATCCATCTGGACTTTGGTGGAACCATGGGCCACTGGACATCAACACAGACCCTGGCTGTGGTAGGACCACAGACCCAGACACGGTCCTCAAAACCAACCTGGACCTGGATATCACCATGGGCCCCAGGTGTTAGTGCGGGCCGTTCACATTGACATGTCCCCTGTGGCAGCACGGTCCTTGTACACCTGCCTGGCACCAGGTGACAGGTGGCCTCTGCATGGCTCTTCGTTGTGACAGGACCCATAGACATCAATTGGTGCCTCCTTAGCTGCTTTAGGGCCTTGGACCAAGATTGGCCCTTGGCAATAGCCCAAGTCAGGACATCACCTTGGACTCAGGTTGTAAGCAGGCTAGTCACTTTAACCTGTTTCTCATTACCCTCACCTCTTCAGATCTGCCTCTCTCACAATCTTATGAACCTCTCCACCACTTCTTTCCACCTCCCCACCCTGTACTATGATGAGGTCTGACTGTCTAGCATCATAGGTGTCGGGTGGCACTTGGTTGAGTCATGGCCCATCCAGATGTATGGAATAACTCAGAGTTGTTGCTGTTGCTGTGCAGCAGACTGGGGCTAGAGTCCCTGGGCAGTTCCTGTTTGAGTTCTGTCCCCTCCAGCCTCATGGCATGGTGCGGAGTTGTTTCTGTTCTTCTTATCCTTATTTAAACATTACATAATGGATACACATATCAAAATATCACAATCTAGTGTATCATGTTTATATCTTAGATACAATTTAGAAGTATATAAATGGCAAAGAAAAATGAATGCTGAAAACATATGAAACACTCCATTAGAGATAGATGCTTATAGCAAAAACACAGATGGGCATTTTATTGAATAAATTGGATTTTGTAGGTTGAAATTGTAAAATAACTTCATTTTCCTCTTATCAATGACTTTCAGATGTTCTATATTGTATCCTTGCTTGGATAAATTCAGCTAAGTGCATTTCAAGTTTGCTTTCACTTACCCTTCATTGGAAAGAGCTTCAAATCCAGACCTTGAAAGTCCACCCCAGCCTAACTCAAACTGAATCCAAGGAGAAAATGAAAAAGGAAGGGGAGGAGATAAAAAGAAAGTGGAAGCAGCTCCAGCGAGCAGTCTGCATAGTGCTTGGAGGCCTAGGCTTGGAACTCCTACACTTTCACTCACATGCCAGTATATTGGCCAAAGAGAAGTACAAGGCCAATTTAGTTCAATGTTGTATTATAAATGGCTTTGGTACTTGGACATTAAGGAACTAGGCACACAATGCAAGAAGTCTTCTGCAAGTGATATGCTGCTGCTTTGGTGAGATGCCCTCAAAGCCATCACAGTAATCTTAGTATTTTCCCTGATGCTGCCCTTTCACAACACTTTATTTGCTGAGATTTACAAGTTCAGTGTATTACTCATTAATCCAAATATCATGAATAATTTTTTTTTGATTTTTCAAAACAGGATTTCTCTGTAGTTTTGAGGCCTGTCCTGGAACTAACTCTTGTAGACCAAGCGGACGTCAAACTCAAAGAGATATGCCTGCCTCTGCCTCCCGAATGCTGGGATTAAAGGTGTGCACCACAACTGCCCAGCAAAATGTTTTCTTTTACTGTGAATGGTTGATACATCAAAATTTATATGTATTGTATCAAACTTTAGCTCATGTTTTTTTTGTCCCAAAGCAGATGAATTAAATCACACTTTTAGGGAAATATGAAAATAGATTGCTATGCAGAACCATATATGTGTGTATATGTGAGATATATATATATATATATATATATATATATATATATATATCCACACCCCCTTTTCTCTTGGGAATGTAGATGTTGTGTTCTATAGACGGCTTCCTGCGGAATGTGGGCAAAGTATTTTTAGAGTCCCAGAGAGAAAATTTGAGATAATGACCAAGTCCTGCGAAGACCAGTTATAAGCTTTGTTGATAGATATTACTTGTCAAGTTTCAGGAGGCCTCTCCTGATTAAACCAGATCTAAATCAACCAAAAAAGAATCCATAGCCTCTTATTTCCTGTGGAACCAAAGGAAAACCTCTTCTATAATCATTTTTTATTTCCATTTGACAAATACATTTTTGACTTTTTAAAAGTTAAGGCATTCTTAAAATATCTAGGCGGTTGTGGGACATGCATTTAATCACAACACTTGTGAGGCAGAGGCTGTTGGATCTCTGTGAATTCAAGGCCAGCCTAGTCTGCAAGAGCTAATTCCAGGACAGTCTCTAAAGCAACAGCAAAACCCTCAAAAAACTATCAAACAAACAAAAAATATCTCAGCTGGTTCATTCACACTCCCTTTCCCAATTCCAGATTTCTTAGTAGCTGTCTTTTGCTTTTCAACTATCAAAAAACTCAAAATCAATACAATAGCATACAGGATCCAGACTTCCTATGTTTTCCATCTTTACATGGTCCTGTTCTTTTACTGTACTTTTACTGTCTTGTAGTTCGAGAATGCTTGTTCATTTCCTGGCAACCCAGACTCCCAAAATAATCACACAGAAACTACTGTTTGGCCAATAGCTTATGTGTATTGCTAGCTAGCTCTTACATCTACAATTAACCGATATCCATTATTTTATATTTTACCACGAGGCTCGAGGCCTACTGGCAAGGTTCCACATGGCAGCTCACGTCCTTCCCCTGTGGTAGCTCCATGGCATCTCACCTACTCTGTCTTCTTTCTCTCAGCAATCATCTTAGTTTTTCCCACCTACCTCTCTCTATTCTGCCCTGCAGAAGCCTAAGCCAGTTTCTTTATTAACCAATGGTATTCACAGCATACAGAGGGGAATCCCACATCACTGTCTCTTTAAAAATTTTGTTATTTTTAATCTATTTCTTTCTAAGACTGCCTATATCCATTTTCTTTCTTTCTTAAGCTCGCACGCATTGTAAAACACAGTGGAACCTGATCAGAGGATTTTTCCATCTGCACCTATTTACTGTGTATCTTTTAGCCTTTTTTGACCTTAACTTTAGACTGTTAAGCTATGCCTGGATCCTCTGTGTCCTCTAGCAGCTGGATCTGTCCACTCTCAGGCCGAGTCCTGAAAGCCAAGCCCAAAGCTTGCAGCCAGGTTGGAGGTGCTTGATCAGGAACTGCATTCAACTTTCCTAGAGCCCTAGAATGCTGATGCTTGTGCTGTGGCAGGCATTTTTACTTCATTTTTTGTTACTACTTACTGTATTATCAGCTCAAGGACTTGCCAGTAGGCACAAACTTTTAAAGGATCCACTTTTTTTTCAAGCTTTCTTGGCCTCTAGATAGCCCCAAGTCGGTACACCAAAGTGTTGTAGGATATTTTACTCTTTCCCCTTTTTGAGGGGCCCACCACCCAGCTTCCAAATAAATCACGTGGAGGCTTATTCTTACTTATGAATGCCTGGTCTTAGAATGGCTTGTTTCTTCCCAGCTTTTCTTAAATTATCCTGACTACCTTTGGCCTCTGGGCTTTTAACCTTCCCTATTTCTGTATACTTTTCTTTACTTATTTCTCTGTGGCTTGCTTTGTAGCTCTATTTCTGTATACCTTACTTTACTTCTTTCTCCATAGCTTGCTGTGTAGCTGGGTGGCTGGCCCATGGTGTCCTCCTCTCCTTGTTCTCTTGCACCTCTTACTCTCTTATCCCAGATTTCTCCTATTTACACTCTCTGCCTTCTAGCCCCACCTATCCTTGCTCCTGCCTCACTATTGGTCATTCGGCTCTTTATTAGACCATCAGGGGCAGACGCGATGAAGCTCCGACCCAGGATGGACATAGGCTAGAATCTTCCTGGTAAGCACACCTCGGTGCTACACACATTAATAGAAATGGGCCAGGCAGTGTTTAAATGAATACAGTTTGTGTGTTGTTATTTCGGAGCATAAACTAGCCAGGCACCGGAAGCCGGGCTGTGGGAAGGGGCCCGCAGCTCCTACTACAAGATACAGTGAATTCAATGTTCTATTCTGGCCTCTGAGGAAACTTGCACACAGATGGCACACACCAAGAAACACAATACATAAAAATAAATCTTAAAAATAATTGTATATGTCATACACCATTTTTGTATCTGAATGAAAAAGCAAATATCAGTTCCGTTCACATCTTCATTTTGTGTTTACCCCAACTTCAATCCAAGAAGTTATGTTCCATACATTAAACTTATATTTCAAAGACTTTGATATGAGATCAGATAGACCAACTCTTCTAGGGTTAGTTCTTCTTGTCATTAAATGTTGGTTTTGTCCTTTTACTCACCTAGGAAACACATTCACTTTATACTTAGGCAAATCAACTGAAATCCACTTATGTCACTGAAGATCCATGCTCACTAGGTGATTTATACTCTTCTCTATAGAGTAAGTTATCTGCAGAATTTTCATCAATAACTCAGGGACAAGATGCGTGCTACAAAAGTGTTTATTTGCAACAGAGAAGAATGGAGAGCACCAACCAATCACTGATTTATAACAAATAGTTAAATCCTTCTGGGGTATGGCATGTCTTGATTTGACCCCAAGTCACTTAAAGTTACAATAACAAAATAGACTGAAATAGATTTGCTATTAGTGCATGAGATTCTTGGTAAATATATAACTCAAGTAAATCTTTACTAAGAGAGGCAGGGCATTCCAGATGTGCCTTCTGGACATATATGTTCAATTTATGCTGGGAGGCAGTCCAGGTACCTAATAGAGGGAATAGAGGACTTCACTTAATCAGGCCAGGAGTATATTTTATAAGGAGAACTTAATCATGAATTTTTTTAATTTATATTTTCCAAGTTATTTTGTTTGTTTGTTTTTTGTTTTTTGAGACAGGGTCTCTTTGTAGCTTTGGAGCCTGTCCTGGAACTAGCTCTTGTAGACCAGGCTGGCCTTGAACTCACAGAGATCCGCCTGCCTCTGCCCCTGGAGTGCTGGGATTAAAGGCATATGCCACTATACCCAGCTTATTTTCCAAGATTTTAAAGAGCCTACTTGCGGCCTTTTGCACACATTATGTTGTCTCGGCTTAGAAATAGTTCACTGCATTGAGAGATAGTGCTGGATGACCCACAGCAGAATGAAGAAAAGATAGGTTTCCACAAAGCTGAGACTACAAAAGCCCTGTCAGGCAACAAACAAGGAGCAACACATTTGGCAGCAGATTCCCAGGGATTGGGAGAGCAGTTTGAAAAAGCAGAACTTGAGATATTCAGTTCCCAGCCTTGATAGAGATTTCTATTTCAAGCATAGTGGAGGTGGAACAAAGAGAAGTTCCATGACGCTAAGGTGCTCATAAGTCACTATTAGACATAGACACTCAGGTCCAAGTTGGCAGAGGAGATGACTGAATGATGGTTTATGTTAAATATCTCACTATCCTGTACATACAGCATTTAGAAATCAGTTTTGATTTGAAGAAGTAAACAATGGAATATTTCTTTCCCCCTTTTTGAGACAGTGTTTCCTGATATATCAGGCTGTCCTTGAACTGTTTTTGAACTTCCTTTTCTTCTACTTCTACCTCCCTCACACTGGGAGGTAGTCCTCATCACTACACCCAGTTCATATGCAGTTGGGAGTTTAACTTGGGGTTCCCTGCGTGCTAGGCAATTACTTTACCTGGACTGTTTCTTCAACAACTAAATTTTAGGCTGATACTCATATGTGTTGTGAAAATATGGTTGTCTCCTAAGGATAACATTTAGAAAAGTATGACATTTCTTGGGTGAGCAAGAAGGATATGATGCTTATGTATTTTTAAATGTTCAATTTGGAAGAAATATCATTAGCAACAAATATTACTGGTAAAAGAAGGAAAATAAAATCAATGTGAACATCATTACTGTGAAAATAAATGCCCCCAAACAACTACATAATCTCCACAGAAATTAGGATATGAATTTCTTGTGTGTAGTGGACTTTCCTGGACTGCCAGCCCCCAAATCATAACACAGAGACTTATTATTAATTATGAATGCTCCACCTTATTTTGGATTTCTTTCTAGCGAGTTATTTTTTTTGTACTTAACTCATTTCTCTTCATCTTTGTGTTGCTCCAGGCTCGTTCACATCATCGATGTACTGTCCCATCCTGCTTTTCTGCTTCTGTGTCTGTCTGCCTGGCCCCTGGCTGGCTGGTTCCCCTTTTCTCTCTGCCCACCAGCCCTGCCTATTCCTCCTCTGCCTAGCTATTGTCTATTCAGCTTTTTATTAGTTGAATCAGTTGCCTTAGGCAGGCAAGGTGAAACAGCAACACATCTTTATATAGTTAAACAAATGCAGTACATCTTCACATAGTTAAACAATTGTTACACAACACAAACAAATGCAACACATCTTTACATAGTTAAACAAATATTCTATTTCACAACACTGGTGACATTAAATGTTTCCAATATTTTTGTTTTTACTGTCTCATATATATAACCACTGACATTATGATATTTTAGTATCTAGTATAGTGCATCTATTGGAAGAGAATACATACATCATACTAGCTTTTGTTTGTAGCATAACTGACAAGTTTATTTTTCATTACAAATGAGATTTCTATTTTTATTTGATACTTCTGTGAGTTAAGAGGCACCTTAGTTATAAGCAGCGTTGTGCATAACTGGTGGTTTAGAGTATTAGCACAAATTCCATGACTATTTTTCCTCATGATGTGGTTGGTGGTCACAGCCTTGACAAAAGCCTCTTTCTTTTGAGACTTTCACCCTTGGAGTGCTGGGCACCACAAAAGAAGTTAGATTACTGTGATATATTAAACGAAAGAGGGCTTCATGAGGGCCTGAGACTATATGAAGAGAGGAATATTCTTGCTCCTGTAGTCATCCAGCTGAATTTCTTGATTCCTGGGACAGAGAAACTGTGAGAAATAATATACATTATTTCCTGGTAAAAGCAATTAAGTTGTGAATTGATTTTCTAGGCATGGGTACATCATTAGAAAATGTACCAAGGAGTTTACATTTCTGAGCCTGTAATGAAGAGGTACAGAATTTGAGCAGTGAGGAAAATACCAAATCAGTTCCACAGTGAAAGACTTTTGATGGTAAGTCAGATAGCCTCTGCCATTTAACTGGGACTTTCTCATTAAAAACTCAACCCCAGCTAGACATTTTTATGTACCATAAAACCACCTTTCATTGCGTGTTATCCTATACCTGACAGTGTTAATATTGAGTATCTATAGCAGATACGTAATTAGCACTAAGATGATCAATGAGATATCAAGAAAACACTACAGTGCAGCTAAAAGTCTCCTGCCCCAGAAGATTTATCTTAATCAAAACTGCAGCTACCCTGGAATACTAACAGCTAACATTTTTGGATTGGCAAAATCTCTGAAGTTTTTCCTCTGTGCCCTAAACTTTCCAGGCTTTTGAAAACTTAATGCTTATAGCATCTCTATGATGTAGATTCCATTATCATCTCTATTTTGCAAATGAGGATACTGAGTCATAGCGAGTTGAAAATACTATTGCAGGGACACTCAGAAAAGAAGCTACAAGAGGAATTGAGCTCATGCTCTCTTAATATAATTCCACTATCTACTACAATTTTCTAAGTGGACTTATTCTATGACAAAATCATCACTCATTTTTGTATGTAGGTTATATAGTAAAGGATAGAGCACAGAAGACTTAGGGTCTGGTTTTGTGTAAGAGCTTAGTCTTTTACTGAATGTATTATCTCACACATGTTATATAACTATAAACATTCCTTTGTGAAAAAGTCAGTAATGGAGATACTACAATACCACTTTCAGGACTCAAAGCTTGTTAGCAGATTTGCATAATGCCAGTTCTAGTGACCATTCATATTTGATTAACTAACTGGATGGCTGCTATCTTCAGCTGATAAGGCAAACCAGAAGATGGAATTATACGCCAAAGGAAAATAAAACTAAGGCAGATTTAGTTCAATTGAAATTGCCCAAAGAATCTCTATATGCACTAAATACAAAGCATATCAACCAAATATTCAAATTTTGAGGGAATGTGCTTGCCAAAAATATCAGAGATGAAGAAAAATTTTAATGTGGAGAAGATTTCCGTTATGAAACCTGATCTTAGTAATGATATAAGAGGTGAATCTTCCTTTTCATAGTCTCTGGCAGCTGAGGAAAGTGGCTCCAGGTTTCTAGTATTAGAAGGAAAGCCACTGTGTGCACATTGCCAACATGTCTTCTCAGTTTTGAAGAAAGACACCAGAAGAAACTTGACACATCCCAGAAATTACAGCCCAGGAGCCAGAGAGGCTGCTGTCCTGTCAAGGGAAACAAAGACTCCCCTGCCTGACGAGTTGCAGCTGCTGCCTGCTCAATCTGCTCTGAGAAGACCTGGGAAGAGCTGTCCATGGGAGTCTTGGAGAGCTGCCACTATACAGAAGAGGAGAAGCCAGCAAGCAAGATGGGCATGGCTCCTTATTTTATACCCCACAAACTCCACAAAGGAGGAAAGCATCCCATCCTTTATTCAGTAGCCCTAAACATAGCATGAAGGCAGATAATTTTGTTTGTAAACCTCTGAGGTTTTTCACTTTCATGATTTTGTAATGAAAAGTTTGTTTTGGCTTCATTCTCAAAGTAATTTAAAAGACAAATTACACTTATCTTGAGGAAGTATAATCCCTTTTAACCTCCTTTCTCCCTCTCATTAATGGCAATAAAGCAGTTTGATATCTTCCTGTTACATTAGTAAAATAACAAACACCAAAACAGAGAAAGGTGATTTAATTTATGCTTAGAATAATATTCTTTGATGTTATAAAAGTTTAAAAACAAAGCATAGGGAGAGTGGTGGAGGACAAGAAGAAATTATCTCTTGACATATAAAACTGTTTCTTGGAGAAAATATTATCTCAAATGACCTTCAAAATAGACAGAATTTTAACTACCTGATTAAATTTAAGGAAAATCACAAAACCCAAGGAAAATATATGAAAAACATATGAATGAAAAACCATTAGTTTCTTTTAAAAAGCATTAGATTTTCTTAAAAGATGATCCAAATTGTGACTAATATCATATGACTACCAGAAATATTCACTAGTTTGTACTAATTTGGTTTCAATAAACAAATAACAGAAAATATTTTTATTATTTCATATAAATTATACAGTATAATTAGTTTGTATTGACATTTTCAAACATGAATAGAACATATATGAGTAATAGCTGCACTTCCTTAGGTAACTGTTGTGCTCCCAACTACTGAACTTTCTGCTTTTCGAATAAATCCCCTTGTACTTTTGTGATGTACCTTTCTGTTTAGATTCCACGTAAGAAAGTTTTGTGTGATACTTGTCTTTTTTAAGTCTGTCTTTTTTCACTTAATGAGATGATGTTCAACTCCAACAATTTTTTGAAAAGTACATCGATTTATTACTTCTGAATGAATAATACTCTGCTCTGTAGCAAATACACAATAATCTACTGTATCGATTATTTTCTTCATCTATTCATTTGTTGATCGGTGCTTAGGGTGATTGCATAATTTGGCTATTGTTAATGCTGTACTTATAAGCATAGATATGCAAGTATTGTGTGTGTGTGTGTGTGTGTGTGTGTGATGTTTACATGTATGTATTCAGGTGGAAGCCAGGGATTGAAGTTGAATGCCTTTCCATCAATCTTGACTATAGTTCTTGATACAGGTTTCTCACTGTACCCGGAGGCTGCCATTTTGCCTAGACTGGTTGGCCAACAAGCCTCCAGATCCTTCTGTCTCTATCTTCCAGCTCTGAGATGATAGGTGTATGCTGCCATGCCAGGCTATTTTTTTCATAGGCCTGAGGATTCAAACTCTGGTCTACTGGCATGCATAGCAAGCTCTTTATCCAGTTAGCTATCAATCAGTCCATATTCACATTCGCATATCTATATTATATGTTTGCTTTTATTTTTAAGGGTGTATATCAGAGGATTGATGTAACTAAATCATATGGTAGGTAGATTTATTTTTAGTTCTTTTATTGTCTCTATGCTATTTTTCATGGTGTCTAGACCAATTTGCATACTGCCAAAGATTGTGTAATGATTACCTTTCCCTTAGATCATTACCAGCATTTGTTGTTTCTTTTTAGTTTAGTATATAGAATTTCAGCATAGCTTGACTTCCTTCCTTCCCTCCTTCCTTCCTTCATTCCCTTCGTCCCTCCCTCCCTCCTTCCTTCCTTTCTTCTTTGTGGTTTTATTTTGCTCAGTTTTTTTGAGACAAAGTCACATTATATAGCCTAGGCTAGTTTCAGACTCACAACTCTCTTGCTTTAACCTCTCAAGTACTGGGATTACAAGCTTTTACCAAACACAATGTGGTTTGAATGTAGTTTTGATTTGCATTTCTCTGAGAGCTAAAGATAGTGAACATTTTACCATATGCATAATAGTCACTTATATTTTTCACTTGAGACATGTCTGCTCATTACCACTGTCTAGTTACTTTTGAATTATTTGCTTCACTAGTGGAGCTCTTTGTAACAGGAGAGGGCTACTTGTTCATCTGGCCTCCTGACTAGCTTGGCCCCAAAATAACCATACAGAAACTGTATTAATTAAAACATTACTTGGCCCATTAGCTCTAATTTCTTATTGGCTAACACTTACATATAAATTTAACCCATCTCCCTTGATCTGTGTATCACCACGAGGTCGTGGCCTACCAGCCAAGTTCCAGCACGTCTATCTCTGGTAGTTCCATGGCATCTCTCTGACTCTGCTTTCTTCCTCCCAGAATTCAGTTTCGTCTTCCCCACCTACCTAAGTTCTGCCTTATCAGGCCAAGGCAGTTTCTTTACTAATTATCCAATACAAGAAACACATAGAAAGAAGGACCCCCTGCACCAGCTTTTTATTGTTATTGTTGTTGATGATTATTTTTGTTTATTCCTTATATATTCTGTATATCACCTGTGAGATACATGGTTAAGATCTCATTTTCATTCAGTATGCTGTCTGTCACTCAGATAATTGTTTTTTTACATGTGCAGAAGCCTTTCAAATTTCAAACAATCCTATTTATTACTTTTTCACATTATATTCTGTGTTGCCAGCATCCTATTCAAATGTCTTTGTCCATGCCTGTGTCTTGAAGTATTTAATTTGAGCAATTTCTAAGTCTCAGGACCTACATTAAATATTTTATCTATTTTGTCTTAATCTCGGTGAGAGATAGTTAGAGATAGGGATCTATTTTCCCAACAGCACTTGTTTTAAAAGTCTGTCTTTCTTCCCCTATATTTTTGCCATTTTTGAACCGAATCAGAGACCATATCTTCATTGGCTTAATCCTCAGTGCTCTCTTGCATTCAATTGGTTGATATGTCTGTTAAGGGCCCAGTATCATGCTGGATTTGCTATTATGGTTCTATATTACAACTTAAAATCCAGTATGATGCCTCCAGCATTGTTCTTTTTACTCAAGATGTATTTGAATATTTGGGGTTTTCTGTACTTCAATATGAATTTTAGAGGTAATTTCAAGAACAAGCAGATGGAGTATGTCATGGGACTTTTTTAAAATGCAATTTTCAAAATATTTTTTCTGCCTATTTTTTATCTATTTTGTATTTTTTCTTGATTTGGAGCTTTATTGGTTTTATTAAATTCTAAGTATTCAACCAACTTCCCTTGAGCCAAATTATCTGTTTTGGTAGTAATCTACAACTTACTGATATTAACATGGTGGTAATGGAGGAGCTGGCCATTACAGGTGTGGCATATTCATTTTCTAGTTGACTTAACTAGTATGATGGGTCCATAAAAGACATTGGCCTACCCTTCCCATTGGCTCTGGGTAGATATTTTTCTTTTTAATACATTTTTAATTTGAGAGGGAGGAGCATGGAATGAGTTGGAGGGGAGAAATGGAAAGGGGAATATGATGTAATTATATGCTTACTTTTAAAATTTATAATTTTAACTTGCTTACAAAGTAGCAGGTTTTCTTATGGAATTTTTGTGGGAATGTTTAGGATAGCTTTGGATCTTTGTAGATTGCTTTCAGTAATATAACCATTTTCCTTATATTAATTCAGTCTTTTCACATGGAGTTCTTTCCCTCTTCTATTGTCTTCAATGATTCTTAATGCCTTATAGTTTTTATTGAAAAAGACCTTTCTCCTTCTTATCTAGGTTTATTTTGAGATATTAATGTTGAATACAATACTTCTCTCTTTTTTTGTTCTTATTTGGCTGTTACACGGGTTTTTGTTTTGTTTTGTTTTGTTAGCTCATGCATCAGATGTAGATCCTGCTCCTACTGCCAGGTGCCTCATAGATAGTCCAAGTTTCAGCACTGTCTCCCACATATGGGGGGCCTGGTTTGGTCCCATGGAGGCTCCATAGCTGTCTGAATGGAGGTTATGAGTTTCCATGAGCTTGGTTCAGCTGTCTCTGTAGATATCTCCCTCATGATCTTGACCTCCCTTGCTCAGATATTCCTTCCTCCCTCTTTTTTGATTTGATTCCTGAAACTCGGCCTGGTGCTTGGCTGTGGATCTCTGCATCTGGTTCTCTCAGTTACTGGATGAAGGCTCTGTGATGAGAGTTGGGGCATTCACCAATCTGATTACAGGGGAAGACCAGTTCAGGCTCCTTCTCCACTATTGCTAGGAGTCTTAGCTGCTGTCATCCTTGTGGATTATTGGGAATTTCTTTAGCTTCAATTTTCTCCCTAATCCCAAAGTGGCTCTCTCTATCAAGATATCTCTTTCATTGCTCTCCCACTCTGTCCCTCCCCCAAATGGACCATCCTGGTCCATCATGTTCCCTTTCCCACATCCCCTTCCCTCTACTTGCCCCCATTCCCAGTTTACCCAGGAAATCTCATTTATTTTCTCTTTCCAGGGAGATCTAGCCATCCCTCTTGGAGTCCTTATTACCTAGCTTCTCTGGTATTGTGGATTGTAGTCTGATTATCCTTTGCTTTACATCTAATATCCACTTATGAGTGAGAATATATGGTGTTTGTCTTTCTGAATCTGGGTTATGTTACTCAGGATGGTTTTCTTTTTCCTATATATTTTGCCCTGTTTGCTCTGCTATGTGTTACTTTCTTACTTTTGTTTACTTTTAGATTTTGCTTTCTGTAGACTACTTTGAATCTTTCATATTTTAATAATTTAAAATATCTTCCGGAACTTTTCATTTTTTTGCTCTGAAATTGAGTATATGTTTTGATATGAAGGTTTTCCGACATAATGTTGCCACCATGAATTCATCCCATGAACATAATAAAAAAGTCTACTTTGGCATTGTAAATTATTAAAATATTTATAAACTTATTGAACAAACATTTGTCCAACTCTCAGATATTAATATTTTAAAACAACAAATGGAAATATTTTAAATTGTTTTTTAGCTAGAAATTATAATATAATTTCACCATTTTCTCCCTTTCCTTTCTTTCCTCCATACCTTCCTCCATACCCTCCCCCCATGTAAATCACCCTTGCTCTCTTTCAAATTCATGGCACCTTTTTCTTACCCGTGTGTGTGTGTGTGTGTGTGTGTGTGTGTATGTATACCTACATACAAGATAGAGATAGATAATGTGTATATAAATTACAACCTACCTGGTCTATATAATGTTACTTGTATGTATATGTTTTTAGTGCTGACCATTTGGTATTCTATAACCAATTGTTGTGCTCTTCCCTGTGGAGATTTATTTCTCCCACTCTCAACATTCCTTAATTGGTTGTAGTTCTTAGTGTAGGGTTGAGGCTTCTAGAGCTTTCTGTCTTCCACATTAGCATATCCGTAGGAGTCCTTTTCAGGTTTTGTTTAATCAGTCCTGTTGGTGAGGGTTTGTGAGTGTAGCTTTTCAGACATTTCTAGGAGATATACTTTCACAGAAAACTCCCGGAATCTCTCTGGCTCTTACAATCTTTCTGTCCCCACTTCTGTAGCGTATCATGAGTTCCATGGGCAAATAGCCCATGACTATCAGCAAAGGTAGGCAGCAAGATATGACAGTAAGAATAGACGAGCAGGGGACTCCATGGTTGAGGGTGTTTGCTGGTACTCTGGAGGACTGGAGTTTGATTCTCACAACCCACATCCATGCTTTACAGCCTCTTCTAACTCCAGCTTTGGGGGATCTGACAGTCTTCTGGCTTTTTTGGCTACTTGCACAAGACACATACATATAAGTAAAAGTTAATCACTAAAAATCAAGATTAGAAGTTCAAAGTGTGGTGAAATGGATATGGTTAGAATCCTTTGGTGTCTCATTGTAGTTAATTATATTTATGAACAATCATATGAGAAAAAGTAGCTATTGAATTTCGTAGGTTCTAAGTCAATAATCAGTGTACTGCCTCACCAATAAGATGGTAAATAGAAGTCAGGGATTGAGTGAAATGAAGTTCGGAAAAATAATATTTTAACTATCCTTCAGTTTAACTATGTTTTCTTATCCTTCAATTATAAATGTAGGTAATATAGTACAACAGTCTTGGCAAAGAATACCATATCAGGTCTAAGTATGCATGATCTTGCCTTGCATCTGGGAACTTCTCCTTTGGATGTTCTCTTCTCCTTTCCTAACTCATCAAAGTGTCCCTGTGTCTGGACTATACACAGGTAGTTTGCCTGGAGCACCTGCTTGTTTTCTGCCTATTTGGAATTTCGATACAAGACAGATAGGGAGTACCAATGTGGTCAGCCTCAATAAACCACTCTAACCTCTGAATCTCTAGTGATTTCACTGGACAAACTCCTCACTTACAGGTTGATGCATTTTTTTTGTTTCCAGGGGAAGAGTTCGCTCTGTGTGACCCTGCAATGGGCAGGAGAGTAAAGCAGGATGCCTACAGGCGAACTCTTGTGCATTCTGCCTCTCTTTCCCTGATATGAGCCGGCAGCATATTCTCACAACTCTGTAATGAATCTCAGGCCCGAGTAGGAACAACTGTGAAGCTCCAAAAGTCTCCTTAACACATGCTAATGTGAAGGTGATTGTGGGGATAACCACACAGTGATGATAGCAGCAGTGGTTTGTAGAATGACCATTTCTTTCAATATAGCTCCAGTGTCATTGTGGACTGCCAAAGGGAAAGAGATTGCTGAAAACCTGGGATGTGAGTAGTAGTGAGGAACAGCAGCAGATATAGTGCCTGTGGCCAGAGGTACAGTTTACTTATGAAATTAGAAAAAAAAATAAACACATGCCCCGGAAAGTTCGCACTCTGTATCCTTCAAATGATTTAGTACATAGTTAACTCCCCCTAAAGTGAGGAGACGAGAAAATGAGTACAATCTGGATGATGAGTTTATTCTATTTGCACTTCTCTTTCTCTGTGCACAAGGAAAGAAAGGCCATAGAAAATGTAGGCACCTTTTCAGTGGATGTGCTACTAGCGTCCCCACCCCTCCTTACCATTGCAGCTTGGCGTCATCACTGTGTCTGAGCCTGTAAATGGTAAATGGATCACTAGTGACTTGAGTCAGCTTTCTTGAAGAAAGGTGATTTTCATTCACACCTTTGTATTTCTGACTATTGCATCTGAATGTTTGATATAAAATGGCATATTCTTTTAATTTCCTACAAGTTACATGGGCCATTTTAGTTAGAGGAAGCCACAAAGAAAAAATCCGAAAGGTCCGACTAACAATAAAAGCAAAACATACTTTTTAGTCATGTGTGTGTGTGTGTGTGTGTGTTTTGTTTTTTGTTTTTGAGACAGGGTTTTTCTGTGTAGCTTTGGAGCCTGTCCTGGAACTTGCTCTGTAGACCAGGCTGGCCTAGAACTCACATAGGTCTGCCTGCCTCTGCCTCCCAAGGGCTGGGATTAAAGGTGTGTGCCACCACTGCCCAGAACATGTTTATAATTTCGTCATGATGATGGTATCTTTTAATATCTGGCATTCAACATCTAAGTATTAACTGGAGACTAGTTACATCTTGGAGAAGCACAGAGCACAGCCTACGGTAATACCTTACACTTGATGAAATCATGTTGTCACCAAATCCACTTCATGTGCATGTCTTTCAACTGAGAAAGTTCATATGCTTTATGGAGAAAAATCTAAGTATTCAGTAGCTTCATCAATTTTTAGCAATCCTTGAAAAGGATAAAGGCAAAAATAGATAACTCCTAATAGCCACCATCTCATATATGCTCATATATGTTTTGCCTTTAAAAATTCCACTTAATTTTATTTTATTCATGGGCTGATTCACTTCACTTAGCATTTTCAAAGCTTATTTATGTACTGCAAATTGATAATACTTCCTCACCTTGATCTCAATAATTTTGGGAGGTGGACCTTGTTCTGTAGCTCAAGCTGACCTGAAGGTCACTATAGTGCCCAGTTTGGCTTCAAGTTAGCCGTCTCCCATAGCTTCTGATGTTTTAGGATTGCAAGTACAGTCACCATTCCCAGAATAGAAAAGGCAGGGTGAAAAAAGTTTAAAGCAGTTAAGAAATACCCCAAAGTTAGGAGTGTTGAATAGGAGGACTTACCACAGGGCAGGGAACCCGGACTGCTCTTTGGACTGGAGAGGGAGGGGGAAAGGAGTGGGGGGAGGGGGAGAACGGTGGGAGGAGGGGGAGAAGGGTGGGAGGAGGGGGAGGGAAATGGGAGGCTGGGAGGAGGTGGAAACTTGTTTATTTTTTTTACTCCTTTTCTCAATAAAAAAAAGTAAAAAAAAAATAAAAAGAATCAAAGAAAAAAGATGTCTTAGAGGCAGGCATTGAGGAGTGGGAAATTTATTTACCATGCTGCCTTTGTGATCCTTATGAACTCTTGGGGATTGTGCATTTTGCGGGTAGTTCCTAATCATCACATCATTCCCTCAGCCTTGGAAGATGCTTAGGTCAACTTCAACGTACTGGCCACAGATGAGAGGGATCAGGTGGAAAAAGAAAAGATTCATAAGGAAATAAGGATAGAAGTTACTGGTTATCTTAGACAGAACTTTAAGTTGATGGGATTTACTTCTACTGCTAAGCCTGGGATTCCTAACACATGCTGGTATCAATGTTACAGGTTGTTCTCATACTACTGTATAGTTCCACTGCTTAAAGACATCCTGACAATGGCTCATAGAGGTAGAATACATACAGGAAAAGAGTGAACACAGTTACCTGATTGTTGTGCGTGGAAGGGCCTGCTGAAACAGTAAGCTCTTAGCTGACAGCTGAGAACATTGATTTAGGAAGCATCCTCACTCTTTTCGAACTCCTAAGAGTGACATGGTTCCTAAATCAATTTTTGCAGAGTGATTCATACTGACCACTTTTTCTTCTATATGTTTGGAATTTTGTTGCATGCTAGGTAGAGGGTGCCTATATAACTAATCACAATGAAAAAAGTAAACTAAAAATAACTTCCTTTCTTTTTTAATTAATTAATTTATTTTTTGTTGAAAAAAAATGTCTGCCTCCTCCCCACCTCCCATTTCCCTCCCCCTCCTTCCACTCCTCTCCCTCTCCCCACTCCTCTTGCCCTCCCCTTACTCCATTCCCCCTCCCTCTCGAGTCTGAAGATTCCCTGGCCTTTGGGAAGTCCAAGGTCCTCCTCTGTCCATCCAGGTCCAGGAAGGTGAGCATCCAAACAGGCTAGACTCCCACAAAGCCAGTTCATGTATTAGGATCTAAACCTAGTGCCATTGTCCTTGGCTTATCATCAGCCTTCATTGTCCACCATGTTCAGAGAGTCCGGTTTCATTCCATGCTTATTCAGTCCCAGTCTATCTGGCCTTGGTGAGCTCCCAATAGATTAGCCACACTGTCACAGTGGGTGGGTGCACCCCTCGCGGTCCTGACTTCCTTGCTCAGGTTCTCCCTCCTTCTGCTCCTCATTTGGACCTTGGGAGCTCAGTCCCGTGCTCCAATGTGTGTCTCTGTCTCCATCTCCATCTATCGCCAGATGAAGTTTCTAAGGTGATATGCAAGATATTCATCAGTATGGCTATAAAATAGGGTCATTTCAGGTTTCCTCTCCTAAGTTGCCCAAGGTACGAGCTGGGGACATCTCCCTGGACACCTGTGAGCCCCTCTAGAGTCAAGTCTCTTGCCAACCCTAAGATGGCTCCCTTGATTAGGATATATACTTTCCTGCTCCCATATCCACCCTTCCTTTATCCCAAACATCCCATTCCCCCAAGCTCCCCCCATTCTCCCCTTCTCACTTTTCTCATCCCATTTCCCCTTACCCCCATCCCACCCCACCCCCACGTTCCCAGTTTTTTTCTGGTAATCTTGTCTACTTCCCATATCCAGGCTGATGACTATATGTTTTTCTTTGGATTCACCTTTTTATTTAGCTTCTCTAGGATCACAAATTATAGGTTCAATGTCCTTTGTTTATGGCTAGAAAACGATTATTAGTGAGTACATCCCATGTTCATCTTTTTGGGTCTGGGTTACCTCACTCAGGATAGTGTTTTCTATTTCCATCCATTTGCATGCAAAATTGACTATGTCATTGTTTTTTACTGCTGAATAGTACTCTAAAATGTATATATTCCACACTTTCTTCATCCATTCTTCCATTGAAGGGCATCTAGGTTGTTTCCAGGTTCTGGCTATTACAAATTATGCTGCTATGAACATAGTTGAACAAATGCTTTTGTCATATGGGCATCTCTTGGGTATATTCCCAAGAGTGGTATTACTGGATCTTGGGGTAGGTTGATCCCGAATTTCCTGAGAAATTGCCACACTGCTTTCCAAAGTGGTTGCACAAGTTTGCATTCCCACCAGCAAAACTCAAGTCCAAATGGATTAAAGACCTCAATATTAGTCTGAACACACTGAACCTGATAGAAGAGAAAGTGGGAAGTACTCTACAACATATGGGCAAAGGAGATCACTTCCTATATATCCCCAGCAGCACAGACATTAAGGACAACATTGAATAAATGGGACCTCCTGAAACTGAGAAGCTTCTGTAAAGCAAAGGACACTGTCACTAAGACAAAAAGGCAACCCACTGACTGGGAGAAGATCTTCACCAACCCTGCAACAGACAAAGGTCTGATCTCCAAAATATGTAAAGAACTCAAGAAACTAGACTGTAAAATGCTAATCAACCCAATTATAAAATGGGGCACTGAGCTGAACAGAGAATTCTCAACAGAAAAATGTTCAAATGGCCAAAAGACACTTAAGGTCATGCTCAACCTCCTTAGCGATCAGGGAAATACAAATCAAAACAGCTTTAAGATACCATCTTACACCTGTCAGAATGGCTAAAATCAAAACCACCAATGATAACCTTTGCTGGAGAAGTTGTGGAGGAAGGGGTACACTCATCCAATAACTTCCTTTCTGAATCTTATAGATTATCTTGGGGAAGAAATGTTGAAATGCTGCAGATACGCTTATGAATTTTCATTGCTATGGGGAGACTATACCGTGGCACTTCCTGGGAGGTAGAGAGCAAAAGGAGGCCTTCTTGTGAATTCTTACACATTCTGCCTATATCCTTTTCCCCTTATTACCAATCTATACATCCTATTATCATTTGCATAATTCTTAGCCCTGAATAGAACTATGTGCTGGGGTACATATTTTCTTATTACATTTGAAGTGTAGATATGTTGAAATTACAATTACACTGACCAATGCTTTTAAATTACGTCAGATAGTACACCTGCTGCCAATTTCTTATCTAACATCTTGATAACAAGCACATGTATTATACCTCATGTAAAATAATTATACATTTAAATATTAATATTGTTCATGGAGATGATTAATTTCCTTTGAAATCCTAACTATTTCAGTTGTTACATTGCTCTGAGTGCCTGACCCTGACAAGTTGCCAATAAGATTCACCAGACTGCCTAAGAGATCTTCATATAAAGATATTTAAGACTCCTCTTGAGGAGGACACAGTGACATACACCTATAATCCCAACGCTTGGGAAGGTAAGCAGGAGTAATTCCGGGAGTTGGAGACCAACCTAGGATACATTCTGAGTTCAGGCCAACCTTAGCAAGAGAGGAAGACCCTGTCTCAATTTTTTAAAAAGACCCCTTTAAATGAATTTTTATATTGGACCAGGTTAGCTGATTACTAATAGGCAATGTGTTTCTTCAAAGTGAATAGATTTATAAAGTCTTGAATTTTATCTGCGACAAGGAAGAAATAGTTTTATAGATTATATTTAAAGGAGTTGCTAGAGGCAACTTCATAATTACAAGTCAGGATGGTGTAATTTCATAGTTACCAAACAGTGTACCTAAATGGTGGGATATAATTAGGGTTTTATGGTCAAGTTGAACTTTTTGAAATGATGATGCCCCCCTGACAGAATGTGGGCCTATTATGGAACTTTAGTCCAGACCCATAATTGTATATAGAAAAATTCAAAACTCAAGCTATGAAAATATTTTTTTTCATTTTCAAAACATAAATTACCTTGTGAGTCTCAAGTAGGAAAAACGACAATCTTTTATGTAGTTAATGGAGGTAGAAATGAGTCTAGACAAAATAACTTTTCTTTGGCACTGACAAACTGTTAAATCTCTTGAAGTTACTTATAAACATACCTTCAGTTATGTTAGCTACATTAAAAAATTGAAGATGCAGCTGTGCGGTGGTGGCGCACGCCTTTAATCCTAGCACTTGGGAGGCAGAAGTAGGCAGATCTCTGTGAGTTCGAGGCCAACCTGGTCTACACGAACTAGTTCCAGGACAGGCTCTAAAGGTACAGAGAAACCCTGTCTTGAAAGACCAAAAAAAAAAAAATGAAGACGCATACACCAAGAACACACTCTCTAATTAATGCTTAATGCTTTAAATTTTATTAAAACTTACTGTTATAAATTTGATTTGACTGGGTCAATGGAAAGAGAAGTTGCATTTGTGAAATTAGCTTGTTAGCATAGTACTGCGATCTTAAAGATATATGGAGTTATGTTATTGTTAGCAAATGTTTTCCTTTATAAGGAACCAGTGTGGAGCAGAGGGGGTTTTACATTGTCTATAACTAAAGTATTTCTTCAATCAAATACAAATATACTATGCATGTGAAAAATACAAGAAAGTTTGCTTTCACTATACTTAGCACTCTCCTGCCTACAGCTACCATTTTCTTCTTCTATGGGAGAGTGCACTTGAGTGGCCCACATGCCTTCACAACTGTGCGCAGAGCATTTCCAGCATCATGTCATCCATGCTGACTGCGCCAATGATGGGTCTGAAAAAGAGTTCAGTGATGGCGTCAGTACTGATGAATCTCAGCAGGAAAAGGGCGCTATTCAGTTCAGCCGATCTGATCTGGTATTCTCTCTGCATCATCCTGATGTGCTCGGTGAGGATCTGCTGGGTTCTCCACTGAAGGCCCTGGATGTATTTCACGCACTGCAGGCCAGGCAGATCTGGAAGTAGAAAAATCACATGATTTCAAATAGCTCAATACAGAGATCTTACGTTTTTATTCAACATTAGATTTTTTTTGTCCCTTTCCAGTTAAAAAGGGCTCCAGCTTCTTGATTAAAAGTGCTTTCTGGGGGCAAGAATAACATGATAAAAACAGACCTAAGTTTTCAGAAACAACACTTCTAAGAATGAAAGAACATGCACTGATTTCTATTGAATGTGCAGTAGGTTTGAGCACATTTAGACAACACTGGTGGCGAGCCAACAAAAGTACACTTAGAATATAACTGAATGCATCACAGCTCCGGATCATGTTCTGTGAAAAGAGAAAGAAACTGATGTTATTTCAAGAGAAATATACCTATGAAAAATATACCAATTGATAATGATATGAAGTTTTGCCAGGTTGCAACTATTTTACCATTCCTTTCCACAATTATACCTACTTCCAGTCATGAGATTGTAACCCTCAAAACCACGAACTTCTGTGTTTTGTATTATTGGACTCCAAGGTGATGTTTACTTCAGAGGTTCATAATGAATTAAATGCTAAGGATTAATATTTTACTCACTAACCATGCTTTCCAAATTGGAAAAAAGTTTTAAAAATATGATTCTAATTCATGTTCCAAAGGGTTCTTTTGGAGAAAAGTACTGACAGAAAAGTCTTTTTAGAAGTATCTTCTTAGTGGTATTAAAAGGTTCAAAGATAGACATAAAAGCATCACAGAGTGTAAGATGATTTGAAAGTAACTTTGAAACAGATTTAGTTAAATGATGATATAATTTTCCTTCCTTTTTCTACAAAATTTAAAAAATTCAAATTAAAACATGATGCTTTAAAAATCAAAACCATGACAGAAAAGAAACATTCCTATTATAGACACATATCAAATCATAAAAAGGAACACAATAAACACTTATCTAGATTACAATTCTAACTAAAACAATCCACGTATTAACATCCTCCTTTCGGTTCTGTCCTGAAACTCAAGCTTTAATCTCTATCTGATTGTGTTTATATCCCACTGACAAAGCTTCTCTAGGTCTACTTCCAGTTTGCCAAAGCTTCGTTTTGTGAAGGCACCCAGTCACATTTCACAGCACAGTCACTGGCCTTCTCCTTAAAGTGACAAGTTCTTTTTCTTTGCATTAAAAAAAAAATCTTTTCAGGGTACAAACAAAGAGGGTTCCTTATGGCATTCTCATTTGTACTGTTTTGTTTGGCCCTTCTTTCCAACTCCTCTTCACATCTTCCTGCCCCACCCTGGTACCTGTACCCTTCTACCCACACAAAACTTCCCTTCAGTGGAGATAGATAAAACTGCTGGACTCCACAGTTTACATAGCACCTTAGCCTTTACTTAGCTCCTTATGTTAAAACCTAGTTACATGTTCATATATAATTTAAAACCTTGTGTATCTTTGTTATATGTAAAGTTTTAAACATAAAAACAAGGGGATACAGAAAGGTAATAAGGAAAGAGGCCCCATGTTCTATAGACGTCACACCTTGCACAAATGTGGGTGCATTATTATTATTTAAAAACATACAGTTTGGCGGGATACACTCCTATTGGGAGAGGACTCAAAAATAGAGGAAGAATGTGAGTGAGGAGAGAGGGAAGGAAGGAGGGAGGAGAAGGGAGGAAGGTGGGAGGAGGGAGGAGTGTGCGTTAAGGGGAGGCAAAGGCTATGAAACAGGGTCAAGGAAAGTGGGAAACTCCTGGAAATACCAACTTCTGAAAGCTAAGACCTTGGTCTCCACTTTGAATCTCAATAGAGCAGGATTAACAATTGCTGTAAAGAGGGAGAAAACTGTTTCTCATGTGGTCTCAAAAAAATCACCTGAGCGCCTGGCGGTGGTGGTACACGCCTTTAATCCCAGCACTTGGGAGGCAGAGGCAGGCGGATCTCTGTGAGTTCGAGACCAGCCTGGTCTACAAGAGCTAGTTCCAGGACAGGCTCCAAAACCACAGAGAAACCCTGTCTCGAAAAAAAAAAAAAAAAAAAAAAAAAACCACCTGAGCTACTTGTGTTTTGCAGACTTGCAGAATCTGGGCGGGCTGAACTACTAACTAACTCCTGAAGGGGAGGAACTTAGAAAGACTTATCACCCCCCCTCCATCCCCCCCCCTGCACACAACACAAACTCTTCTTAAAGGCACATTTGGAAAACAGGAATGTAAGCAGAGCATGTGTGAAATGAGCAAAAATGATTTGTTGTTTTTAAAAGTTATGTTACTGAACTTCACGGGCAGCTAAAGAGGGAAGAGAGAGCCATGTCCCACGAAGGCAGAAACTTGTGTAGCAGCAGATAATAAAACTAGAGGGGGGGGGGCAAGTAAAAAGCTTACTCCTCACCCAATCCACTTAGTACGGAGTTTCTGCTCACCCACTTGGCAGGGTATTCAGGATGTGTCCGTCAGCTTCGCATCAGGAGGCGTCACGTGGGCTCCAACACGCCTATAGCCGCTGAAAATTCCTAAGTGTCTGTGTGTAGGGATGGTGCTTTTCTGACCTGGAGAGACAGTGCACAAGGCTTACCTGGGTTAAAGAGTACGGTCCCCTTCAGATAGGCGTACTCCTTGGTATCGATGTTCAGACTCCAGCACTTGATAAAGAAGCTCTTTATGGCTTGGATTGCAGCAGCTGAGGGCAGGTGCACAGCCTCCGCGGATGGCTGCTCTGTGGTCAGGGTATCTGCAGGCTCTGCGCCCTCGGCCTCCTGCTGCCTGGTAGTGAGCATCTTCTGCAGCACGCTGGGCTCAGAGATCTCCATCATCTCGAAGTGCAGGTGATCTTGGGCCAACTCAAGCATGAGTAGGGGCGCCCAACAGCTCCGTACCAGCACCAGCTGCTGATCCAGGGGCAAGATCTGGAAGCAGGGCAGGTACTTGACGAAGCGCAGCGTCTTCAACAGGCCAGCTGATGCTGCCTCGCACACCACCTGTGGATTTTTGAGTGCCAACGGACGCTGCACGCCAGACGAGGCATCCCACAAGGGGGCCCTAGGCTGCTCTTCCAGATCGGCGGGCATTTGATCCGCGTTCTCGGGTGTGCCAGAGGCAATGCCGCTCTGCTGGGGCTGCTCTTCACCGCACACGTAGCTGCGGTACAGGACCGCCAAGGCCTGTGCTCTCTGCAGCCCCTCAGGGCCATGCACACTCTGCGTACAGTAGGACAGCTGCCACCACTCGCCTCCACAACGTGACTCGGGAGCTTCCGGAGCCACGTGCGTCTGCTTGGCGCTAGTGAGCAAGCTGTACAAGATGCTGCCCTGTCTTGGGTGCTCCTCTCCGCAGAAGCAACAGCGATACAGGAGTGAGGGGGCCCGGCCAGCCGGCGGCCCCTCTCTGCCCACCAGGGGCTCGGCGCTGCCGCAGGCGCAACCCCAGCACGGAGCTCCGAATCGCGCTCTGGGCGCCTCGGTCACTGCATTTGACTGCTTGGCGCTGGTGAGCATAGAGTAGAGGATGCTGCCCTGGCGCGGGTGGTTCTCCCCGCAAAAGCAGCAGCGGTACAGGAGGGGCATGGCTTGCCCGCCGGGCAGTCCCTCCCCACCCACGACGGACTGAGAGCCGCAGGCGCAACCCCAGCACTGAGCCCCCAAGCGCACCTTGGGCTCTTCCGGAGCTGCCTGCTTCTGCTTTGCACTCATCAGTAGATTGTAGAGGATGCTGCCCTGCCACGGGTGGTCCTCACCCGCCATGGCCAGAGGCTCCTGCTGCCCGTTCTGCCCAGTGGCTGCCGCCTGGGACTTATTTATACTGAGCGCGCACGCAAGCGCGTCCGCCTCCTCCGCCTGGACAAGGGCGCAGAGTGGGGGGGGTGCGCCTTTGCGCTTGCACGTGTGCGCTCCTGACCTCAGAAGTTCAAAGGGGCAAACACTCCTTAGAAGCTGGAAATCCAAGGGGAACATCTCAGCGCTGGAGCTCGTGGACCCTCCCTTCCTTCTTCACTCTATCCTTTTTTTCCCCTACCTAGAGAAGAGTAGTGAACCTGGGGCAGCGAGTTAGGGCTCTGTTCCAACTCTTGCCTTTGGACATCTAATCTATTTCCTTTTTTGGGGGAAGAAGTGCTTAAACAGGAAAACGGTCCATTTCTATGGCATCTTTATAAACTTTTATGGAGCGATCACAATTTGTATAACTTGCATTTTGTAAAACGTTTGGAAGGTGAGCTCTCGTTTACTAAGACCTTGAAAAGCGTAGACCCTAGACTAGTAGCGTCAGCATCATACACAGAGGCTGAAATGCTTTCTCTTCAGCCCCAGCCAAACTACCTGCACGTGAGTTTTAATGAAATCCATCCCCAGAATGCACATATGCACTTTAAATGTGAAAATTATTGGTGGAAGCAGTCAATAACAAATGTTCAATTTAATTCAATTAATCACCGATTCTGTCCTGGATGCTTGGGTCAAGGAGCTGGGGGCAGGGGTTGCGAACAGTATGCACTTGTAGCTGAATCGTGAGAACATAACAATCGCAGGGTTGTTACTGTGGGAACTTCTCATTCTTTTGTAGAAGCAGAAAGCTGATTACTGTCCATTTCAAACCTTCCTAAGATACTAATGACAAAAACAAGATTCAGAAAGCCCGAATGCTGGGCATTTTTCTGGGAGCCTCCTTTCTTTAGTTTCACATGAGAATAGGGGATTCTCTTTATTCAGCCGTCTGGCTTTGTGTAACTTGCCAATTCTTATACCCACAAGCCCCCCAACTTTAAGAGCACCAGCCTTTGGCGTTACTGAACAGGAAAGGGGATTAGAACACAGCAATTGGTATGGGACCTCTCTCTCTGGTTTCCATTCTCCCTCTTCCTCTTCTGTTCCCTCCCCGTTCAGTTCTGTGGGGCCATGAAAACATAAGAAAATTGAGGGCACCCTCAGTTTTCCCTGTTGTCGTCTTGACAATTTCATACATGTGCAAACTTTACTGTGATCATATTCGCCCCTATTACCATCACTTAATCACCTTCTCCTGCTGATTTTCTTCTCCTCTTCATCCCAATTCATGTCCCCCTACTTCCTTGTTTTTTATTATTTATCTATTTATTTATTTATTTTTATCTTGTTTAATGTGGATCTTGTATAGGTAGCCATAACTGCTATGTGTTCAAGATGGCAATGATTTTGTTTTGTACAAAAGAAAGAGTTTCGTAACATTCTTCTCTTATAGTCTTTTTGCCATAGCTTATGTAATACACCCTATGTCTTGGAGGCTTGATATGGATGTCACATTTAGGGCAGAGTACTCAACAGTTAATTTGTTTTCTACCTTTGATAGGTCCTATGTTACAGAGGTTTAATTTCTTGCCCCGTCATCTAATGAACTCCATTTAAATCCTGGTTTTGTTATTTTGTAGTTCCATGGCCTTAGGGAACATACTTCTTATTGTTGCTATAAAAAAGTTACCACCAATGTAGTGGTGAACAGCAACACAAATAACATAAATCTATCATATGACAGTTTGAGGAACCAGAAATCCAAAGTCAGTTTTACTAGACTAAAATGGCAGCACCATCCATTTCTGGTGGTTCAAAGGAAGAATCTATTGCTTTGCCTCCTCAGGCTTCTGCCTGCATTCCTTGGCTCTTGGACACATCAGTCCCTCTTCTGTCTCCATATTAACCTCTGATTTTTTTATGAATGTTTGCGATTGTGTTAAATCCACCTACAAAATCCAGAAGGATATTGCCATCTTAAAATCCTAAACTTAATTACATCTACAAAACCTCTTTCACTCCATAAATAAATTCACAGCTTCTTATGACTAGGGCCTGCACACCTATGGGGGGCCCATTGTTCAACCTACCATAGGAAAGTTCCTCAGCACCTTACATGTAAAAAGTAGACAGTAGTATATAGGATATAGTTCTTATATATGAGTTCGTTTGTTTAAAATAGTTAGAAGACTATTAAACATGGTAAGTCTCAGTTTTAGGACAGCAGGGGATACATTATGGAACAAGAAGTAATACTGAAAAGCACTATCATAACGCTGTCTCTCTTGCTGAAGCTCCTCATTCTCCATTCAAGCATTTGTCCCCACTTATCCTCTATATCCCCATTTCCAGATTCAAACTACTCAGGGGTATAGCACAAGTAATAAAAACCCAGGGACAGAAACTGGGCTTCAACCTGAGGGTCAAAAAAGCAAAACAGTCAGCCACTGGCTCTTACCTCTACCTCAGTCTGAAATGGCGATCCTGAGATCCTCCAGGAGTCTCAGAATGAGGCTGAGACTGAGAACTGTCTCCTCCTGTTTTATATTCCTTTCTAGGGCTGGGATTAAAGGCATGCACCACTTGGATTAAAGGCATGCACTGCCCAGTTTCTATGGCAAACTAGTGTGGTTCCTGGGATTAAAGGTGTGTGTTACACTGTCTGGTGTGAAAGACTGGCCAGTGGGGCTGTTTTACTCCCTGATCTTCAGGCAGACTTTATTTATTAAAATACAAATGAAATATCACTACACCTGGGTTGTGAGATCTACAAGAAGAATTCATATTGACAATGTTAACTCATTGCCCATTCCATTATTGTCATTTTGAATATTCAAGCTCCTGCATTAATTATACTTGATATTGCTGCTTAACAATCTTTTTTCTTAACCCCCAAGCAGCCTAGCTAAAACACAGGCTACCCAAGTCTTTCACCTTAATGTCAAAATGCTAGTTATAATTTTTTTCCAGACAAAGATTCTCTGTCTAACTTCCTCAGTTGTCTTGGATCTCACTCTGTAGACCAGGCTGGTCTCAAACTCAGAGAGATCCACTTGCCTCTGCCTCCCAAGTGCTGGGATTAAAAGTGTGCACCACCACCACCTGGCACTAGTTATAATTTTATTTTCTTCTTAGCCTCTGATGATCTGTTTCCTTAGTTAAACAATGCTTAGCAATTGTCTCTCCCAATCCATATCAAAGATGCTTGCATACAAGGAATCTGTCACTCCGTACCTACCAATTAGTTTAATGTTCTACATACAGTAGATCCTCAAAAATGTGCTTGTTGGGCAACTTTAACTTTGGAAAGAAAGAACATCGTAATCTGACAACATAAAGGCAGCCTGTTCCTACACAGTCGCTGTGTTGCTGACTCTTTAGGGAAGAAGCAGACTTTGTTAGATTCATAGCTCCTAGTACAAATGTTGTTACAATCCGTACAGCAAAGCAAAAAGAGAACTGAGTTAGCAGTTAAAAATTAGGACTCCTCTGTTCTCAAGATATAATGGGCTCTCAAAGTGTTCTTTGATTATTATTATTAAGAGATGTGAATTATACGGAGTCATGGCCTTCCTGAGACAATTTTATTAATGCACTTAATATATTTTATCATGCCCACTCCCTATATTACACTCATTTGCTGTCCTTTTTCTCAGTTTCATACAAGAAAGAAAATGTGGCAATCATCATGGCTTATTCTGTCTGACATGTTCATTTTCCTTCCATTCTTTTTTTCTGCAAACAGTATGATTTCATTTTTCTTTATTTCTGAATCAACTGCGCTGTTCATGTGTGCTACACTGTCTTTATTCATTCATCCAGTGATGGACACTGACACTGGTACCATAAGCGTTATTTTTACGAGTGTCATGGTAAGCATGGGTATATGTATCTCTGTTTCCCACTGAATTTGATTCCTTTGGGATATACGCCTAGTAGTGACAGAGCTTAATTATTTGGAAATTCTATTTTTAGGTTTTTTTTTTGCAGAACCTCCATACTGATTCCCATAGGGGTTGAATTACTTGTCACTACCACCAACCCTTATAGGTTAGGTTTCTCCTGTAATTTTGCTGGCATTTGCTGTTTTCTTTCATCATAAGAAACATTATTACTAAATGAAAGAGAGCTCCAGGGTAGATTTAACTTGCATTGTCCTGATGTCTAAGGACATGGAACTTTTTTCACATATATTTATTGTGTTTCTTTTGAAAACTGTCTGGTTGGAGCATTTTTCATTAATTAATTGGATTATTTGGAGCTTGGGTATGTAAAATTTTTAATTCTTTATATAGTTTAGATATTGAGCCATTGCCAAATACATAATTCAATTCAATGAATCACCCTTAGGTTAGCTTTTTCTGTCATGAAATGTGGACAAATTTCTATAAATCAATATTTGATGTGGGATTCTCCTCTGTCTCTGCCTACTTTGTTAAGCCTTTAAAAGACTTTTATATCTTCTTCTCACTCTGGTGATTTATAGAAACGTTTGCTGCCCCTTTGTTAAGTACAAATGGGAATATAGTAATCTAAATGTATATTCGTTTGCATCTGATGTTCTGCCATTTAGCAGAGTAGTACGTAAAATAAAACATTACAAGCTATTTTTTTCCTGTTTATTTTGTTCTGAAACAGAATCTGATATATCTCAGGCTGGCCTCAATCTGCTGTGTACTCAGGAATGACCTTGAACTTCTGATTCTCCTGCCTCTGCCTTTTGAATATTTGTATTATAGGCATGCATGACTACAATAGGTTTGAGCAGGGCAGGGGACTGATCTCAGGGGCCTCAGGAATGCTAGGCAAGTTGTCTAACAATTAAGTTACAGTCCTGGCTGTGAAGTAATTGTAATATGTGCACCTTAACTGAATGCCTTTCAAGGATTTCATTAAGAATATTTTATTTTATTTACTATGTTTTAAAATAGCCTAGAAACTTAAACCCATTTTGTCTTACTTTAATTATAGATAACTCTTACGTATTTGGTGCATTTGAGTCTGGATTTTACGTTAGTGTATGTGACTGGAACTTGAGAGAAAGGTTAATTTGTAATGTGCTCATTGTTCCTGTTCTTTCTCAGTAGCTGAGTCTTCTAGTTTTTTCACATTTTCCCTTGAAGTGGTGATCTGATCTTCTATTTACAACTCTGAAGGACTTTCTGAGCTCTTTGGATTGACTGTTTCTAAAGAGAGATTGCCTGTTTGTCCTTCAGAAGTATTCATCCTTGGAAATGTCAGGAGAAAACTGACTTCATATTTCCACTTTCCATTTTTTTTTCGAACAAATGGCCCTTGGGAAGCAAAATCATCCAAATACACCAGTGTGTTTTGCTAGCCTGCTGGGCACTACAGGATTAGCAAAGACATAACCTTCTAAGGGAGACACAGAATTTCTCATTTGATTTGTTCCATAGTCTCAGGCCACTATGATAGTAAGACAAAAGGACACTTATCAAATTAACCTGTCATATGCTGAGTCTGTCCCTAACTGCAATTCAGATAAAACCTATATTACCTTCTAGATGAGCTATCAAAAAAGTAATCAACCATCTTAAGGGTTGATTCCAGTTGCTGAGTTGAAATTAGAACTTTCCTAATCACTGTGATCCTGAAATATTCTAAAAGCAACTTTCTGTTTATTGTTGCTCTCAGTGATTGAGGGAGCCATTATGAGGCTAGTAAGAAACCTGGCTCTAGAGAAATTCCCAGGAATTCACAAGGATGACCCCAGGTAAGACCCTAAGCAATAGAGGAGAGGGGGCCTGAGCTGGCCTTGCCCTGTAGTCAGACTGATGAGTATCTTAAATGTCACCATAGAACCTTCATCCAGAAACTGATGGAAACAGAAGCAGAGACCTGCATCCGAGCACTGGACTGATTTCCCAAAGTCCAGTTAAAGAGTGGGAGGAGTGAGAATATGAGCAATGAGGTCAAGACCATGATGGGTTCACCCACTGACACAGTCTACCTGAGCTAATGGGAGCTCACCAACTCCAGTGGGACTGAGAAGGAAGGAACAAGCAAACTAGCCCCTCTGAAATGTGGTTGACAGTTGCATGGCTGGGGCAGACTGAGGAGCTACTGACAGTGGCACCAGGATTTATCCCTAGTGCTTGTACTGGTGTTTGGGGGAACCTACTCTTTTTGGAGGGATACCTTGTTTAGCCTAGATATTGTAGGGAAGGCCTTGGACCTTCCCCCTAGAGCAATGTGCCTTACCCTTTCTGAGGAGTGGATGGCGGGAGTGGGAACTTGGATTGGTATGTATAATGAAAAGAGATAGTTTGTTTTCTTTTTCAAATGAATGAACAAATAAATAAATAAATAAAAGCAAATTTCTTAATCAACCACCAAATGTAACATTCGTCAAACTGATTTACTTTTTACTAAATCTACTGATTTTTTAAATCCATATTCATGCCAGATGTTGGTAAAAGTATCTATTTGGTGAACTTGACCAACTTACAGTTTTGAAAATGATTGTCTCATTGACTTGGCTGTTTGCAAGGAGACCAATTCAACTGATAGGACAAAGTTAGAAAATGGTTACTCCATTGACATCCAGGGTTTCTGATAGCAATTTTAGTGACAGACTTCTGTCCTATATGAGGCTGTAATTCCTAGGAAATTTTGTTTTCCCCTCTGGCTTTTCTTAGCAACTTATTCTTCACAATCATCACATCTACGCTGCCGGTGAAAAGGCATATTGAAAGCACATATAACTCGAGAATGCAACAACGAGCGAGGAATTTCTTCCATAGTTACTTCTCCTTTACTTTCATTAAGTTGCTCAGCCTTTATGCCTTTCACCTGATTGTGTGGTTTTTAACAATTAGGTCAGTCCTTCAGTGTGTTGAATACTGATTGCCTGTCTTAACAAAATCAGCTTTTAGTTTAACTCTCAGTACTGTGAGGGCAAACACATTTTATTTGCTTGCTGAGAAGATACAAAATAATGTTATATATCTTTAAGAAACATTAGCAGTACCTCAGAAATGTGAATTGTTAGAGCTAGATGGTGAGGTAAGTCAGTAGCATTAGGTTTTCTGAAATTATGTTTCCCAATTATACCAAATTTGTGCATTGAAAAGGCTCTATACGTTTACATTACAAATGTGCTGAACAGTAAGAGATCCCTGCAGTCCATGTAAGTCATTCAGGCCTCGTGTCAACAATCTCATTATTTTCTTTGAGTAAACAACAGCAAACAGAAATGAAAAAAAAATTCACCAGATACAATTCATTTTTTTTTTTTGCAGCAAAGCAAATTATGGGTAATGAAGAGAACTAGAAATTTCACTTCCAAGCTGATATTTTTGCCATGATGAATAGTTGGGTTTTAAAAAGAAAGGAAGAGCCAAAACTAATTCTAAATACCCCCAAACAAACTGACTCAGCTCAAGGTCTCAGAAACAAGTTATGAGATGAGGACTTCCCTGAGAGATGATTTCCGGAACAATAATGAAGGTATAGGAAATATGAAATTGGAACCACGGAAACACCAGAATGATAGTGTGTTACCATGGCCACTATTAAAGGAACCAAAGGAGTTTCTATTGGTATTCCAAGAGATGTATAACAGAATGCTTTCCAGAATTATCCACCACAAAGAACACTGAATTAGCAATAAGTTTCTATTCCATTAGGTTAAACGTCCTCTTCAACTATGAATTTATAGTGGTACAAAATAAGTCAGTATGAAGTAAGTCACAGTGGCATGAGGGGGGCTAGTTAACCACCTGCACTATAATCAGAGGTCTAAAACAGAAGAAACTAGGGAAGGGATGAGAGGCATGCCAGGGGAAATTTGTGGCCTATCATCCAGAACTGGTTGCCAGGAGATGACTCCAAGTAGATAGGGCACAGTTGATTCAAGTAATACAATAAGCACATCGGCACGCCTCTGCTGAGCTTGTTCAGTTTTGAAAACCACGTTGCCATTATACTCTAAGATATTCAGGTTTTTAAGGAAGTGGGGCTTGAGGGGAGAAAGCAGGCAAGAACATTTACCCGTAACTGGATAATCATTTCCCCTAACTAACTCTTTTCCTTTCTCAACCCTCCTCCTCCAGATGATGAAAAAGACAATTTACAAACAACATAATAGTCATTTCCCGAACCAGCTCCAACTTTGAAATATTCAGAGTTGAGGAATTTCTCAGTACCTTGGGTCTATGTACACATTTCTGAGATGAAACTTTGCACAAACCTCCTCTAGACTTGGTTACACAGATTCTGTGCTAAAATGTGATCTGGGGAGCCGGGCAGTAGGGGCTCATGCCTTTAATCTCAGCACTCGGAAGGCAGAAGCGGGCAGATCTCTGTGAGTTTGAGGCCAGCATGGTCTACAAGAGCTAGTTCCAGGACAGGCTTCAAAGCTACAGAGAGAAACCATGTCTCAAAAAACCAAAAAACATAAAAAAAAAGCCAAAATCAACCACAAAAAACACCAAAAATCAAACAAAAAAAGTGATGCACGAACCCTAATACCTCATTTTAATGTGAGTTATCCTTGACTTATGCTCCCATAAAAGTATAGCCCTTACCATACTAAAGAACCTGACTTCTTCTTTCCAACTCTATCACTTGCTTTTTATGCCCTTGTTATCTGATCTCCTTGACAGTCCTCAAATTATAGCCTTCCACATCACTTGACTTCTTCTTACTGCCATCAGGTCTTACATATGCTCTTCCTGAGCCCCTAGTCAGAAATGCCACTTCTGAACTCTTTATCCATACTGCCTGATTCCATCCGCAGTTTTCTTGGCTGCTATTACTGAGCATACTTCTTCATTGAATTCTTTTTTGATTAGTGGACTTTACTGCAAGAATATTCATCCTATGAAAACAGGGACTGAAGCACTCTGTTCCATTTCTAGAACGAAGAGCAGGTCTTAGAGTATGGAACACGATGGATAATATGGCCTGATTATTCTCCCTGTTTTCTGTGCATGGCCGAATTAATGGAATTTCTTTCCATTCTCTTGTTGGCTGAGCAAATCCTTGTTATTCTATGGGCAATTCCATAGTTACTCACCTAAACAATTATCAAGCACCCACACCTGCTCTTCCTCTGTGTCTGCCCTCTCTTCTCTATGAGCCTTGTTCAGTGCTCTGTAAGGTAGAAATTACCTTTCTCAAAACTGATTCAGTAGTTATTCAGCAATATTAGCATTTAATGTTAACATTCTACAAGTAGGAGAGAATGCAGGTGAATGAGAACTGAAATATTTTATAATAATTCTGCTAAGATTCCCAATCCTCGAAACACTACATTATATTCTGGTGTTTCTCTTGTATCTAGATTTTTTTTAATTTTTATTTATTTATTTATTTATTAAAGATTTCTGCCTCCTCCCCGCCACCGCCTCCCATTTTCCTCCCCCTCCCCCAATCAAGTCCCCCTCCTTCATCAGCTCGAAGAGCAATCAGGGTTCCCTGACATGTGGGAAGTCCAAGGACCACCCACCTCCATCCAGGTCTGTATCTAGATTTTTGTGCAAGAAGAAAGTAGCTTGTGTATTACTGGAATCTTTTAAGTCTGTAAATAAGCTTTAATTTAATAATAAATGTCTTTTTTTTAGACAGCAAAGGTCATACCAAATAGACTCAACTTGTTAAATGGGCTGAACTTGTTTAGCATCTGTTAAAAGTTCACTTAAGGTTTTTATTATGACTATATATTGATTTGCTAGGTATCCTTTGAAAGTTCTTTGATTAAAGGTCAGTAGAGCATATCCTTTCACATTTCATGGCCATTAAGTCCTATTAAAAGGGTAAATTGTATAATGCATTGCTTCTCTCTGTGCAAACCTCAGCTGTATTTTATTAAAGTGGAGCATATAGTGCTTTTCATTAGCACTCAGTCACTTACATATAATAAGAAAGGGAGGCCCAAACAAGTATACTTAAGTAAATTTCTAAATATAGCCCTTAGAGTCTGAGGAAGACGTACAATATTCTGTGATATCACAAATTATAGTATTTCATTTAAAACACAATATATTTTATACACTTTTAAAACTTCATTATATGAAATTCTCATAGAATTAATTAAAATATTAAACCACTGTTGCGGGAGGTCCTCCCACTCCTCCAGCCTATCACCGCTGAGGTACCAGCCCACTGGGGCGTGGTGTCTCTCCCTTTAAAAAAGCGGCCACTTCCCTCTCCTCGCTGATACAATATATATATATATATATATATATATATATATATATATATATATATATATATACCACGAAAGTAAAATACTTTATGCAGAAAAAGGGAGACAGGGAGACTCTTACAGACTGTTAGTGGAGATTGCAGCTTAGTGCAGTTATGGAAAGCAGTATCCATGTTCCTCAAAAACATCATACATTACTACTATATGGTCCCCCAAATACCAGTACTGGATATGTATCTATGGAAAATGAAATCAGCCTATCAAAGAGATATTTATAATACTATAGTTATTGAAGCATTATTCCTTGTAGCCAATACATGGAATTAGTGAAGATGGTCATCAACACATAAATAGATGAAAGCAGTGTAGTACTCACACACTGGGATATTATTCATCATAATAAATAGTGAAATGCTATTAGTGGCAGCATGGATAGAACCAGAGGATACTACAATAAGTGAAATAATTGAGATATAGACAAACAAATTCTGTACGTTCTCACTCACGTGTGAAAACATGAATTTTGATTTTATAGAAATAGAGTAGAAGACTGGTTACTTAAGTTTATGCATGATAGAGGAAGAGAAAAATAGACAGAAATTAGATAATAGGTACCAAAACACCATTGCAAAAGATTAAGTTCTGATATTTTACATCATAAAGTGAGAATTATAACCCCAAACAATTTATTATGGATTTTACAAAGAGCTAAAAGACAGTATTTGCAAGGTTACTACAATGGAGAGTGGTAAATTGCAGATGGAAATGTTAATTGTCTGGTTTGATCAGTACATATATGCATGCACAGAAATATATTCAATACATTTAATTATTGGGCTACTTAAATGTTCCAAAATGCCTCTATAATATAGATATTCATAATACACTATGTTACATTAAAGTGTGAGGATCTCTCTGTAAACCTTGACTGTTCAAATACGGCTGACATTTGGTATTGTCTGGAGACCTTATAAAATTACTGAGGCTCTGGTTACATGAAAACAGGATATGCCCTGGACACAATTTGATAAGAAGCAGACCAGACAAGTAACCCCAATAAACAGCTATATTTGAGAATAATGGGTGTAAAAATAAAACCCAATATTGTCTTTTTTGTATTATAATAATGTAACGAAATCATATTTCCAATAGGGAAGTCTTCATAAAACAAAAATAAACCTTAAAATAATACTTGTAATCAATGGGAATAGTATATCCTATGCCTACATCTATATCGTTCAGCTTATCATATTAGCAAAATGATAAGATGGGACAGAAATTGTGGTACTAGTGAGTAACACTTGAAACTTGGGGTGATGGACAGGTTATACTAGACCCTGAGAAGTAAAAGAACATAGGGTCTTCATAGCAAGAGTACACTATACAAAGTAGTATAGAAAAAAGTCAGTACTAAACTTTCCCTTGGAAAATATAGATTCCAGGAAACTACGAGTGAATCCCTTGTGTTCTTCTAACTTGTTGAGAGCATCCGTATACTTACATATCACCTAAGAGAAGGCCAAGTCCTATGACTGCCTTAGCTTGGATCCTCATCATTCCACCAATGTGGCAGCTATTACAAGGAAGGATGCCTCAGGTTCCCTGGACAAGTCTGATGTCAACGAAACAGGTTATGTAAGCCTCCTAGTAAAAGAAAGGCATTCTCATGTTATCTAACACAGTACTACCCACACTGCAGAAAGTTTCTGTTCCTCATGAAATGAATTTGTATCATAGAAACTTACACTCTTCATTAAAAATGTATCAATGTGTTAAAATATTAATAATCGTCTACTCTCAGAGTAAATTTTGAAATAATGACACTTTCTTATATTAAAAAATTCACTCCTAAACTTTAACTTCAAAGTTGTAGACCTAAGTCTCGTGGTAGCACTATTTTAGCTCGCACAGGGAAATACATTGTCAGGACTAGTTTTTAATTACATGGAATAGCAGAGAAAGGAAAAGCCGTATATAAAGTTCCCCTACTGTATACAAGCAATTCATGGTTCAACTATATTCACCAGTCTTCTCATATTAAAACTACAATCCTCATGTTCAGCTCTCTGATGACACTAAACCACTTGCACAGAGTATGATCAATTGTTTTGCTCATTACTCCAAGGAAGGAATAAAAATATAATACTGAGATCAGAATCAACTAGTCAGATGAGATGGGTCAAATTTTCACATTTTAAAATCAGGATCTCTAGCATCCCCCTGCTCAATACAAAAAGAGTTTTGAGGTCCTGGTTTTGTTTTCCATTTTCCAGTCAAGTGAGTTAACAGGCCTTAACTTTTTTCTTTTCTGTACTAACATTATCTAAATAAGCACTTGATGGAAGAAGAGTCAACTCTGCTTCATAAATGCTAACAAAAACAAATCAAGGAAAATAAACTACTACTGATATATTTCTTTCATTCCAAATGGAACATGGTTGTACTTTGGACACATTCATCCCATGGTATATTAATTTCTTAAGGTGTGACGAATATGTTATTTAAGTCCCATAAAACCTACCATTTCTTTTACTTTACATGTTCCATGGATGGTTTTCTATGTTATTCTGTGCCTATTAATTCTATGATGGGCTTCAAAGAAACTGTTCTATCCAAGAGATGCTTGGTGGAATAATTAATTTAATTAGGGCACCTTGCAGGAGCATTGGTGACATTTAGGTGGATAAACCGCCAAGGAATGCCTTGTATATGTTTATATGTCTGTGTTGTGAACACTACCTATCCCCTATGATTTATGCACCAATCCAAATGCCTATATATCTTAAGGGGAGGATTCTTGTAAACCCCTTTTGTGTTCCTTCATGAACTCTCTCCCTTCCACTGATCTTCTGTGAGTCATCCCAGTTGCTGAGAGCTCAAATGGAGCATAGCCGTGCAATGCCTGGATGTTTTACAACAGTATTTAAAAAAAAACCTGACTCTCTTTTTTCTTTCATTTATAGACATAAAAACATTTGAATTGACTATTCTGCAACAAATAGTATGGCAGAAGAGAAATTATGGAGTCAGCCATGATTTTTAGGTTTCTACCATACTAAGAGCATATACTTTCCTTTGGTTGGAGGAGCAAAATTCTTCAAATGCTGATATCATAGTAGCTTTAGAGTTTCTATATATCCATAATCGTGCCACAGACATTATGAAGAGCAAAAAAAATCATATCTTAGTAAAGTAGATTTCTATTATCTTTTATAGTAGTGTATCATTACAATATTTTTGATACAGTTTTTAATTCTGATTAATTTACATAAAATGTGTATGTAACAAAAGAGTTGGATAGATTAAAATGCAGGATTATATACTCTTTTATTCCTTATTATGATAATTATTGAATATCTCTCAAGACCTTGTATAATATTTCTTCTTTCATTGTATCCAAATGTTCATTTTAATCACCCTCTCACATCCCTTTTGGGGTTTTTTTGTGAGATTTTAATATAACTCTGACATTTTTCCTTCATTTTTTTTTGCCCCAAACTCTCCCACATTCCTCTTCCTATTCTCTGTCAAATTAATAGCTACTTTTCCACTAATTGTTATTGCATAACATATGTATTCCTACCTTCTTTTAAAAACTTAGTTGGGTATGGATAAATAAGTTTTTGACAACCAGTCATTCAATTCAAAACAACAGTTCCTTTAACAGAATAGAATTTCTGGTCTGTTTTACCTACAATTGACCTGTATGAAAATTCCTGGCTCTTAAGTAATTTCAATATTTTTTTAGGATTTAGCATGGGCACCATTCTATAGTTTCTCTCCGATACTGTTACAAGCCTTCCAGTCAAAATGACAACTTTCTCTCCACCCAACGAATCTCCTTTCCAAGAAGCCGAATCTCCTTTCCAAGAAGCAGGATGATGAATGACAAACTAATTAGGTGGTTAAATGTCTCTTAACACATTTACTAGTAATTTAATATGCCACCATTTTCTCTGCACCTTACTGACCTGAACTATTGTGGTATATTATTTGTATTCTAATAAATAAAGCTTACCTGAAGGTCAGAGGCAAAGCAACCACACCAGTGAACCATACAGGCCAGGGAGTGGTGCCGCATACCTTTAATCCCAGGACTCAGGAGACAGAGGCAGATGAATCTCTGTGAATTCAAGACTACCCTGGACGACACAAGTTTGAATCTATCTAAAAGAGAAACAGAGCTCACACAAAAGTGATTCTGGCACTTGGAATCACATGCCTTTAATCCCAGCACTAGGGAGGTGGAGACTGGAATGATATGGCTGGCGGAAGAGAGGAATATAGACGGGAAGAGACAGGAACTCAGTGGAGTGTGGAATCTGAGATTGGTGGAGAGCACTGCTGGATCAATCCTTTGTCTGAGCCTTGGTAGAAGTAAGAGCTCTCTAGTGACTTGGTTGCTTTGCTTTTCTGATCTTCAACTTGAACCCCAATTTCTCTCTCTGGGTTTTTATTATTCATGCTACACTGAACCTAGTCATAAACATATAGCTGGCAGCCGGGTGGTGGTGGCGCACGCCTTTAATCCCAGCACTCGGGAGGCAGAGGCAGGCGGATCTCTGTGAGTTCGAGACCAGCCTGGTCTACAAGAGCTAGTTCCAGGACAGGCTCCAAAACCACAGAGAAACCCTGTCTCGAAAAACCAAAAAAAAAAAAACCCCAAAAAAACATATAGCTGGCTTAAGGAAAACTGGGAACAATAATTTATTTTATTCATTTTTTTATATTTTGATTGAATTGTTTTCCCAACTCCAAATCTCCCATCCTCCCTATTCACCCAATCTCTCTCTCTCCTTCTCAGCTAAAACAAAACAAAAAAAAAATCAAAATCAAAATGAAAGACCAATAAGACAAATAATAAAGCATAAACTCCATGAAGTTTTGTGTGTGTGTGTGTGTTGGTCAACTACTCCTGGACATGGAACTTACCCTGGATGCGGCTTATATACCCAGTGACACTTCACTGGGGAAAACTGACTTACTCTTTTCCAACACACATCAATTGAAAGAGCTTTTTGGTTAGGGGTAAGAATTGTCTCCAGTTCTCCCTTTCAGTTCTGGCTTTAAACCTGTGCAGGTCTTGTGCATGCTGTCATACTCTCTGTAAATTCCTGTGTGCCTCAGTCCTGCTGTGCCTAGCTGATGCTGTTTCCTTGGTGTCATCTACCACATCTGTTATAGTCTTTCTTCCTCCTCTTCTGCATAGATCCCAGATGGGGGGGGGGTTGATAAAGACATTCCATTTAGGATTTAGTGCTCCAAAGTGTCTCTCACACTCTGAACATTGCTCAGTTGTGGGTCTCTGTGTTTATACCCACCTACTGCAAAAAAAAAAAGCTTTTCTGATGAGAGCTATAGCAATATGTCATTAAAAGTTATTTTATTGCTATGTTCCTTTAGCACAATAATAGTAGTAGGTGGGAAAAGTAATTCTTTTCCTCCCAACCATGTGTTCCGAGAAGTTTGCCTGCTGTATTATGAGAGGAAAAGAAAATAAAATGAATTTTGGAGTAGACATTTATTTCTGAAGTAGAATAAGTTCTAAAAAATTTAAAATAAGCGTTACTTTATTCATGAAGTGTTATGTGCTAGTTTCAAAGTCTTGACTGTATTTCTCTCCCCTGCCACCTATTCTGTAGCTCCAAATACTCCAGATTTCCTTTGAATTTGTGTTTTGTGTATCAACTGTAAAAGAAACCCTGTGTGTGTTATGAAAACAAGAAAATTCTTGATATTTGTGAAATGAATGAACAAAAAGGATTTTATATTAATTAAAACAAATCAGAAACAGAAAGAGAAATACTATATGACATGTTTAGAATATAGAAAACTTTAACAGAAATGAAGAGTAACCAGGGTATAGTATTACAAATTTGTAATCCCAACACTAGTGAAGCTGAGCCAGGAAAATCGAAAGTTTGAGGCAAGCCTGTGCTCATAATGAGTTCTAGGCTAATCTGAGCTACATAATGACACCCTGTTTAAAGAAAGATGAACGAAGAAAGAAGAGTGGACAGTGATGTTTTCCAGGGGCTTGAACTTGGGGAAAGTGAAGATTTGGGCAAAAGGATTCAGACTTTCAGGTAGAAGATCAAGCTTTGTAAACAAGTATATAATATGATTGGTATAGTTAATATTTTATTGTATATTTGGAATTAGGAGAAAAAATAGAATCTACATATTCTCACTACAACAAGAGTTACTATGTAAGGAGGTAATTTAACTTTTGTATAAATCATGTCACAGTGTAAACGTATATCAAATTACACCATATACTTTAATTATATATAATTGTATTTGCCATATATACCCACAATATTTGGATAGGAATAAAGGATCAGATTGGAATCATTTCTTGCTCTTCTATTCTTTGGCATAATATAAGAAATATTGGCATTAACTGGGAGTTAGCCATTGAGTAGATTTCGTTAATGAAGTTGCCTAATCACAAATTCTTTTTTGGAATTTCTTTGATAAACAATTTAAACTCTTAGCATGCTCATTTAGATGTTCTGTTTCTTATTGAGTCAGGTATCATTGCTTGTGAGTTTCTAGGAATTTTTTCATTTTGTCTAAGGTGTGTGATTTGTTAGTGTATACTTCTTTGTAGAATTTGCTTGGAATTATTTTTTCTCAAATGTTGGTAGTAATGTCCTCATATTTACAGTTAGTAATGTGAAATTTCTACCTAGTATTCTTGGTCAGTCTACTTAAGCATAAAAAAATTATGTTAATCTTTTAAAATATCAACTTTTGACTTTGTTGACTCTAAGTGACTTGAAAATTCAGAGAAGGGTGATTTGAAGGGAGCTTATAGTATTTCACAGTGCAGTAAAATGGGCTTATAGAGATGTAGGGTTTTCATGCATTTTTTGATGTATTTTGCTTTGTTTTATTTTGTTTTAAGAAAGGGTTTTGATGTGTATATTGGGGTGGTCTAAATTTCAGTATAGAGCTGAAACTGGCATTAATTTTAAACTTTGGACCCTCCCACCTTAGGCACATGAGTGCATGTACCTCTTCTCTCAGTCATGGGTAAACAAAAAAGCAGAATGCTTTAAGCTCTTAGTAGTCATATGAACTTCTGTTGATTTTTCTTCAAAAAAGATTGTGTGGGCTATAAATAACTGAACATTTAGCAATTGGAACTTTCTACATATTCTCTAATATTCTGTTACGAGAAATGTTTGTGGATAAGTAAATAGGAAGAAGTAATTTTCCATAGTTACTGATTCTTTGCACTTCAGTCATCTGAGGATATTTGTATCAACCTCCATCTACTGCAGAAAGAAGCTGGGGTTTGCAAATTATCTGCACACAGAGGCAAAAACACAAATTCTATTTTATCATGGAAGAAAATCACCCTAATATTGTATGGTTATGTCAAACTGTGCATCAAGACTTTTCTTTCACTGGAGCTGTTGCTCAAGAATCAAGTGCTCGCTTAGAGTGCATTAGGGCCATTATGACATCTCCAGCCATGTTTTCTCTTTTTAACAGAAATTCAGAGTTATAGCAACTACCTACAAAGACGGAATGTGAGTTACACACTAATCATTATTCAAAATAATATTTATTTATTTATGAGTTTTAGATCTACTGCCAATATATTTGCTATAAAAACTTTAAAATGAAGAGAAAAAGGAAAAGAGGAAAAAATACAGAAAAAGGGACGGAGGGATGAAGAAACATCTTTTCCCCATTATTCCCTGAAAGCATTTTATTTTTAGCAAATCCACTCTTCAATCCTCCCTCCTTCGAATTCTCCTATGACCCTCTTCCAGCACATCTTCTCATGTTCATATCCTCTTGTTTATTTATATATAATCTACTGCGTCCAGTCAGTGTGTCCAAACTCATGTGGGTGTATGATTGTTCACAGTAGCATGGGAAAACTAGTAGGGTTCCCGCCCCTGAAGGAAACTGATTTTTTTTTTCACCTAGTAGCTTTGTACTGCCTGCAACTTCTCTACAAAGAGAAGGGTTCTTTGATCTTACTCCCATCCATGATGAAATATTTACTAGATTGATCTTGAGCCTTTAAGGGAAGTGGTATGAAATAGACGTCTTGTTTGAGAATGTGAGCTCCATAGTTACGGATCCTCTGTCCTTTCATCATCTGTGGTACCTGTATTAACCTCCATCCATCTACGGCAAAAAGAAGCTTCTGACTTGAAAAGGTTTTTTTTTTTCTTTTTCATTTATTTATTGTTTTGAGAGTATAGGCATGGGGAAATTCCCTAACTCTTGGCAGAGAAGCTATTGGCAGCTGAATTGGTTACTGAGAAGAAAGTCCCTCACATTTCAGGTCTTGACTGCTGGTAGGATGACCATGTGTCAGGGAATGGCTCCACACCAAAGCAGATCAACGAAACAGTAATTGGACGCAGGTGATTACTAATAACACCGGCAAAAAGGAGGGTGTGCCGTTTTGAGGGAGTTGGGTGGAGGACTACAGGGGAGTACTGGGGAGCACTGGAGGAAGATAATGGCAAATGGATTTAATTAAAATACAATGTATAAATGTACAAAATTTAAAGGAATAAATAAAATAAAAATAATATACAGTGTTCAGCTTCTGAATACAGTTATTCTAAGAGTTAAATGGCATGAAGGCTTTAAGTCAGGCATGACTTCACTTGACTGTAATTCCAGTGTTTGTGACATTGAGGCAGGAGCACTGCACTCTTGAGTACAACTTGGCTTATATACAGAGTTCAAGGAAAGCATGAACTACATAGTGAGGCATTGTCTCCAAACCAAAGTGTGCCACCTTTCCAATCAATTATGTAAAGTACATTGTGGATATGCTGCTAGTCTTTTTCTTTAAGTACTTTTTATCCTACATGGACACCTGAGCTGCAAAAGTTTATGTTATTACTGGAAAGAAGCCTCAGTCTGACAGTATTATTTTTATTTCCTTTTTCTTTTCTTTTCTTTTTTTTTTTTTTTTTTGGTTTTTTCGAGACAGGGTTTCTCTGTAGCGTTGGTGCCTATCCCGGAACTAGCTCTTGTAGACCAGGCTGGCCTCGAACTCCCAGAGATCTGCCTGCCTCTGCCTCCCAAGTGCTGGGATTAAAGGCATGCACCACCACCGCCCGGTGAGATTTCTATTTTCTTAAAGAACTAATAGGGAAGATCTTCTCCCATTCAGTAGGATGCATTTTTGTCCTAATGACAGTATCCTTTGCTTTACAGAAGCTTCTCAGTTTCAGGAGGTACCATTTATTCACTATTTCTCTTGTTGTCTGTGCTACTGGGGTTATACCTAGGAAGTAGTTTCCCGTGCCCATGTGTTGCAGACTACTTCCCACTTTCTCTTCTATCAGGTTCAGTGTGGTTGGATTTATATTGAGGTCTTTAATCCATTTAGACTTGAGTTTTGTGCATGGTGATAGATATGGATCTATTTTCATTCTTCTACAGGTTGACATCCAGTTATGCCAGCACCATTTGTTGAAGATGCTTTCTTTCTTCCATTGTATACTTTTAGCTCATAAGTCAAAAATCAGTTGTTCATAGGTTTGAGGGTTAATATCTGGGTTTTGATTCTATTCCATTGGTCAACTTTTCTGTTTTTATGCCAATACCAAGCTGTTTTCATTACTGTATCTGTAATAGAGTTTGAAGTCAGGGATGGTAATGCCTCCAGAAGTTCTTTTATTGTATAGGATTGTTTTGGCTATCCTGGATTTTTTGAAAAGAGAATTCTCATCAGACAAAGTTCAAATGGCCAAAAGACACTTATATTCAACCTCCTTAGCTATCAGGGAAATGCAAATCAAAACAACTTTGAGATACCATCTTACACCTGTTAGAATGGCTAAAATCAAAAACACGAATGATAGCTTATGCTGGAGAGGATGTGGAGTAACGGGAACACTCATCCATTGCTGGTGGGAATGAAAACTTGTGCACCACTTTGGAAATAAGTGTGGCGGTTTCTCAGGAAATTGGGAATCAATGTACCTCAGGATCCAGCAATACCACTCTTGGGAATATACCCAAGAGATGCCCAATCATACTACAAAAGCATTTTTTTCAATTATGTTCATAGCAGCATTATTTGTAATTGCCAGATCCTGGAAACAACCAAGATGCCCCCCAATGGAAGAATGGATAAAGAAAATGTAGAATATATACACATTAGAGTACTACTCAGCCATAAAAAATAATGACATTTTGAATTTTGCATGCAAATGGATGGAAATAGAAAACACTATCCTGAGTGAGATAACCCAGACCCAAAAAAGATGAATATGGTATGTACTCACTCATTAGTGGGCTCTAGCCATAAACAAATGACATTAAGCCTATATAGTTCGCAAGCCTAGAGAAGCCAAATAACAAGGTGAACCCAAAGAAAAACATATATAGATCCTCCTGGAAATTGGAAGCAAACAAGATTGCCAGGCAAAAGTTGAGAGCATGAGGGTAGGGGTTGAGTTGGGGTTGGGGGGAAGGGGAGAGGGGGAGAGAGAAGGGAGACAGGAAAGACTGGAGAGAGCTTCGGGGATTGGGGGGGGGTGGAGATGGAGGAAGGGCGGATATAGGAGCAGGGAAGAAGATATCTATATTATCTTAGAGTTGGCAAGAGACGTGGCTCTACAGGGGATCCCAGGTGTCCACGGGGATGCCCCCAGCTAGGTCCTTAGGCAGCAGAATAGAGGGTGTCTGAACTGGTCTTGCCCCACTATCACACTCATGATTATCTCGAATATCACCATAGAATCTTTGTCTGGCGGCTGATGGAGATAGAGACAAAGACCCTCACCAGAGCAACGGACTGAACACCCAAGGTCCAGTTGAAGAGCCGAAGGAGGAGAAGATGAGCAAGGAAGTCTGGACCCCGAGGGGTTGGTCCACCCACTGAAATAGTGTGCCTGTTCTAATGGGAGCTCCCCAAATCCAGCTGGACCGGGACTGAATGAGCATGCAATCAAACAGGACTCTGAATGTGGCTGAAAATGGGGGCTGACTGAGAAGCCATTGATAAAGGCACTGTGACTTGTTTCTACTGCAGGAACTGGCTTTTTGGGACCCTAGTCTATTTGGATGCAAAGCTTCCTAGGCCTGGATGGGGGAGAGGGAGAGGGTTGCCTGCTCTCTCTTAAGGAGGGAGGGGAGGAGGGGTAGTGGGGGAGCAGGAGGGGAATGGGAGGAGGGGAGGATGTGTAAATTTTTGAATGGAAAAATAAATTTTAAAAAAAAGAACTAATAGGGACACAATCCAGAGGGCCAGTGGATTGCTGTTTTCATCCTAAAGGACAGAAGCATCATTTGTACCTGCAAAGGAATTTATGGAGAGTCTCTGGGTTTCACAGAAGTGGAGATCTATTCCAGACTGGTTGATATTTCTGAGGCTAATACGAACAAGAAAGGATTATTAGGGATAAAGTACATCAAGGACACTTTGATGCATTCAGTTACTTCCAATAATTGGTTAGTGTAACAAAGTATTTGTAGATGTATCATTAGAAAGAAATCAGTAAGCAATCAAATTGGGGCAGGAGGCTGGAAGGATGATTGTTACGGCAATTAAAATGCTATATATCTTTGGGAGACCCAGTGTTTCCTGTTCATTTGGGCAATTAGTATTGAATGTTTGTCCTCCCAACATGATTAATGACACAGCTGCCTTTTCTGACTGTGTCCAAGATACCTATTTTTTTTTTAATCTAAGATGTGGTTTTACTACTTCGGTGTATTGTTCCAGTCATCTGTTGAATGTCATTCATTATTAAAAACTTATTTTTAAAGGAAATTAAAGGCACTTACGACAACATGACCAGTAATTTAAACTCTTTTGGTTAAATTGAAACTCATTATAAAAATTGCTTAGGATATGTAATTGTCTAGGATTTTTTGTTAAAGCTTGATAATTGATTCTTAAGGTGCATAAAACATTAAAATTACTAAAATTTTGCCTTCAATAGTTACGCTATTTTTTCTCTCTACCAAAGAGATAGTTTCATGTAAAGAGTTGTCATAAATAAATTGTACCAGCCTATCTACAAACTCCTTACGTTTAAAAAAAACAAAAAACCAAACTCTTATTTCATCCACATTGCACCCTCATAGCTTAGCATATGGTTTTGTACATATGACTTTCAATAAATATTAGATAGAATGAATCCTATTTGAAAAAGAATTTTGAGAGTGCTATATAAAAGACTGAGTATATCATAAGACAAGAAGGAGAAATGTTGATCTTAACTGTACCTTAAAGCATGTATGTCATTTTAATGTTTTCCCAACAGCTAAGGGATAATCAATCTCAAGAGAAAAAAGCATACTCTTTACTTCAAAAGAGACTTAAATGCCCACATAGATTTGGTGAAATAATATCCTATCCTTATGAATGCCTTATGAGTATGTCTTAGTTATCTTTTTATTTTTTTCAACTGAAAATATATTAAATATAAGTGTCCACGAAATCATGGAATTATACTATCATGTGTATCACTTAGTGTTGCTGTAATTTTAATAATTATAGTTATAATTATATGTAGGCAATGACTTCGTATTTATTATAAAATGCAAAGATTCCTATACAGAGCCAAAAACTTATTCTATTGGCAATAATGATAATATTTGTTTTCATCCCCCATCTTTCAAAACACATGTCTTTGATTCACAGGAGATTAGATTAGAGTCTGCATTTGTTTTATTTCCTGTTTGGCATTCTTTTACCTATAAGCCTGCTTCTATAAAGGCTGAAAATCTTTGTATTTTTAGTTTTGGCAACATATATATTTTAATTTATACACAAAATTCCATTACTAACTAGAAACTATGTGTAATTGATAGCAACTGAGAGGGAAAAAAGTCAGTTTTCTTTCATGGAGTTAGAGTGAGCAGATCAACTACATTCCAGAGAAGAATTCATACACAGGAATAGTGGCCCAGTACAAGACATCATTTTGTTGTCGTTCTCTGTGTGTCTTTAAATATTTATTTTTGTATTGTATAAGAGAGAGTAAGAACATGAAGCTTACAATAGGGTGAGGTTCTGGGAAGAAGAGTTTGGGGAGGGGAAAGGGTATGACTAAAATGTATTGTATGAAAATTTTTAAATAAAAACAATTTACATCTCCTTTTGAATATTTCTACTTCAAGGATTTCAGATTTTCCTATATCATATTTCTCCTTCAAATACACATTTCATCCTTCACTTGTTTTATAAGCATGATTATTTATATATATTCTGCCCTGGTGCAGTTTGTGGATACTGTCTACTGAGGAAATTTTCAGATTGGTGTGATAGACATAAATCATATACTGAGAAGAAAGCTATGCTGAGTATTTGTATTGGATAAAGAAGATTAGGGTCCATATCAAGTGGTTCACAATCACCTGTAACCACCTGTAACTCCACTTTCAGGGCATTCAACAGTTTCCTTTCTCTGGGTACCTGCATGTACGTGATGCATGTGCGTGATGCACATAAACTCATACACACACACACGTAACCAAAACTTAAATAAATTTTTAAAAGAAGCTATACTATAATAATAATGGCATTATACATAGGAAAGAGGTGTAGACTCTCTCCTCAGACTTAATTAAGGGCATTTTTTCAGCCAAGTGTGATGACACTGTCTTAAATATAAAGAAAACTGGGACAGCAACAAAATATAATTTGCCCTTTCCAAGCCTGATATGGGATGCCATTCTGTATATGTGTTGCTCTTATTGGTTAATGAATAAAGCTGGTTTGGCCTATGGCAGGGCAAAATATAGCCAGGCTGGAAGAGATATAGATAGCAGATAGTAGAGACATCATGTAGCTGCCGAAGGAGAAAGGCACCAGAACTTACTGGTAGGGCACAGCCTCATGGCGATACACAGATTAATAGAAATGGGTTAATTTAAGATGCAAGAACTAGCTAGAAATACACTTGAGACACATCAGTCAAACAGTGTTATAATTGATATACTTTCTGTGTGATTATTCAGGTCTGAATGGTTGGGAAAGGAATAAACAGTCTCTGCTTACACAAACCTCCAAAATCAGGCTACCTGATCATTGTGAAAGGAATGCTTTGAAAACGAATGCACTAAAAGAAATATTCAAACTAAGAATGATCGAAGTGAGGGAAAATGATATTTGATACATGAATGGGATAGATTATAAAGAATGTCAGAAAGGATAACTCAGCATTCCCAATTGTTGAAAAGGAATTTGCTAGAAGATCATGTTCTACTTGTGACTACTTCAGAGTCTAAGTCATTTGAAGACAAGGTAGAGCAAAAACAAATGATATTGAATGAAATGATACTGAGTGATAAAGATGGACGTAACTGCTGTGATTCAAGGGCTAAAGAAAGTGATCTAACTTTCATTTCTCACATGTAGTATAGCACGATAATTAATGTTGCAGACTATATTCAAAAGTGGACAAATTTCTCAACTTAGTTAAACATTAATATTATCATCTGCAATGCAAATATATTATTGTGTACACCCCATAAGGTTGTTTTTTTTTGGGGGGGGTCTATAAGTTTTAATAGGAGCTGCATAGTACACAGTTAGCTTTAGTTGTTAAGGAAAATAACTGAGTTCCAGGAGACAGTTTGGCTCTTATTCTTTTAACATTGATATTGAAACATACATTCACAGGTTTCTTTGTGCACCATAGTTAAAACAAAGTCTTAGAATAATTTCAGATTAGATTAAGATATGATGATAATAACTTTGAGATGGAAACAAACAAACAAACAAAAACCACCAAAAGAATCATCAGTCTAACAAGAGAGAAAAGAGCCTGCATGCTGCATGAGTTTTTCAAATTCTTTATTTATTGATTTATTGATTGATTGATTTTCTTAAAAATTTCTGCCTCCTCCCCGCCTCCCTTTTTCCTCCCTCTCCCCCCACTCCCCAACCCCACTACCTTCCCCCTCCCTCTCCAGTCCAAAGAGCAGTCTGGGTTCCCTGCCTGTGGGCAGTCCAAGGTCCGCCTCCCTCCATCCAGATCTAGGAAGGTGAGCATCCAAACAGGCTAGGCTCCAACAAAGCCAGTACACACAGTAGGATCAAAACCCAGTGCCATTGCCCTTGGCTTCTCAGCACCCATCATTGTCCACCATATTCAGAGAGTCCGGTTTTATCCCCTGCTTTTTCAGTCACAGTCCAGCTGGCCTTGGTGAGCTCCCAATAGATCAGCCCCACCGTCTCAGTGGGTGGGTGCCCCCCTCGCAGTCTTGACTTCTTCCTTGCTCATGTTCTCCCTCCTTCTGTTCCTCATTTGGACCTTGGGAGCTCAGTCCATTGCTCCAATGTGGGTCTCTGTCTCTATCTCCATCCGTCTCCAGATGACGGTTCTATGGTGATATGTAAGATATTCATTAGTATGACTATAGGATCAGGCCATTTCAGGCTCTCTCTCCTCATCTGTCCCAGGACCTAGTTGGGGACATCTCTCTGGACCCCTGGGAACCCCTCTAGAGTCAAGGCTCTTGCCAACCCTAAAATGGCTCCCTTAATTAAGATATATACTTCCCTGCTCCCATATCCATCTTTCCATTATCCCAACCATCCCATTCCCCCAAGCTCTCTTCATCCTCCCCTTCTCACTTGTCTCTCCCCATCTCCCCTTTCCCCCATCCCACTCCACCCCCCAGTTCCCAATTTTTGCCCAGGAATCTTGTCTACTTCCAATATCCAGGAGGATAACTATATGTTTTTCTTTGGGTTCACCTTCTTATTTAGCTTCTCTAGTATCCTGAAATGATGTAATCAATTCTCAGCACACAATAGCTTTTAGAAAGATTTCAGTAAATGTTAACTGAAAAGTATAAGCAATGATAGCAGAACTAAGCAGTAACAATATGAGAGTTAATTTGATTTTTAAAAAAGAACTATGAGACAGAGACCCACACTGGAGCACTGGACTGAGCTCCCAAAGTCCCAATGAGGAGCAGAAGGAGGGAGAACATGAGCAAAGAAGTCGGGACCACGAGGGGTGCACCCACCCACTGAGACAGTGGAGCTGATCTATTGGGAGCTCACCAAGGCCTGCTGGACTGTGACTGAAAAAGCATGGGATAAAACCGGACTCTCTGAACATGGTGAACCATGAGGGCTGCTGAGAAGCCAAGGACAATGGCACGGGGTTTTGATCCTACTTCATGTTCTGGCTTTGTGGGAGCCTAGCCAGTTTGGATGTTCACCTTCCTAGATATGGATGGAGGGGGGAGGACCTTGGACTTTCCATAGGGCAGGGAACCCTGACTGCTCTTTGGACTGGAGAGGGAGGGGGAAGGGAGTGGGGGGAGGGGGAGAGGGGTGGGAGGAGGGGGAGGGAAATGGGAGGCTGGGAGGAGGCGGAAACTTTTCCTTTTTTCAATAAAAAAAAAGAACTATGAGATCCATTTTATTCAATGGATCCAAATAAATGCATCTCAGAGAGTGGGAAAAAAACCTATCAATGCAGTCAGGAAACTCTTACTAGTAGTCTTGGAGGACTAACCTAATTCAGTCTGTGTTCTGCACAAAATGCATGCATAGGCAAACTTGCTATTGACACTTTACTGAGGCATACAATCTTAAGAATCAACAGGTAGATAAAGAAGTAACGAGGCAGAGAATGAAAACAAAGATAAGGAGCATTGTTTGTAAGTGGCATAATTTCATCATAAGCTATCTATGTTATCTTGCCAGACCCAAGAACAGCAGTGCTCTCAGACACAATCAAGAGAGAATGTTTGCCTGGATCCATAATCCAAACCCTTTTCCCTCCCCACTCACTCTCTCTTCCTCTCTGCTCTACCTCAGTGTCTGGATATCTCTGCCTGTTTGTGTCTTCTTTTAATCTCTGACCCCACCTAGCACATAGTATACTTAGTTCTGGCACAACCCCAGAAAGTATTGTAAATGCCAGCTTTCAAAAAAAAAAAAAAACTGGCTTCAAGCACCCAAGAAATACTGCTTCATTTTATTCCTTGTGTTCTCTGAATGTCACTGTGTGTTGTATATCTACCATCACTGGAGATGGAATTTGTGCCTTATTTCAATATATATATATATATATATATATATATATATATATATATATATATCTTGATATATACATATATATGAAAGAAAGAGAATATGTTGTGAGAACTTCACTTCTGAATACGGTATGCACCATTAATCATTGTGCCATATATATCTTTCTCTCTCTACACAAACACACATACACACACAATACACACACACATGAGCACATGGCCTAATGAACAGGGGGTTGAAAGGATATTACAGAACACAAATCTTTGAAATTTATTTGAAAAGATTTACAAAGAAATGTACTGTTACCCCTTTATCCTTTTGTTGCCTAATATATTCACCGCCACCAATATATGCACTATACCACACCTTACATGTGCTTATTCTAAACTGGAATGCACTGTAAGTATAACACATATATTGAATTTTGAATAATACTTAACATGAAAAAAATATTATGAAGTTGTTTCTTAATATTTAATTGGTTACTTGTTGGTGTTGGAGTACTTTGATTCATTATTTTTAAACAGAGCATAACATTAAACTTCCTAATTTTATAAATTAATGTTATATTATATTTTTGTAATACCATAATTATATAATTATATTAAATATATAATTATAAAGTAATTTTACTTGTTTATTTTATTTTTCAATTGAAAGTTGTCTATTCAAAAATACTTTTTACTAATTTTAGTTCTTTATCAAATAAAAAAGGGAGTGATTAATTTCTCAGAGTTCCTGTACAGGATACAATCACCTCATTAGTTCACTCTCTCTTGAGAGCGACAAATCAATTCATTAACATCACAAAAGGTTCATAACTGCTATATTGTATATCAAAAATGTTTATAAGGCTTTCATTTTCAGTTAAATGTTTAGCTGAAATAAAAATGATACTGTATTTAAAGAACACTAATTATATAATTTCCTTTCTTGAAAAATTTAAAAACAGTGTTGTTTGAAGTCTCTTTCTTGACTGCAATGTAGTTCAGAATCACCTGAGGATTAGGGGTGTAGTTTAGTGAGAGTACTTGCCTAGCAGGAGCAAGGTATCAAGTGCTACTCTAGCACCAAGAAGAAAACAACCAGCCTACCTGAGAGTCTCTGTTTTTCCAAGCTTCATTTTTAGTGCCTAAAATATGCTGGAGATGGAACAGAACACCAGAGAGTTCTCCATGTTTCTGACAAGTTTTCAAGTGCTGAACTTTAAATTATTATCCATAATTTAGACGTTTTAAAAAAAGATGGCTTTGGGAGACCAGGTATGGTGCACCATACCTTAAATCCCAGCAATCAGGAGGTAGAGGCAGGTAGAACTCTTTCAGTTCCAGAGCATTTAAGGCTTCTTAGTGAGACTCTTTCTCAAAACAAAAAATGCATTGGGAAGCATATGCACTCAAAGGAAACCCTTTAGTATTCTTGCATTAAATCCATCAGGAGAAACAGTCCTCCCACCCGCCCCCTCTTTCTCTCACAGAGCTAGGGATGAACCCAGGGTGGTGCATGCCAGCAAGAAATGCAGCCACTGATCTGGTCCCAGCTCTGGTCTGCCTGATGGTTTTAAAAAATCATTCTTTTCTCAGAAGCTCCTTGGTAAGCCATAAACTTCAAATTGATCTTCACATTTTTGAGAACACACAGACGATCTGGATTGTATTTGCCCCTCCCTTCATTCTGTATCTTCACTTCATTTTTCAAGACTGACTGTGTTGTAATAGGAGCAGTGGGGCTGCGTCCCCAGCACCCCGGCCTCCTGGCTAGCTTATACCCCGAAATAATTACACGGACACTGTATTCTTTTAAGCACTGCCTGGCCCATTTCTATCTAGCCTCTTGTAGGCTAATTCTCGCACCTGGACTAGCCCATTTGTAATTATCTGTGTAGCCCACGAGGTGGCTTACCAGAGAGATTCTAGCCTACATCCATCCTGGGTCGGAGCTTCATCGCGTGTGCCTCAGAGAGCACAGCTGTCCCCGCGTCCGCCCAGGAAAGGGGAGCATGGCGTCTCTGCTCCAGAGAGCAGAGCTGTCAAGTCTAGCTCACTTCCTCTTCCTCCTAGCATTCTGTTCTGTTTACTCCACCCACCTATGTTTTAACCTATGAGGGCCAAGCAGTTTCTTTATTGCTTAACCAATGAAATCAACAGATTGATATATGACACTCCCACATCACCTCCCCTTTTTCTGTTTAAACAAAAAAAGGATGGCTTTAACTTTAACATAGCAAAATTACATATAACACAACAGTTATCAAGCAAGAATTACAGTTACAATATTTATATCTATTTTATCTTTTTCCATAACTAAGGAAAACTATAACTATCTATATATTCTTTAACTCCACCAGAGACTCCAGAAGGATATAATATTACTCACGCAAACAAGAAATCCAAAACTCTAGAAATGACAGAGACATCTCGCTGCCTGGACAGTCTTGCAAAGTTTCTCTGTACTGTTGGGGCATCCATCTTCGGCCTACAGGCCCATAGTTTCCAACAGACATTTCCACAAAGCAGGAAATTTCAAAGGCAGTCACTATCTGCTTGTCCTGAAGAAAGTCTTGCAGACTCTCTCATGAATCAGGAACCCCGAAAGACCATCTCACCTTTAGGCAAGTTCAGTAGTCCTCTCTTTGTGGGTTCTCTGTTTCCAGTTTATGCAATAGTCCAGGCAAGAGCAGTTTCTTGCCCAAATGGCTATCAAACTCCATAAGAATCCTCTTCGATGCCCATCTTCTTCTTGAAGTAGATTGGTGCTGCCAGGAGCAGAGTGTCTCATTGTCATGAAAAGTCCTAAGTTCTTAAAACATTAAATGCCATATTCTGCAGTCTTTGAAAGATATGAAGAAAGTCTATCTAACTGAAATGTATCTCTATATATCTAGAAAATCTAACTAACATGACTACAAGCTTGACTATTACTGATGATTATCCATTAACCTATATTTCCTAATTATACATTACATTTTAAAAATGAACTACACAATCACAATACCTTAATCAAGATCAGAAATACATATACATATAATAAAATTGACCTTAAAATCCATACCAATGCAAATTATTCATACCTATATCATTTCCCCCTTTAAATGTAAAAGAACATTTATAAACAATATTTTGGGAACATGGGCGCAGTTTTTTCTCTCCAAACTGCTTCCTGCTGAATGGGGGCGCTGTTGATCAGATCATTTAGGGTATAACCTGTGTGCCAGGTTTATCTCAGTTGGCAGTTGAGCGAAGCAATTTTCTGAAGATGTTCACAGCAACCCTTCAGGAGGGCGTGGTCTATCATACCATATCAGAATAGAAGAAATGAACAGGGTCTGGTCCTCTGTGAAAACAAAAGAAGACCCTCTCCAAAGCATCATATCCTTAGATCCACATTTTGAAATCGTAATACCCTTATATCCAATATGGCTTAGCTTGGCAGCCCAGGTAATGAAATGTGTCTCTGTACTTAGCTCCTTCACAGTCAAAAATTTTAAAGAAAACACAATGTACATAATCCAGACTCTCTGTGAATTTTCCATTTTTACGTTGCTTAATTTTCTTTATTTCTTTTAATCTCTTAACTATCTGTACTCTGTCTCTTTAAAGACTTTACCCTTTTTCTTAAGACATTAACTTTATTCTTTATATTCTTTTTCTTCTCTCTCCCAAGCCTACGTACATTCATCCAACAGTGTCTGAATCTGTTTTATTGTGAATGTGTAATTTTTTTTTACTATCCAGGAGCACTTTGTTTTGAGCCTTTAAATCACAAAGCACTTAAGAATCTAAGCTGTGACATTCCTAGGTCAAAAACAGGTACTGCCTGCTTGCCCCGCCCAGTCCAACCTGGCAGAGCTACTTGCGCCTCTGAGCTGTGGCAGGCACTATTCCAGGCACATAGCAAGTCCACATTGCCATCAAGCAAGCCGTAGAGCTTTACTCCAAATGCTCCATTCAAAAGCTCTGTCTCCCGCAGGAGCCAGACAGAGATCACAATGGCGGCACAGCCCAGAAAGCCTGAATTTTAAAATAGCCAGTTTTTTTCCTGCTTCTGAGTCAGGAAAATTTCAAAATGGAGGATGTACCATTTTGTGCTAGCTCTGAGGTTGCGAGGTGGGAGCGGCACTCAGCACTTTAATTCTGAGACTGAGTGTGCAGCACAGAAATTCTTTTCATCTAAGTTACAGCCAAATCTGACAGGCAGAGCACTGCACAGTCTGAAAACACATCTGTGTATGGCAGCAAGAATCCGCCATGCTCTTCTGCCTGCCTAAGCCTGATTCTGCAGTCTGCCCAGGTGCAGGCAGGGAGCGCTGAGCCACCCGCAGGGTCTCAGAGCACTCTCCTTCCAATCCCAAGCAGAAATGCAAACATCCAGTCCCATAAAATCCATTGAAATGCTTTAAAGCCAGAGTTCACACTGGCAGCACAGCCCCAGGAAGCCTTGCTTTAAAATGACACAACGTTTTTTCTGCTGCTGATGCCGAATCAGGAAATTTCTCTACAGCACGCCACTAACAAACAGCAAAAATCTGTGTTAAACTCTCTCTCCCTTATTTTTAAGCCTTCTCAGGTTTTTATTTTTTTTTAACTTTTTTTATTGAGAAAAGGAGAAAAAAAACAAATTTCCTCCTCCTCCCAGCCTCCCATTTCCCTCCCCCTCCTCCCACCCTTCTCCCCCTCCTCCCACCCTTCTCCCCCTCCCCCCACTCCTCTCCCCTTCCCTCTCCAGCCCAAAGAGCAGTCAGGGTTCCCTGCCCTGTGGTAAGTCCTAGGTCCTCCCCCCTCCGTCCATTTCTAGGAAGGTGAACATCCAAACTGGCTTGGATTTAGTCCATCACGTAGGGCACCACTCTGATTGATATGACACTCCCATATCATGACTGGAATTCTTTCTAAACAGATTACTATTTAATTTGAATTGATGCTTCTTGAGCTTCTTCACTATTTGAAAAAAACATCAAACAGGGGATCCAACTACCACAAGGAAAAGGTCTTTGATGACGAGCTCCAACAGAAATCACCCAATGGTCTTGAGGTTTCAAGTATGTCAATTTCTTTGGTTAGCACACTGAAGAAGCATCAATTCAAAAACCCAAACACTGACCACGATCACTCTAATCCTGACACTACTACTATGAATGCTTGCTCTGCACAGGGTTGCCAGCTGCTCAGGTGTCACATACTGTGACATGTTCTTGGAACCCATTGCCTGCAAAAGGGCATTCAAAGCACTTTTCCTGGCTTCTAAAACATCAACATGTTTAGCAAAACATGGGGGCATCCTTCTTGGAATCTCCTTTTACTTTATTTTTACGTGTGTGTGCATGTGAAGGTGCGTGTTCATTTATATTCAGGACCATCAACATGGGTGATACATGGACACCTGTGAGTGCTTGCGTGTGGAGCCCAGAAGGAAACCTACAGTATCATCCCTGAAACAGCATCAGTTTTCTTTGATACAGAGCCTCTCATTTGGCCTGTTCAGGTTAGACTGACTGAGTGGCTGGTGAACCGCAGCGATTCTCCTCTCTTTGCCTCCTGGTGCCTGGCATTTTTATATGGTCGCTGGAAGTCAAATCCAAGATTTCATACTTATAAGGCAAACACTTCGCAGGCTGAACTATCTCCCCAGCATGTCTATGTCATTTAGTGACATCATTTCTACATTGTCTGAACACATAAAGGTATCTTATGTTTCTCGTCGTAAGCACTGATTTAGCTACTATTGTGATTAGTAACACTATGAAAAAATCTCAATCAGAGTAATTAAATCAGTGTGGGTTTTTAAACTGAAATTAAATGTATAATTTATGAAAAATAATATGTATATATTAATTCAAATATCATAAGTCCAACATATGTACAGTAAAAACTAAATATGTCATATATATGTCATTTACACTAATATTGCCCAGAAATAAGCTTATATGCAAAAGCATCTGCCCTATATGCTCGTCGAGACATAGCCCCTCACACTCTAGTGCTCATTACAATGAAATGTCAAAAAAAAACCCAAAACACTAGTACCCTTTGGAGAATTATGACAAGACCTAGAGCCTCATACTGTGATATCCAAAATGTCCAAATTACAATCAGAAGTAACTCAGCTTTTATTACCTTCGTCAAATTTCAAATAAGATGGGGAAAATGCCACAAGATGACAAAGGTAGTAGAATTCTCTAAAATAGAATTCCTAGCATCTGTAAGAAAAACATTCTAGAAAGAACAGTCTCAAAGTGTGAGGTCAAATAAACTCTATCAAGAAAGAACAACTAGGTATTTTAGAATTAAAAATGGCAATGATAGAATGAAATGCAAGTGAGAAAAGACCCAACTTTCTAACATATACTGAAAATCTAAATGGAGACTACAAAGAGCTGAAATAGAATACCATCAAGTAACACTGAAAAATGGACAAGGAGAAAAGACTGAAAAAGAAAGGACCTTAGCGAAAAATTCCTCATAAGACTATTCACAAAACACAAAACATTTATTGCTTTGAAGTTCAAGAAGGGAAATAGAAAAGATGTGGTACTAGAAAAACATTTAAAGAAATATAGCTCGATAACGTCCCAAGACACACTAAAATCCTACAAACTAAGAGATAAGATGAATCCTAAACATCCATAAAAGTTCAAATTCATACATACTTAAATTCAATTTGTTAAATTTAAAGACAATAAAAGTATAAAATAGGTCATAGGAAAATGATGCTTTACCTACAGAAGAACAATGATTCAAATACCAATGAATTTCTCATCAGAAAACTTGATGTCCATAAAAAGAGTAAAAAGTTTTCTCTTTTAAAATTTTTAAATTTTTTTCTTTTTATGTATTTTTTTCAGTTCACATACCAACCCCAGTTATCCCCTCCCCTTCTTTCACTCCACCTCCCCTCATCCCACCTCCCCATCCACTCCTTAGAGGGGGCAAAGCCTCCCTTGGGGGCATCAGCAAAGTCTGGCATAACAAGTTGAGGCAGGTCCAGTCGCTTCATACAGGAGTAATGTATTTACATGATTTCTACTTTTTCCTCTTTTTTTAAAAAATATTAAAGTTAAAAAATTTAAATGTATATTTTTATTTGAACATAAAAACAGAAAATATTAAGAAGTGGGCAAAGAACTTAATCAGGCACTTCACAGAAGATGTGAAGAATGAAAATGCTTGATAGACAAGAGGCAGTATCATGACTCCTCAGGAAATTGAGGGTTGTACGAACAGTGACATATCAACGCCCAGCCATTGGGAAAGAAAACAGTGACTAAAATGAAGATGCTGACGTAGAAGTTGTAGAAGGATTCAAATAATCATTTATTCTTTATTTTTTGGTCTATTTCATTAAGATATATGGCTACCAACCTGACAAGCATTTAACACAAGTGCACTACCATGGCCATCTCAGATTAATTCATGCCTTAACTATTTTAAGCACTTTTTAAAGTTTTCTAAATTTTTTCAATCCCTTTCTTTCCAACTATAACACAAAGGCAACAGAAAGATTAGATTCAAGTTTCTTAGTTTCTCATGCTAGGCACATAAGACAGATCAGCAAACTCTGTATCCATGCTCTTCTCTACTGAGAGCAGAAAAGTCAATTTATATTTCTTATTGCAATCCTCCCAGCCATAGTTTTGAGTCCATCTTAAGCATCTTAGGAACTTTTTAATAGTTTCTCTAACTGTTCAGATCCTCCTGGAGCCTTTGCCTGAAGGTTTAAGATGCTCAGGTTTCTTGTTTCATAAAAAAAAAATATTTTGTGCATGGTGATAGATATGGGTCTATTTTCATTCTTCTACAGGTTGACATCCAGTTATGCCAGCACCATTTGTTAAAGATGCTTTCTTTCTTCCATTGTATACTTTGGGCTCCTTTATCAAAAATGAGGTGTTCATAGGTTTGTGGGTTAAAATTCGGGTCTTCTATACGATTCCATTGGTCGACTTCTCTGTTTTTATGCCAGTACCACACTGTTTTCATCACTGTAGCTCTGTAATAGAGTTTGAAGTCAGGGATGGTAATGCCTCCAGACAATTCTTTATTGTATAGGATTGTTTTGGCTATCCTGGGTTTTTTGTTTTTCCATGAGGGGAGCACCCACCCACTGAGACAGTGGAGCTGATCTATTGGGAGCTCACCAAGGCCAGCTGGACTGTGACTGAAAAAGCATGGGATAAAACTGGACTCTCTGAGCATGGCGAACAATGAGGGCTGATGAGAACCCAAGGACAATGGCATGGGGTTTTGAACCTACGTAATGTGCTGGCTTTGTGGGAGCCTAGCCAGTTTGGATGTTCACCTTCCTAGAAATGGACGGAGGGGGGAGGACCTAGGACTTACCACAGGGCAGGGAACCCTGACTGCTCTTTGGGCTGGAGAGGAAGGGGGTGAGGAGTGGGGGGAGGGGGAGAAAGGTGGGAGGAGGGGGAGAAGGGTGGGAGGAGGGGGAGGGAAATGGGAGGCTGGGAGGAGGAGGAAATTTGGGGTTTTTTCTCCTTTTCTCAATAAAAAAAATATTTTTACTAGTTAGTTGATTTATTTTCCCAAGCCCAATTATGCTTCTTCTCCCTCCTCACCCATCCTCTCCTCCCAACCCCTCCCCGCAACCTCCTGTCTTCCTCCCATCCACTCCTCCTTTCTCTTCAGAAAAGGACAGACCTCTCAAGGATATCAGTTTGCCATGCCTAGTGTTACAGTAACACTAGGCACCTCCGCTCCTAATAAGCCTCAACAAGGCAACCCAGTTAGAGGGAAGGGTCACAAAAGCAGCTACCAGAGTCAGAGGTAGCCCCTCTACCCTCTGCCAGCAGTTACACAAGTAGAACAAACCACACAACAGCAACACGTGTACAGAGTGCCTAGATCAGTCCCATGCAGAATCCTTGATTGTCGGTTCAGTCTCTATGAACTCCCATTAGCCCAGGAAAGATGATTCTGTGGGTTTTCTTGTGTTGGCTTTGACTCCTCCAATCCCCACAATCCTTCCTCTCCTTCTGTAAAATTCCTCAGTTCATCGTAATGTTTGGTGGAGGGTCTGCATCTATTTTCATCAGTTTCTAGGTGAAACCGCTCTGATGACAATTGCACAAGACAGCAATCTATGAGTATAGCAGAATATCAAGAAGAATCATTTTAATGACTTTTTATTACCAGCCCTGTTTGGTTCTATCCTATGTCTCTAGACTGCTCAGCCTCTATGTCCTGGCCTTCTAGGCACTGTCAGGGGTGGGTACGGCTCTCAAGCTGACCCAGTCATCTGTTGGCTACTCCCACCATCTCTGTGCCTCCTTTACCTCAGCACATCTTATAAGCAGGAAAAAGTGTAGGATGAAGGTTTCATGACTGGTTTGGAGTCCCAATCCCTCCACTGGAAGTCTTTCCTGGTTACAGGAGATGATCTGTTTAGGCTCCATGTCCTCCACTGCTAGGAGTCTTAGCCAGGGTCATTCTTATAGATTCCTGGGAATTTCTATTGCACCAAATTTCTAGCTCTTCCCAGATGCCCCTGATTCCAGTTGTTTTTGCCAGTACTCCCTCACTCCATTCTAACACGCCTGATCCTTCCCATTCTCATGACTGCCGCCCCTCCATACAGGTCCCCCTCCCCATCTACCTGTGGTATCTATTATTTTTCCCATTCACAGTGAGATTCATATGTGCCCCCCCACCTTGAGCCCTTCTTGTTACATAGCTTCTCTGAGTCTGTGCACTTTATGACTAATATCCACTTATGAGTGAGCACACACCATGCTTGGTTTTTTTTGGTTTGGGTTATCTCATAAAGATTTTTTTCTAGGTCCATCCATTTGCCAGTAAATTTCATAATGCCGTTGCTTTTAACAGCTGAGTAATACTACATTGTGTAAATGTACCTCATTTGCTTTATCCGTTTTTATGTTGAAGCACATTTAAATTGTTTCCAGATTCTAGCTTATTACAAATAAAGGTGCTATGAACATAGCTGAGCAAGTGTTCTTGTGACATGGCAGAGCATCCTTTCGATGTATGTCTAGGAGTGCTATAGCAAGGTCTTGAGGTAGGTTGATTCTCAATTTTCAGTAGAAATTTCCTGGTAGAATTTTGGTTTCAGTTATGCATAATATCATGCCTTCTGCAATTAGAGATACTTTGACTTCTTACTTTCCAATTTGCATGCCCTTGATTGCTTTTAGTTGTCTTATTGTGCTAGCTAGAACACCAAGTACTGTACTGAATAGATATGGACAAATTATGCAATAGAGAGCCTTGACTTGTCCCTGAACTTAGTGGAGTTGCTTTTAGGTTTCTCTACATTAAATTTTTTTTTCATTTTTCTTTTTTAATAAAAATTTTTGCCTCCTCCCCACCTCCGCCTCCCATTTCCCTCCCCTTCCTATGCTCCCCTCCCCCTCTCTCTCCAGACCAAAGGGCAGTCAGGGTTGCCTGCCCTGTGGGAAGTCCAAGGACCTCCCCTCCTCCATCCATGTCTAGGAAGGTGAGCATCCAAACAGGCTAGGCTCCCACAAAGCCAGTACTTGCAGAAGGATCAAAACCCAGTGCCATTGTTCTTGGATTCTCAGCAGCCCTCATTGTCCACCATATTCAGAGAGTCCGGTTTTATCCCTTGCTTTTTCAGTCACAGTCCAGCTGGCCTTGGTGAGCTCCCAATAGATCAGCCCCACTGTCTCAGTGGGTGGGTGCCCCCCTCGCGGTCTTGACTTCTTCCTTGCTCATGTTCTCCCTCCTTCTGTTCCTCATTTGGACCTTGAGAGCTCAGTCCATTGCTCCAATGTGGGTCTCTGTCTCTATCTCCATCCATCGCCAGATGACGGTTCAATGGTGATATGTAAGATATTCATTAGTATGGCAATAGGATCGGGCCATTTCAGGCTCTCTCTCCTCAGCTGTCCCAGGACCTAGTTGGGGACATCTCTCTGGACCCCTGGGAACCCCTCTAGAGTCAACGCTCTTGCCAACCCTAAAATGGCTCCCTTAATTAAGATATATACTTCCCTGCTCCCATATCTACCCTTCCTTAATCCCAACCATCCCATTCCCCCAAGATCTTCCCATCCTCTCCTTCTCACTCTTCTCTCTCCACCTCCCCTTTCCCCCATCCCACCCAGTTCCCAGATTTTGCCCGACAATCTTGTGTACTTACAATATCCAGGGGGATAACTATATATTTTTCTTTGGGTTCACCTTCTTATTTAGCTTCTCTAAGATCACAAATTATAGGCTCAATGTCCTTTATTTATGGCTAGAAACCAATTATGAGTGAGTATATCCCATGTTCATATTTTGGGTCTGGCTTACCTCACTCAGGATAGTGTTTTCTATTTCCATCCATTTGCATGCAAAATTCAAATTGTAACTGTTTTTTACCGCTGAGTAGTACTCTAATATGTATATATTCCACACTTTCTTCATCCATTCTTCCATTGAAGGGCATCTAGGTTGTTTCTAGGTTCTGAATATTACAAACAATGCTGCTTTGAACATAGTTGAGCATATACTTTTGTTGTATGATAGGGCATCTCTTGGGTATATTCCCAAGAGTGGTATTGCTGGGTCCTGGGGTAGATTGATCCCTAATTTCCTGAGAAACCGCCACACTGATTTCCAAAGTGGTTGCACAAGTTTGTATTCCCACCAGCAATGGATGAGTGTACCCCATACTCCACATCCTCTCCAGCAAAGGCTATCATTGGTGTTTTTTATTTTAGCCATTCTGACAGGTGTAAGATGGTATCTCAAAGTTGTTTTGATTTGCATTTCCCTTATCGCTAAGGAAGTTGAGCATGACCTTAAGTGTCTTTTGGCCATTTGAACTTCTTCTGTTGAGAACGCTGTTCAGTTCAGTGCCCCATTTTTTAATTGGGTTGATTAGCATTTTACAGACTAGTTTCTTGAGTTCTTTATAAATATTGGATTTCAGTCCTTTGTCTGTTGCGGGGTTGGTGAAGATCTTCTCCCAGTCAGTGGATTGCCTTTTTGTCTTAGTGACAGTGTCCTTTGCTTTACAGAAACTTCTCAGTTTCAGGAGGTCCCATTTATTCAATGTTGCCCTTAATGTCTGTGCTGCTGGGGTTATACATAGGAAGCGATCTCCTGTGCCCATGTGTTGCAGTCTACTTCCCACTTTCTCTTCTATCAGGTTCAGTGTGCTCAGACTGATATTGTGGTCTTTAATCCATTTGGACTTGAGTTTTGTGCATGGTGAGAGATATGGATCTATTTTCATTCCTCTACAGATTGACATCCAGTTATGCCAGCACCATTTGTTGAAGATGCTCTCTTTCTTCCATTGTATACTTTTAGCTCCTTTATCGAAAATGAGGTGTTCATAGGTTTGTGGGTTAAAATCTGGGTCTTCTATTCGATTGCATTGGTCGACTTCTCTGTTTTTATGCCATTACCAAGCTGTTTTCATACTGTAGCTCTGTAATAGAGTTTGAAGTCAGGGATGGTAATGCCTCCAGACATTCCTTTATTGTATAAGATTGTTTTGGCTATCCTGGGTTTTTTGTTTTTCCATATAAAGTTGATTATTGTCCTCTCAATGTCTGTGAAGAATTTTAATGGGGATTGCATTGAATCTATATATTGCTTTTGGTAGAATTGCCATTTTTACTATGTTGATCCTCCCAATCCAAGAGCAAGGGAGATCCTTCCATTTTGTGCTGTCCTCTTCAATTTCTTTCTTCAAAGGCTTAAAGTTCTTGTCAAATAGATCTTTCACTTCCTTGGTCAGAGCTACCTCAAGATATTTTCTGCTATTTGTGGCTATTGTGAAAGGTGATGCTTCTCTGATTTCCCACTCTGCTTCCTTATCCTTAGTGTATAGGAGGGCAACTGATTATTTAGAGTTGATCTTGTATCCTGCCACGTTACTAAAGGTGTTTATCAGCTGTAGGAGTTGTTTGGTAGAGTTTTTGGGGTCGCTTATGTATAATATCATATCATCTGCAAATATCGAAAGTTTAACTTCTTCCTTTCCAATACCAATCCCCTTGATCCCCTTATGTTGTCTTATTGCTATTGCTAGAACTTCAAGCACTATATGGAAGAGGTATGGAGAGAGTGGACAGCCTTTTCGTGTTCCTGAGTTAAGTGGGATGGCTTTGAGTTTCTCTCTGTTTAATTTAATATTAGCTGTCAGCTTGTTTTAAATAGCTTTTATTATATTTAGGTATGACCCTTGTATCCTTAATCTCTACAAGACCTTTATCATAAAGGGGTGTTGAGTTTTGTCTAATGATTTTTCAGCATCTAATGAAATGATCATATGTTTTTTTTTTCTTTCAGTTTATTTATATGGTGGATTACATTGATAGGTTTTCGTATGTTGAACCAGCCCTGAATCTCTGGGGTGAAGCCTACTTGATCATTTTTCTAATGTGTTCTTGGATTCTGTTTGCCAGTATTTCATTGAGAACTTTTGCATCGATGTTCATGAGTGAGATAGGCCTGTAATTCTCTTTCTTGGTTAGGTCTTTGTGTGGTTTTGGTATCAGGGTAACTGTACCTTCATAAAAGGAATTTAGCAATGACTCTTCTATTTCTATATTTTGAAATACATTAAGGAGTATAGGTATTAGCTCTTCTTGGAAGTTCTGGTAGAATTCTGCATTGAAACCATCTGGTCCTGGGCTTTTTTTGGAAGGGAGGTTTTTGATAACAGCTTCTAATTCTTCGCAACTAACAGGTCTATTTATATTGTTCATTTGGTCTTAGTTTAACTTTGGTATATGGTACTTATCTAAAAAAATGTCCATTTCTTTTGCATTTTCCAGTTTTGTGGCATACAGGCTTTTGTAGTAGGATCTAATGATTCTCTGAATTTCCTCTGTGTCTGTGGTTATGTCCCCCTTTTCATTTCTGATCTTATTTATTTGCATGTTCTCTCTCTATCATTTGATTAGTTTGGATAGGGGATTGTCAATCTTGTTGATTTTCTCCAAGAACCAATTTTTTGTTTCATTGATCCTTTGGATTGTTTTTTGTGTTTATATTTTGTTGATTTCAGCCCTCAGTTTGATCATTTCCAGTCTTCTACTCCTCCTGGGTGAGTCTGCTTTTTTTTCTAGATCTTTCAGGTTTGCTGTTAAGTCTCCAATGTGTTATTTCTACGTTTTCGTTACGTGGGCACTTAGTGCTATGAACTTTCCTCTTAGCACTGCTTTCATAGTGTCCCATAGGTTTGAGTAGGTTGTCTCTTTATTTTCATTAAATTCATGGAAGACTTTAATTTCTTTCTTAATTTCTTCCTTGACCCAGGTGTGGTTCAGTAGTTGACTGTTCAGTTTCTGTGAGTTTGTCGGCTTTCTGGGGGCAGCATTGTTGTTGCATTCTAACTTTAGTCCGTTGTGATCTGATAAGACACAGGAGGTTGCGAATATTTTTTTTGTATCTGTGGAGGTTTCCTTTGTTACCGAGTATGTGGTCAATTTTCGAGAAGCTTCCATGAGCTGCATGGAAGAAGGTATATTCTTTCCTATTTGAGTGAAATGTCCTATAGATGTCTATTAAGTCCATTTGCTTCATTACCTCCATTAATTCTCTATTAGGTTTCTGTCTGATTGACCTGTCCATTGGTGAGAGAGGTGTGTTGAAGTCTCCTACTATTAGTGTGTGTGGTTTGATGTCTGCCTTGTGTTCTAGTAATATTTCTTTTACATAAGTGGGTGCTTTTATATTAGGGCCAAAGATATTCAGGATTCAGATTTCATCCTGATGAATTGTTCCTGTTATGAGCATAAAATGTCCATCTCGATCTCTTCCGATTGATTTTAGTTTGAAGTAATTTTGTTAGAAATTAGTATGGCCACACCCGCTTCTTTCTTAGGTCCATTTGCTTGATAAACCTTTTCCCATCCCTTTACTCTGAATAGGTGCCTGTCTTTGTGGTTGAGGTGTGTTTCTTGTAAACAGCAGAATGTTGGATCCTGTTTTCGTATCCAATCTCCTAGCCTGTGCCTTTTTATAGGTGAATTGAATCCATTGATATTAAGTGATATTAATGACCAGTGGTCGTTGACTCCAGTTATTGTTATTGTTTTTGGTAGTAGAGTTTGTGTGTTTCCTTTCTTTGAGTTGTGCTGGTGAAGGGTCGCTAGATGTCTGAATTATTGTGGGCAGTGTTGGCAATGTTGCATTCCTTGGGTTGTGATTTTCCTTCTTTTACTTTCTGTAAGACTGAATTTGTGGATACGTATTGTTTAAATTTGTTCTTATCCCGGAATATTTTATTTTCTCCATTGATAGTGAACGATAGCTTGGCTGGGTATAGTAGTCTGGGCTTGCATCCATGGTCTCTTAGTTACTGCAGTACCTCTATCCAGGACCTTCTGGCTTTCATGGTTTCCATAGAGAAGTTAGGTGTAAGTCTGATAGGTTTACCTTTATAAGTTACTTGACCTTTTTCCTTTGCATCTCTTAATATTCTTTCTTTAGTGTGTATGTTTTGTGTTTTTATTATTATATGGCGAGGGGATTTTTTTGATCCAGTCTATTTGGTGTTCTGTATGCTTCTTGAATATTCATAGGAATATCTTTCTTTGTGTTGGGAAAGTTTTCTTCCATAATTTTGTTAAATATATTTTCTGGGCCTTTGAGTTGTAATTCTTCTCCTTCTTCTATCCCTATATTCTTAGGTTTGGTATTTTTATTGTGTCCCATATTTCCTGAATGTTTTGTCATGAGAATTTGTTGGATTTCCTGTTTTCTTTGATCATAGTGTTTATTTTCTCCATGGTGTCTTCAGAATCTAAGATTCTTTCTTCTTTTTCTTGTATTCTATAGGTTATGCTTGTTTCTGTAGTCTCTGCTTGTTGACCTAGATTTTCCATATCCAACCAGCCCTCGGTTTGTGTTTTCTTCCTTGCTTCCATTTCAGTTTTCAATTCTTGAACTGTTTCCATTACCTGTTTGACATTAATTCTTGGTTTCCCAGGGTATCATTTACGTATTTACTCATTTCTTCAAAGTTTTTGTTATACTTCTCATCCAATTCTATAAGGGCATTTTTTTACGTGCTGTTTAAGGGACTCTATTGCTTTCATAAAATCAATTTTTTCCACTTCTTCTGGATTAGGCTGTTCAAGTCCTTCTGTTGTAAGATCATTGGGTTCTGGTATTTTCATGTTGTTGTTCAGATTGATGGAGTTATTCTTGCCTTGGCACCTGTCCAACTCCTACTACAAATGCTATCCTATGGGTCTTCTGAAACAGGATCAGGTTCCCTTGCTAGCCATGGACCTCACTGACAAAAGGCCTACCTTTCTGTAGGCAGGCTACAAAAGCAAAGGAACTCCTGCCCGTCCTTTGCCCCTAGCACCTGTTCCAATGCCCAAACAGGCTGAACTGGCTGATCCCGCAGCCCTGTGGAAGGGAGAAAGAAGGGAGGATGTTCCTGGGCGCAAGGTGGGATGGGATAGGGAGGGAGAGGCCATAGCAGAGGGGAGCAGTCCCAGCAGAATGATCAGGGAGCCAAGGGAGTCGGGGAATGTCACTGTTCCGTTTCCTGGCTCCTGCTGTGTGTCAAGAACACACTCACCACTCAGATGGGTATTTCAGAACAGGACCAGGTTCCCCGTTTGCCAGGAACCTCACTGACAAAAGCTCTCTCCATTAAATTTCATGTCAGCTACCGCCATGTTGTATATATTGACTTTATTGTGATTAAATAAGTTAATCTGATCCCTTATCTCTCCAAGACTTTTACCATGAATGGGTGTTGGATTTTGTCAAAGGCTTTTTTAGCTTCTAATGAGATGAACATGTGTTTTTTTTCTTTTAGTTTTTTTTTATATGGTGGAATTCATTGACAGATTTTCATTTGCTGTACCATCCCTATATCTCTCTGATAAAACCTACCTGATCGTGTTGGATGATCATTTTGATGTGTTCTTGAATTTGCTTTGCAAGTATTTATTGAGCATTTTTTGCATCAGAATTCATGAGGGAAATTGGTGTGTAATTCTTTCTTTGTTGAGTCTTTATGTGGTTTGTGTATCAGAGTCATTCAGTCTTCGTAAAATTAATTTGACTATGTTCCTTCTATTTGTGTTTTGTGGATAATTTCAGGAGTGATCTGGTAGAATTCTCTGTTAAAACCATCTGGCCTGGGTTTTTTTTGGTTGGGAGACTTTTAATGACTGTTTTTGTTTTATTATGGGTTATAGGTTTATTTAAAATTTTTTCCGATCTCAATTTAACTTTTGTAAGTGGTATCTATTGAAAAACATATCCATTTCTTTTAGAGTTTTCAATTTTGTGGAGTACATGTTTTTGAAGTATAACCTAATAATTCTTTGGATTTTCTTAGTGTCTGCTATTATGCACCAATTTTAATTTCTGATTTTGTTAATTCAGATATTCTCTATCTGCCTTTTATTTACTTTCAATAAGTGTTTGCCTATCTCATTGATTTTTCTCAAAGAAGAAACTCTTTGTTTGATTGATTCTTTGTATTGTTCTGTTTCTATTTTATTGATTTTAGCCCTGAGTTTGATTCTTTCATGACATCCACTTCTCTTGGCTATGTCTGTTTCTTTCTGTTCTAGAGCTTTCTGTTGTGTTGTTAAGCCACTGGCAAGAGAATTTCATAATTTCTTTATGTAGGCACTTAAGTGTTATGAATTTTTCTCTTTGTGACTCTTTCAATGTATCCCATAAACTTGAGTATGTTGTACATTCATTTTCATTAAATTATAGGAGATCTTTAATTTCTTTCTTTATTTCATCCTTGTCCCAGTGGTAATTCAGTAGAGAGCTGTTCAGTTTCCATGAGTTTGTAGGCTTTCTGTTGTTTCTCTTGTTGTTGAAATTCAACTTTAATCCATGGTGGTCTGATAGGATACTGGAGGTTATTTCAATTTCCTTGGATTGTTTGAGACTTGTTTTGTGACCAAGTATATGCTCAGTTTTAGAGAAGGTTTCTTGAGATGCTGAGAAGTTATAATTTTTTTATGCTTGTGTGAAATGTTATATAGATATCTGTTAAGTCCATTTCAGTCAAAATGTCTCTTAGCTCCATCATTTCTGTTTAGTTTTGTCTGAATTGCCTGCCCATTGGTAAGAGTAGGGTACTGAAGTCTCATATACAAATGTGGGTTCCCTTATGTTTGGGGCAACTATTTTAAGATTTGCAGTGTCTTCTTGGTGGAATTTTCCTTTAATAAGTATGAAGTGTCCTCCTCTATCTCTTTTGATTAAATTTTTTTGGAAATCTATTTTGTTAGATATTAGAATCGCTACACCAACTTTCTTTTTAGGTCCAGTTGCTTAGAAAATATTTTTCCAAATTTTACTTTAGATAGTGTCATCCTTTGGTTTTGAGGTGTGTATCTTGTATGCAGAAGGATAGACCTTTTTCTATATCCATTCCATTAACCTGTGTCTTTTTATTGTGGAATTGTGTTCATTGATATTGAGAGATACAAATGCCCGATGATTGCTAATTTCTGTTATTTTTGGGGGGAGGTGGTGAGTGTGTATGTGTGTGTTTTCCTTATTTGTGTTTTATTGGTTTGAGATTTTTTTATTGCCTGTGTTTTTATGTCTGTAGTTAACCTTCTTTGGTTAGTGTTTTCCTTCCAGTACCTTCTGTAGGGCTGAATTTGTGAATAGATATTGTTTAAATATGACTTTGTCATGAAATAAATTGTTTTCTCAATCTGTAATGATAGAAAGTTTTGCTGCTTCCATTAGTCTGAGCTGGTGTCTATGGTCTTAGAGTCTACAAGACATCTATCCAGGGCTTTCTGGCTTTCATTGTCTCCATTGAGAAGTCAGGTGTGATTCTAATAGGTCTGCCTTTATATGTTACTTGGACTTTTTCCTTTGTAACTTTTAATACTCTTCTTTTGTTCTGTATGTTTAATGCTTTACTTATTATGTGACAGGGCAACCTTCTTTTCTGGTCTAATCTTGCTGCAGCAAGATTTACCCGCCTACTAGGGCATGGCCTCATAGATTATTTACCCCATGCTGAAGCGTATCCTGCCCTCTTCTTCTCTCTGCCCCCTTGACCCCATTCGGCTTGTTTTGGATCAGATCTCCATCCATTGTTCAAGCAGAGAATCCTGATTTGTAAGTTGTCCTACTAAATAAATAACTGTCTGTCACTTGTTCTGAGCCAGTGTGAGATTTCTTTTAAGCACCCGATATCGCTATCATTATAATCTATTTGGTGTTCTTCTTCTACCTTTATAATCATGTCTTTCTTTGTTGTGAAATAATTCTTTTGTACATTGTGAAAAATGTGTTGCTCTTGTTGTTAATAAAAAGCTGGTTAGCTAATAGCTAAGCAGGATTTCCAGAGCAAAGAGAATGCTGGGAAGAAGAAGGGCAGAGTCTAAGGAGTCACAAGTAAGCAACAGATGAAACAGGATATGTAGAAATTGAGGTAACAAGTCATGGGTCATGTGGTAGAACTTAGATAAGAAATAGGGATAAATTTAAAATGAAAGATTTAGCTAGTAACCAGGTTGAGCTATGGGCTGAACATTTATAATTAATATGAAGTTTCCCTTTGGTTCTTTGGAAGTGGTTTTCAGGGCACAGAAAAATTCTGCCAATACTTTTTTAAGTTAGGAATTTTTTTTCTATGATTTTGGTGAATATATTTTCTGGTCTTTTGATCTGGGATTCTTTTCCTTCTTCTATTCCTATTATTCTTAGGTTTGATCTTTTTATATTGTCCCAGAAGTCCTAGATGTTTTGTGTTAGGAACTTTTTAGATTTAACATTTTTTGACTAAGGTATCTTTTTCTTTTATTGTATCTTTACTGCGTGAGTTTCTCTCTTTCATCAATTGTATTCTGTTGGTGATGCTTGCGTCTGTAGTTCCTGTTTGCTTATCCAGACTTTTCACTTCCAGAATCCCCTCCATCATTTTCATTTCTTTTTTATTGCTTCTATTTCCATATTCAGGTCTTAAACAGCTTCCTTCATCTGTTTGTTTGTTTTTCTTGACTTTCTTGGCATTCTTTAGAGGATTTATTGATTTCTTCCAATTTTTTTTGTCTTTTCTTCAATTTCTTTAAGGGATTTTTTTTTCATTTCCTCTTTAAAGTCTTCTCCCAAAGTTGTTTTCTTCTGCTTCAACTGCATTGGGATGTTCAGGCCTTGCTATAGTAGGATAGCTGGGCTCTAGTGGTGCCATAATGCCCTTTCTGTTCTTGATTGTGTTCTGATGATGTTTAAGCATCTGGAATTAGAATCATTATAGTGTTGATTTCTGAGATTGTCTTTGTTGGATGGTTGTTTTGTTCTTTTGTTTCTGTTTCTTCTCAGGTCTCTGGCCTAAGTGGCCAGAAGTCTGATGGCTAGTGAGTCATCACATTACTGGACTTCCAGTGGGGTGTCTCTGCTGGGGTTTTGTGGCCGCAAGACCTCTGGGATTTTAGATACTCACTTTCCCTCTGTGGTTCCAAGTACCTGTGTGGCCTCTGGGTTTTTTTTTTTTTTTCGAGACAGGGTTTCTCTGTGGCTTTGGAGCCTGTCCTGGAACTAGCTCTGTAGACCAGGCTGGTCTCGAACTCACAGAGATCCGCCTACCTCTGCCTCCCGAGTGCTGGGATTAAAGGCGTGCGCCACCATCGCCCGGCTGTCTCTGGGGTTTTATGTACCTGCTTGATTTCTGAAATTCCTAGTATAGTGTGGCCTCCAGTAAAGCAGAAGTTTTCTACTGAAGTTGTGTCCTAGGATATGGAGTTCAAGGGAGGATCTGCAGTTGGGGGCTGTTGGGGAAGCTTTAGGCAATGTTAGCCTGCAGTGGGCATTGTCTTATCTTTGGTCTCTAGATCTGGCCTGTTTATAGGGTAAAGCAGAAATCTCCTACTAAAGTTGTGAGCTGGATTATGGAGCCCAGAGAAAAGAGGTGTAGTCTCGGACTGTTGGAAGGGCTTTAAGGCGTGGTAGTGGTAGTGAGCAGTGGGCAGTGTCTTACCTGGGGACCCTAGAACCAGACTGGTCTTCAATAAAGCAGTCAGGGTTGTGGAATAATCAGATATTCTTATAAATTTCAAGTGTATTTCAAATGTATTTGCTCTTTAAAAATAAATAAAAATATAATTTCCTCATGACGTGCTATGGGACAATGGTCTGTACCCTGTCACTTGTATTTTAAATAATCATTGATTGGCTAGTAGCCAGGCAGGAAGTATAGGCGGGGCAACCAGGCAGGAAGTAGAGGCAGGGCAATGAGAATCATGGGAATAGGGAAGTTTCAGTCTGCAGTCATCATCCAGACACAGAGGAAGCAAGATGTGACTGCCTCACTGAAAAAGGAACCAAGCTATGTGACTAGCACAGACAAGAATTATGGGCTAATATAAGTCATAAGAATTAATAAGAAGCCTGAGCTAATTGGTCAATCAGTTTATAATTAATATAGACCTCTGTGTGATTTCTTTGGGACTAAATCTCTGTGGGACCTGGTGGGACAGAAACCTCTGTCAACAAAGACACAGCAATTTCTTTCACTCCTGGTTATATATGCCAGAATATTAATTGATGGGATAGCAAGCAATTTTGCAGGCCACATAGTCTTTACTGCAACTCTATAAAGATAAACATCCTCATAGCAAAAGTTATAAACTGTGTAAATCAATGGGTATATGGGTAGAAAATAGTGTAATAAATGGTGTGTGTGTGTGTGTGTGTGTGTGTGTACCAAACCCATATATAACTGTCCATAACAGCTTTAACCATAACTGCCAATCATTGTGGAAAAGGAATGTATTTCACCTTGAGAATGGATAAAGTGTGGTATATACATTCAGTGATTCTTTTTTAAAAATGCAACTTAGATGAAAGTCAAGGGAGTTATATTAAGTATAAAACGGGCTTTATTAAGACTGTATGGCGTATGATTCTATCAACATATAGGAACTCTCTGAGGGGTGGACTTCTTAGGCCTTACCTGACAATGTGAATTTCATTGGAGAGATGCCACCCAAATTCAAGAAACATGCAAGACATGTATTTGAGGCAAGACTGGATCTGTGCAGTCACAGAAAAAACAAGGTGTCTAGTAAAAATATGGCAGAGAAAATTAAAGGGGAGTGGGAGAGTGGAAAGCTAGACAATACTCAGATCAGGTAGAACTTTGCAATTCATCATAAGGAGTTTAGATTTTGATTTAAGTATATGGAACTAAGAAATTAATGAGTACTTATAAGTATGGAAACAAATTATCTGATTCATGTTTTTGAAATGTCACCCTATGCTGTAGGAAGACAGGTCTGAAAGAAACAGAAAGTTGGGGCTATTTTGCAAGTTGGTGGTACAGTGATATGGTGGGGTTTTATGAAAGCAGATATTCACAATATATTCTGAAGTAGTCAATATGGTTTTCTTATGGATGAAGGAATCTGAGATAAAATGTGTTTTCAAGTTCTGTGCTCAAAACTGTAGAAGTTTCATCTCAATGCAGTAGAAGCAAATGAGAAGTGGTCAGGTTAAGGGTGTATTTTGAGGCTAGAAAACAGAGGCTGGTACTAGTTTGTAATGGGGTGGAAAGAAGAAAAATAATAAAGGCTTCCAGGTCTTCATTCTGTAGAAATAGGCACATGGAATTAGTATGTATAATAAATATAACAGTAGTAAACAGAAGGTTTTATAAATTATTTTATATAAAAAAGCTGGGTTGTGGTGGCATATTCTTTTAATCCAGCACTTGGGAGGCAAAGGCAGGCAGATCTCTGTGAGTTCAAGGCCAGCCTGGTCTATAGAGGGAGTTCTAGGACAGGCCCCAAAGCTACTGAGATACACAGAGAAATCCCATCTCAGAGACAAACAAACAAGCAAGCAAGCAAGCAAGCAAAAACAAATAAGCACTTAGCAGGCAATTTTATATTAGTATGGTATTCGGTAAAAGAAACTGTAAATTCTGGAGCCCACATTATCAGCATCTACATAATGTTTCAAAGTAACTGGACTTAGGGGATCAATAGAGGATAGAGTATGGTTACAAGAAAAAAAAGTGGAGAAAGACTATACCAGGACACTGTCATTTAGAGGTAAGGAAGAGGAAAATTAGTTAATAAAGAAAATTGAGAAAGAAAAACAAGTAAGGAAGGAGAAAAACCTGAAATTCAAGGTGAAGAAACTTTGTCACAGAAGAGACAATCAGCACCTGTGTCCAATGTTGCTTGACTAAGAGGGCAAGGATGACAGGGATCCAAAAACTAATAATAAAGCTGATTATTATGTAAGTTATTGGCAGCCTTGATGAAAATCATTTTAGAGTAGAGCGACTAGAAGTTTGACAGAAGATGAGTGTAAAGACTGACTTATCACATTTATTCTCTTCTATAAGGGGTGAATTAAGACTGGCATGACTTCAAGTGGATGACTTTAAGTATGCCCAAATATAATATAGTGTAGCCCTGATAAAAGTGCCTGAATAATTACCATGTTCCAAGGACACATTATTAGGGAACTCTATTGTAATTAATGTTTTAAATCAATAAAAGTTATTTTCCATCTTGAAATATAAATTGCATGTATTAAATGAAGAAGCAGAACCAAGTTAATATTTAATTCAACGTGAGGATAATCTTTGAGGTCAATTCCATACATTTAAATGAAGGGAACGACTAGCCCTGAATTAAGCTTAATAACTTTACATCTTTGAGAGGCATCTCTAAAATCACAATAGCTGATATAGCTATCTTCAGAGCTAGTCATTTAATGCGTGGCATTGACCTACTTTCCACTAATTATTTAAGAATTAGCTGTTCACTTGAATATTGTCCTTCCAATATGAAGAACAGGAGTATAATTTGTTGCAATTTTCAGTCAAAATTTTACATTTTGTCCAACAAAGCAATCTCCTGCATGTAAATGTAAAACTACACAAAATTGTAGCCTCTTTAAAAAGCATTGTTTCTCCAGTATGAAGAAGTTTAACTGCCCATTGATTAGCGATTGTTCCTAATTTTTAAATGTCAGGCAATGTAATGTCTAACAACTTAAGTTATAATTTACAGCTAACAAAACCACAAGAAATTGCAAAGGATGATAACTTTTCCATCAGTAGTAGAGACTAAACTTTGCCACCTGTCTAGCTGTCCTAGATGATATTAGATTTTTTTTTATGGTTAAAAACCTTTCTTTATTCCCCTTCTCAAGAGAACCTACCTGAGACTACAGCAAAACTTTCATTAAAGCAATATGCATCCTGTCTCCCTCCACCCAATAGCGTCTTGGCCTCTTAGGGATTAGTAAGTTGCTACATACTAGTGCTGTTCACCTGATAGTCTCTCTCTTATAACACCAAATTAGTGTTGCTTGTACGTTTAGGTGCCACAGTATGTCTTAAGCTATCATCAGTAGTGTGCAAAAAAGTGATAGGTTAATAACTTTCTGAAATGCAAGTATTTTGATTATGATTTCCATAGTGTTAAATACCCTCGCTGTGAGTAATTTTAGTTTATTAATGATTCTAATTTAATGTGTAGAGATTCACACAGTCTGTCAGTTACCAGGAGCCCCCCTCCCAATTCAGCACATTACTAAAATGATGCGTGCCTAGGCTACAATAGTGAAATCACAATGCATAGTTTAGAAATGGTGCAACAACCTATTCAAACAGAGACTGAAAAAACAATGAATTGGGAAAGTATCAAGACAAGAAGCACGACATGGTACAAACATTATGATTAAAATTTTAGAGTATATGCAACTTAAGTAAATTAATTAAGTCTAAGAGACGTAGTGAGTAGAGATAGATGCCAAGTGAAAGAGAATTCCTTTTGTTTAGAAATTCTATGAAGAAAAAAGTCACTATGACCCTTTTTTATATTGTGCACTAACAATTCACAACAACATTTGAAATGTGATTTAATTTTGTGGATAGGATAAAAATAAAACTTTTTGAAGAGTACACAGAGTTAGCTCTGTCTCTCAAACACTAGGAAACACTTCACCTATTCCAATAACACCATTTTTATTGCTTCAGTCATAGCTCTGTGGAAAAGCAGGGTGCATCTTGAGACACCAACAGCTTGTCATTGTGTGAATTGTTTTCATAGTGATGAATGAAAACATTCAATTCATATTTGGATGGCCAGTGAAATGTCACCTCTAGACCCCTCAGCCAGCTCAACATAGAAACAGATGTTTTCTGTTGCCAACATACAAGTTTTTTAATTAATCTGTGTCCTTCAACAGGGGTGTGTGTGTGTGTGTGTGTGTGTATCTGTATGTGTGTGTTTGTGTGTTTAACTTTGACACAGAAAAGCGCTGTGTTATTTGCAAAGAAATGGTTGGAATTGGAGATGATTATATTAACCAGAAGATGATAAACAAGGAGACTGTGAGGAGTGTGGAGAGGAGGAGGGCATACATATAGTCAAATTACATGATCCAATAGAATGAAAATGTCAGTATAAAACACACCCATTGGTATAACTAAGAATATACCAGCAACTTTTGGGGGGGTGATAATTTTTATTGTTTTTACTGAGCTATATATTTTTTCTCTGCTTTTCTCCCTGCCTCTCCCCACCCCTTCAATCTTCCCCATGCTCCCAACTTACTCAGGCAATCTTGGCTTTTTTTACTTCCCATGTAGATTAGATCCATGTATATTTCTCTTAGGGTCCTCTTTGTTGTCTAGGTCCTTTGGGGTTGTGAATTGTAGGCTGGTTTTTCTTTATGTCTAAAAGCCACTTATGAGTGAGTAGATATATTTGTCTTCTGGGTCTGGCTTACCTCACTCAGTATGATGTGTTCTAGATTCATCCATTTGCCCACAAATTTCAAGATGTCATTTTTTTCTGCTGTATAGTACTCCATTGTGTAAATATGCCACATTTTCCTTATCCATTCTTCAGTCAAGGAGTATTTAGGTTGTTTCCAGGTTCTGGCTAGGGCAAACAATGCTGCTGTGAACATAGTTGACCACATGTCCTTGTGGTACGACTGAGCATGCTTTGAATATATACCCAAAAGTGGTATTACTGGGTCTTGAGGAAGGTTGTTTCCTAATTTTCTGAGAAATTGCCACACTGACATCCCAAGTGGCTGTACCACTTGCATTCCCACCAGCAATGGGAATGCAACCTCTGCAGCATAAGCTGTCATCATTTTTTTTTATCTTGGCCATTCTTACAGGTGTAAGATGGAATCTCAGAGTTGTTTTGATTTGCATTTCTCTGATGACTAAGGTTATTGAGCATTTCCTTAAGTGTCTTTCAGCCATTTGAGATTCTTTTGTTGAGAGTTTTCTGTTTAGCTCTGGACCCCATTTCTCAATTGGATTATTTGTTCCTTTTTCTTTTTTCTTTTCTTTTCTTTTTCTTTTTTCTTTTTTGGTTTTTTGAGATAGGGTTTCTCTGTGGCTTTGGAGTCTTACTGGAACTAGATCTTGTAGACCAGGCTTCCCTCATACTCACAGAGGTCCGCCTGCCTCTGTCTCCTGAGTGCTGGAATTAAAGGCATGTGCCACCACTGCCTGGCTGATGACCAATTTCTTGAGTTCTTTGTACATCTTGGAGATGAGCCCTCTGTTCCATGTGAGGTTAATGAAGATCATTCCCCATTTGTAAGCTGCCATTTTGTCTTGCTGATCATGTCCTTTGCTTTACAGTGGTTTCTCAGTTTCAGGAAATCCATTTATTTTTTATCTCAGTGTCTGTGCTACTGGGGTTATATTTAGGAAGTGGTCTCCTGTGTGCCAATGCGTTCAAGTATACTTCCCACCTTCTCTTTTATGAGGCTCAGTGTGGCTGGCTTTATATATTGAGATCTTTGATCCATTTGGACTTGAGTTTTGTGCATGGTGATAGATATGGATCTATTTTCATTCATCTACATGCTGATATCCAGTTATGCCAGCACCATTTGTTGAATACACTTTCTTTTTTTCTATTTTATATTTTTTCCTTCTTTGTCAAAAATCAGATGTTCATAGGTATGTGGATTGATATTTGGATATTTGATTCAGTTCCATTAGTCCTCCTGTCTGTTCTTATGCCAGTACCAGCCTGTTTCAGTACTGTAGTTCTGTAGTAGAGTTTGAAGTCAGGAATTGTCATGCCTCCAGAAGTTTCTTTATTGTACAGGATTGTTTTGGCTATCCTAGGTTTTTTGCTTTTTCCATATGAAGTTGAGTATTATTCTTTTGAGGTCTATAAAGAATTAATTATTTTGATGGGGATTTCATTGAATCTGTAGATTGTTTTTGGTAAGATTGCCATTTACTATGTTAATTCTACCTACCCAAGGACATGGGAGATCTTTCCATTTTCTGGTGTCTTCTTCAATTTCTTTCTTCTAAGATTTAAAGTTCTTGTCATACAAGTCTTCCACTTCTTTGGTTAGAGTTACTCCAAGATATTTTATGATATTTGTGGCTATTGTGAAGGCTGATGTTTCTCTGATTTCTTTCTCAACCCATTTATCATCTTTTATATCAGCAACATTTAAAGCCATTTAAGAGAAGCATTTCTAGGAATATTTAAACAATATACCCTCAGAATGGGTATAGTGGAACACACTTTTCATACCTATTATGGGGAGGCTGAAACAGGAAGATTGCAAGTATGAGACCAGTATGAGCTACATAGCATAACCTTTTCTCAAAAAGTATTGTTCACAACATAATTCAATGCCAGAGCACTTCAGTGCAATGAGTTTGAATGCTAACAACAACACACACACACACACACACACACACACACACACCACATTCTTGTCAGGTATGGGAAAACAACTATAATTTCAGAACCGGAAGGCCTGAAGCAGGAGACTGTAAGTTTAAAGCAATTATTGGCTGCATTGCAAGACTCTGTCTAAAAACACAGTACAATGAAAATACTTAGCCAACAATGTCTTCCCTGATAGTCTGTTTTCTATAACCCAGAATAAGGATTTAGAGCTATGCTATTCAATTTATTAACCACAATTTACACGAAGCCACTTATAAGTTAAATTTAAGTCAATTAAGCTTAATTACAATTAAAACTTCAGTTAACCAGGCACAGTTGACATATTTCAAATTCTAGTTCTCTCTTGTCGTTTGTTTGTGAGTCAATAATGCTGAATAGCGCAGATAAATAATGTTGCCATCATTACAAGCTGTTCTTTTGGATGGTGCTGATCTTGATACACAGAGCAAAAGTTTTACTTTCTAGAAATTTTGTCTCAGCTGAGCTACCAATAATCATCAGGCTATTGTGTATTCAAGGCTTTGCTCTGACAATGACCGATAGGCAAAATCCTCATGATGTTCTTTCAAAATCAGAACATGGCTTTATTAAAATATAAAGACATCTTATGAATTTTCCCCCATGCAAAAATATGTGGTAGCAGGCTTAAATGCCTATCAAGGACTAGAAGACGGGAATCTGTTGCTTTTTAAAAAGCAAGGTAAGACAATGGTAACCAATTTGAACAACTAAAAAGAGTTTTGTTATGGCTGTTCGAAGACATGTGAATACAAAAAAACACTCCTGTTTCTTTCATGAATCAGTAGCCTCCTGCTCAGTGGAATGCTGTTTCCGCACAATAGGGAGATTGGGCTCTGTATCCAAAAAATGTTTTTAACAGTGGACATTATATTCAGTTTTGAAACTTTTATTATTGGCCTAAACAAAAAGTCATCGGAATACAGAGAACATAAATATATAGATCAGAGCTCTTAGAACAGTTTGTGTTAGTGACTCATCAGAACTTACGGATTTAGAAAATATCAAAAATTACTGCTTCTGACGTACCGTAAACAAAGAACTGAAACATTCTGGTTTCAGCTTGCTAGACAGTTTACAGAACACATAAGCCCAGATATGCTCCTGTTTTTTTAGTATGTTTTACTTATAAATCTTCTTAGCATAGCAGATAATGATTATCCTCTAGAAATGAAAGGCAACTGACAGCACGCCTCTGCACACTGCCTTGCATCCCATCTCACTTGGAAGGCACTTCAAAGTCCTCATAGTGGTCCTAAGGTCTTCAATTATCAGTGCTGATAAATGCCTTGCCCTTTGCTCTAGATTTATCAACTCCAGCTGGACTGAAGTTTCTCATTCTTTCGCAAACAAGTCATAGGCACACATGAGCCTCTGCCAAAGCCACGGCCTCAGCTATGAAGCTTGCAGTGTTTTTTGACCACTTATCATTTGTTTAACTCTGTTTTCTCCATGTCTTGGCATAAATTTGATTTTATTCTTTTTTTTTTTAAGTTTCACTTTCTTAATGAGTTTGCTTCTACTTTCCTTTATAAGCATGAGGGTAATTCTCCAGTTTTAACATGATTGCCCAGCAGTTTTCAGATATGAGAATTGTATGGCTGTAGAGTTGAAAAGGCCCTTGGTAGTGATGGCGTACAGTAACGCCTTTATATAGAAAGTAAGCCATGTCCCAGAGAACTTAAGTGGCAGTGCAAGGTCAGCAGTAGCAGAGGTAGGAATGGAGGTTAGGTTTTCAGAGTCTCAATCTATTCGTATAATAAGTCTCTTTTAATACTACGTCTTTTAGAAAGAATGTGCCATTGTCTCTAACAGTTATAGCAGAAAGAGCTGATACCCTATCTTCATCTATAACAACATCATCACAGTAAGTGAACAGACAAACGAACAGCATTAGACTGAATAAACACAAATTCAAAACCTTCCTGAAACCATCACCTTACGTGATAACTGAAAAAAAAAGAATATTTCTTTGAGATAGAATAAAATAATGCCTTAAACAAACCCTCACCAAACTAAAGTTTTTATAGTATACTACTTTCTTCAGAATAGATATTATGTGGATCAAAAAATACTTATCCCAAATAAACTAAACTCTCATCAGTTCTTTGTATTCCTTGTCCTTTGGGCTCAACACTTTTCCCTTCTTGGCATCTGTAGTCTTAATGTCCTTTTTTTTTTTTTTTTTTTTTTTAGAAACATGGATCTTTTTCGGTCCAAACCACTTTTACCACCTTTATCTTTGGCTTATTAGAAGCATCCATATATCAGAGCCTAGGGAAAGAAGATAAAATAGGGCATCTTTCTTGCATATAAATCATGACTTGTGGATCATCTCTGTTAATTAAAAAAATCCTCGCAAGGCTAAACTCAATATGATGGAAGTTTAGGACATCCTTGATAAAGGACAAACCAGGAAGGAAAAGTATTTAAAATTTTCATAAGACAAAAAGTCATATTAGTTTACTTCATATCACAGTTGTATAAATAGTGCCAAAATTCTCTATGCCTATAAAATGACACTAATATGAGCATGCTGAAACATTATTGTAGCTAGATATTTTTTGGTGAGTGGTATTTCTTTTTTCAATATTGTCTGGCAATGTAAAAAACCTAGTATAAACTGGAAATACACAGTCTTGATTATGGAGTGTGACTTCAACAAGGTCAGCAAAATATAAGCAGAATTTTCACCATCCCATTTCAGTGACATTCAAAAAAAGTGATATTCAAAAAAAGAGACCCATTAGCCTTGAGTTTGGTTTGCATGGTTATTTGATACACCTGATGCATAAAAGAGAATGGTTAGTATAAGAGCCTTTTCAAGGTGTGAACACGTATTTATTTTAGGGTTGTAATTACTTATGCTTCTGGTTGGTGCCAGTCATGCCAATAGGATTATATTCCAGAAATTGATTTTCCTCCAATGAGTAAATAATGAAGTAATTTAACCTCATCTTCTTCCTAATCTAAAACCTTTCACTTGTACTGTGAGGAAAGGCAGCTGCCTTCACTTGAGACGTGCTCGTGCACAAGGCCAATAAATATCTTCAGGCTTTAGATGAAGGTCATGCAAAGCTGATCAGTCAAGAAATGTGTACAGTAGAAGTGCATCTTCTGTTTCTTGCAGCCATCAATCCTGGCTTTCAGGGATATTGCCACCTATGTTAAAGGGCAAACACAATACTACATTAATCATGGGCATGGCTGTAGACCTCAGAATTACTGTTTCATTTATTTTAATTTAAGTGTTTATTCAGATACCTGCATGAAAAACAAACAGCACTTAGAAAAAATGAAAATAGAAAGGGACAAGGGAAGAAGTGATTTCTCAGATTGTGAGTGATTTGATCCTTCTTTGTGTCCTGTCTTTTATAACAGCACAAGCTGTGTCTTCTTAAAGGAAGCTGACATATGTAGCAATCACAATTAGACACAAGACATTGCTCTTCATCGTCATAAACAAAATCTTCCAGTGGTCAAATTAGTCCTATTTTCTTTCTTTTTGATTTATGTAGCTAATAATGGTGGTATCTCAAAGAAATACATATTTATATGTATACCAGGAAGGGCACTGACTTGTTCCTTTCGTTATCTCATTTTATCCTTTTAGAAAATGAACATCACTAGGATAGGTTTCAAGAGTAAAATCAGACCACCAGAAGCCCAAATCTAGGAGCTTGGCTATGCTTTCTGTTAGGCAACGAAAGCCATAGTCCACCATGTCATTAATTTGCTGCTTGTGAATCCTGCACACAGTACAGCATTATAACAGAGAAGCTCCTGTGGGTAGCTTCCCATTTATGTGAGAAAATAAAGGTAGCAAAGCTTAAAAGCATTATAAAAATCAACAACTTAAATGAAAATTATTTTTTCTTCTCTGATGTTTTCTAAGACACTACTTATACCCATTATTTAATAAAATTGAGAGCTTTGAGGTAATGTTTATTTCTCTGCAAGTTTACTTTTAGCTTTTTGGTAATTTTTACTGAAAGATGTTTCGATTATTAAAAATAAAATATGCCTTTTCTGGAAGATAACATTTTTAACTATATGTTGGGGTCGATTGCCTTCTATGAGTAACAGGTTTCAGAAAAAATTATTTTTCTTACTTTGCTCCCCAAATTTTAGTCCCAGATGTATACCAGGGTATACACTAAGCATTAAACTATGAGATCTAAGTTAATGACTGCTATATTCTGATCCCAGAAAGTGTTAGATTTCTCCTGAGCTGTAAATTACCTAATCATTTGTCATCTTTCACCATAGGCTGCTTGAAGCAAGCACCTGACCCAGCTTAGTGACAATTACAGTTAAATCAGTCCTCACTTCTGTGTTCTCACATGGAAATGACATCAGGCAAAGTCACATTGGAAAGCATTTGTTGACTAGGAAGGCTCTGTAGAAGCAATGGGATTCTCTTCTGGGAAATGAGACAGAATGAGACTAAACAACCATCTTCTCCAAGAAGAGAGTAATACAAGAAAGTTAAAGTGACGTAATCTCTACATTGCCTTTTGTTTTCATTGTACTACTAGAGTTAATTTTATTGGAAAAATTCTTTGTATTATTAAAATATCAAAGTTTATGTGACATTGAATTTACAATGATCACTTGGACATTACATACACAATATTTTTATTATCTATGAATTCCCGTGGTTGCATTGTCAAGTTCAGAATCCAACAACACCATCCTTTTGTACTGCTTTATCTTGCTGGAGCACATCTCATTCTGCTACTGTTCCCAGAACCACTGGACAGTGATTTCTTAGGTCAGTTCTTTCCCATCCACCTCCACAAGTTAAATAACTCTTGTCAAACAGTATGGATTTTGGAGATGCCAGAGGAGGAGTTCGGACTCTAACTGCCCATGAGATTGTATCAGCCCTTTTTGAAACATTGGCCTGGCAGTGTGTGGGTAATGACCCAGTTAAAGCATTATTGGATATGGGTTTAAGAAAAAGCTTTGAACAGCATTTGGCAAAGGCTTAGTCTCTCTGTAAAGCTAAACCAGAAATAAAGCAAAGTTCACTTCTCCTGTGGTCTTGTTCACTCTGGGTCATTAACTTCTCTCTACTTTAAAGGATGTCCTTTTTTTTTCCGCCTTGTTCATGTGGGCAGTATACCAGAAGTGTAAGAAAAAAATCACCAGGCTGGATAACTTACGGCCTTATATTAGAGTTCATAAATAAATAAACACTTATTGAAACAATTTGGTATTTTGCAAGGAGATCAATTGGAAATGGCAGTTTGAAAACGTATCTTATTTTTCTTTGTAACCAAACATTGTCTGACAGTGTTCATAGCTCCATGTTATCAATTGAGTGTCAAATGTTTTTAGGTTGGTTAGGGTTTATATGGATTTCCTTTCTCCGTTAGGGTATACATTCAACGTGTGTCAAAGAAGTGACTAGAATTCAATTATTTTATGAACTATGGAGCAAAAAAATATTAACTTTTGAGTTTTGTCTTGAGAAATCAAAACAGACTCGGTCCTGTCATTCATAAGAAACAAGAAACTTGACCTTCCTAGGTGTATTTTTCTCCTTACTTGTTGAATTTCCTATCTTCCTCTTATGTTTTGTGTAGAGTAAAACTGCATCTGACTTCAGTATCTGATTTCATTCATATGTCAGGGAAAGAAAAAGGAAAGATAGAGAAAATCGAACACAGGTCAAGGATGTCATTACTGTTTCCCCCTAGGGCTGCTGTGTATAGCCATTCATTATACGAAGTCACCAAGCCTAGCTAATGAGGCAGACACTAAATCCATCCTGTGCTTCATTTGTTAATCCATATACCTGGCATTCAACTGCATTTCCCCAGAGGAAAAGATACCCTTTTTCACAACAAGCCAACAACAATTTACCCTGCCCAGATACAAGTGGTGTTGCTTCAGAAGAAAGGGATGCCTTACTGTAAGTCACAGGAGATAACACTATATACTTGAAGGATTGTGGTTAGTTCCTTACACTAAATCACAATCCAGTAGATTATAGCATCCCAGCCAATATATAACATAACTCATCTAATAGGCCAGGTTACATAAAGACAAAGCCCAACACCAATGTTTGTTCAGGTGTAGAATACCTAGTTGCCCTTGCCAGACTTGAAGGGGCCTTCAATACTAAATCTGAAAGTCTTGAGAAAAGCCAGGAAGTTTGGGTCATCATCTCAGTTACTTGTTAAAGTATCATTTTTTTTTTTGGATCGAAGAAATAAAGGGTGGGGTAAGAAAGCTAAGCAAGGAAGTAATCTCAGCTGGATACTCATTTAAGCTTGTTCCACAGGGAAATCTATGGTATAAATTAGTTTATCTGACTTTGAGGTAGGAAGGCCAGTTTTTGTAATTTATGGTTATACAGCCATGAACTCTTGACCTAGGAAGATGATTTCCAACACAAAGATGGCCCCTAAGGTAGTAAGGCCAATTGATTCCTTTACAAAGAATTTAAAAGCCTGCAGGCATCATAATCCAAATTGACTTTCAATGGTAAACAAAATTTACTACAAGTGCTAGAGAGGGAAGAGAAGGAGGAAAACTGCAGATTAAATAGGAAAGTAGGGCACTGATATTCAAACCAAGAAGCAAGAACTCTGTGGGGCAGGGCAAAAGCAAGAAATCACTGGAAACCCAAATGCTAATTAGCATGACTTACAGGGAACCTTAGAAAATGTAGCATGAGAATAACGTAGAAAATGGATAAGAACAGAGAAGTCTCAATTTAAATATGTAAATTGAAGCAGTAAAACGAATTGCCCAAATGGGCTGAAAAGACATTATTATTATCACTATTATTGTTGTTATTCCATTATCATTATTATTATTCACACACTCTCTTGATTTTTTTTTACATTTTTGGGAGAATTTTATATATGAGTACTGGATTTATGTCATTTCCACCATACTCTCTCCCCTACCAACTTCTCCTATGTCCCCCTACTCCCTCCCAGATTTATGACCCATTCTTGTTCCTACACACACACACATTCAACCTGCTTCGTCTACTTAGTGTTACTCATAGGTACATGTTACCCTCTGTTTCTGTTGTCTCCCACTGATCTCATCCTGTGAAGTTCAGTTCCATCCAAGGTGTGAGGCTTTTGGATACTTTGTGTCTATAAAGTTAACAGAAGATATTGGAGAGAGGGAGCTGGAGCTGGAACTCAAGGGACAGTGCGTAGCCAAGCATGCACAGGGTGAAAGTTCAATTCCCACCACCAAATATAAATGGAGAAGGAAAAGGCTGATTTCCAATGCAGAGAAGTATTAGTTTGGGAGTTAAGTGACATGGAGAGATTTCTTTTTTTTTTCCTTAATTACTTTTTATTTTATTTTTCCTTTATTTCCCTTTTTATAATTAATTAATTTTATTTGTTTGTTTATTTATCTGTTTAATTTTACATACCAATCATAGTCCCCCCTTCTCTCCTCCTGATTGTTACCCCCACATTGTTCCCTCACCTCACATCTCCTCACATGGGAGTCAACAAAGCCTGGCACATCAAGTTGAGGTAGGACCAAGGCCCTCTCCCCTATATCAAGACTGAGCAAGGTACCCCACCACAGGAAATGGGCTCCAAAAAGCCAGTTCATACACTAGGAATAAATTCTGGCCCCACTGTCAGACTGTCCCAGCCATACAACTATCACTCACATTCACAGTTTTCCCCATCATGATCTTGATACCCCCTCTTGCTCATAAAATCCCTCCACTCTCTCTTCTACTGAACTCCAGGAGCTTGGCCCGGTGCTTGACTGTGGATCACTGCATCTGCTTCCATTAGCTACTGGATGTAGGTTCTATGCTGAGAGTCAGTCACCAATCTGATTACAGGGGAAGGTCAATTCAGGTACCCTCTGCACATTTGCTAGGAGTCATAGCTGTGATCATCTTTATGTATCATTGCGTTTTTCCTTAACACCAGATTTCTTGCTAACCCCATAATGGTTCCCTCTATCAATATATTTTTCCTTGCTTTCCCTCTCCGTCCCTCTCAGAATGCCACCATTTCATTCCCTCATGTTCTCATCCCCTTCCCATATCTTCTTCCCCCTGTCCCCAGTTTACCCATGGCACACATTGCCTTCCAATGGCAATCCATGTGTGTCCCTCTTAGAGTCCTCCTTGTTACCTAGCTTCTCTGAGACTGAGTTGTAGCGTGATTATTTTTTGCTTTACATCTAATATCCACAATTCTTTACAGAATTCAAAAGAATAATACTCAATTTTATATGGGAAAACAAAACCCCAGTATAGCCAAAACAATCCTGTAAAATAAAGGAAATTCTAGAAGAACCACCATCCCTGACTTCAAGCTCTACTATAGAGCTATAGTAATAAAAACAGCTTGGTATAGGCATAAAAACAGACACATGGGTCAATGGGATCGAATTGAAGACCCTGACATCAATCCACACACCTATGAACATGTGATTTTGGCAAAGAAACCAAAATTGTACAATGGGAAAAAGAAAGCATCTTTAACAAAATGTGCTGGCATAACTGGATGTCGACATGTAGAAGAATACAAATAGATCCATATCCCCCATCATGCACAAAACTCAAGTCCAAGAGGATCAAAGACCTCAACCTAAATCCAGTTATACTGAACCTGACAGAGAAAAAATGGAAAGTAGCCTTGAATGCATGCATGGGCACAGGAGACCATTTCTTAAATATAACCCCAGAAGTACAGACACAAAGAGTAACAATCAATAAAAGGGACACCCCCTGAAACTGAGAAAGTTCTGCAAGGCAAAGGACATGGTAAATAAGACAAAATGATAGCCTATTGAATGGAAAAAAAGATCTTCACCAACCCCACATCTCACAGAAGACTGATCTCCAAAATATATAAAGACTCAAGAAACTAGACATCAAAATATCAAATAATCCAATTTAAAAAATGGAGTACATATCTAAACAGAAAATTCTCAACAGAAGAATCTCAAATGGCAAAATGATATTTAAGAAATTGTTCATCATCCTTACTCATCAGGGAAATACAAATCAAAATGACTCAGAGATACCATCTTACACCTGTTAAAATGGCTAAGATCAAAACACTGATGACACACCTTATTTTGGAGAGGGTATGAAGTAAGGGGAACACTCCTGCTGGTAAGAGTGCAAATTTGTACAACTACTCTGGAAATCAGTATAGTCGTTTATCATAAAATTGGGAATCAATCTACCTCAGGACCCAGCAATACCACTCTTGGGCATATACCCAAAAGATGCTCAATCATACCACAAGGACATTTGCTCAACTATGTTCATAGCAACTTTATTAGTAATAGCCAGAACCTGGAAACAACCTAGATGCCACTGAACCGAATAATGGGTAAGAAAAATGTAGTACTTTTAAACAATGGAGTATTACTCGGTGGCAAAAAAAACAAAAACAAAAACAAAAAACAAAACAGGGACATGAAATTTTCAGGCAAATTGGATGGAATTAGAGACAAGTCATCTTGAGCGAGGTAACCCAAACCCAGAAAAACAAACACAGTATGTACTCACTCATAAGCAGATGTTAGGGTAATATTTCATCACATTCTCTTAGGGACTTCTAAATTTTGAGCCACATGAAGTCTCATCATTCATAAATTAACAGCACAAGTCAAATTAAATAAGAAACAACAATTTCCTAAAAGGAAAGTTTCAGGATGAACCAATCAGAACCTTTTTTTTATAATTCTCCATTCATTGTTTCAAAATTGGGTGATTCTGCATCGGAATTCTACCCATGTTATTAATAACCAAATAACTGATGATTTTGAAAGTTATGTTAATTTGGAAATTACTCAGCTACAATTATTTTTCTAATATTTTCCCTGCGTGAAAAAAGCAAAACATATAAAACCCCGTATCTATCTATTTATCTATCTATCTATCTATCTATCTATCATCTATCTATCTATCTATCTACCTACCTACCTACCTACCAATCTATCTATAAGGGTGAGTGTACATATACACATACATATATCCAAGCAACAGTTTAAGCAGTACAATGTGATAGAAAGAACATTTTTGAGAGTAGGTCAACCAAATTTGTATCCTAATTGTCTTCTATTAGCGTTGAGTTGTGAGTTTAGCTAACCTCAACGAGGCAATTTTCTTGACTATAAGTGATAATAATAGCTGACTCAAAGGACCATCTGAAGGATTAAATAAAACCTATAAGTGAAAATTGATGTGAGAAAAATGCCCCCCTTTTCTGCCAAAGCATCTGTTACAATAGTCTACCCACAGATGGTGGTAAACAAACATTAGCCGAGTAACAAAATACATTCCAACCTATGATTAATTATCTAATGAAAGGAAATTTGGCACCAAGAGCATGGTACACACTAAGGAAAACCAATATAAGATTTAAGCTTTCTAGCTTCTAGCCCTAATACTCTTAGAATTTAAATGACTTTGAAATCTCTGTGGCATTGGGAATTTCACCACCTCCCTCAGATGCTTTTCTCTCATTATGCCTGTCTGTCTTGCTTGTATCCCTTAAGCGTTCACTGAAGACTTTCAATAAGCCCTTTCCAGGGCACCCATCTAAATCTACAGACTCTGGAACACCAAATGACACATTATAGCATACTGACTGTTTATTATGTGTTTTATGTATGGTGTAACAGTTTATTATTGTGCACAAGAGTGCATATGAGTGTACATGTCTATGAGATAGAGAATGTCATGGACCTGGAACTTAGCTGGTTGCCAACAACTCCTGTGATCCTTCTGTCTCTAGCCCCCATAGATATAAACTTTTTATATGGGTTCTGTATCTGAACTCAAACATCAAACTTATGTAGCAAGCTCTCTTCTGCATTGAGACACTCTCCCAGACCCATGCTGCTTATTTTTCCTCTTGGTTTGGATTCTACTTTATCCATCTTTGTATAACATAGAAATATATAGAGGGGATGTTTATTGTGAACCCTACTTTCTCTTAATCATCTAGAGAAATGCCCAACAATTGGAAGATAGGACAGTTTTCTGTGCAATTAAATTGAAATTAGTGCAAATTGAGATGCTGCAGTTCAAGAGGTTTACAGTCTTTTCTAGTCACATAAGTCTATGGGAAACACTTGATTAAAATCTTATTACATTTATTTATTTGTATGTGAATAGAACAGACAGGCAGACACCCATACACACAGGGAGAGAGAGACAGAGAAACCGAGAAAGAATGTGAATGAATCTTGTACCTTTACATCATCCAGGAATACAACTCAGGTCATCGGGCTGGGAAGCATGTGCCATCACCTGAGGAGCCATCTCACTGTCTTTTACATGCTCCAAATAATATTTTTAAAGTGGACAGCATCATATTTGTACACAATGAACTGCGATAATAGTCAGTCCTCACTGTCCTTGCGTATCCCTGACACACAGCCGCACCAACCCCTTTCTTCTCCACTTGCTCCCTTCCCACCTTCAAGTTCCTGGGGTTTTTTTTCCCCTTTTTTTGGTTTCAATTTTAAATTATCTGGAAACATCTTAGTTCTATGATACTTGTGAAACTAACATTTTTAGTTTCATGACCTTTTTCAATATGTAAAAGAAAAGTGGCCAGGTATGGTGGCACATTCCTGTAATCCTATCACTTGGGAGACTGAGACATCAGGATCTCAAAGTAAAGGAAAGACTAGAAAGAACCTGCCGAAATCAAGAACAGAAGTAGGGATGGTTGCTACAGTGCTTGCCTAGAATTTACAAATCCCTGAGCTCAGTCTCTACCACCACATATACTGACTGTAGTGATTCATGACTGTAGTCTCAACACTCCAGAAGTATAAACAGGAGGATCAGAAGTTCAAGGACATCCTCGGCTACATATTAAATTCTAAGCCATCCTGGCATAGATATCATGTATCAGGAAAATAAATGGAATGGATAACAAAACACAAAAAGTACGATACTGGTAGAATATCTAATGCTATCATATTTATTTGGTGAAAGGGTATCATTCTTTAAAAAACAAAAACATTGAAGACAATAAGGAAAAACAAATTAAATTTATGTGATTATTGAATTATAAGTGTAGCAATAGGATCATTTATGTATGAACAAAACTATAATAAACATAAAAATGTTAATGTTTCATTAACAAATATTTGATTTAGTGACTTTACATTCAAATTTCCATATGTTGCATGAATTATAGAAGCATAAAATGTGTCAAAAAGATCACCAAGTATAGTTCTGGGTATACACGGCTAGATTAAAACATTTTCTTTTCTCATTATTTGATTTGTCATTTAAAGGTTAGTTTGTTTTACAGAAGGTTTTCAGTTTCAGGAGGTCCCATTAATTAATTGTTTCTCTCAGTGTCTGTGCTGCTTGGGTTATATTTAAGAAGTGGTCTCCTGTGCCAATGCATTTAAGTATACTTCCCACTTTTTCTTCTATAAGGTACAGTGTGGCTGGCTTTGTGATCTTCATTAACCCCACATCAAACAGAGGTCTGATCTCCAAAATATACAAAGAACTCAAGAAATTTGTCAACAAAAGAACAAATAATCCAATAAAAAATAGAGTACAGACATAAACAGAGAACTTCCAACAGAGGAATCTAAAATGGCTGAAAGACACTTAAAGAAATGTTCAACACCCTTAGTCATCAGAAAAATGCAAATCAAACAACTCTGAGATTCCATCTTAAACCTTCAAGAATGGCCAAGATAAAAAAAAATGATGACAACTTATGCTGGAGAGGTTGTGGGGTAAAGGGAACACTCCTTCATTGCTGGTGGGAATGCAAATGGTATAGCCACTTGGGATGTCAGTGTGGCAATTTCTCAGAAAATTAGGAAACAACCTTTCTCAAGATCCAGGAATACCACTTTTGGGTATATATCCAAAGGATGCTCAATTGTGCCACAAGGACCTGTGTACAACTATGTTCATAGCAGCTTTGTTTGTCATAGCCAGAACCTGGAAACAACATAAATGCCCCTCGACCAAAAAAAAATGGATAAGGAAAATGTGGTTCATTTACACAATGAAATACTACACAGCAGAAAAAAATAATGGCATCTTCAGTTTTGCAGGCAAATGGATGGATCTAGAAACCATTATTTTGAGTGAGGTAACCCAGACCCAGAAAGAGAATTATCACATATACTCACTCATAGGTGTTGTTTAGACATAAAGCAAAGAAAACCAGCCTGCAAACCAGAATCCCAGAGAACCTAGACAACAATGAGGCCTATAAGAGAGACTTACATAGATCTAATCTACATGGATAATAGAAAAAAGACAAAATCTCCTGAGTAAATTGGGAGCATGGGGACCTTGGGAGAGGGTTGAAAGGGAGGAGAGAAGAGAAAAATGTAGAGCTCAATAAAAAAAATCAATGAAAAATAAAGATTAGTATGTTTATTTAAAATCCTTATTTTAGGAATTCTAGTTACTTTTAGCAACTGAAAAAAGAATAATAGTATTATAGAGAAAAATATAGTAACTTAGATTTGGATCTTGTCAGGTATATAATGAAAAAGAATTTTTCCCTCCTAACTAACAAAGTTGTCTATTGTACATTATTTGTAAGGTTTGAGAAAACTTTGTCTGCAAAATTTCAGTTCTGGGGCTATAAAGCAGGAAGAAAGTACTCTAGTCCAGTATCTACCAGTGTCTCATCATGTGTTTTTGCTGAGTTCAATAACCACTCTGGTTTCCTGTTCTTTAAATGAAATAAGTACAGAGTGAGCATCTAACCTACAGGGGAAGTAGAAAAAGATAAGATCTCCAGAGTAAATTGGGAGTGTAGGGATTATGGGAGAGGGAAAAGGGGAGGAGGAAGAAAAAAGGGAAGTGGAGAAAAATAAATAGCTCAATAAAATCAATAAAATTTTCAGAGTGAGCATTGCAGATTGCAGATCATTACCCTGGCTATCTGCAGATGTAAGGCTGTGCCTTATTCTCTTCTGACTTTGTCTCTGGAGTTTTTATAGATCCCTGACATTCCTATTTTAAATCAAAACAAAAAAACATGACCATCCCTGTTCTAAGATTCTTCAGCCAATTAAACATGATAGGAATGCAGTCAAGAAGCCAGGATTTCAGATCTATACATTTCCTCATGTGACAAAATAATCTTGTGCTCATAAGAACATTTCACTTTTTGCCTAGAACAAAGACTAAATCTTGATCATTTTTGTACTCATATGAAGTCATATGATACATGTTTTACATTGAGTAGTAGACCAAGTAATGTACTCTCAGTTGGAGGCCATGCTGTTAAAAATCATCCATGAGAACTTCTAAGTTTTCTTTATATGTTTAAAAATTATTTATTTTCTAGAAGGAAGGTTTTATTTTAATTATTTCTTGTATTTTTGAGGTTATAATTAAATCATTTCCCCCTTCCCTTTCCTCCCTCTAATCCCCTGACATACCCCACCTTGCTCTCAGTTGAATTCATGGCTTCTTTTTCATTAAGTGTTGTTACTTAATGTGTGTGTACTTAATGTATGTGTACATACATAAATTCATAAACATATTCATATGTATATAAGTATGCATATACATATTCCTAAATATATCCTGTCTAGTCTCTATAAAGTTGCCAGTATGTATGTCTTCAGAACTGATCATTTGGTGTTATACAACTAATTGGTGTGACCTTCTCTGGAGAAGACCATTTCTCCCACTCTTAGAATTCTTTGGTTGCCTGTATTCATTGTACATATTTATGAGATTTGGTGTGATATTTCTATACTACCTGGATGAATCAAATCTAGTCTCCTTCCCTGCTCAAACCTTTTTTCCCATGGCTAGATACATCAAACCATTAGAGGATTCCCAGAGCTAATCCACAGGAAGGAAAATGTTTTAATCCCAGAGTCCCTACTCAGGGGGCAGTTGCTGAGGCATAACTGCGATATAGTTTACATTAAGAAGAACTGAAGTTATTATGTGATTAAAATAACTAAAGTTATTATGTATATATGCATGTATGTACACATACATATGTGAATGTAATCCTTTCAGCTTTGGAGTTGATTTTTATAGGAAATGACTCTATTCAAAATAATACGCTCACCTCTATTCTGCAAAAAATTAAAAAAAAACTTTTGTGCTTGATTTGATTTTATTTCTAAATGAAAGAAGTGGATAATTATAATTAGTGGTAGTCATTATGACCTGAGTGAGATAGAATCTCAATATATTTTTGACTTGAGTCAATATTTTTCATATTTTTACCTGACATTTTCCTCACTTTTTGAGAACTCTGTTGAATTTATTTGTCCATTATTTATTGGATCATTTATTTTTGGTATTAAAATTTTAAAGTTCTTTATGGATTCTGGATATTTACCTTACACCATATGTATACTTGGCAAATATTTTCTCCATTCTGTCAGCTCTATCTTCACCCAGATGATTGTTTCCTTTGCTGTGCCAAAGCCTTTTAGTTTTTCCAATCCTATTTATCAATCAGTTATTCCAAGTATTTCCTCTACTAACAGAGTCCTTTTGGAAAAATCTTGCATATATCTTTATCTTAGAGTATATGAATGCTTATGAATTCCTGTTGCAGGTTTAAAGTTTCAAGACACACACACACACACACACACACACACACACACACACACATATATATATATATATATATATTCATGTATACATGACATGAAAGCAGACAAAAGACTAATTGAGAAAAGAAAGGGGGCTAGCTGGAGTGATTTAGCCACAGATGAAGATAGTAGAGAAGAGATTATGATGAAAATACATGATATCCTTGAATTTAAATATCTTCATGAAACTTTCTACAAAATAAATGCTAATAAATGTTTCATAAAACAATTAAAAGCTTGGTGATGGTGATGCACGCCTTAATCCCAGCACTTGGGAGGCAGAAGCAGGAACTCTGTGAATTCGAAACCAGCCTGGTCTATGAGTGAGTTCCAGGACATTCCGGGCTACATACAGAAACCCTGTCTCAAGAAAACAACAACAAAAAGTGGAATTCAATCAGATTTTAAAATTGAAATTGGGGTATTGTGAGAACAGATACTGATCACGTGTTGCTATATATCCTGGATTGATGTCCCTATGCTCTTACCACCTTGAGAGGTGAGCAAGTACAAAGAGGCCACTTCACTCTATTAAAGACAATGTCTCATATTTTCTAGAAACACAGCCTAAACATTGTAAATGTAGATTTTTCTGGGCCAGTTGATAAATTTACGTATAATCTTGTAAATGAAAAGGTAGTTTTCCTAGTAGTATGAACTCCTCTAATTATGCATGCCCTACAGGATCAGGTTATTGAAAATAGTTAAGTCTCAAATAATAAGCTTCCATAAAATTTCAGAAAGCTGAAAATAGCAATTTATTGTACAGGCCTAGGGAAACTTAAGATTTTTAAACTTCTGCTGTAAGAGAAAGTATTTCTTGAAAAATACCGGGAAATGTATGTTCCATTCTTCAAGGAATAAAATTGGAGTGCATGTATGTAGATATCTTTCTTCCCTTGTTAAAAATATTCTGCTTAATTTAGAAATATTTTAGAAATATGTCATTCATCCCTCCAGAGGATTTCAAACTAACATTCAGTTATTTATTTCTATTTTAATTTCATTGTGTTCTGAGAGAATATGTGTGTGAATTCTAATCTCCCATGTTTGTTAATAAATATAAGATTGTTTTACCTTCACTTACTCCCAACCTCTTGTTTTTCTGTTCAGGGTCAAATCCAAGGACTTTTGCACTCTAAGCAAATACTCTACCATTGAACAACACCCCAACCGACCTCATTCTTTTCTAATGCTCATATTTAAACCTGTTTTAATATAAATCATTTTCCTTCTTTATAAAATCTATTAACATCTAGTATATAAATTTATAAAGTCTATATAGACATCTATTAAAAAGCCAAGTGTAGTTGTACATGCTTTTAAATTCAGTTCCTGGGAAGCAGAGGAAGGCAGCACTCTACGAGTTTGGGCACATCCTAGTTGACACAGCAAGTTTCAAGCTAGCCACGGCTACACAGTAGGATATAACCTAAGAAAATAAAGACCATAAAAGGATATTGATTAAATGTTCATTTTTCTTTTTTTTTTTTTTATTTTTTTAAATTTATTTATTTATTAAGGATTTCTGCCTCGTCCCCACAACCGCTTCCCATTTCCCTCCCCCTCCCCCGATCAATTCCCCCTCCCTCATCTGCTCGAAGAGCAATCAGGGTTCCCTGACCTGTGGGAAGCCCAAGGATTGCCCACCTCTATCCAGGTCTCGTAAGGTGAGCATCCAAACTGCCTAGGCTCCCACAAAGCCAGTACGTGCAGTAGGATCAAAAACCCACTGCAATTGTTCTTGAATTCTCAGTATTCCTCATTGTCCGCTATGTTCAGCTAGTCCGGATTTATCCCATGTTTTTTTCAGACCTAGGCCAGCTGGCCTTGGTGAGATCCCAATAGAACATCCCCATTGTCTTAGTGTGTGGGTGCACCCCTCGTGGTCCTGAGTTCCTTGCTCGTGCTCCGTCTCCTTCTGCTCCTGATTTGGACCTTGAGATTTCTGTCCTGTGCTCCCGTGTGGGTCTCTGTCTCTGTCTCCTTTCATCGCCTGATGAAGGTTAATATTCCTGAGGATGCCTATGTGTTTGTCTTTGGATTCACCTTCTTATTTAGCTTCTCTAGGAACATGAATTATAAGCTCAATGTCCTTTATTTATGGCTAGAAACCAAATATGAGTGAGTACATCCCATGTTCCTCTTTTTGGGTCTGGCTTACCTCACTCAGGATAGTGTTTTCTATTTCCATTCATTTGTATGCAAAATTCAAGAAGTCCTTGTTTTTTACTGCTGAGTAATACTCTAATATGTATATATTCCATACTTTCTTCATCCATTCTTCCGTTGAAGGGCATCTAGGTTGTTTCCAGGTTCTGGCTATTACAAACAATGCTGCCATGAACATAGTTGAGCATATACTTTTGTTGTATGATAGGGCCTCTCTTGGGTATATTCCCAAGAGTGGTATTGCTGGATCCAGGGGTAGGTTGATCCCGAATTTCCTGAGAAACCGAAACACTGCTTTCCAGAGTGGTTGCACAAGTTTGCATTCCCACCAACAATGGGTGAGTGTACCCCTTTCTCCACAACCTCTCCAGCAAAGGCTATCATTGGTGTTTTTTATTTTCGCCATTCTGACAGGTGTAAGGTGGTATCTTAAAGTTGTCTTGATTTGCATTTCCCTGATCGCTAAGGAAGTTGAGCATGACCTTAAGTGTCTTTTGGCCATTTGAAGTTCTTCTGTTGAGAATTCTCTGTTCAGATCAGTGCCCCACTTTATAATTGGGTTGATTAGCCTTTTACGGTCTAGTTTCTTGAGTTCTTTATATATTTTGGAGATCAAACCTTTGTCAGTAGCAGGGTTGGTGAAGATCTTCTCCCAGTCAGTGGGTTGTCTTTTTGTCTTAGTGACAGTGTCCTTTGCTTTACAGAAGCTTCTCAGCCTCAGGGAGTCCCATTTATTCAATGATGCCCTTAGTGTCTGTGCTGCTGGGGTTATACATAGGAAGTGGTCTCCTCTGCCCATGTGCTGTAGAGTACTTCCCACTTTCTCTTCTATCAGGTTCAGTGTGTTTGGACTGATATTGAGGTCTTTAATCCATTTGGATTTGAGTTTTGTGCATGGTGATAGATATGGATCTATTTTCATTCTTCTACAGATTGACATCCAGTTTTGCCAGCACCATTTGTTGAAGATGCTCTCTTTTTTCCATTGTATACTTTTAGCTCCTTTATCAAAGATCAGGTGTTCATAGGTTTGTGGGTTAATGTCAGGGTCTTCTATTCGATTCCATTGGTCGACTTCTCTGTTTTTATGCCAATACCAAGCTGTTTTCAATACTGTAGCTCTGTAATAGAGTTTGAAGTCAGGGATGGTAATGCCTCCAGACAATCCTTTATTGTATAAGATTGTTTTGGCTATCCTGGGTTTTTTGTTTTTCCATATAAAGTTGATTATTGTCTTCTCCAGATCTGTGAAGAATTTTGATGGGATTTTGATGGGGATTGCATTGAATCTATAGATTGCTTTTGGTAGAATTGCCATTTTTACTATGTTGATCCTCCCAATCCAAGAGCAAGGGAGGTCTTTCCATTTTCTGGTGTCTTCTTCAATTTCTTTCTTCAAAGACTTATAGTTCTTGTCAAGTAGATCTTTCACTTCCTTGGTCAGGGTTACCCCAAGGTATTTTATGCTATTTGTGGCTATCGTGAAAGGTGATGCTTCTCTGATTTCCCTCTCTGCTTCCTTATCCTTAGTGTATAGGAAGGCAACTGATTTTTTGGAGTTGATCTTGTATCCTGCCACATTACTAAAGCTGTTTATCAGCTGTAGGAGTTCTTTGGTAGAATTTTTGGGGTCGCTTATGTACACTATCATATCATCTGCAAATAACGAAAGCTTAACTTCTTCCTTTCCAATACGAATCCCCTTGATCTCCTTATGTTGTCTTATTGCTATTGCTAGAATTTCAAGCACTATATTGAAGAGGTATGGAGAGAGTGGACATCCTTGTCGTGTTCCTGATTTAAGTGGGATGGCTTTGAGTTTTTCTCCGTTTAATTTAATGTTAGCTGTTGGCTTGCTGTAAATAGCTTTTATTATATTTAGGTAGGACCCTTGTATCCCTATTCTCTCCAAGACCTTTATCATAAAGGGGTGTTGAATTTTGTCGAATGCTTTTTCAGCATCTAGTGAAATGATCATATGGTTTTTTTCTTTCAGTTTATTTATATGGTGGATTACATTGATAGATTTGCGTATGTTGAACCAGCCCTGCATCTCTGGGATGAAGCCTACTTGATCATAATGGATAATTTTTCTTATGTGTTCTTGGATTCGGTTTGCCAGTATTTTATTGAAAATTTTTGCGTCGATGTTCATGAGTGAGATCGGTCTGTAATTCTCTTTCTTGGTTGGGTCTTTTTGTGGTTTTGGTATCAGGGTAACTGTAGCTTCATAAAAGGAATTTGGCAATGACTCTTCTGATTCTATATTGTGAAATACCTTAAGGAGTATAGGTATTAATTCTTCTTGGAAGTTCTGGTAGAATTCTGCATTGAAACCATCTGGTCCTGGGCTTTTTTTCGAAGGGAGATTTTTGATAACCATTTCTAATTCTTCGCGAGAAACCGGTCTATTTAGATCATTCACCTGGTCTTGGTTTAGCTTTGGTATGTGGTACTTATTTAAAAAAATGTCCATTTCTTTTGTATTTTCCAGTTTTGTGGCATACAGGCTTTTGTAGTAAGATCTAATGATTCTCTGAATTTCCTCTGTGTCTGTGGTTATGTCCCCCTTTTCATTTCTGATCTTATTTATTTGCGTGTTCTCTCTCTGTCGTTTAATTAGTTTGGATAGGGGTTTGTCGATCTTGTTGATTTTCTCCAAGAACCAGCTTTTTGTTTCATTGATTCTTTGGACTGTTTTCTGTGTTTCTATTTTGTTGATTTCAGCCCTCAGTTTTATTATTTCCAGTCTTCTACTTCTCCTGGGCGCGTCTGCTTCTTTTTTTTCTAGAGCTTTCAGGTGTGTTGTTAAGTCCCCAATGTATGCATTCTCCGTTTTCTTTAAGTGGGCACTTAGTGCTATGAACTTTCCTCTTAGCACTGCTTTCATTGTGTCCCATAGGTTTGAGTATGTTGTCCCTTTATTTTCATTAAATTCAAGGAAGACTTTAATTTCTTTCTTGATTTCTTCCTTGACCCAGGTGTGGTTCAGTAGTTGACTGTTCAGTTTCCATGAGTTTGTCGGTTTTTTGGGGGCAGCGTGGTTGTTGCCTTCTAATTTTAATCCGTGATGATCTGATAAGACACAGGTGGACACTGATATTTTTTTGTATCTGTGGAGGTTTCCTTTGTTTCCGAGTATGTGGTCAATTTTTGAGAAGGTTCCATGAGCTGCAGAGAAGAAGGTATATTCTTTCCTATTTGGGTGGAATGTTCTATAGATGTCTGTTAAGTCCATTTGCTTCATTACCTCCAATAATTCTCTTAATTCTCTATTAGGTTTCTGTCTGATTGACCTGTCCCTTGGAGAGAGAGGTGTGTTGAAGTCTCCTACTACTAGTGTGTGTGGTTTGATGTCTGCCTTGAGTTCTAGTAATATTTCTTTTACATAAGTAGGTGCTTTTATATTGGGGGCGTATATATTCAGGATTGAGACCTCCTCCTGATGAATTGTTCCTGTTATGAGTATAAAGTGACCGTCTCGGTCTCTTCTGATTGATTTTAGTTTGAAGTCAGTTTTGTTAGAAATTAGTATGGCCACACCTGCTTTTTTCTTAGGACCATTTGCTTGAAACACCTTTTCCCAACCCTTTACTCTGAGTAGGTGCCTGTCTTTGTGGTTGAGATGTGTTTCTTGCAAACAGCAGAATGTTGGATCCTGTTTTCGTATCCAATCTTTTAGCCTGTGCCTTTTTATAGGTGAATTGAGCCCATTAATATTAAGTGATATTAATGACCAGTGGTTGTTTACTCCGGTTATTCTTATTGCTTTTGGTAGTAGAGATTGTCTCCGTTCTTTGAGATGTGCTCGTGAAGGGTCATTAGATGCCTGGGTTATTGTAGGCAGTGTTGGCAGTGTTGGATTCCTTGGGTTGCGATTTTCCTTCTATTACTTTCTGTAGGGCTGGATTTGTGGCTACGTATTGTTTAAATTTGTTCTTATCCTGGAATGTTTTGTTTTCTCCATTGATAATGAATGATAGCTTGGCTGGGTATAGTAGTTTGGGTTTGCATCCATGGTCTCTTAGCTTCTGCAGAACCTCTATCCAGGACCTTCTGGCTTTCATAGTTTCCATCGAGAAGTCAGGTGTAAGTCTGATCGGTTTACCTTTATAAGTTACTTGCCCTTTTTCTTTTGCAGCTCTTAATATTTTTTCTTTAACCTGTATATTTTGTGTTTTGATTATTATATGGCGAGGAGATGTTTTTCTTTGATCCAGTCTGTTTGGTGTTCTGTATGCTTCTTGAATATTTAAGTGAATATCTTTCTTTAAGTTGGGAAAGTTTTCTTCCATAATTTTGTTGAAAATATTTTCTGGGCCTTTGAGCTGTGACTCTTCTCCTTCTTCTATTCCTATTATTCTTAGGTTTGGTTTTTTTATTGTGTCCCATAGTTCCTGAATGTTTTGTGTTGAGAATTTGTTGGCTTTGCTGTTTTCTTTGATCTGTTCGTTTATTTTCTCTATGGTGTCCTCAGCATCTGAGAGTCTTTCTTCTAGCTCTTGTATTCTATTGATTATGCTTGTTTCTGTAGACTCTGCTCGTTGTCCTAGATTTTCCATATCCAGCTGGTCCTCAGTTTGTATTTTCTTCTTTGCCTTCATTTCAGTTTTCAATTCTTGAACTGTTTCCATTACCTGTTTGATGGTTTTTTCTTGGTTTCCCAGGGTATCATGTACGTATTTACTCATTTCTTCAAACTTTTTGTTATACTTCTCATCCATTTCTATAAGGGCATTTTTTACATGTTGTTTAAGGGACTCTATTATCTTCATAAAGTCGATTTTTTCCATTTCTTCTGTGTTAGGTTGTTCAAATACTTCTGTTGTAAGATCATTGGGTTCTGATGTTTTCATGTTGTTTTTCGGATTATTGGGAGAATTCTTGCCTTGGCGCCTGCCCATCTCCTCCTATTGATCCTATCCAATGGGTCCTTTAAAAACCGGATCAGGTTTCCCTGCTGGCCAAGGGCTCCGCTTACAAAATGCCCTCACTCTCTTTCGTGGTTCCTGCTGCAGGCCAAGAACCCTCTCACCCCTCTGAAGGATCTTCAGGACAGGACCAGGCTCCCCTTGTGCCAGTGACCTGGCCAACCAAAGGCCTACCTCTTTGATTCGATTGTAGTAGGGCGATCTGCTCTCCTTATTGCACGCCTGTTCCCGCCGCTTGGGTCTGCCTCTGCGCCAGTCCCCGAAAGCCTCTTCCTGTATGCGGTGTTGCTCCGCCGCGTCTGGCCGCCGCCGCTCCGCCGCGTCTGGCCGCCGCCGCTCCGCCTCTGTGCGTCTGGCCGCCGCCGCTCCGCCTCTGTGCGTCTCTAAATGTTCATTTTTCTATTCATTAGAAAAGGTGTGATAATTTTACAGAGCCTAGAAATCTATATTGTTGAATATTTTTCTTTCAATATGTATTGTCTCTGTTATTTAGCGTGCCCATTCTACTTATTAATTCATCAAATATGTTCTTAATGTCTCAGGTTTTAATTATACTTAAAATTCATTTTTACATATGTTTGTTGTGCAAATTGATGAGTTTTATTAACATATATTATGTTCTTTGGCCATTTCCATTCCCCAGTTAACCTTTCGTATATGCCCTTCTCTTCCCTTCCCACTAGTCTGCTTTTTATTTTTAATTTCCATGGCTTAAATACAGTTTGACTGCATCTTCCGAGGTTTAATTTATTGGAAGCATTATCTTCAATATAGCAATGTGGAAATGTAGCACAATCTTTAAGAGACGAGGCCTAAGGAGAAGTTGTTGGGATATTGGTGACAATGCCTTTGATAGAGACTAAGGTGGTTTTCTTCTAGGATCTCTTACTTTTTTGACAGTGGATTGTTAAAAAGAGAAATCCTGGCCCCACCACAAACCCTGGTTTCTACGTCACTATATTTTCCTGATTGAAGGTCTGAAGGACCTGCTTAGAGTCAAGCTGCTACTGTTTTCATGTTCCTAAACTCTCCAAATTGTGAGGTCAATGAACCACTTTAATATTATATTATATTAGCTATTATTTCATTGTATATTACTCAGAGTTAAGTGTTTTTATTATAACACGAAGATGAAATACCACCATTTTCACTTCAATTTTTAATTAGCAATTTTTTCATTTATTTTACATACTTACCACAATTTCCCCCTCCCATCCTCTCCCTCCCCTGATTCCCATCTACCACCCTCCACATCTACTTCCCCTCAGTCTCCATTCAGAAAGGGTCTGGCCGCCCTTGGCCTTGAACAAAGCTTGGCACATGAAGTTGAGGTAGGACCGAGCTCTTTCTCCTGTATCAAGGCTAGGCAAGGTAAGCCATCATAGGAAACAGGTTTCCAAAAGGCAACTGAGTGCCAGGGACAGGTCCTGAAATCACTGCTAGGAGCCTTACAAACTGTCTAAGCTACATAACTGTCACCCACATGCAGAGAACCTAGGTGGGTCCCATGCAGGCTCCCTAGCTGTCAGTACAGAGTCCATGTGTTCCCAAGAGTGCAGGTCAGTTGTCTCTGTGAGTTCCGCTGACATTATTTTGATCACCCTGGTTCATACAATCACTCCTCCATTTCTTCAGGAGTCCTGCTGATACTTCAAACTATTATCTTGCTATTTAACAATCTATTCTGAGGGTTACCACATTCTCCACTGCAATATATCTTTAATTTATTTGGGGGGACTATTACAGCAAAGTATCCAAAACACATTAACTTAAATGACATAAAACCTTCCATTTCTGGAAGGTAGGTACCTGTAACAAGGGATTGACAGTCTCTTCTAGGCCTTTCTCTCTAGTTTATAGATGGTTATCTTCTCCCTAGATTTTCTCATGGTTCTCAAATTTGTGTGTCTCCTAATTCTCATTTCTTATATGCACTTTAGAACACACACAGACGGCTTTGCTTAACTTAATTACTACTTTTGAGTCTCCTTCTCCAAACAGTGCCACATTCTGAGGTATTGAATCTCAATGTTTTAATCAATTTGTTTTGTGGAGACAAAGCTTGGCAAGTAATAGAATCATCTTAAACTCCCAGTCCAATAATTATGAAGTTTCAGCTGTTACATGAATCTGGTTCTGATACTAGATTTGCATATCGAAATTCTGAGTTTTGTCTCTTAGTGTGTTTTAAAATTTTTTTGAAAGACGGGCATCATATATTGGGTTAAAAAACAGAGTTGAGTCGGTCATTCATTTTATGCTAATCTGGCAAGAGGTAATGATTACGTCTATTTTTAATATTTACTGTAGCAGTGGTGTCATGGTGGAAAACACAGACTAAAGTTAGTATTTTTAATCATTTCTTTAATTTTCAGATTATAATATGATCACATAATTTCCCACTTTCGTTTTCTCACTCCAAACCATCTCATCAACGCCTCCTTGCTCTTGACCTATTTTTCCATTAATTGTTGTTACATACACATATGTATATAGATGGATAAAAGGATAGGATAGGATACCTGTACAGATAGGTATTGATGTATTCCTAAATGCATAAATACTATCTGTTCAGTCTGTATACATTACTTGTATACATGTCTCTTGCTTGTGTACCTGATTTCAGTGACCATTTTGTACTAGATGACCAGCTGGAGCACTCTTCCCTGTGAAAGACTATTTCTCCTGCTCTCAGGATTCCTTAGTTACCTCTAGTTCCTTGTTTTAGACTGAGGTCTCATGGTTTTGCTCTGCTTTGCTTTGATGTGTGTATTCTTGTTGGCCTTGCTCAGCTTGCCCTTTGGTAGTCATATTGTTAACACTTTATCAGTGTAGCCTCTGATATTCCTTAGGGACACAGTCTCCCAGAAAACTCCCTGTTCCTGGATTGTACACTCCACTCCCTCTTCCACGATGTTCCCAGAGCCTTGGTTGTAGGAGTGGATTGTAGATGTATCAGTTGGGACTGGGATCCACAACTCTGCATTTTGACTTATTGTGGTTTTCTGCAATAATCTCTGTCTATTGCCAAAAGAAGTTTCCTTGATGATGGGTGAGAAGTACACTTACCTGTGAGTACAAGGATAAAGATATGTAATTTAGTTAGGGGTTACACTGGTTTAGCAAACGTTTAGTTATAGGTTCTCTTCCGAGACTTGTAACTTCACTAGCCCTAGGTATTTGGCTATTCCACCGTGAGGCATGATTTTCATACCATTGAGTAGGTACCAAAAGCATATCCTTGAGAACGGAGAGCATCATCAACAAACACTGGTAAAACTGGATGTCCACTTGCAGACTAATGAAATTAAATCAGTGTTTATCAAATTTCACAAAGCTAACCCCAAATGGATCCAAGAGCTAAATGTCAAACATGAACCACTGAAACTGCTAGAAGAAAACCAAGACAGTGCCCTGGAGCTGGAGGAAAACATTAGAAATAAGACTCCATTTAGCCGGGAATTAAGGTCAAAACTTGGCAAGTGGAACTTCAGAAAAGTAAAAAGCTTCTGAATAACTAAGAGAACAGTAAATTGAGGAGGGAGTCACAGAGTAGGAGAGAATCTTTGTCAGCTAAATGTCTGACAGAAGATTAATATTCAGAATATACTAAGAATTCAAAAACAGAGTTAAAATTAAGAAAAAATGATTATAGAATATCTCAAAAATGTCCATCATCTCTAACAATTAGGGAAATGCAAGCTAAAACAACTTTTTTTTACCATATCCCAGTTTATCTCTACCAAAAAGAGCAACAGAACAACTCACAGCAGATTTTAGAGGGGATAAAGGGAAAAGGGAACACCCATTCACCTTTGAAAGGGTTCCTCAAAGACATGGCCACTCTGGAATCAGTGTGAAGAATTTTCATAAAGCTAAAAGTAATCCCATATGACCTGATGGAGGAAGGTCATTGGTAATAAACAAACTACCTTGGCCCATTTTGATAGGCCGTCCTTTTGGTTGAATGCTGGGAGGAAGAGGAAGTGAGCTCAGACTTGATAGCTCTCTTCTCGGGGGCAGATGCCTCAGACAGAGGCCATGCTCCCCTCTCCCGGGCAGATGCAGCGATGAAGCAAGCTGCCAGGTCAGACATGCTGAATCTTTCCCGGTAAGACTGATGCTACACAGATTATTAGAGATGGGTCGATCGGGATATGAGAATTAGGCTGTAAGGGCTGGAGTTAATGGGCCAGGCAGTGTTTAGAGGAATGCAGTGTCCGTGTAATTATTTCGAGGCATAAGCTAGCAAGCGGCCGGGGTGCTGGGGATGTAGCCCCGCCGCTCCTATTACTACAATGACCCACATATACTACTCCTTGGCATGTGACTAAAGATTTCAATATTCTAATCCACAGACACTTGCTGAGTCCCTGTTCATTGATGCTTTATTCTCAATAACTAGGAAATAGAAATAACCTGCATATCCTTCATCTGATGAAGGGATAATGAAAATGTGGTACATATACACTACAGAATGCTATTAATCTGGAGGAAAAATGAAACCATAAGATTAAATGTATGGGCTCACAAAACAAATTGAGTCAGGTAACCTAGACCCAGAAGGACAAACAGTGTATGTTGATTCTTATTGGAGTCTTCTGGCTCCAAATAATCACATGTGACTTCATACCCAAGGGTAACTGCAGAAACAATGAAAGCCAAATTGCTGAGGTGGAGATTGGGGGAGAAGAGAGGGGCGTAGCAGGGCACACGTGATCTAATGGGGGAAATGAGAGAAATTGGGTCTTTAATTAGAGAGAGGGAGAGAGAAATGCGAAAGAAGGAGGAAGGAAGACAAAATAAGTATATAAAAGTCATAAAGAATATTATCTACCTTATAAACCCCATAATATATTTTAGCCTCTGTATAAATATGCATATATAATTCAAATAATTTTTTTTTCATTTTTACTGGCAGTGCTCTCTGAAGAGCCAAAGGCCATCTAACAAAACTTCTCATACCAGGCATGAGAAACTCCCTTTTGAGTTGTTAGTCAGAGTTGTCTAAGAAACTTCACAAACATTACAAGCTATTGCTATTGCCCTTGGTTGCCCCACAAAAGTGGAAGTTAAGTACCTACTGCTGAAGGTACTGTGTGTACTTCAGACGTAAGTCCTAGGGGCACCTGAGCATAAATTGACCTGAAAGCCTCCTAGCAAGCTTCTGTAGGAGGGAAGCAATCAATAGCCCCACCCATCTACAATACCTATGAACCACAAGGACCAGCGAGGCAGTATGTTCTTAAGGGTGCAATAGTGTCATGTTACATACCTTGCTGATAAGCAATAGCTCTCCAATTGGACTTAAGTGTTAGTATTATTCTCTCCCTTATCTAAAGACTCCATTAAGTAGCGTGCAGCCTTTTATTCTTCTCATCTGTTATCTGCTATCATTACACAGGGGCCAGATTGATGACAATAAGCTGTAAAGAAAAAGAAAGTGTTCTCTACTGGTATGACTAGGTGTTAGTCTTTCAATTGGTCTATGTCCTTAATCTAGAACTTTCACACCTGCTTCCCAGTATTCCTCTTCCTATAAATATGTGATAAGAATGGAAAACAAGAGTTATTGGAAGTGGAGCCTTTGCCTTCCTCCAGATCAATTAGTTTTGACTTGGTAAACCAGTTTCTTTGGAGGGCAGGTTATTTATAAGGAAAAAAAAGGTATTCAGGGCATTTTTTTTCCCAAAATAGTTACTTCTTTTTTTTTTTTGGTTTTTCGAGACAGGGTTTCTCTGTGGCTTTGGATCCTGTCCTAGAACTAGCTCTGTAGACCAGGCTGGGCTCGAACTCACAGAGATCCGCCTGCCTCTGCCTCCCGAGTGCTGGGATTAAAGGCGTGCGCCACCATCGCCCGGCTATACTTCTAGCATCGCTTCCCACACATGAAACACAAGCAGATTTTTTCCATCATTCATCATAATAATTTGAATGGGTTCATAGAAGTTCTCTCTCTCTCTCTCTCTCTCTCTCTCTCTCTCTCTCTCTCTCTCACACACACACACACACACACACTATGGTAGTCTTTTCTTTTAAAAACATAAAATCCAAACAGGCTAGGCTCCCACAAAGCCAGTTCATGCAGTAGGATCAAAACCCAGTGCCATTGTCCTTGGCTTCTCAGCAGCCCTCATTGTGTGCCATATTCAGAGTCCGGTTTTATCCCATGCTTTTTCAGTCACAGTCCAGCTGGCCTTGGTGAGCTCCCAATAGATCAGCCCCACTGTCACAGTGGGTGGGTGCACCCCTCGCAGTCCTGACTTTCTTGCTCATGTTCTCCCTCCTTCTGCTCCTCATTGGGACCTTGGGAGCTCAGTCAGGTGCTCCAGTGTGGATCTCTGTCTCTCTCTCCATCCATCGCCAGATGAAGGTTCATAGTGCACCTTCATTCTAACTGAAGATTCTTGTTCTTTCTTTTCACTCAAAGAGTAAGATTGAAATAACTGACACTATGAAGGTTAGAAATTATCATCTCTCAAAATAACTAGTTTCAGAACTCAACAGTCATATCAAAGCAACACATGCTCATGGTAACACTGAAGAAGTAAGAAATGATTTGAATGGATAGCAATCATATCTAGGCCCTTGCCAGCTCATGTTCAGGAGTATTCATCAGAGATTAACACATGTAGTTTTCCTAGGTCCTTGGCTAGAATACATATTTTAGTAACTTTAAATAACAAGATGGTTATGTGCCCGTTTCTGGCTGAATTAACTTAAACTTTTATCTATTTACTACCTTCCACGACAAATTAAAACTTGGTTGCATTAATATTACTCAGTCTTACTTTTACAAGTTTTCAATGTGTTACAAACATTTGTTTTTTTATATAAATTTAAAGCGTACAGCCTTGAAACTCAATTTGACATTGTGTTAGTGCTTATCCGTTATGCTTTCCTACACACCCTGTAAGGTAGAAGTATAAAGTTGGCTTTCTAGTTCTTCCTTCTACCTCCCACCTTTCATCGGTTTCCCATGATAGTGTATTCTTAAACCTTAAGAAGAGTGCTTTTCCTTCCAAGCCACAGCTATATTTAAATATTTAATTCTCTCCATAAATGTTGCAAGGTATAGACACTAAGAACACTACTTTGATGTTGAAAATATTATTCAGTCTAGGTCCACCTAGTATCCTTTTTATGTGCATGTGTGTCATCACCTCTAGACTTCTTAAAGAAAAATGTTCCTGGCTTCAAAATCAATGATAATCTTATTGCTTATACTTCATCAATCATTTCAAATTATATAACCATTTACTTTAGTTAAATAAAAGAAATAATATCACATGTTTTAAGGATATGCAGCACCTGGAATTTTTGAACACTGCTGATGAGACTGTTAATACAGCTGCTTTGCAAAAATATTTCACAATATATATGGATATATCCATGTATAAATTTATATGTAAATATATATATATATATATACATATCTGATGGTCTAATTATTCCATTCTCAACTAAATAACAAAAGTCACTGTGACCAAATAGACAACATACATGTGTATTAATTCTCATACTAGCATTGTTTATAATTACTAAATTTCCAAGTAATTCAAATATGCATCAGTAGTAATATTATTTACTATTAAATTCTGGTATAATTTCATAGTGAAATAGTACATGGCAAAGGTAACATATTAATATTTGAAAAATTAATACATGATATTGAAAAAACTAGACAGTTACAAAAAGTAATACATTGTAGGATTCCGATTTTTAAAGTGGGAAGTGTTAGGATTGTAGTCACACTGTAGGATGCAGGTCATGACTCTGACCACAAGAACTTCTGAAGTTTGCTAATTTGCTTCTTTACAGATACAGTATTTCTTGCTGTATACTCACCAGCATGAGAGTGCCACTTATTAAACCTTTATGGACATCTTGCCATGCTCTGGTGACTACACTGGTTCATAGGTGTCTCCGCTGGGTAGGACTCACAGCTGTGTGTGCATATATATATATATATATAATTGTGAATCATTTTAGCTAAATATAAACTAATATGATCCCGCCAGGAAAGGAGGGTGCATGCTGTCAATCCCAGCTCTCAAGAGGCAGAGGCAGGTAGATCTCTGAGTTTGAACCCAGTCTGGTCTACAGAGTGAGTTCCAGGATAAGCAAGGTTACAAAGAGAAACCCTGTCTCAAAAATCAAAAGAAAACAAAACAAAAAAAACAAACACCAAAAAATCAAAACAAACAAAAACCCAAACCAAAAGGAACAGCAACAAGAATGTATGGTTCTTTCTGAGTTTGCTAAGTAGCTCGGTGTTATTTGTCCCTCCTTCTCCCCCCATATCTTTTCCTTCTGCCCATGAGAAGGAAATCACTCCACAACATATCTTCAGTTTTCAAAATTAGTAAATCAAAGATCACAGTTATAATTATATTCTTTTCCTTTTTATGTTATGCTTTCATTTTAATTTTTCAGGTATAAGAAATTATGTTGGTCTACCAAAATGTGAAGTGGGAATAGGAGATTCTTTTTGAATGTCTTATTCACATCTATTTATTTATTTAATTAATTAATTTACTTCCCAGCTTGCAGTTTCCCTCCCTCCTCTCCTTCCAATCCCTCCCCCTAACCCCACTGTGTTCCTACCCCCTAAGCCACGCCTCCATTTCTGTTCAGGAAAAGGCAGGTCTCCCATGGATAGCAAGAAAACAAGGCATATCAAGTTGTAGTAAGACAAAGCACCTTCCCAAAGATAAAGGTTTGGCAAGGCAACCAGTATGAAGAGTAGTTCCCTAAAGCCAGAATCTTTTACTGTCAGAGATAGTCCCTGTTCCCATTGTTAGAAGTCTCACCAGAGGACCAAACTACTCAACTGTAACATATATGCAGAGTGCCTAGGTCAAGTCCTATGCAGGCTCTTTGGTTGTCAGTTCAGTCTCTATGAGCCCCTATGAACCTAGGTCAGTTGAGTCAGTGAGATTTCTTGTGCCTCTGACCTCTCTGACTCCTACAATCTCCCTTGCAGGATTCCCTGAGCTCTGCCTGCTGTTTGGCTTTGGGTCTGCATCTCTTTCCATCAGCTACTGGATAAAGCCTCTCTGATGACAATGGGGCTAGGTAAAAAGGTCTGGAGAGATGGCTTAGCTGTTTAAGGCTAGGATCACAACTAAAACTATAGGAGATTCTGTTTAGGGTTCAGGACCTTACTAGTCTCAGACGTCTTACTAGATTTCCAGTATTAGGCATGATTTATCTCCTGCTGAGTGGGACCTAAGTCCAACTAAACAGTTGCTGCTTGACACTGGCATGTGAGTGCCACTTACTGAACTTTTCCATAAATCTTGCCTTGCTGGTGACTACAGTGATTTATAGATATCTCTGCTAGGTAAGACTCACAGCTGGGTGTGTGTGTGTGTAGTATTCATGTGTAAATGTGGATTCTTGTGTGTTTCAGACGATAGAGTACCTTGCCACACAAGCCTGAAATAGGAGTTCAATTCCCAGAACCTAACTGTCTTGGTTAAGGCTTCTTTTGTCGTTATAAGATGCTATGATTGAAAGAAACCAGGAGAGGAAAGGGAATGGCATGGGCTTTTGAAACCTTAAAGCCTACCTCCAGTGAAATACCTTCTCCAAAAAGGACACACCTTCTCCAAAAAGGACACACCTTCTAGCCCTTCCCAAACAATTCCACCATATGTGGCTAAGTATTCAAATATATGAGTCTATGGAGGCATTCGAACCACCACATAAATACATAAATAAAGTTAAAAATAATTTTAGAGCTCAATGTGATGACACATACCTCTAATACTTGAGATGTAAAGATGGGAGGATCAGTACTTTAACATCATCCTTTGCTGCATTGGAAGTTTGGAAATAGCCCGAGCCGCTTCAGACCCTATCTCAAATTAAAAAAAATAAAATAAAACCATATGTTTGTTATACTTTCTTATTGTACTTATATTTTCAGAACAAAATTAACATATTTTATAATTAGAAAAAGTTTGTTTACTAATTCACAACCTAAATGTATAAAGCTTCATCATATGTATCAAACTTAACCATTTTTATTTGCTATCATGAGGGGGTTGAATTGTAGATTCTCCCAAAATATGTAAGAAAACTCTAACCCCTGGTACCTGTAAATGTGATTTTATTTGGAACCAGAACCTTTGCAGATGTAATGAAGTTAAGGATTTCGAGATGCGACCAACCTTGACTTTGGCCCTCTGAATTCAAAGAGTAATTGTGTTTTAGATAAAAATGAAATAAATTTGGCACTTAAAGAGAAACAAGAATTAAGTTCATGTAGAGACGGAGGTAGAAACTAGAGTGATGTGTTTTCAAGTCAAAAACTGCTAGGTTTCCTGCTTTGTCCAGAAATGAGGGAAGAGATGTAAAAGAGATTCTGTTCCAAAACCTTAAGGCAGAAGTAGCTCTTCGGACACCATAACTTCGTCTTTCTGGCTTCTTTCGTTTTGAGACAATAAAGTTGTTATTGGGGGGGGGGGGGCGTGAGAGGGTCTGTCTCCTTTGTGTGTATATGTCTGTCTGCTTATCTGTCTGCCTCTCTCCTCTCTCTCTCTCTCTCTCTCTCTCTCTCTCTCTCTCTCTCTCTGTGTGTGTGTGTGTGTGTGTGTGTGTGTGTCTGTGTGTGTCTGTGTGTTTGTGTGTGCAAGCAATAATTTGTGGTAATTTGTTAAGGCAATGAACTAATACACCATCTATCCTAAAGTCTATAAAGTATACTTACAGTAGGGTATTACTTTATTCTCAACTATCCTCATCCATGTGATGAATTTAAAGTTATCTTACCAGGCATTATTCTTTTTATAATAGTTAAAGTACAACAGTGATGTGGAAATTTTGCATCTACTTCCTACTGTACCTTTTTCTCATCTCACTTTTCAATAGACCTTTAGAAGATGAGTCAGCATCAAGCTAGCAGTTTGGCAAACTAACTGCCATAAGCATTTCAACTTTCCTATCCCACAACACATTTTATCATTATCTTTCTTTCACATTGAAGTTGATAAGGCAAAAAAATAAATAAATAAATAAATAAAAAAAAAAAAAAAAAAGAAAATGAAGTTGATAAGGCCAATCAACAGAGTAGATCTCTTCTTGCAATTTATTTATTTATTTTTTACTTAGATTCTTAATCAGCATATAGGGAATTGAAGAACCATTTCTATGTGGAATACTTATTACCAAGGTTAAGAGAGAATATGCTTAACGTTTAATTGGCTTATAATACTATGAAGCTAGCTTCAAGGTCATCAAAATTTTACTTATGAGCACAAAAAGAAAATGCGAACAGCTACTATAAAACCATCAGAGTCGCATTATCTTATTTAACATTGTGCAATTATAGAAAACATAAACACAGTATTTTTAAATGTTCTTTTGATTAATAAAATTAATCCTGACCCACTCCCAAGAACAAATGGGGTGACATAAAATTGACTTCATTATTCTACCAATTCAATTCACTAATCAGTCAAGTTATATTGACAATTATCTACATATGACTTACTTGTGTGTTTACTGTTTAGTCTCAGTCTGCCTTCAGGCAAGAATTTGATCTCTGTAGCTCAGTATTCCATATTGATTAAAGTCACTGGATACTAATTAAGCCCTCGTAACAACGCCAGTCATTTATTGTTGCCATGTAATTCCACTCTCCTTGTCATTACCCTATAAATTATTTCTTTTTCACTAATACCCCATCTACCACATTGTATTATCTGTACAGACAGCCGGATGACCACACAGTTTCTTAAAATGAGATAGTCTACTTCCTTGTTTAAATTCCCTAAGGTTCTTCCACTGCATTTAATGTAAAATCCCAAACAAGATATATGATCTAACTTTTAGGAACATAATTATTGCTAATCACATATTTGTTCTTTCTTTTATGCATAAGGCTCTCTGTATAGAAATTTTCCCATTGCTGAATTTTTTTCTTGTAAATTTGAATCCAACTGAAGAATTGCAAATCCCACAAGGCCTCTAACAGAGGTGTCCAACCTTGAATGGCTAGTCTATGTATAAAACATCACATGATATTATTTTCTTTTGGAAATTACTGATCATTTGTTCCTGGATTTTGTTTGTCCTTGTCACAACCCCCAAACTTGGTTATGAATTCCACTAAAGTAGGTACTCATCACTCTATCCCTCCATCTTGAATGCTGACTGTCACCAATTTGCTTATCAATAAACTGCCTGTAAAATTAGTTAATAAATATAACAAGGAATATAAATGTTATGAACATATGTCTTCCTTCAAAACTCTCATTCATTTATAGTCATGTATTCATGTTTTCTTGGAAGTTGCTTTCATATGTAAGTGGAAAATTGGCTGTCTGGTCAATGTGTTAGTTATCTATGATTGAGTAAAAAACTTACTAAAACACTAAGTGGTTTAAAATAGCACATATTATTATCACAGTTTGGTGGGCCAGGGAACTGAGAATGGTTTAGTTGGCCCCTGTAACTCAATGTCTCTCTGGCTGCAATTAAAGTACTAGCCAAGGAAGCATTCATTTCAAGTCTCCAAAGCAGAGAGAGGTGCATCCAAGCTCATTTTGGTTGCTAGAAAGATGCAGCTGCCAATTGTACAGAAGTTTTCAGTCCCTTGCTATCTGCTGGCAGAATGTTTTCTCAATTTCTTGCCATATGGGCCTCCCAATGGAATTTTGTTTAATCAGAATGAAAGAGTAAGAGAAATCAAGCAACACAAAAAACTAGCTTTATTTTGCAGTATAATTATGGAAATGGCATAATTTTACTTTATTACATTCTAATTTTCATGCATGAGTCACTAGGTTCAGCCCACACTGAAGGAAAGGATATTTCTCTTGAATACTAGGAAATAAGAATCAGTGGTAACTATTTTACTGTCAGTCAGAGTCACATATTTTTCTGTTTACATAAATTGTTTATCCTATTTCTTTTATTCTGCTATGTCATCCTGGAATTTTCTGTTCCTGAGAGCCATAACTCTGGTCATCATATCCATTCTCTGTTCCTTAGTTCTAAGTTATTTTGGGAAATTTTGAGTGAAAGTTTTTGTTTGAGATGTATGGAAATCCATTTTAAATAGCACCTCATGGCCCACACTTCCTGGCCATCCCACAGGGGCTATACTGCCCATACCTCCTCTCTCTTCCTATCCCATACCCCCACCCCCTGTCTCCCTCCCTCCCTCCCTTCTTTGGCCACATAGCGCCTCCCTGCTCAGCCTGCTAGGGCGCAGGGACTGAACCCGAACCAGGAGGACAAAGGGGTGGCCTGTAGCTCCTTTGTTCCCATAGCCTGCCCGCAGCAAGCAGGGAGGGCCCTTTGTTCGCGAGTTAACCAAGCAGTGGAGTTTCGATCTGGGCCCCAAGTGAAACATCATTGTGGAGAAACATCTCTGGGGAGTGACATCACTGGGAAGGTACATCAGTGGGCAAGAAGACCTGATCCTGTAAAAGAAGATCCAAAGGGGAGTATTGGGAGGAAGAGATGGGTAGACGCCAATGCAGGAATTCTCCCAACAATCTGAAAAACAACACAAAAACACCAGAAGCCAGTGACCTAACAACAGGAGGACATGAACAGCTTAATCAAAAAGAAGTAGAAAAAACTGACTTCATGAAAGTGATTGACACCCTTAAACAGCATATAAAAAACACCCTTATAGAAATGGATGAGAAGTATAACAGAAAGTTCGAGGAATTGAGTAAATCAGTGAATGATACCCTAGGAAAACAAGGAAAAACAATCAAGCAGATAATGGAAACAGTTCATGACTTGAAAACTGAAATGGAGGGAAAGAAGAAAACACAAACAGAGGGCCGGCTGGACATGGAAAATCTAGGTAAACGAATAGAGACTACAGAATCAAGCATAACCAGCAGAATACAAGAGATAGAAGAAAGGATCTCAGATTCTGAGGATAACATAGAGAAAATATACGCTCTGATCAAAGAAAACAGCAAGTCCAACAAACTCTCATCACAAAACATTCAGGAAATATGGGACACAATAAAAAGACCAAACCTAAGAATAATTGGAGTAGAAGAAGGAGAAGAAGTGCAGCTCAACGGTCCAGAAAATATACTTAATAAAATTATAGAAGAAAACTTTCCCAACCTGAAGACAGATGTACCTATGAAGGTTCAAGAAGCATACAGAACACCAAATAGGCTGGATCAAAAGAAAACATCCCCTCGTCATATAATAATCAAAACACAAAATATACAGAATAAAGAAAGAATATTAAGAGCCGCAAAGGAAAAAGGCCAAGTTACTTATAAAGGTAAACCTATCAGACTTACACCTGACTTCTCTATGGAAACCATGAAAGCCAGAAGGTCCTGGATAGATGTTCTCCAAAAACTAAGAGACCACGGATGCAAGCCCAGACTACTATACCCAGCCAAACTTTCGTTCACTATAAATGGAGAAAACAAAATTTTCCAGGATAAAAACAAATTTAAACAATACATAGCCACAAATCCAGCCTTACAGAAAATAATAGAAGGAAAATCACTAACCAAGGAGTCCAACAATGACCACAATAACTCAGACATCTAGAGACCCTTCACCAGCGCAAATCAAAGAAGGAAAACACACAAACCCTACTACTAAAAAAGTGACCGGAGTTAACAACCACTGGTCATTAATATCACTTAATATTAATGGGCTCAACTCACCTATAAAAAGGCACAGGCTAAGAGATTGGATACGAAAACAGGATCCAACATTCTGCTGTCTACAAGAAACACACCTCAACCACAAAGACAGGCACCTACTCAGAGTAAAGGGATGGGAAAAGGCTTATCAAGCAAATGGACCTAAGAAACAAGCAGGTGTGGCCATACTAATTTCTAACAAAGTTGACTTCAAACTTAAGTAAATCAGAAGAGATGGAGAGGGACATTTTATACTCATAACAGGAAGAGTTCATCAGGAAGAAGTCTCAATCCTGAATATCTATGCCCCTAATATAAAAGCATCCACGTACGTAAAAGAAACATTACTAAAACCATCAAATCGCACACACTAATAGTAGGGGACTTCAACACTCCTCTCTCACCAATGGACAGGTCAATCAGACAGAAACCTAACAGAGAAATTAGAGAATTACTGGGGGTAATGAAGCAAATGGACTTAACAGACATCTATAGATTATTCCACCCAAAGAGGAAAGAATATACCTTCTTCTCTGCAGCTCATGGAACCTTCTCGAAAATTGACCACATACTCGGTAACAAAGCTAACTTCCACAGTTACAAAAAAATATTAGTACCCACCTGTGTCTTATCAGATCACCATGGATTAAAGTTAGAATTCAACAACAATGCTACCCCCAGAAAGCCTACAAACTCATGGAAACTGAACAGTCAACTACTGAACCATACCTGGATTAAGGAAGAAATAAAGAAAGAAATTAAAGTTTTCCTTGAATTCAATGAAAATAAAGAATCAACATACTCGAACTTATGGGACACTATGAAAGCAGTCCTGAGAGGAAAGTTCATAGCACTAAGTGCCCACCTAAAGAAAACAGAGAAAGCACATATTGGAGACTTAACAGCCCACTTGCAAGCTCTAGAAAAAAAAGAAGCAGACTCACCTAGGAGGAGTAGAAGACTGGAAATAATCAAACTGAGGGCTGAAATCAACAAAATAGAAGCACAGAAAACAATCCAAAGAATCAATGAAACAAAAAGCTGGTTCCTGGAGAAAATCAACAAGATTGATAAACCCCTATCAAAACTAATCAAACGGCAGAGAGAGAATACGCAAATTAATAAGATCAGAAATGAGAAGGGGAACATAACCACAGACACAGAGCAAATTCAGAGAGTCATTAGATCTTACTACAAAAGCCTGTATGCCACAAAACTGGAAAATGTAAAAGAAATGGACACGTTTTTAGATAAATACCATTTACCAAAACTAAACCAGGACCAGGTGAACAATCTAAACAGACCTGTCAGTCGCGAAGAATTAGAAGCTGTTATCAAAAACCTCCCTACCAATAAAAGCCCAGGACCAGATGGTTTCAATGCAGAATTCTACCAGAACTTCCAAGAAGACCTAATACCTATACTCCTTAAGGTATTCCACAATATAGAAACAGAAGGGTCATTACCAAATTCCTTTTATGAAGCCACAATTACTCTGATACCAAAACCACTCAAAGACTCAACCAGGAAAGAGAACTATAGGCCAATCTCACTCATGAATATCGACGCAAAAATCCTCAACAAAATATTGGCCAATCGAATCCAAGAACACATCCGAAAAATTATCCATTATGATCAAGTAGGCTTCATTCCTGAGATGCAGGGCTGGTTCAACATACGAAAATCTATCAATGTAATCCAGCATATAAATAAACTGAAAGAAAAAAACCGTATGATCATTTCATTAGATGCTGAAAAAGCATTTGACAAAATTGAACATCCATTTATGTTAAAAGTCTTGGAGAGATTAGGGATACAAGGGTCATACATAAACATAATAAAAGCTATATACAGCAAGCCGACAGCTAACATCAAATTAAACGGAGAGAAAATCAAAGCCATCCCACTTAACTCAGGAACACAACAAGGCTGTCCATTCTCACCATACCTCTTCAATATAGTGCTTGAAGTTCTAGCAATAGCAATAAGACAACATAATGGGATCAAGGGGATTCGAATTGGAAAGGAAGAAGTTAAATTTTCGTTATTTGCAGATGATATGATAGTGTACATAAGCGAACCCCAAAACTCCACCAAAGAACTTTTACAGCTGATAAACAGCTTTAGTAATGTGGCAGGATACAAGATCAACTCCAAAAAATCAGTCGCCCCCTTATACACAAAGGATATGGAAGCAGAGAGGGAAATCAGAGAAGCTTCACCATTCACAATAGCCACAAACAGCATAAAATACCTTGGGGTAAATCTAACCAAGGAAGTGAAAGATCTATTTGACAAGAACTTTAAGGCATTGAAGAAAGAAATTGAAGAGGATACCAAAAAATGGATGGACCTCCCTTGCTCTTGGATTGGGAGGATCAACATAGTAAAAATGGCAATTCTACCAAAGGCAATTTATAGATTCAATGCAATCCCCATCAAGATCCCATCAAAATTCTTCACAGATCTGGAGAGGACAATAATCAACTTTATATGGAAAAACAAAAAACCAGGATAGCCAAAACAATCCTATACAATAAAGGATCTTCTGGAGGAATTACCACCCCTGACTTCAAACTCTATTGCAGAGCTACAGTAATGAAAACAGTGTGGTACTGGCATAAAAACAGAGAAGTCGACCAATGGAATCGTATAGAAGACCCGGATTTTATCCCACAAACCTATGAACACCTCATTTTCGATAAAGGAGCTAAAAGTATACAATGGAAGAAAGAAAGCATCTTCAACTAATTGTGAAGGCAAAACTGGATGTCATCCTGTAGAAGAATGAAAATATACCCATATCTATCACCATGCAAAAACTCAAGTCCAAATGGAATAAAGACCTCAATATCAGCCTGAACAGACTGAACCTGATAGAAGAGAAAGTGGGAAATACCCTACAACAGATGGGCACAGGAGATCGCTTCCTATGTATAACCCCAGAAGCACAGACATTAAGGGCAACATTGAATAAATGGGACCTACTAAAACTGAGAAGCTTCTGTAAAGCAAAGGACATTGTCACTAAGACAAAAAGGCAACCGAATGACTGGGAGAAGATCTTCACCAACCCCGCAACAGACAAAAGTCTGATCTCCAAAATATATAGAGAACTCAAGAAACTAGAATTTAAAATGCTAATTAACCCAATTAAAAAATGGGGCACTGATCTGAACAGAGAATTCTCAACAGAAGAAGTTCAAATGGCCAAAAGACACTTAAGGTCGTGCTCAACTTCCTTAGCAATCAGGGAAATGCAAATCCAAACAACTTTGAGATATCATCTTACACCTGTCAGAATGGCTAAAGTCAAAAACACCAAGGATAACCTTTGCTGGAGAGGCTGTGGAGGAACGGGTACCCTCATCCATTGCTGGTGGGAATGCAAACTTGTGCAACCACTGTGGAAGTCAGTGTTTCGGTTTCTCAGGAATTTCGGGATCAACTTACCCCTGGACCCAGCAATACCACTCTTGGGAATATACCCAAGAGATGCTCTATCATATGACAAAAGCATTTGTTCAACTATGTTCACAGCAGTATTATTAGTAATAGCCAGAACCTGGAAACAACCTAGATGCCCTTCAATGGAAGAATGGATGAAGAAAGTATGAAATATATACACGCTAGAGTACTACGCTGCGGTAAAAAACAATGACTTCTCGAATTTTGCATGCAAATGGATGGAAATAGAAAACACTATCCTGAGTGAGGTGTCCCAGACCCAAAAAGATGAACATGGGATGTACTCGCTCATAATTGGTTTCTCGCCATAAATAAGGGCCACGGAGTCTACAATGGGTGAACCTAAAGAAGCTAAGTAAGAAGGTGAACCCAAGGAAAAACATATAGTTATCCTCTTGGGTAAGGGAAGTAGACCAAATTTCTGGGGAGAAAATTGGGATATTGGGGGTGGGGTGGGATGGGGGTAAGGGGTGCTGGGGAGAGAAAAGGTAGAAGGGAAGGAGGGGGGACTTGGGGATACAGGAGAATTGGGATAAAGGAAAGGTGGATAGGGGAGCCACTTTAGGGTGGGCAAGAGACATGACCTTAGAGGGGCTCCCAAGTGCCCAAGATGAGGTTCCCAGTTAGTTCCATGGTCAGCTGAGGATTGGGAACCTGAAATGACCCTATCCTAGAGCAATACTGACGAATATCTTGCATATCATCATAGAACCTTCATCTGGTGATGGATAGAGATAGAGACAGAGACCCACACAGGAGCAGTGGACTGATCTCCCAAGGTCCCAATGAGGAGCAGAAGGAGGGAGAACATGAGCAAAGAAGTCGGGACCACGAGGAGTGCACCCACCCACTGAGACAGTGGAGCTGATCTACGGGGAGCTCACCAAGGCCAGCTGGACTGTGACCGAAAAAGCATGGGATAAAACCGGACTCTCTGAACATGGCGAACAATGAGGGCTGATGAGAAGCCAAGGACAATGGCACGGGGTTTTGATCATACTGAATGTGCTGGCTTTGTGGGAGCCTAGCCAGTTTGGATGTTCACCTTCCTAGATATGGACGGAGGGGGGAGGACCTAGGACTTACCACAGGGCAGGGAACCCGGACTGCTCTGTGGACTGGAGAGGGAGGGGGAGAGGAGTGGGGGGAGGGGAGAAGGGTGGGAGGAGGGGGAGAACGGTGGGAGGAGGGGGAGTGAAATAGGAGGCTGGGAGGAGGTGGAAAGTCGTTTTTTTTTCTTCTTTTCTCAATAAAAAAAATAGCACCTCATGAACACATCAATAAACAACAAATATCAGAACTATGACTCTAAGATCAGTTTCCATTAAAAGATAAACATTTATTTGTTCTTTTGGAAATATTTGTTGAGCCACTGTATGAGCTAACTACTATTCCCAGGACTGGTATATATTTGTATGCAAAACAGCAACAATAAAAGATTACTTTCATGAAACTTTAATTTTTTTATATAGAAGAAAATGTTGCGTAGCACTCTGAGGTAAGGCAAAAGAAAGGGATATAATGTGCTAAACTTGGGAAAGGCTGGCATTTTAGAAATAGTGAACACTGAAGGTCTCATTAAGAGAATGCAACTTTAACCAAAAGTCAGAAAGAAGAGCAGCAATGTCTATAGGAAATCCATCAGGTAGAATGACAGATAAATGTTTCTAAACAGAGACTATGACATGGTATGATTAAGGAAATGAAAAAAAAAGTCTCACATGATTTTTAATCATTTGTTTTATTTTTATTTTACATCATTCTTCCTTCCTTTTCCTTCCTCCATTCTGTCCTGTATGCTCACCTCTTACTCTTTCAAATTTATAGCTTCCTTTTAATCATTGATATACAAGCAATTATATACTTATATAAACATGCATGCATATATATCCTACTCAAGTAAGCATAATGTTACTTATGTATATATAGGAATGCTAAGAGTGGGAGAAATAGTCTTCCCCAGGGAAAAGCACACCAATTGGTTATTTAAATATTGAATGGTCAGCGTTGATGTGTCTTTAAAAAGTGAATACGAATTGGAAAGGAAGAAGTTAAACTTTCGTTATTTGCAGATGATATGATAGTGAACATAAGCGACCCCCAAAACTCCACCAAAGAACTTATACAGCTGATAAACAGCTTTAGTAATGTGGCAGGATACAAGATCAACTCCAAAAAATCAGTCGCCCTCTTATACACAAAGGATATGGAAGCAGAGAGGGAAATCAGAGAAGCTTCACCATTCACGATAGCCACAAACAGCATAAAATATCTTGGGGTAAATCTAACCAAGGAAGTGAAAGATCTATTTGACAAGAACTTTAAGGCATTGAAGAAAGAAATTGAAGAGGATACCAAAAAATGGATGGACCTCCCTTGCTCTTGGATTGGGAGGATCAACATAGTAAAAATGGCAATTCTACCAAAGGCAATTTATAGATTCAATGCAATCCCCATCAAGATCCCATCAAAATTCTTCACAGATCTGGAGAAGACAATAATCAACTTTATATGGAAAAACAAAAGAACCCAGGATAGCCAAAGCAATCCTATACAATAAAGGATCTTCTGGAGGCATTACCATCCCTGACTTCAAACTCTATTACAGAGCTACAGTATTGAAAACAGTGTGGTACTGGCATAAAAACAGAGAAGTCGACCAATGGAATCGTATAGAAGACCCGGATTTATCCCACAAACCTATGAACACCTCATTTTCAATAAAGGAGCTAAAAGTATACAATGGAAGAAAGAAAGCATCTTCAACAAATGGTGCTGGCACAACTGGATGTCAACCTGTAGAAGAATGAAAATAGACCCATATCTCTCACCGTGCACAAAACTCAAGTCCAAATGGATTAAAGACCTCAATATCAGCCCGAACACACTGAACCTGATAGAAAAGAAAGTGGGAAATACCCTACAACAGATGGGCACAAGAGATCACTTCCTATGTATAACCCCAGAAGCACAGACATTAAGGGCAACATTGAATAAATGGGACCTACTTAAACTGAGAAGCTTCTGTAAAGCAAAGGACATGGTCACTAAGACACAAAGGCAACCGAATGACTGGGAGAAGATCTTCACCAACCCCGCAACAGACAAAGGTCTGATCTCCAAAATATATAGAGAACTCAAGAAACTAGACTTTAAAATGCTAATTAACCCAATTAAAAAATGGGGCACTGAACTGAACAGAGAATTCTCAACAGAAGAAGTTCAAATGGCCAAAAGACACTTAAGGTCGTGCTCAACTTCCTTAGCAATCAGGGAAATGCAAATCAAAACAACTTTGAGATATCATCTTACACCTGTCAGAATGGCTAAAGTCAAAAACACCAAGGATAACCTTTGCTGGAGAGGCTGTGGAGGAACGGGTACCCTCATCCATTGCTGGTGGGAATGCAATCTTGTGCAACCACTGTGGAAGTCAGTGTTTCGGTTTCTCAGGAAATTCGGGATCAACTTACCCCTGGACCCAGCAATACCACTCTTGGGAATATACCCAAGAGATGCTCTATCAAATGACAAAAGCATTTGTTCAACTATGTTCATAGCAGTATTATTTGTAATAGCCAGAACCTGGAAACAACCTAGATGCCCTTCAATGGAAGAATGGATGAAGAAAGTATGGAATATATACACGCTAGAGTACTACGCTGCGGTAAAAAACAATGACTTCTCGAATTTTGCATGCAAATGGATGGAAATAGAAAACACTATCCTGAGTGAGGTGTCCCAGACTCAAAAAGATGAATATGGGATGTACTCACTCATAATTGGTTTCTAGCCATAAATAAGGACCATGGAGTCTACAATAGGTGAACCTAAAGAAGCTAAGTAAGAAGGTGAACCCAAGGAAAACATATAGTTGTCCTCTTGGCTAAGGGAAGTAGACCAAATTTCCGGGGAGAAAATGGGATCTTGGGGGTGGGGTGGGATAGGGGTAAGGGGAGATGGGGAGAGAAAAGGTAGAAGGGAAGGAGGGGGGACCCGGGAAACAGGAGAATTGAGATAAAGGAAAGGTGGATAGGGGAGCACGGAACCACAATTCTTAGTTGAGGGAGCCACTTTAGGGTGGGCAAGAGACTTGACCTTAGAGGGGCTCCCTAGTGCCCAAGATGAGGTTCCCAGTTAGTTCCTTGGGCAGCTGAGGATTGGGAACCTGAAATGACCCTATCCTAGAGCAATACTGATGATTATCTTGCACATCATCATAGAATCTTCATCTGGCGATGGATAGAGATAGAGACAGAGACCCACACAGGAGCACTGGACTGAGCTCCCTAGGTCCCAAGGAGGAGCAGAAGGAGGGAGAACATGAGCAAAGAATTCGGGACCACGAGGCGTGCATCCACCCACTGAGACAGTGGAGCTGATCTACGGGGAGCTCACCAAGGCCAGCTGGACTGTGACCGAAAAAGCATGGGATAAAACCGGACTCTCTGAACATGGCGAACAATGAGGGCTGATGAGACACCAAGGACAATGGCAGGGGGTTTTGATCCTACTTAATGTGCTGGCTTTGTGGGAGCCTAGCCAGTTTGGATGTTCACCTTCCTAGATATGGACGGAGGGGGGAGGACCTAGGACTTACCACAGGGCAGGGAACCCGGACTGCTCTGTGGACTGGAGAGGGAGGGGGAGAGGAGTGGGGGGAGGGGAGAAGGGTGGGAGGAGGGGGAGAACGGTGGGAGGAGGGGGAGGGAAATAGGAGGCTGGGAGGAGGTGGAAACTTGTTTTTTTTTCTTCTTTTCTCAATAAAAAAATAGCACCTCATGAACACATCAATAAACAACAAATATCAGAACTATGACTCTAAGATCAGTTTCCATTAAAAGATAAACATTTATTTGTTCTTTTGGAAATATTTGTTGAGCCACTGTATGAGCTAACTACTATTCCCAGGACTGGTATATATTTGTATGCAAAACAGCAACAATAAAAGATTACTTTCATGAAACTTTAATTTTTTTATATAGAAGAAAATGTTGCGTAGCACTCTGAGGTAAGGCAAAAGAAAGGGATATAATGTGCTAAACTTGGGAAAGGCTGGCATTTTAGAAATAGTGAACACTGAAGGTCTCATTAAGAGAATGCAACTTTAACCAAAAGTCAGAAAGAAGAGCAGCAATGTCTATAGGAAATCCATCAGGTAGAATGACAGATAAATGTTTCTAAACAGAGACTATGACATGGTATGATTAAGGAAATGAAAAAAGAAGTCTCACATGATTTTTAATCATTTGTTTTATTTTTATTTTACATCATTCTTCCTTCCTTTTCCTTCCTCCATTCTGTCCTGTATGCTCACCTCTTACTCTTTCAAATTTATAGCTTCCTTTTAATCATTGATATACAAGCAATTATATACTTATATAAACATGCATGCATATATATCCTACTCAAGTAAGCATAATGTTACTTATGTATATATAGGAATGCTAAGAGTGGGAGAAATAGTCTTCCCCAGGGAAAAGCACACCAATTGGTTATTTAAATATTGAATGGTCAGCGTTGATGTGTCTTTAAAAAGTGAATACGAATTGGAAAGGAAGAAGTTAAACTTTCGTTATTTGCAGATGATATGATAGTGAACATAAGCGACCCCCAAAACTCCACCAAAGAACTTATACAGCTGATAAACAGCTTTAGTAATGTGGCAGGATACAAGATCAACTCCAAAAAATCAGTCGCCCTCTTATACACAAAGGATATGGAAGCAGAGAGGGAAATCAGAGAAGCTTCACCATTCACGATAGCCACAAACAGCATAAAATATCTTGGGGTAAATCTAACCAAGGAAGTGAAAGATCTATTTGACAAGAACTTTAAGGCATTGAAGAAAGAAATTGAAGAGGATACCAAAAAATGGATGGACCTCCCTTGCTCTTGGATTGGGAGGATCAACATAGTAAAAATGGCAATTCTACCAAAGGCAATTTATAGATTCAATGCAATCCCCATCAAGATCCCATCAAAATTCTTCACAGATCTGGAGAAGACAATAATCAACTTTATATGGAAAAACAAAAAAACCCAGGATAGCCAAAGCAATCCTATACAATAAAGGATCTTCTGGAGGCATTACCATCCCTGACTTCAAACTCTATTACAGAGCTACAGTATTGAAAACAGTGTGGTACTGGCATAAAAACAGAGAAGTCGACCAATGGAATCGTATAGAAGACCCGGATTTATCCCACAAACCTATGAACACCTCATTTTCGATAAAGGAGCTAAAAGTATACAATGGAAGAAAGAAAGCATCTTCAACAAATGGTGCTGGCACAACTGGATGTCAACCTGTAGAAGAATGAAAATAGACCCATATCTCTCACCGTGCACAAAACTCAAGTCCAAATGGATTAAAGACCTCAATATCAGCCCGAACACACTGAACCTGATAGAAAAGAAAGTGGGAAATACCCTACAACAGATGGGCACAAGAGATCACTTCCTATGTATAACCCCAGAAGCACAGACATTAAGGGCAACATTGAATAAATGGGACCTACTTAAACTGAGAAGCTTCTGTAAAGCAAAGGACATTGTCACTAAGACACAAAGGCAACCGAATGACTGGGAGAAGATCTTCACCAACCCCGCAACAGACAAAGGTCTGATCTCCAAAATATATAGAGAACTCAAGAAACTAGACTTTAAAATGCTAATTAACCCAATTAAAAAATGGGGCACTGAACTGAACAGAGAATTCTCAACAGAAGAAGTTCAAATGGCCAAAAGACACTTAAGGTCGTGCTCAACTTCCTTAGCAATCAGGGAAATGCAAATCAAAACAACTTTGAGATATCATCTTACACCTGTCAGAATGGCTAAAGTCAAAAACACCAAGGATAACCTTTGCTGGAGAGGCTGTGGAGGAACGGGTACCCTCATCCATTGCTGGTGGGAATGCAATCTTGTGCAACCACTGTGGAAGTCAGTGTTTCGGTTTCTCAGGAAATTCGGGATCAACTTACCCCTGGACCCAGCAATACCACTCTTGGGAATATACCCAAGAGATGCTCTATCAAATGACAAAAGCATTTGTTCAACTATGTTCATAGCAGTATTATTTGTAATAGCCAGAACCTGGAAACAACCTAGATGCCCTTCAATGGAAGAATGGATGAAGAAAGTATGGAATATATACACGCTAGAGTACTACGCTGCGGTAAAAAACAATGACTTCTCGAATTTTGCATGCAAATGGATGGAAATAGAAAACACTATCCTGAGTGAGGTGTCCCAGACTCAAAAAGATGAATATGGGATGTACTCACTCATAATTGGTTTCTAGCCATAAATAAGGACCATGGAGTCTACAATAGGTGAACCTAAAGAAGCTAAGTAAGAAGGTGAACCCAAGGAAAACATATAGTTGTCCTCTTGGCTAAGGGAAGTAGACCAAATTTCCGGGGAGAAAATGGGATCTTGGGGGTGGGGTGGGATAGGGGTAAGGGGAGATGGGGAGAGAAAAGGTAGAAGGGAAGGAGGGGGGACCCGGGAAACAGGAGAATTGAGATAAAGGAAAGGTGGATAGGGGAGCACGGAACCACAATTCTTAGTTGAGGGAGCCACTTTAGGGTGGGCAAGAGACTTGACCTTAGAGGGGCTCCCTAGTGCCCAAGATGAGGTTCCCAGTTAGTTCCTTGGGCAGCTGAGGATTGGGAACCTGAAATGACCCTATCCTAGAGCAATACTGATGATTATCTTGCATATCATCATAGAATCTTCATCTGGCGATGGATAGAGATAGAGACAGAGACCCACACAGGAGCACTGGACTGAGCTCCCTAGGTCCCAAGGAGGAGCAGAAGGAGGGAGAACATGAGCAAAGAATTCGGGACCACGAGGCGTGCATCCACCCACTGAGACAGTGGAGCTGATCTACGGGGAGCTCACCAAGGCCAGCTGGACTGTGACCGAAAAAGCATGGGATAAAACCGGACTCTCTGAACATGGCGAACAATGAGGGCTGATGAGACACCAAGGACAATGGCAGGGGGTTTTGATCCTACTTAATGTGCTGGCTTTGTGGGAGCCTAGCCAGTTTGGATGTTCACCTTCCTAGATATGGACGGAGGGGGGAGGACCTAGGACTTACCACAGGGCAGGGAACCCGGACTGCTCTGTGGACTGGAGAGGGAGGGGGAGAGGAGTGGGGGGAGGGGAGAAGGGTGGGAGGAGGGGGAGAACGGTGGGAGGAGGGGGAGGGAAATAGGAGGCTGGGAGGAGGTGGAAACTTGTTTTTTTTTCTTCTTTTCTCAATAAAAAAATAGCACCTCATGAACACATCAATAAACAACAAATATCAGAACTATGACTCTAAGATCAGTTTCCATTAAAAGATAAACATTTATTTGTTCTTTTGGAAATATTTGTTGAGCCACTGTATGAGCTAACTACTATTCCCAGGACTGGTATATATTTGTATGCAAAACAGCAACAATAAAAGATTACTTTCATGAAACTTTAATTTTTTTATATAGAAGAAAATGTTGCGTAGCACTCTGAGGTAAGGCAAAAGAAAGGGATATAATGTGCTAAACTTGGGAAAGGCTGGCATTTTAGAAATAGTGAACACTGAAGGTCTCATTAAGAGAATGCAACTTTAACCAAAAGTCAGAAAGAAGAGCAGCAATGTCTATAGGAAATCCATCAGGTAGAATGACAGATAAATGTTTCTAAACAGAGACTATGACATGGTATGATTAAGGAAATGAAAAAAAAAAGTCTCACATGATTTTTAATCATTTGTTTTATTTTTATTTTACATCATTCTTCCTTCCTTTTCCTTCCTCCATTCTGTCCTGTATGCTCACCTCTTACTCTTTCAAATTTATAGCTTCCTTTTAATCATTGATATACAAGCAATTATATACTTATATAAACATGCATGCATATATATCCTACTCAAGTAAGCATAATGTTACTTATGTATATATAGGAATGCTAAGAGTGGGAGAAATAGTCTTCCCCAGGGAAAAGCACACCAATTGGTTATTTAAATATTGAATGGTCAGCGTTGATGTGTCTTTAAAAAGTGAATACGAATTGGAAAGGAAGAAGTTAAACTTTCGTTATTTGCAGATGATATGATAGTGAACATAAGCGACCCCCAAAACTCCACCAAAGAACTTATACAGCTGATAAACAGCTTTAGTAATGTGGCAGGATACAAGATCAACTCCAAAAAATCAGTCGCCCTCTTATACACAAAGGATATGGAAGCAGAGAGGGAAATCAGAGAAGCTTCACCATTCACGATAGCCACAAACAGCATAAAATATCTTGGGGTAAATCTAACCAAGGAAGTGAAAGATCTATTTGACAAGAACTTTAAGGCATTGAAGAAAGAAATTGAAGAGGATACCAAAAAATGGATGGACCTCCCTTGCTCTTGGATTGGGAGGATCAACATAGTAAAAATGGCAATTCTACCAAAGGCAATTTATAGATTCAATGCAATCCCCATCAAGATCCCATCAAAATTCTTCACAGATCTGGAGAAGACAATAATCAACTTTATATGGAAAAACAAAAAAACCCAGGATAGCCAAAGCAATCCTATACAATAAAGGATCTTCTGGAGGCATTACCATCCCTGACTTCAAACTCTATTACAGAGCTACAGTATTGAAAACAGTGTGGTACTGGCATAAAAACAGAGAAGTCGACCAATGGAATCGTATAGAAGACCCGGATTTATCCCACAAACCTATGAACACCTCATTTTCGATAAAGGAGCTAAAAGTATACAATGGAAGAAAGAAAGCATCTTCAACAAATGGTGCTGGCACAACTGGATGTCAACCTGTAGAAGAATGAAAATAGACCCATATCTCTCACCGTGCACAAAACTCAAGTCCAAATGGATTAAAGACCTCAATATCAGCCCGAACACACTGAACCTGATAGAAAAGAAAGTGGGAAATACCCTACAACAGATGGGCACAAGAGATCACTTCCTATGTATAACCCCAGAAGCACAGACATTAAGGGCAACATTGAATAAATGGGACCTACTTAAACTGAGAAGCTTCTGTAAAGCAAAGGACATTGTCACTAAGACACAAAGGCAACCGAATGACTGGGAGAAGATCTTCACCAACCCCGCAACAGACAAAGGTCTGATCTCCAAAATATATAGAGAACTCAAGAAACTAGACTTTAAAATGCTAATTAACCCAATTAAAAAATGGGGCACTGAACTGAACAGAGAATTCTCAACAGAAGAAGTTCAAATGGCCAAAAGACACTTAAGGTTGTGCTCAACTTCCTTAGCAATCAGGGAAATGCAAATCAAAACAACTTTGAGATATCATCTTACACCTGTCAGAATGGCTAAAGTCAAAAACACCAAGGATAACCTTTGCTGGAGAGGCTGTGGAGGAACGGGTACCCTCATCCATTGCTGGTGGGAATGCAATCTTGTGCAACCACTGTGGAAGTCAGTGTTTCGGTTTCTCAGGAAATTCGGGATCAACTTACCCCTGGACCCAGCAATACCACTCTTGGGAATATACCCAAGAGATGCTCTATCAAATGACAAAAGCATTTGTTCAACTATGTTCATAGCAGTATTATTTGTAATAGCCAGAACCTGGAAACAACCTAGATGCCCTTCAATGGAAGAATGGATGAAGAAAGTATGGAATATATACACGCTAGAGTACTACGCTGCGGTAAAAAACAATGACTTCTCGAATTTTGCATGCAAATGGATGGAAATAGAAAACACTATCCTGAGTGAGGTGTCCCAGACTCAAAAAGATGAATATGGGATGTACTCACTCATAATTGGTTTCTAGCCATAAATAAGGACCATGGAGTCTACAATAGGTGAACCTAAAGAAGCTAAGTAAGAAGGTGAACCCAAGGAAAACATATAGTTGTCCTCTTGGCTAAGGGAAGTAGACCAAATTTCCGGGGAGAAAATGGGATCTTGGGGGTGGGGTGGGATAGGGGTAAGGGGAGATGGGGAGAGAAAAGGTAGAAGGGAAGGAGGGGGGACCCGGGAAACAGGAGAATTGAGATAAAGGAAAGGTGGATAGGGGAGCACGGAACCACAATTCTTAGTTGAGGGAGCCACTTTAGGGTGGGCAAGAGACTTGACCTTAGAGGGGCTCCCTAGTGCCCAAGATGAGGTTCCCAGTTAGTTCCTTGGGCAGCTGAGGATTGGGAACCTGAAATGACCCTATCCTAGAGCAATACTGATGAATATCTTGCATATCATCATAGAATCTTCATCTGGCGATGGATAGAGATAGAGACAGAGACCCACACAGGAGCACTGGACTGAGCTCCCTAGGTCCCAAGGAGGAGCAGAAGGAGGGAGAACATGAGCAAAGAATTCGGGACCACGAGGCGTGCATCCACCCACTGAGACAGTGGAGCTGATCTACGGGGAGCTCACCAAGGCCAGCTGGACTGTGACCGAAAAAGCATGGGATAAAACCGGACTCTCTGAACATGGCGAACAATGAGGGCTGATGAGACACCAAGGACAATGGCAGGGGGTTTTGATCCTACTTAATGTGCTGGCTTTGTGGGAGCCTAGCCAGTTTGGATGTTCACCTTCCTAGATATGGACGGAGGGGGGAGGACCTAGGACTTACCACAGGGCAGGGAACCCGGACTGCTCTGTGGACTGGAGAGGGAGGGGGAGAGGAGTGGGGGGAGGGGAGAAGGGTGGGAGGAGGGGGAGAACGGTGGGAGGAGGGGGAGGGAAATAGGAGGCTGGGAGGAGGTGGAAACTTGTTTTTTTTTCTTCTTTTCTCAATAAAAAAATAGCACCTCATGAACACATCAATAAACAACAAATATCAGAACTATGACTCTAAGATCAGTTTCCATTAAAAGATAAACATTTATTTGTTCTTTTGGAAATATTTGTTGAGCCACTGTATGAGCTAACTACTATTCCCAGGACTGGTATATATTTGTATGCAAAACAGCAACAATAAAAGATTACTTTCATGAAACTTTAATTTTTTTATATAGAAGAAAATGTTGCGTAGCACTCTGAGGTAAGGCAAAAGAAAGGGATATAATGTGCTAAACTTGGGAAAGGCTGGCATTTTAGAAATAGTGAACACTGAAGGTCTCATTAAGAGAATGCAACTTTAACCAAAAGTCAGAAAGAAGAGCAGCAATGTCTATAGGAAATCCATCAGGTAGAATGACAGATAAATGTTTCTAAACAGAGACTATGACATGGTATGATTAAGGAAATGAAAAAAAAAAGTCTCACATGATTTTTAATCATTTGTTTTATTTTTATTTTACATCATTCTTCCTTCCTTTTCCTTCCTCCATTCTGTCCTGTATGCTCACCTCTTACTCTTTCAAATTTATAGCTTCCTTTTAATCATTGATATACAAGCAATTATATACTTATATAAACATGCATGCATATATATCCTACTCAAGTAAGCATAATGTTACTTATGTATATATAGGAATGCTAAGAGTGGGAGAAATAGTCTTCCCCAGGGAAAAGCACACCAATTGGTTATTTAAATATTGAATGGTCAGCGTTGATGTGTCTTTAAAAAGTGAATACGAATTGGAAAGGAAGAAGTTAAACTTTCGTTATTTGCAGATGATATGATAGTGAACATAAGCGACCCCCAAAACTCCACCAAAGAACTTATACAGCTGATAAACAGCTTTAGTAATGTGGCAGGATACAAGATCAACTCCAAAAAATCAGTCGCCCTCTTATACACAAAGGATATGGAAGCAGAGAGGGAAATCAGAGAAGCTTCACCATTCACGATAGCCACAAACAGCATAAAATATCTTGGGGTAAATCTAACCAAGGAAGTGAAAGATCTATTTGACAAGAACTTTAAGGCATTGAAGAAAGAAATTGAAGAGGATACCAAAAAATGGATGGACCTCCCTTGCTCTTGGATTGGGAGGATCAACATAGTAAAAATGGCAATTCTACCAAAGGCAATTTATAGATTCAATGCAATCCCCATCAAGATCCCATCAAAATTCTTCACAGATCTGGAGAAGACAATAATCAACTTTATATGGAAAAACAAAAAAACCCAGGATAGCCAAAGCAATCCTATACAATAAAGGATCTTCTGGAGGCATTACCATCCCTGACTTCAAACTCTATTACAGAGCTACAGTATTGAAAACAGTGTGGTACTGGCATAAAAACAGAGAAGTCGACCAATGGAATCGTATAGAAGACCCGGATTTATCCCACAAACCTATGAACACCTCATTTTCGATAAAGGAGCTAAAAGTATACAATGGAAGAAAGAAAGCATCTTCAACAAATGGTGCTGGCACAACTGGATGTCAACCTGTAGAAGAATGAAAATAGACCCATATCTCTCACCGTGCACAAAACTCAAGTCCAAATGGATTAAAGACCTCAATATCAGCCCGAACACACTGAACCTGATAGAAAAGAAAGTGGGAAATACCCTACAACAGATGGGCACAAGAGATCACTTCCTATGTATAACCCCAGAAGCACAGACATTAAGGGCAACATTGAATAAATGGGACCTACTTAAACTGAGAAGCTTCTGTAAAGCAAAGGACATTGTCACTAAGACACAAAGGCAACCGAATGACTGGGAGAAGATCTTCACCAACCCCGCAACAGACAAAGGTCTGATCTCCAAAATATATAGAGAACTCAAGAAACTAGACTTTAAAATGCTAATTAACCCAATTAAAAAATGGGGCACTGAACTGAACAGAGAATTCTCAACAGAAGAAGTTCAAATGGCCAAAAGACACTTAAGGTCGTGCTCAACTTCCTTAGCAATCAGGGAAATGCAAATCAAAACAACTTTGAGATATCATCTTACACCTGTCAGAATGGCTAAAGTCAAAAACACCAAGGATAACCTTTGCTGGAGAGGCTGTGGAGGAACGGGTACCCTCATCCATTGCTGGTGGGAATGCAATCTTGTGCAACCACTGTGGAAGTCAGTGTTTCGGTTTCTCAGGAAATTCGGGATCAACTTACCCCTGGACCCAGCAATACCACTCTTGGGAATATACCCAAGAGATGCTCTATCAAATGACAAAAGCATTTGTTCAACTATGTTCATAGCAGTATTATTTGTAATAGCCAGAACCTGGAAACAACCTAGATGCCCTTCAATGGAAGAATGGATGAAGAAAGTATGGAATATATACACGCTAGAGTACTACGCTGCGGTAAAAAACAATGACTTCTCGAATTTTGCATGCAAATGGATGGAAATAGAAAACACTATCCTGAGTGAGGTGTCCCAGACTCAAAAAGATGAATATGGGATGTACTCACTCATAATTGGTTTCTAGCCATAAATAAGGACCATGGAGTCTACAATAGGTGAACCTAAAGAAGCTAAGTAAGAAGGTGAACCCAAGGAAAACATATAGTTGTCCTCTTGGCTAAGGGAAGTAGACCAAATTTCCGGGGAGAAAATGGGATCTTGGGGGTGGGGTGGGATAGGGGTAAGGGGAGATGGGGAGAGAAAAGGTAGAAGGGAAGGAGGGGGGACCCGGGAAACAGGAGAATTGAGATAAAGGAAAGGTGGATAGGGGAGCACGGAACCACAATTCTTAGTTGAGGGAGCCACTTTAGGGTGGGCAAGAGACTTGACCTTAGAGGGGCTCCCTAGTGCCCAAGATGAGGTTCCCAGTTAGTTCCTTGGGCAGCTGAGGATTGGGAACCTGAAATGACCCTATCCTAGAGCAATACTGACGAATATCTTGCATATCATCATAGAATCTTCATCTGGCGATGGATAGAGATAGAGACAGAGACCCACACAGGAGCACTGGACTGAGCTCCCTAGGTCCCAAGGAGGAGCAGAAGGAGGGAGAACATGAGCAAAGAATTCGGGACCACGAGGCGTGCATCCACCCACTGAGACAGTGGAGCTGATCTACGGGGAGCTCACCAAGGCCAGCTGGACTGTGACCGAAAAAGCATGGGATAAAACCGGACTCTCTGAACATGGCGAACAATGAGGGCTGATGAGACACCAAGGACAATGGCAGGGGGTTTTGATCCTACTTAATGTGCTGGCTTTGTGGGAGCCTAGCCAGTTTGGATGTTCACCTTCCTAGATATGGACGGAGGGGGGAGGACCTAGGACTTACCACAGGGCAGGGAACCCGGACTGCTCTGTGGACTGGAGAGGGAGGGGGAGAGGAGTGGGGGGAGGGGAGAAGGGTGGGAGGAGGGGGAGAACGGTGGGAGGAGGGGGAGGGAAATAGGAGGCTGGGAGGAGGTGGAAACTTGTTTTTTTTTCTTCTTTTCTCAATAAAAAAATAGCACCTCATGAACACATCAATAAACAACAAATATCAGAACTATGACTCTAAGATCAGTTTCCATTAAAAGATAAACATTTATTTGTTCTTTTGGAAATATTTGTTGAGCCACTGTATGAGCTAACTACTATTCCCAGGACTGGTATATATTTGTATGCAAAACAGCAACAATAAAAGATTACTTTCATGAAACTTTAATTTTTTTATATAGAAGAAAATGTTGCGTAGCACTCTGAGGTAAGGCAAAAGAAAGGGATATAATGTGCTAAACTTGGGAAAGGCTGGCATTTTAGAAATAGTGAACACTGAAGGTCTCATTAAGAGAATGCAACTTTAACCAAAAGTCAGAAAGAAGAGCAGCAATGTCTATAGGAAATCCATCAGGTAGAATGACAGATAAATGTTTCTAAACAGAGACTATGACATGGTATGATTAAGGAAATGAAAAAAGAAGTCTCACATGATTTTTAATCATTTGTTTTATTTTTATTTTACATCATTCTTCCTTCCTTTTCCTTCCTCCATTCTGTCCTGTATGCTCACCTCTTACTCTTTCAAATTTATAGCTTCCTTTTAATCATTGATATACAAGCAATTATATACTTATATAAACATGCATGCATATATATCCTACTCAAGTAAGCATAATGTTACTTATGTATATATAGGAATGCTAAGAGTGGGAGAAATAGTCTTCCCCAGGGAAAAGCACACCAATTGGTTATTTAAATATTGAATGGTCAGCGTTGATGTGTCTTTAAAAAGTGAATACGAATTGGAAAGGAAGAAGTTAAACTTTCGTTATTTGCAGATGATATGATAGTGAACATAAGCGACCCCCAAAACTCCACCAAAGAATTTATACAGCTGATAAACAGCTTTAGTAATGTGGCAGGATACAAGATCAACTCCAAAAAATCAGTCGCCCTCTTATACACAAAGGATATGGAAGCAGAGAGGGAAATCAGAGAAGCTTCACCATTCACGATAGCCACAAACAGCATAAAATATCTTGGGGTAAATCTAACCAAGGAAGTGAAAGATCTATTTGACAAGAACTTTAAGGCACTGAAGAAAGAAATTGAAGAGGATACCAAAAAATGGATGGACCTCCCTTGCTCTTGGATTGGGAGGATCAACATAGTAAAAATGGCAATTCTACCAAAGGCAATTTATAGATTCAATGCAATCCCCATCAAGATCCCATCAAAATTCTTCACAGATCTGGAGAAGACAATAATCAACTTTATATGGAAAAACAAAAAAAACCAGGATAGCCAAAGCAATCCTATACAATAAGGGATCTTCTGGAGGCATTACCATCCCTGACTTCAAACTCTATTACAGAGCTACAGTATTGAAAACAGTGTGGTACTGGCATAAAAACAGAGAAGTCGACCAATGGAATCGTATAGAAGACCCGGATTTATCCCACAAACCTATGAACACCTCATTTTCGATAAAGGAGCTAAAAGTATACAATGGAAGAAAGAAAGCATCTTCAACAAATGGTGCTGGCACAACTGGATGTCAACCTGTAGAAGAATGAAAATAGACCCATATCTCTCACCGTGCACAAAACTCAAGTCCAAATGGATTAAAGACCTCAATATCAGCCCGAACACACTGAACCTGATAGAAAAGAAAGTGGGAAATACCCTACAACAGATGGGCACAAGAGATCACTTCCTATGTATAACCCCAGAAGCACAGACATTAAGGGCAACATTGAATAAATGGGACCTACTTAAACTGAGAAGCTTCTGTAAAGCAAAGGACATGGTCACTAAGACACAAAGGCAACCGAATGACTGGGAGAAGATCTTCACCAACCCCGCAACAGACAAAGGTCTGATCTCCAAAATATATAGAGAACTCAAGAAACTAGACTTTAAAATGCTAATTAACCCAATTAAAAAATGGGGCACTGAACTGAACAGAGAATTCTCAACAGAAGAAGTTCAAATGGCCAAAAGACACTTAAGGTCGTGCTCAACTTCCTTAGCAATCAGGGAAATGCAAATCAAAACAACTTTGAGATATCATCTTACACCTGTCAGAATGGCTAAAGTCAAAAACACCAAGGATAACCTTTGCTGGAGAGGCTGTGGAGGAACGGGTACCCTCATCCATTGCTGGTGGGAATGCAATCTTGTGCAACCACTGTGGAAGTCAGTGTTTCGGTTTCTCAGGAAATTCGGGATCAACTTACCCCTGGACCCAGCAATACCACTCTTGGGAATATACCCAAGAGATGCTCTATCAAATGACAAAAGCATTTGTTCAACTATGTTCATAGCAGTATTATTTGTAATAGCCAGAACCTGGAAACAACCTAGATGCCCTTCAATGGAAGAATGGATGAAGAAAGTATGGAATATATACACGCTAGAGTACTACGCTGCGGTAAAAAACAATGACTTCTCGAATTTTGCATGCAAATGGATGGAAATAGAAAACACTATCCTGAGTGAGGTGTCCCAGACTCAAAAAGATGAATATGGGATGTACTCACTCATAATTGGTTTCTAGCCATAAATAAGGACCATGGAGTCTACAATAGGTGAACCTAAAGAAGCTAAGTAAGAAGGTGAACCCAAGGAAAACATATAGTTGTCCTCTTGGCTAAGGGAAGTAGACCAAATTTCCGGGGAGAAAATTGGGATATTGGGGGTGGGGTGGGATGGGGGTAAGGGGTGCTGGGGAGAGAAAAGGTAGAAGGGAAGGAGGGGGGACTTGGGGATACAGGAGAATTGGGATAAAGGAAAGGTGGATAGGGGAGCCACTTTAGGGTGGGCAAGAGACTTGACCTTAGAGGGGCTCCCAAGTGCCCAAGATGAGGTTCCCAGTTAGTTCCATGGTCAGCTGAGGATTGGGAACCTGAAATGACCCTATCCTAGAGCAATACTGACGAATATCTTGCATATCATCATAGAATCTTCATCTGGCGATGGATAGAGATAGAGACAGAGACCCACACAGGAGCACTGGACTGAGCTCCCTAGGTCCCAAGGAGGAGCAGAAGGAGGGAGAACATGAGCAAAGAATTCGGGACCACGAGGCGTGCATCCACCCACTGAGACAGTGGAGCTGATCTACGGGGAGCTCACCAAGGCCAGCTGGACTGTGACCGAAAAAGCATGGGATAAAACCGGACTCTCTGAACATGGCGAACAATGAGGGCTGATGAGACACCAAGGACAATGGCAGGGGGTTTTGATCCTACTTAATGTGCTGGCTTTGTGGGAGCCTAGCCAGTTTGGATGTTCACCTTCCTAGATATGGACGGAGGGGGGAGGACCTAGGACTTACCACAGGGCAGGGAACCCGGACTGCTCTGTGGACTGGAGAGGGAGGGGGAGAGGAGTGGGGGGAGGGGAGAAGGGTGGGAGGAGGGGGAGAACGGTGGGAGGAGGGGGAGGGAAATAGGAGGCTGGGAGGAGGTGGAAACTTGTTTTTTTTTCTTCTTTTCTCAATAAAAAAATAGCACCTCATGAACACATCAATAAACAACAAATATCAGAACTATGACTCTAAGATCAGTTTCCATTAAAAGATAAACATTTATTTGTTCTTTTGGAAATATTTGTTGAGCCACTGTATGAGCTAACTACTATTCCCAGGACTGGTATATATTTGTATGCAAAACAGCAACAATAAAAGATTACTTTCATGAAACTTTAATTTTTTTATATAGAAGAAAATGTTGCGTAGCACTCTGAGGTAAGGCAAAAGAAAGGGATATAATGTGCTAAACTTGGGAAAGGCTGGCATTTTAGAAATAGTGAACACTGAAGGTCTCATTAAGAGAATGCAACTTTAACCAAAAGTCAGAAAGAAGAGCAGCAATGTCTATAGGAAATCCATCAGGTAGAATGACAGATAAATGTTTCTAAACAGAGACTATGACATGGTATGATTAAGGAAATGAAAAAAGAAGTCTCACATGATTTTTAATCATTTGTTTTATTTTTATTTTACATCATTCTTCCTTCCTTTTCCTTCCTCCATTCTGTCCTGTATGCTCACCTCTTACTCTTTCAAATTTATAGCTTCCTTTTAATCATTGATATACAAGCAATTATATACTTATATAAACATGCATGCATATATATCCTACTCAAGTAAGCATAATGTTACTTATGTATATATAGGAATGCTAAGAGTGGGAGAAATAGTCTTCCCCAGGGAAAAGCACACCAATTGGTTATTTAAATATTGAATGGTCAGCGTTGATGTGTCTTTAAAAAGTGAATACGAATTGGAAAGGAAGAAGTTAAACTTTCGTTATTTGCAGATGATATGATAGTGAACATAAGCGACCCCCAAAACTCCACCAAAGAACTTATACAGCTGATAAACAGCTTTAGTAATGTGGCAGGATACAAGATCAACTCCAAAAAATCAGTCGCCCTCTTATACACAAAGGATATGGAAGCAGAGAGGGAAATCAGAGAAGCTTCACCATTCACGATAGCCACAAACAGCATAAAATATCTTGGGGTAAATCTAACCAAGGAAGTGAAAGATCTATTTGACAAGAACTTTAAGGCACTGAAGAAAGAAATTGAAGAGGATACCAAAAAATGGATGGACCTCCCTTGCTCTTGGATTGGGAGGATCAACATAGTAAAAATGGCAATTCTACCAAAGGCAATTTATAGATTCAATGCAATCCCCATCAAGATCCCATCAAAATTCTTCACAGATCTGGAGAAGACAATAATCAACTTTATATGGAAAAACAAAAAAAACCAGGATAGCCAAAGCAATCCTATACAATAAGGGATCTTCTGGAGGCATTACCATCCCTGACTTCAAACTCTATTACAGAGCTACAGTATTGAAAACAGTGTGGTACTGGCATAAAAACAGAGAAGTCGACCAATGGAATCGTATAGAAGACCCGGATTTATCCCACAAACCTATGAACACCTCATTTTCGATAAAGGAGCTAAAAGTATACAATGGAAGAAAGAAAGCATCTTCAACAAATGGTGCTGGCACAACTGGATGTCAACCTGTAGAAGAATGAAAATAGACCCATATCTCTCACCGTGCACAAAACTCAAGTCCAAATGGATTAAAGACCTCAATATCAGCCCGAACACACTGAACCTGATAGAAAAGAAAGTGGGAAATACCCTACAACAGATGGGCACAAGAGATCACTTCCTATGTATAACCCCAGAAGCACAGACATTAAGGGCAACATTGAATAAATGGGACCTACTTAAACTGAGAAGCTTCTGTAAAGCAAAGGACATGGTCACTAAGACACAAAGGCAACCGAATGACTGGGAGAAGATCTTCACCAACCCCGCAACAGACAAAGGTCTGATCTCCAAAATATATAGAGAACTCAAGAAACTAGACTTTAAAATGCTAATTAACCCAATTAAAAAATGGGGCACTGAACTGAACAGAGAATTCTCAACAGAAGAAGTTCAAATGGCCAAAAGACACTTAAGGTCGTGCTCAACTTCCTTAGCAATCAGGGAAATGCAAATCAAAACAACTTTGAGATATCATCTTACACCTGTCAGAATGGCTAAAGTCAAAAACACCAAGGATAACCTTTGCTGGAGAGGCTGTGGAGGAACGGGTACCCTCATCCATTGCTGGTGGGAATGCAATCTTGTGCAACCACTGTGGAAGTCAGTGTTTCGGTTTCTCAGGAAATTCGGGATCAACTTACCCCTGGACCCAGCAATACCACTCTTGGGAATATACCCAAGAGATGCTCTATCAAATGACAAAAGCATTTGTTCAACTATGTTCATAGCAGTATTATTTGTAATAGCCAGAACCTGGAAACAACCTAGATGCCCTTCAATGGAAGAATGGATGAAGAAAGTATGGAATATATACACGCTAGAGTACTACGCTGCGGTAAAAAACAATGACTTCTCGAATTTTGCATGCAAATGGATGGAAATAGAAAACACTATCCTGAGTGAGGTGTCCCAGACTCAAAAAGATGAATATGGGATGTACTCACTCATAATTGGTTTCTAGCCATAAATAAGGACCATGGAGTCTACAATAGGTGAACCTAAAGAAGCTAAGTAAGAAGGTGAACCCAAGGAAAACATATAGTTGTCCTCTTGGCTAAGGGAAGTAGACCAAATTTCCGGGGAGAAAATTGGGATATTGGGGGTGGGGTGGGATGGGGGTAAGGGGTGCTGGGGAGAGAAAAGGTAGAAGGGAAGGAGGGGGGACTTGGGGATACAGGAGAATTGGGATAAAGGAAAGGTGGATAGGGGAGCCACTTTAGGGTGGGCAAGAGACATGACCTTAGAGGGGCTCCCAAGTGCCCAAGATGAGGTTCCCAGTTAGTTCCATGGTCAGCTGAGGATTGGGAACCTGAAATGACCCTATCCTAGAGCAATACTGACGAATATCTTGCATATCATCATAGAACCTTCATCTGGTGATGGATAGAGATAGAGACAGAGACCCACACAGGAGCAGTGGACTGATCTCCCAAGGTCCCAATGAGGAGCAGAAGGAGGGAGAACATGAGCAAAGAAGTCGGGACCACGAGGAGTGCACCCACCCACTGAGACAGTGGAGCTGATCTACGGGGAGCTCACCAAGGCCAGCTGGACTGTGACCGAAAAAGCATGGGATAAAACCGGACTCTCTGAACATGGCGAACAATGAGGGCTGATGAGAAGCCAAGGACAATGGCACGGGGTTTTGATCCTACTGAATGTGCTGGCTTTGTGGGAGCCTAGCCAGTTTGGATGTTCACCTTCCTAGATATGGACGGAGGGGGGAGGACCTAGGACTTACCACAGGGCAGGGAACCCGGACTGCTCTGTGGACTGGAGAGGGAGGGGGAGAGGAGTGGGGGGAGGGGAGAAGGGTGGGAGGAGGGGGAGAACGGTGGGAGGAGGGGGAGTGAAATAGGAGGCTGGGAGGAGGTGGAAAGTCGTTTTTTTTTCTTCTTTTCTCAATAAAAAAAATAGCACCTCATGAACACATCAATAAACAACAAATATCAGAACTATGACTCTAAGATCAGTTTCCATTAAAAGATAAACATTTATTTGTTCTTTTGGAAATATTTGTTGAGCCACTGTATGAGCTAACTACTATTCCCAGGACTGGTATATATTTGTATGCAAAACAGCAACAATAAAAGATTACTTTCATGAAACTTTAATTTTTTTATATAGAAGAAAATGTTGCGTAGCACTCTGAGGTAAGGCAAAAGAAAGGGATATAATGTGCTAAACTTGGGAAAGGCTGGCATTTTAGAAATAGTGAACACTGAAGGTCTCATTAAGAGAATGCAACTTTAACCAAAAGTCAGAAAGAAGAGCAGCAATGTCTATAGGAAATCCATCAGGTAGAATGACAGATAAATGTTTCTAAACAGAGACTATGACATGGTATGATTAAGGAAATGAAAAAAAAAGTCTCACATGATTTTTAATCATTTGTTTTATTTTTATTTTACATCATTCTTCCTTCCTTTTCCTTCCTCCATTCTGTCCTGTATGCTCACCTCTTACTCTTTCAAATTTATAGCTTCCTTTTAATCATTGATATACAAGCAATTATATACTTATATAAACATGCATGCATATATATCCTACTCAAGTAAGCATAATGTTACTTATGTATATATAGGAATGCTAAGAGTGGGAGAAATAGTCTTCCCCAGGGAAAAGCACACCAATTGGTTATTTAAATATTGAATGGTCAGCGTTGATGTGTCTTTAAAAAGTGAATACGAATTGGAAAGGAAGAAGTTAAACTTTCGTTATTTGCAGATGATATGATAGTGAACATAAGCGACCCCCAAAACTCCACCAAAGAACTTATACAGCTGATAAACAGCTTTAGTAATGTGGCAGGATACAAGATCAACTCCAAAAAATCAGTCGCCCTCTTATACACAAAGGATATGGAAGCAGAGAGGGAAATCAGAGAAGCTTCACCATTCACGATAGCCACAAACAGCATAAAATATCTTGGGGTAAATCTAACCAAGGAAGTGAAAGATCTATTTGACAAGAACTTTAAGGCACTGAAGAAAGAAATTGAAGAGGATACCAAAAAATGGATGGACCTCCCTTGCTCTTGGATTGGGAGGATCAACATAGTAAAAATGGCAATTCTACCAAAGGCAATTTATAGATTCAATGCAATCCCCATCAAGATCCCATCAAAATTCTTCACAGATCTGGAGAAGACAATAATCAACTTTATATGGAAAAACAAAAAAAACCAGGATAGCCAAAGCAATCCTATACAATAAGGGATCTTCTGGAGGCATTACCATCCCTGACTTCAAACTCTATTACAGAGCTACAGTATTGAAAACAGTGTGGTACTGGCATAAAAACAGAGAAGTCGACCAATGGAATCGTATAGAAGACCCGGATTTATCCCACAAACCTATGAACACCTCATTTTCGATAAAGGAGCTAAAAGTATACAATGGAAGAAAGAAAGCATCTTCAACAAATGGTGCTGGCACAACTGGATGTCAACCTGTAGAAGAATGAAAATAGACCCATATCTCTCACCGTGCACAAAACTCAAGTCCAAATGGATTAAAGACCTCAATATCAGCCCGAACACACTGAACCTGATAGAAAAGAAAGTGGGAAATACCCTACAACAGATGGGCACAAGAGATCACTTCCTATGTATAACCCCAGAAGCACAGACATTAAGGGCAACATTGAATAAATGGGACCTACTTAAACTGAGAAGCTTCTGTAAAGCAAAGGACATGGTCACTAAGACACAAAGGCAACCGAATGACTGGGAGAAGATCTTCACCAACCCCGCAACAGACAAAGGTCTGATCTCCAAAATATATAGAGAACTCAAGAAACTAGACTTTAAAATGCTAATTAACCCAATTAAAAAATGGGGCACTGAACTGAACAGAGAATTCTCAACAGAAGAAGTTCAAATGGCCAAAAGACACTTAAGGTCGTGCTCAACTTCCTTAGCAATCAGGGAAATGCAAATCAAAACAACTTTGAGATATCATCTTACACCTGTCAGAATGGCTAAAGTCAAAAACACCAAGGATAACCTTTGCTGGAGAGGCTGTGGAGGAATGGGTACCCTCATCCATTGCTGGTGGGAATGCAATCTTGTGCAACCACTGTGGAAGTCAGTGTTTCGGTTTCTCAGGAAATTCGGGATCAACTTACCCCTGGACCCAGCAATACCACTCTTGGGAATATACCCAAGAGATGCTCTATCAAATGACAAAAGCATTTGTTCAACGATGTTCATAGCAGTATTATTTGTAATAGCCAGAACCTGGAAACAACCTAGATGCCCTTCAATGGAAGAATGGATGAAGAAAGTATGGAATATATACACGCTAGAGTACTACGCTGCGGTAAAAAACAATGACTTCTCGAATTTTGCATGCAAATGGATGGAAATAGAAAACACTATCCTGAGTGAGGTGTCCCAGACTCAAAAAGATGAATTTGGGATGTACTCACTCATAATTGGTTTCTAGCCATAAATAAGGACCATGGAGTCTACAATAGGTGAACCTAAAGAAGCTAAGTAAGAAGGTGAACCCAAGGAAAACATATAGTTGTCCTCTTGGCTAAGGGAAGTAGACCAAATTTCCGGGGAGAAAATGGGATCTTGGGGGTGGGGTGGGATGGGGGTAAGGGGAGATGGGGAGAGAAAAGGTAGAAGGGAAGGAGGGGGGACCCGGGAAACAGGAGAATTGAGATAAAGGAAAGGTGGATAGGGGAGCACGGAACCACAATTCTTAGTTGAGGGAGCCACTTTAGGGTGGGCAAGAGACATGACCTTAGAGGGGCTCCCTAGTGCCCAAGATGAGGTTCCCAGTTAGTTCCTTGGGCAGCTGAGGATTGGGAACCTGAAATGACCCTATCCTAGAGCAATACTGACGAATATCTTGCATATCATCATAGAATCTTCATCTGGCGATGGATAGAGATAGAGACAGAGACCCACACAGGAGCACTGGACTGAGCTCCCTAGGTCCCAAGGAGGAGCAGAAGGAGGGAGAACATGAGCAAAGAATTCGGGACCACGAGGCGTGCATCCACCCACTGAGACAGTGGAGCTGATCTACGGGGAGCTCACCAAGGCCAGCTGGACTGTGACCGAAAAAGCATGGGATAAAACCGGACTCTCTGAACATGGCGAACAATGAGGGCTGATGAGACACCAAGGACAATGGCAGGGGGTTTTGATCCTACTTAATGTGCTGGCTTTGTGGGAGCCTAGCCAGTTTGGATGTTCACCTTCCTAGATATGGACAGAGGGGGGAGGACCTAGGACTTACCACAGGGCAGGGAACCGGGACTGCTCTGTGGACTGGAGAGGGAGTGGGAGAGGAGTCGGGGGAGGGGGAGAAGGGTGGGAGGAGGGATAGAAGGGTGGGAGGAGGGGGAGAACGGCGGGAGGAGGGGAAGGGAAATGGGAGCCTGGGAGGAGGTGGAAACTTGTTTTTTGTTTATGTTTTTTTTCTTCTTTTCGCAATAAAAAAAAGAATTTTATATTAATCTGGGATCCTTATGAATAAATGAAATGATCTTAATCACAAAAAAAAAAGTGAATACGAGAGCTAATGAGATAGAGAAGCATGAGGACATGAATATAACCCCACAAACAGGAATTAGTAAGGAAGAAAAAAAGAAAAAGAAGGGTTGGAAGGGAGGGAGGAAGGAAAAGAAGAATGGAAGGAAGGAAGGACAAAAGAGAGAAAGAAAGATGGAAAGAGAGAGAGAGAAACTTCAGTCAGTGTTACACACATAGTGCCTGTGCTGATGAAACACATGCAGGCAGATCCTTGAGGCTCTATAACCATAAGTATAGCTTAACTGGGGAGCTCTAGACCAGAGAGATACCTTATATCAAAAAGGGGTAAATTATTTTCTAAGCAAACTAACACACATGCATCTGCACACATGTGGGGACACACACACACACACACACACACACACACACTAAATAAGGGAATTTTAGAGAATTGAATTAGCAAGAAGTATCCTACCATGCAAGGGTTGTAGGCCATGGATGTACTTTGGTTTTCTCTGAATAACATCAGAGCCATTTGGAATAGAAAGAGTTTTGATCTGGAAAATTAAAGTATCATTTTGGTGGGTTGTAAAAAAAGTACTATCAGCTAAAGCTTGAGAAGAAAGAAGCAGACGGACCATTTAGGTGACTGGTGGAATTAGGTAAGAAGTACTAGTCACTTGAGCAAGAATAGTAACAATGAAGGCAGACAAGAAGAATGGTCAGATATGATTTTATTTTTAAATCAAAGCTAAGAGGATTAAATGGAAAATTTCATAACATATTTGGTGGGAAAAGTTCAGTTTTCTTGGTTAAGGCTGTTTGTTCATTGTTGGGCCAATATCTCAGGGCCTGTACCTCGAGGCCTATAGAACAGAAAAAAAGCCTGGCTTGAGTTCAGGGCCTATACTTTGAGGCCTGTAGGACAGAGAAAAGCCTGGCTTAAGTTTGAGTGAGGATGAGACAGCAAAACCTAGGTAAATGCCCCTCCAGCCAGGGGAAGGGTTCGACTCCCTCTCATTGACTGGAGGTACCCTCACATAACAGGATGTCTCTTACTTTTTAGAAACAGACGCTCACAGCAATAAACTGAGTTTCTGCTTTGACTCGACTACCTATCGCATCTGATTGTTCTGCATTTCAGGGCTGTGGAATGATTGTCCTGCATTGTGGGATGCCAAGAATGGGTGGATAGTGCACTTACCTTTCCCTGGGGAATAAGGAGGCTCAGGGAGACTAGCAGTTCATTTCCCAGTGCCCAGGCCCAAATAATGACACAGAAACTATAATTACAACACTGTTTGGCTAATAGCTTATGCATATTTCTAGATAACTCTTACATCTTAAATTAGCACATAATTCATGTCTGTATTAGCCATGTGGCTTGGTACCTTTTATCAGTGAGGCATTCTCATCTTGCTTTCTCTGTATCTGGGTGACTACTACTTACTGAGCCTTTCCTCTTCCCAGAATTCTCCTATTCTGGTTGCTCTGCCTATACTTCCTGCCTGATTACTGGCCAATCAGCATTTTATTAACCCAATACAAGTGACAAATATTTACAGGGTATAAGATCATTGTCCCACAGTACAATATCAAGACGTTTAGCCTGACCTCAAAAGACAGAAATTTCTACAAACTGAAGTGAATGAGTCCACAGAAAGGGCATGTTTGGTGAAGGTATTAGGAGACAAATTTTAGAGATGTTAATATTTAAAACCTTACTAACCATCAGAAGAGAATGCAAACAGTTTTCTAGACTTAGCAAAGAGGTTCAGTCTAGAGATCTATCTTTGCAATTTTTAACACTTAGAAGGTATTAAAGAATGAGATTGAAATGGGTACTCTAGAGAATGAAGGTAAAGTGTGGCAATAAAAATAACTATGCAAAATGCAAAATTCTTGAATCATCTCAATACTCAAACTAGATCAAATGTCTGTGATTGTGAAAGTATCTGGAATTTCAACAGATGATAGAGTATTCCTTTGGCAGTCCTGCCCTTTGCAATTTGTTTCATTGACAACTAACATGAAATCAATAAGATACTATTCTAGCTTTCATGCAGGCAAGTCTCAAGGCAAAGTCCTCTTTATAGCTGGATATTTTTGTTTGTTTTTGAGACACGGTTTCTCTGTAGCTTTGGAGCCTGACCTCAGACTAATCCTTGTAGACCAGGCAGGTCTCAAACTCATAGAGATCCACCTGTGTCTGCCTCCTGAGTGCTGAGATTAAAGACATGTGGCACGACCATCTGACTTGTACAGCTGGATTTTAATAAAGCTTGTTATTTCTTTTCCTCAGCACTAGCATATACTTTTTCTGTGCTAATGGTTGCCAAGTATCAATGTGCACAACAATTCTCAGAATAGCATATAACTTCATGCCTCCAAAAACTGCTAGCCTGTTGGTTGGACCAAGGATCATTTTGGTACCATACATTCCAGTTGCTGAAGACTCTTCACTTTGAGAAATCTTGATGTGTTATCTATAGTACCATAGAAAATGTTAAATATAATACTACTCTGTGGAAAATTGTTTAGGTACACTGACCTCTAACCTTATTATTCAGATAAAATTGAAGTCACTTCATTGTTGTTGGAGGCCACTTGCTTGTTCCCAGATACTCAGCAATGAGATAACCACAGAGAAACTGTATTAACTAATTCACTGCTCAGGCTATTAGCTCTAGCTTCTTACTGGCTATCTCTTACATCTTAATTTAACACATTTCTATTAGTCTGTTTATCACCATGTGGCTGTGGCTTACCAGCAAGGTACCATTTGGCATCTGTCTCTGATGGCTTCTCAGTGATTCTGCCTTCTATCTTCCAGCATTCAATTTAGTTTTCCCCACCTAGCTCTACTCTACCTATCACAGGTCAAAGCAAATTCTTTTTTCATTAACCTATAATAGCAACACATATACAGAAAAGCTTCCCACACCATTCCCCCTTTCCTGTTTAAATAAAAAGGAAGGTTTTAACTTTAACATAGTAAAATTACATATAACAAAACAGGTATCAAGCAAGAATTACAGTTACAACATTTATACCTACTTTATCTTTTATCATAACTAAGGATAACTATAACTATCTATATTCTTCAACTCCATCAAAGACTCCAGAAGAATATAATATTACCTAAGTAAACAGGAAGGGCATCATAAGAAACTTCCAAAACTCTAGAATTGACAGAAACATCTCACTGCCTGGACAGTCCACCCAAAGTTCTTCTGTAATGTTGAAGCATCCATCCTCAGCCTACAGGCCCATTGTATCTAGCAGACTTTTCCATGACTCAGGAAATTTCAAAGACAGTTCTGCCTATATTGGCAGTTTGTCAGTCACATTTTTCTGTATCCTGCAGAATGTCTGGCAGACTTTTTCATGAATCAGGAACCCCGAAGGATCATCTCACCTTTAGGCAAGTTCAGCAGTCATTTATCCTTGGGTCCTGCATGTCCAGTTCATACAGCATAGCCTCAAGCAGTCCAGGGAAGAGCAGTTTCTTGCCCAAATGGCTGGCTAATTCTATGAAGAGCCTCTTTAGTGTCCATCATTCTCTTGAAGTAGATTGGTGCTGCCAGGAGCAGATGTGTCTCATTGTCATGAAAAGTCCTAACTTCTCAAAACATTTAAATGCCATATTCTGAAGGTCTCTGAAAGATTTGAAGAATAACTATCTAACTGAAGTATATCTCTATATATTCAGACAACCTAACTAACATGATTAGAAGCTTGACTATTTTTTGTTTTTTTTTTTGAGACAGAGTTTCTCTGTAGCTTTGGTGCCTGTCCCATAACTAGCTCTTGTACTAGAACTCCCAGAGATCTGCCTGCTGAGTACTGGGATTAAAGGCGTGCACCACCACCACTGGGTTAGAAGCTTGACTATTATATTGATTATTAATCTATATTTCTTAATTATATATTACATTTTTAAATGATCTGGACAAGCACAATGACTGAATCAAGATCAGAAATACATATACACAGTATAACAAAATCGACCTTAAATTTGTATCAATAAACCAATATGTATACCAATGCAAATCTCTATAGCATATCCCCCTTTAAATATAAAGAAGCATTTTTTATAAACAATCATTGGGAATATAGGCGTAGTTCTCTCCAAACTGCTTCCTGCTTTTTGTTGGGCAAAGTATTTTTGGGGGTGTTTATGGCAACATTTTAGGGGATCTTGGTGCATAAATCCACATTAGTCTGGAATAAGTCCACAGGTTCTCATCTTCTGTGGAAACAAAAGCAGAATCTCTTTTCCAAAGCAACAAACCCTTAGACTCAAATTCTGAGGTCAAAATACCTTTATGTTGGTTTAACTTAGCAGTCCATATATTGAAATGTCTCTTCATATTTAGCTTCTTCACAGTCAAATAATTTAAAAAAACACAATAGTATACATAATCCAGACTCTCTGTGTATATTCCATATTTATGGGTTATTTTTCTTTATTCCTTTTAATCTATAACTCTCTGTATTCTATCTCTTTAATGGCTTTATTTTATTTTTTCAAAAAACCGTTTACTCTTTGTTATAGCTCTCTAAACTCTTTTTCTTTTCTCTCCCAAGCCTGTGTATATTTATCCAACACTGTGACCCAAGGCTGATTCTTTATTCATTAAACAATAAAATTGACACATACACAGAAGGACTTCCCATACCGCTTCATAAAGGTTGTCACCAATTTTAAGCTTAAAATTATGCATAAGCTGTTAATTAATTGTCGATATTCATGCAGAAAACTTTTAATTAATTTGTTTGAAAGAACACTACCAACTGTTACTGGTTCAGGAAGTTGGGTCTTTAAGAAAAAAAAAACAAAATTACATTTTTTTTTCATTCTGAAAACCAAATGATGAGACATTTGTGTTCACCCATAGCCACTTCTGCTTTCTCTTCCTATACAGAAGAATAATATACTTTGAGCAGAACAAATAATTAGATATGGTCAAATGAACTGTAGGCAGAAAAAATTGTATGTCATTTCTACATAGTTAATAGCCAGTGTTTTCCCCTCCAGGGTTTTCTTCACACTATTGTGGAGTATTTTTCAAGTTGAGTCAATGGAGATGGGAAATCACAGCAGCCTGCACCAGAGTTTTCATACATTCAGCAGTTTGTCAGTGAAACATAAACCCTATGTTGAATTAATGGGATATTTTTGTTACTGTGATATGAGCCTAGCCTACCATGATACATTGCCTGGTAATATATCATAAGATCACATAAAAGTATGGAATTTTAAAGATATTTGATTGTTGTAAGTTTATAACCATATAGGGTTTACTATAAATATTTAAAATTTTCTTAAAGTTAATATGAACAAATATTAAAAACATTTAAGATTATAATTAATGGTCCCATATCAAAGTATCAAAAGACCCATAAATATGTGGAGAATGAGGTCACTTTTTTCCGTTTATTTATTTATTAAAGATTTCTGTCTCTTCCCCGCCACCGCCTCCCATTTCCCTCCCACTCCCTCGATCAAGCCCCCCTCCCTCGTCAGCCCAAAGAGCAATCAGGGTTCCCTGACCTGTGGGAAGCCCAAGGAACCCCCACCTCCATCCAGTTCTAGTAAGGTGAGCATCCAAACTGCCTAGGCTCCCCCAAAGCCAGTACGTGCAGTAGGATCAAAAACCCATTGCCATTGTTCTTGAGTTCTCAGTATTCCTTATTGTCCGCTATGTTCAGCGAGTCTGGTTTTATCCCAGGTTTTTTCAGACCCAGGCCAGCTGGCATGAGGCCACTTTTTAAAGTGGTTTCTATATGCAATGAAGGCTTTCATCTGTAATTCAGGAAAAATTCTATTACCCTTCTTCTGAAAATAAGCAGAAAATCTAGTATTATAGGCCCTCTAATTTTATTTGATTATCTTAAGAAGTAAAAGCACGAGTTAATGGTGTATTGCCATTCCCACATACTAGAAAGATGTGTTAATGAATTATAATTGCCATATATTCCATACATTAATGTGAACTGTATGTGAGAATTTGATATGCTGTGTGCTCTATAAAACATCTTGAAGAACTTTTATGAGTAATTTACAGCTAATCCAGATATCTCAACCACAATTAATTTCAGAATAACTCAATTTTCACCACTATCTACCTTACAGAAGAATGATTATTTTCACAGTTTGAGGACAGACAGTGATATTCTTATAAGCCTGGCTTTATAGAATGAATACCAGTGTGCTTTGAGTCAGAAACAAAACCTTATGGGCAAAGATATTAGAAATTCTAAGAGAAACAAAATTAAGGACGTTCAATCTTTGGGTCTTGAGGGAAGCACTGTCAAGTATAACTTCCTTTAAGATATTATGTGTGTATTTGTAATATACATATATAATATGAAAATGTGGTATAATATATGTAAATATGTTGTGTAAAATTTTAGGCAAATATAAAAGAAAATTATTCCTTGATGCATTATCAAAAAACATTGTATTACTGTCCTCCCTTCCTCTTTATCCAGTATCAGGCACAGAGAATTTCCTTTTGAATGGTTGGTCATGGTAATGCAAAGTGACTCCTAAAACAACATAGCCTATTACTGTTGCCCTTGGTTGCCTCTCAGATGTGGAAGATAAACCCCTATCGCTGAAGATAAATAGGATACAGAACTTATTTGAGCTGAGACTCATCAGTGTCCTTTCCATAGTACCAGACAGTACTATGAAAGCTGTCCAGGGATGGAAACACTTACTAGTTCTACCCAGCTGTAACACTTATGAACCACAAAAATTGCCAGTATAGCAAGATATCCACAAAGGTGCAATAAGTGGCACTTGCATGTTAGTAGTACCCAACAGCTGTCTAATTGGACTTAGGAATCACGCAAAAGAAAGGAAATCATTCCTGGTACTAAAAACTTGCCCAGTTTTCTGGGGTTTATGAGGTCATGAATCTTATGTGAGGCCAGATTTTGAAAGAGAATTTACTACCACTATTTTGCTAGACTAGTATAATTTAAACTACATTCTAAATTGTATCCTTATACCCACATATAAGTGTAGGTAGCACCTCTTACTGAAGAAGTCTCTCTTCACGGCAAGTAGAGACCATCACATAAACAGCACAACTGGATCAAATACAAAGATCCACAGATTGTGCAGAGCCCAATCCAACTATATACATCACTGTTCCTGCATCTACATGACATCTTAGAGAGCATGGTGGAAGAAGAGGCAGAAAGATTGTGAGAGCTAAGCTTCTGTAAGTCTCCTGTTAAATAGTCTCTCCATGAAGTGACTGCATAAACAATACCGGGTCAACAGTAATATCGGTAGTCATACTAACACAAAACATAAAAAACATCATGAGGACCCATCCCTCAACAAAGAACTACAGACAATTAATGACTAGTGAGAGAGAGAATCAGTCTCTGCAGGTATGAACCTCTTAATTGGTTATCTAATACAAAATGGTCAGCCTTGAAATCAAACACACATAAACAGCAAAAACAGGCTCAACAAGTTGTATTTACATATGTATGCCTACAGACACACACACACACACGTACACACAAAAAAATAGGTTATCAGTTTGAGAGTTTGATAGCATGGTAGGGATTGAAGGGAGAAGACTTGGGAGAGTTGGAGGGAGAAAAGAAAAGGGGGAAATGATGTAATTCTATTTTAATTAAAATGTATTAAATAAGTTCTGTATTTATAATAATTCTGAGTCTTCATCATAGATTACAAGTGATAATAGAGACAGTGCCCATATCACAGGATAAGGCTCAAAGTGGCAATGCAAACGGAAATAATAGTAATGAATACAAAAGAATGATTGTAGCCCGAAGTATCGTAATGTCTATAGCAGCAAAGTTTTAAGATATAAATTTTTCTGTTTTTAACGGCCCACAAAGTCAAAAGTGTCTGGAGCATGTGAGTATCATAATTCAGCTTCATATTTCTTTAAAAGGTATGATTCTAGGGATGTAACATTTATTTGCTCATATCTTTTCATAGAGGCTTCTACCAAAACCAGGGTTAAGGACATATGGAAACATCTGTGTTGCAAAATGGCCCTTAGAATAAGCATCAGAAGACTTAAATTGCAGTGGGCTCTAGTATTAGTTAAGTGTACTTCTTTGAGTGAACTTTTCTGACTCCCAGATTCCTTTTTGGTTTTGTTCTTGTTTTAACTTTATTGGTTCTTCGTGATTTCACATCATGCATCCTTGTCCCACTCATCTCCCTCTGCCCTTGCAACCAGCCCACCAAGATAAAAATTTAAAAGTAAAACCCAAACTAAACAAACAAAAAGACAAAATATAAATAAATAAAACCCTCTGCATGGAAGTTATAGTGTGGCCCAGTGAGTAACACAGTATCCCCTTTAGTCCGTGCATCTTTACTTGTTACTGTTCATTGCAATGAGTCATTGGTCTGATTTGAGGTCTCTGGTTTTTGTTACACCCCCAATACTGGTCCCTCACTGGGACTCCTGTCGGATATTGTATTGTTACCTTGTGTCTTCTTGTAGCTTTGGATCTGCAGACATGGCCACTTCGCATGCTCCAGCAGTTCATAGATGAGGTAGGTGTTGGGATGGGCTACCCTGTAGTCCTGGTTCTGGGCCTGGGTGGTAGCTGGGTCGGTCAGTCTGCCAGCTTTCCCTCATTGTCACTACCCAGGTGAGCTCTCCAGCACCGCCCTTGTTAGCTCCCCACTTTAGCAGACAGCAAGGAATGGGGTCAGTTCTCATACACTTGGGTCCAGCTCACCCACACACACACCATCAGGGCCAGTTCTACTATTTTGCTCAGGCGAGGTACAGGACCCAGTCTCTGGATTGCTGCACTTGGTGAGTGGCAGGGCCAGCTCTTCCTTTCTCATGCCCTTGAGGTCGCTCTCTCATCTCTAGCAGGTGGCAAGGCGTGGGGGAAAGGCATATTCCTTTACTCTTGCCATATCATGGCATACCATGGAGGAGCAGGGGAAGCTCTCCTGCTCTCCCATGTGCAGGCTAGACACACCTGTGCCCCACCAACAGAGTCAGGTGAGGTGCCATTTCTGCTCCTCCACATTTTACATATATTTTTATTGTTGTTGTTGCTGTTTGTTTGGTTTGGAGGTTTGGGGGGGGTATTTTTCTTTGGTGTTTTGAGACAGGGTTTTTCTCTGTAGCCCTAGCTGTCTTAGACTTGGCTGTTCTTGAACTCACAAAGATCCCCCTGCCCCCTACCTCTCCAGTGATGGGATTAAAGGCATGCACCACCACTGCCCAGCCTGGCTTCCAGATTCTTAACAAGCCAAATTGAAAACATTTAGCTGGATGTCTCAATTATACCTTCCAGCTTAGCAGGGACACTCAAGTTTGGGATATTATTATATGGCATGTTAGTTTTGTTTTCAAGTGCATGTAGGCTCATAGGTTGTAACGTAAGAATGGTATACTGAACTTGAAGAAACAAAAAATTTTAGTCTTACTTTTTCATTGGTGATGGTATTGCTAGATAGTAAAATATAGTGTTTTGTGCATACCAAGAACACACTCTACAATTGAACTATTCTTGCAGCCCCAAGCCTAGCCTACACATGCCTTTAGCAAGTTTGTTTGACTAATACAAAATGGCAACCAAATATTTCTAGTTTCCCTCTCAAACTAAAAGAAAAAATAGAAATAATCAATAGAGAGTATACTTATATTTTTTCAAAATTTATTTTTATTTCATGTACTTTGGTGTTTTGTCTGTATATATATCTGTGTGAAGATGTTGGATCCCCTGGAAGTGGAGTTACAGTTCTGAGCTGCCATCTGGGAGCTGGGAATGGAACCCAGGTCCTCTGGAAGAGCAATATGTGCTCTTAACCACTGAATCGTCTCTCCAGCCCATGCAAATATTCTAATCTTTAATGTACTCTCTACTCAAATAGATTAAACGTAGAGTCTCTCGTCCCAGAGATAAAAATGTGTGCTGCAGTGGGATGTTGATGAGGAGAGAAAATTCAAATACAAGATTACAAATTGGGGTAACTCTTTTTCTGGGCAGGGTCTCATACGCCAGACTAAACTTGAACAGTATGAAGTAAGATAATTTTGAACTTCTTATTCTCCTGCTTCTACCTCCTGAGTCCTGGGATTACAAACATGTACCACCATACCCTGTTTGTGTGGTACTGGGAATGGAACATAGCTCTTCATGCATGCTAAGCAAGTAGTCTTACCACCTGACCCAAATCCCCAACCTATCATTATAATGGACAGAGTTATGAACTTTTTGAGACTAAGAAAAGTTATACCTTATAGAGGATTTTATCCATGAGTCAAAGTTCAGAAGAGAGACCAGGACTGGTGTTTTGTATTTGAAATATTTCAGCGTAATGTAGGAAGCTGAAACTATTGAGGGGAAAGGGGTAAAAGTAGGGACTAATACAGTGAAAGGCAATATAAATAGGATAAAAGTATTTTAAAGGAAAAAAGAAAAACAGGCCCTCTTACTGATTATAAATGAGATTATGAATCATCATACCTTTTCTGGCAGTTACTTTGGGATTATGTGACAACTAAAGATGATTTACTTTCTTAGATCCATAATTCTCTTGCAATAATTATTTCCAAAAAAAAGTCCCAAGGAAATTGTCAAAGATTTATGTATAAGAATGCATATAGCACTTTTATGTATAATAGAGAAGATTTAATGGGTCAGATACCCAATAGTAGAGAAATTACCAAATTAATGGCAATTCATCCATTTAACCATTTATCACATAGCAATTATAAGCATTTTCAAATGAGTATTTATGGATATAGCAATATATTTTTAATACAATGTAAAAGAAAACAGGTAAAGTTACTATACAGAAATTTGCATGCCTATATCTATGCTTCTGTATCTCTATGCACAAGTATGTATGTATATATATATATATATATATATATATATATATACTTGCATATGTTATAAAATGTTGACAATTAGTGATATTAGAAAGGTTTTAGTCCTCTTTTAACTATTAATTTTGTTATATTTATCCATTTAGTGGTGTGTGTGTGTGTGTGTGTGTGTGTGTGTGTGTGTGCACAAGCCATGGTGAGAATATAAAGGTCAGAGGACAAGTTGAGAGAGTTGGTAGGCTTATGAGTGGGTAGATCAAGAATTACAAGGCCATCACATATGCCCATGAATATAAATGTCTTCTAGAGTCAGATTGGGAAAGCAACTAGGAATGAGAATTTGGGGTCCATACACGAATGCAGTTTACAGGTAGTATAATGAGAAAGAAGAGAGGCTAGGTTTTAGACAGGGACTAATTTCCAAAAGGAGGATTTTACAAGAGGAAAAGGCAAATGTCTAGAAATAATGCTAGCAATGCACTAAAATGGCAATTCACATCTTGGACTCATCCTGGTAACCACAGCAAAAAGAGAAATTGGAAGCTGAGAGAAAAGCTAGTTAAAGCTACAAAGAGAAGAAATATTTCTTCAGTAGCAACTTAAGGTTGATTTGAGTCGGAAAGCAATAGAATCAAGTTACCAGGAAGATCCATAGTTCAATTAGCCCAGCAATTATAGGAATCAGGTCAGAACATAATGGTGAAAGGGTAAGAAGCTGTAAACCATGCTTATTATTCAGAAATTAACCAAGTAGTATAAAACTCTAAAAACTAGCTTCTAATATTCCAAACCTGTAGCAAATGGTATGCAGTCCAGAACTGTATGACTCTCAAGCAGTTTCTACACCAAAAAGGTGATGTGTCAATTATTCATATATTTAAAAAAATTATTAGAAAGTGATATTTTTATTTCATAAGTATCCAAAATATAATATAATTTTAGATTTCTACTTTATAAGTAGCTGTTGAAATACGGAGCGGCGGGCTGTGTCCCGCCACCCGGCTAGCTTTACCCGAAATAATTACACGGAAACTGTATTCTTTTAAACACTGTCTGACCCATTAGTTTCAGTTTCTTATTGGCTAGCTTTTACATATTGATCTAACCCATTTCTATTAATCTGTGTAGCCCAAGAGCTGGCTTACCAGGAATGATCTTAACCTGCGTCTGTCTGGAGTGGGAGAATCATGACGACTCCTGACTCAGCTTCTTTCTCCCAGCCTTCTGTTCTGTTTACTCCTCCCACCTATGTTTTAACCTATGAGGACCAAGCAGTTTCTTTATTGCTTAACCAATGAAATCAACAGATTGATATATGACACTCCCACATCAAGTAGCCATACACATTTTAGAATATTTTACAACTATCACATTTACATGTAGAATTAATCTCATTTTATATCTGTTAGACATAGAGACAAGAAAATGAGAAAATGGTGACTTTTGGATTGTTGAATTTACGCTATTTTAATTTGCTTTGTTTTGCAATGTAAGGAGACCAGTACCTGTCTCCTAAGATCCCTAGGAAGAAACAGTCAAGTAAATCACTTCCAAAAATGGACACTATGAACACTATGATTATCATTTGTCACTAAAGAAAATTTTCATTGTGTACCCCAGATTAGAGTATTTATTGTTGCTCTCAGTGTCTGTGTTTCTGGTGTTATATTTAGGAAATAGTCTCCCGTGTCCGTGCATTCAAGGCTACTTCCCACTTTCTTATCTATCAGATTCAACATGGTCAGATTTATATTGAGGTCTTTAATCTATTTGAACTTGAGTTTTGTGCATGGGGATAGATATGGATCTATTTGTATTCTTCCACGTGTTGACATCCAGTTATGTCAGCATTTATTGAAGATGCTTTCCTTTTTCTAGTGTATAATTTTACCTTCTTTGTCAAAAATCAAGTGTTCATAGGTGTGTAGATTAATATCTGGGTTTTCAATTAGATTCCATTGGTCAACCTGTTTGTGTTTATGCCAATACCAAGCTGTTTTATTACTGTAGCTCTACATTAGAGCATTATGTCAGGAATGCTTTAGCCTCTGGAAGCTCCTTTATTGGTTATTTGGGGGGGGGGAGAAAAAGTTTTATTTGGGTTACACTTCCATATCACAGTTCATCATCAAAGGAGGTCAGGACAGGAGGAAGTTCCTTTATTGTACAGGATTCTTTTGACTATCCTGGGTTTTTGTTTTTCCATATAATGTTAATTTTTTTCTTTAAAGGTCTGTGAAGAATTGTGTTGGGATTGAATTGAATCTATAGATCGTTTTTGGTGGGATTGCCATTTTTACTATGTTGATCCTACCTACAAAGCACATGGGAGATCTTTCCATTTTCTGATATTTTCTTCAATTTCTTTCTTCAGAGACTTAAAGTTCTAGTCAAACAGGTCTTTCGGGAAGTAGCTTTCAATGCATGGACACAGGAGACCACTTCCTAAATATAACACCAGTAGCACAGACACTAAGAGCAATAGTAAATGAAAGGAAGCTCCCGGAACTGAGAATCTTCTGTAAAGTCAAGGCCACAGTTAATAAGACATAAAAGGCAGCCTACTTAATGGGAAAAGTTCTTCACCAATCCCACATGGAATAAAGGACTGATCTCCATAATCAAAAGAATTCAAGAAGTTAGACATCCAAATTCTAAATAATCCAATTAAAAATGGGCCACAGATCTAAACAGAGAATTCTCAACAGAAGAATCTCAGATGGCTAAAAGACAATTAAGGAAATGTTCAACAACCTTAGCCATCATAGAAATGCAAATAAAAATGACTCTGAGATACCATCTAACACCTGTCAGAATGGCTAAGATCAAAACCACCAATAATAGCTTATACTGGAGAGGGTGTGGAGTAAGGGGAACACTCCTCCACTGCTGGTGGTAATGCAAACTTGTACAACCACTCTGGAAATCAGTATGGCACTTTCTCAGAAAATTGGGAATCAACCTACTGCAAGTCCCAGCAATACCACTCTTTGGCATATACCCAAAGGATGCTCAACCGTACCGTAACAAGGACATTTGTTCAACTAGATTCATAGTAGCATTATTCGTAATATAGCCAGAACCTAAAAGCAACTTAAATGCCCCTCAACTGAAAAATAGATAAAGAAAATGTACATTTGCACAATGGAGTACTACATAGCTGTAAAAGACAATAACATCTTAAAATTTGCATGCAAATGGATGGAACTAGGAAAATCTATCCTGAGTAAGGGAAACCAAACCTTGAAAGATGAGTATGGTTATGTACCCACTCATAGATGAATAGTAGCTGTAAAGCAAAGGATAAGAAGCCTGTAGTTCATGACCACAGAGAAGCTAAGTAACAAGGACAACCCTAATTGAAACATACATATATACCCATGGGAAGGAAAAATAGACAAGATCTCCTGAGAAAATTGGGAGCATGGGTGTCAGCGTAGAAGAGAAGGCAGAAGGTAAGGAGGAGGGGAGAAGGGTAACAGGGATGAGAGCCAGAAGGAAAGGGATGGTTGAGATAGGGAAAGGGCAGAGAACAAGTAAATAGATACGTTGATTGAGGGAATCCATTATGGGGCTAGCAAGAAACCTAGCACTAATGGAATTCCCAGGAATACACAAGGATGAGCCCAGCTAAGACCTTAAGCAATAGTGGAGAGGTTGTCTGAACTGGCCTTCCCTGTAGTCAGATTTATAACTATCTTAAATTTTATCATAGAACCTATAATCTGCAACTGATGGAAGCAGATGCAGAGAACCACAGTGGAGCATTGGGCTGAACTCCCAAAATCCAATTCAAAGAGAGGGAGGAGTGAGAATATGAGCAAAGGGGCCAAGACCATAATGGAAATAACCCATTTTCAGGGGTTAGTTACCCCTGAAATAACTAACCGTTGCTAATGGATGCCTTCTCACTCTGGCATGACAGCAACAGAAACAGCATAGGATCAAACTAGACCCTCTAAATGTGGGTGACAGTTGTATGGCTGGGACAGACGGTGGGGCCACTGGCAGTGAGACCAGGATTTATCCCTACTGCTTGTTCCGGTTTTTGGAGCCCATTATCTCTGGAGGGATAACTTACTCAGCCTAGACATAGTGTGGAGGGCAGGAGGGCCTTGGTCCTGCCTAAAAACAATGTGCTAGACTTTGTTGACTCCCCATGGGAAGCATTTCCTTCTCTGAGGAGTGGTTAGAAGGTAGCATAGGGGAAAGCTGGAGGGAGCAGAGGAGGGAAGAGATTGGGAAATGGATTTGGATTGAAAAATAAGAAAAGATAGTTTTTAAAAAAAATAAATTAAAATAAAAAAATTTATAGTGGGATGTAAAATTACATATTAAAGCTCACAAAGGTTAAATTTACAACTCCCCCTATTCTCTCTCTGTGTCTGTGTCTCTCTGTCTCTCTCTCTCTGTCTCCCCCCTCTCTCTCATACACACACACACACAGAGAGAGAGAGAGAGAGAGAGAGAGAGAGAGAGAGAGAAAGAGAGAGGGAGAGAGAGAGAGAGAGAGAGAGAGAGAGAGCACCAATACCAAGACTGAACTACCAAACATTTTCATCATTCCACAGGCCTCACTTTTGATCTTGCCAGTTGGTCTACAGTCCTTGCGGTAACCATAGTTTATACTTGTGCCATTTGATTCCCACATTGTAGAACCTCGTATAAATAGAATCAGAACTCTTTTCTATGTGGTTTTCTAGACTCATTGTGTTTCAAAGGGTAGTCCACATTGTTGCACATAGTTGTCATTTATAACGTTTTATTGCAGAGTTTACGTCCACAGAGTGGTATACCCAGTGTGTCTGTATATCTTATTATTGATGAACATGAGTAACTTCTAAAATTAGCTGCTAAGAATATTACTGATACTGGTGATGGAGATTGAGCTAAGTGGTTGAGTGTTTGCCTTTTATGCACAAGGTCCTGAGTTCAATATTCAGCTGCACACACACAAATACTATTGATACCTATTTTTGCACTCATTTTCTGGGTATCAGTATAACATTTCAGGGACTGAAATTGCTAGATCATAAAGGTAGCATGTGTTTAGCAGTAAAAATGACATTATTGTTATTAGGCAAACATTGAGCTTTTTTTTACAAAGTAATCATTCCAATCTTCTTCCTTGTTGTTGTTCTGAAAAAACAGGACCTCTCTATCCTAGGGTGACCTTGAATTTGTGATCCTTCTGCCTCAGCATCTTCTTTGCTGAGATTACAGGCCTGAATCACTCTTTTATGATTTGCTGCTTTCTTAAAATGCTTCATTACAATCATGGTACAGTGACTTTCCCTCAGAAGTATAGATGCTAATTAGAAATCAAAATTAATGGAAAATATTCTTAGTCTATGGCAAATTTACTGGAATATATGTTTCCTTTGCAACAAATTTGTTTCTATATGTGTGCACATATGGACACCGTCTAAAAGGAATGTGTCAAATAAATCACATTATCAGTTATTTATTGATTTTAACTAAAAGCCAATCACTACAGTCTTACATCTCTTGTATTTTGGTTTCTATGTCTGAGATCAAGGTATAGAACCTTAATTTAACAATTCATCGTTATTCACATTAGAATAAGGAAATCCAGCTGCATGGTTTTATTTATGAGACGTGCTTGCCTCAGCAGATGTACATGAGGAAGAATTATGCATCATTCACAAAAAAATCTTACAAAATGACTCATAGATATATTTTCAAGTAACAATAATATTAATGTCAAAATAAACTATTTTCATTTTTAAATTCCTGAAATACTGCTCCTGTTTTGACAAGTACTGGCAAGAGATTGTATGGTGCAGTAAGAAGGTAAAGAAAGATTTGTATACATACATGTTCCCTAAGTTCTTAAGTACTACATATTAATGATGAGATATTGATCATGTAAAAAGCCACTTTCCCTTACCATGCCGATTTACTTTTTATTGAAACAACACTGAATACCGTCCTTGGACACGCCCTCTAGCATTTGGAGAACCAACTAAATGAGCAAGTGACCCAAGCATTGTCCTGAGTTAGACTCAAGCATCTCAAATGAGCACAAGATTGAATATTCTTTGGTGGCTTTTGACATCAACTGAGTAAGTTGAGTGAATTACAGCTGCATGTCCCCGCTAGGGCTATCTATTATCCAATATGTCTTATTTAATTTTCTGTTTCAGGCAAGCAAATTGACCATGTATACTTGCTTGTGTCAGTAGCTAATTTTAGATTACTAATCTAATTGGAAATGGCATGCCCCTTTAGCTTGTCATGTAGAAATTCACACTTTCTGATTAATGTGATTCATTTATATTAGATTTGACTTGACAGAATGGCAATGTGTAATATAAGAGGCAAGGGTGACAAGATTTCTCTCTCTCCCACTCAGTCACCCTCTTTATAAATGATCCAGCTAAGGCATCAGCCTACAATATTTTCCCTTCAAAGTGACAAATTTTGAACTTGCACCTATTCTAATTTAAGTGTGTGTGTGTGTGTGTGTGTGTGTGTGTTCACGTGTGTGTTTTCTTCGAAGTACAGCAGCCTTTCAGAGGGGGGAAGAGGTGACAGTGTTGTTGATAGTGTCTTACATTTACATTCATTTATGGCAAATAGACATCGGCTATGGTTTTTTAAAAAAGAATTTGCTCCCTTGTTAATAAGGTTGTGTTTGCATTGAATAAAAGTGGAAATTGATTTTAAGTTTTTATAAATCTGGCTGGAGGTGTTCTTTTAATCCTAACACTTAGGAAATGGGTACAAGAGGAACAGGAGTAAAATCCTCAGTTACATAGCAAGTTACTTGAAATGAATAAAACGTGTCTTATAAATAAATAATGGTTCTATAAACCTTGCCAAGAACTCATGAACAGGGAATTCATAGGCCCAAGTGGTGAACTTTCTACTATTATTTTGCTAAGTAGATGTGTTGTTTTATATACATACATTCACATACATACATATGTATGTCTGTGTGTGCTTGTGCTAGTGCAACAGACCTTAGTTCTCATCAGAGAAGCATTTCTGTGCATTGAACAGGGGTTAATACAGAGACCCATAACTGATGGAAGTGCAGACAATAAGTAACTATAGAGTGTTGAGCCTGGAACAGGACTTCTATATCCAGCTTTCTACCCGCGCAACTCATAGAACATTGCTGAAGAATAGGCAGAATGACAGCAAAATCTAGAGATTAGAGAGCGCTGCTGCGAAACAGTATCTTCTGGATATGACAAGACTGTGGTTCTCATAAACTCATGTCAGTGGTAGTGCCTGCACAAGATCTACACAGGATCAAGCCATACAGGAGGAGCACATATGATCCCACCTCCAGCTAAGGAGTTATTGTCAGTTGATGACTGTTAGCTGAGGTAGAATCCATTTTCATTAGAGGTACGGTCCTTGATAAGATTGGCCATGCTCCCCTCGATGACCCCACATCAATGGGCAGATGTGAGCTTATTTCCAGCACTAGTTAAACACACTAGGGAATAAAAACAAGAGGACATGAAATTAGGAGGAAACAAGGGAGGAATTTTTTAATAGGTAGAGGTGAATATCATTGAAATATATTTTATGCCTATATGAAATCCTCAAATAATAAATTAAAATATAAGAAAAATAGGTAAATACAACTGAATGCATTATGAACAATATAGGTGGAATGTGATATTAAAATGTTAATAAATCTGGAGAAAAAATGGTGAAATGATAAATGGATCATTCTTGTACTTTAAACTCAGTAGAAGTCATCATCACTACTTACTACATGGACCTGAACTTTACTCTTTCATAAACAAAAGAAAAATCTAATACTGTTTACTTTCCTTGAAATACACTGAATAGTGACTTGGAATCAAAGTTGAATAGTTTCCTTCTCTTCTGCATGTTTCTTTTTCTTCGTTGGTGTAATAGCCCCCCTGCACGAGGACTAGCTTGCATGATAACAGCAAACAATAGCACTACCCAGTTATGACATTTTTAATTAAAAAGCCATTATTTTCATGATGCTTATTATTAAAAGAAAACTTTAATTAAAATAAATTAGAACTTTCATACATTCTACCCCCTCTCCCTTGTTTTCTCACTGTGACTTTAGAATCCCTAATACTCACAGAGGTAAATTATTTAATTTTCTTTCGTCTATATTTTTAGGTGAGAAATAATAATCTGCTTGTGTAGCACTGCTTAGATTTGGCCCTTAAAACAGCCAGAGATTGGAGAGATGGTACAGTGATTAACAGTACTTGCTGTTCTTGCCAAGTACTCAAGTTCAGTTCCCCAAATTCATTCACCTGTAACTCCAGCTCTAGGTCATTCTGAATCTTCCTTTGGGTTCTGCAGACATATGCACGCACGTGGTACACACATACACTCAGGCACATAAACATACACCTAAAATGAAAATCATTAAATAAAAATAAAGTAACCATAGGCTTCATTTCTGTCTTCTCTATAATCCAGCTTAATTATTTTAAATTAATACGTTATTAATGCTTGAAAAGTGCCATAGAATATATTTTTACCATATTCATCCCTGGTTCCTGCTCTATACTCCTTTCAGATTCACTCTACCTCTCTATACTTATGTCCTAAATTGTTTTTAATTTAATAACCTAATTGACTCAAATCTATGCTATGCATATAATTCTGGGTGTGGTTTCATCCACGGAAGAATGGTTGACCTACCAGGAAGCACATACACCCTTAAAGAAAATGGACTCTCCCTCGCCCAGAAGTCACCAATTGTTCATAGCGCCTAAATTAGGGCTGGGGACTCATGGTCCATCCCCGCCCAGGATGGAATGTTGAATGACTTGATCTAGTGCAGGCCTGGTGAAAGCAGAAACAATTGCTGTGAGTTCACGACTGCAGTGGCTCTGGCATGTCCAGAAGACACTGTTTTGCAGAAGTTCTTCGCTTCTGTCTCTTACAGTATTTCCCCCAACTTTCTCTGCAATGGGCCCTGGGTCCTGCAGAAGCAGCTATAGTATAGATGTCCCTTTATGGATGAGCCCTTTACAGTCACTTATTCTCCACAGTGACCAGTTGTGAGTTTTTGTGTTAACTGCTGTCCACTGAGCAAAGAAACTTCTTATATGGTCTTGACTGCACTAATCAATGGGTAGAGAGAGATGAATTCAGAGGGCAGTTCTATGTCTGCTTAAGCAAAATATTAGTTGTAGGCTCATGCCTGGCAACTCTGGGCATGCATGGATTCTTGACAACATTTGCCAAATCAGTCTTGTGTTTGATTTTATGAAGTAGGCCTTAAATCCCATCAAAATGCAGTTGGCTACCTCCACAGCATTCATGTCAGTATTGTGCCCACAGACATTCCTTGACACATTAGTCTTTATAGTAGTCCACAGGGCTAAAATCTGGGTAAAACTGTTGGTGATCCCTTCAACACTCTACATAATATCTTCTGGTACTATGAGAGACATTCAGCAGGGAGGAAGCATCCTGGCTAGGACTGGCTCGATTGTCTTATGGCCAATGTGTATGTCTACAGTCATAGAATCTTACCATCAAGTTCTCATGAGCAGCCAATCAATAGGAAGCATCTGCATTGTTTTGGGGATCTCTGGGACATCCAAAACAACTCAAGATGGGTATCCCACACCTGGCGCTAGGCTTTTTATTTGGCAACTGTTTACAATTTGATGTGTACACAGTATAAATCATGTAGAATTAAATTGTCTTCTGCGAGTAGATGTGTATGATAAGTGAACTTTCCACAACTTAGAGTATCTTCTACCCCAATTCCTTTACTGTCACAATAATCCACAGTAGAACACTGAAGCTGAGATTTCTGCTGCAGTTTTTTGCCTCTGATCCTCATCCAGACGGTTTGTCAAGACTGTCATTAATGGGAGTAATTTTTCGTAAGCACTATTGCAATTATGCCATTTTCCTGCTCGATGAATGCCTTAGCACACGTAGTTGAGGTACTTCTGCTGAAATACTAGTTTTTCATAATCATAATAATTACGCTAACATTTACAAGTTTACATGTTTGTATTTAATTCCTGGCAAAAATGTAATTTTACAGATGAGAGAACTGAGATTCAGAATAGTTGATCAAATTGTTTTTGAAAAAGTCTGTCATAATAACTTAGGCTGGAAATCTTAAGCTTTTTATCCTGTGTTCTTTTGGACAGCAAATTTATGTTCTTAATGTATTACCCAACACTGCAGGCAAATTTGGTGCTGACCACTCTGGTCTCCATGTTGTCTCAATAATTGGTTTTACCTTTGTTCATCTAGCCTTTTATTTGAATGCCCTTTTATATCGCTTTAAAAGACCCACACTGAACTCATCTTTCAGAATATTATAAAACCTAACTCTTTATACCTTGCTAATGCTTCTCTCAATTTCTGGAGCATGTCATTTTCAATATTAACATACTGCCCTTATTGCAGCATGAACTTCCAGTAGTTTTACCAAGCCATTTGTAAATTTCCCAAAGGGAGATGCAATGTTTTAAATGACCTCAGTACATTTTAGCAAGATTATACATTAGCCCATTGTCAATGACAGCGAATGATGACTGTTTAACTATTATTTTTGTTTAAGATGGCTCCTTTCTCTTTGGTTATTTTCCAATAGAACTTAAAAACATTTGTACAAAGATTTTAATTGACTTGAGCAATCAGTCATTCTGTATTTTATTTTCATAAGATAATGAGAATAATTTGTATTAAGTATTTTTTATTCAGCTTAAACCAATGAGTGTAAAACACGGTAAATAGAAACTTAAAGGAGCACTATAAATGTCTTTTTGGAAAATTTAGGCTAACAGAAATAACTAATTTGAAAACGCTGGTGTCAAGCATTTTTTTGACATTAAAACAGCCTATTTAAAGAAGATAATTATTTTTCTTAAAAAACACACATGGAAGTTTTGGCTATACGAAATATTAGTTCTGGAGATCTAGTGGACATTACGATTACTATAGCTAGTAATGCTGTAATGTTTGCTTGAAATTTTTTTTTTTTTTGATTTTTCGAGACAGGGTTTCTCCGTAGTTTTTGGTTCCTGTCCTGGAACTAGCTCTTGTAGAACAGGCTGGCCTTGAACTCACAGAGATGCCTGCCTCTGCCTCCCGAGTGCTGGGATTAAAGGCGTGCGCCACCACCACACGGCTGTTTGAAATTTTTGAAGAGGGCATACATACTTATTTGTATATAGTATACAAAATTTGTGAATTTAATAAATAGCTATGAATACAATTATTTCCAACACATATATGCTCACAAAAATTATTTAGTATGGTGGTGGGTGTTAATTAATTTGGTTGTGTTAATCATTTCAAAAGACACATATAAAATCATTATGTTATGCAAATTAAATATAATTTTTACATTTACATTATGCCTCATTAAACCAGCAAAATGGATGCAATTATGCTTTAATTAAAAAATTAAAAAGTTAATTAAGATTTTTAAATGAAAATGAATTCTGATTTAAAAAAAACACTGTAGATAAATAGGGTCCATATAATAGAGCACTTCCACAGCATACTTTCATCATTCCTCCTCTCCTATTTCTGCCCTCTTACCACCCCTTCCGGTCTCTTCCATTCTATGACCCTCTTTTTCCTCCCATTTAAGACCTCTTTTTCCTCTCACATATTATGTTCCCCTTTTCAATTACCTGATCTATTTACATACCACACACACACACACACACACACACATAATCTTGGATACATATTCATTAGGAAATGTGGTATTTGTTTTCCTGAGTCTGGATAATCTCACTTAATATAATAATTTCCAGATGAATATATTTTCCTTAAAGCTACATTATTTCAAATGCTTTATTGTTGAGTGTTCAATTGTGTATATTCACCATAATTTGCATCCATTCACCTGTTGATGGGCTTCTGAACTGGTTCCATATCTTAGCTATTTTGACTAATGCAGCAATAAACACAGGTGTACAAGTGTGCCTGTAGTAAGACTTAGAATCCTTTGGGAAAGTACCTAGAAGTGGTATAACTGAGTGGTATAGTAGCTCCATTTTCACTTTCTTAAGAAACCTCCAAATTGATTCCCACTGTGGCTGCATCCCTTCTAGTTCTCATTAGTCCCTTTATTCCCCTATACAGTTTTGTTTCTACTTTCACATATGTGTGAAATACAGGAACCACAAATAAGAAAAAACGTACAATATTTGGCTTCCTGAGACAGTCAATTCACTTTACATGGTTATCTCCACATATAGTCATTCTCTGCCAAGTGACACAAGCTTGCTATTCATTATCCCTGAAAAACACTTTTATTGTATACATGTAGCTAATTTTCTTTATCTTTTCCTTTAGTTCATCAGCACTTTGGTTCATTCCTTAACTTAAACAGTGCTTTCTATATTTTTGTGAGTTAGCATAGTTCTCAAAGGCACAAAATAAAAAAGTTTAAGGTATTTTATATATACACACATACACATATGTTTACATGTTTGCAGAGAGAATGAGTATATGAGAACACATATAGAGTAAGATTAATATATTACTATCTCTAAATAGTATATATCTATTACATACAAATAAATAGAAAGTCACAAATCCACAGAAAGTTGAAAGTTGATAGCAAATTTTGAAAAAAATCCTAGTGATGACATATTAGACATAAACTTTGTACCTTTTGTATCATTAATCCTATATCACTCGTTTTTCAATTTTCATCCATGCTAATGACTCAAGCATAGGCACATTCTGAGATTGATGGCTGATTAGCTGAAAGATTTCATAGCCCAAGGCAAGAGATAGGTCCATTAACTTCACATGGTCAATAATTTCAGTAGGTAATGCTCTCTTTTGAGATTTTATTACTAATAAAACCCATGTTTTAATGTTCAGAAAATTAAACATCATTGAAACGTGCTTATTCTTAAAATTCTGCATGCGCTTGTCCTTTGTTGTGTCTTCATTCCTGAAAGACTTCACTATACTTTATCTGGGGCAGTCTCTCGTAGCTTAGGCTGGCTTCAAACTCACTATGTACCCAAAAATGCTCTTGAACTCCTGAGCCTTTTGACATTCCCTCCCAAGTGCTGAGAATACAGTTGTTTACCAAGATACCGAGCTATAATTTTAATGCATTTTAAACCTTAATTTGTTTGCTTTTCACATAGTAAAAGACCTACACTTAGCAGCTAATGTTGATTTTTTTTCCAGGGATGCTTTTATACAGTTCTTCTAAGTAAAAGAATTCAGTGTGATCTTCTGAAATTTAGTATGAATAAATAAAAGCTTTAGGCTAATGAAATAGTTTTATGTCATGGGTCTAGGATGGAAACTACTGTTAGCTGCGTAAACAAAAAGACAAAAAGCAAACCCACTTACCAGCAATTGGGGAACATAGTACAGGCTTGTTGTTGCTGGGCTGTTTAATGAATTGACTGAGGCAGACTGACTTTAAGGCCATCTTCCCTGCAGAGCTTTTTTTTGACCCCGAGAAACCTTCTGCAGACTATTACTGGCCTTTTAGTTTAATTTCTCAACCCATCTGAGCTCATTAACTCTTTCCTGAATTCTAATTTTTATATGTGTTTTGACCGAGAGAGGCTTTTCCATTTTCTACAACATGTTGCAATGGATTTTCACTTTTATTCAAAACAGAACAAATGATATTAAATGGTCAAATAACAGTGAAATGTTCACTTAACATTTTTTTTTTACTCAGGTACAGCACCGATGGCCTAAAGTCTGAAGTGTATATAATTTTATCCAAGTAGTAAGGAAAATGTATATAGCTTTTAGCCCTGGCTTAATTTGCTTAACAATGCAATGAAAGAAAGAACACAGAAGGGAATGAACTAGAAATCTTATTCTGAGCTCCTTTGCACTAGCTACCAGATCTCTGGAAAATTTCTCAGCTTAGATGTATATCAGTTGGCAATCACGTCTTCAAAGTGGCATTTTATAATAGTTGTATTACCCTGATTAGATTGCATACCTGTAGTGAGAACCAAGAAGGAAGTGTACATGGAAGTGCTTTCAGAAATCTGAAACCTCAGACAAAACCTGGAACATGTATCATCTCACAAATGGAGGTTTATTAGCTACGTTTCAACCTAGCTATTTCCCTTGGCATGAAACGTCTTTCCTATGAATCATGCTGTGTCCATTGGAAGCTTGTGAATGACAACATCAAAGTCGAGAAAATGTGTCCATTCTGCATGCTAACGAGGGAAACGGTGCCAATTATGGCCCTATTAAGTTGTAAAAACTAAAGGATCCACGTTGACTAATTATGTTAATGGTTAGATGGTAAAAGATATTGAAATTTAAACTCTGTGCAGAATTTGCTCAATCATCTCTTTCCTACCTGCAAGTGTGTCCCTGCCACTAATCAGTCAAACAGAAAGCACAACAGACTACCACCAGAAAATAAATGAACAGCAAAATCAATTACTGAATCTCCTGAATCCTACATTTTTTCCCCCTTAACTAGTTGTTTATTGGCAGTGGGCTGGAAAGGATGGCAGAATTAGCATTCGCAGACAACACCACACCAGTCACGAGGGCAGCAAGAGTGATGGGAAAGCCTGAAGGCCCCCTCTTCAAGAGCAAGTGGGTAGGCGGGGGCCTGGAGTGTTGATGGGGCAGCCTTAGTTCACCTCTGCTTAGTAGGCATGGTTAGAGATGAAGAGAGATTCGCTGGCTGCGGCTCCAGACTGACCACTTGGGGTGTACTTTCCTTGACAAGCAAGGCTGTTGGCCAGGGCTCTCTTGATGTATTCCTCCTGGGCAGCCTTCAGGTTCTCCTTCTTCCCGCCCCAGGCCTTCAGAGCAGAGGCCTGCAAAGCCCGGCCATAAGAGAAAGTCAAGGCCCATGGCTTCAGCAGTGGGCACTTGTTGATGGCATTGAGGTTGATGGATGCCTCTTCCTCGCTCTGCCCTCCAGACAGGAAAGTGACTCCAGTGACAGCAGGGGGCACTGTGCGACGCAGGGCTGTGACAGTTGCCATGGCAATCTCCTCATTGGAATATTTCTGCGTACAAGCATGGCCTGGGGTGACCATGTTGGGCTTCAGCAGTGTGCCTTCCAGATAGACATGGTGGTCACTCAGAGCCTTGTACACAGCAGCCAGTACCTTCTCGGTTACATACTGGCAGCGCTTTAGGTCATGGTCTCCATCAGGGAGGATTTCAGGTTCCACAATGGGTACAATGCCATTCTGCTGGCAGATGCTGGCATAACGGGCCAGAACATTGGCATTTTCCATGATGGCAAGGGCTGAAGGAGTATGCTCCCCAATCTTGAGCACACAGCGCCATTTGGCAAAGTCAGCTCCATCCTTCTTATACTGGGCACAGCGTTCTGACAGCCCATCCAAACCTTGGGTGGTTGTCTCACCATTGGTTCCTGCCAGAGGTACCACGCCTTTATCTACCTTAATGCCCACAACACCGCCCTTGGACTTGATAACTTGGGGGAAGGGACGTCCATCATCCGCCTTCTGGTAGAGTGTTTCGTAGAAGAGGATCACCCCCCCAATGCAGGGGTTCACACGGTCATCAGCAGTTAGTAGCAGCTGGCGGTAGAAGCGCCTGTTCTCTTCGGTGTTCTCAGTGCCAATGGACTGCAGCCGCTTAGCAATGCTTCCAGTGGATTCATCTGCAGCCAGGATGCCCTTGCCCAGAGCCACAATTCGGTGAGCAATGTCAGATAGCTCCTTCTTCTGCTCCGGGGTTAGTGCTGGGTATGGGTAGGACATGGTGCCAGTGGCAGCACGTTCCTGGCACAGGAGGGGGTGGATCTGCTGGGTAGGGCGGTGGGTGAGTGAAAGGACAAAGGACCGAATGCGGATAAAGTCATCAGAACCCCGATCTGCATGCATTCCAAAAGAACGCAGCCTATTGAGCGGAGAGGGAAGGGGGTGACCTGAATCCTTTGTTTTTGATGAAAATATATTGTACATGTGAGATTCACAATGTGGATGTTTGCTTGACTTATAAATAATGTTTTATTAATTCCTTGATTCATACGGTGTATTTTGATCGTATCTAACCACGTTCCCAAAATCCCTCTCTCCTCACCCACATAACTGAGTTTTCTTCTCCCCCATCTCATCGAGTTCAATTTGTGTTGCCCAACTAGTCTTGAGTGGGCCTGCCCTGGAGCGTGGTCTACCTAGCAGGAGCCACATCCTTCAAGAAAGTTGACATATATTTAATTAAAACATATATTTAATTAAAAATTGCTCTTTAAGCAATCTTTTCTCCAAAACTCATCTTTGTGATTGGAGTATTTAACTAATATCAGTCCAGACAGATAAATGACATTGGACCTTTCTTCGTTTTCTGAAGTCATGTTAGGTACAAGAGTAAAGCAGAATATTGAAAAAAAAAATTAGATACAGGCAATTTCCTCACAAAACGATGACTATATTAAGAAACAGAAGTCAATGCTTGTCAAATGGGGACTCATATTTTCTTGAGTCTTTTAAACATCTGAAGTATTTGTTGTTCACATAAGAAAAAACTTGTTGCTGCATCTTTTGTCAAATATTATGGGAAGTTGCAAACTGAAAGTCTTGATTTTTCTCAAACATTTAAGCTTAATTTTAATTCTTCTTATGCTGCTTACTGAAGTGGGGCTTTAAATCTAAAAATAAAAATAAGTATTTAAATTTCTCCATTAATTAAAGTTAAATGACTCTTATGTACAATTAAATTTCCTTAAATGGAACAGTGACATGACTCAGTGGGGAACAAAAGTATTTACCTCACAAGCTTACCTACTTCAGTTTGGTCACTGGAAACTATGGAAAAGTAGGAGAGAACTATCACCACAAAGTTATACCCTAATACACATCACACACACACACACACACACACACACACCATACTTATTTAAATAAATCTTCTTAATTTTAACATACAAAATGGATACTATTTGAGAGGAGGAATGGGACAAGGAGCAGGAATGGAGGAAAGGGAAGATGAAGGGACATAATGATAATAGTAGGAAAATGTCACAAAAAAGCCCACTATTTTGTATATTTTTTTCTATTTTGTATATTTGCTAACCAAGTGAAAACTGTAGATTTTAATAGTTATTTCCAAGTTTGATAGGTTTGATGCTCACAAGTTCTTTAAAACTTTCCCTCCCTATAACGGGTAGTACATGGGCACAAATCATCCTATTCATTGAAACTGCTCCTGCAAATCTAATAAAGTAGAAACAATAATATAGTAATTCATAACCATTTACATATTCAAATACTATTATGAACTCAGATCAACTTATACCTTTCAAGTCATAATCATAGCAAGTCTAACTTGAATTAACCTTTTCAAATTAAAATCAATTCCATATTAGAATCTCTAAGATATCAGATTCTCTTAAATATCTTATCATTATCAACGGAAGATTGAAAGTTTGGGGTGATGTCTCAGTGGCCAGCAAAACTTGCTGTGCAGTAATGAAGACCTGCGTTTGAAACTCTAGTATCCATGTGAAAAGCTGGGAATCTTTCTCCATGCCTGCAATCTCAGAGATGGAAATGGAGACAGGTAGATCCTGGTAATTCACTGGCCATCCATTCTAGTCAAAATAGGAGCTTTTAGTTCAAGGAAAGACCCTGTCTCAAAACATAAGGTCTACCCACTCATGTACCTGATTAACTACACCATACACAGGCACAGAGACACACAAAAGACAATTGAGACAATCACTGAACTGAAATTAGCCTAAATTTAGTACAAAGTAATATTAGTATTATTTTTATTTTCTTATTTTCTGTTTTTTAAACTATAATGACCTAACTAGAGGACCTGTGATTTAAAACCATAATTTCAGCCGGTGGTCAGGAAAGTTAAGGGCAAGGTATATTCTCCATTACATTGCTAAACTATTTCTCATCTCTTCTCCTAAGATATGATTACATATCACTTTGATTTGATAATTTTTATCAGATGGTTGTCATCAACCACCACTAGTCTTATCAACATTTTATACTAAACTACATAAGATACAAGTTTATAATATTTAAATAGTGATACTCTAGCAGCTCAATTACCTTGAAAATAAGGAGACTATTACGTTTTACCATGACTATGAGTTATGTGGTAATATTAGAAAAAATATTATGTTAGCTCATGTTCGTGCCAGTTGTGCCAGTGTGTGTCTGCAATCTTAACACACAAATGCTAGAGCAGGAATCTGGCCATTTCTAGGCCAGTCTGGGCTCCATAGAAATATCCTGTTTTAAAATCAAAGAAAAGACATTAAATGCACCTTTTTTAATTAACAACTATTAAACCAAACAAGATGCCTGGTGTTCAAACTTATGTTGAGCACATCTTTATAGTGAATGATAAAATGATTGCAGGGTCTGGAAATGTAACTCAGTGGTTAACATGCCTGAATCCCTGGGTTCAGTCCTCAGCACTGGGAAAAGAAAGAGTGATTGAGAGGGGAAAGGAATCTTAAAACAATTGATGTGTTGGAGGGGATTTCACTCACACATTTCCAAGCACTGCAGGCAGTGACCAAGATGTAGAAATGACTTAAATGTCCATAAGCAGGTAGATAGAAGAAGAAATGCAGTATCTATGCAGAATGAGGTACCACTTCTCTTTCAAATGCAGTATCTATGCAGAATGAGGTACTACTTCAAAGAAAAAAAAACTGTACCATGGGATGAATCATGAAGACCTTTTGATAAATGGAATATATCCACAGAAAGATAAATACTGGATAATTCAACAATATAAAGTTAGTAATCAGTTTCATGAAATCTGAATAAAGTTATAGTTGTTAGAGGATTAGAGCAAGGTGGAAATGGGGAGTTAGTAATTGATGCGTGTAAAATTTCACGTCAGCGAGCAAGATGAATAAACTCTAAAGATCTACTTCACAAAATTGTGCCTGTAGTCAACAGTGCTGTATTGTTCCTAAAAACTGAAGAAAGAGCCGAACATGGCAGTGCACACCTTCAATCCCAGTGCCTTAGAGACAGAGGAAGGGGAATCTCTGTGAGTTCAAAGTCAGCTTGTTCTACGGAGTTAGTTCCAGGAGAAAATTCAAAGTATCAGAGTACGGTTTAAAAAGTAAAACTCATGTTTTGTTTTTACCACAATAAAATATATTTTAAATCATTTGGTCATTATGTACATTAAAAAGTAGTGGGTTCTAGTGTTTGCGTGCATGTGAATTTATATTTTGTCATAATTCATCTCCCTCCCCCATTGTCCTCCCTTATCCCTATCTCCTCATCCTAAATGTCTTCTTCACTTCAAGTCACCCCCCTTCCTCTTTTATGTTACAAGTTTTCAACAGCCCTGTCTCCCCTTACCCATTTAAGATCATTTCTTTTCTAAGGGCTCTGTTTCCTATTTACACACACACACACACACACACACACGCATATTTACACACTCTAGCATATTCACACACACATACACTCACACATAAACACACACTCGCACACTCATATGCACTTACAAACATACACACAAACTTACACACAATACACATACGGCTTCCACATACGAAAGAAAACATGCTGTATTTGACATTTTTGTCTGGCCTATTTTACTTAATAAATTATTTCCATTTTCTTGCATATGCCATGATTTCAGCTTTTTCTCCTTACTTGAATAATGTGTGGCATACACATTACATTTTCTTTACTAAAGTATATTCCAAGCATGGCCCACTATACATGGAACTTTGAGCTAATTGCAATCTCAAATACATGCAAATATTAAGCAATGCTTTTCTTTTAAACTAGCTTAATTTACTGTGTTAATGACATTTTATCTGAACTCAGAGCTAGAGAATAGAATATAAGCACAGAGAGTCAGTTTAATTAACTTGAAGGTATTCCTCATAGTATCCTTTAAAATCCTTACCTTCACCAAAAAGTATCCAACATGTCACATTATTTACAGGGAATTTTCAAGTGCATACATTTGCAAAGCTGACTGAGGAAACTGGAGGCAATGAAGTAGCCAAAGGAAGAATGTCAGAACAAGCCAGAGGTTTTGACGTGAAGGCCTTGCTTCCTAATTGTTATTATGCTTACAAGGACACTCTGTAAAAAGAAAAATGAACGCCTTGTTCAACACCTGCTGTAAAAAGATGCTGGGACTCCGTGGGTTGCTTAAATCACTATTTTTTCCTGAAACAAATTGCCGAACAAGCCCTAGGCCATTTAATTTCCAAATACCAGTAATTAAAATGAGTAACATCGTCAGAATTTGGCAGGGCCACAGCTTTCTTCTCCCTTTTCATTTTCACATAAATTTCAGTGAAGGTCAGATTTGTTGAAGGGGGTCGGGGGGAGAAACCTGCCGGCTGTGTGCCCATGGGAGGTTAAAATATGACTTGTTCACAGTGTCCCTCATAGTTCGGGACTTAATGGTCCTTGACGGGGATAACCTAGAAGTTAATTTTACTCTGTGTCCCAAAAGCAGTCATTGTCAATGTAATCTTTCTTGTAGACTGAGAATATTGTCAACAAATGATCTGACTTTGAATAGCAATTAACCAGCAATGCCTCAGATCCAAAGAGTCCTGAATGTGGTTCCTTATTGATTTCTGTCCTATCTTAGCCGTTTAAAACCAAGAAAGCAACATTTTGACTACTTGTTGTGAAATCCATCCTTAGGTATTTCCCTGGAAGAACCCGTTCTTAATAGCTTTTGCATTATTTTTTCCTTTACCTAAGATCTTAAAAGATCCAACTTACAGAGTTTAGTGCTTCGAAATACAGAATACACTTGTGTCAAAAAATAAAATCTCTGTTAAAGTTATTGCCAGCTGTTACTTGCAAGTAGTGCAACAGAGCAATGTGACAAACACTAGCTTTGTTTGCACTCTTTGCTGACTTCGTTTCTGATGCTTTTTGGATGGGCAAATTAGTCCAGTCACATCACCTCGCTGGCGTTCACTTTTCTAATCTATACAATGGAGATATTAAATTTTCCTCTATGGAAATTCAACGGAATAAAGCATTCAAGACATATTTTGTGTGTCTGAAAGAGTGTTTGTGTAGTGTGTATGTGTGTGTGTGCACATGAGTATGCAAGAATGCATTGCTTTTTTTGAGGTTTTCCTAGGGCACAGAAATAGGCCAGACTTGCTGACCTGCAAAGCTCTGGGGACATCCATATCTCGCTAGCCTCCCCAACACAGAGATTGCAAGTACGCAGCACTGTGCTCAGCTTTGTGTACTTTTCTTTTGATAATATGTCCTGATTACATTTTCCCTCTCTCTAATCCTCCCAGGCCGTGCCCACCTCCCATCCCATCCAGATCCACTCCCTTTCTATTTCTCATTAGAAAAGAACAAGTTTTCTAAGAGATAAAACAAAACCTAAGAAAATAACATACAATAAGGTAAGAGATAAAACAAAACCTAAGAAAATAACATATAATAAGGTAAAACAAAAACGATCCCTTCAGAGTTGCACAAGGCAAGCCAACAGAAGGAAAAGAAGCGAAAAGAATGCATAAGAATCAGAGACCCACTCGATTGCACACTCGGGAATCCCACTAACACTAACCTGGAAGCCATACGACATACACAGAGGTCCTGATGCGGATCCACGAAGGCCCTGACATGTTCACCTTTTTACCATGGCTTTGGGAGATCAAAGGCAGGTCCTCAGGCTTTCAAGGTAAGCACTTTACTAACTGACGTATCTCTCCAGCTCCAGACCAACTTTCTAAATAATAATCCATGCATCAGAGAAATGGCTGTTCCGGTACAGGTGCTTCATCCCAAGCCTGAATGCAACCTGAACTCAGGCTGTGGGACTCACATGGTATGACAAAACAATTAGTTGACCAGCTGCCCACCCATAGACACAAACACAAGCATGTGTGTGCACATACACTCACGTACACACAAATGAAAAAAAAAGGGGAAAAATAATTGGTTACTAGTCTCTACAAACTACTCATCACAGATTTTGTTGTTTTCAATCTCCTTTTCAGTCTACTTCTCACCTCAAAGAATGTAAAACTGATTTCTTTAAGGCTTGGGTTTGTTTTACCCAGATGGGGAAAAAATGATGTTAATTTTCCATGTCATATCCTCCTAATTTTCCTCCACATTTCCCCAAATGCAGAGGATCCCTCCTGGAATCTATGGAGGCTAGAAATCAATATCTAGGCCTTGAGTGTTAGCAAGCACCTTGAGGAACAAGAGCCTTCTAGAAAAGTATATTGCATTAAAAAAAAAGGTGGACTCTCAGTTGACACCGTCTAAGAGTATGATCTGTGGAAATGGAAGTCAAAGAATCAATCTAGAAACCGTTTTTTAATAGCAGGAGCAAGAACACATGAAAATAAAAAAAATATGTTTTATATGCACCAAAGAGTACAAACAATGGTACTGATGTGAACACATTAACACTGACAAGAAGAGATAAATGACTTTCTTTAATTGAATCACATGAAATCAAATGTTCAAAAGGAATTTTAAAACATAATGCTTAAGCTCGAAATTTTTTAGTTCTTTGAAGGTTTTTTTTTTTTCCAATGACTCTGTGAGTGGACAGACTGACAGTTTTTCTTATTTGATAGTTTCTGATACCTGATCTCATAAGGGGACTTTAGGGTTAGTATTTCCAATTCAACCCAAAGGGTATAGCGGTTTATAAGCGGAACACAATAGGCAGGAGAAAACATCAAGCAATTAAGCTGCTAAAAATCTCTCATTACTTAAGTCATCTTCCCAGGTCCTGCTGGGCTGGGAAAACGTGGTCATCTTGACAATTTATAGATATTCTAGCCTTGATCCACTTGCACAAGATGTGCAAGAGGACTCAAGGGAGTGCCCAGAGTATTCAAGAGCAAATTCACTCCCAGGTTATCAAGGCTCTCTCAGGAACACTGTATTCTAGAAGATTCATTTTTATCTAGTAAGTTAGATTTCTAAAAACGAGGTTTTTAGAGTGTGGTATGGTCTGTTTCCCCTGTCTTGAGCAGCCCAAAAGACTTCAATTTTTCACCAATATTTTAATAAATATTGCCATGGTTAAAAAAAAGGTTGTTAAGGCCATAGTTTCAGTATTTACATTCTCACATGAGGACATGGGTGACCAAAATTTCATTTTTTCCAGAACTTCAGCAGACAGAGAACACTAGCTGAAATCTCCAAAATTCTAGATCCATAGAAACTATGAAATAACAACAAATTTCAGTAATTATTAGTGAAGAATGAATATAAAACTAATATATCAAATTCCCTAGAAGCTGAATACCATGATCAGACATCACTAAGTAATTGGACAGGCATTCCCACACTTGACAAAAATTATTTGTAGCTTGTATTTCTCATGAGAGACTTTTATCCAAGATACATAAAAATGTTTGTAACTCAATAATGAAATAGCAAACAATTCAGTAAAAATCTATGAAACACCTAACAACGTTTCTCCTAAGATATATGTAGTAAGTATATAAAAACATAAAACTTCATGAGCATAAGACAATGCAAATCAATATTACAAAGAGATGTGTTTTCTATTCAGTAAGTTGGTCAAAGTGTTTTTTTTTAAAAAAAAGGAACATAACACATGTTTGTGACATATAGTGAAACAGGAACCCAAATATATTTCTAGTAGGAATGGAAATTGGCACAGTCAATATAGTAAATGTTCTAGAAGATCTTTAAAATTATTAAACTGACCTAATGAAATCAATGCTCTCCACCTTAGCGGAATTAAAGCACCTGTCCCAGAAATCTTATGTATGAGTATTCATAAGAATACTTTTTTTTATCTTGGAAGGTGATTTTATTGGTTTTTGTTGAACTCTACATTTTTCTCTGCTCCCCTCCTCGCCTCTCCCCTCCCCTTCTACCCTCTCTCAAGGTCCCCATGTTCCCAATTTACTCAGGAAATCTTGTCTTTTTCTACTTCCCATGTAGATTATATCTATGTAAGTCTCTCTTTGGGTCCTCATTGTTGTCTAAGTTCTCTGGGATTGTGATTTGTGAACTGGTTTTCTTTGCTTTATGTTTAAAAACCACCTATGAGTGAGTACATGTGATAATTGTCTTTCTGTATCTAGGTTACCTCACCTAAAATAATGTTTTCTAGCTCCATCCATTTGCCTGCAAAATTCAAGATGTTGTTTTTCTTTCCTGCTGTGTAGTACTCCATTGTGTAAATGAACCACATTTTCCTTACCCATTCTTTGGTCAAGGGGCATTTAGGTCGTTTCCAGGTTTTGGCTATGATAAACGATTCTGTTGTGAACATAGTTGTTGGTAGCAAAGAAGAAAACATACAATTGCCTATCAGATAATAAATAGGTAAATAAACTTTGGTGTCATTATATAGGTCTTGTTTAGCCAGCTCTGTGGTTAATGTGTCATGGATGAAACTTCCTTATCATTTCTAAAAAAAAAAAAAAATCTTACAGCAGAACTCCTGGTCCTCTGGCTTTTACAATAGCCCCCACTTCCTTGGTGTTCCCTGATCCTTAGGTGCAAGAGTTGTAGGTATATCTATTGTAGGTGGGTACATTCGATACATTTTGAGCAGTTGTTTTTTCTGTAATAATGTTCTCCATCTGCTTCACAAATAGCAAACTCTGTGGAGTAAGAAAATATGCACACCAGTGAAATCTCAACAATACGGTTAGCCTAACAAGACCCACAGTTGACATGCTGTCAGGATGGATTGTGGGAAATTCACCCTTAGATGATGAACTACTGGAAAATGAAGATTGCTGAGTAAGGGAAATTTATTTTTCTCCAGAAACAAGACCCCTGATAATTTATCCAGTCCAAATGACCAGCTCTAAACTCATACACATATGTGCACCACTAAATGGACTCAGCCAGGTGTGTGTGTGCATGTGTGCATGCGCATGTAACAATGATAAAGTAGAATAGGTTGAGAGAAAAGCAGAGAGGTGAAAGGATGCAGGAGGAACCGGATGTGGAAAAGTGGGTAGAAGTGACGTGATTATGGTTCTCTAGCATTAAAATGTTTAAAATTAATTAAAATAAAATGAGTGAATTTTATTGTTTGCTTGGGCTGTAAAGAGAAAGCATGTTCTTGTGGTAATAAAATCAAAGTAAAGTGAATTGCTGAGTGAACTGCTGCACTCTGATGTTCATAGGCTTGCACAGTGAGACCCAAAGCATGCATTCCAACAGCGACTTTTCTTATTCTTGCTTCCTCCTGAAGTAGCCTAAGTGACATCTGAGACTTTGTCTATTATCTGAGAAAAAAGGGAGGGCTGGGCTGCATAGCTCTCAGTCTTCAGCAGGGGCAAAGATAATCACTAAAATAATTTTAAGACTCTCTTTATACCAGGACATCAAGGTAAAGTGTTCTTCTTTGACTAATTTAAACAAAAGCCTTTGTCTAAATTCAAAGTAAAACTCAAAATGACCTCCAGCACTTCATGTCTTCAGTGTTTTTTACCCTCAACTCTAATGCTGGCCTAAGGTCAGGATTTGTGCAAGAGGCATAACGATAAATAGCTCCTGTTTATCTGAAACATGCTTATTTGCTATGAGTTCACAAATAGTAGTTTGAGCTTTTATTTTTAAATCAAATTATTTTCAAAACATTTAAAACTTTTCTAAAAGCTCTCAAATGAGGAAAGGAAAGAAAACAAACTGGTCTCATGCAATGAAAAAAATTATTTCATTTCCACTTATAACATCTAAATAGCTTTCTACTTTCCTTGGTCACTAAATACTCCAAGGCCTTATTCTATTAGTTACTAAGGTAACCCAAAGCTGACGGCATGTTGACATACCTTCCAAGGCCAAGAGGTTTTGCAGTATTTCATAGATAATGTCACATTAACCTCAAACTTGTCCTTTTCACAAAAGAACAGTAGTTGATTGGATGAATTTTCTGTCATTTTATTTTTGTTTTTCTTTAATGGGGACTTTTGATTTACTTTCCTACAACTACTACATATTCTGTTGTTGGAATAACCTGTTAGTAGAAGCCAGATATCTCTATTGCTTTCTGCATCCAAACAGTGAATAAGTCCTCATGCAGCTTACTCACAGTGGAGTCAGAATACATGTAGTCACCCAAGTGGACCTCCAGAGAAAGCATGTCTTATTAACCTACTCTAATGTCCTTATAAATGTATACCTATGAAAGTCAGAACAAACAAGACATAATGGAGATAAACCAAACATTGTGAGGAAGTTCTTTTACCAAGAAAGTAATTCCTCAAACTAAGCCAATTTAATGGTAAATTAAGATAATGTAAATTTGAATTGCTGTATTAAACACTGACAGAATCAGCAAAATATTATTTTACTATTTAAAAAGCATGCACTTCAAAAAATGATGGAATATACATATAATAAATCAGAACCAAGAAAATGCCAAAGGGAAAAAAAAATCAAGCTAGTCTCAACTATTTGAGAAAGTTCCCCAAACCAAGCATTTGTATTCTAGAGTTCCTTATCTTCATCATTCCACAAGTTTGTTAGAGCCTTTAAATGTATTTATCTACTTCCAATTCACCACATCTTCAGGGTTCTTTTAATTTGGCTTTCTTAATGGATATTCTATAAAAATGACCTTTTTCTATGCCATCAATTACATTAAGATCATATTGAATGGATTGAGTAGGTTAATATAATTTCTTAGAATAAAATAATTTCACTGAATCAGTAGTGCTTGATTCAATTTAATAACTGATAGATGGATAGTGTAAATGTGACAGACATACACAGCAAAATATGCAGCTAGGAAGAAAACTGATATAATGAAGTTACAGGTAAATGAATGCAACTGGAAAAGGTTGTACCAAGTGAAATTACCCAAGCCCCAAAAGACAAATGTCAGGTGTTTTTTTTAATTAACATATCTTTATTGATTCTTTTGGGAACTTCATAACACTTACCCCAATCCCACTCATTTCCCAGTATCTGTATCTGCCCTTTACCCATATAGTGTCCTCCTAAAGGAAAATTAAATAGAAATAATAACTATAAGATAAAAATAAATAATAAGAAATAAAAATGCGGCTAGACCTGGATGGAGGTGGGTGGTCCTTGGACTTCCCACGGGTCAGGGAACCCTGATTGCTCTTCGAGCTGATGAGGGAGGGGGACTTGATCGGGGGAGGGGGAGGGAAATGGGAGGCGGTGGCAGGGAGGAGGCAGAAATCTTTAATAAATAAATAAATTAAAAAAACACAAAGCAGAGGCCACACCCAGATTACAATAAAAAAGTTGTGCCCAACCCCCCAGCACCCCTCCCCAACCCTGCCCTGCTGTATGCTTGGACCAGTGCTCAAAAACAGTTTTAAGCTCCTACACTAAGGCGACCCACCCAGAGCGGTGAGTGCCTGCCTACCGGGCAGGCCTCAGGGTCCCCTGTAAGGGAGCCCGGGCACCATCAGATCGTGTGCCAGGCTTCCTGTGCTCTTCTGGATACCGCCACCCCTCCTTGCTCCATTCATCCTTTTGTCCCCAGATCATTGGGCTACCAGGCGGCCCTGTTTAGTTGCTGAGGAATCACATCTGGACAGGTGAGTGTGTGCTATCCAGGGGCGGATTGTCCCGGAAGAGAGCACAAACCCCCCTCCCCCAGCTCCTTCTGCAGTGCTGTCTTTCTTACACACGACCCCCCCACCAAGTCTTCGTTTTCTGCAAGGTCCTTTGCTCAGGAACAGTTTTCTGCTACTATACTAAGGCCACCCACCCAGAGCGGTGAGAGTCTACCTAAGGGGCAGGCCTCAAGGACCCCCGGAAAGGGAGCACATGCACCTTCAGCCTGTGCGGCAGGGTGTCCTGTGTTCTACTCAACCCACCCTGCCCCCCAAGCTTCCCCTTTTGTCCTCGGGTCATTGGACTACCAGGCATCCATGTTTTAGTGCTGAGGAGTTCACCTGGACGGGAACGGTTCCTGCTTCTACACTGAAGAGATACATCCAGAGTGTCAATCAAAGCAAAGACTGGACCAAGACACCAGGCCTCTCCTGGCTCCATTTGAAGGAAGAGATGGGAAGGCGCCAATGCAAGAATTCCTCCAACAACCTGAAAGGCAACATGACACCATCAGAATCCAGGGATCCCAAAATAAGAAGAATTGTACACCCTACTCCAGAAGAATTAGAAGAAATCGACTCAAAAGTGAACTATATGAAAATAATAGAGGACCTTAAACAGGAGGTGAAAAACTGCCATAAACAATTAGAGATTACAAACAAAAAGGTAGAGGAAATGAATAACTCGCTCAAAGACAAGCAAGAAAACCAAGAGAAACAAGAAAAAGCAATCAAACAGGTTAGTGAAGCGGTTCAAGACTTGAAGAATGAAATGGAAGCAATGAAGAAAACACAAACCAAGGGAAGGATGGAGATGGAAAATCTGGGTAAACGAACAGGAACTACAGAGACAAGTACTACCAACAGATTACAAGAGATAGAAGAAAGAATGTCAGACACTGAAGATACCATAGAGAAAATAAACACACTGATCAAAGAAAACAGCAAAACCAACAAATTCTCATCACAAAACATTCAGGAAATATGGGACACAATAAAAAGACCAAACCTAAGAATAATTGGGATAGAAGAAAGAAAAGAAGTACAGCTCAATGGTCCAGAAATTATATTTAATAAAATTATAGAAGAAAACTTTCCCAGCCTAAAGAAAGATATTACTTTGAAGGTTCAAGAAGCATACAGAACACCGAATAGACTGGACCAAAAATAAAAACATCTCCTCGCCATATAATAATCAAAACACAAAGCAAACAGAATAAAGAAAGAATATTAAGAGCCGCAAAGGAAAAAGGCCAAGTTACTTATAAAGGTAAACCTATCAGACTTACACCTGACTTCTCTATGGAAACCATGAAAGCCAGAAGGTCCTGGATAGATGTACTTCAGAAACTAAGAGATCATGGATGCAAGCCCAGACGACTATACCCAGCCAAGCTTTTGTTCACTATAAATGGAGAAAACAAAATCTTCCAGGATAAAAACAAATTTAAACAATACGTAGCCACAAATCCAGCCTTACACAAAGTAATAGAAGGAAAATCACAAACCAAGGAGTCCAACAATGACCACAATAACTCAAACATCTAGAGACCCTTCACCAGCACAACTCAAAGAAGGGAAACACAAACTCTACTACTAAAAAAGTGACCGGAGTTAACAACCACTGGTCATTAATATCACTTAATGCCAATGGGCTCAACTCACCTATAAAAAGGCACAGGCTAAGAGATTGGATACGAAAACAGGATCCAACATTCTGCTGTTTACAAGAAACACACCTCAACCACAAAGACAGGCACCTACTCAGAATAAAGGGCTGGGGAAAGGCTTATCAAGCAAATGGACCCAAGAAACAAGCAGGTGTGGCCATCCTAATTTCTAACAAAGTTGACTTCAAACTTCAATCAATCAGAAAAGATAGAGAGGGACATTTTATACTCATAACAGGAACAATTCATCAGGATGAAGTCTCAATCCTGAATATCTATGCCCCTAATATAAAAGCACCCACATACATAAAAGAAACATTACTAAAACTCAAGGCTGCCATCAAACGGCACACACTAATTGTAGGAAACTTCAACACTCCTCTGTCACCAATGGACAGGTCAATCAGACAGAAACATAACAGAGAAATTAGAGAATTACTGGGGGTAATGAAGCAAATGGACTTAACAGACATCTATAGATTATTCCACCCAAAGAGAAAAGAATATACCTTCTTCTCTGCAGCTCATGGAACCTTCTCGAAAATTGACCACATACTCGGTAACAAAGCTAACTTCCACAGTTACAAAAAAATATCAGTAACCACCTGTGTCTTATCAGATCACCATGGATTAAAGTTAGAATTCAACAACAATGCTACCCCCAGAAAGCCTACAAACTCATGGAAACTGAACAGTCAACTACTGAACCATACCTGGATTAAGGAAGAAATAAAGAAAGAAATTAAAGTTTTCCTTGAATTCAATGAAAATAAAGAATCAACATACTCGAACTTATGGGACACTATGAAAGCAGTCCTGAGAGGAAAGTTCATAGCACTAAGTGCCCACCTAAAGAAAACAGAGAAAGCACATATTGGAGACTTAACAGCCCACTTGAAAGCTCTAGAAAAAAAAGAAGCAGACTCACCTAGGAGGAGTAGAAGACTGGAAATAATCAAACTGAGGGCTGAAATCAACAAAATAGAAACACAGAAAATAATCCAAAGAATCAATGAAACAAAAAGCTGGTTCCTGGAGAAAATCAACAAGATTGATAAACCCCTATCAAAACTAATCAAACGGCAGAGAGAGAACATGCAAATTAATAAGATCAGAAATGAAAAGGGGGACATAACCACAGACACAGAGGAAATTCAGAGAGTCATTAGATCTTACTACAAAAGCCTGTATGCCACAAAACTGGAAAATGTAAAAGAAATGGACACGTTTTTAGATAAATACCATTTACCAATACTAAACCAGGACCAGGTGAACAATCTAAACAGACCTGTCAGTCGCGAAGAATTAGAAGCTGTTATCAAAAACCTCCCTACCACAAAAAGTCCAGGACCAGATGGTTTCAATGCAGAATTCTACCAGAACTTCCAAGAAGACCTAATACCTATACTCCTTAAGGTATTCCACAATATAGAAAGAGAAGGGTCATTATCAAATTCCTTTTATGAAGCCACAATTACTCTGATACCAAAACCACTCAAAGACTCAACCAGGAAAGAGAACTATAGGCCAATCTCACTCATGAATATCGACGCAAAAATCCTCAACAAAATACTGGCAAATCGAATCCAAGAACACATCCGAAAAATTATCCATTATGATCAAGTAGGCTTCATTCCTGAGATGCAGGGCTGGTTCAACATACGAAAATCTATCAATGTAATCCAGCATATAAATAAACTGAAAGAAAAAAACCATATGATCATTTCATTAAATGCTGAAAAATCTTTTGACAAAATTCAACATCCCTTTATGATAAAAGTCTTGGAGAGATTAGGGATACAAGGGTCATACCTAAATATAATAAAGGCTATTTACAGCAAACAGACAGCTAACATCAAACTAAACGGAGAGAAACTCAAAGCCATCTCACTAAAATCAGGAACACGGCAAGGCTGTCCACTCTCGCCATACCTCTTCAATATAGTGCTTGAAGTTTTAGCAATAGCAATAAGAAAACATAAGGGGATCAAGGGGATTCGAATTGGGAAGGAACAGGTTAAACTTTCATTATTTGGAGATGATATGATAGTGAACATAAGAGACCCCAAAAACTCCACCAAAGAACTCCTAATGCTGATAAACACCTTTAGTAATGTGTCAGGATACAAGATCAACTCCAAAAAATCAGTCGCCCTCCTATACACAAAGGATATGGAAGCAGAGAGGGAAATCAGAGAAGCATCACCTTTCACGATAGCCACAAATAGCATAAAATATCTTGGGGTAACTCTAACCAAGGAAGTGAAAGATCTATTTGACAAGAACTTTAAGGAATTTAAGAAAGAAATTGAAGAGGATACCAGAAAGTGGAAAGATCTCCCTTGCTCTTGGATTGGGAGGATCAACATAGTAAAAATGGCAATTCTACCAAAGGCAATTTATAGATTCAATGCAATCTCCAACAAGATCCCATCAAAATTCTTCACAGATCTGGAGAGGACAATAATTAACTTTATATGGAAAAACAAAAAACCCAGGATAGCCAAAACAGTCTTATATAATAAAGGAACTTCTGGAGGCATTACCATCCCTGACTTCAAACTCTACTACAGAACTACAGTATTGAAAACAGCTTGGTATTGGTATAAAAACAGAGAAGTCGACCAATGGAATCGTATAGAAGACCCAGATTCTAAACCACAAACCTATGAAGACCTCATTTTCGATAAAGGAGCTAAAAGTATACAACGGAAGAAAGAAAGCGTCTTCAACAAATGGTGCTGGCACAACTGGATGTCAACCTGTAGAAGAATGAAAATTGACCCATATCTATCACAATGCACAAAACTCAAATCCAAATGGATCAAAGACCTCAATATTAATCCGAGCACACTGAACCTGATAGAAGAGAAATTGGGAGGTACCCTACAACAGATGGGCACAGGAGATCGCTTCCTATGTATAACCCCAGCAGCACAGACATTAAGGGCAACATTGAATAAATGGGACCTACTAAAACTGAGAAGCTTCTGTAAAGCAAAGGACACTGTCACTAAGACAAAAAGGCAACCCACTGACTGGGAGAAGATCTCCACCAACCCCGCAACAGACAAAGGTCTGATCTCCAAAATATATAAAGAACTCAAGAAACTAGACTTTAAAATGCTAATTAACCCAATTAAAAAATGGGGCACTGATCTGAACAGAGAATTCTCAACAGAAGAAGTTCAAATGGCCAAAAGACACTTAAGGTCATGCTCAACTTCCTTAGCGATCAGGGAAATGCAAATCAAAACAACTTTGAGATATCATCTTACACCTGTCAGATTGGCTAAAATTAAAAACACCAATGATAGCCTCTGCTGGAGAGGTTGTGGAGGAAGGGGTTCCCTCATCCATTGCTGGTGGGAATGCAAACTTTTGCAACCACTTTGGAATGCTGTGTTTCGGTTTCTCAGTAAATTCAGGATCAACCTACCCCTGGACCCAGCAATACCACTCTTGGAAATATACTCAAGTGATGCCCGATCATATGACAAGGGCATTTGTTCAACTATGTTCATAGAAGCATTATTTGTAATAGCCAGAACCTGGAAACAACCTAGATGTCCTTCAATGGAAGAATGGATGAAGAAAGTGTGGAATATTTACACATTAGAGTACTACTCAGCGGTAAAAAAAAAACAATGACTTCTCAAATTTTGCATGCAAATGGATGGAAATAGAAAATACTTCCTTTAGTGAGGTAACCCAGTCCCAAAAAGATGAACATGGGATTTACTCACTCATAATTGTTTTCTAGCCATAAATAAAGGTCAGTGAGTCTATAATTTGATATCCTAAAGAAGCTAAATAAGAAGGTGAACCCAAAGAAAAACATATAGCTATCCTCCTGGGTAGGGGAAGTAGACAAGATTGCCAGGCAAAAAATCAGGATCTTAAGGGTGGGTGGGAGGGAGGTAAGGTGAGATGGGGAGAGAAAAGTGAGAAGGGTAGGATGGGGAGAACTTGGGGCAATGGGATGATTGGGATAAACGAAGGTTGGATAGGGGAGCAGGGAAGCACATATCTTAATTAAGGGAGCCATGTTAGGGTTGGGAAGAGACTTGGACCTAGAGGGACTTCCAGGTGCCCAAGGCAAGGTCCCCAGTTAGTTCCTGGGGCAGCTGAAGATAGAGAACCTGAAATGATCCTATCCTATAGCCATACTGATGAATATTTTGCATATCACCATAGAACCTTCATTTGGTGATGGATGGAGATAGAGACAGAGACCCACACTGGAGCACTGGACTGAGCTCCCAAAGTCCCAATGAGGAACAGAAGGAGGGAGAAGATGAGCAAGGAAGTCAGGACCTGTAGTAATAAGGGCAGCAATCTGTAGTAATAAGGGCGGCGGGGCTGCATTCCCAGCACCCCGGCCGCCTGCATGGCTAGCTTATGCCCTGAAATAATTACAAGGACACTGTATTCTTTTAATCACTGCTTGGTCCATTCTCTTCTAGGCTAATTCTCACATATTAATTTAGCCCATTTCTAATCATCTGTGTGTAGCACCCCAAGGTGCACTTACCGGGGAGATTCTAGCCTAGTCCATCCTGGGTCGGAGCTTCATCCCGGGAGCGGGGCATGGCATCTCTGCTGAGGCGTCTGCTCCGGAGAGCAGAGCTGTGGAGTCTGAGCTCACTTCCTCTTCCTCCCAGCGTCCTGTTCTGCCTACTCCTCCCACCTATCCTCTAACCAATAAAATGGGCCAGGGCAGTGCCTTTATTAGCCAATGACCTTCCTCCATCATTTCCCCTTTTTCGGTTTAAACAAAAAAAAAGGCTTTAACTTTAACATAGCAAAATTACATATAACAAAACAGTTATCAAGTAAAAGTTACAATAATCTTTATCATAACTAAGGAAAACTATAACTATAACTAACTATTTTTAACTCCATCAAAGACTCCAGAAAGATATAATATTACCTAAGTAAACAAGAACTAAGAAACTTCAAACTCTAGAAATGACAAAGACATCTTGCTGCCTGGACAGTCACCCAAAGTTCTTTTGTACCGTTGGGGCATCCATCTTCAGCCTTCAGGCCCATGGTATCCAGCAGACATTTCCATAAAGCAGGAAAATTCAAAGTCAGTTCAGTCACTATCTGTTGTGTCCTGCAGAATGTCTCGCAGACTCTTTCAAAATGAATCAGGAACCCCGAAAGATCATCTCACCTTAGGCAAGTTCAGAAGTCCTCTCTCTGCGGGTTCTCTGTGTCCAGTTTATGCTATAGTCCAGGCAAGAGCAGTTTCTTGCCCAAATGGCTATCAAAACTCCATAATGAGCCTCTTCGATGCCCATCTTCCTCTTGAAGTAGATTGGTGCTGCCAGGAGCAGAGTGTCTCATTGTCATGAAAAGTCCTCAGTTATTAAAACATTAAATGTCCTATTCTGTAATCTTTGAAAGACATGAAGAATGTCTATCTAACTGAAATACATCTCTATATATCTAGAAAATCTAACTAACATGACTACAAACTTGACTATTATTTATGATTATCTATTAACAACTTATATTTCCTAATTATACATTACATTTTTAATGAACTACACAATCACAATACCTTAATTAATATCAGAAATACATATACATATAACAAAATTGACTGTAAATCTCTATCAATAAAGCAAAATCTATACTAATGCAAATTATTCATACCTATATCATATCCCCCTTTAAATGTAAAAGAACATTTATAAACATTTTTTTGGGAATATGGGCGCAGTTATTTCTCTCCAAACTGCTTCCTGCTGAATGGGGGCGTCGTTAATTAGGTCTTTCATGGTATAACCTGTGTGCTAGTTTCATCTCAGTTGGCAGTTGAGCGAAGCAATTTTTTGAAGGCGTGCACAGGAACCATTCAGGAGGACGTGGTCCATCATACCAAATTGGAATAGAAGAAATGAACAGCATCTCATCCTCTGTGAAAACAAAATAAGAAACTCCTTTCCAAAGTATCATATCCTTAGATCCCAATTCAAAATATCTATGTTGGATTAGTTCAGCAGTATTTATTAATAAATATCTTTTAGCAGCTGTTGCTTCTTCCTCAGCATTCAAACAATTCAAAGAGAGCATAATAGCATACAGTATCAAGATTCTCTGTGTATTTTCCATCTTTGTTCGTTTTATTTTAACCTCTATTTTGTTTATTTTTACTTTTAACTTTTTGCTTTTTGAGATAGGTTCTCTGTATCTTTGACCTGAAGTAACTCTGTAGACCAGGCTGTCTTTGAACTCTCAGAGATCCGCCTGTCTCTGCCTCCCAGGCATTCGGGATTAAAGGTGTACACTACTACACCTTGAACTCACAGAGATCTGTTTGTCTCTGCCTTCTAGGCACTGAGATTAAAGGCGTGTGTTACCACACACAACAACTCTCTTCCTATTTTTTTATGTTTTTTACTTTAAGAACTTCAACTTTTAGTCTGCATATATTTTTAACACAGTGTAAACCATTTAAAAATTTTCTTTGTCTTTGAATCTCTCTTTACTGTATATCTCTCTTTTTCTGACCACATGAGTCTTTAATTTACCAAGCAATATCAGTAGGATTAAAGGCGTGGCTTTGCCAGCTAGATCCAGTCCATTCCTTAGCTTTCCAGCCTCATGGCGGATATACAGGCTGTAGCCATGTTTACTGCAACAACTGTATGGCATTTCAAGTCCCTGCCAGCAAGTGAGCTACAACAGACAACACTCAAGTCCTCTCTCAGTAGCCGGCCCTCCTGCCTCAAACAGAGTTTGCCCTGGCAGGATGGCCCAGAAAGCTGGCATTTTTAAACGGCACAGCTTTTTTCTGCTACGGCTGAAAACCGAAAAGCATGCGTTCAGCTTTTCGTCAACACCGTTTAAGTGTTTCGTGGCAGGACCTCTTAATGAGCTGCAGGCTTTGCAGCTAAAGCTGAGTCAGGAAGCTTCTCTTAGAAGAAAGCGTATGCTTGCCTCTAACAAGCAGAGCAGACCCGAGAACACAGCGAGTCTAGTTGCCATCAAACAAATCGTAGCACTTTACTCCAAATGCTCTATTCAAAAGCTCTGTCTTCCGCAGGAGCCAGACAGAGATCGCAATGGCAGCACAGCCCCAGGAAGTCGCGCTTTAAAATGACACAGCGTTTTTTCTGCTACTGTTGCCGAATCAGGAAATCTCTCTACAGCACACCACCAACAAACAGCAAAAATCTCTGTTAAACTCTCGCTCCCTTATTTTTAAGTCTTCTCAGGTTTTTTAAGTGGGTTTAGTCCATCACGTGGGGCGCCATATGAAGTAATAGGGGCGGCGGGGCTGCGTTCCCAGCACCCCGGCCGCCTGCTCGGCTAGCTTATGCCCCGAAATAACAACATACAAACTGTATTCATTTAATCACTGCTTGGCCCTTTAGCCCTAGCCCTTACTGGCTAATTCTCACATCCCGATCAACCCATTTCTAATCATCTGTGTGTAGCACCCCAAGGTGCACTTACCGGGGAGATTCTAGCCTAGTCCATCCTGGGTCGGAGCTTCATCCCGGGAGTGGGGCATGGCGTCTCTGCTGAGGCATCTGCTCCGGAGAGCAGAGCTGTGGAGTCTGAGCTCACTTCCTCTTCCTCCCAGCGTCCTGTTCTGCCTACTCCTCCCACCTATCCTCTAACCAATAAAATGGGCCAGGGCAGTGCCTTTATTAGCCAATGACCTTCCTCCATCAAGGACCAAGAGGGGTGCACCCACCGACGGAGACAGTGGGGCTGATCTATTGGGAGCTCACCAAGGCCAGCTGGACTGTGACTGAAAAATCAGGGAATAAAACCGGACTCTCTGACTGTGGCCAACAATGAGGGCTGCTGAGAAGCCAAGGACAATGGCACTGGGTTTTGATCCTACTACATGTTCTGGCTTTGTGGGAGCCTAGCCAGTTTGGATGTTCACCTTCCTAGACCAGGACATAGTGGGGAGGACTTTGGACTTTCCACAGGGCAGGGAACCCTGACTGTTCTTCAGACTTGAGAGGGAGGGGGAGAGGAGTAGTGGGACGGGGGAGAGGAGTGGGGGGGACGGGGAGAGGAGTGGGGGGACGGGGAGAGGAGTGGGGGGAAGGGGGGAGGCGTGGGAGGCTGGGAGGAGGCGGAAATTTTTTTTTCTCAATAAAAAAAGAAAAAAAATGTAAATATAATTTATAATGTTTTCAATGATGATTAATAAATATGCAATTTATGTGCTTAAAAAACGTTATGAAATAAAAATGCAAATATGCATATTAATTAAGAAACAAACAAAGAAAACCCGCTTTGCTCCTCTTTGTTTCCCATCTCTCCTTCACTTTTCATCTATCTCAGCAGCACTGGAAGCTGTGATGGGTCATGCAGTAGACCCTTTTGTCCAAATAGCTTTACTTGCAAATGTTCATTGCAATGAGTCACTGGTCAGGTTCAAGGCCTCTGGCCTCTGATACCGCAACAGTCTGAACACTCACTGAAACTCGTCTTGGATGTCCTGAAGTTGCCCTGAATCATGGAGACCTTGTGGCTGTGCTTCTCCAAGGCCAGTCCCTACACATGCTGTGCTCCAGCAGGTCACGATGCCATCGATGTTGGGTAGTGCCAACTCAAAGCCCTGAGTGTGCAGCTGGCTTGTTCTGACAGGGCTGCTGGACCCATCACCCTCAGGTGAGGGATGTAGCCAGCACTCCCACACTGGTGGTGAGGGATGGGGCAAAATTTCCCAATGGGGAATACAGCTCTTCTATTAGGGGTGGAGCCAGCCTTCCTTTGCCAGGGTCATCAGAGTGATTATCAGAGGTCCTGTGAGGGGTGGGGTCAGCTCAGCAAGGCCCTTGTGATTTAGCACATGGTTCAACCCATGGTTCACATGGAGCCCTCTGTTAACATCAACAGGGACCCCAGCTGCAGGAGGACCCTGGACCCATTCAGCAGCAGCTTGAGCGCACATGTCACCATGGCCCCAAGTAGCAGTGCAGGCCTCTCAGATTGGCATGGGCCCAGCAGCAGAGTGGTCCCAGTCTCCAACTGGTCCCAGGTGGCCTAGAACCCAGGCAATCATATGACCTTCAATGGTAACAGGAACCAGGGACCCCAACACAGATCCTGACTGTAGTGGGGCCACTAACTTCTTGCAACAGCTCAAGCCTGGTCAACACCATGGCCATGAATGGGAGGGTGGGCCACACAGGTTAGCAGTCTCCACCAGGGTAATGTCCCTCAGACCCAAACATACCCAGAAGCTGGGCATCCCTGTGGGTCTGGGTAGCAATGTGGGCCATACACATCAACACACACCTATGCTGCATGCAGTAGGACCACGGACCCCCCAAAAAAGTCCTTGGCAGCAGCCCCGGCCCAGATGTCACCATATACCCTGGTGGCAGCACAGGCCATTCAGATCAGTGTTCCCACAGCTGCAGGGCTGCCCTTGGCCACCAATATGGCCCCAGGTGGGGGCCCAGACCCCAGGCATCCTTACAGCCTTATATTGTAACAGGAGCAATAGATATCAACACACAGCAAAGCTGAGGCAGTGCCACGGACCCAGATATTACCCTTAGCAGTAGCCCAGGACTGGACGTCACCATGGCCCCAGGTGACAAGCAAGCCTCCCACATCAGCCTTTGCCTCTTCAGATCTACTTCTCTCCACAGGACATGAACCAGTTTGCCTCTTTCTCTGCTCCCCATATCCCACCATACATTTGCCCACCATAGTAGTTCCTGACCACCCAGGACCTCAAGGTGCCTAGAAGGTCCATGGTTTGTTCTCCCCACCTAGAGCAAATGCCTCTGGGCATGTTTATGTGTGTGTTCATCCCTTCCCACTCAGTCCTCGTGGCACCAAGCAGGGTAGTAGATTCTTTTCCCTATCCACATGTTCTTTCTCATATGCAGGAGTGAGCTTCAAATCTTTTGTTTTGTGTGCTTAGACTGGAGTATACGTGGAAACTAGAAATGGGCCAGTGTGCTAGCAGATGCATCGACAGAGGGGTGGTAAAGAGCAGGCGAAATAGAAGCAGATGTGAGGAATACTGGGGATGAACAAGATCAAGTAGTGACAAGGATGTGGAATAGCAGGACAGGATAAGGGTTAACTGAAATGAAAGAAGTGTACATGAACAAGCTACGTGATATTGGAACACAAGTAAAAATATTAAAAAGTAGGATAGAAAAGCACAAATGATGTTAAAAATAACAAGAGGGAGGAATACTGGGAGCTAAGGGAATAAGAAGGGATAAGGACAGAGTCTGGGAGAAAGGAAGGATGAGTACGTTAATCAAAACTATAAAATCCATGAAGAAGCCTTATAAATTATCACTAGTGTGCAGGCTAATTAAAATATAATTTAAAAACAGTTGAATCAATACATATTTTGTGAGCAGTGCTGTTCCCAGAAAATATGAGTATTAAATGAAAATCTCAGCACCAACCCTGGGTTGCCTCACTACATATGAGTTATTAGTCAGAAAGGCCCCAGAGTTATCCCAAACAATGCAATATACTATTGCCATTGCCTTGAATGCCCACCTTAACTAGATGATAAGCCCCTGTTGCTGAACACCACGAAGTTTTTATTTATTTATTTATTTATTTATTTATTTATTAAAGATTTCTGTCTCTTCCCTGCCACCGCCTCCCATTTCCCTCCCCCTCCCCCAATCAAGTCCCCCTCCCTCCTCAGCCCGAAGAGCAATCAGGGTTCCCTGCCCTGCACCACGAAGTTTTTTGCGAGTCATCTAGAAGTCAGTCTTGAAAGCATGAATAAACTCTCTTCCTGCTGGATAGGTGTCACAGTGCCTGAAGGTAACTGCAAAGGCTGCTAGAGGAAAAAGAACAGGAGTGGTCTTACCCAGGGCTGGATGTATCCTACGTGTTACAGTCCTAAGATGCCAGGCAAACTGTGTTCACTGGTGTAATAGCGACAAAACCTGTCGATGTTCTTTTGCTAAAATTTAGCAGCTAAATAGTGATGTTGTCAAATTGCTTCTAAGAAATTACAGAGGAATATTATTCATTTGCTTGGCCCAAAGGCTCAGATTCTACTTCTGTTTTGACACAGTTTAGGCCAATCTGCCTAGGGATGATCCCACTGACAGTGGGATGAGTCCTCCTACATCACACCATACTTTTTATTGATTTTTATTGAACTCCACATTTTTCTCTGTTCCCCTCCCTGCCTCTCCCCTCCCCTTCAACCCTCTCCCTAATTTACTCAGGAGATCTTGTCTTTTACTGCATCCCATATAGATTAGATCCATGTGTGTCTCTCTTAGGGTCCTCATTGTCTAGGTTCTTTGGGATTGTGATTTGTAGACTGGTTTTCTTTGCTTTATGTCTAAAAACCACTTATGAATGAAGGAGTACATATTATAATTGTCTTTCTGGGTCTGGGTTACCTCACTTAGTATGATGTTTTCCAGCTCCATCCATTTGCCTGCAAATTTCAAGATGTCATTATTTTTCTCTGCTGTGTAGTACTCCATTGTATAAATGTACCACATTTTCCTTATCCATTCTTCAGTCGAGGGGCATTTAGGTTATTTCCAGGTTCTATGACAAACAGTGCTGCTATGAACATTGTTCACCACATGTCCTTATAGTACAATCAAGCATCCTTTGGATGCCATTGTGTCTTGTCATAACACCATTCTTTAAGCCCCTTGCTTTGATTGGCTGCAATACATCCCTGGAAACAACTTAAACTTCAAGCAGGATAAAGTTCATATAGATCCTTAGACTGTCCTTTACTCCTCACTATTTCCCACATTTTCATATGAGGCCACAAGTCACTTCAAACCTCTGAAAAAGGGGGAAAGAAGAAAATGTTCATTCGGTTCACTCTAGAATATAAGAAATAATTATCTATTTCTTAAGCTTGTTCCCACATGATTTACTCTGTGCTCTAGGAGAACGATTGCACCAGACATGCAGCTCTAGCCTCAAACTTATGGACCCTAAATGGAATCTTCTTGACTGAGCTGTTCTTTTGAACTCTGTGATGTAATTTCAGTACTTGTACCAACTCTCTCCCAAAATCCATTCGGCACAATTTTCCTCTAATGATACCCAGCTGTAAAATCTCATCCAGCCCTTCAGATTTGACAAACTTAATTGGAAATATCAGCATAATTACTTTATATCAGCAATTGTTTATGGTTTATAAGAGAAATGATCTTAATCCCATCTTTATAAGTAATCAAGACAATAGTAAACTAATTAGAAATACCTGCCATAACAGAAGGCCCATGCTGTGCTACATACTTTGAATTTCACATGTATTATTCAATAATATGGAAAAATTATTTCTTTCAGAATAAGTATCTTGTCATTATTACTCTAAAGGTTTTTCAAAAAAAGGTTTGGTCTTTTTATTGTTTTTTACTGACCACGTGATTATATCTTTAAGTCCATTTATGTAGTTTATTATTTTTATTGACTTGCATATGTTGAACCATCCCTAAATTTCATGGATAAAACCAACTTTGTTATGGTGCATAATCTCTTTGATATATGTCTGTAGTCTATTTGCAAATGCTTTGAGTGTTTTTGAGTCTTTTTTCATAGGAATATTGGCCTGTAGTTTGTTGTTGCTGTTGTATCTTTACATACTTTGGGTATTAGAGTCATACTGGCTTTACAGATGGAGTTTGGAAGTGCTCCTTCTGGTGCTCCTTTTTCCATAGTCTCATCAGGACTGTCTGTAGATCTTTCAGATTCAGAATTCTGCTGTGATTCGATCTAGCTCTGAACTCTTTTAAGTTGGAAGGAATTACTAATTCAGTCTCCTTATTGATTATGGGTCTACTTAGGTTGTTGACTTTTTGGTGGCCTCCCATGGATATCAACAAAACATGGCATATCAAGATGCAGGAAGACTAAGAACCTCCTCTTGTATTAAGTCTGGGCAAGGCAACATTGTAGGAGGAAAGCATCTGAAAAACAAGTAAAAGAATCAGGAACAGCCCCTGATCCCACTATTGGGAGTCCACAAGAAGACCAAGTTACACAACTGTAACATATATGCAGGGGCCCTATGTCAGTCCCATGCAGGGAACCTGGTTGTTGGTTAAGTCTCTCTGAGCTCCTATGAGCTCTGGATAGTTGATTGTGTGGGTTTTCTTGTGATGTTCTTGACTCCTTTAGCTCCTACAATCCTTCCTTCCACTCTCCAGTAGAATTCCCTGGCCTTGCCCTAATGCTAGACTATTGGTCTCTGCATCTTTCGCCATCAGTTGCTGGATGAAGCCTCTCTGATGACAGTTGTACTAGGTACCAATCGATGAGTATAGCAGAATATCATTAGGCATCATTACATTGACATTTTTCTCCATTCGAATTTGGTTCTATCCTAAGTCTCTGGGCCATCCAGGGAGTGTCAAGGATAGGATCTCCCTTGTGGAATGGGTTTGAGTCTGGATACACAATCTCCACACCAGCCTTATCCCAGCACATCCCATAGGTAAGACAGACTGTAGGTCAAAGGTTATGTGGCTAAGTTGGTGCCCAATCATGAAGAATTTTTCTTGAATGGATCATTTGAGATGGAAAGACCCACCTTAAATCTGCACTACACCTTCTAGTGGTAGCCTATATAAAGAACATGGAAGAAGAAAGTTCTTGTTTTTTGTCTGCTTACCCTTCCTCTTTATGGAAATTTCATTCCTTCACTGGTTTTAAAGTCTAATTTTTGAGGATTCAATGTGTATCTAAGACAATCTGAGACAACCAGCCTTATAAACAAAACAGCTATCAGATTTTTGCACTTTCCATCAGGAAACAGTGATTGTTGGAAAATACAAGCCACAACCTGTAAGGTGCTCTATGAAATCTCATTTATATATTCATTCCATCGGTTGTTTCCCTAAAGAACCATGACTAAGACACTTACTGTGGCGGTTTGAATAAGATTGGCCCCCATAGACACATATGTTTAAATGCTTAGGGAGGGGCACCATTCGAAAGGATTAGAAGGTGTGACTTTATTGGAGGAAGTGGGTCACTGGGAGTCAACTTTAAGGTTTCAAAAGCCCAATTCAGGCCCAGTGGTTTTGCCTTCTTGCTGACAGTGGATCCGAATATAAAACTCTCAATTATTTCTCCAGTACCATGTCTGTCTGTATGCTCTCATGCTTCCCACTATGATGATAATGGACTAAATGTCTGAAACTGTAAGGCAGCCCCAATGAATGTTTTCTTTTATAAGAGTTTCAATTGTCATGGCATCTGTTCACAGCAATAGAATAGCGACTATGACAGAAGTTGGGGTAACAGGGACTGGGATATTATTGTGACAGGCTGACTGGGGTTTAAGGCATGTACCACCACACTCCTAAACTTTCCTTTAATCCCTTTCCACAAATTGGAAATTAATCTGAGTAGAATCTTGCCCAGAGGACACCAATCCATTTATTCCATCTAACATCAGGATTTTCTTTCATCTGTTTGTCTCCTTGAACACAGGACTTAGCTCTATCCCACTTGTTGGTATCCCTTTCTCCTCAACTTGTATGTTTTGTAACTTTCCTTGCTCAGCTTGCTTCTTTTCATTATAGAACTGCATAGGAGTGAACACTGATAATCACACAACATAGTCAATGCTATGTTGTTTTGAAATGTCTTTTTCTAAAGCTGTTAATCCATAATTCTTCAATTTATCCTCTGGCAGCATGTGGATAAGGGCAGAAAGCAGCCATATTTTTCACCAAAATATCACAATAATAGTATCTAGGCCACATACAATTATTCTTCTCTGAAACCTCTTCAGCCAGGGCTGCCTCTGGGAGTTTAAGAAAAATGTGTAGATGAAGAGGTCATGAATATCTAGCAGGCTAGACTCTGGAGGAAGATGTGGCAAGTCTGGCTACCAAGTAGAATGGTGAAGCTTGTGCCTACAGTGTTTCTTGGTGATGGTGATAAAGGACCTAGATCCACTGAGAAAATATCCACACCATACAACACATACTCAGAGTCTGACTCTACTGAAGATCAGGAACTAAGTTTCTAGGAAGAAAGACAGGACTGTATTAAAAATCCTCCATGGTTGGCTGATAGATGAGCTCTGCCTCTTTGTTGGCAAGCAGATCCAGAAGCTAATGGCCTTGGCCTGTTTTTAGTCTGTGAGTATCCAGCCAGTCTTTGTCTTCCTCTGAATCTACCTTAGCAAACTTGTGACTCTGAAGTGAAACCTTCAAGAAAACGTTAAATAACTACCTTCCACCAAATCAAATGCAAAGTGTATAAATTGATGACATGATCACTCCACAGTATAGTTAAGGAGGAGGTTTTAATTGTCGGTATGGGACAGAGAACAGTCGGACATATCTGGAAGAGTCCAGAGCAGAAAGAGAAAGTAGGAGAGTGAACAAGGCCAGCAGACTTGACCTGGCGATAGGAGAAGAATGAGCAGAGCAGAGTAATAGAGATGGATGGTAGGGAGATAAAGAAGACAGAGAGATTGTGTGAAAGAGAGAAGGGGGGAGAAATGGAGAGAGAAAGAGCAAGTGACAAAGAGAGAGAGAAGAAGGGAGGCAAAGTCAGGGGAAAACATAGAGAGGGTAAAGTGTTAGGGGAACATCCAAGAGATGGCAGGACAGAGGGAAACAGAAAAAGCATAGCTGAAATAGCAGGGTTATAAAGAGAAGGAATAGGTGGGGTAAAGTAAGAACATGAGCTGGTGATTTGTTACAGTGAGAAAATCTAGAATGCTAGCATAGACTTTGAAATGTATAAAAGTTATTTGTAATACTGAGGATTCCTGGAAGCCAGCACGCACTTCAGTATGCTAATAGGCACTACAGATAGCCAAGTATCCCTTCTGCCTTTTGGAATTTGGGGAAATGGGGTTTCTTTTGAACCTGACATAAAGTATATCAGAAGATAGTATCACTGTCTTGGCTAGTTTTATGCCAACTTGACACAATCTAGAGTCATCAGAGAGGAGGGAGCTCAGTTGAGAAAAGCCTCCATATGATGGGCAACCTGTGTGACGTTTTCTTAATAAGTTATTGATGTCAGAGGATCCAGCCCATGGTGGGTGGCACCTACCTTGGGCTGGTGTTCCTGTGCTCTATACGAAGTCAATAGAGCAAAACATGGGAAGCAAGTCAGTAAGTATCACCCCTCTGTGGTCTCTGCATCAGTTCTTGCTGCCGGGTTCCTGCCCTGCTTGAGCTCTTGTCCTGACTTCCTTTGATGATGGACAAGAATGGAAGTGTAAAGCAAGGAAATCCTTTCCTCCCCAACTTTTCTTTCGTCATGGTGCTTTGTCATAGCAATAAAAATCCTAACTAAAACACTAAACTAAGGCAGACCTTTCCCCATTTTCTTATGGTCCACCTACTTGATGTTTCTACCAAAGTATGTCAAATGTGATTTCTTGGTAATGTAGCTAGGAGAACTTCAGGAAACTGTTTAAATCTAGAGACATGATATGTGAGGGAACCTAAATCCAAGTTCCTGAGTTGTGGTCACTGGTATCTGTCTCTATAAAATCTGTCTCTTAGGTCCTTTGAGGTTAGAGCTGTACTTTGTTGAATTGAATTATCACTGAAGGACACAAGGTGACTGACTGAACAAGGGACGTGAGCACATTTTCACTATCATTGAGCTTCTGTCTCTAATCTCTTTGTCGTGGCATGTCGGCATGTTCAGCTTTCAAGCACTGTGTATTCAACTACACTCACCCTGCACTTATGACTAAAAGCAGTAAAGTGACAATAATGGACACATATTACTCCCCATCTTACAATGTCCTGTTCCATGCACCTTAAATGTATGTTTCCTGTCTCCAGACATTGCACTAAACTGGCAGTGACCTTGGGTCACTTCCCAGATAGATTTCCTTTTCAAGGAGGGCAATAATCTTTCTGGGAAGATTGTGTCTTGGGGAAAAAGCTTTCATCCTAAAGGACCCAGAATGGTCTGTTCAGGAAAATAGGACCTAAAATATGAGCCAGTGTGGGCAGGACCTCAACTTCACCAGCCTTCCTTTATGATAGAAACCTCCCACTTCCTTTCTTGATTTTGTCTCTGTTTTTTTAAACTGATAATCCCTTGGTTTATTTACAAAATTAAAATACAGTTATCTCAAATTTTATATCTGAAGCAGAGGTAGGAAGTAGATTTTTCTGGTTGAATTTTTTTTTCTGTAAAAATAGACTGTATTTTAAACCTCAGCACAAGTTTCTAAGCACTTTCTTTTGCATTTCATCTTTTTTATAATTAATTAGTTTATTTTTAAAACAGTCTTTTCTCATTTTACATACCAATTCCAGTTGCCACTCCCTCCCCTCCTCCTGTTTCTTCCACCTTTCTCCCACCCCACCCCATCCACTTCTCAGGGAGGGTAAGGCTTCCCTGGAGAGTCAACAAAGTCTAGCACATTGCTTTGAGGTAGGACTAAGGCCCTCTCCCCATGTCTAGGTTGATTAAAGTATTTCTCCAAAGAGAATGCATTCAAAAAAGCCAGTTCATGCGCTACGGATAATACTGGTGCCACTGTCAGTGGTCCCACACACTGCTCCAGTCATACAGCTGTCACCCACAATCAAAGGATTCCTTCTTTGTTTAAACATAGAGCCTGTGTCCCTACTTACAGCACAGGTTTAGGATCACAAGACTGTTTCATTTTTTTTCTATTCCCAGCAGATTTATTTCAACTCCTTTCAATAATAAAACATGTCTTTACTTAGTGTACTGGGAGGATAGTCAAACCTAGTTAGCTGATGTAGCCTGAGCTGGGGATTTAGCATTAAACTGCACTTAAACAGCAGCAACTGTTTGTGCCAGTGCTCCTTTGGCCTGCCGGGATACCTCAGATAGTTTACACAGACGTACAACTCATCTTTCTCTTTAGGGACGCCCATAGAAAGCCCAGTGCTTTCCCATAGTGATCCATTCTTAAAATCAAAGCACACTGGGATTTCCTGGGCATTTGAGACATATGCAAGCAGGGGGAGAGAAGCTGACCACTAACTACTAGTAAGGAGATACTACAGAAGGCACTCAGCATCCTCAATACAAAGATTGGCCTTCCTACCCAAAAGAAACCCCCCAAAATCTGTTAAGCAGTGCCAAGGGCAAGAAGTCCTGCTCTACACGCAAAGCACTCCAGGACTTAAAGGTCTTCAACCTGCATACACGATGGCATTCCTGTGTGTCATTTTTCAGTTGAACTGCAAACCTTAGCGTCAGTCCTTTCGGTTTATGCTGTTTCATCAGTACTTTTGTCCGCCACAGATTGCTGACAGTATCTGAATACATGCTTGTGGCTGGCAGACTTTAATATATGAACACCTTTAAAGAAAACAACACATAAGACAAGTAGGAAAAAATACAAGCTTGACTCATACCCACAGAAAGCAGGTTGATGTTTTACTCAGAATGACATGATAATTGCATTAGCAATGTGTGCACATGCGAAATTTCTCAAAGGGGTTTTCTGGCAGATGTTACAAATGCCAGAGTGCTCACTTCAGGCCTTTTGAATGATCCGTTTGAAAACATAGGGGACCTTCACTTCACTCTGTGTTGTCAAAGAGTTCATCTCAAAGAGGAACATACTCACACCGAAGAGTGACGTGGCCCCTATTGGGAGCACAGCGGTGTAGTGTTTATAAGAGCATCTTTCTTAACAGGAAAGGTAGGAGGAAAATCAAATATGGTTTGGCCAGAAAGGTCTACGACATGGTTCCAGCTCACAGAAACATATGTGCGAAGGCAACTAACACACGAAATGAAAGAAGAGAACCTGTATAAACATATCTGCATATTTCAGGCCACTGAAGGTAATGGCCACTGCACTGAAAATAAGGACTACAGGTTTCATCAAAGCGGCCCACACTATCAGTGTCTGTACATACTGAACTTCAGGTGAAACAGTCCATGTTGAGTTGATAGGGCTGTCACCAGCCTCCTTATCACAGACCCAGAGATGTTAAACTCTTGCAGGTAATAAGCTTCCCAGAGTCCAATGGATACAAACGGCACAACCTTGTTGTCAAAGTCCCACAGCTGCCAGCATCGACTGCTCACAAGGGTGAGTTCAAACACCAAAGCTGACAGGCTACAGATGAGTCTGCTCAGTTTGAAGATACACTCCTTTGCCACAGCAAATCTGAAGACGAAAGTGAAGAAGTAGAGTCAAGCCAGGAACACAGAGAAGGAGAAAAAAACCAGAATATCTCCAGGTGTATAAAGCACTAAGTGTTCATACCTTGTCCCTGCTGTCTCAAAGTTGTATTTAAGTGGTCTATCTATGTATTATGGCTTGACACACTGGAGGTAACAATATAAGAAACCTGGAAACCCAAGTGTAGCAAAAGTAACCAGTTTTAAGATACTTTGGACAACAATTTCATAATATCCATCAAATGCTGAAATGTTTATATGTGTTGACTAAGAATGTCAATGTTTGAAATTAATAATGACATGAGAGTTTGCAATATCATATGCAAGATGATATCTTTGCACCTCTGCTTGTGATATTTCTTTTTTGTGATATTTCAATGTTATTAATAACTTAAGCAATAAGTGGAGCAGTACTCAAATTGTCATTTCTAAAAGAATTGCAGCAGAACACTTCTAACTATTACAAATTGAACTTTTCTATATCACCTTAAAAAACAAATAAAAATGAAAAACAATACACATAGTAAACCTATTTAAGTCAAAATAATTACATACTTGACATATGTAGGTATGTTTATATATGTAGTGAAAGAGATGTGAACATGGCATCTCCTTTAAAGGAGCCCCTCTCAGATCCACTGAGTGGCTACACTGTCATTCTTATTTGTACATATTTTTGAAATGTGCACATTTCTGAAGGAAGCAATATATATTTAAAAAAATAAAGCCACAGGGTAAATGGCCTTCAAAAATATATAGGTAAGCAGTTTGGGGGCTATTCCAGCAGTACAGTGATAGATAATAGATAATATGTGTGAGACCCTGAATTATTTTCTCAATACCACATATCCGCAATCTCTGTGCAAAATAGGTGGAATCACAGATATTACTAATTATTACCCATCTCTTACTCAAATTTTCACATTTATGTAATTGATTTTATGTCAGTGAAACTAAAAAAAAAATTATCCTGACAGATGTCTTTGACAAAAACCTACACTCCATATTGACACTGTAAGACAACCTTTTGGGACTTTCTTTTAGCTCAAATCTTTACGTGTAGCATTAGGGAGCCTGCATGGGACTGGCTTAGGCCCTGTGCATGTGGGGACAGCTGGGGGGGTGGACTATTTGAAAGACTCCTAGCAGTGAGATCAGAACCTGTCCCTGGCACTTAGCTGCCTTTTGGAAACCCCTTCCCCATGCTGAATTACCTTGCCCAGTCTTGATGCAAGGGGAGGAGTTTAGTCCTGGCTCTACTTGATAAGCCAGGCTTTATTCAAGCCCATGGGAGGCCTGCCCCTTTCTGAATGGAGACTGAGAAAGAATGGATGGGGAGGGGTAGATAGGAGTCATCTGAGGTGGGGGAGAGAATGGGAGTAGAGGGGAAAGAGAAAACTGTGGTCACTACATAAAATACGTGAAGAAAAGCCAGTTAAAATTTTTAAACCTCAGACCCTCAGGACACCTGCTCTGTCATTTAGCAGAAAGAAAGATGGAGGATTTTTTTTAGTCATTAAGCATGTGGAAAATGTCATTACCAGTGCCCATTCTGAAGGCTTCAGGGCACTGTCTCCCCTTGCCAGGAAACCTTCCCTAACAGCTACCCACTGCTCCACAGTTGTCTCTGGGACTTGTTTCCTGACTGGAAGAAGACAGTAGCAGTACTACTTGGGAAGTTGTATCAGCTAGATGGGTGTGCAGGTGATAGTGGCTTGGGTAACTCCCCTGCCCATGAGCTTCCCTTGCCAAGGCAGATCTGAAACAGTGGCCTGTAGGAGCAGTGTGCTTTGAAGCACAACTGGAGACAGGATGGAGCTTGCTGCTCTGCCTAATAAGTGAGCTAGCCTTGTAGGATTTGGTGCTACCCATGCCTGAAACCCATGGAATAGATGCATGATTCATAAAGACCCAATTTCGACTCCATGCAACTAGATTTAAGATTTTACGTTTGTATATTGTGGGTGAGCACATTTGTGTGATGATTGGATCATAAATGTTCTTCCTAGTTATAGGAAATGTCACAATAGAGGGAGTTGCAGGAAGACAGGAAGCACCTTCAGCAAAAAAAAAAAAAAAAAAAAAAAAAAAAAAAAGTTCTGTTAGGCAAATATTGCAACTCAGAACAAAGTCTTGCCAATCCCTGACTCTCACAGACCTTTCCATTCCTTACTGGTGCTTGACTTAGTTGGAGCGCCATTTAAACACTTCAGAGATATTATCACACCTGATATTACTGACCCTCCAATGACAGCCACACAATTAGTATCCCCATTTTATAGACAGGGAAATAACACACAAAGGTTAATTTATATACTCAGCTTCAGGAAGCTTCTCAGATACAATGGACACTGAGGCACCTATAGACCTCATAGTCGCACTCTGGGATAGCTGGCACTTATGATAGCCAACCGAATTTACACACATCTAATCATATTGCAATGGCTTTCTCTGGCCTTTTGTGTCCTGTGAAAGTGAAATTATTTAATGAAAACTACATGAAAAATATAAAATACTTGCCTCTTTGTCTAAGTCCAAGGGCTAGCAACTGTGAACTGTAAAATAAGTGAACAACTATAAAAATTTTTATGTTTCGGTGGCTATATATATGTATGTATATATACATATATGTATGTATATACATATATATACATACATATATTCACCTTTTCTCTTTTTGTGTTTTACTATAATAATGACTGTCTTAGTTAAGGTTTTTATTATTGTGATAAAATGTCATAGCCAAAAGCATCTTGAGAAGCAAAAGGTTTATTTCACTTATTCTTTCAAATCACAGTGCATCATCAAAAATGTCAGGTCAGAAATTCAAGGCAGGAACCTGGAGGCAGGCACTGAAAGAAGCAGAAGCCATGGGAAAAAAAACACTGCTTTCTTGTCTGCTCCCCATGCCTTGCTCAACCTGCTTTTTTAAACCAGCCAGGACCAGAAGCCCAGGATTCATACTGCCCACAGAGGTGCTAGGCCCTCTCAATCATTAATCAAGAAAATGACATATAACTTGCCTGCAGGCAATCTGATGGATGGATCTTTTAATTGAGTCCCAATTCCTCTGTAACTCTTTGTTGTATCATATTAACAAAAAACCATTCAGTATAATGACTGCCACCTGATTTTTCAGAAGATTGTAAAAGCATACTATTTATGGCTAAAGTTGAAGAACCTTCCTTTCCCTAGGCACACAGGTAAAACGAAGCAGAGGAACAAAATGAGCCATGAGAAGTGAATAGAGAAGATATATATTTTTTTATAGTTCATTTCTTCATACTTCAATATATTGTTCATGGTATAAGATCCAAAGAGGAAAACCGTGGATCCATTTTATATAAAAATTAATTTAAACTACTTAATAAAGGCTGGAAGATGGATAAGTGGTTAAGAGTCCTAGCTACTCTTCCAGGGGACATGGGTTCAATTCTTAGCATCTACTTGGTGGCTCACACCTGGCAGTAACTCCAGTCCCAGGGAATCTGAGGATATCTTTTGACCTTCATGGGTGATGTGGTGCAGAGATAATAGTCAGACAAATACCCATAAACATAAAATAAATAAAATATCAAAACAGTTTTGTACTGACTACTTATGTCAACTGAATACATTTGAAAGGAAGAAACCTCAACTGAGAAAATGCCTGCATAAGATGGGGGTATTGTTGAGGCTGTAGAGCATTTTCTTAATAAGTAAATGAGGGAGATCCTAGCCCATTGTGGGTGGTGCTATCCTTGGGCTAAAGGTCCTAGGTTCTATAAGAAAACAGACTGAGCAAGCCATGAAGAGGAAGTCAGTATGCAGCACCCCTCTATGGCTTCTGCATCAGCTCCTATCTCCAGGTGCCTGCCCCGTTTGTGTTCCTGTCCTAACTTCCTTCAGTAATCAACAGTGATATGGAAGTATAAGCCAAATGAACCCTTTCCTCCCTAACTTGCTTTTTGGTCATGGTGTTTCATCACAGCAATAGTAATCCTAAGACAAGTTTTAACTGCTCAAGATGAGCAATATTTGAGAATTAGAGATTGCATTGATTTGGAGGATTAGAGCAGCAGAGAACTGAGGACCTGAAGGACTGGGCAGTCTACAACTCTACAAGCTTGCCTGAAGGACACCTACTGAACCTGGTGGCATCCAAGGTGCACACCACTGGCTAGCAGCTTCCCAAAGTCTACTCATGGTAATCTGTTAAAATAGATTTCTTTTAAATAGTGGGAAGGCCCTGTGCAGTGTTAGCTACTGCTCTGTTGACCTTGGGGATTATGGGATCATCCCAAATGTCACCCAAGTTTTTATGTATCTACCAGCATATTTTATGGATAGTTACTAACAGAAAAGCTGAGATCCTCACAGCCAGTCTTCACAGTGGCCATGGTGCAACTCTACCCAGCCACCTGTTCTTCTGGTTCTGGTATATGTGAAGAAGTCTATCTTGAACTCGATATTATCTACTGTGATGATCATATCATTGGTAACCCTGGGGTGTTCTGCAGGCCACCTTTCCTACCATCTGGTTTGGACTGGCATACTTCATTATGCCATTATGCTACTGTCATTAGCTTGATCGTATCTAGCAGCTGCATAGGTATTATCTTTGTACTACGTATATATCAGGGCAAAGCCACCTCCAGTGCTGACTCAGGGACAGTGTGTGGGAGAAGAGGGAGATGCAGTTCAGGAAGAGGAGGTTCGGGGCATCTAGGACCAAGGATAAGTGCTTCTGAAACAGCTTTCACTGCTCAGCCTTGAAAGAAAACATGGAGAACAATCTTTTGTCTCTGGGAACATTCATACAATAGGCCAGATTTGTAGCCACCACTAAGGCCTTGGAGTTGCAGAACACATAGTGATAATCATATACACATACTCTATATACTCCTTCCTGCTATTACATGCCAATGTTTCAATATGAAAAGGGGATTATTAACCATCCAAATATCCATGTCAAATATATACACCAGTGTGCTGCCAGCCTCTGGGTGGAGTAGAGTGGAACATTGTGCTGCACAGCTTGAAGAGTGTTGGGAGTATGTCTTTGGAGAAGGACTCATTGCTTGGGGTTATCATCTGGTCCAGCTGTGCAGTTGCAGGGTCTGTGGACTTCCGCCTTCAGTATACTTATGCATCTTTATGATCATCATGATCCAAAACCTGAACCTAGGCAACATATGCCTGATCTACACTGTCTGCTGTGTGATGGCTTCTGACCCTACCGAAGACACGATCAAGAGTGGATTTCTGCTGAGTCCACACCCGGGGCTATATTGGTATTCAAAGACCACCCTGCCCACTGGGTCCATGCTGTGCTAAGTGACCTGAACTGCCGCCTGGAGCCATGGTGCTGTCACCAGCAGCCATGCCTAGGTCAGTGGTCCTGCTGCAGCTGTGGCCTTTGTTGATGTCCGTAGTTCCTGTTACCACCAAAAACAGTGAGAGCAGGGCTACAATTAGTTGGCTCAAGCAGGCCCTCTCTCCAGGGAAGCACAGTAGAACCGTCCCTGCCGGCCAAGGTGTGGGTCAGCAGGCCTTGACTATGCAATAGTGGGAGACCTAGCCCTACAATCTGTCATTTGGTGGCATGGTTGAGGTAGATACGCCTACCTGTTCCTCAGCCCTCACCTGTTGCCATCTACTATAGGCTGAAAAACTGGTCCCAGGATCATTCATGGGGCGGGAGAGTTGATCCTGCCCCTCAATGGCTGTAGCACTCGGGAGGATGGGCTCTGAACCTAATTGAGGCAGCATAGTAGAGCTAACCCCATTGATAGAGGCACAGGTGATCCTGCACCACGAATGTGCATGAGAGATCTGGACCTACCATCTGCCATACGATGGAGAGGGTGAGGGCGAGCCATTGTGCCCCCTTCCCAACTCCTCACCACCTATGGTGGGTGAGAGAGCTGGCCCTGAGGTCATGAGCATGGGAGAACTGGCCCTGGCCCTCAGCTGCAGCAGCACTAGGAAGAGTACGCCCTGCATCTCACCTGGGCAGCTGACCCTCTTGGCAGGAGCACAGGTGAGCTGGGGCCTGTTGCGGGAGGTCCTCCCACTCCTCCAGCTATAGATATATAGATACCAATGGGCTGGTATCTTAGCAGCTATAGGCTGGAGGAGTGGGAGGACCTCCCGCAACAGGGGCCTGTAGGTGGAGAGCTGCTCCTGCCAATGCCCCTGCCCTGGTATGCCATAGGATGGGAAGGGTAAGGGAAACATACCCTCCCTTGCCACCTGCTACAGGTGGGAGAGCCAACCTCAGGGGCATAAAAATGAAAGAGCTGGCCCTGAACCTCACCTGAGCAGAACAGTAGAATTGACCATGGTGGTGTGGGTGTGGGTGACCTGGACCCAAGGGTGTGAGAGCAGGAGGGCTGGAGAGCTCACCTGGGTAGTGACAATGAGGGAAAGCTGGCAGACTGACCGACCCAGGTACCACCCAGGCCCAGAACCAGGACTACAGGGTAGCCCACCCCAACACCTACCTCATTTATGAACTGCTGGAGCATGTGAAGCTGCCAGATCTGCAGATCCAAATCTACAGGATTACACAAGGTAACAATACAATATCCGACAGGAGTCCCAGTGAGGGCCCAGTATTGGGGGTGTAACAACAAAACCAGAGACCTCAAATCAGACCAATGACTCATTGTGATGAACAGTAACAAGTAAAGATGCACAGACTAAAGGGGATACTGTGTTACTCACTGGGCCACACTATAACTTCCATGCAGAGGGATTTTTTATTGCTTTATTTTTTTGCTTTATTGTTTTTTATTTCATTGCAAATGTAACTTAAATATTTTCTGGTTATTTATTGCAAACGTAGAAAATCTCCATTCATCCTCTTACTTTTTTTTTAAATTTATTTACTTATTAAAGATTTCTGCCTCTTCCCCGCCACCGCCTCCCATTTCCCCCGTTCAAATCCCCCTCCCTCATCAGCTCGAAGAGCAATCAGGGTTCCCTGACCTGTGGGAAGTCCAAGGACCACACGCCTCCATCCAGGTCTAGTGAGGTGAGCATCCAAACTGCCTAGGCTCCCCCAATGCCAGTATGTGCTTTAAAATTTTTCTTTTGGTGTGGAGGTTGTAAGGGTGGAAGCGAGGGAGCAAGGAAATGAGTGGGATTAGGATGCATGATGTGGAATCTACAAAGAAAGGTAAAAAAAAAATTAAAAAGTGAATTTCTGATAGTGAGCTGGGGAGATACATGGTGAGTAATAACTCAAGATCCCGTTCCAAGAAATGCTTCGGAAGGCAAGAATTGTTGAGAGAGTGTGTGGTATAGCTCTATTGCAGGAATGTTCTCGCTGCTGTCTTTGTGGATAAGACCAACATGAGCAGCTTCTGTAGCCTGTCATCTTGGATAGAGGGAGGCAAGCACCATCTGCACTCACAACCCACACTTCTCACACCCCCCTCCAGGACCTACCCTTGAGAATAACTCCGACCTCCATCCTTGCCAGATCTCGCCTGACTCAGGCACCACATGTGTATGCGCTAGAGCATTCTAACGGACCCCAATTAGTGTCACCCCCTTCTTAGGACAAGTTAGTATTGTGGAGATAGCTTGACATTCTCCACTTCAGTATACAGAGTACTGCCACAAACCTACAGGGGATCTCAGCTTATGGCTCCTCTCTAGGGGAAACGGCTTTTTAAATTTTATGTATAATATTGGTCTAAGTTTCTCTTCAACCCACCCCATTACAAAAGAAACTTAGAGACTTGTTTTAGTAAATATATAGCCACTAATGCCTCTAAACTGCTATCAGTCCACAGGGATCTGTCACACTGTAGACTTGCTATTCTAGCCGTCTGATTTTAGAAAGAATGATGGTACCTCCACACTCTGTAACCACACCTAGCTGCCAAATCTCTAATGACACCTAGCTGCCAAATAGTAGACTCTGTGAACTAAGCCATAAAGTCAGCAACTATTCCAAACTCGGGAAGTAATTGCTAAAAACCAGTTATCCTCAAACCATAAAGGTACAGCAGCTTTCATCCCTAGCACCTCTTGAAGAAGGTCTCCCCCCACTTCTTCCTCAAGTTAGGAATAAAATCAAACAGTTTTTTTTTTCTCGGTCAAAATGCCTAATAAATATTGCCATTATTGTTACAGTGTTTTCTTATTTTAACATATGACTGTTTTATCATAAAAACATAGACAATTGTAACTTTACTATCTTGTCAAAGAAAATATGTGTGAGACAGTGTGGCTATTTAATAGTGGTCTCCTCGACCGTAGCATAAGTACCCTTTGTAAAGAATCACTGAAACTTGAAAAGTCAATACATTGAACGGAGCAAAGTCAAGTCCCTGATGACAAGTGTTTTCATCCTGTGACCTCTTGAACACGGAAACACACACAGCAAATAAAAAGCCTATCATTTATAAGTAAAATATTTTGTTTAATTCTTCAAATACCATGATTAATGAAAAACCTGGATTTCACTATGCTAATATATAAAACTCACTGCATAGTAATGTCTGCTTTATGATATTTCTTAGTCTCCAGAAGTTTCGTATTATTATACAATGTATATTGCCCATATGCATGCCCAACTATCTTTTTTCCACTCCCTCCTCATTGTCCTCATGTCACTCCTCCCACCAAAGCTTCATATCCTCATTTTATTTTTGTTTGTTTTTGTTATTAACAAACACCGAGTCCAGTTAGTTCTGCCTCTAGGCAGATGATTGTGTGACCATTTACTAGAATATGAGCAATCCATCAATGCCCCTATCTCCAAAGAAGAGTAAGTTTCTCACACACGATAGCCATCAATTTTCAGTAGCTCCTTGTATATGGTTGAGGCTTTGGGGGTCCCCTTCCTTATTCATTCTTGGCTTTGGACTTGTCTGATTTTGCGCAAATATTGTTCAGGTAAGCACAGATGCTGTGCGCTGTTGTGTGCAATAGCCATGTCATATTCAGAAGTCAGCATTTCATGACTCCGCTCTCCATCAGCAGGCTCTTAGATTCTTTCTACCCCCTTTTTTGGAAAGTTCCCTGCACCTGGTCGGCTGATATATATGAGCAATCCATAGAGATACAGCTAAGTGAAGTGATACTTCTTGAATAATTAAAGTAATATTCTAGAAAGGGAGCAAAAAGTCCTAGCAGTATCTGAAATAGACCTTCCTCCATCTGGGCAGGCTATTATAGAGTTTATAACTTCAAGAGAGTTTAATGCGCCCCAGATAATGAAACTACCTGCATAGACAACTAATCAAAAAATAATTTTTGATAATAAATTGTATGCTATTGGCCTCTAATATCCTCTTGCTAAAGCACATGGCTGGAAATTATTAACTAAGAGATATCAAGGTTCTACTCACATTACATAAATTATTGTCAAGATTTGAATATAAAACGAGTCCAACAGATTCGTGTATTTGCGTGCTTGGGTGAGCAGCTAGTGGAGTTGATTTGGAAGGTTGTGAAACCTTTGGGGAAGGAGGCATGACCGGTAAAGCTGGGTCACTAGAAGCAGGGCTTTGACGAATGTAACCCAATTCCACTTCCAGCACAAGCTCTCTGCTTCTTGATCAAAAAAAAAAATGTGAACAAGCCAAACCACAAATACCCAGACAGAGCCTTTCTCAGGTGTCAGAGACTACACCCTCTAAACTGAGCGTCCAGATCAATCTTTCCTCCTTTCAATTGTGTCTGTCATGCATTTGATCACAGAAACAAGAAAAGCAATCACAGCAATTTTTAATAAATGGACTTGCTGTCAGAACAAATTGAAATACTGAGGTGGCTGCAGTTGTTTCCTTGTGAGGATTGCGGCGTCACCAATACTGGCTATTACTAATGATATTGGAAAATTTTTCTGAATTAATTCATTTCTAGTACTCTGCACCACTGGTTTATGTACATAAAAGAATCTTATATTGTAGTTACTTCTACACACATATTTCTGTCCTGAAAGCTCTTGTTCTTTTCTTCCTTTTTTTGTGGTTTATAAATAAGCTGGAACACTTTCTCTGTAGATGCTTAGTAAGTCTGTGTTACATCTGCGAGGAACTTCTACATTGGATATATGTACAAGTTATTAGGCATGTAATCTGCTAAACTGAAGATGTTACATTTCATGCTACACTTTCAAATCCTTTCTTTTTTAAAGCATTTACATTATTATGAAATGGATTCAGTGTTCAAATGATTCTGAAGTGATTCCATTTTTTTCTAATTTGGAAAAAGCTTTCGGAATGCTTTCAGAACCTTAAGGTCACTGGTGGCCTCGTCATTTTCCAATGATCTGAGTGAAAGAACTCATCAATAGGAATTTCTAGTTGATGGAGGTACCTGAAAATGTAGACATTGTGGGGGTTTATTACAATTCTTTTTCATTGAAGTAACTAAAATTTGGCCTACTGCCCTTTACATTTTAAAGACTCTAATCATATCACATAAAGTTAGTTCTTGGTATTCGAAATTCTTTGCCACTTCTTGCTCCCCATGGTCTATTCTGTAAAAGAAGAGAAGTCTTTAAATTCTCCCAAGATGACTGAAGTTGACCCCAGCTTTGAATAAAAGAGACATCTCTTAGGTGCCTGGTGACAATTTCAGTCCTTCTAAAGATCCTGTTCTACTGCCAAAGGCTAAAAAGGAACTTTGTACCGTTCAGCTGTCCAGCAGGGCTTGATGTTTCCACTAAATAAAAGCTTTTATCTTGGATTTAGGCTAAATGTTCCTGTCACTCACGAGTATGCTGCAAGACTGCAAAATTTCTTACACAGTTGCAACAAAGACAGGATATGTTGGAATGAAAAAGACTGAACTATAGAATGATATTTTTGTCAAAGGTATATCTTATAGATTTCATTCCCATAGACATCCAGGCTTAATTTTTTTAAAAGTTTTACAAAATTCAACCTCCTACCATCTCAAAAGAGTTTCAGCTGCACAAATACTAACTTGTTTCTTTTGATATAAACCATTTTACATATATCAACCCTCCTATGAGTCACTTTTAATGTATAAATATTGGTTTTGTCTGTGTGTGTGTGTGTGTGTGTGTGTGTGTGTTGACTGCATTCATGTCTGTGCACCACATACATACAGTACCCACAGATACTAGAAACTGGTGTCACATCCTCAGAAACTGGACTTGTGGGCCACCATTTGTTGCTGGAAATTGTACCTGGGTCCTCTTCAAGAGTAGCCAGTGCTCTTAATCATTGAGCCAACTCTTCAACCCTCTACTTCTGATTTTTCATATTTTAGTTTTGTTCAATGAAATATTTTGGTTATGAAACTGGGCTAAGGTGTCATGCATATTCTATGGCTTCATGCTGTAACCTTCAAAAAGGAGAGTTTACATCAGTGTTATGTTCCTCCTCTTCTCCCCCTACCTCTCTCTTTCTTCCTCCTTAATTGACTTTTAAGACAAAAGAAGGAAAGACCATGACTCTGATATTTTCCCACCATCTTGCTAGCAAGTTGGAGTTCTTGCTAAAGAGGCAGAGTGGGCTCAGATGTTCTCTAGCTCTATGAATCAGCAATTCATCAGTAAGCCTCACCAAGTGTGAATTTCACTCACCAAGAGAAAATTTCAGAGAATCTCAAACTAATTATTACTTTCATTATACATCATCAGTTAGGTAAGAGTTCTCAAGTCAGAGATTACATTATCATCTCATTTAGTCAGTAGTCTGGCAACCAACTATAAGGGATCCTTTGTAAGACCATTTTGAAAATCCAGCATCAGAGATGGGTTTCAGTGATTTTCTCCAGTACAACCTGTTATTTACTAAAAGAGGTGAATTCACAAGAATTTCTAGCCTACATTTATTTATACTTTATCAGTGCCATGATTATATTTGCAAGTCTCTATAAATTACTGGGAAGTGTTTAAATAGAATAAAATGGACAGTTTTGACACCTTCCAAATGTAAGGCTTAACTATGTAAATCAGTACGGAAGTTCTCCAAAACTCCAAAATATAGAGTACCATATGCCCCAGCTATACCAATCCTGATCAAAGGAAGCAAGCTGGAAGTAAACTAGATGCCTTCTTCCTCCCAGCTAGCTTCCACAGTGTCAGAAGGTACTCTACAGATCACTGGGGGGGGGGGAGCTTCAGCAGTTATATGCAACTGTGACCTCTATGAACTACAATACTAATTGGCCCAGCAAGATTTATTCTTTTATACACCACTGCTATGTGGGTAATCAACACCACTCTCTGGATTTGAGGCCCACTCCAAAGGAGAGACTCTATCTGTACTTGGTATACGTAATTACCATTTCCGACTGATAGATTCAGGAAAGGGGATTGTTATTGGCTTCCATTGTGTACCCACTGGTGAGCCCACAAAAACTCCAATGCATAGTCCCAATCCAATGCTCACAAAGATGGTCCTGGTCAAACTAAATGGATTACAACACCAAAAGTCATGAATCTGGAAAAAGGGCAGATATGATAGATAGGAAATTGATTTGGGTGGAAGAGAGGTAAAAGAGAGATCCTGGAAAAATAAGTAGATTGGAATATATATGTAAAATTGCTGAACAAAACTAATAACAATAAAATGAAAAAAAGATTAAGACATCATTCATAAATGCAAGAAGAGAATAGACACTAAGATGATAAAGGGAATTGACATCTAAGAAAGTTGAGTAGAATTAGAAAAGCAAAATTTTGAAAACCAGAAACAACTAGGGGATGTCATGTCTATATATAAATCCTGATGTCTGACTGGAATTGAATCAAAGAAGTAGAAAGGGCATTCCAAGCAAGAGAAACAACATTAGGAAAGTTTGGAACTGGACATGACATGGTCTGTACAGAGCATTAGAACCAATTTGATATAAGCTTAGAAAACCTTGTCAGGTAACAATTGCTTGAAAATAAGTTCACAGAGACAATCTAGCGAAGGTGGACCATGCAAAGCGTGTTGTGCTAAGAAGTTGTGTTTAGCTAACTTAGTGTAGAAAAAATGTTTAAAGCATGGTTTGGGGGTGAAAGTACTTGTGAGATAGAAGCAGGAGAATCAAGAATTGTTCTTCTCTTATATTTTTGGTAGGAAGCCTGAACTTTAACCGCTGAGCCACTGAGCAGGGGCTGGGTCTGTGTTGCCTGTCTGAGAGACCTTTACCTCCTACTTACTTGCCTCGTCCAGCCTTAATGGGAGAGGTGATGCCTAGTATCTCTGCGACTTGATATACTATGGCTAGATGTTATCCATAGGAGGCCTACCGCTTCCTGAGGAGCAGAGAAGGGAGGAAGAGACGTGAGATCTATAGTAGGGATGTAAAAATAAAAACAAAAAATAAGTAACAAAACAAAAAAGAATTGTCTTCCTTATCTACATAATAAATTTAAGACTAATACGGGCTATGTGAGACCCTGTCTTAGAAAATAAACAAGAAAACCAGGAGGTGAATTGCACATCTCAAGGGTTAAAATACTTACCCTGTAAGCATAAAGACCCAAGTATAAGTTCGACTTAGAGTTTCAGTTTCACCGGAAACAACAGTGGAAGGAAAGAATTGTCTTTTTAAGTGTTCTCTGACCTACACACACACACACACACACACACACACACACACACACACACACAATCATAATGACAACAATAATAAATATTTTAAAACTTTTGTCTTGCTTTTTGAGACAAGGTTTCTCTGTGTATCCCTGGCTGTCCTGGAACTCACTCTGTAGACCAGGCTGGCTTAGAACTCACAGAGATTCGCCTGCCTTTGCCTCCCAAGTGCTGGGATTAAAGGAATGCGCTACCATTGCCCAGCTAATATTAAAATTAGTATTAATATTAAAAATTTTAAAACACAGACAGAAGTCAAGAAGAAAAGTAGGAAGGAAGAGATCAGAAAACAAAATTGTTTTCTACTATAAGAATCACAGCTGTTTCTAGAACTCTCCTGTATTACTCGGGGCAGCTGATTCAATCGCAAAATACTCCGTTCTCTGTCAGCATTTTTCATTTCTTTAAGAAACTAAAGGCAATCACATTGCACTGAATTTTAAATCTTTGTCTGAGGCCAAAATACTGTGCCAAAAACTCCATCGATGGGTAAGTTCCACTATACTTTGGAGTAATTGATGAAATACCAGAACTTAAGGCATAAACAGCCATTGATTTTATACCCGTCTTTTGTTGTTATAATATGTTCTAGAAAAACATACCTTTGTGCAAAAAAAAGTTGCTTTTCCTCTGTTATATAAACAGCATGAATTTTAATAAGGAATTACCTCTGTTATAAAGGAAGCTATCCTATAATATTGTGAGGGTTGTCATTATTGTACATCTCTTATACAGTACACCTTGGTGATACGTAGTAGAATTGTAGGACTATGCATGTATCTTGAAACTAACTTTTATAAATAGTTTCTCCTTTATCCAAACTTTTTATACTAAAAAATCAGCCTAAACAGCTAAGTTTAACAACAGCTCAGTATTTGTGTGAGAAATGGCACTTATGAGGACCTAATATCAAGAATGAATTAGATAAGGGAAGAATTAATTTATCAGTTTTTGGCATTTCCCTGACTTGTTTTATCAACATCTATTTTATCAGATGTTATTTCATATTATTAGTTGAATGAAAATTTACATGATACGAATGGGCTAATAATATACATTGCTTCTGCCTACATCACAGAGAGTAGATAGAATACTATGCCCATATCTTCTGAAATTTATCTTCTTTGTCAAGAGATAATTTACTTTCTAGGTAAATGCAAGTTTCTAAACAATTGACATTAATGTAAAGAGATTATCATGGATTACAAAAGAGATTTTACTGTGATAACAGGGGTCCTTAAATTATGCAAGAGGCACTGGGCAGTGACAGCGCATGCCTTTAATCCCAGCACTCAGAGAAGCAGGTGGATCTCTGTGAGTTCAAGGCTAGCCTGATCTGTAGAGTGATTTCCAAGACAGCCAGAGATACACAGAGAAACTCTGTCTCAAAAAATCAAAATTTAAAAAAAATGATAATGAAATTTTTAAATGATGCCAATAAATGACTTTTAAAAAATTATGCAAGAGACAGAACTAGAGATATAGCATCACATGAAAGATTCAGTTGGCAATTTCTGACTTTGAATATTGAACAGACCACCAGCTAAGAAATGGCAGATGTCTCTGCAATAACATAAGAAAGCAAGAAATTAGATTCTCTCTAGGGACCACCAAAATGAATTTGATGAAATCAATCAAACACTCACCACCCAGTGAATCCCATTTTAGACTTTTGGCCTCTAAATGTTTTCTATTGTTAACATAAACCACTAAATTTGGGGTAATTGGTTACAGCAGCAACAAAAGACTTATATATGACAAACGTAGCAGTTGCCATTTAGGATTTTGCTGAAAATGAGACAATATTCTGTAAAGAAATATCGAAAACATTTGGTTTCATTCAACCAGTGCGTTTTCAGCCAGCAAGAACTGTGTGTTTGTTTTAACAAACAGAATACTAATGAACTCAGAGGAGATACAAAAAGTACATATGCCTTCAATATTTCATCAACTGATTAGATGTGGTCTCATACAGTATTTTATTCAAACTTCCCTGCTAAAGATAATTGCCTCTGTCTTTTGGAAGGTGAAATTTGGACCAGTTTAATGAGTGATAATGTGAGTTGAGATTTAATAAAAGTAGCTCTGCGCTGGACTGAGTCCGGGCCCTTTCACCTTGGCAAGATTCAGTGTTTCTCTTGCCACTTTTTCATTCTCTTTTATTTTATTCCTTCTGGTGGCGACTCTCAGAATTCAGTTCAGAAGAAAAAAACAGAGTTTTAGTTCCTGTTTCTGGGACACTGGGGGGATTTGGCCCTGAGGTCAGCTCACTGAAGCACTGATTAGAATGGCCACAGGCTGCACTTGCTACAGCTCCTCCACTGGGAAGGCCTTGACTGCTTGGTGACCCTGTCACTCTCTATAAGCCCTCCTTCTGCCACCTCTTGTGCTGCTGCCTGAACAAAACATCCCATCAGCAGTGTTTGCTGCAGGACCTTGGCCAAGAAAGTCCTAATAGGACAATAGACATGCAGTCTGATAACCTTGTTAGCTCAAATCAAAGCTCCTCACAAGTAGGGGATGTTATTGAAGTGGAATAAAACCATTGTGGTGTTTGGGCGTGTTGACATGGCTTCTCAGATATTTTTTCCTTTGAAAAAAGTAGCATTTCTTGTCCCTTTATTTAAGATTAAAACCAGGCAGGCACAAGGACACGAAGCAAAATAACACGTACAAGGTTAAGGTTAACTTTCAAAGAATACAAATGGAGAGTGAAGTACAAAGTTCATAATTTTCTTCCAATGGGAAAATAGCATAACACTGCTTGTTTTGCATTGTGAAATCTCTGGAAAAGTGTGGTAAATATGGAATGATCTTCTTTATCCAGAAGAAGTCAGGTACGTGAATTAATTTGCAAAAAAATGATAAGTAATTAACTCATTTTATACAGCAGGCCAAGAATGATCAAGGTCTTTCTATTTTTTGCTTTATTTACTTAACATTGCAGGATAATATTTCAACACTGGGAGAGTTTGCCAGGAAGGAATTTGGCCTTTTATTGTCTCCGTCATATGCACATCAAGCTTTAGAAAACATTTCAGCTGTTGAAAACATTGCTTTCAGCTTCTTCTCTCCCTACTTTTACAAGAGACATTCATGTATACTTCAAAACTTGTGCTGAAAATGCAGGATCTCCCACAGAACTTCAGTCAGCCACATCCCACCCTCAATTCCTGAGTTCTTTCATTTGGGTTGTCTTGGAGGAAATAGCACTAACTTTGAAGCTATGACTTGGCAATGCTCAACTGGTTACATGGATAATGATTCCTATCCCAATTTCTTCCCCAACCCCCGTGGAAACCCTGACTGCACAATGCTGTTGTCCCCACATTGTCACATCTGGTGGAAGTAAAAATGTGGCTTAACTGTTAGCCCTTTATACCCATTGTCACCTCTAATGGCAACAATCACAGTAGGTTCCTATGCCTCAATTTCTTCATCAGCAAACAAATCAAAATAATAAATTAATTCAGAAAGGGTATGCTTGGGGGCATTTGGAAATGTCACATTTAGAGTTAAAACTTATGAAATTTTATAACTTGGCATGGGTTCTGATTTAATTTTTACTCTTGTATTTCCTCAAAATATTAATGAATCATAATTAAATGCATGCCTCCTCTATTCTTTGAATGTGGTTAAGCTATATTTTACTGCTTTGCTGACTGGCAGTCAAAGTAACAAGTTATTGTGTGTGTGTTTGCATATGCAATATGTGCCTTTTTATAAATATGTGCTTCCTCTATAAGAACTTGAAGGTTTCAATATCTATAAACATTTCTTTCCTTTATTTTCCTGTATTTATAAGGAATGATAAAGTCATTTCTTTTCTAATTAAATGGCTTACAATATTTGAAAAAAGTTTATTTTATTTATTTTATTCCTTACTCTTTTTTTAATTTTTTATTTTTTTCCATTCAAAGGTTTACACTTCCTCCCCTCCTCCCACTCCCCTCCAACTCCCCACACATCCTCCTCCCTCCTCCTCCCTCCTTAAGAGAGGGCAGGGAACCCTGCTCTGTGGGAAGTCCAAGGCCTTCCCCCCTACATTCAGGCCTAGGAATATTTGCATCCAAATAGATTAGGGTCCCAAAAAGCCAGTACATCCTCACTCTCCATCTCTTTGATGACCTGAACCTGGAAAAAATCTTGGAAATAAAATTTGGAGGGTAATGTTGCTTTCAGGACTCATAGTTTGTTAAATGAAAATCCCAGTGCCAAGCGTTCTCCATCTCCTTAAGAACTTTTCACAGTGGGGGACTCCATGCCTCCCCAAAATACAGAGTAATGGCATTGCTGTCAGTTGCCCACCGAAACTAAATGGCAAGACCTTATCACTGAAGACATGAAACGATCCAGTGACAGGAAATAGAAAAATCGAGCTGGAGCTGAGTTGGAAGTTTTCTCCCTACTAGCTAGTTCTAATTATGCTAGACAGTGTTGTATACACTGCAGGAGGAAAGCATTATCAATGATCTCACTCAGCTCTAGTCCCTTTGTGCAGCAATAACGACCAGACATTCGAGATGTGCCCACTAGAGCAATAGCAGATTCACAGTTAAGGAGGTATACAATTGCTTTCAGAATGGATCTGGAGCCCACTCCACAGGGTAGAATTCACACCTGAATCTGTAACCCTGATCAAAAGTCAATGGCTGAGAAGGTCATGAGCCCTAGTATAGAAGTCACTATTTTTTTTTCTAAATGGATATGATGTGCTTATCAAATTGCCTTCTAAATAAATGCATGTATGTCCATAGATTAGTGATGTTGTTAGCTTTGGTAAGAGAAACTACAATTTCCCATGGGTTATTAAAGAGGTTTATATGGGTCTCTGTCTCTATCTCCATCCATCGCCAGATTTAAGTTCTATGATGATACGCAAGATATTCATCAGTGGGGCAATAGGATAGGGCCAGTTCAGGCACCCTCTTCTCAGCTGCCCAAGGAGCAAGCTGGGGACATCTCCTTGGACACCTGGGAACTCCTCCAGAGTCAAGTCTCTTGCCAACCCTAAAATGGCTCCAGTAATTAAGATATCTACTTCCCTGCTCCCACATCCACCCCTCCTCCATCCCAACCATCCCATTTCCCCAAGCTCTCCCCATCCTCCCCTTTTCCTGTCTCTCTCCCCATCTCCCCTTATCCCCACCCCACCCCTAACCCCATGCTCCTAACCCCTGTCTGGCAACCTTGTCCACTTCCAATATCCAGGAGGAGATAGAGACAGAGACCCACATTGGAGCACTGGAATGAGCTCCCAAGGTCCATATAAAGAACAAAAGGAGGGAGAACATGAGCAAGGAAGTCAGGACCCAGGACCGTGAGGGGTGAGTCCACCCACTGAGACGGTGGGACTGATCTAATGGGAGATCACCAAAGCCAGTTGGACTGGAACTGATGGAGCATGTGATCAAACCGGACTCTCTGAATGTGGCTGACAGTGGAGGCTGATGGAGAAGCCAAGGACAATGGCGCTGGGTTTTGATTCTACTGCATGGATGGGCTTTGTGGGGGCCTAGTCTATTTGGATGCTCACCTTCCTGGACCTGGGGGGGAGCAGGGAGGACCTTGGACTTCCCATAGGGTAGGGAACCCTTACTGCACCTTGGACTGGAGAGGGAGGGGGAGGGGGAGTTTGGGGAGGGGAAGGAAGTGGGAGGAGGGGAAGAGGTGGAAATTTTCAATAATAAATAAATAAATAAATAAATAAATAGGCTTATAACTAATCAAAGTACTGGGAATAAGTGATGGATAAATACCCAGCTACAAATATGATGTCTATATCATCTCATCTAAGGTTCAGGAAACATTATAGATGATGGAGTATAAATAATGCAAGAGCCAAAAGGCCAATGTGGTGGTTTGGATGAGAAATGTCCTTCATAGGCTCAAGCATTAGAATACTTGGTTCCCAGTTGGTCACACTTTTGGAGGAAGTTATAGAAAAGTAAAGCCTTGTTACATCACTGGAGGTTTACTGTATAGCTTCACCTACTTCCAAGTTGCTTTCTGTGCTTGATGTTTGCATTTCAAGACAAAACATAGGCTCTTAGGTCTCTGTTCCTGCCATCATGCTTCCTGCTTGCTTCCATGCCTCCACAACATGATGGAATCATCCTTCTAGCGCAATAAGTCAAGATGAACCCAGTCTTCTATTAGTTGTCTTAGTCGTGGTATTTTATCACATCAACTGAAAAGTAACTAATACCGTGAAAATTGGAGAATGCTAATTTCCAGATAAGTCATGATGCTTGCACTTAAAAAATCAGAGTTGTAATTCCCTGCAGAAGATTGGATCTATCAACATCATGTCCTAGAGGCAGAATGAGCTCAAAAGATCTCATCCATCTTTGAGGCCATATTAGGAGAGGCAAGTTTTTTCTTCAGTGGAGTAGACATTGGTATGTTATCCATGTTCCTGTGAACAACTCCTCATGCATGCCTCTGTAAATAATATGAAGCTCATTGTAAGTGGATGAAACTCATTGTATCATAAAAATAATGTAAAATCTTTGCAACAATTTCCTCCAAGTTAAAACATTGCATACCAGAGAAAAGCTTATGATTCTAGAAGTTCTAAACAAGAACTTCATTAAAAAGTTCATTAAAAACCTCATAAATCTCAGGGAGTCCCTGAAACTGTCCTGATGCACAAATGCCCTCCATCCCCAAGGATATATAAACAAAAGGACTGCTAAGGAGACACAGACCAGTAGAGGTGTCCGGAAGAGACTCTGACTTGTTGAGCTGCCGGCAACTTGTGCAGAGAGCTCCAGTGTTGGGGTTTCTGTGAGTTGTTACCTGTGCTGGGGTAGGCTTTGGTCCTTAAGCTGCCTTTGAAGTTGGCTATGTCCCTGTAAGGACCTCTCATTAATATTCCTAAAAGTAATTCCGATAAACACTTTGGATCCCCAGGAAAGGTGTCAGGCAACAGAAAGTAGAAGGCTATGAAAGAAGATGTATCAGTTTATCTGCTTCACCATCATCATATACTTATGCGACATATTGCAGTGATCACCTACCAAATATATAATTAATTTTATTATGACTGTCAGGTCTCAAAACTTATTTTATGGGTCTTAGTTTTGAATGTTTTCAATTTGAAAACATATTCCTTTATGTGTAATTCCAGTCACTGGTTTACCTAGAAATCTGTAAATGTGTTGGATGGATTCAGTATCCTAATTGCTTCTACCACTGGTCTTTTCTAATTACCTAAAATTTATAACCTTTTGTAAAAAAAAAAAAACTACTGAATTATTGTTGTTGTTTTTGTTGTTGCTATACTTGAGGTAGATGGTTTATTTTTTAAAAAAATCTTATCTAGAAAGCTGGGAGCACTTACTATTATGTCCATAAGTACAGAGGATTCCAATTTTACTAAGGTCCCAGGAAATGAAGTTGTAGGCAGCAATAATATCACTGATCATTGCTGTCTACATATTTTTCTTTCTTTTTATTATTTATTTAGCTATTTGATTTTACTATTGAAACTACAGTTTCCCCTTTCTTCCTTCCTCCCTGCTTGTTCCCCTCACCTCTTCTCTGCCCCTTACCCCCAGTCCACTCCACCTCTCTTTCTATTCAGAAAAGGGCAGGCCTCCCATGGTTACCAACAAAACAGGACTTATAAAGTTGCAGTAACACTAAGCACTTCCCTTTGTATTAAGGCTGGGCAAGGCAACCCTGTAGAAGGAAAGGGTCTCAAAAGCCAGCAAAAGAGTTAGAGACAGCCCCTGCTCCCTCTGTCAGGAACTCCACATGAATGCCAAGCTATACAACAGTCACATACATGTAGAGTACTTAGGTCAGTCCCATGGAGGCTTCCCCATTGTTAGTTCAGTTTCTTTGAGTCCCTATAAGTCCAGGTTAGCTGATTTTGTGGGTGTTCTTGTGGTGTCCTTGATCACTCTGGCTCTTATAATCCTTCCTCCCCCTCTTCTACAGGATTCCCAAGCTCCACCTAATATTTGGCTGTGGGTCTGCATCTGTTTCCATCATTTGCTGAATGAAGCCTCTCTGATGACAATTAGGCTAGGCAATAAGGCCAGCACATCCTATAGGCAGGACGGACTTGTAGGTCAAAGGTTATGTGGCTGGGTTGGTGACCCAGTCTGTTCACTTGCAATCATGCATGGTCACAGGAGATGGTCAGTTCAGGCTATGTTTGGCTTATTGCTAGGGGTCTTAGCTGGGGGTTATCCCTGTAGATTCCAGGGAGTTTCCCCTGCACTATATTTCTACTTCAACCTGAGGCACCCCTTTTTTCCAGGCATCACTTTCAGTATTCTCAGACTGCCCTGCTCCCTCATGTTCTCATCCCCACCTGCATCCAATTCTCTTCTATTTCCACAAAATCTCTTCTATTTCCCCTTCCCAGGGAGATCCAAGCATCCCACCTTGAGGCTTATATGTTACCTAGCCCCTCTGGGTCTGTGGATTGTAGCATGGTTATGATTATGATTATGATTTTTGTTGTTGTTAATTATACTTAAGGTAGATAGTTCATTTTTATTCAACAGTTCTAATATGAATTATTTAAATAAATTAGGAATTTCTTGGATTATTGATCTTCATGGAATCTTAGTTTTAGTATTGTAATTTACAACCAGATGACGTAAGCCTTATTTTTTCACACCCAACTAAAGAAAAGGTTTAGTTTCATTAATAATCAGTGTTCTTGGGATTAACCCTGGTCTACCTATAATCAAAATGCTATCCTTAATTTTATGCTCAAAGAAGTGCTATTATTAATGATAATTGTCTAAATTTTTCAGTATCTCTGTTCTGAAATTCAAAATAAATGAAATTGAAAATATTATATCACCTGAATGCACATGCACTATCAGACAGTTATATGCATCATATCCTATGACTGCCCACTTACTACCTGAAGGAGGGCAATTAGTAAGGCCATGAGGGATGCTTTCCTTCAAAGTCCAACTCTAAATACTATTTATGAGCTATATACTCATATTATTAAAGTGTATTATCTGGTGTTTCAATATTAAAATATTGGTTCAGTTTAGCTCAGTGATACAAAATGTGAAACTTGTAAAATTAATCACGGTATGGAAGTCTAATTTGGGTTTGGGTTTGAATTTTTGTTTTTTTTTTTCATTTAGTTTAGCTACTAATGGTTCTTCCTGACTTGTAATCAAGGAGCAGAGTGTCATGTAAACGATTATAGTTTGATTTTAAAATCAAAAGACAATTTATTGGTTGGTTAATTGTTAGTACTTTAGAAAAAGATGTAGTTTAATTTTTAGTCATATTAAGAATATGCCTAATGGTAATATAATTGAAAAAGGAACAGAAGGTCAGCTTCAACCATTAAAATTAAATGCAAATGTGTTCAAGTGAATGGGATATATATCCATTCAGCCTTCCTTTTCTGTGATTGTAGCAATTCAGGAAAAGCCAGGTAAATGGGAATTCAAGACAACTCATTTCATGTTTCCTCTCTATTTCCTAGCAGACTTAGTACATTGCCGAGTCATGCTTCTTATAAAAAGATAAATACATAGTTGAATGATTTATAGGGTGTTAAGAGAACTTAATTTCATGGCTTCATTTAGTGTGAAGATCTTCAATTGTTAGTGTTTCTATCAAAGGTGGATTATTTTAGTGTGGAGATCTTCAGTTGTTAGTGTTTCTATCAAAGGTGGATTTAGTGTGGAGATCTTCAGTTGTTAGTGTTTCTATCAAAGGTAGATTATTTTAGCGCTTCCCCAGCTACCATTCCCACCTTGAAGTTCTGGACCAAAACATCAAAACTGTGCAGACATGTTTTGATTTAAGACTGGACATTTATGATCTTACTACTCAATACCATGAATTTGTATTGGAGCCAGTGATTTTTTTAATCAAATAAGGGAATATTCTGTTGATTTGTTTATGCCCTACAAGTCACTTAGCATATCCCATGCACATAAATGAATAATAAGCAATTTGAGAAAAGTTAAAAATATAGAAAAAGTAAATATTTTATTGAGTTGTATCCATTACTTTCATAATCAATATTTTTCAAATGGTACTGAATGTTATAGTAAAAATCACATGAACGAGAATGGTGGGATTTACATCCTTCAAAGTTAACAAGGAATGACCAACATTAGGAACTACTTTTGAGACACTAAATGTACCCCTCTCATTAGCGGAGAAATACAATGCCAAACTGAAATATTCCATTCATATAGTCTTCTTATTTGCAGCTGCTTCTATTTGCACTTGGTTGTTCTTCTATCAGACTAAGTTTTTCCTGTTTATTTTCATGTATGTGGTGTGTGTGTGTATGTATGCGTGCGAATTCTCCTAACTACATTGCTATTTTTGTGAATCTTATTAATCTCTAACATTATTTTATACAAATTATAAATTAGACCAAAAAGAAGGGAGACATGGCACCTTGATTAAATTTCAAATATAATCCCTATTCAGTTAAAAAATAATGAACCACACTTGTTTAGAATTTATTAGCACTATGATCTTGTAAATAACTTTGGAGAAGACATTAACTCTTTGGAGTTCTTATCTTACTTCTAAATAACTTTACCTATAATTATCAAATTTATGTTAACCACCATTTGTAATAAATAATCCCAGCATTAAAATGACAGCAAAATGAGCCATGATTAATGCATCTCTGTATGACATATTGCCATCTGCACTGTCCTTAGCTCCTGGATTAGTTGCTTTTGTTATTACTGCAATGAAAACCCTTGACAAAAACAACATAAGGAAGGATTTCTTTTCGCTCAGAGTTTGAGAGTGCAGTTCATTTTGATGGGAAAGGCTTGGAAATGAAAGCCGAACTAGCTTTGCCTGTAAGTTCAAAGTTCTTTTGTTTCAAAGCAATCGCTTGACTGTAAGCCACCTGTAAAGTTTTTAGAAAAATAAATCAAGGTACACTCTTCCAGTGTGCCACAATACAATGGCACAGAGTAAATATTCCCACTACAGTTCTTTGCTGGTGTCTGGAGCTTATGGTGACATCATCTGGTCTCAAACAGCTTTGAGTGGGTCAACCCCTCCAATTCAGCCACCTTCAATACATGCAGCACCTTTCTTGGCTGACCTCCAACCTGTGCTTGTAGCTTTTCTCTGTGAGCATCCTATGGTCCTAGCACTCCTAACATCTTGTAGTCACCATTAGCAACCAGTCTGTGCTTGCAGCTATTCTCTGTGGATATCCTATGGTCCTAGCATTCCCAACATCTTGTACTCACCATTAGCAATTTAATTGTCACCTTCTTCCCTTGACTCAATGACATCTCAAGGCCTTCTTGTAGGAAACCTGAACCTAGAAGACACTGAGTAGCTCCAGTGACTATGGAACCTTGGTATGAGCCTCCAGTAACAATTACAGTTTGTGTGCTTATGAAATAATCACCATGTGGACAATGCCCCAAGGTCTGCTTCCAGGTGAAAGGGAGTCTGGCCTCCACAGCCGTGACAACCTCTGTGCACCTTCGCAATGGAACTTTATTTGGGAAATGTTTTCAAGCAGGGAATTTTTTCAGCTCCATTTTCAGGGCAGATTTTGAATTTCCAAGTGCATTTGCATTTGCCCAAGTAGGAACCTCTGGTAAGTGTGTTCTGGGACTCAGGTTACCTTTCCTATTGTCCCTGTGCTAAGTGCAGGGTTCCTTTTTAGCTGTGCTAATGTCTTTAACAATCATAGCTGTTTTCTTCACCTTTCTTGCCTGAAAATTTAACTCCCTCTTTTTCTCACCAAATTGAACATCATGCTTTTGTCCAGCATTTTTGCTGATCTTTCCCACAATAAATTTGGATCAGATCACTAAGAGGCAATCCCAACACAGTGTGAATGCTATATTATCTTGACATGTTCTCTGCATTGGAATTCTTCTTCACTCAACATTTTGGGATACAAAAAATCATGCAGAACCTTTTCTAGTAGGCAACATGAATAGTATCCATATCAATTCCCTTTAGGGAAATTCTCTTAATTTTTTTGCCTACATGTTTGCCTGCAGGCCAGAAGAGGGTACCAGATCTCATTACAGATGGTTGTGAGCCACCATGTGGTTACTGAGAATAGAATTCACAACCTCTGGAAGAGCAGCCAGTGCTCTTAAGCACTGAGCCCAGTAATTCTCTTTAGAGTACTTGTCAATCTGTAGAAGAATGAAAATAGATCCATATCTATCACCATGCACAAAACTCAAGTCCAAATGGATTACAGACCTCAATATCAGTCCGAACACACTGAACCTGATAGAAGAGAAAGTGGGAAGTACTCTACAAGACATGGGCACAGGAGACTACTTCCTACATATAACCCAGCAGCACAGACATTAAGGGCCTCATTGAATAAATGGGACCTCCTGAGACTGAGAAGCTTCTGTAAAGCAAAGGACACTGTCACTAAGACAAAAAGGCAACCCACTTACTGGGAGAAGATCTTCACCAACCCCGCAACTGACAAAGGGCTGATCTCCAAAATATATAAAGTACTCAAGAAACTAGACCGTAAAAGGCTAATCAACCCAATTATAAAATGGGGCACTGAACTAAACAGAGAATTCTCAACAGAAGAACTTCAAATGGCCAAAAGACACTTAAGGTCATGCTCAACTTCCTTAGCGATCAGGGAAATGCAAATCAAGACAACTCTAAGATACCATCTTGCACCTGTCAGAATGGCTAAAATAAAAAACACCATAAATAAGGGTCACAGGGTCTACAATAGGTGAACCTGAAGAAGAACCTTCATCTGGTGATGGATAGAGATAGAGACAGAGACCCACACATGAACACTGGACTGAACTCCCAAGGTCCCAATGAGGAGCAGAAGGAGGGAGAACATGAGCAAAGAAGTCGGGACCACGAGGCGTGCACCCACCCACTGAGACAGTGGAGCTGATCTACTGGGAGCTCACCAAGGCCAGCTGGACTGTGACCGAAAAAGCATGGGATAAAACCGGACTCTCTGAACATGGCGAACAATGAGGGCTGATGAGACGCCAAGGACAATGGCACGGGGTTTTGATCCTACTTAATGTGTTGGCTTTGTGGGAGCCTAGCCAGTTTGGATGTTCACCTTCCTAGATATGGACGGAGGGGGGAGGACCTAGGACTTACCACAGGGCAGGGAACCCGGACTGCTCTGTGGACTGGAGAGGGAGGGGGAGAGGAGTGGGGGGAGGGGGAGAAGGGTGGGAGGAGGGGGAGGGAAATGGGAGGCTGGGAGGAGGTGGAAACTTGTTTTTTGTTTATGTTTTTTTCTTCTTTTCTTAATAAAAAAAAAGATGTTTTTCCAAAAAAAAAAAAAAACCACCAATGATAGCCTTTGCTGGAGAGGTTGTGGAGAAAGGGGTACACTCATCCATTGCTGGTGGGAAAGCAAACTTGTGCAACCACTCTGGAAAGCAGTGTGGCGGTTTCTCAGTAAATTCAGGATCAACCTACCCCTGGACCCAGCAATACCACTCTTGGGAATATACCCAAGGGAGGCCCTATCATACACCAAAAGTATATGCTCAACTATGTTCATAGCAGCATTGTTTGTAATAGCCAGAACCTGGAAACAACCTAGATGCCCTTCAATGGAAGAATGGATGAAGAAAGTATGGAATATATACATATTAGAGTATTACTCAGCAGTAAAAAACAAGGACTTTTGAATTTTGCATACAAATGGATGGAAATAGAAAACACTATCCTGAGTGAGGTAAGCCAGACCCAAAAAGAGGAACATGGGATGTACTCAGTCATATTTGGTTTCTAGCCATAAATAAAGGACATTGAGCCTATAATTCGCTATCCTAGAGAAGCTAAATAAGAAGGTGAATCCAACAACAAACATATAGGCATCCTCCTGATTATTAACCTTCATCAGGCGATGAAAGGAGACAGAGACAGAGACCCACATTGGAGCACCGGACAGAAATCTCAAGGTCCAAATCAGGAGCAGAAGGAGAGGGAGCACAAGCAAGGAACTCAGGACCGCGAGGGGTGCACCCACACACTGAGACAATGGGGATGTTCTATCGGGAACTCACCAAGGCCAGCTGGCCTGGGTCTGAAAAAGCATGGGATAAAACCGGACTTGCTGAACATAGCGGACATTGAGGACTACTGAGAACTCAAGAACAATGGCAATGGGTTTTTGATCCTACTGCACGTACTGGTTTTGGGGGAGGCTAGGCAGTTTGGACGCTCACCTCACTAGACCTGGATGGAGGTGGGCGGTCCTTGGACTTCCCACAGGTCAGGGATGTACCTAGATCTGGATAACTATTCCCACTATTCATTTGAAATAGTGCCTCTCTGTATGTTAACTGCTGAATTAGAGATAGGCTATTCAGTTACCCAGCTGTTATGAAACTGTAATTGAGTATGGTCCCTTGATTCATTTTTCTCCCTTGAGACTCCACTGTTTAAAGTTGAGATACATACGTGTGAATCTAAACAAATTTCCCATACCATTCCATTCTTTTTTTTCTCAATAAAGATAATAATAATAAAACAGCTATTTTATTAAGTGTTCTACATATTACTGACAATCTTTACAACTTGTCAAGTATTACTATGCAATTTTACAGTGTTAACAATAACTAACTCACTAAATTCAATGTATTACAGCTTGTAAACAGCAAAGCTATGATTGGAATGCTATCTATGCAGCACAAAACAACAACAGCAACTAACCCTGCTCCCCACAGCTAGCCTGCTTAGCTTAGCTGTGTATGAAATGTGTTTTTTTGTTTTGTTTTGAGACAGGGTTTCTCTGGGTAGCTTTGGAGCCTGTCCTGAAACTTGCTCTGTACGTACACCAGGCTGACCTCAAACTCAGAGATCTACCTGCCTCTGCCTGCTGAGATTAAAGACGTGCACCACCACTACTTGGCAAAATATTGTTTTTATCCCTACCCATTAGATGGTCACTTTCTTTAGAATTCTTCTTACTAAAAATTAAGATAATTAGTAAATATGACTTTGACCACTGTTTCAGATCAGTGCTGCCTGAACTCTGCTCAAACAAATGGATGGGTCTACATTCTGAATTCTTGTCTCACAGTCATTAATAAAGGAATGATATCCTCTCATTACCAGACAGCCTCTTAGAACACGGACTATTGACTAGGAGTCTAATCTAATTACCATTTCCAGATTAAATCAGCATCTAAAGGTTTGGACCAGAGAACTGGGTAACAGGATACACCAGGGCTTAACAACCACAAACTTTTAAATAACTGATCTGAACCTTGCCCAAGCCAGCAATTACCTAAACTTGTTATAATCAATCACCAGAACTTATAACCAAGGTAAAAGGAAGTGACTATGCTTTATTTTATTTTTTAAAAAACTTTCCAGTCTTGTGAGTATCCAGATGTCATAAAAGAATAAGTACATGGATGCCAAGATTCTGACAAGGTCTAGTGTCAGTGGTATAGTCTTCAGTAAGGCAGTAAGAGGATGGGTCTAATAGGCTAATAGGAGGTCATAAAGTCAATGAAGGTGTCAGTCACAGGAAGAGTGAGCACCAGTGAGCCTGCTTCTTCCTTTCTTTTGGTCATGACGTAAAGTAGCTTGGCTTTGCTACATTTCTGCCACGATTTCCTGTCTCATTACAGGTCCAAAAGTGATGTGGTCAAACAAATTGAAACTAACATACTGTGAGCCCAAATAAACCTGTTTGTTAAGCTGAGCAACTCAGGGATCTGTAATGACAGAAAATGAATGTGAATGGCTGCAGAGGTTCTAAAAGGAGCACATGGTACTTCTTCCCAAGTGAAGTTTAAAAAAGATTTTTAAAATTATTATTATTGCTTTTTAAAGACAGGGTCTCTATACAGTTCTGGTACTCACTATGTAGACCAGGATGGTCTTGAACTCACAGGCATCTGCTTGCCTCTGCCTCTCAAGTACTGGGATTAAAGGTGTATAGTGCATTACACCACACCTTTTGAAATTTTAATTTTTAATGACAAAATTTCATAAAAAAGAAAACTTCATCCATGCGTCTACCCACCCACCCACCCATCCATTATCAAACATTCATGAAGTGCAAAATATGGGCCCAACCCTCACTCTTGTCTCCTCTTCCTTTTTTTTTTTATTGCGAAAAGAAGAAAAAAAAACATAAACAAAAAACAAGTTTCCACCTCCTCCCAGCCTCCCATTTCCCTTCCCCTCCTCCCACCCTTCTCCCCCTCCTCCCACCCTTCTCCCCCTCCTCCCACCCTTCTCCCCCTCCCTCCACTCCTCTCCCCCTCCCTCTCCAGTCCACAGAGCAGTCCGGGTTCCCTGCCCTGTGTTAAGTCCTAGGTCCTCTCCGTCCATATCTAGGAAGGTCAAGAAGACTTGGTGTTCAAGGGGATGTTGCTAGGCTGACAAGATAAAGTCACGAGAATTGTTTTTTATACTTCGGGAATGTGTGAGACCTATGCTGAGGAATGAGGGAGTTGTTAGGCCTGCTCTGTGATCTAATTCCCTAGAGATGAAGTTTTCTTCTTAAAATCAGTTCTTGGCATTACTTATTACTTTCCTGCCACTGGGTCAAGGAAAACTACTTTAAGTTTCTACAGCTAACAGTCGAAGGCATGAGGCTGTCAGAGTGTGCTGAAAAATTGAAAAGAGAAAATATTCCATTTCCTCCACCTTTGTGAATTTATACTGGCAATCCAGTGTGATGGCCAGAGTGAATCTTGACATTCCTGGAGGATTGCCTCTGTAATCTAAGCATAAATACTTCCTATCCAGTAAGAAATATTTTATTATTTTTTTGCTTTGTATCTAACAACTGTCTGTGGAAGTACTGAGGGAAATGGAACAAACAGACTCTCATATTGCTTGGGAACATATCAAGCTACCTAATATTAATAGCTTTGGGGGGAATAAAGATAAGAAAGCACTCTTTGTAAATATCTTTATTGATATATAATTCACATACCATAAACTCATCTGTGTAAAGTGTGCAATCCAATGGCTTTAGGCATATATCAAGCTATATGCTTAGCTACAAGCTTTAGAAATTTCTCGTGAATGAAAAAGAAAACCACACATTCTTTACCATCACTTTCAGTTTTCCCATGCTCCCAGATCTAGGCAAGCACTAATCCACTTTCATATATGCAAATTTGACTGTGTATATTTTATATAAATTTCTAACCACAATCACATAGCATGGGTATCATGTGTTGTTTTGTGATTGGCTTCTTATATTTAACATTGTGCTTTCAAATCACATTCATGTGTTTAACATGTGCTTAGACATTACTTCTCATAGCTGAATGTTCTGGCTAGTGTTATGCCAACTTGACATAAGCTAGAGTTATTTCTGAAGAGGATCCTTCAACTTAGCAAAAGGCCTACATATAGTTATCTGTAGGCAAGTTGGTAGAGCTTTTTCTCAACTATTGATTAACGTGGAAGGAACCAGACAATTGTGGGTGGTGCCATCTTTGAATAGGTGGTACTGGATTGCTATAAGAAAGCAGGCTGAATAAGCTGGTAGGAGCAAGCCAGAAAATATCACTTCCCTCAGTGATCTGCATCAGTTTCTGTCTTGATTCCCCTGAATGACAAATTGCAAGTTAGAAAATAAGCTAAGCTCTTTTCTCTCCAAGTTACTTTTGGTCATAGCATTTTATCACAGCAACAGAAACCCTAAGACACTGAATAACTTTTCTTTGTATAGATATACAACATTTTATTTTTACATTCATCAAGATGGACAGCTTGGCTATTTTCACTATTTGGTTACAACAAATAAGCACTACGATGAAAATTTTTATGCAAGTTTTTATATAAACATATTTAAGTTCCATTTAATGTATGTTTAAGGTCAGAACTGATAGGTGGCATGGCAGTTCTATGTAGTTGGAGAACTCCCCCACTGCTATGTAATCATGCCATTTTATACACCTACTAAGAATATATTAACTTTTACCATGTCACTATTCTCTCATCAACACTTGTTGCTATTGATCTGTTCTATTATAGTCCTCCTATTGTGTGTGAAATGGTAGTTTATGACTTGCATTTGCATCTATAATAATAATCACTCAAGAAATGTTCACATCGCACCTATGTGACAATGTACATAGTCAACTAATTCCTAGGAATGAGTATATTTAACTAATTCCTAGGAAGGCTGCTAAATTTTCAAAGAACAGTCTTACTCATCCCCAGTCATTATGGGACGAAATTACATTTCATAATAAAATCTCTGGATTTGGAGCTAAAAGTTATCATTATTTTACACAGTTAAATCCTTTGTAAGTCAAAGGCTTAGCTCTATTCAGTGATTATATTTTATTAAGGATAAAGATGGTAAGTATTGGAGAAAAATTACTAGTGCACTCATTTGACAAATTGAGTAAGTTGCTTATCTTCTCAGAGACCCAGCTTTTTTTTCTATAAAAGAATGTTAATACTACTATGTAATGTATGCTTCTGGGTGAGGTCCAAACAATATTTTTCTTATATAAATGGTAATACCTGGTTCATGTGAATGTTTTCTTAATTACAATAATTTTAAAAAGTATTTTCTCCACATGAGGGAATTATTAAATATTTTGATTAGTTGTTCTCCAACTCTACAAAAGAAGGAAAAATGTCTCTGAAGCATATTAGAGCTATTAGAAATAGCCAACTCTGAAATAGTCTGTTAAAGGAGGTGATATATCATTCTCAGAATGCGATTCTAGATTCTGCCTAGAAGTCTTTAATGGTTGGGAAGATGTGCAGCATTCTACCAAGTTAACTACCATTCTACTAAAGGGTGGAAGTGGCATCCATTTCCCTCAACCTAATAATTCTTTGTTGTAAACTGAAGGTCTTTGGATTCCCTGGCAACCCACAAAATATAACTCTTCGGCCTTGGATTTCTTAGCCTTGACTTTAGAGATGATACTTGACAAAACTACACAGGAAAACCTTGTTCCCTGTGCTGTTTGTATTTGCTGTCCCTTCATCCTGTCTGGTGCCCTATGGAAAGCCTGTTCCTTTACGCTGCCTTTTGTTGACAGATGGTCTCTTGGCAGAGAACCGCCCTGTCCTCCCATTCACAACAGAATCCCATATACTAGCCTTCTCTCTTGATACTACCCCAATTCATCTAACCTCACATTAGTTTTACTATATATGCCTGGCTGGTCTGAAACTAAGTAGAACAGAGTGGACTCTGGTTCCTTGCCCTACAGGCACTATCAGAAGTTGGGCTTCCTCTCCTGGCATGGGCCTCACTTCCACAAGTTCTGTACCATCCAGCACATCTTTGCAGACAGGACACTTTGCCAAATTCTTAATTAAAGCCTTCTAAATTAAGCTTTTTGTCAGTAAGGTTTAATGACTGGTTCTTCAATCTTATTGCTTATGACAGATTCATTTAAATTTTTATCTCTTCTTAGCTTAACTTCAGTAGGTCATATGCATTTAAAAATTTATATATTCCTTTTAATGTTTTTCTGTTTAGTAGAAATGTGAGTTTTTAAATGTAAATTTTTATAATCCTCTGGATTTGATTAATATCTGTTGGAATGTCTGCCCTTTAGTCTTTGTTATTGAGTTGGGTCCCTCTTTTCTATCTTTTGGTTGCTTTGTGTAAGTGTTTAATAAATTTGTTAACTTTTTCAAAGAACCTACTTTTCACTTTATGGTTTTACAGGTATTTTCTATTTCGTCGATTTCTGCCCTTGTCTTAATTATTTCCTTCTACCTACTAGTTTTGACTTTGGTTTCTTTTGCTTTTCCAAGGATCTGAGATTCCTCCCAAAGTTATTATTTGATATCTTGCTGATTTTATAACATGGATAGTTAGAGCAATAAACTGCTCCCTCAAGACTGACTGACTTATTTTAATATGGTGTTTTGATTTTCTTTTTGCCATAAGAACTTTCCATTTATTTCTTATTTTCTGTGGTTTCCCAATTATTACTCCTTTGTATCCTTTTTATGTATACTTGGGGTTTAAACAGTAATATGGAATGGGGTGTTTCTTTTCTGGTCCTATCTGTTTGGTGTTCTGTATGCCTCTTCCAACTGGATAGGTATTATATTGCTTCATTTTACATCAACTTAAAACAAACTAGAGTCATTCGGGAAGATGGAATCTCAATTGAGATTGGCCTTTGGGTAACCTTGTGGTGCATTTTCTTGATTAGTGATTGATGGGTGAGGCCCCAGCTCACTGAGGGGGTGCCACCATTAAGCTGGTGGTCTTGTGGTTTAAGAAAGCAGATTGAGCATATCATGAAGAAAAAAACCAGTAAGCAGCTGCAGTCCCACATGGCTTCAGCTTTAGCTCCTACCTCCGTATTCTTGCCTTGAGTTCCCAGGCTGATTTCCCTTAATGATGAACTACAACAGTAAACTAAAACAAACCCTTTCCTCCCCAAGTTCCTTTTTGATCATGGTGTTTATTTATCACGACCAAAGCAAATTTATGACAGTCATGATCTCATGATGTGAAACATTTTTATTTTATTTTTTAAAAAAGAAAAACTATCTTTTTCCACTTCATATATCAATCCCTTTTCCCACTTCCTTCGCTCCTCCCATTTCCTCCACCTTCACCCTACTCTATTCCCCGCCCCCAATCCACTCCTCAGAAAGGATAAGGCACATTGCTTTGGGGAAGGTCCAAAGGCCCTTCCTATTATATCTAGGCTGAGCAAGGTAGACATCAAAGAGAAGGGGTTCCGAAAAAGCCAGTACAAGCAGTAGGGATAAATCCTGGTGCCACTGCCACTGGCCCCTCAGTCTGCCCCAGCCACACAACTGTCACCCACATTCAGAGGGTCAAGATTGGTCATATGCTGGTTCCTTCCCTGTCTGGCTGGAAACAATGAGCTCCCATTAGCTCAGGTAAGTTAATTCAGCAGGTACCCCCATCATGGTCTTGACTTCTTTGCTCATATTCTCTCTCCTCCCACTCTTCAACTGGCCTTTGGAAGCTCAGACCAGTGCTTCACTGCAGATCTCTGCCTCTGTTTCCACATGTTGCTGGATGAAAGTTCTATGGTGAAATTTAAGATATTCATCAGTCGGACTACAGGGCAAGGCTTGGGAACCCTCTCCTCTATTGCTTAGGATCTTAGCTAGGGTCATCCTTGTAGATTCCTGGGAATTTTTCTACTTCCAGGTTTCTTACTAGCACCACAATGGCTCCCTCAATCAAAATATCTCTTTCCTTACTCTCATCTCTGTCCTTCATCCATCTCAACTATCCTGTTCCCTCAAGTTCATCTTAACACTCCCTTCTCCCCTCCTCCTCCCCTTCTGCCCTTTCTTCTCTGCCCACCCACATGTTCCCAATTTTGTCAAGCTATCTTGTCTATTTTCTCTTTCGAGGTAGATCTATATATGTTTTTCTTAGGGTTCACCTTTTTACTTAGCTTCTCTGGGGTCATGGACTACAGGCTCATTATCCTTTGCTTTATAGCTAATATCCACTTATGAGTGAATACATAGCATGTTCATCTTTCTGTGTCTGAATTACCTCACCCAGGATGTTTTTTTGTAATTCTATCCATTTGCACAAAAATTTCAAGATGTCAATGATTTTTACCATTATGTAAATATACCACATTTTCTTTATCCATTCATCAGTTGAGGGTCATCTAGGTTGTTTCCAGGCTCTGGCTATTGTAATGCTGCTATGAACATAGCTGAACAAATGTCCTTGAAATATGGTTGTACATTTTTGGGTATATTCCCAAGAGTGGTATTGATGGTTTCTGAGGTAGGTTGATTCCCAATTTTCTAAGAAACCACTATACTGATTTCCAGAGTGGTTGCACAAGTTTGCATTCCCACCAGCAATGAAGGGGTGTTCTCCTTACTCCACATCTTCTCCAGCATAAATATCATTGATGTTTTTGATCTTAGTCATTCTGACTGGTGTAAGATGGTACCTCAGAGTCATTTTGATTTGTATTTCCCTGATGGCTAAGGCTGTTGAACATTTCCTTAAGTGTCTTTTGACCATCTGAGATTCTTTTGTTAAGAATTCACTGTTTAGGTTTGTACCCTATTTTTAATTGGATAATTTGGAATTTTGATGTCTAATTTTTTGAGTTCTTTATATATTTTGGATATCAGTCCTCTGTCTGTTGTGGGGTTGGTGAAGATCTTTTCCCTTTCAGTAGGCTACCGTTTTGTCTTATTGACTGTATCCTTTGCTTTACAGAAGATTCTCAGTTTCAGGAGGTCCAATTTATTAATTTTTCCTCTCAGTGTCTATGATAATGGGGTTATATTTAGGAAGTAGTCTCCTGTGCCAATGCATTCAAATGTACTTTCCACTTTCTCTTCTATGAAGCTCAATGCAGTTGGTTTTATGTTGAGGACTGTAATCCATTTAAACTTGAGTTTTATGCACAGGGATAGATATGGAACTATTTTTATTCTTATACATGTTGAAATCCAGTTATGACAGCATCATTTGTTGAATATGCATGCCAGATAACAGTTTAAAAAATAAAGATACCCTTGCCCAACTGTTAGTATATATTTTGCCCTTCCTTAAAGTCTTTGAACTTTAAATGAATTTTGAAAAGCAACTGTGTAATTCCTATGCTGATCACTTCATATATGATATTAGACTTGTGTGTAAAGCCTATATAAAGTGGGAATCCTAATGACACAGGCTGTCATAAACTAGTGCATTGTGTGGACCCAAAGTAAAAAATAAGTGAGGCTAAGAAGTCATTACTATGGTAAAAGAAATATAAAATTATGGTTGTTCATCCTTAGTCATCAGAGAAATGCAAATCAAAACAACTCTGAGATTCCATCTTACACCTGTGAGAATGGCCAAGAGCAAAAACTCTGATGACAACTTGTGCTGGAGAGGTTGTGGGGAAAAGGGAACACTTCTGCATTGCTGGTGAGAATGCAAGATGGTACAGCCCCTTTGGATGTCAGCGTGGCAATTTCTCAGAAAATTAGGAAACAACCTTCCTCAAGACCCAGTAATACCACTTTTGGGTATATATCCAAAAGATGCTCAATCGTGCCATAAGGACATGTGTTCAACTATGTTCATAGCAGCATTGTTTGTCATAGCCAGAACCTGAAAACAACCTAAATGTCCCTCGACCGAAGACTGGGTAAGAAAAATGTGGTACATTTACACAATGGATTACTACACAACAGAAAAAAAATATAAACATCTTTAAATTTGCAGGAAAATGGATGAATCTAGAAAACATCATTTTGAGTGAAGTAACTGAGACCCAGGAAGACAATTATCACATGTACTCACTCATAAGTAGTTTCTAAACATAAAGCAATGAAAACCAGCCTACAAATCACAATCCAAGAGAACCTAGACAACAATGAGGGCCCTATGAGAGACATACATAGTTTTAATCTACATGGGAAGTAGAAAAAGACAAGATCTCCTGAGTAAATTGGGAGCATGGGTACCTTGCGAAAGAGTTGAAGGGGAGGGGAGAGACAGGGAGGGGGAGCACAGAAAAATGCACAGCTGAAAAAAATAATTAAAAAAACAAATACATGCACACAAATAAACAAATAACAGATGTAAAAAAAATAAAAAAAATGGTTGTGATCTCATAAACTGGCCAGCATTTCATTGGAATTCTTTTTATATACCCCTCCCACTGCGGATCTGGGATTTCAGGCACTTGCAAACATATTGGCCGTTTCCTTAGGTTCGGGGGGTCAGAACTTGGGTCTTCATGCTTGAGCAGCAAGTACTCTTATCCACTGAGCCATCTCCCCAGATCCCTCCTATCTCCCTATCTGGCGTTTGCTGAGACCCCTCTCAACTTCCTGAGTTCAAAAGGCAAATGAAGTAAGTTTTTACCTTGACCTTCTGAGCATTGGGACTAAAGGGAAACAGCAAAAACAAAAGAACAAAAACAAAACAAAAAAAAAACATACAAGTTTTAGAATAGCTACTAGTAAACAAATAGTTCTCAACAGATGGTAATTTTCTTCATATTATCATGAAATCAACAAATTCTATTTTAAGTGGGCTATTTTGCATTCAATTATCATCATTTACAAGCAAGAATTATAATTTACATGTACTCACTCATAAGTGGTTTTTAAACATAAAGCAAAGAACACCAGCCTACAAATCACTACCCCAGAGAACTTGAATAACAATGAGGACCCTAAGAGAGACATACATAGATCTAATCTACATGGGAAGTAGAAAAAGACAAGATCTCCTGAGTAAATTGGGAGCATGGAGACCTTGGGGGAGGGGAGAGGCAGGGAGGGATAGAGGGGCATTTAGGTTGTTCTCGGGTTCTGGCTATGACAAACAATGTTGCTATGAACATAGTTGAGCACATGACTTTGTGGCACGATTGAGCATCCTTTGGATATATATTCAAAAGTGGTATTACTGGGTATTGAGGAAGGTTGCTTCCTAGTTTTCTGAGAAATTGCCATACTGACATCCAAAGGGGCTATACCAGTTTGCCTTACCACCAGCAATGCAGAAGTGTTCCCTTTTCCCCACAACCTCTCCAGCACAAGTTGTCATCAGTGTTTTTGATTTTGGCCATTCTTACAGGTGTAAGATGGAATCTCAGAGTTGTTTGGATTTGTATTTCTCTGATGACTAAGGATGTTGAGCATTTCCTTAAGTGTCTTTTAGCCATTTTAGATTCCTCTATTGAGAGTTCTTTGTTTAGGTCTGTACTTCATTTTTTTTATTGGATTAATTGTTCTTTTGATGACCAATTTCTTGATCTTTTGGAGATCAGACTTCTGTCTGAGGTGGGGTTAGTGACAATCTTTTCCCATTCTGTAGGCTGTCGTTTTGTCTTGTTGACGGTGTCCTTTGATTTACAGAAGCCTTTCAGTTTCAGGAGGTCCCATTTATTAATTGTTTCTCTCAGTCTCTGTGCTACTGAGGTTACATTTAGGAAGTAGTCTCCTGTGCCAATGTGTTCAAGTGTATTTCCTACTTTCTCTTCATTAAGCGTTTAGGAACACACAGAGGATATGTTTTTCTTAAGTTACCTTATGTGAAGCTGTGAGGATGATTCTTGCAGAACCTAATCATTATACAAAAGCCTGATGTTCCTGTGCAAAGGCTCCTGTGAGAATTTAAACTATGTGATTTAGTGTTACATAGGCATGTGTGTGTTAATGAACTTAAAGATAAAATATACAGATTATGTTTATTCTACCTATTTTTAAATTTTCCATTATATTTATTTTGTGCTGGGGGATGTGTGTTTTCATTTTTTAAGCAAAAATATTTTACATTTTTTATACAATGTTGAGGCCAGAGGACAACTTGTGGAAATTGGCTGTCTCCTTCCAACCTGTGGAGTTCAGAAATTGAACTCAAGTTATCGCGTTTTGTGGCAAGTGCTTTGCACCCTGAGCCTTCTGGCAGGCTCAAAAGTGTACATATTTTAAAAGGTTCATTTTATTGATTTATTAGACTACTAATAAATGACAACTACATATTAATAAATATTGTATTTATCTGATGGGACTATATATGTGCCTATATATATATATATATATATATACATATATATATATAGTGTGTGTGTATTTATGCAATCCATCGTTGAGCACATGAACACTAGACTCTGAGATTCAAAGTTTTATATGTATTTTGTTTAAATATAAGTATGTTTGCTGTAGGAAATCCTACAGCCAGTAATTAGCCGCCCACTGGGGTGTAGCCTCTTATACTATTTATGCTGATGTAGAGCATGACTCCGGCCTCTTTTCAGGCTGTGAGATTCGGTTTCTGATCTATGTTCCAGCAGAGGATTCTGATTTGTGAGTCTACCCCTAAATAAATAACCATCTATTTTTCAATTCTGAGCTAGTATGGTATTTTTTTTTTCAGCGTCATTCTTCATATGTTAATAATGATTGGATCTAATTGATTTCTCCATGGATTTTCAAAATTTATCCTACTTCAGCTATGAAGAGTTTGTTTGGTTTATATACATATATATTGAGTACATAGTATTTGGGAGTTATTAAAACAGATAAAACATGCTTATTACATTTCAGGAAAAATTCATCTGTAGTTATATGCTTAAGAAATTTTTGGTGTTTTTTTTGATACAGCTTCTAATTGTCATACTTGCGTTATTTCATGAAGTTATCAATACAATCATCTCTAGTTTTCAGAGAATGTGGTAATACATATTGTAATAAGTAAATAGCATGCCATAGTCCTTTAACCTTGTAGTACCAGAGGAAATAAAAGAATAAAGCAAAGTGGTAAAACTGAGGTTCATTTTTGACAAATCTTTGAATGAAGATTGATTACATTTGCAAAAATGTAGCTCCAATCATAACCATGAATTTAATTATCTCCATTTCCTGAAAGCAGAAAAGATAATAATAATCACATTTGAACAGGAAGAGTCATGACTGACAGGACACATAAGCTATTCAGAAAATAGTTTAAGTGAAGTTGAAACCAGTCTGGGCATACGCTATTATTCTATTCACCATGGAGTTTTTCAGTCATAATTAATTGTAGAGGAAAGTGTTTGAAGAATACATCCTTTGAAAAAGTGACAGAGGAGAATGAACTCAAAAGAGAGTTGAAGATGATTCACATTATTGGAATATAAAATTCTTATGATCCTCAAAGACAGAATCTGATTCATTTCAAAGAGACCGTATGCTCCTGCAGCTGCGTTTTATTTGCTTAATTCATAAGTAGTACAGGCACGGGCTTCACACTTCATGAGGTGGTAACTGTGCTGTGCTCAGGTATTTTTGTGGTTCCAGAAATAATTTCTTGTCTGCTTCAAATGTTTTATGCTGAATGTTTAGATGCTTGGGTAAGCAAGAAAAATAGATTTTTCTATTCAAAATTACTGGGACATTAAGTAGAAAGAGGGAATGACTAAAATACACACGTTTCCTCCTTGCTATATCTATAGACATGACTCAAATTATTCACTTTAGTATGACTTGCCTGAAACTTTGTTCAAAGTTCAAATTAGATTTTATAATGTGATTAGGAACAGAAAAAAAGTAAAATACAGTTAATTTAGAGTCTATCCTAAAAAATGAAGAAACATCTAGGTAGCAGTGGTTAATTTTCATGAAAGTGAATATAGATGTCATAGTCCTGAGGTGTTTAATATAACACTCTAAATACTATCCTACCATCAACATCTTAGAACGTGCAATACTAACTACAGAAAATGTGATTAATATCTTTTATGCTTTTATAAAGTTCACACATAAGATGATCATAATGGAACAATCACAAAAAGAAAGTAAAGTAAAAGTACCACGCAATGATTCAAAATTATGCATCAATATGTAATAAATTATGCAATATAAGATATTATATATAATAATTAATAATCAACTAACATTTAAGTATTATATTTTAATCTGACATTATTTTGTATATAAAAACTTAATAGTGGTATTTCAGGATTTAAAGACCATGCCTGCCTGTTGTGCTATTTTTATATTTGTTAGCCTCATAAATCTCTTAGAAACTTCTAGGCAGAAAATATATTAATAAAATTTATGAAACTATGTAGGATTTAGCAACTTGGATCAAGACATAGAAAAAGAAAAGGATAATTTTTTGTATTTTTAAAATTTAATTAAAATAAATTATATCATTACCCCTTTCTTCTACCATTCCCATTTCCCTCACCCTCACTCCTGGTCCCTCTCAAATTGATTGGATCTCCTCTTCTTTGACAATTGTTACATAGACATATAAATTAGTAAAAATGTAAATACAATTCACTTTGTTCGTTCAGTGCTGCCTGCATGTATGTGTTTCTGGAGCACTGGGTACTGGATAACCAATCTTGGTACTCATCCCTGAGGAATACCAATTTCCCTCTGTTAACAATTGTTAATTGCCTGTAGCTCTTCATTTAGGAAGATTTCACTGTGAGATTTACCCTTTCTATATAGAATTGTCAGCTATTTCAATTATTCTTAAAGATGTAATTTTTCATATTGATCTGCTATTACAGGCTTTGGTTCGAGTTTGGGCATTAGGTTGCTATTTATTATTTTTATTATTTGACAATTTCATTAAAGCATATAATGAGCTTTACTCTTTTTCACACCATTCTCTTCTTAATCCCTGTTCCTTCTTCCACAGAAATCTTTCTTCTTCCCATTCTCAGGTTCTTCTGTGTTTTCCAACCCTTCTTCCTTGACGTTCCCTGAGCCTTGGAGGGAGTTTTATAAACAACCCACTTAAGGCTGCATACTACATTAAGACTTATTCTAGGCACTAAGGCACTAAGCACTATATATGGTGATAAGAAACTTCTCTGATGAAGGCTGATAGAACCATTAATCTATAGATATAAACATGAGCCATTAGGAGGCAGTTTAAACATATATACATTAACAGAATGATAGCAGTATAGTTCCTTCTGAAAGCCCATTGGCCTCTCTAACCATGGGATTTTGACCAAATTTATAGTACCAAATACTATTTTCCTTCTATAGAGTGGGCATTAAATTGTATCAGTAAGCAAATAATCACACTCATACCATACTGTTATTGCAGGAATGGACAAGTCTTGCCAGACCAGCATTATTGTAGATCAAAGTGTTCATGTTGGTTAAGGCTACTGATGACTTTTATCTCCCATCAGCCTGTATATAGCACCTTCCAGCAACTTGAAAACTTGCTGCAAGGGCCAGTGGTAATGGCATACACCTTTAATTCAAGTACTTAGGAGGAAAAGACAGGCAGAACTCTGAGTTTCAAGCTAGGCTGGGCTTCATAGTGCATTCCTTATACAGCCCGGGGAAACCAGCAACCTCTGCCAGAGCAGATCTTAGCCAGCGACCTCCACAAGAGCAGGTAAAGGGAGAGACCACAGAAGGAGCAGGTCAGAGACAGAGACCTCTGTAGGACTGGACGTAAATCAGCAAACTCTGAGGTAGCGGGCCTGAGCAAGTGACCTCCACTAAAGCAGATCTGAGCCAGCAACCTCCACCAGAATAGGCCTGAGGCAGGACCTCCACAGGACTCCATACAAGGGAGCAGGCCTAGAGGCAAAGAACTCTGTGGGAACTGGCACCTATCAGGGACCTCTGAGGGAGCAGGCCTGAGCCAGGGATATCTGTGGGAACAGGTCTGAGCCAGCAACCTCTGCTGAAGCAGGCTTGATTCACCTACCTCAACCAGAGCAGGCCTGAAGCAGTGACCTCCAAAAAAGCAGGCTTGAGCCAGTGACCTCCACTGGAGCAAGCCAGAGGCACTGGCTTACACAGGAGCAGGTACAAGGGAGTCACAGCTGAGGGAGCAGACCTGAGCCAGAGACCTCTGCAGTTCTGAGCATGAGTCAGGGACCTCCGAGTAAGCAGGCCTGTGCCAGAGACATTTGAAGGACCAGGTCCAAGTCAAAGAGCTCTGAAGGAGAAGGCCCAAGCCAGGGACATCTACAGAAACAGACCTTAGCCAGTGACCTCTGCTGGAGCAGGCCTGAACCAGTGACCTCTGCAAGAGCAGTACTGATGTGTGATTCCCCTCTGTATGCTGTGATTACCAATGATTTAAAAATGACTGTCTTGGGCCTGTGCAGGACAGAATAGAGCTAGATGGGAAAACTGAACTGAATGCTCGGAGAAAGAAGGCAGAGTTAGTGAGAAGCCATGTAGCCCCACCAGAGACAGTCACTGGAACTTTACTGGGTAAGCCACAGCCACATGGCTATACACAGATTAATGGAAATGGGTTAAATTAAGATGTAAGAGTTAGCCAATAAGAAGCTAGAGCTAATGGGTCAAGCACTGATTTAAATAATATAGTTTCTGTGTGGTTATTTTGGGGCAGAAAGCTGAGAACAAACAAGTGGCTCTCCTACAACACAGGATCAAGGCAGTAACCTCAGTGGGAGCAGGTCCAAGAAAGCAACCTCCATGGGAGCAGACCCAAATGACCTCCTATATTGCAAAGTGACCCCCAGGAGAGCTGAGTGACCTCCAGGAACACTGAGGGACCCCTGTGATGAATGAAAACATCATCTTGACTATAACATGAGGAGCAACAATCTGAGCCTTGGATGCACTGGCAACTGGAAGACTGATCACCAGAGACACAGCCCCAAAATACACTAATCAGAGAAAAAGATGGGTTGACAAGGAAAGAACATACACAACATCACAAAGAGTAGCATAACACCAATAAAATCTACTGGCCCTACAACAACAAGACTTGAACAACCAAATAGAGATGAAGCAGAAGAAATTGACCTAAGTATAAATTTATGGGAATCTTTGAGGTCCTTAAAGAGGAAATGAAAAATTACCTCAAAGAAATGGAAGAAAAGACAAACAAAAAAATGGAAGAAATCAACAAATCTCTTAAAGAAAAGAAAAAACAATCAAACAAATGAAAGAAACTATTCAATACTTGAAAAATGAAATAGAGACAATAAAAAACACTATCCAAAGGAAATATAGAAACAAAAATTATGAGAAAACTCTATTTGCTGATAATATAATAGTTTACATAAATGACCCCAAAAAATATACCAAAGAATTTCTGCAACTCATAAACACATTCAATCATGTAGTAGGATAAAAGATTAACTCAAAAAAATCAGTAGCCCTCCTGTACACAGGATGATAAATGGGCTGAGAAAGAAATCAGAGAATCATCACCTTTCACAGTAGCCACAAAAAAACATAAAATATCTTGGAGTAACTCTAACAGAGCAAGTGGAAGAGCTGTATGACAAGAACTTTAAATCTTTGAAGAAAGAAATTGAAGAAGACACCAGAAAATGGAAAGATCTCCCATGCCCATGGGTAGGTAGAATTAATATACAAAAAAAATATATAGCTCAATAAAAACAACAAAAAACACAGAGAAAAACACCTATATCTCTATCTATAATGGAAACTTGTGAAATTTCCTGCATGGATGTTAGCATGTCAACTGATGTTGTTACTTTGTGGGTCTTGTTTAGGCAACCATATTGTTGAGATTTAACAGGTGCAGTTCTCTGTCACATATAGAGGACACAATCTCCAATAGACCCTTCGGTCTTCTGGCTCTTACGGTATTTGTCTGTCCATTATGTTCCCTGAGCATTACTTGCAGAGGGTATGTATGTTCTAGCTATGTCCATTGAGGCTGAGCATCCCATAATCACTTATTATCTCCATTTTGACCAGATGCTCATTTTTTGAAATGGTCTTCATCTACTACAAAAAGAAGTTTCTTTAATGTGTGATGAGGACTACACCATTTATCTTTTTGTTCCATGTTATCCTAATTCTGGAAGCAACAGAGACTAGAAGTTAAATACTTAGGTCCTGTCATAATGTTGTTTAGGTTTTAAGTCTGGCTTAACCATTAGTGACCTAGCAAGCTCCCTAGAGTTTTCCATCAGTTTCCTTCCTTACCTCTTACATAAGAGTGATAACAAAACCTATCATGTTGGGTTACCATAAAGAACAAAAGAGATACTTATGTTGAATACTGAGAACAATGCTAAAAAATGTAGAAGGAACTGCATGGCATTTGCAATCGTCAGTACTCAGTTGTATGTTCTTCCCACGGGTTTAATCAAAACTCAGAAAATTGTAATTGAAGATTCTGTCAGCCTTAGGTTTAGGACTTGAGATAGGGAAGGGGTGTTGGTCTGACCACCAGATGGGTTTCACACAAGTGGCCGGTTATGAACAGCTCCAGCTGTATTTATTTATACATCAGAATAAGCATGATTTTTCCATAATAACAAACAAATTTCCCATTATTCAATATTATTCTCTGGCAAAAACAAAGGGACACATATGTTTTTTTTCCCAACTTTCACATCAAAACTTTTTTAAACCAAAAGTACTCATCATTTTGCCAACTTGGCCAAATACTGAGCCAGTACATCCTATTTTTACAAAACTAAAAGGTGATTGATGTAAGCACACATTTTCAAGAACAACAAACTTGTTCAAAACTTATTTACAAGCAAAGGACACTGTCACTAAGACAAAAAGGCAACCCACTGACTGCGAGAAGATCTTCACCAACCCCGCAACTGACAAATGTCTGATCTCCAAAATATATAAAGAACTCAAGAAACTAGACTGTAAAAGGCTAATCAACCCAATTATAAAATGGGGCACTGAGCTGAACAGAGAATTCTCAACAGAAGAAGTTCAAATGGCCAAAAGACACTTAAGGTCATGCTCAACTTTCTTAGCGATCAGGGAAATGCAAATCAAGACAACATTATGATACCATCTTACACCTGTCAGAATGGCTAAAATAAAAAACACCAGTGATGGCCTTTGCTGGAGAGGTTGTGGAGAAAGGGGTACACTCATCCATTGCTGGTGGGAATGCAAACTTGTGCAACCACTCTGGAAAGCAGTGTGGCAGTTACTCAGGAAATTCGGGATCAAAATACCCCTGGACCCAGCAATACCACTCTTGGGAATATACCCAAGAGAGGCCCTATCATACACCAAAAGTATATGCTCAACTATGTTCATAGCAGCATTGTTTGTAATAGCCAGAACCTGGAAACAACCTAGATGCCCTTCAATGGAAGAATGGATGAAGAAAGTATGGAATATATACATATTAGAGTATTACTCAGCAGTAAAAAACAAGGACTTTTGAATTTTGCATACAAATGGATGGAAATAGAAAACACTATCCTGAGTGAGGTAAGCCAGACCCAAAAAGAGGAACATGGGATGTACTCAGTCATATTTGGTTTCTAGCCATAAATAACGGACATTGAGCCTATAATTCGCTATCCTAGAGAAGCTAAATAAGAAGGTGAATCCAACGACAAACATATAGGCATCCTCCTGATTATTAACCTTCATCAGGTGATGAAAGGAGACAGAGACAGAGACCCACATTGGAGCACCGGACAGAAATCTCAAGGTCCAAATCAGGAGCAGAAGGAGAGGGAGCACGAGCAAGGAACTCAGGACCGCGAGGGGTGCACCCACAAACTGAGACAATGGGGATGTTCTATCGGGAACCCACCAAGGCCAGCTGGCCTGGGTCTGAAAAAGCATGGGATAAAACCGGACTCGCTGAACATAGTGGACAATGAGGACTACTGAGAACTCAAGAACAATGGCAATGGGTTTTTGATCCTACTGCAAGTTCTGGCTTTGGGGGAGCCTAGGCAGTTTGGACGCTCACCTTACTAAACCTGGATGGAGGTGGGTGGTCCTTGGACTTCCCACACGTTAGGGAACCTTGATTGCTCTTCGAGCTGATGAGGGAGAGGGACTTGATCGGGGGAGGGGGAGGGAAATGGGAGGCGGTGGCGGGGAGGAGGCAGAAATCCTTAATAAATAAATAAATTTTAAAATAACTTATTTACAGAAATGGGGGTGATATGCCTCCAATCCTGTCCACACTTAATCAGAGCAGCTCCTGGGGTCTGGAGTGATAACTGTCATTTCCCAGACAAGGAACCTAGGAAGCATCAGCTCCCAAAGAATTTTAGGGGAAAATATTGTAGAGAAGATGGGGTTTCCAGGAATGAGCACAACTGTCCCATACATGTTTGACAAAATAACAGTAACAAGAGAATCAACAATGTTATAAGAGAGAATGCAGTATGTGCAGTCCCCGCAGTGTTCTGTCCTGTGCTGAAGTCCACTGGTCCTTGCTGAGTGAGACTGTCCCCATGGGCTTTTACCTCATCTGGATCCACTGGACAAGCACTCATATACTGGTCTGAAAGTAGGCCACACGGTTCCCAACAAGATTCATTATTCAGTTCAGAGGCAATGTCTCTAAGAATCTCTCTTTGCATCATAGATTTATACACATATTTAATTAAATGCTGCCCAGAAGACACTATTTTCTGATAGTTTAACAATCATTTGATACAATATATGTTTGGTAAGAGATTCAAAAGTTGGACTATTTCCTCATACATAATGAGGCTCCAGGCTCAAAGAATTGCTTTCAATGTCCCAAGTACACAGACTTTGTTAGTCTGCATCTCTGTATCTCCTATTCTTGTTTATGATGCCCTCCATCAAGAGGTAACTACTACTTATCCTTTAAGATACAGTTAAGACACTGTCTCCTCTAAGAAGTCTTTGCTAACAGGATGCTACACTATCTCAACCTACCAGCCAGCCCTGTATTAATGTGAGTGGACTAGTTTTCACTGTGCTTCTTCTGGGCCTCTCTGTACGCCCTTGCCATTGCGCATGTCCACTATCTTGCCTCCTTCTTTCACCGACCATATAAAGTCTTTCAGTATAAGAACGATAACTTCCCTCTTTATCCCCTGCATATGGACCAATTGTGTTGTAGAACAAGGTAAAAGTTCAAGAAACATTTGTGAATAAAGGAACAAACATGTCTGCAAACACAGCGACCCTCCATCATTTGGAGTGTGTACCATGGAGCAAACGAAAGAAGGCTAAAATATGACCACTAAGCTAAAGAATGAATAATCTAATAAGCACAACAGAACACAAATGCATATAATTATGTGAAAAGCAGTGCATCAGCAATTACTGCAATAAACTGTGCCATAAACAACTTCATAATCTTAATGATCTGAAATAGCAAATAGTTTTTTCCACTCTGAGTTCCTCTGCTCTCTTACTCAGCTTTGGGCTTAGTTCCAGACTGCATGCTGGCCTCGGGTTTCCTTTCCTAGCAGTTTGCTAAGGCAACTTTCTCATGGTTCATCACTGAAACAAAATCGGCAAGCAAACCATGAATTCACATTTAGCTTTCTGCTCATGTTCCGCTGGTTAAGCCAAGTCACACATGACGGGGAATAAAGAGCACCAAAAAGAAGGGCAGTGTGCTGCCCCACTGTGGGAAAGGTAGGAAGTGAATTCAGGTTAAGGCTTAGATATCACACTGTACAGTTGACTGGCCATTTGAAGTGCTAGAAGATGCCACTAGTTTCCTTGAATGGAAAAAAAAAGACTGCAATGAAAAAGAATAGTCTGGGAAGAGATTTCAAATAAAACAACTCTCTAGCTATTCCACGGAAAATAAAATATATAGTTTGGATAAAGGAAACGCAGTAGCATTCCAGAGAGGAAAAACTAAAACAAATGGTGGCATGGCAGGGAGAGAATGCAGATCAGTGTGCTTAAGAATCGATGAACTCGCTATTCAAATGTAGATGGTGAGTCAGGAGGGGTATGCAGCAGAACTCAAATCTACCTTCCAAAAAGAACTTAGAAAACACTTCCAGAAGCAAGCTCTGAGTTGAGCAAGGCAGTTCATTGTCCATCTGAATTGTCAGACAAAGACTGAGGTTTATTTTCAGTATTCAAGACAAGCACAAAAAATACGTCACCTAGGGCGCTGGGTCCGAATCCGAACCGGGAGGACAAAGGGGCGGCCGGTAGCTCCTTTGTTCCCATAGCCTGCCCGCAGCGAGCAGGGTGGGCCCCTTGTTCGCGAGCTAACCAAGCAGCGCAGAGTTTTGATCTGGGCACCAAGTGAAACATCATTGTGGTGAGTGAGTGCTGCGGCAGCTGGGAACATACCTCAGCCCGCCCACACTTCCTGGCCATCCTACAGGGGCTATACTGCACAAACCGCCTCTCATCCTATCCCATTCAGCTTACATCCAGATCCCCACACCCCCTGTCTCCCTCCCTCCCTCCCTTCTTTGGGGCATAGCACCTCCCTCCTCAACCTGCTAGGGTGCTGGGACCGAACCCGAACCGGGAGGACAAAGGGGTGGCTGGTAGCTCCTTTGTTCCCATAGCCTGCCCGCAGCAAGCGGGGTGGGCCCTTTGTTCACGAGCTAACCAAGCAGCACGGAGTTTCGATCTGGGCACCGAGTGAAACCTCATTGTGGAGAAACATCTCTGGGGAGTGACATCACTGGGAAGGTACATCAGTGGGCAAGAAGACCTGATCCTGTAAAAGAAGATCCAAAGGGGAGTATTGGAAGGAAGAGATGGGCAGACGCCAATGCAGGAATTCTCCCCACAATCTGAAAAACAACACGAAACCACCAGAAGCCAGTGACCCCACAACAGGAGGACATGAACACCTTAATCAAGAAGAAGTAGAAAAAACTGACTTCATGAAAGTGATTGACACCCTTAAACAGCATATAAAAAACGCCCTCATAGAAATGGATGAGAAGCATAATAGAAAGTTCGAGGAATTGAGTAAATCAGTGAATGATACCCTAGGAAACCAAGGAAAAACAATCAAGCAGATAAAGGAAACAGTTCATGACTTGAAAACTGAAATGGAGGGAAAGAAGAAAACACAAACAGAGGGCCGGCTGGACATGGAAAATCTAGGTAAATGAATAGAGACTACAGAATCAAGTATACCCAGCAGAATACAAGAGATAGAAGAAAGAATCTCAGATTCTGAGGATAACATAGAGAAAATAAACACTCTGATCAAAGAAAATAGCAAGTCCAACAAACTCTCATCACAAAACATTCAGGAAATATGGGACACAATAAAAAGACCAAACCTAAGAATAATTGGAAAAGAAGAAGGAGAAGAAGTGCAGCTCAACGGTACAGAAAATATACTTAATAAAATTATAGAAGAAAACTTTCCCAACCTGAAGACAGATGTACCTATGAAGGTTCAAGAAGCATACAGAACACCAAATAGGCTGGATCAAAAGAAAACATCCCCTCGCCATATAATAATCAAAACACAAAATATACAGAATAAAGAAAGAATATTAAGAGCCGCAAAGGAAAAAGGCCAAGTTACTTATAAAGGTAAACCTATCAGACTTACACCTGACTTCTCTATGGAAACCATGAAAGCCAGAAGGTCCTGGATAGATGTTCTCCAAAAACTAAGAGACCACGGATGCAAGCCCAGACTACTATACCCAGCCAAACTTTCGTTCACTATAAATGGAGAAAACAAAATTTTCCAGGATAAAAACAAATTTAAACAATACATAGCCACAAATCCAGCCTTACAGAAAATAATAGAAGGAAAATCACTAAACAAGGAGTCCAACAATGACCACAATAACTCAGACATCTAGAGACTCTTCAGCAGCGCAAATCAAAGAAGGAAAACACACAAACCCTACTACTAAAAAAGTGACCGGAGTTAACAACCACTGGTCATTAATATCACTTAATATCAATGGGCTCAACTCACCTATAAAAAGGCACAGGCTAAGAGATTGGATAAGAAAACAGGATCCAACATTCTGCTGTCTACAAGAAACACACGTCAACCACAAAGACAGGCACCTACTCAGAGTAAAGGGCTGGGAAAAGGCTTATCAAGCAAATGGACCTAAGAAACAAGCAGGTGTGGCCATACTAATTTCTAACAAAGTTGACTTCAAACTTAAATCAATCAGAAGAGATGGAGAGGGATATTTTATACTCATAACAGGAACAATTCATCAGGAAGAAGTCTCAATCCTGAATATCTATGCCCCTAATATAAAAGCACCCACGTACGTAAAAGAAACATTACTAAAACTCAAGGCAGCCATCAAACCGCACACACTAATAGTAGGAGACTTCAACACTCCTCTCTCACCAATGGACAGGTCAATCAGACAGAATCCTAACAGAGAAATAAGAGAATTAATGGAGGTAATGAAGCAAATGGACTTAACAGACATCTATAGATTATTCCACCCAAAGAGGAAAGAATATACCTTCTTCTAAGCAGCTCATGGAACCTTCTCGAAAATTGACCACATACTTGGTAACAAAGCTAACTTACACAGTTACAAAAAAATATTAGTAACCACCTGTGTCTTATAAGATCACCATGGATTAAAGTTAGAATTCAACAACAATGCTACCCCCAGAAAGCCTACAAACTCATGGAAACTGAACAGTCAACTACTGAACCATACCTGGCTTAAGGAAGAAATAAAGAAAGAAATTAAAGTCTTCCTTGAATTCAATGAAAATAAAGAAACAACATACTCGAACTTATGGGACACTATGAAAGCAGTCCAGAGAGGAAAGTTCATAGCACTAAGTGCCCACCTAAAGAAAACAGAGAAAGCACATACTGGAGATTTAACAGCCCACTTGAAAGCTCTATAAAGAAAAGAAGCAGACTCACCTAGGAGGAGTAGAAGACTGGAAATAATCAAATTGAGGGCTGAAATCAACAAAATAGAAACACAGAAAACAATCCAAAGAATCAATGAAACAAAAAGCTGGTTCCTGGAGAAAATCAACAAGATTGATAAACCCCTATCCAAACTAATCAAACGACAGAGAGAGAACACGCAAATTAATAAGATCAGAAATGAAAAGGGGGACATAACCACAGACACAGAGGAAATTCAGAGAGTCATTAGATCTTACTACAAAAGCCTGTATGCCACAAAACTGGAAAATATAAAAGAAATGGATGCTTTTTTAGATAAATACCATTTACCAAAACTAAACCAGGACCAGGTGAACAATCTAAACAGACCTGTCAGTCGCGAAGAATTAGAAGCTGTTATCAAAAACCTCCCTACCAAAAAAAGCCCAGGACGAGATGGTTTCAATGCAGAATTCTACCAGAACTTCCAAGAAGACCTAATACCTATACTCCTTAATGTATTCCACAGTATAGAAACAGAAGGGTCATTACCAAATTCCTTTTATGAAGCCACAATTACTCTGATACCAAAACTACTCAAAGACTCAACCAGGAAAGAGAACTACAGGCCAATCTCACTCATGAATATCGACGCAAAAATCCTCAACAAAATACTGGCAAATCGAATCCAAGAACACATCCGAAAAATTATCCATTATGATCAAGTAGGCTTCATTCCTGAGATGCAGGGCTGGTTCAACATACGAAAATCTATCAATGTAATCCAGCATATAAATAAACTGAAAGAAAAAAAACCATATGATCATTTCATTAGATGCTGAAAAAGCATTTGACAAAATTCAACATCCATTTATGTTAAAAGTCTTGGAGAGATTAGGGATACAAGGGTCATACCTAAATATAATAAAAGCTATATACAGCAAGCCGACAGCTAACATCAAATTAAACGGAGAGAAACTCAAAGCCATCCCACTTAACTCAGGAACACGGCAAGGCTGTCCACTCTCGCCATACCTCTTCAATATAGTGCTTGAATTTCTAGCAATAGCAATAAGACAACATAATGGGATCAAGGGGATTTGAATTGGAAAGGAAGAAGTTAAACTTTCGTTATTTGCAGATGATATGATAGTGTACATAAGCGACCCCAAAAACTCCACCAAAGAACTCCTACAGCTGATAAACAGCTTTAGTAATGTGGCAGGATACAAGATCAACTCCAAAAAATCAGTCGCCCTCTTATACACAAAGGATATGGAAGCAGAGAGGGAAATCAGAGAAGCTTCACCATTCACGATAGCCACAAACAGCATAAAATATCTTGGGGTAAATCTAACCAAGGAAGTGAAAGATCTATTTGACAAGAACTTTAAGGCATTGAAGAAAGAAATTGAAGAGGATACCAAAAAATGGATGGACCTCCCTTGCTCTTGGATTGGGAGGATCAACATAGTAAAAATGGCAATTCTACCAAAGGCTATTTATAGATTCAATGCAATCCCCATCAAGATCCCATCAAAATTCTTCACAGATCTGGAGAAGACAATAATCAACTTTATATGGAAAAACAAAAAACCCAGGATAGCCAAAACAATCCTATACAATAAAGGATCTTCTGGAGGCATTACCATCCCTGACTTCAAACTCTATTACAGAGCTACAGTAATGAAAACAGTGTGGTACTGGCATAAAAACAGAGAAGTCGACCAATGGAATCGTATAGAAGACCCGGATTTTATCCCACAAACCTATGAACACCTGATTTTCGATAAAGGAGCTAAAAGTATACAATGGAAGAAAGAAAGCATCTTCAACAAATGGTGCTGGCACAACTGGATGTCAACCTGTAGAAGAATGAAAATAGACCCATATCTCTCACCGTGCAAAAAACTAAAGTCCAAATGGATTAAAGACCTCAATATCAGCCCGAACACACTGAACCTGATAGAAGAGAAAGTGGGAAATACCGTACAACAGATGGGCACAGGAGATCGCTTCCTATGTATAACCCCAGAAGCACAGACATTAAGGGCAACATTGAATAAATGAGACCTACTTAAACTGAGAAGCTTCTGTAAAGCAAAGGACATGGTCACTAAGACAAAAAGGCAACCGAATGACTGGGAGAAGATCTTCACCAACCCCGCAACAGACAAAGGTCTGATCTCCAAAATATATAGAGAACTCAAGAAACTAGACTTTAAAATGCTAATTAACCCAATTAAAAAATGGGGCACTGAACTGAACAGAGAATTCTCAACAGAAGAAGTTCAAATGGCCAAAAGACACTTAAGGTCGTGCTCAACTTCCTTAGCAATCAGGGAAATGCAAATCAAAACAACTTTGAGATATCATCTTACACCTGTCAGAATGGCTAAAGTCAAAAACACCAAGGATAACCTTTGCTGGAGAGGCTGTGGAGGAACGGGTACCCTCATCCATTGCTGGTGGGAATGCAATCTTGTGCAACCACTGTGGAAGTCAGTGTTTCGGTTTCTCAGGAAATTCGGGATCAACTTACCCCTGGACCCAGCAATACCACTCTTGGGAATATACCCAAGAGATGCTCTATCAAATGACAAAAGCATTTGTTCAACGATGTTCATAGCAGTATTATTTGTAATAGCCAGAACCTGGAAACAACCTAGATGCCCTTCAATGGAAGAATGGATGAAGAAAGTATGGAATATATACACGCTAGAGTACTACGCTGCGGTAAAAAACAATGACTTCTCGAATTTTGCATGCAAATGGATGGAAATAGAAAACACTATCCTGAGTGAGGTGTCCCAGACCCAAAAAGAGGAATATGGGATATACTCGCTCATAATTGGTTTCTAGCCATAAATAAGGGCCACGGAGTCTACAATGGGTGAACCTAAAGAAGCTAAGTAAGAAGGTGAACCCAAGGAAAAACATACAGTTATCCTCTTGGCTAAGGGAAGTAGACCAAATTGCCGGGGAGAAAATTGGGATCTTGGGGGTGGGGTGGGATGGGGGTAAGGGGAGATGGGGAGAGAAAAGGTAGAAGGGAAGGAGGGGGGACCTGGGGAAACAGGAGAATTGGGATAAAGGAAAGGTGGATAGGGGAGCACGGAACCACAATTCTTAGTTAAGGGAGCCACTTTAGGGTGGGCAAGAGACTTGACCCTAGAGGGGCTCCCAAGTGCCCAAGATGAGGTTCCCAGTTAGTTCCTTGGGCAGCTTAGGATTGGGAACCTGAAATGACCCTATCCTATAGAAATACTGACAAATATCTTGCATATCATCATAGAACCTTCATCTGGTGATGGATAGAGATAGAGACAGAGACCCACACAGGAGCACTGGACTGAGCTCCCAAGGTCCCAATGAGGAGCAGAAGGAGGGAGAACATGAGCAAAGAAGTCGGGACCACGAGGCGTGCACCCTCCCACTGAGACAGTGGAGCTGATCTACTGGGAGCTCACCAAGGCCAGCTGGACTGTGACCGAAAAAGCATGGGATAAAACCGGACTCTCTGAACATGGCGAACAATGAGGGCTGATGAGACACCAAGGACAATGGCAGGGGGTTTTGATCCTACTTAATGTGCTGGCTTTGTGGGAGCCTAGCCAGTTTGGATGTTCACCTTCCTAGATATGGACGGAGGGGGGAGGACCTAGGACTTACCACAGGGCAGGGAACCCGGACTGCTCTGTGGACTGGAGAGGGAGGGGGAGAGGAGTGGGGGGAGGGGGAGAAGGGTGGGAGGAGGGGGAGAAGGGTGGGAGGAGGGGAAGGGAAATGGGAGGCTGGGAGGTGGTGGAAACTTGTTTTTTTGTTTATTTTTTTTCTTCTTTTCTCAATAAAAAAAATTAAAAAAAATAGAACCAGCTTTATGAGAGGTTTTTTAATATGAAAAACAAAAACTCAACCCTCACTTTCATTTTTCTGTACAAGTCTCATACCAACTTTGTACTTTTAACCCCTGAAATCTCATAAGAATTTACTTTGAAACTACTTTTTCCATCCTCATCTCATGTAACTTAATTTCCAGATGCATTCATTTGTCTGGAGTGTAAGCAATGTGTGGACACTGATCATAAAGTGGATTGCTAAGTATCCAAACTGTTTATCCCAGAGTATGTTCATAGTGCCTTAGTGTTATTTTAATATTTTGGGTTTTTAATTTTTAATTAATTTTTGTTAAGTCTGTGCATTTAACGGAGACGTGCCCCATAGTCTTAGTGGGCATTTGAATACACAGTCCCTTGTTGGTAGTGCTATGTAGGAGGCTTCAGAGGTGTGGCCTTGCTGGAGGAAGTATGTCACTAGGGGATAGGCTTTGAGCACTTAAAGACTCCAGCCACTTCTGGTCTCTCTGACCAGTACTTATGGTTAAAGATGTGAGCTCTCCACTTCCAGCTCCTGTCACGTGCCTGATGTCTGCTGCCATGCTTCACTACCTTTTTAAAGGACTCTCAACCCTCTAGAACCATAAGCACAAATGAACTCTTTCTTCTCTAAGTTGCCTTGGTCATGCTGTTTTATCACAGTTACTTTTTCTCTAACTAATACATTAAGCATATGAAAAGTAACTACTACAATAAGCATATGAAATCATTGATGTCTATGTCATTTTCATATATTTGTCATAATACTTTGCTCAAAATTGTTCCCCATCATGTTGTAAGGAAGGAGCTGCTTATTTGTCCCGGATGCCCAGAACCAAAATAATCACACAGGAACTGTATTGATTAAATCACTGCTTGGTCCGTTAGGTCTAACTTCTTATTGGCTAACTCTTACATATTAATTTAACCCATCTCCATTAATCTGTGTATCACCACGAGGTCGTGGCCTACCAGCAAAGGTCCAGCACGTCTATCTCTGGCGGCAGATCCATGGTGTCCCCTCACTCCACCCTTTTTTATCCCAGCATACAGCCTAGCTTTCCCCACCTAGTTTTGTTCTTCCCTGACATAGGCTCAAAGAAGTTCTTTATTAACCATTGAAAGCAACACATAGACAGAAGAACCTCCCACACCCCACAATGGATCCTTTTCTATTCCCTGATAGTATCCCTTCAACATGATTTTTATTAACTGGCTAATAAAAATAAGCAGACACTGGAGAAATGAAAGCAGCAAAAAAAAAAAAACCTAGGTCATTCTAATATAATTTTTAGGCAGGAAGTCATAAAAATCTAAAGTAGTCATTGAAATGAGGGAAAAGACAGACACAAGCACCAAGCACTGCCTGCTCTGTGCCAGGAGCATCTACTATGCACATGTAGTCCCAAGACCTGGCCTTTGGTGACATTTCATCAGCATCTTAAATTAAATTGGCTATGGTAAGAATTTTACTAATTCTATGAAGCTATACTATCTTGTGACCGAGAGAACCAGTTGTTAAACATTTTATTCATTTATCATGGGTTGAAGGAAAAAGAAATGCCCTCTATATCCCTTTAATTCTTTTAAATTAATATTTAGCAATTTAAATGCTATTGCACATATGTTATCTATATTTTGCATATCACTCTTTGCAATGTGGATTTTCAAATTGGAATAATGTAGCTATGAGGAAACGACATAATGTATGAAAGAATAAAAGAGTTAATGTAAGTATATATTTAGCTTAGTTTTTTTTAAGATGGAGCATATCTTACAATGTCAATCAAATGACAATTTAGAAATTGTGATTGAGTTTTAGGAGACCACCTAATGATGGAGAAGATAAACAGATAAACAGCTAAGAGAATGTCTCCCACTCTGTCATCCTCCACCCCTTCTATCCCATGCCACCTGACAATTTGCCCTTGTAATGTGTATATTGTCACCTCAGAAGACGGAAACAATACTGCGGCCAAAGGACAGGCATGGCAGTGCACCATCAAATGAACACTAGCCTGACACAATGAAAAACACCTCCCTTTAATGTTTGCATCTCCTTTGGAACTGTATGATTCTATTACAGCTTTATAACCTCCTTGTTGAAATGTTAATGAAATGCTTTCCCGCATGCTTTCAAAGTCAGGATCCACTCAGTAAAAGCTTTACTGCTAAATGGTTGCATGGCATCAGCTGCGCTATTCTCCCAGGGTTTTGTGGACTCTGCTGCAATGTTTCCATCAAAGGGAACAATGCAGTCAGGTCTCCAAAGGACTGCTTTGGCCAGTGTTAAGTGGCAGAATGACAGCATTTTCCTTTGTGAGATGAAGGACGTGCACACTTAAAAGTCTTTAAGAACAGAAACACTGAGAGCATTGTCTGTAAAACCTTAAAATTAAACGCATGCTTTTTCTTTATTGGAAAGCATCTAGTTTCTGTAGAAGAAATTTTGTTGATGCCAGTTTCAAGGTTGCTGTTCTTTGTGCTTTTAAACCAAGGTCAAATGAGAGGCAGTTCAGAGGCCTTGAGATTGTCATTGACAAGAAAAATAGAAGCTTTATAGCTGCAGTACTAATTAATCAGTTCAAAAAGAAGAAATAAGAACAAAAACATGTATTTATGCATAAACACATATATATTCATGCATTTAACCCTGTCAACAGCTAATTGAAAATTTGCTTTTTGATCTTAGACTTGTCATCATATCCAGACAAACATAAGAAATGTTTAAATATATATTCTGGAATTAAATGAGCTTAGGGTTGAATGTAGTTTCTTTTACAGCACTTCTCCAAAACACTGTTGTAGAAAAGGTCGTCCTTCAGAAGATCTGCACTTTTAGAGTTCTTTCAGTTAAAATGTGAGTCTGAGGTCTAGTTCAGTGGTAGAGAACTTGCTTGGCATGTACGAGATGCTGGGTTCACTCTGTAATACAACAAAAATAAACTGTATTTTTATTGCTAATGTGTTTTTAAAATCATCTTACCACTATGTTTCCCTGGATCCCTACATTTCATAAGTAACTTAAGGAAAGAAATGTGCCAGGCAGTGGTGGCGCCTGCCTTTAATCCCAGCACTCCAGAGGCAGAGGCAGGCGAATCTCTGAGTTTGAAATCAACCTGGTCTACACAGTGAGTTCCGAGACAGCCAAAAATTCACACATACACACACAAAACAAAACAAAACAAAACAAAACCTATCTCTGAAAAAAAAAGAAGAGGAAGAAGGAGGAGGGGGAGGACAGGGAGGAGAAAGAGGAGGAGGAGAAAATGCTTTTTTACACATTTATTTTTATATTTATTTTTAAATTTACATACTGTATTTGAATCATATCCTTTCCCCTCCTCCAGCTCCTTCCAGATTTTCCCATCATCCTACCCACTCAGTTTCATGTTTTCTCTCTCTTTTTCTCAAAAGTAACCCAAAACAAAAGAACAAAAAAAGCAAAAAAAAACAAACAGAAAGACAAAACATAACAAAGCTAAAGGTGTACAAAATATAACAAGGAAAGTGGTTTGCCTTTGATAAGTACTCCTGAGCATGGGGCCTACCGTGGATTGTGGCTGATATACCTAGTGACACTCTGTTGAAATAAAATGATTTTCCCTTTCTCAGCAGGTATCAACTGACATTAGCTCCTTGGTTAGGAGGTAGGCCTTCCCCTGCTCTGTGCTGGGATTTATCTACCTTGAACTTGTGCAGATCCTGCAAATGTTGTACATCATCACTCAACCCTCATCAGAGAAGGTTATTCTTGCAGTAGATGGTAATTAACAAATAGACCTACAATATCTTGGACATCCGGGCCGAGAGTGAGAGAGACACTTTGGAGCAGTCTTAAAGCCTGTCTTTATCAAATCCCTCTTCTCAATGCTTAGGTGTCTCTGTAGAAGAGGAGTAATGCGCGACTCCAAGAAAACAGTATCTATCTAACACAAGAGGACTGATGGTACACATATGAACGTTAATCTTGAAGTGCAAAATAGAACAATGAACATCGGGATGACCCACATAGAAAACATGGTGCAAATGGTTAAATTCAGACCTTGTGTATGAAAATGCAGTTGCTTCAAAGTTACAGGATACTTATTCAGAGCTTTCCATAGCATGCATTTCATGAGCACTCACTATACACCAGTTGAGGAACAACACTACAGACAAAATTTATGTTTAGATCTTTTTGGAAGCAACAGTCATTGGACAGAGCTTATTTACAGTAGATTCACAGGGAAAACTTTGGGTTCATTTCTCATTTAAATATTTCACTATTTTTGAAAAGTTTGTTATTGTAAAGATGTTGGACCTCAGCTGATCTTTAGAAGCTGTTTTCAGGAAGAGATTGTATTTATTTGTTTAATAAGTAGCTTCAAATTCCTATAAGAAAGTGACTCTTTTGATTTCAAAAGACAGTGCTGGATGTGGTGGCACACACTTGTCACAGCACCACTCTGGAGTCTGAGGCACAGCTATGACTTTGAATCCAGCCTTGGATGGACACCGTGTTCAAAGTCAGCCTGGGTTACACAGCAAGACTACATCTCCAAAACAAAATTAATACAGTAGCATGTCTGGGGTGTTAGGAAACCAATTTTTTTTATTTATATACTTTAATGATTATTCATTCTTCAATATTTTCTGGAACCCAAGCTCAAAACAGAAATTATGCAAAGTTCTTTATATTATTATTGTACTTTATTCATTTAGTGTGTGTATGTGTGTTTGTGTGTGTGTGTGTGTGTGTCCATGGATTGCAGACATGTGAAAAACAGATGACAGGTTGCAGAAAGATTTGTCCTTACACCATGTAGGGGTGAGAGACTGAATTCAAATCATTAATCTGTCAGAAAATACCTTTACTCTCTGAGCCATCTTGCCTGATGGTTCATGTGTAAGGTTCTAAAGTTACAGCAATCACTAAAATGTCCACTGTTCCTCCACTAGTGCAATTTTGGATATCACAATAAGGGAGCTCAATCACTTTTCTAACATAAGAAACTATAAAAAAGCCAAAAACATAGAACTGGAGTTTAGGAAGCTTGCTAGAGAGGGGAGCTTCTAAATCAGTAGAGGAATGAAAGGAAATGATTAGCCAAGCTAAAGAAAAAATGAATGGAATTTCAAGTAGAAGGAAGAGAAATTGAATAGAAAAAGCAAAAGGGCTTTGGAGAGAAAAGAATTTGTTGAATTGTGTCTAGGCTTTAACATCTGAAGAACACTTGAGAGGAGCTGGCTCTAAAGGTACAAATGCTAAACCCTCAGCTCTCTGGTGAGTTCTGATAAAGCTCCAGGAACCAAATGGAAGTTACAAATCTCTGCTCAGCTTCAGTAATGAATCAGGTAAAGAGCTGGGGCTTGAAATCACCACTCTTACCCCTTTCTAGGCAATATAATGAGCATTACAAAGACTGGAGGGATGCTACCTAAACTTCAGACTACAGTGTGTCCGGCTAGGAACCTGAGCAGAAATGGCGATGGTCGTGGTGAAAATACTGTAATCTGGTATGAGAGGACACAATTCAACAAATTCTTCTCATTTTATTTTTATTTTCAAGACTGGATTGTATGTTGAGGATGTTTAGCAGCATTTCTGGATCCCACTCACTAATTAACAAAAACTTTCTTCCTCACGATGACAACCAAAACTGTCTGCAAATATTGCCTGCATCTTCTGAGAGGCAATAATCACCCCTTTTTTTGAGAATTACAATTAAGAGAATTTCTGGCCTTAGTTCTGTATTAGAATCACCCAAGAAACATTTAAATCACATTAATGCTCTATATTCATCATCTGTTTACTAGGTTACAATCTCAGAAAATAAAATCACATGTTTTTCTAGAGAGAACTGTGGATACGGATTGTATTGAGTGGTGGTGCACACCTTTAATCCCAGCACAAGGGAAGCAGAGGCTGGTGGATCTCTGTGAATTCGAGGCCACTGGTCGACAGAGCTAGGTCCAGGACAGCCAGGACTACGCAGAGAAACCCTCTCTGCAAAAAGAAGAAAAGGTAAAACTATCGAGAAATATTAGACATTCTTAGTTGCATGAAAATATTTTAGACGTTAAAAGAAAATATGTTGTTCAGTTAAGCTCTGAACAACAGTGGGGCATGGTGATATATACCTATAATTCCAGTTGAGGCAGGAAGATCAAGATTAGAGTTCAACCTGGACTACATATAGATAACCTATCTCAAAAAAAAAGAGATAAAAATACCTTCCAAAAGCAATACTATTCAACAGAGAACAATAGGTAAGCATATTTTTTCTAAGAATGTATTTTTATTGTTTTTATTAAGATATATATTATTCTTATTAAGATATATATTTTTCTCTACGCCCCTCCCTTCCTTTCCTGTTTCCTTCTACCTTCTCCCATGATTTTCATAATTCCAGTTTATTCAGGAGATCTTGTCTTTTTTTACTACCCATGTAGATTAGATGTATGTATGTCTCTCTTAGGGTCCTCTTTGTTGTCAGGATTGATTTCTTTACTTTATATCTAAAAGATATTTATGAGTGAGTATATATAATATTTGTCTTTCTGGGTCTCGATTACCTCAATCAATATGATATTTTCTAGATCTATCCATTTTACTGCAAATGTCATTTTTTTTCATAAGATGTCATTTTTTTCAGCTGTATATTATTTCATTATGTAAACGTACCACATTTTCTTTATCCATTCTTTGGTCAAGGGGCATTTAAGTTATTTCCAGGTTATGGCTATGAAAAACAATGCTGCTATGAACATAATTGAGCACATGCCCTTGTGGTATGATTGAGCATTTCTTGAGAATATACCCAAAAATGGTGTTGCTGGATCTTGAGGTAGGTTGTTTTCTAATTTTCTGAGAAAATGCCATACTGATATCCAAAGTATGACTGTACCAGTTTGCACTCCCACCAGCAATGCAGGAGTGATTCCTTTACCCTACAACCTCCCCAGGATAAGTTGTCATCAGAGTTTTTGACCTTGGTAATTCTTACAGGTGTAAGATGGAATATTAGAGTAGTTTTGATTTGCATTTCTATGATGGCAAAGGATGTTGAGCATTTCCTTAAGTGTCTTTCAACCATTTGACATTCTTCTGTTGAGAATTCTCTGTTTAGGTATGTACCCCACTTTTTTAACTGGATTACAGCCCACAGTAGAAAGAAAAGAGAGAACCCAAGAGTGAAATTGAAGTGGTACAGACCATTGAATGGTGGGGAAGGAGCAACAACCCACATCTGTGCTAAATCAGTGGGCCTTTGCAAAGATCATCTACCCAGATCTGTAGATTGAGCCAAATGGCATGCTGTAAACTTGTCAAAAAGTCAACTAAGGTCATAGATATATGGTTAGAGAAGATAATCACGAGGAGAATGAGCAGATGGGATGGTTGTTATGAGTTGGAGGCCAGCCTTGTCAGCACAATGAGTTCCAGACCAACAACAACCCTGTCTCAAAAATTAAAACCAATGCATGATATGGGATTTCCCTCTGTATGCTGTGAATACCATTGATTATAATAAAGAAACTGTCTTAGGCTTGTGATAGAATAGAACAGAGCTAGGTGGGAAAACATAAACTAAATGTTGGGAGAAAGGAGGCGGAGTTGGAGAGAAGCCATGGAGTCCCACCAGAGATAGACACCAGAATTTTACCCAATAAGCCACAGCCTCATGGTGATACATAGATTACTAGAGATGGGTTAAATTAATATGTAAGAGCTAGCCAACACATCCTCCTGAATATTAACCTTCATCAGGTGATGAAAGGAGACAGAGACCCACATTGGAGCACCGGACTGAAATCTCAAGGTCCAAATCAGGAGCAGAAGGAGAGAGAGCACGAGCAAGGAACTCAGGACCACGAGGTGTGCGCCCACACACTGAGACAATGGGGATGTTCTATCGGGAACTCACCAAGGCCAGCTGGCCTAGGTCTGAAAAAGCCTGGGATAAAACCGGACTCGCTGAACATAGCGGACAGTGAGGACTACTGAGAACTCAAGAACAATGGCAATGGGTTTTTGATCCTACTGCACATACTGGCTTTGGGGGAGCCTAGGCAGTTTGGATGCTCACCTTACTAGTCCTGGATGGAGGTGGGTGGTCCTTGGACTTCCCACACGTCAGGGAACCCTGATTACTCTTCAAAATGATGAGGGAGGGGGACTTGATCGGGGGATGGGGAGGGAAATGGGAGGTGGTGGCGGGGAGGAGGCAGAAATCTTTAATAAATAAATTAATTAATTAAAAAAAAGAGCTAGCCAACAAGAAGCCAGAGCTAATATGCCAAGCAATGATTTAATTAATACAGTTTCTGTGTGGTTATTTTAGGTCTGAGCTGTCAGGTGGCCAGGAAACAAACAAGCAGCCTCCTACAATAAATGCATACACATGATACATATTCATACATATACAATAATAAATATTAAAAAATAAGAAAACCAAAATAAATAGACAAAGTCATAAAAAGTATGATAAATAATGGGCACAGGAGTGGCTCAGGAGCCTCCCACCCCTGAGGAACTCCAGATGATAGATGGCTTCTGGGAGAAGCAGAGTCAGTTTTTCTTTACGAGTGTGGTCCCTGGTAGGTCAAACTCTCCAGGAGATGACCTCCTACCCATGCTTATATGGGTAGCACTAATTGGACTCAATGGATTATAAAAAGGGGTGGATTAGAGGTGGATATTAGAGGAGTTACGAGCAATGGGGAGTGAATGTGATCAAAATATACTGCATGAAGCTAAAAAAATTCTCAAGGAAACAATGAACTATTGTATTTTCAAAACACACTGAAGACAATACAGTCATACTGTGTGTTGACATATGCAAACAATTCTATGATCTTGATCAGCTGCTCGGGGAGGTAGCAATGGTGTTGAGCCCAACTACCTCTGTTATGGGTGATTTACTAGGCTTTGGTTTCTACAGAACTAAAAGGTTCCTCTTCTGGTTGAAATAGCAACATGCTTGTCCTTACCCAATCACCCTGATGCAGGGCAGCTATGAGAACCAACAGATCATTCCGTTGTCTGACTTCCTTGATACATGTTTGTGTGAATATGTCTCTATGATGTGTGGTACAACTGCACTCAGACCTTCAACTACCTAAGCCCGTTGAACTAGATCCATAATACTGACCAAAAGAAAATGGTTCTCTATATGTGTACTAAGGAGGAGTCTATATGTGACCTTCAGTGGTCTACTTGGAAGACAAAACAGGCTGGAACCTGAAGCACAGTGGAGGTCAGCTGCCTATCTGACACTGACATGGTGGCCTTGTGCAAATCAGCCAATGATGCTGACATGATCTACTGAGCCCACCGAGGACAGAAAGTTACAAGTGCTACTTCTGCTAGATCTTGTTCACTGTGTGATCAGCACCCAGATGTTGCTACAGCTGAAGGAATGTGCCAATCATCTTGGAGCTACACCAGCGTCTCTAGAAAGGTTTCATCAGCCTTGAGGCCTTGCCTCAGGAGGAGATATCCTACAAAAATATCTTCCAAAAGCCTGTAGTTCACTGCTTCCTATAATACTTCAGCCCCTTTTCCTCCAGTCCCACTTGCTTTCACGCCACTGTAACTCCAGTTGGATGCTGGATAGGAAGGGAATGTCCCACCCATTTGCCATGAGGTTACTACTTATTTTGGAGAGGTTAGAGTCTTCGCTACTGCCCTGCTCCACACATTTTCCCCCATTTGATTCATGACATTTCTGATCATTTTTCATTTTTCTCTTCCTTTTGTTTTTAGATAAAAGTTTTTTTTAAAAAAATCTAATAAAAGAAAAGACAGTTCATAGGAGTGAAAATGTGGAATCTCCATATTTAGGAACATCAATAGAAATTAAATTAGCCATGTTCTATCCATATCATGGAATACTGCAATGGTATAATTAGAATTATTTGGGTGATAGAAACAGTAATACTCATATTATGATGGAGATAGATTTCGAGTATACAGTTTACAAACACAAAAAGATCATATTTTGTTTAGTTTGTTACCTTTCTTTGTCCCGTTTCTCTCAGTATCTGCTTCCCCCATTACAGTTCCGTAATAAATGACTTACATATGAATTCCCATCTCATGATCTATTTCTAAGTGAGTCAGTCTAAAAGAAACTCCAGCTCTGGCATGTTATGTAAAAAGGAAATCGCTACATGCTACCAATAAGGGCTACTGAACAAAACCTCCTCATTTCCTCTTTTAAGCAAAACACTTTTCTGTGCAAAAAGGAAAATGACCAAAACTGTCTGTGAGGTTACCCAGCAAATAGCCATGATGCCATTATCCCTGGGAATTAGGGTAGGAAGGTGAGGCAATGTTTATAGTTATTTTAAAATATTTTATTAATTCTTTGAGAATTTGACGTACTGTAATTTTATAACTACACTCACACGACTCCCCTTATTCATCCCAGATCCTCCCCTACTTCTCTACCACCCCCAATTTTGTGTCCTGTTTAAAAGAGTTGAGTCAACTCAAATTTGTTTTGTCCATGTATTTCTAGAAGCATTAAATCCTGGATCTGCTGACTGTCATAGCTGCACGGGAGCGAGCTGAAGGGTGAGGATAAACATCTTTACATTTTTCATTTTACAATTGTTCTCAAGAGCTTTTTTATCTACCTAAACAGCTGGTTGCAGTCACAGAATTATCTATGTATGTCACCACATACTGTGTCTGGATCATCTGCCTGAACATCTTTAATATGGTATTTTATTATTTAAGATTTTTTTTGTTTTTTTTTGTTTTTTTTTTCACACTTCAAACATTTTTATTTTATTTTTTAAATTTTTTTATTAAAAATTTCCTCCTCCTCCTGGCCTCCCTTTTCCCTCCCCCTCCCCCACTCCCCACGCCCCATGCCCCACTCCTTTATCCCTCCCTCTCCAGTCCAAAGAGCAGTAAGGGTTCCCTGCCCTGTGGGCAGTCCAAGGTCCTCCCCCTCCATCCATATCTAGGAAGGTGAACATCCAAACTGGCTAGGCTCCCACAAAGCCAGCACATTACGTAGGATCAAAACTCAGTGCCATTGTCCTTGGCTTCTCATCATCCCTCATTGTCCGCCATGTTCAGAGAGTCCGGTTTTATCCCATGCTTTTTTGGTCACAGTCCAGCTGGCCTTGGTGAGCTCCCAATAGATCAGCTCCACTGTCTCAGTGGGTGGGTGCACCCCTCGTGGTCCCGACTTCTTTGTTCATGTTCTCCTTCCTTCTGCTCCTCATTGGGACCTTGGGAGCTCAGTCCAGTGCTCCAGTGTGGGTCTCTGTCTCTATCTCCATCCATCACCAGATGAAGGTTCTATGGTGATATGCAAGATATTCGTCAGTATGGCTATAGGATCGGACCATTTCATCTCCCACTCTTCCTCCTTAACTACTTCAAGATCCACCTCCCACCCTCAACTTCATGTCCTCTGGATTCTTTTTTTTTTTTGTAACCCACCAAGTCCAATTAGTCCTGCTCATGTAAGTATGTGTGTGGGACTACCCACCAGAGTGTTTGACTTACCAGGAAACACACTGTTAGAGAAAACTGACTCTTCTCCCCAAGAGGCCATCAGCTGTCCATAGATCCTCAGGAGGAGGGGTTAGTAAACTCCTTCTCATTCCGTGGTAGAGTGTTGACCCGCTTAATCTTGTGCCAATTTTCTGCAGGTAACCATAGTTTCTATGTGTTCGTGATTGAAGTGGTCCTGTCATAGAAAGAAGACATGTTTCACTCTGATCAACTCTGACATCTGGCTCTTACAGCCTATCCACCCCTCTTCCACAATGGTTCCGGAGCCTTGGGTGGACACTTATTCTCTGAACTTTAATCAGTTAACCACTATCTACTGCACACGTGTGTGTGCTCGCTCTCTCACACACACACACACACACACACACACACATGCCTTATCTGGTAAGATCACAGCAGCCATTTTTAAGGTGCCATAGCCTATCATGTCTGATTTGGTCCCAAAATGCAGGGCAACTGAGTCAGATGGACAAGAAATAGCAGCCTGAGAAAGTGTCCAGGGTCAGTCTGAGGCCCTGCTTGAGACTCAGTCCTGCCCATGTTGGAAGATGACAAAAAAATAATAGCCACAGTCCAGCCTTCAGGGGAATGTTGGGGTCAATGGCAAGACAAAGATTGTTTATTGGTTGTAATAGATATAATTCTATAGTCCTCAGAATGGGTGAGGTATGAGTGGCCATTAGATATTGGCCTTAGAGGCAAAGACTCGGGTGGCAGAAATGTTAGAATGTGAAAACCTGTCCGGTAGATGTCAGGACGGCCATTAGAGGAAGCCACATGGAAAAAGTTTGGTATTAATGGTTGAGTTATACCTTCAAACCCAGAAGTTCTGTCTCATACATGGGAAGAAAACCACTCAGCAGTGCTATTTATAAATACCACACTCAAAACCAGCCTGTTTGAGCTTCATAGCACAGTAAAGTGCTGAGACTATAGCGCAGTGGTAAAGCATTGGCCTAGCATGCACAAACTCCAGGTTCAGCCCCGCTACCTTCCACTAAGTAAAATAATGCCTTACAGAATGTGATGCTAATTATATAGCAGAAAGTAGTGGTGGTGGTGCACACCTGGAAATCCCAGCACTTGAGAGGTGCAGGCAGGATAAAGGGTTCAAGGTCCCTCCTTGGTTACATACTATTTGAGGCCAGTCTTGGGTCACAGAACATACATTCAACTTGATTCTATTTAAAGTTCAAAAACAATGAAGAACTATAAGCATTGCACTGTACAGCCAAGTTATGAAGAGAGGCAGTTGCTCAGGGCCAGTCTGGTCTGCATAGTGAGTTCCAGGTTAGGCCGGGCTACAAAGTAAGACTCTGTAAAATAAAATACAATCTTCAGCCAGTACTAAGTAACTGTTAGATGCCATTGCTGGCTAGTAAGAGGACACAGCCTCCCATGACCTAGCTAGCAGCTTGTCTCAATAGGCTTGGCAAAATAAAGCTCCCTCCCTCCAGCAGAATTTCCTTCCCCTACCTTCCCTATCAGGAGAATGTCCCTGATCCTGCAGGACTGACCTTATCTAAAAGCTGTCTTTAAACCAAATGCCTGATTCATCATTAGCTTGACCTTTGGCACAGATCCCTGCTAAGAAGTCTAGGAACCCTGTTTTAGAACCCTGCTCCACACACTAACCCTTGTGATAGGAATGTGCCACTTAATGCAAATTAGGGTTTGTCCCCAGGCTGCCCAAGCCTATATATTCCTTATACTCTGAAATAAAATCAAGGTGATTCACTGAAATCTATCTCCCGAAGTGCTGTCTCCATTCATGCGCATGTCCACTAAAGCTTTCTGTTACTCCATCTGCCTCTTTCCCCTTTCAACCTGGTGGCCAGCAGGCTGAAGGGGAAAGAGACCCCCACAAGGAACTACTCGACTCTCCCAGTTCTAAGACATCTGACTTATCATACAGGCAGCCTGGGTTTCCATCAGTACCAACGCCTACCAGCCTTGCTGCTAAGACATATCTGGCCACCAAAGGTTTTTTTTGTTTGTTTGTTTAATTGCGTGAAGGGGGTTAATGATCATCCTGGTGTCCACAGCTATGAGCCCACAGGGGGTGAACTACATGCAGTGAGCGCCCAGTAAATATTATCCGCACTCCAGTCCTCTATGTCTCCTATTCCTTCTATGCCAAACATTCTCCCTCCTATATGATGTACACCTTCCTTCAGAAGAAGAAAGCCTCCAGGTAAGTTCTACTTCATCCTCCTGCCATCTTCATCCACCCACGACGTAGCCCAAAATTGTAGATCCATTGACTGCTTCCTCTCACACTGTCTTGATTCAGATCTGAAACGCCTTCCCAAAGCCCCTGGAGTAAAAGCACGGCTTCAGTGGACCAGTGTTTAGCAGTAGATCCTTCGAAAGCTGATGGGATCATGAGGGCTCTGGCTGTTCCCAGCCAGCTTTTTTGTTCCCTGGCTGCCCCAAAGCAAGTATCTTTTCCCCCACCACATTCTTTCATCAGGAGGCAAATTACCTTGCCATAGGTGAAAGTAATTGGCCCAGGTGACTGCGAGCAGAAAGCCGCACAAACCATGAGCCCAGATCAGCCACTTCCTCTTTGAGGCCTGCTATTTTGCCACGGCAACAGAAGATAACCAATCAGAAAGAGCTACTGGCTACCTTCAGACCATCCCTGGAATCTGCCCCCCACCCAAGCAGAGCATGTGGCTACTTCCATGTGGCTTCCCACTTCCAGCTTGTCACCTGCAGCAGTAGAGCGCCAATTTTACCACTCCTCTTTGGAGTTCTCCCTGTCACATATATAATCAAAGTCCTCACCTTTGAAAGACTTTTCAGAACCTGACCTCTCCTTGGACCTGCTCCAGTCCCATGTAGCTCTAGATGAGAGGACTTTCCTTAAGGCACATGTAAGCGTGCCACACAGACACACCTTCAACTATGCTTTATGGCTTTCTTGGGCCATTTAATATGATGGGCACATTCTTACTCATTGGTTTACTGTCTACTTTGCAAATGAGACTGTGGCTGGGATCTTGCTTTTTATATCTTGAATGTTATGCGTACTGTTGGTTGGTTGGTTGGTTGGTTGATTGGTTGGTCGGTTGGTTGGTTGATTGGCTGGGTGGCTGGTTGGTTTTTTGACAGAGCTTCTCTAAGTAGCTGAATCTGACCTTGAACTGTGATCCTCCTTCCTTCGCTTCTCAGTTCTAGAATTATAGTGAGCCACTTGAAGACTTACCTCCTTGCATTTCTTGTACAAATTGTACATTTGTCCAATACTGGCCATGGGTCTAGAGGGCCCTCCAGGAGTCAGACACTTGCTGAGGGTAAAGTGCTTAGGTGCACATTGGCCCAGCTGGCTAAATGGATATGAGGGAGTTTATAATGTAGAAGGAAAGTTTGGGCCTGATCTTGGCAGTATAATGTTAAACGTGGCCCTCACCTTCCTGTCAAAGATGAATTGTGTGTGTGTGTGTGTGTGTGTGTGTGTGTGTGTGTGTGTGAATTGTAGGTTTCCAATGACTTTTCAAACATCCTTAATCTTAGGTATCCTTTCCCCAACCCTAAGCTGTGAACTACCCTCTCATGCCTCTCCCCAGTTAAGCCTCCTTCCCCATTATTCCTCCCTTTTTCCTCATAGTGCCTGGATTTTTATGGTACGTGTGATTTTAAATATAACAAGTATGGTTGAAAAAAACCTTACAAATACATCGCATGCCTTTGTCAGAGTACTTTACCTGCATACCAGTCATGAAAAAGGGTTTGGATCTGAAAACATGCAATGCGTTCTCACAGAACTTTAACAAAATCACTGTACAGATGCTCTGCTTCCATGTATGTACTGTTCTTTAAAATTTATCATCCTGGTCCTTCCTCTACCTGCCTGTGAAAAATCTAACTCTTGTTACTTTAGTTCTCTATTCTAAATATTACTGCAGTATATTTCCCCAGAGCATTAAAACCTCTGTGGTGGCCAAAACAGAATAATTAGACTTATTAGTTTTGCTCTTGGGGAAATAAACGAGTTCAATGACTAAGTAACAAATCCATTATCGTGACAGGTAATTTCCAGTTTTTGCATTCCACAAAATGGTAGGATATAGACCTCATATTGAACTCTAACCCTTCACAGCTTCCGTAAGAATTTATCCAGAAACATTAGAGACAAATCAGAAAAACATAATTTGTGGTTGCTGCATTCAGTTGAACTTTTGGATGAGAATATGACTCAGTGGTAGAGAATGTGCTTAGAATGCTCAAGGCCCTTGGTTCTGACTCCCGCACTTTTAATCAATTAGATTTTATATTTTCCGTGTGTGCATTTGGATGTGTGTGGGCAGAAGAGGGACAGGGTATGTGTGTGGAGTTCAGAAATCAGGTTTGGGGAATGCGTTATTTCCTTCCACCATGTTGGTCCTGAGGATCAAATTAAGATCATGAGGCTTAGAAACAAGCATCTTTTATCTGCTGAACTATCTCACTGACACTATTTTTAATCAACTCTGTACTTCTAATGTTTAATAATTATTTATTTATATAATATATTTTATTTTGGTTATCCATGTCAAATAGTAATTGTACAGATATCCCACAGAGAAAGAAAAAAATTTTTTCTCATAAAAATCTCTCGGGATGTCATGGACCTCATTGTATATACCAGGCTAGACTCGAAATCCTGATCTTCTTGTTTCACCCTCCCGAATTCTAGAATTAAAGTTATATATCTCCACATCTTGCTTAGAGAAAAAGTATTTATACCTAAAAATGATGGAACAAAGAAATCATTTTATTTTTGTATACATTTTTCATAATAAAGTAACACAACACCTTGCCACTGAATTTGAATGCAATGTCTGATAAATATGTGCAATGAGGCAGTGCCAATGTTATTTTGACTGAGTGAACAGTTCTACATATTTCGGTGCATCTTGTATGTAGTAAATATATGGCATTTTCAATTAAAGAGAATGTGGACATTTTATTAAAAAGTATTTTTTTCAAGGTGACACAGGAGTGGGCAAGATTGCTGAGTGGGTAAAGCCATCTACCAACTAGCTTGAAGAGGTGAGTTTAAACTCCTGGAGAGAAAGAGAGAGAGAGAGAGAGAGAGAGAGAGAGAGAGAGAGAGAGAGGGAGAGAGAGAGAGAGAGAGAGGAGGGACGGAGGGAATAAAAGTAAAGAATTAGAGGCATAGTAAACTATCCCAATTAAAAAGCAATGTCCTTATTATTAAACGGACATTGATTGTCTATGAAACTGTCCATACCCCACTGTGGTGCCCCATGCACTGTTCTGTTTACAGTAACAGTGTGACTGTTGGAACTATACTGAGTAGCTAATGACAGTCAGTACATTTTTAGTACAGTAAGTGTGGTTCTGTGTCTAGAGAGAGTGGTGTTCTGGGTGGTGGGTGGGCCCTTTAGAGCAACAGCCGCTACAAAATTAAAGCTTTAAGGAGAGGTTCATCAAACTATTTTAGTCCGCATCAAGTAAGGAACAGTCTCTTCCAGGTTGGGGACTGCTCAACTGGCAGGTTGTGATACCAAGGTGACCCTGCTTAGCTAGGTTTGAAGGAGCAGATTGTAGCAGCAAAGGGGCCGGAAATAGCTGAACAGGGTAGGAAGAAACATCTTCCAGGAACATTCTGCTCTGGAAACAAGCAAGGGAGACTGCTTTCTCTGACCAATTACCCATGACCTTTACAATCTGCTTCTTAGAATTCTGCTGTCTTCCACTGTGTGCTATGAACCCACTATTCTGTTAACTTCTAAGAAGACTGTTACTAATACCTGATAGAGCTCTGAAATGCAGCTTTATATTTAAATGCTTCAGGTCTGTTGAAATAAGTATATCAAGAAGCCCAAAGAGAAATCTCCATGTGAATGCAAAGAAACGCCACTCTGGTTCACTAGGTGCCCAAGCAGAGGAGGAATTTCTTTCTAAAATCCATTCCCCAAAACACTGGGAAATTAAAGAAAGAAACTTAGACACACTCAATGGGTTGAGTCACTCTTCAAATCACAAAATATTTTCTGAGCACTGACAGTGGGCAAGATTAATCATTTTTATAAAATATATTAATATTCCTACCTGAGACTGGAGGGCTCTCACAAATTTAAAGCTAGCCAATGCTACATATTAAGAGCTTATCTTAAAGCAACAACAAAAATAAAACTCCTTATAAGAACCCTATATGGTAGGTACTGTTATCACCATCTTGCTAATGAGAAAATAAAGCCAGGGCAGTTAAGAAACTTGCTCCAAGTCCTGCAGCACCAGGAGTCAGGGCCTTCATTTTGTTCTAGATGGTGGAGCTGGGATTTGAATGAAGATGTTTGCCCTGCTCTCAGTGATCGAAAACAGGCTGTTTACAATCCAGCCTTTGCCAGGACCTCCCAGATTATTATTTATTTTATAAGTCTATACTTTAAAATCTGCATTGCAGATTTCTCTTACAGTGTTATTGTGGTGAATGCTTTCATGGTAAACGGACCCTTGTGTCATACAGTGCTTGCTTTCGTACATGTAGTTCTTCAAAGCAATAGCCTGTCTCTCCTGCTTTTTGACCATGTGTGTATTCATGAGTGTGCACAGGTGCCACAGAGTGCAGTGGAACTATATGACACTAACTTAGGGGAGTCAGTTGTCTCCCCTCACTTTTATGTGGGCCCCAAGGAACAAATTTAGGTGACCTCAGGTTTGTAGAGCAAATACTACCACTGCTCCATCTTAATGGTCCTTTCTCTCCTTTCTGTTCCCCATGTTTTCTTTTGGTGTTAAGATCTGTTGCCTAGCCATATGATTTCTTTATTGTTATTACTGTTAATATTTTTAGTTATGATACAAAATAATGGTCTTCATTATAATGTCTTCACACAGATGTATTATTTTACTTCACTCATATTCTTCTTGTCTCTCTCCTCCTAATCTCCTTCCCATCAAATAAGCCCCCTTCTGCTTTCACATCTAAGCATTTTGATATAAAATGAAACAATTGATCAGAGGTGTCTTTGCATTGTAACTTTTAAGTTGTTAAATTTTTATTCTGAAAAGGGTAAATGGGGATGGCTCCAAGCTCATACCCCTAGGGCAGGAAATAAATACAAATCTTTTAAACTAGTTTCTAAATTGTCATGAAAGAAGGAAGCCAAGAATTAATTATAATAACGTTAATGAGGTTTATCAAGCATTCGTCCTAACAGCAGTAGAGGAAACATGTGGAGACCATTCAAAACCCACATATTTTGTGGACTTGCTGTCATCAGCATTTGTTTAGGCCAACATTAGTTCTACACAATGGTGTATCCTTAGCTCTTGGGACTATATACTGTACATAGGTGCATGTTTAATGTGTATGTGTGTGTGTGTGTGTATGTGTGTGTATGTAACTTATATCTCTTAAGCATGATTCCTTCATTCTTACCATTTTCCAGCTTCCAGTGTTGGTAGCTAGAAATACAGCAGTGACAAAAGTAAAAATCTGCTGTGGTCAGTCAATTCCCATGTGCTGCCAGGGCCTGTGATTTCTTTATTATTATTATTATTGTTGTTGTTGTTGTTACTATTATTATTATGTTTCTTTTTATTGTTTTTATTAAGCTATATATTTTTCTCCATTCTTCTTCATTCCTCCCTCTCTTTATCCTGTGACCTTCATGCTCCCAGTTTGTTCAGGAGATCTTGCCTTTTTTTCCTTCCTATGTAGATCCATGTATGTCTCTCTTGGGGTCCTCTTTGTTGTCTAGGTTCTCTGGGATTGTGGACTGTAGGTAGGTTTTTTCTTTGCTTTATGTCTAGAAGCCCCTTATGAGTGAGTATATATTATATTTGTCTTTCTGGGTCTGTGTTACTTCCCTCAGGATGTTTTTTTTTTCCTAGAGTCATCCATTTGCGAATTTCAAGATGTCATTATTTTTTTTAACCACTGAGTAGTACTCCATTGTGTAAATGGACCACATTTTATTTATGCATTCTTCAATTGAGGGGGCATCTATGTTGTTTCTAGGTTGTGGCTATTATAAATAATGCCAATAGTAACATAATTGAGCACATGTCCTTGTGGTATGATTGAGCATCCTTTGGGTATGTACACAAGAGCAATTTTGCTGGGTCTTGAGGTAGATTGTTTCCTAACTTTCTGAGAAATTGCCTTACTGATTTTGAAAGTGGTGGCCTATGATTTCTAACTGTCTGAATCTTCTTGTTTTGCTTGTACTGGAGACTGAAGCTAAAGTTTCTTGTATGCTAAGCACACTTCTGATATTTTAACTTTTCTACATATAAAACTTAATCAGTATATCAAACCCAACCAGCTGTTTATTGTGAGACATGACTTTTTGTTTCTTTATTTAAAAAAATGTTGATTTATCATTAGCTTTAAGCATTTCCATCCTATTAGCTAGGTAACAGCAAAAATGCAATGCAACACATTCAGTGCCATAGAACAAATTTTTTTCTCTATGCTCACACATCTGAAATTTCACTGAGAACTCAATTATCTGTAATAGGTTCTGACAGGCTTGGTGCCAAGCTTCAGATTTTGCCCAAGGGGATTAGGTGCATCTTTAATCTATTACCAATCAGGTATGATGATGCATGCCTATATTCCCATCACTTGGGAGGACTGAAGCAGGAGGATTTTCAGAAGTTCATATCCAGTCTGGGCAATGTAGCAATACAGGGTTCCATGACAAGATATTTGCTCCCAAAGATCTGTTTTCCATGATACAGAAGCACATGAGGGTAAGAGTCCTAAAGAGGCTAATGAAAACTGGCACTGGCATTTCTGCCCACATTTCAAGGGCTAAAGCAAGTAACATGGTCAAGCCTGCTACATCTAGTGGAAATAACTTTAAGGTTTCAAATAAAATGGAATGGATATTAGAAGGAACAGAAAATTGAAAAAATATATCCATTAAGAATATTACTATAAAAGTGTTTTCATGAGGGTCAGGACTATGTCTGATAAACTCTCTATTGCAGCTTTTCCATGCGAACTGCCTCCTTAAAACTTGGTGAGATAAAGCAGTGATCCTTCATTAGTTTCCTATTATCGGTTTGAATTTTAGGCTTGGCTGTGCAGCTGTTTTCTGCTGGTGTCATCGGAACCCACTGCCACAGAGGAAGTTAGCTGAAAAACTTGCTAGAGAGCAGTGTCTCCCTCCCATCTTTGACAACTGATGCTGAGCTGCTGCTGGAGTGGCAAGAGGGTCACACAGAACCAGCGCACTCCACTCACAGGTTAGAATGCATTAATAGCCTTCCATCGCTGTAGCGAAATACATGAGATAACTAGCTTGAGAGAGAGAGAGATTTTTTTTGATGCACTTTTTGAGATTCCAGTTTGTGACGGAGCAGTGGTGGCGCACGCCTTTAATCTCAGCACTCAGAAGGCAGAAGCAAGCAAATCTCTGTGAGGCTGAAACCAGCCTGGTCTACATAGCCAGTTTCAGGACAGCCAGGACACAGGGACTCACATAAGTCTTGTGAGACGAACAGCTGGTCTGCTGAACTGTGAAGCAAAACAATGAAGCAAGGAAGAAGAAAAGAGCAGGGTGCCACAAACCTCTATGATGGCACATGCCCAGTGACCTATGTTCTCACGAGCAACCCCTTAAGGCCTACATCATGTCTCAACAGTACCACCCTAGCAATGAAGCCACTTTTAAAAGGAACAGAGAAAAATATGTTTGTGGTCATATTTTTATCTCCCTCCCTCTACATTTGTTTAATTTTGCTTATGAGTTTTGAAATTTTTTTTTTTTTAGAAAGCAAACCAGACAACCCTTTATTGGGAGCAGAGAGCACAACACGATGACCGCACACGGAGACACCTGGTGGGCACCCTGCACAACATCCTTCAAGACAGGCTGTCTACTAGCAAACTCACTGGGAAATGGATTCCTTGGGCAGCTTCCCATCCTCCTGGGGAGTACGGGGAACTCACTAACTTCCCTGAAGGAACTGTGGGTCACTAGAGATACAGCCCCTCAGGGGTGCCTTCTTGTTTTTTATAAAGAACGTTCTCTTTAGATTTTTTGAAGTCTTCATTTGTAACTTTCATTCTGCGTTCACGCAGGGCCATCAGGCCAGCTTCTGTACAGATTGCCTTAATGTCAGCCCCAGACAGGTCATCCTTTGCCATGATCAAGTCATCCAAGGTTACGTCATCAGCCAGGGTCATCCTGCTTGTGTGAATCTGAAAGATCCGCTTCTTGGTCTTCTCGTCAGGCAGGGGGAACTCGATCTTCCTGTCAATGCGGCCTGGTCTGATAAGTGCTGGATCCAAAGTTTCTATTCGGTTTGTGGCCATGATGACTTTTACATCTCCCCTCGAATCAAATCCATCCAGCTGGTTCAGCAGCTCCAACATTGTTCGCTGAATTTCTCTCTCACCTCCAGAATTTGAATCATATCTTTTGGTCCCAATGGCATCAATTTCATCAATAAACACAATGGACGGTGCATGTTCTTCAGCAACTCGGAACAGCTCCCGGACGAGCTTGGGCCCGTCGCCTAGGTACTTCTGAATAAGTTCTGAGCCAACCACTCTCAAGAAAGTGGCTGAGGTTTGGTTAGCTACGGCTTTGGCCAGTAACGTTTTACCTGTTCCTGGCGGACCATAAAGAATGACCCCCTTAGGGGGCTTTATTCCCATCTCCTCATAATACTCAGGATGGGTAAGAGGAAGCTCCACAGATTCCTTAATTTCCTGGATTTGGTTGTCCAGGCCCCCAATATCTGCATAGGTCTCCTGGGGGGCCTTTTCCACCTTCATCACTGTGACCAGGGGATCTGTGTCATCCATTAGCACCCCTATCACGGCATGCACCTTGTGGTTGAGCAGGACTGAACAGCCTGGCTCCAGCAGATCCTTGTCCACAAATGACAGGATGCTGACGTAGTGTTCTGAGCCCACAGATGTGGACACAATGGCGTGATTATCATCAATGATCTCTTCCAAGGTTCCTACAGACATGGGAGTACCCCTGAGATCATCCACTTTCGATCTTTCCTCCTCTTGCTTTTCTTCCAACGGTTTCATCTGCTCCTGATTTCTGATGAACTCTTCCTCCATGAGAAGATAGTCTTTTATTCTCTCTAACTTCAGCAGCTTCAGGCGGCACTGAGTGTGAGGTGTTACCAGTGGCAGTTTGCTGGCAGCATCTGGTCCCTTTGTTTTCTTCTTCTTTTTCCCCACTCTAGTTGGGACAGGAGGTTCATATTTCTTTTTCTTGTCCTTGTCATCCTTCTTGCCACCCCCAGGACCATGGCCACCACTCTGACTCTGACCCATCTTTCCCCAGTAGTCCGAGCCGCCACCGCCGGAAGTTGAGTTTTGAAATTTTTAACATTTATTTACTTCTTTGAGAATTTCATACAATTATGTTGACCATATTCTTTACTCTTATCAACCTTTTATCAGATATTTTCACTACCTCCATACCCACCCAACGTCATGTTCTTTCCCTCCAAATTAAGAAAAAACAAAAATAAACCACAAATATAGCAAGGTATACGATTTGTGTTGGTCAACTATTCCTGAACATGAGGCCTACCCTGGAGTATAACTGACATACCCAGTGTGTCACTCCACTGAAAAGAATTGATAGTTCCTCTCTCTGCAGCTACCATTTGTGACTAGCTTCCTGGCTGGGGGGTTAAACTTTGGGCTCACTTCATGCTGTCCTTGTGAGCTCATATGTGAATCTACTATGTTGTGTCTGTAAAACGCTGCCTTCATGAAGTTATCCACTACTACTGACTTTTCTAATCTTTCTGCACCCCATAGATCTCAAGGAGTCTTTAGGAGTGTGACAGAGTGTCCCATTTAGGGCTGATCACTACAAAGTCTCCCACTCTGCAAGCTGGGGCAGCTTTTAACGTCTGTGACTTTAGGAGAGTGATCCAAACCACAGCATGGAGGTTCAAGATTTCTGGGGCCTGCAAGAGAGAGCAAGCATTAATACATAAATATATGATGTTGCTGTTTGTGCCCCATTTGTTATTTGTTACATTGACCAAAGCAAATAATGTGACCCTCTCCAGATTGAGACTACATAAGGACATGGACATAAAGAATATGAACAAATCAGTATCTGATGTATATTATATGATATAATTCTGGACATATAACAGACACTCAGGAATAACAGCAGGTGACTGTCTACATAGTTTTGTCATCAGTTATGAACATTCAAATTTTACAAACTGTTATTATTTCAATGATTATTCTGACCTCTATCACAGAGAGGTCTCTAATATATGGAATCCATATCAAGTTGATTACAAGGACATGCTTTTCAAATTTTCAGATGCACAGCATTTGAGAATAATACTTTTGATGGCATAATTTAAAAACAAAATGTCACATCTGAAGAAACATATAACATTAAAAAGGAATAGTTACCAAAATTCCACTTCAGACATTTAGAATCAAAGTCTACACTTGTTTTCATCTCTTTTTTAAAAAATGCAAAGTTTTCTAAAGATTTATTTATTTTATGTATTTGAGTGTTTTACCTGCAGCTCCAGACTTATGCCAGAAGAGGGCATCAGCTCCTACTAAAGATCGTTGTAAGTCACCATGTGATTGAAGGGAATTGAACTCAAGACCTCTGGTCTAACTGGGGACATTGCCTTGGGCTCCTGGGAGCCACTCTAGGTTCAAGTCTCTTGCCAACCCTACAGTGGCTCCCTTAACTAAGAATTGTGGTTCCGTGCTCCCCTGTCCAACCTTCCTTTATCCTAATCCTCCTGTTTCCCCAAGCCCCCCCTCCTTCCCTTCTAACTTTTCTCTCCCCATCTCCCCTTACCCACATCCCACCCCACCCCCAAGATTCCAATTTTCTCCCCGGTAATTTTGTCTACTTCCCTTAGCCAAGAGGATAACTGGATAGGGAACCTGAAATGACCCTATCCTATAGCAATACTGACGAATATCTTGCATATAACCATAGAACCTTCATCTGGTGATGGATGGAGATAGAGACAGAGACCCACACTGGAGCACTGGACTGAGCTCCCAAGGTCCCAATGAGGAGCAGAAGGAAGGAGAACATGAGCAAAGAAGTCGGGAGCACGAGGGGTGCACCCACCCACTGAGACAGTGGAGCTGATCTATTGGGAGCTCACCAAGGCCAGCTGGACTGTGACTGAAAAAGCATGGGATAAAACTGGACTCTCTGAACATGGCGAACAATGAGGGCTGATGAGACGCAAAGGACAATGGCACGGGGTTTTGATCCTGCTTAATGTGCTGGCTTTGTGGGAGCCTAGCAAGTTTGGATGTTCACCTTCCTAGATATGGACGGAGGGGGGAGGACCTAGGACTTACCACAGGGCAGAAAACCCTGACTGCTCTTTGGACTGGAGAGGAAGGGGAAAAGGAGTGGGGGGAGGGGGAGAAGGGTGGGAGGAGGGGGAGAAGGGTGGGAGGAGGGGGAGGGAAATGGGAGGCTGGGAGGAGGTGGAAACTTGTTTTTTTTTCCTTTTATCAATAAAAAAAATTTAAAAAAAAAGACCTCTGATCTAGGGTTGTCCAAGTTATTTATCTGATTCAAAGTCACAGGTGCTTTGAATGTATGTGAAGATGAGGGAACAGATTTGGGGAGGGAGAGTTACTTGGAATACAAGAAGAAACATTATTTTCACTGACACATGAATTAGAAAAATATAAAGAGTACCAAAGTGAATAGAAAACTAAGCCAAGGTTATTTTTAACTGGAAAATGAATTACTGACAAATAAAGCCAGTGAGGGTCACAAATTGTTTTCAAATAAAGAAAGTAAAACTAGACATTTCCTATTTTAATTATTTTTCTGTGCAAATGCTATTGTTAACACACTCATGAGCATGCCCTATCATTCCAGGAAAATGAATAATTTTTTTCATCTTTCAATGCAGTGATTTTTATCCTTTTATTACTGATAGAAGCAAACATTTATGTTCAATTTCTAAAACTCTTATTATCCTTTTGCGAATTAATTCTATTTCTGTAGCTGTGGTTTGCATTTTATATCTTGAAGTGCAAACAAAGCTGTCTTTTTTCCAACATTCCCTGTGATGTTAAACACAAGAATAAAATAAATAAGTTCTATTCATTGTCGAGATTTATCTGGTTCAAATTTTTCTAAAGCACAAAACATTATTAATGAATCACTTAACATTAAGCTTCCATCAGCCTGGTATGAAAACAACAATAATCCACTAGATAAAGGAAAATATGGGAAACGTTTTTAGTAGGAGCCAAGAAGGGATTTATGTACTTTTAATGCAACTTTATAGGTTCTGGGTTCCATTATTTTGTCAGAGACATAAAGAAAGGGAAATTGAGCAATCTTTTTAATTGATTCCATAAAGTTTAGAAAGCTACGGCGTAGATCTGGAGATGGGTAAACATTAGAGTGAGTGAAAGAAAATTTTCTTTTTTTTTTTTAATTTTTTTTATTAAGAAAAGAAGAAAAAAAACATAAACAAAAAACAAGTTTCCACCTTCTCGCAGCCTCCCATTTCCCTCCCCCTCCTCCCACCCTTCTCCCCCTCCTCCCACCCTTCTACCCCTCCCCCCACTCCTCTCCCCCTCCATCTCCAGTCCACAGAGCAGTCCGGGTTCCCTGCCCTGTGGTAAGTCCTAGGTCCTCCCCCCTCCGTCCATATCTAGGAAGGTGAACATCCAAACTGGCTAGGCTTCCACAAAGCCAGCACATTAAGTAGGATCAAAACCCCGTGCCATTGTCCTTGGCGTCTCATCAGCCCTCATTGTTCGCCATGTTCAGAGAGTCCGGTTTTATCCCATGCTTTTTCGGTCACAGTCCAGCTGGCCTTGGTGAGCTCCCAGTAGATCAGCTCCACTGTCTCAGTGGGTGGGTGCACGCCTCGTGGTCCCGACTTCTTTGCTCATGTTCTCCCTCCTTCTGCTCCTCATTGGGACCTTGGGAGCTCAGTCCAGTGCTCCAGTGTGGGTCTCTGTCTCTGTCTCCATCCATCACCAGATGAAGGTTCTATGATGATATGCAAGATATTCGTCAGTATTGCTCTAGGATAGGGTCATTTCAGGTTCCCAATCCTAAGCTGCCCAAGGAACTAACTGGGAACCTCATGTTGGGCACTTGTGAGCCCCACTAGGGTCAAATCTCTTGCTCACCCTAAAGTGGTTCCCTTAACTAAGAATTGTGGTTCCGTGCTCCCCTATCCACCTTTCCTTTATCCCAATTCTCCTGATTCCCCAAGTCCCCCCTCCTTCCCTTCTACCTTTTCTCTCCCCATCTCCCCTTACCCCCATCCCACCCCACCCCCAAGATCCTAATTTTCTCACCGGCAATTTGGTCTACTTGCCTTAGCCAAGAGGATAACTATATGTTTTTCCTTGGGTTCACCTTCTTACTTAGCTTCTTTAGGTTCACCTATTGTAGACTCCGTGGCCCTAATTTATGGCTAGAAACCAATTATGAGCGAGTACATCCCATGTTCATCTTTTTGGGTATGGGACACCTCACTCAGGATAGTGTTTTCTATTTCCATCCATTTGCATGCAAAATTCGAGAAGTCATTGTTTTTTACCGCAGAGTAGTACTCTGGCGTGTATATATTCCATACTTTCTTCATCCATTCTTCCATTGAAGGGCATCTAGGTTGTTTCCAGGTTCTGGCTATTACAAATAATACTGCTATGAACATAGTTGAACAAATGCTTTTGTCATATGATATAGCATCTCTTGGGTATATTCCCAGGAGTGGTATTGCTGGGTCCAGGGGTAAGTTGATCCCGAATTTCCTGAGAAACCGAAACACTGACTTCCACAGTGGTTGCACAAGATTGCATTCCCACCAGCAATGGATGAGGGTACCCGTTCCTCCACAGCCTCTCCAGCAAAGGTTATCCTTGGTGTTTTTGACTTTAGCCATTCTGACAGGTGTAAGATGATATCTCAAAGTTGTTTTGATTTGCATTTCCCTGATTGCTAAGGAAGTTGAGCACGACTTTAAGTGTCTTTTGGCCATTTGAACTTCCTCTGCTGAGAATTCTCTGTTCAGTTCAGTGCCCCATTTTTTAATTGGGTTAATTAGCATTTTAAAGTCTAGTTTCTTGAGTTCTTTATATATTTTGGAGATCAGACCTTTGTCTGTTGTGGGGTTGGTGAAGATCTTCTCCCAATCAGTAGGTTGCCTTTGTGTCTTATTGACTATGTCCTTTGCTTTACAGAAGCTTCTCAGTTTCAGTAGGTCCCATTTATTCAATGTTGCCCTTAATGTCTGTGCTTCTGGGGTTATACATAGGAAGCGATCTCCTGTGCCCAGCTCCTGTAGGGTACTTCCCACTTTCTCTTCTATCAGGTTCAGTGTGTTCAGGCTGATATTGAGGTCTTTAATCCATTTGGACTTGAGTTTTGTGCACGGTGATAGATAAGGGTCTATTTTCACTCTTCTACAAGATGACATCCAGTTGTGCCAGCACCATTTGTTGAAGATGCTTTCTTTCTTCCATTTTATACTTTTAGCTCCTTTATCGAAAATCAGGTGTTCATAGGTTTGTGGGATAAAATCCGGGTCTTCTATACGATTCCATTGGTCGACTTCTCTGTTTTTATGCCAGTACCACACTGTTTTCATTACTGTAGCTCTGTAATAGAGTTTGAAGTCAGGGATGGTAATGCCTCCAGAAGATCCTTTATTGTATAGGATTGTTTTGGCTATCCTGGGTTTTTTGTTTTTCCATATAAAGTTGATTATTGTCTTCTCCAGATCTGTGAAGAATTTTGATGGGATCTTGATGGGGATTGCATTGAATCTATAAATAGCCTTTGGTAGAATTGCCATTTTTACTATGTTGATCCTCCCAATCCAAGAGCAAGGGAGGTCCATCCATTTTTTGGTATCCTCTTCAATTTCTTTCTTCAATGCCTTAAAGTTCTTGTCAAATAGATCTTTCACTTCCTTGGTTAGATGTACCCCAAGATATTTTATGCTGTTTTTGGCTATTGTGAATGGTGAAGCTTCTCTGATATCCCTCTCTGCTTCCATATCCTTTGTGTATAAGAGGGCGACTGATTTTTTGGAGTTGATCTTGTATCCTGCCACATTACTAAAGCTGTTTATCAGCTGTAGGAGTTCTTTGGTGGAGTTTTTGGGGTCGCTTATGTACACTATCATATCATCTGCAAATAACGAAAGTTTAACTTCTTCCTTTCCAATTCGAATCCCCTTGATTCCATTATGTTGTCTTATTGCTATTGCTAGAACTTCAAGCACTATATTGAAGAGGTATGGGGAGAGTGGACAGCCTTGTCATGTTCCTGAGTTAAGTGGGATGGCTTTGAGTTTCTCTCCGTTTAATTTGATGTTAGCTGTCGGCTTGCTGTATATAGCTTTTATTATATTTAGGTATGACCCTTGTATCCCTAATCTCTCCAAGACTTTTAACATAAATGGATGTTGAATTTTGTCAAATGCTTTTTCAGCATCTAATGAAATGATCATATGGTTTTTTTCTTTCAGTTTATTTATATGCTGGATTACATTGATAGATTTTCGTATGTTGAACCAGCCCTGCATCTCAGGAATGAAGCCTACTTGATCATAATGGATAATTTTTCGGATGTGTTCTTGGATTCGATTTGCCAGTATTTTGTTGAGGATTTTTGCGTCGATATTCATGAGTGAGATTGGCCTATAGTTCTCTTTCCTGGTTGAGTCTTTGAGTGGTTTTGGTATCAGAGTAATTGTGGCTTCATAAAAGGAGTTTGGTAATGACCCTTCTGTTTCTATCTTGTGGAATACATTAAGGAGTATAGGTATTAGATCTTCTTGGAAGATCTGGTAGAATTCCGCATTGAAACCATCTGGTCCTGGGCTTTTTTTGGTAGGGAGGTTTTTGATAACCTCTTCTAATTCTTCGCGACTAACAGGTCTATTTAGATTGTTCACCAGGTCCTGATTTAACTTTGGTATATGATATTTATCTAAGAAAGTATCCATTTCCTTTACATTTTCCAATTTTGTGGCATATAGGCTTTTGTAGTAAGATCTAATGATTCTCTGAATTTCCTCTGTGTCTGTGGTTATGTCCCCCTTTTCATTTCTGATCTTATTAATTTGCAAATTCTCTCTCTGCCGTTTGATTAGCTTGGATAGTGGTTTGTCAATCTTGTTGATTTTCTCCAGGAACCAGCTTTTTGTTTCATTGATTTTTTGTATTGTTTTCTGTGTTTCTATTTTGTTGATTTCAGCCCTCATTTTGATTATTTCCAGTCTTCTACTCCTCCTAGGTGAGTCTGCTTCTTTTTTTTCTAGAGCTTTCAGGTGGGCTGTTAAGTCTCCAATGTGAGCTTTCTCTGTTTTCTTTAAGTGGGCACTTAGTGCTATGAACTTTCCTCTTAGGACTGCTTTCATAGTGTCCCATAAGTTCGAGTATGTTGTTTCTTTATTTTCATTGAATTCCAGGAAGACTTTAATTTCTTTCTTTATTTCTTCCTTAATCCAGGTATGGTTCAATAGTTGACTGTTCAGTTTCCATGACTTTGTATGCTTTCTGGGGGTAGCATTATTGTTGAATTCTAAATTTAATCCATGGTGATCTGATAAGACACAGGTGGTTACTAATATTTTTTTGTAACTGTGGATGTTTGCTTTGTTACCGACTATGTGGTCGATTTTCGAGAAGGTTCCATGAGCTGCAGAGAAGAAGGTATATTCTTTCCTATTTGGATGGAATGTTCTATAGATGTCTGTTAAGTCCATTTGATTCATTACCTCCATTAATTCTCTTATTTCTCTGTTAGGTTCCTGTCTGATTGACCTGTCCATTGGTGAGAGAGGAGTGTTGAAGTCTCCTACTATTAGTGTGTGCGGTTTGATGGCTGCCTTGAATTTTAGTAATGTTTCTTTTATGTACGTGGGTGCTTTTATATTAGGGGCATAGATGTTCAGGATTGAGACTTCATCCTGATGAACTGTTCCTGTTATGAGTATAAAATGCCCCTCTCCATCTCTTCTGATTGATTTAAGTTTTAAGTCAACTTTGTTAGAGATTAGTATGGCCACACCTGCCTGTTTCTTAGGTCCATTTGCTTGATAGGCCTTTTCCCAGCCCTTTACTCTGAGTAGGTGCCTGTCTTTGTGGTTGAGGTGTGTTTCTTGTAAACAGCAGAATGTTGGATCCTGTTTTCTTATCCAATCTCTTAGCCTGTGCCTTTTTATAGGTGAGTTGAGTCCATTGACATTAAGTGATATTAATGACCAGTGGTTGTTAACTCCGGTCATTTTTTTTAGTCGTAGAGTTTGTGTGTTTCCCTTCTTTGTTTTGTGTTGGTGAAGGGTCTCTAGATGTCTGAGTTATTGTGGTCATTGTTGGACTCCTTGGTTAGTGATTTTCCTTCAATTACTTTCTGTAAGGCTGGATTTGTGGCTGCGTATTGTTTAAATTTGTTTTTATCCTGGAAAATTTTATTTTCTCCATTTATAGTGAATGAAAGCTTGGCTGGGTATAGTAATCTGGGCTTGCACCCATGGTCTCTCAGTTTCTGCAGTACATCTATCCAGGACCTTCTGGCTTTCATGGTTTCCATGGAGAAGTCAGGTGTAAGTCTGATAGGTTTACCTTTATAAGTAATTTGGCCTTTTTCCTTTGCAGCTCTTAATATTCTTTCCTTATTCTGTATGCTTTGTGTTTTGATAATGATATGGCGAGGGAATGGTTTTTTTTGATCCAGCCTATTCGGTGTTCTGTATGCTTCTTGCACCTTCATAGGAAAATCTTTCCTTAGGTTGGGAAAGTTTTCTTCTATAATTTTATTAAATAGATTTTCTGGACCATTGAGCTGCCCTTCTTCTCCTTCTTCTACTCCTATTATTCTTAGGTTTGGTCTTTTTATTGTGTCCCATATTTCCTGAATGTTTTGTGATGAGAGTTTGTTGGACTTGCTGTTTTCTTTGATCAGTGTGTTTATTTTCTCTATGGTATCTTCAGAATCCGAGAGTCTTTCTTCTATCTCTTGTATTCTGCTGGTTATGCTTGTTTCTGTAGTCTCTATTCGTTTACCTAGATTTTCCATGTCCAGACGGCCCTCTGATTGTGTTTTCTTCTTTGCCTCCATTTCAGTTTTCAGGTCTTGAACTGTTTCCATTATCTGTTTGATTGTTTTTCCTTGGTTTTCTAGGGTATCATTCACTGATTTATTCAATTCTTCAAACTTTCTGTTATATTTCTCATCCATTTCTATAAGGGCGTTTTTTACATGCTGTTTAAGGGTGTCAATCACTTTCATGAAGTCAATCTTTTCTCCTTCCTCTTGATTAAGGGGTTCTTGTCCTCCCGTTGTGAGGTCGCTTGTTTCTGGTAGCTTCATGTTGCTTTTCAGCTTGTTGGGCGAATTCTTGCCTTGACGTCGGCCCATCTCTTCTTCCAAATGCTCCCTATGGATCTTCTTTTACCGGATTAGGTCTCCTTGCCTACCAAACGCTGTCTCTCCCCAATGTTGGCTCTCCCAATGCTGGGTCTCCTGGCGCCGAAAGATCAGGCCTCCGTGCTGGTTGGGCAGCTCGCAGACAAAGCGCCTACCCCGCTTGGTGCAGGCAGGCCACAGAAACAAAGGAACCGCTGCCCCCCGGGAGCCCCGGCTACTAGGACTCAGCGCCCAGATAAGCTGGGCGATGCCACGCGCCAATAGAGGACAGTGGGGGCGAAGTGGGAAGGGCTCTGGACGGAAGCTGGGTGGGCCAGGAAGAAAGAGGCAGCACCCGGGGAGTAGAGGCCCTGCAGAGAGCCCAAGCAGGACAGGGGGCCAAGAAACCCCCGAGCTCCCCGTCCCAGGCTGGCGCCGTGGGCCAGAAACTCACCCCAATCAAGAAAATTTTCTTATTCAATTTATAAGCTCAACCCCAGAGGTCCAAATAAGTACATCAATAAAAAATATAGAGACACCATCTTGCTCCCTATTAGTACAGTTGCAAGAAATAAAAAAAGTCAAGCTGGCAAAAGAGGGCCAACAGTGCCCTCAAATTTAGGAAGCCATTGGAAAATACAGAAAGACAGATGTCTCCACATGAGGCTTATTGGCTCCTGCAAAAATCACAAAGTTAGCATACATTCAGCACATATAGAGGTCCTCAAAATACCACCCACTTCAGTGGTCATTGACTTATACAAAAGACTTTTCTTTCTACAAAGATTAAAGATGTTCATTTTTATTTCTATAAAAACTTGAAAATAAATAAAAATAATTACACACTAACATTAACCAGCCCTAAAGTCTATTCAACTGATTGAATTTGGATTCAGTTAGGATAGGCATTCTGGGGGGAAGCTGTGAAGCTTCTCATTGCATGTTACCCTTTCAGTATCTCATACAAGTTATGCACTTATCCGCCACCATTTGGTCTCAGTGGTGGATAAATCAATATGCTTATCATTGGGGAATCATATATAATTTTGTGAAAGTGCAATTTTTCAGACCAAGTGTTAACATGATTAATGCTCTTGGCATCTTCCATCTGCCCCCAAGTCCACCCTTAGCATCAGCAGACTACACCTTACTCTCCTCGATTCTGCTGTCAGTTTGGACACTAGGGAGCACTAGCAACAAACAGGTGGGAAGAAGAGGACTTGGTGTTATGTCCTCTCTGCATGTATGGGCTCTTTATTTGATGTGACTTCCTCTAACAAAGGCTACCACTGGGTCTAGAGAGATGGTTAAGACTCCTTGCTTCTCCTTCAGGGGATGTGAGTTTCTTTACCGTCACCTAGGATGGGTAGCTGCCGGAGACCAGAAACCTCTTCTGGCCACCAAAGTTACCCACACACAGGTGTGCATGTACACACCCAGACAAATACATGAATACAAATAAATCTTGTAAAAGGGTAACACTTCTACCCTAATCACACTGCCTTTTCTGAATCCAGAGCCTACTAGCAGGTTTCCTTCTCACCACCTGGACCTGGAGATGGTAACAACCCTTTGTAGTTATTACCAACAAGGCACCACAGCCCTTTCTACTTTTCCTACATTCTAATCACTTGATTGAAAATCCCAAATGACCCAGTTTGGTAAAATTATCTTGACATTAAATTGTTACACAAAGAGAATATTTTCTAATATTCAAAAAACTAAGAGCATCAGTATTATATCAGGTTGCTCTAAGAAATTACTATTGACTATGTAAATTTATTGTGCATAGTCCAAAATGCTCTGATATCTGAAATCAATGTGTTGGTAGACTTGGTATCTGGGAAAGTTCTGCTTCTTGCTGTAAAAACATCCATGTTCTCATCACATCCTTGCGTGGCAGAGACCGATGAAGCAACCCCTCATGTATCTTTTTATCAGAACACTAAGCCCATTCACAGGGGTTCTTTTATCATGATCTAATCCAAATACCCTACCTCTTACTGACATCACTCTGGGGATTAAGATCCTAGCATGAGTTTTGAAAGGACACAAATATCCCGTTCATCACACAGTCCACACAAAGAGAAACTCTTAGTCTTGCTTTTTCATATGAGTAAATAAAGCCTAATGTTTACGGAAAGCTTATTCAATGCTAGAGCTATTCTGCAGATTTTCAATGCTAGTTCCTCCAACCTGAAATTTAATCCTATGAAGATGAGGCAGTAATTATGCAAAATTCAGAGGAAGGTTAAATGACTTGCTCAACGTCACACAGAAAATAAGGGGCAGGGTTGGAATGTAAAGCAGAGAAATCTGACTTCTGAGCCCCAATTGGTTACACAGATTAATAATGGCTTAGCATACAACGATAGTTGAGAATATTTCGTGAAAAAATCCATGCAGTTAAAATGAAAAATACATTAAATAAAATTTCCAGAATACATATAGTTGCTAAAAATAATTAGACATACTTATTTTAATATCAACAGGAAAATAGAGGATATAGTGCTATAAACAGAGAAAGAGGTCGAAACCAGCACTTGAGAAAAGTATACTTGTTGTAGTAGGAGCGGTGGGGCTGCGTCCCTGGCACCCCCGCTGCCTGCACGGCTAGCTTTAGCTTATGCCCTGAAATAATTACATGGAAACTGTATTCTTTTAAACACCGCTTGGCCCATTATATCTAGCCATTTCTTGGCTAACTCTCGCACCTGGACTAGCCCATTTCTTATAATCTGTGTAGCCCACGAGCTGGCTTACCAGGAATGATCTTAACCTGCGTCTGTCTGGAGTGGGAGAATCATGGCGACTCCTTGACTCAGCTTCTTTCTCCCAGCATTCTGTTCTGTTTATTCCTCCCACCTATGTTTTAACCTATGAGGGCCAAGCAGTTTCTTTATTGCTTAACCAATGAAATCAACAGATTGATATATGACACTCCCACATCATATACTGGAAAAGAAATCGGTGCTTATCAAACACTGGTTATGCTTTCTGTTTCCCCAAATCCAGTTGTCTATTCTCGACCCTACCACTGCAACAGAACACAAGGCACAGCCTTCCATCACCCTTTACCAACATCTCCTGTGTATTCCACAGACCATTGCCTCCTAACCTCCCTCCCCCCAGTCTTGCCTGTATTCCATCTCCCAATTCCAGGAAACACCATCTGCTAAGCCGCCGGCCATGCCTGCCAGAAAACCAGGAATGCTCTCCACAGACCTTCTCCTCTCTCTCTATTTCCCCAGACCCCATGCCCCAGTCTCCCCCCTAACACTGCAACAGAAGACCAACTGCAACCTTCTCTCACCCCTACCCACAGATCCCGTGGTTCCCACAAACCAACCCCTCATAACCTCTTTCCCCAAACTTGTTGCTTTGTTCCAGACACCAACTCCAGCAGGCACCCTCTGCTACCCAAAGGCAAGTCCTCCTAGGGCATCAAGTAGGCTGAATGCAGATCCACACCTCTCATACTTAATTTTCAGGTTCTCGTTTATCCTGTGTTGGATTAGAACATCTGCATCCGGGAGGTCAGCGGCCTGTGGTGATGTCACTTAACTCTGAACTTTTAGTTTCGCCATCTGTACAGTAAGAAGGGCAGCAACTAGGGAACAGAACTTTGGTTTTTGTTTGCTCTTGAAGACACAGTGTACATTGTAGCTAGACTGACACTGAATTTTCAACACTCTTTTCCTAACCTTCTGACTACTGAGATTACAACAGGCACTTAGAAAATACAGAGAATCGTAAGGACGCACTTTAAAAACCTGTACTCCACAAACTTAGCAAATCAAAAAGAAGGATAATTTTCTCAATAGATATCACTTACCAAAGTTGACTCAAGATCAGATAAACAATTTAAATAAACCTATAACCTCTAGCGAAGAAGCAGTCATTAAACACCTCCCATTCAGAAAGTAAAAAATAAAAATAAATAAAATCAATAAATAATTTAATTAAATTAGTAATGGAATTAGATTAGTGACCACCTAACTGTCATCACAGAACCTTCATTGAATAACTGATGGAAGCAGATGCAGGGATCCACAGTCAAGCACTATGCCCAGTTCCGGGACTCCAGCTGTAGAGAGGGAAGGGTGATAATATGAGCAATGGGGTCAAGACGAAGATGGGGATACCCACTGAAACAGCTGACCTGAGCTCGTGGGAGCTCATTGACTCTGAACTCACAGCAGGAAAACCTGAATAGGACTGAACTAGACCCCTCTGAATGTGGGTAACAGCTGTGTGGCTTGGGCAGTTTGTGGGGCCACTGGCAGATTCAAACTTGCAACTTATTTGTGTAATTCTCATAAAAGGGTAGAGGTGCACACCTGTAATCTCAGTATTCAGAAGGTTAGGAAGAGTGTTGAAAATTCAGTGTCAGTCTAGCTCCATTGTACACTGTGTCTTCAAGAGCAAACAAAAACCAAAGTTCTGTTCCCTAGTTGCTGCCCTTCTTACTGTACAGATGGCGAAACTAAAAGTTCAGAGTTAAGTGACATCACCACAGGCCGCTGACCTTCCTGATTCAGATGTTCTAGTCCAACACAGGATAAAAGAGAACCTGAAAATTAAGTAGGGGAAAAAATCTCAAGGCCTATATGAAGCCCGACATTCTCAAGCAGCATAAAGTTGTGTCATAGTACAGATAATGAACACACAACGATGACTGTGACCAAAGCAGGAACCACATTTTGCCTTATTTCGACTTAATTCTGTAGCATTTTGCCATATCTTCCGTTACTCTAAAATGACTCTTCTGCCTGAACCATAAATCAAGTAAGACTCCTTCATTTGCTCAACAAATATTAGCTTTGCTACTACAGCTCATATCTTCAATCAGCAATTTTATACACTCTTTATAAAGTCCAATTTAAATTGGCAACTACCTGTTGTTGCCTCAAGTACACTTTAGACATCTGATAACTAAAAACTCCTGACGAAGTAAGCTCTTACAGATGTGTTACATTTCTCTAGCTCTTCTAAACTCTGTCCTTAATAACATGTTGGCATCTAACTCCTTTGGAATACATGAACTAAATGTGCTGGGAGATCTGATATCTTGGGAAGTTCTATTTAGTGCTGTCTAAAATGAAAGTATAGGGTCCATAGTCAGAAATTGCTAACAATTTCAAGATGCCTAAAGCCAAGCACTAACGGGAGCCCTTTTTAACAGAAGCTACCTGGAAACAACACAGGCTCCAGGCACTCGATCGAGTTCTGCAAGCCATTTTCTAAATAAGTTTCCGATTGCAGGAGGGTGAGACAGGAGAGTCATGAGTTTGAGGCCAGCTTGAGCTGCAGAATAAAATTATGCCTCAAAAAAGAAATAAAAGCAAATATTCTGCTGCATTCCTTTTTGGGTTGTTCACACATAGAAAGACATGACCTTCAGGACTTCACCTAAATATAAACACTTCACAAATATCTCATCTCCAGGAAATCCAATGTGGGAAGTAAGCTTTTCCATATGAAGACTGTTTGAAAGAACATAATTCAGCCTACAGTACCATTGTTCAAAGCCTGGTCTTTCAACTTTGCACTTACACAATGAAGAAGGGAACCTTATTAATAAAACACTTACTTTTATTTTGAACTGGGATAAGAGCCTCAGCAAATTATTTTATTCAATAGAGTATATCGTATTTTGAGATAAAGCTCGGAGAGATAAAAAATAATTTACTCTGAATCATGAAAGTAGAAGAGCGTTGCCGAGACTCAAAGCCTGCCCCATCTGACTCCATTACTAGAGACTCATAGGGCCTTTGTAATGTTTACTGGTGAGTTTATTTAGGAGTGTTTCATAACCCTCAAAGACAGTGCATCTGTATCACCAAGGTCACATGAAAGCACTTTGAATTTGGAAATCAATGTTTTCTCATTATTACTATTTCATAGAGGCAGTTATCATTGGCTAGATAGAATACATTTGCACTTGTTCTTTAAGCCATAAGTGAGTTCTGGAAATTGAATTTTTGAAAAAAGCTTAGTTAACATGAATTTGGGGAAAAGGGAATTGGATGGTCTGTGAAGATGTTTCAGTACTGACTGGCGTTTAGCATTCTTACGCGGTTCGCTGTGTGATTTTTCATGTCTCTACCGTCAATATTATCTGCCTTAGGTGGTAAAGGCTATGTCAGTCTAAATTACCATGTACAGCCAAGCATAGTAGGAAAGTGACTGAATAGCTGATCATTACCTAGAAATATCACTTGGTACATCTTTAAAATGTGTTTCTCAGAGCCAGGCAATTGTGGCACACGCCTTTAATCCCAGCACTTTGGAGGCAGAAGCATGTGGATCTCTGTGAGTTCGAGACCAGCCTAGTCTACAAGAGCTAGTTCCAGGACAGGCTCCAAAGCCACAGAGAAACCCTGTCTCGAAAAACAAAAAAAAAATGTTACATTGACAGAATATGCAAATATCCATCCCTATGGGTGCAGCACAGAGGATGAAGCCCCCCAGAGTTTCAACTTCTCCCACCTTCACCAAGTAGTTGGTAGTGCATTTCAACATTCCATATCAAAAACATCTCAATTTGAAGGGACGCAGTGACCCAAAGCCAAACACTAGTAAGAGCCAGGGCGACCCTGCAGGAGAGGGGGAGGAAAGATTGGAGAAGTCAGAGAGGACAAGGACACCCGAGAATCAATACAGCAGTGTTCATAGTGGTTCACAGAAACTGAAGTGACAAACACATACCCTATATGGGTCTGAGCTAGGTCCTTGGTATATACCTACCTTATGGTTGTATAGATTGGTGTTCTTGTGGGACTCCCAACAATGGGAGTGGGGATTGTCTCTGACTCTTTTGCCTGTGCTTGGTACTCTTTTTCCTCCTACTGGGTTGCCAAGTCCAGCTGTGATATGAGGGTTTGGGCCCAGTCTTATTGTATCTTGTTCTGTAAAAATTCCTGGGAGGCCTGCTTTATTTTTAAGGAAAATGGAAGGAGGAGTTGATCTGGGAGAGAGGAGATGTAGGGGGAGGGACTGGGAGGAGTCGAGGGAGGGCAAGCTATGGTGCAGATGTAATGTATGAGATTTTTAAAAAAATCTCAATTTAGCATCAAAGGTTGACAATTTCATTTTTAGTAAGGAACAAACTGACTTGTGTAATTTCTCAAGCTCTGTATTCTCAACTGCAACCACTAATCTCCACTGTTGTGTTGTGAAGTCAGACCAAATAATGAGTAAGGGAATCAGCATGACAATAATGCAGTATACTTTCAGCTGGAAAGCATAGTAGCGGGTCTCATTTGGCCTGCAAGCTATAGCTTCCCCTCTCCTGCACAAGGAAGTGGTATCTTTTTTTCTTGAGATATTTTATGTTGAATGAAGAAAAGATTTACATCATATACTTCACATAATATCTCAAGGTCCTCAATGAAATTCTCATTTCTTAACTCCAAAGTCTATTTGTGTCTCCAGTACTCCCAAATCTCCTTTCTCTTTTTCCTTTTTACCAGAAGTCTCCCAAAACCTACAATGTTCTTGAGAATAGGCCATTCTTTTGCAAAGATCACAGGATCCGTTAAGTGGTTAACAAAAGCAGTAATCCTTTAAAAGTTATGTAAGTGAGCACTGTTACTATTGGAATATGTCTTAATCACCAGGATTCTTGAGAAAACTAGAAGCTACAGGTGAGTGGAATTGATATTAAATAGATGATATCCTACATTCATTCCTGTCGCTGTTATAGAAGACCCTAACAAAAGAAATTTTAAGAGAGAAAAGGTTTATTCGACATACAGTTCCAGGGTCGAAGAGATGAAGAAATCAAGGAAGGAACTTGAAGCTGCTAGTCACAACTGCAATTAAAAACAGAGAGAATAAATGCATGCATGCCTACTTGTGGCTCAGGCCTCTCTCTATATCTGCACTGCCCAGGACCCAAACCTGAGGAAAGGTGGTATGCCGTGATCCAGTGCCCGCCCGGGCCATATATTATTTCTCAGAATGCAGTATGCCCACCACAAGTACAGAACTTCATGTACACCAGCAAGCACTCGGGGCAACGCAGCTACATCTCCTGACCCGATTTGATCTTTGGAACAAATGTGACTGTAACATATTAGCACCCCTATTATTAAATGGAATCCTGGGCGCTCTCCTCCTGTGTGAGTCTATGACCTCACCAGAGTGAATTGCCCTGTGTTTGCCTGCTCCTCATTTGAAAGATACCAGGATTGAGCCAGATTAACATAGCCTTCTACTTTGAGAAGTTACTATTTTCCTTCTTCCTTGGAATCATGTGCTAGTGCTAGTGAATTATTTTAGATAAAAGTTGTAATTAGGAGTGGATATATGGCATTATGTTAAAATGGTCATTTTATAACTGCTCAGGGTCATGTATAAGTTTGTGAACTGCGACACTGAAGTAGTGGGATTGTTAGAATTGGCCAGAGCACCAACGCCTTAACTTCTCACATTACTCTGATTTACTAAATATAAATAGAGCTTTGCATTTTAACTTTGTATTTAAGTCGAAGAAAGTGAATAGACATTTGATTTTAATTGAAACCTCTTTCATTGAACTTAATATATGTGGTTTACACACTCTAAAAAAGAAAAAAATATTTCTCGGACCAGCGGGGAGGTGTGGGAATAAAGACACAACTCACATGACCTTATTGGGAGGGAATTGTCAGTGATCCCTCATGAAATCCTGAGTTCACATCCTGAAAATTCATCCACATTTATTCTCCAAAAAGCTTTTATACCAAAACGTAAACTGAGGGAGAAATTCATTATTTTCATTCTGTTTCCTAAGTAGCCAGGCGAAAGAGTGAGGTCACGTCCACACCTTTCTATGCCCATTTTGTCACAGCTTCCTATCTATGCCTAACATCTCTTTCCCAGGCAGCCTCCCAAATTACAAAGAAGGAGCAGAGCAACATTAGAGCAACATTAGCATTATCCTGACCCTTTGTTAGGATGGTTAGGTGATCACTTTCTGTGTGGCCAGGTGCAAACTATGGCCTGAAAATCTGGCTGCCATACAATGTAGAAATATGGGTTTGTATAATATGGCCCTACAGTGGTGTTCACAATGGGCAGGTAAACCTACTTCAATTTATGTTATCAAGGCAATCCTCACAGATAATCCTGATTTAGACAATCCCTCATTAAGAATCTCTTCTTGGGTGATTCTTCAGTGATTTAAGTTGACATTAAAATTAATCAACATAGATACAGACAGACAGACAGATGATAGATAGATAGATAGATAGATAGATAGATATAGATAAGTGATATAATTATATATCGCTAATTAGTGATACAGTTATATAAAAATTGAGGCACAGATTTTATTACAAGAATTGGTTCTCCCAGCCATGAAGCTAAAAAAAAAAAAAAGTAGGACCTCCAGTCTACAACCAAGAAAGTCAGGTAAGTCAGTGCTCAGTTTTGACTAAGGCATGTTTTTCACTTTTCCCATGTAGTTATACATTCATTCATTTATGTTTTATTATTGATTAGTATTTCACAAAATGACTGTACCACGGTTTCCAGGGAAATAGAAATATTGCATACCCTACTATCCACTTGACAAAATGAGTTAAGCAATCTACTTTAGAGCTGAACATTATATTCTATGTAAATTTTACCTTAATACAAAACTTTTTAAATGTGTTTATGGTGTAGGAGTTCCTTCTGTTTGTGTGTTGCTTTCATTGGTTAATGAATAAAGAAACTGCCTTGGCCTAGTTGATAGGGTGGAACTTACGTAGGTGGGAAGATAGAACTGAATTTTGGGAGGAAGAAAGCAGAATCAGAGAGAACCACCATGGAGCCGCCAGAGTCAGACATTCTGAATCTTTCCCAGTAAGCTACTACCACATGGAGATACACAGAATATTAAAAATGGGTTAAATCAAGATGTGAGAGTTAGCCAATAAGAGGCTAGAGCTAATGGACCAAGGAGTAATTTAATTAATACAGTTTCTGTGTGGTTATTGCGGGGCTAAGGTAGCTGGGCAGCCAGGACAAACAAGCAGGCCTCCATGCAACAATTGTAGTCCACGTAGTCAACTAAATTCACATAAAACCTGAGAGGGCTCAAAAAAAAAAAAACAGAGTTTAACACAGCTTCTTGCTGTTTGCTGGCAGCTTGCCACAGCTCCTTTAGAAGAGATTTTCCTGACTCAGCAGCCACAGCAGGAAAAAAGTGGTGGTTTTAAAATGCGGTGGTGGGGAAGAGACAGAAATCTTTAATAAATAAATAAATTTAAAAAAAATAAATATAAAAAAAGCACCAACCAAAAATGTTCCTGCTTCCTGTGGCAGCTTAATTTCCCTAACTCCATAAAACTCCCGACCCTTCTACAATAAAGAACTTTTACATTGGAAAAAAATAATAAAATGCCAGCTTTCTGGGCCTCCATGTTTATATTTTTTGTTTTTGAGACAGTCTTCCTACAAAAAAAACTAGCCTTGATCTATTTATGTATCCCAAACTGGACTTGAACTCATGACCCTTCTATTTCAATTCTAGGGTTATAGAACTTTACTACTAAACCTGGCTCCAAATTGTTTTGTTACAGCTGTTGTTGTTATTTGAGACAGGGTTCTGGAACTCATTCTGTAGACCAGACTGGCCTCAAACTCAGAGATTCACCTGCCTCTGACTCTCAAGATCTGGGATTAAAGGAATGTACCACCTTGTCTGGCTTCAAAGCATCTTTAAAAAGTTTATTTGCCTGAAATTTTAAAGCTCCAAAATGGGGCTTAGAGCGTAGTTAGCTCTATAGGACAGCACTTGCTTAGCCAACAGAAGTCCCTGGGTTTGAGCTCCAGAGACATAAAACAAAAGTTCCATTGTGACTGCTAGAGTACCATCTGCCACATCTGCCTTGAGGCAATGAAAAGGAGAACTAATAAAAAGCTAAGAGGGCCTGGCACAGACCCATTTTGTGAATTTCCTTAAGGGGACCCAAAGCTTTGTCAACATGTGGCTGGAGAGATGGCTGAGCAGTTAAAAGCACTAGCTGCTGGCCCACATTTGATTCCCGGCGCCCATACAGCAGCTCCCTACATTTAACTCCAGTGCCAGGGCATCTGCCACGTTTGGGCCTCTGTGAGAACCAAGCACACACATGGTACACAGGCGTAATGTGCAAGAGAAACACTTATATACAAAAAACATGAAAAAACAAACTATTTTAAATGTCTCATCACCAATTTAAACTTCCATTTCATTGAACACTCTATAAAACAGAGAAACAGGCACAGTGCACTGTTTTGCCAAGCATGTCTCAGACAAAATGTTATGTTTGCAGTAAAAAGAAAACAGAGAGGATGGAGATTAGTTATCCATTGATACATTCAATCACACAGAGATGTGTGTACGCACACAATTGTTTACAGAATATCAGGGGATTCACTGGCATCCACTGAATCTCAATTTGCCTGAATTCTATATTAAATGCTGCTGATTAAATATAACTGAGTAGCTATTCCTGAACACAGCTAATGAAAACTATATGAAGGACACATTCTATTACAGTGGGCATTCAAAAGACACAAGTTTGGATAGAGTATATGTCATACTCCTCCACCGGAGTAAGTGAGGTGGCTTGTGTCTCCAGAAGACTGCAATTATTTAAGCGGCCTGTTTATAATTGAGCAGTATTTAATTTTGATGCCATCTTAAATTTACCATATGTGAATGTAAGAAGTTAGGCGACTTAAGTGTACATTCTACTTACACCCTTGATTTGATGACATTAGCTTGCAGGTGTCTCTACTTCAATTAATTGCATATTGGGGAAATGCATAATTTAGACTGTGTAAAATTGAAGTATCCAAATGATAGTCTCTTCAATATAATTATTCCACATAAGTTGAAGTGCTGACAAAATGTTGTCCTTTATTTTTTTAAATAATAGCTTCAAGTACGTTCAAGATTAGATAACACAGAAAATGTCAACAACATATGACAAATATGAAATGAAAATAATGAGATTAAAATTGTCTTTAATTTTCCTCTGTAGACTCACAGAATTTTTCCTTATGAAATAGTCAGCGGTCTTCAATTTTTTCAGCCTAATTTGGAATACAAAGGAAAGCACCTTAAAATAGGTATATATAAACAAAGTCTTTCTGCTCAAAAATAAGCTAAATATTGATCTGGAAAATATGCTAACAGAAAAAATTCTCTATTTATTCCACAACACTGTATATCTGAAGTAATCATTTCCTTAGAAATAAATCCTTGTCAGAGTACATGCTAAAAATTAAGGGTGTGGCTCAGTGATAGAGTGACTACTTAGAATACAAGAGAATGTGGCTTGCATCCCCAGTTCTATATTTTAAACCGTGTTTGGTCAAAGAAGTTTCAGTGGGCATCAGTCAGTGCAGGGACTCATAGTTGGTCCAGGTGCTGAAGTGAGTGACTGTTGAGTGATCAGCTCTTCATGTGACATACATATCCACCCTTCCAAGGTCCAGGGCACATGGCAAAAGAAGAGGCACAAAGAATGCAAGAGCCAAAAGGGTAGAGAGGAGCGCTATGAAATGTCTTCTAGACATGGCATGGCTATTAGACTTTTTAACTCACAGCAGCTACGGTTACCTGCATAATCTCAAGCTAGGCAACATGGAAGTACAGGTGGAGAGGCTCTAACCGTACCCCATCCCTAGCTGACAAGGTACTGAAAGTGATGGCAACTGGTAGGGCCTCACACACTGAAGCATACTGGGAGCACCAACTGGCCTCAGTGTGTCATACAAGAGAAGGAGGATGTTAAGATGGGAGGGGATGTACTGGGATTCCAGGAGAAGTGCAGAGGTTGGAGTGGATATGATAACGGCATATTGTATAGATGTATGAAATTGACATGGAATAAATTTAAAATGTTCTTTAAACTTCCTTGAAAATTTAATAGAAGTGACTTTTCACAGACCCCAAATATGTCATTTTATTATTGAGTCACTCACTGACACAGCATCATGTTGTCAAATTAGCATTTCATGTTCTATCATAACATTTCATGCACTATCATAACATAGTTCTATTTATTGAGCATGGGCTCAGAAATGAAGCATTTACTATACCATTGCTGCAGTATATTAAACAATAGCTCTTTCATGTTCTAATTCCTGAACCTTACCAATGATCCTTTATGTGGCAAAGGGGCCATTGCAGATTTGATTAACCTCAGGAACATGAACTGAGTAGGTTAACTTGGCTAATCCTGGTGTAAGTCAATGAGAACAAAAGGAGCCCTTATAAGACAAAAACATGGAACTGAGAAAAGCCAAGGTGCCTTGCTGCTTGCTTCTTAGAAGACGAGACTATGAACCAGTAAAAATAAATAAAATAAATGATTCTATCAAGCTCTAGAAGCTGAAAGAAATAAGGAATCAGCTCTCTCTCTCCTAGGGCGTCCTGAAGGAAGAAGCCCGTGCAGCAATTTGATTCTAGCCTAGTGAAACTATTCTTGATGTCAGACCTCTTGATGTAAGAGAATAACTTTGTGTTATTTGAAGCCACCTATGTGCTAACTAGTTACATTAGTAATGGGGCACAAACACAATTCAATCGCATATGGGATGGGACATGTGGTTATTGAACAAAAATGAGACAAGAGAAGAATTAAAATTGTGGACTAGGTAACTGTGTGTGGCTATGGACAAATTAAGCATATAGGTAGACTTGAAGCCCACATACACCTCTCTGAAATCATTACTGGTTTGCATGGATCATCAAAGTTCATTTTGCCATGTACTAAGTTTTTCTCTTGTCTTAAATAAAAAGGAAGCAGAACAACTGTCTCATTTAGAGACTGTTTTGGGGAATGAGATGGGTCTGCAGGATGAGGTCAAGGAGGAATGAGAAAATATGAGTCAAAGTACAATGTACAAAGTACAAAGTACAATACGTACAAAAGCGTCATAAGAAACCCATCACCTTGCATGATAAATTTTAAAAATTAATGAAAATGACCCCTTTTTTCATTTCAAAGGGAAGATAGTTGTTCTTCTCCATTATTTTTTATTTTCTGGGGAATCCAGTTCTGGAATGTGAGCATGTTAGGCAAGCTCTCCATACAAGCTATCTTGTTCTAAACAGTGAGCTTATTGACTCGGATATTTTAGACCCCTACAGTATGTTTCTACGAGGGGGGTTTTGTATCACAATTTAGGCTGTTTTGTTCCCATAAGTGTGTGTGTGTGTGTGTGTGTGTGTGTGTGTGTGTGTGTGTGTGCGCGCGCGCGCACGTGCGCGCGCGCGCGCGCGCGCGCGCGCGCGCGCGAGAGAGAGAGAGAGAGAGAGAGAGAGAGCTCGCGCAAGTACGTGTGTGTGTGAATTCAACCTCAGCCTAAATTTTGGCTATTTCTATAAAGTTTCTTTGTGATAGAAATGTGATTTGTTCCCCACACAGTCTCCATAAATGTCTGTTTGCCCCCTAAATAAACAATTAAAAGAAATTTTTGCAGAAATGTGTTGTTTGAGGTTGTATACTATAAATTTTAAAACGTTCTCAATTTAAAATGGATTCAGAAATTCTAAAAACATAGTTTAAATGAAAGAACTGAATATGAGATGCTGTAGTTAGCACTCATATTAACCCAGCGTGTAAAAAGCGGGGCTGCGTCATTCTTTCCAAACGTTCTGGATTCCCTGGGAGATAATCAGATATTTTGTGATTTTATCTTTATGCTTTGGAATTGTGACTATCTGAACCAGAAAAATGTTGACAATTTAAATAGATGTCTGTCAATAACTCTTTGAAACATCAGCAAAGAAGCTAACTTTGAGCTTTTGCCGGCAAGTATTCGGATATTAGTCTGGTATATAGTGACATCTAGTGGCCCGCATCAGTAATAAAAGTCCTTGAAGTTAGAAAAAGGCAAGGAAGAAAAATTAATAAATGTGTAAGTTTGGAGTTAAAATTATTTTTTCTCATTTTATCTTCTGCCTATGAGAAAAATATGAGTTTCCACATTGCAATATATACCAATAGAAATAAAGGAGGTGAATAACAAAAGCCTAGATGGAAGCAGAAGAGAATCCTGGAAATATATCATTCCATCAACTCATTATTTTGAACATTAGAATATTTAGAACAATATTTGAACAATGTTTGAAATATGGCAGTTATGAGAAGTTGACTAATTTTGCTTCATTTTCAAATAAAATCAAGGGAACACTGTGTCCTACAGAAGATGCTTTCAGGGTTTTACCCGCACTCTCTCTGCTCATTTTAGAACTCTGGCTGCTGATATACATTGCCTGCCTTCCCTCTATGTAAGGGCTGTATTTGGTTACAACAATGACTCTTGCCTATAGATGGCAGACTAGAAATGCCTCAAAGTTAACAACTTCAAGAGATATTCTCAACAAGAGAGTGGAACACAAAAATAATAAGCTCCTTTTCCCCCAGGTGGGACAATTATGTGCTGGTTTTTGCATGAGCTTTCCATCTGGGGCATCCCAAGGGAATAAGATTCCAACTGCCTGCAGCATCAGCTTGTACCAAGTGCTCTTCTCCTGCATCCCTACCTCTTCCAAATGCCTCCTAGTGCCACATTCAATAAACTATGTGCTCTCCAAGCACTCCATACTGGAGGGGACCAACAGGGTTCACCGGGATGACTTCCAATTACCCTTTACTTCGTTGCACGCCATCTCTATATCATTAGCCTTGAAAAACTGCCTTCTATCATCATATATTTAATATCAGGGCACATCTAGAAATCTTCTATATAGAGGTTAAAAAAACGAATATTATTATGGGAAAATACTAGCCAATCCCTGGAATTTGTTTCCTTCCATCTCTTCTCAATTTAAGTATAATTCTCCCCTCCATTGAAGTTCATCCATACAATGAGTTATCCAAAATCCCAGCAACATGTCTCTCTCGTAATAAACATGAACTTCGCTTCACTTAAAATAATGTACCCAAGGTCCTCCCCCCTCCATCTAGGTCTAGGAAGATGAGCATAAAAAAATGTACCCAAATCATTGCCCAAGAGTCAGCTAAATGAAAAGGAAAACAGTTGCTTTATGCACATGTGTTCATGTAATTCGGAGACAGAAACAAGGTCTCAGCATTTGTACTTATTTTGTTAGCAATACATCAAAATGAAAGGTGCAAAGACAAGACCAGTATATTTTGGATTTATGGCAACTATAAAGTCTTTCCAACTGCCTTCAGCCCTGTTTGAAGCTTCCTGTGGGCTTTCTCTTTATGGAAATAGAAGTTGAACAGAGGGAAATTGTCACAATAAGGAAAGAGAGCATCTCCCCTTCTGGGACTCGATCCATTCTAAAATTTCTGCAGGAAAGCTCGAACTAGGAGCTGAGAGTTGGTTGCCTAATTGGGTAGTTCATACAAGAACACTGTATGTTTGAGGACAAAAACTAACCATAGACATTAAAAATGTATTTGCCACGATTTGGTGCTTTTTTTCTGTTTTAATGAGGAAGTTAGTAAACCGTCTTCACTCTCAAGGGCACATGAGAGCAGAAAGAACTATGACTGTCTCAATATTTTATACAAACTAGATCCCAGCATAGGAAGCAATATTCAAGAAGAGGAGGTACAGCCATTCAGCACTCTGACCATCAATCACATGGAAATTTCAACCTTTGGCCACAACTTTGTATCAAGAGTCAATTTATTCTGACCTGATGGTAATGGAGGAGGCAGGAAGCTGTTTTCTACTGACGTGTGGAAAATTGCAAAATAAATCTCAGATGTATTTACCCAAAACCTTGGTCACAAACAAGGCAGACATGCTAAGTACAGTATATACCTAATTGCAATTTATAATCCAAGAGATGGAGATAAAGTAATATTTTCATTTCTTTTTTAAAAGAGAAACATTTCTAAGCCATTTACTTATCTTCCCCAAGTAGTATATGTATGTAGTTTAACAACCCTTATGCAAAAGAGACAATATTTATGGGCCCTGGCTTCCTTTTTAAGTCATCATACGATCTAAAATAGGAGTATTATCTTGAAATTCATGGATGTCTCTTCTCTCACGTCAGTTTCTGAGCCCCAAAGTAACATAGCTTCTGTAAGTACAGCATTAATCTTAAACTGAATCTTGCCTAACCCTGTACATATAATATTTCATTTCATTCCTATAGAACTATAAGAGTTGTTATAATTATATATATATATGGTATATATATATATATGGGTATCCTTATTACATGATTATGATGACATATGCTAATACTGAATCTTTAGATAGGTCGCTCAAATCCAAATCTATCTGACTGCAAATTTACTCTCACAAGCTCTTACTACATAATAAACAAGCACAAAATTTCAAAACTAAATAACTCCAACCCTTTCTTCCTCGCACCTATACCCAAAGCTGAAGTGGTTCAGCTGATCTTGAGTAAGTTCAGTCGGTTAACTCCAGCTTTGGGGAAGAATCCGGTTCTGCCCTCGCGTGTTTCCTGATCTCCTCAGAGCAACAGGCTAGTTGAGCCATGGCAATTTTATTTTGATGGCTGAAATACAAAGTATAAGTGGGACACTCATAAGGCTTAAGCTCACATCTAGATAGTTGCTGTGGCTTAATCCTGTGGAGCAAAGCCAGCCGGGTCTGCAGTGAAAAGTTTGATGGTAAGGAAACACACTCCTCTTTTAGGAAAAGAACATGGTGAGTTACTTGGCAAAGGGTATGTATACAAGAAGTGGTGGGAAAATGGAAACAATAACTCGATCTACATATCTCCTTTGTTAGTGAAATCCATGGTGTTATTTATTGTATATAACGTGATATGTATGAAATAACAACATGTCACTCTGATATACTCATGAATACTTACCAAAAAAATATCAAGTCAAATCTGGAGGCTAGAGGGATAGCTCAGGAGTTAAGAGCACGCTGATTGTTCTTCCTATAGGCCCACTTTTACTCCTTGCACCCACATGGCAGCTAACAATGGTCTGTAATTCCAGTCCCTGGAGATCAGATGCCCTCTATTGGCCTCCATGGGCACTGCTTGCACATAGAATAGACATTCGGGAACGTACACATGAAAATGAAAAAAAATCTCAAAAAGCATTTAAAAATCAAGACTCATCTGTGACATAAGACAAGGGCAGTCCACTCTTATAGATGTAGCACTCGGGGAACTGAGGGAGGAGGGTTTCCAGTTTGAGGCCAGCCTGGGTCATATACAGTATTCCAGGGAAACCTAGATTATAAAACAAAACATTGTCTAAAAATAAATAGATACGAATGCAGGGTACACAGCACATCAGAGGATGCTCTTTAGCTCCTGTGATTGCAGAAGCCTTCGGAGACTTGAAACTAGATATAGGCATGATGAGAATGGCCTTCTTGAAATAGCATTTGAACGGGGCTGGGCAGTATAACAGTCAAAGCAGCCGTAAGAATTTGTCAGTCTGTCAGTCACTAGCTACTAAACTAAGTCAAATTAAATGTGGAGTTTGAGGATAGAGGACATTTTTTTCAAATTACCTCAGAACCTCCGGAGATATATATAAATGAATGGCTTTTAGTCCTGTAACAAAAGGTTAAAAAAAAAAGGAAAAGACAATTACTTGACCACATGTATTCCCTGCCAGACTCTGCAGTCATTGTGATGCCAAGACCTTTTATCTCTAAATAAGAAAAAGAACAGCAGTCTTGACAGAGGGAGCTTTATATCTCCACTGAAGCAGAACTCCAATTTGTTCTTCAGGGAAATCCTTCTATATTAAACTGACGTCCTCTCGTGGCTAAAGGAAGCTTGCATTAACATTAGATTTTAAGTGCCTTGATACCACATACAGTCTCACTATATAGTCATTACTGGCTTGGAACTTGCTATGTAGACCAAGCTGTCCTCAAACTCACAGAGATCCACTTGTCTCTGCCTCCCAAGTGCTGGGAGTAAGGCATGCACCACGCCATGCCCAGTGACATTTTTGGTAATTATTTTTCATGCATGTACCATGCAAACAATTATTATTTATAAAAGTAGATGTGTTCTAGACAGCATTACTGGATAGAGGTAGTCATACAACTAGATATATTAAGGAATCAATTAAGAGTGAGCTATTGATGTTGCAAAGATGACACAGCAGTTTAGAGCACTAGATGATCTTCCAAAGGACTGAGGTTCAATTCCCAGCACTCATATAGGGACTCGCAGCCCTCTGTAACTCCAGGTCTAGAGGATCTCCGCTCTTTCTTCTGGACGCTACCAGCAGGAGGTACACAAGTGATACACAGACACCATATAAGCAAGCCCCCATCCCCAACACACAAACTAAAATTTAAAAAGAAAACAAAGCAAATCAATTAAAAACAGTTAGTACAAAGCACACATGTGGTAGATTTTCTCACTTTGGGCAATGGAACTTTCCCTTTTCTTCTGTCTCTCTCTATACTAAACATGCTTCCCGACATGGACATCACTCTTTCTCCATAATTCTGCTCCCACCATGTTACTGTTTGTACACCCTGTGCTTGACTTCCATGCTAATTTAAATTTAAAAAACATGGCTTTTTCTATTTTTCTTCTCCATTTCCCTCCTGAGGGTTGCTGCAGAGATTTATTTCTTGGGTGTCCTGGAATTTTTCTTTTAAAAGCTAACAAATATGCCCTCAAGTTTAAAACATAAAAAAACTGAATTATTTGGATGCCAAAACCTAGACCTCTTCCTAGTATAAAATAGGTGCAAAGATCCTACTTAAATCATTACTTCCTTAGAAAAGGTAGAGAGATCCAGAAAATATCAATGACTTCAAGTGATAACTTGTCTCTGTAATGTCAACACAATACTAACAACCTTCCTCATATGGTTGCAATTAAAAAGTGTAACAAATAGTTTTGCTGTATTATTTTCCATTTTAACCTTCTGTTGTTCAAAGGAGTTATACAGTTCCATTAGACTTGGGCACACGTTTCAATTATGAAATATAACTCAACTTTCTGCACTTCCTTGTATATTAATGGAGAAAAAGAACTTGAATGAATAAACAAAATGTGGAAATATATCACAAATATAAAAGGAAGCAGGAATCTAGGAAACTATAGTAAGTCATAGTACACATGTGGACATTAATATACCTTCTGTCAATCCAGCTGTCCTCATATTTGTCCAGCTGTCCTCAGAGAGACTTCCTCTGGCAGCAGATGGAGACAGGGACAAAGACCCACAGCCAGGCATTATGCTGAGAGAGTCTAAATTGAAGGTATCCATTTGGTCCCTCCCCTTGGAGTTCGGGGAACCCCATGCAAGAGGGTAAAGAAAAATTGTAGGAGTCAAAAGGTATGGAGGACACCAGGAGAACATGGTCCACTGAATCAACTAAGCAGGGCTCACGTGGGCTCACAGAGCCTGAAGTGTCAAGCACAGGGCCTGCAGGGGTCTGCACCAGGTCCTCTGTGGATATGTTATGGCTGGTAGCTTTGTGTTCTTGTGGGACTCCTAACACTGGAAGTGGGTGTATGTCTGACTCCTTTGTCTGCTCTTGGGACTCTTTTTCTCCTATTGGGTTGTATTGTCGAGCCTTGATATGAGAGATTTTGCCCTTTTTATTGTTTCTTGATATGTCCTTTTTGACGGTCATCTCTTGGAGGCCTGTACTTCTCCGAAGTGGAACCAGAGGAAGGTGGATCTTTGGGAAAGGGTAGGTAAGGGGTAGCTGGGAGGAGTGGACAGAGGGGGGGACTGTGATTGGGAAATATTGTTTGGGAGAATAATCTATTCTCAATTAAAAATAAAGAAAATACAGTGTATCCAAATACATATACCTTCTGTTAAGTAATAGTGCACAATTCTATCTACAGAAAGGGAGCTAAATCACAGAATTCTCCAAAAATAAAATAAAAATGTGAGCCAATATGTCAAAACTTAGTGAACATTTTTATGACCCATCAATTGTATCATTGCAAGTCATTAGAGAGGAGATTTTGATGAACATCAATTTCAAACATCAAGAAAAATAAATGATCCTCCATTTCTTTCCTTCTCTTTGTTCTCACCTTCAAGTTGTTAAGGTCTTTGAGAAGAATAAAAGATGACACTTCAGTAGCTCACAAATCAGACTTAACTGTTCCCATGTCAGTTTGAGTTTAGAAAAGATTACTTTCATCTAAAAGCCTTCTCAGATACAGTACTACGGTTAGGTACTATGTCCCCTCTAGAAATGATTTATACTGCATCCATCTAAAATGTAAAATATTAGAGAACTCAGCCTTCCATCTGTCTCCATACTTCTAAAACAGCTCCCAACAGTGCCTTGGTGTAAAAAAGAACAAAGAAAGGCATTTTCCTATTATTTAACTTTCTAATACTTTAAAGTAAACTCATGGTTATATTGAGGTTCAGAATAGAGGTCAAAATGATCACACACACAACTATTTTCCTGTCAAGTTAAGCCTAAAGTTTGATCACTTTTTAATTTAATAAAAAATATAAATTGCGTTTAATGTCCCTTGTGATAGAGATAAGTATGAAATAATCAATTTCTCAATAAACTCCCAATCTGACAGGCATGATAAGGGGTAGCACGTATTTACAATATGTATAAAAAGATGATCATTGCCATAGAAAAGGCTCACTGGTGCTTTCAGAAAAGTAAAATAACTTCAAAACTAAACAAAGCTGGGAATATAATGATGTTCTATTCTGGTTGAATCTCATGGAAGGGATCATCGAAGAAACATAAAGGGTTTTATACATAAGAGGCAACAAAGGAGTTGTAAACTTTCAGACAAACCAAGTGAGAACAGCAAGACAGCAACTCTTAGTACCTAGACCAGTAGTATAGATTTTATAAGACAATTGGTAAGAAAAAAATGCAATGTGATATTCGCTCTTTCGAAGAGATGTGAGGCTGGAATAACATGAAAGGTCTCATTCGGGTGGATGCTAACAATTGCCTGTTCCAATAAATGGCCCCATAATGAGATCTCAAGCCAAGGCACTAACAGTAGCAGTGGCAAAATTGTCCAAAGTCAAAATATACAAAGAGGTATAATTGGAACAGCGTAAATGCTTATATGAACACTCAATATAGAGAGTTCCTAGTTTTGTGACTAAGAAAAAAAGCTGCGACATTAAAACCCTGTGGGAAGTTGAAAAGAAGCATATATGGAAAATCTAGAGATAAGCAGTCCAAACGGAAAACATCCTCAACAATCAGCCAGGATGTTCCGCTTCGTTGAAGCTCCACTTTGGAAACTCTGGTAACCCCTTTCAGTTTTGTGATTTCATCGTATGCGTTAACAGAAAATATAGACAGCAGAGTTTATCACAGGCTAGGTACTGTCAGGAACCATCAGCAAGGAGGTAAAAGAGAGTGGACATCTTACACTACTAGCAAGAGGGCATTGAAAGGACAATTCCTGCGGCAGACGTTTGGTAGGGTAGTTTATTACCCCTCATCAACTCCTTTTCCTCATCCACATGCCCTTTCCCTTGCCTGTTGTGCTGGGGCTACAGGTGTGTGCCACATAATTCAGCTTCCTTTATCATGTGACAAATTTCATTGTACATTTTTAAAGTATATGATACAATGTTCTAAAAATTGTATAAACAAGTTGTTATAGAGAAACAAATTAACATCCATCACCTCATGTAATTACTGTTTCTCTCCTTGTATAAGAGCAACTATAAGAATCTCATTTAGCAAAACGAGTAAATTGTGCTACTAATGGTTATAACCTTATGACATACATTAGCTATTACATAATTGCTACTGTAAATATTGTCATCTTTTCATTCATCTTCTACTTCAAGATTTTCAGTTCTTCTCTACTCTTCCACTTGACCCTTAGCCATGGTAGAGCAAACATATTCACAGAGCAGTATAACTGATTTAGTATTTCCAATATATACTGCTTAATTGAGCTTTAGAAAAAGTTAGTTTATCTCAGTGGGTGAACCCCTCATGATCTTGACTTCCTTTCTCATTCTCTCCCTCCTTGTGCCTGAGCTAATGGGAGCTCACCAACTCCAACTGGACTGGGAATGAATGAGCATGGGATCAAACTAGTCCCTCTGAATATGATTGACTATTGGGGCAGACTGAGGGGCCACTGACAGTGGCACTGAGATTTGTCTCTACTGGATGTACTGGCTTTTGGGGATCCTATTCTCTTTGGATGTATACCTTGCTCAACCGAGATGTAGTGGGGAAAGCTTTGGCCTTTTCACAGGGCAGAGTGCCTTGCCCTCTCTTATGACTGGAGGGGGAAGGGGGAAAGGAGGTATGGAGGGAGGGGAATGGGAGGAGGGGAGGAAGTGGGAATTTGGATTGGCATTTTTGTAAAGTAATAAAATAAAATTAAAAAAAAGAAAGAAGAAAGTTTAACTTATTAAGAAGTGGTAGAAATTATTGGCAATTAGGAAAAACAAAATTCCCTTTTTGAAAATCTCAACCACCAAAAAAAATAAGGAATTGGGAAGAAAACAGGGAATGACAGAGGGAAAAAAACAGGAAGAGAAGGTGTACTGAAGAGGTTGGAAAAATGAATGCATTCGAGTATTCGAGTAGAATTACATGAACATGACTTTTAAAATACTTCAGATCAATACAAAGGCAAGAAATAAAGGTTTACCCACACTCAATATCCATAATTCTAATATCCATTAAGCTTCAGATACATAGACCATACTTAAGTCCACTAGATTATTTTTATGAATAACAAAAATTTGTGTTTTTTATTTTTTTATTGTTTTTATTGAGCTATACATTTTTCTCTGCTCCACTCCCTTCCTCTACCCTCACCTTCTACCGTCTCCTATGATCCGCACACTCCCAATTTACTCAGGAGATCTTGTCTTTTTCTACTTCCCATGTAGATTAGATCCATGTATGTCTCTCTTAGGGTCCTCATTGCTGTCTAGATTCTCTGGGATTGTGAATTGTAGGCTTGTTTTTCATTGATTTATATCTCAAAGGTATGAGTGAGTACATATGATATTTGTCTTTCTGGGACTGGGTTACCTTACTCAATATGATGTTTCCTAGATCCATCCATTTGCCTGCAAATTTCAAGATGTCATTTTTTCTGCTGTGTAGTACTCCATTGTGTAAATGTACCACATTTTCCTTATCCATTCTTTGGTCGAGGGGCATTTAGGTTGTTTTCAGGTTCTGGTTATGACAAACAATGCTGCTATGAACATAGTTGAGCACATGTCCTTGTGGTATCATTGAGCATCTTTTGGGTATATACCCAAAGTGGTATTGCTGGGTCTTGAGGTAGTTTGTGTCCTAATTTTTTGAGAAATTGCCACAGACCTTTAAAGAGCAATATTCAACTTCATATGAAAAAGCCAAATACCGCCGGGTGGTGGTGGCCCACACCTTTAATCTCGGGAGGCAGAGGCAGGCGGATCTCTGTGAGTTTGAGACCAGCCTGGTCTACAAGAGCTAGTTCCAGGACAGGCTCCAAAACCACAGAGAAACCCTGTCTCGAAAAACCAAAAAAAAAAAAAAAAGCCAAATACCCAGGATAGCCAAAACAATCCTGTACAATAAAAGAACTTCTGGAGGCATCACAACCCCTTACTTCAAATGCTACTACAGAGCTACAGTACTGAAGACAGCCTGGTATTGGCATAAAAACAGACAGGAGGACCAATGGAACCAAATCAAAGACCCATTAGATGTGTTTAAAAGGTGGAAACAAGGGATGGAGAGATGGCTCAGAGGTTAAGAGAACTGACTGCTGTTCTGGAGGTCCTGAGTTCAATTTCCAGCAACCACATGATGATTCACAACCATCTGTAATGAGATCTGTTGCCCAGAACACTATATACATAATAAATAAATTTTAAGAAAAGAAAAGGTAGAAACAAGAGAAGGTATTGCCTCCAAGATTTCCGTTATCAGTCTAAGCTTCGATCATATCAGATGTCTGAATTCAGCCAATGTACTTACATTCTAACCTTAATTTTCTCAGATATAAAATGTTTACAATAACACTGTTCTATGGTGCTATGTTAAACTAAAAGTACGCAGGAATGTGGGGAGTGTGTGGTGGTGTTCAATGACACCTACCATCAACATACTCATAGTATCAAGTAACTTCCAGTTCACTTCTTTATAGAATTGCTGTTTGTTGTCTTTAAACAAAATAATGACTGTTGGCACCTAGAAAACAGTAGATTCACTCACAACAAACTTATAAAGTAAAACACTGGTGTTAAAGTTAACTTTTATATATTTGTGTTCCTTTTTAAGTCATCTTTGAGAACACACTTATTTTACTGAGCAATGCCTATTGGTCTTATTGAACTTCTAAATATTCTACATGCTAAAATAAAACTTGCTGCATTCCCTGGAATATTTTCCATCACTATAAAACACAATCTTTCTGCAGTGCTTTTTTTAAGACACAAGCCATATTTGACTTTGAAACTCCGCAAAGAGGGAAACTGCAGTGTTGATTAGCTTTTTAATCTCCACTAAGTTCTCAAGATAGCTGAAGCCAACTCTACATCTTAGTTGCATAAGCTTGGCCCTAATTTCAGTATACATGACCTTGAAACTTAGGCTGAAATACTACAATGCCCATGGATGTCTGACATTTTGTAGTATTTACTTGCATAAAACCTGATTCTTCATATATGAACAGAACATTAGTTTCAGAAAAACTAATATGGCTCATAAATGTGTGTGCTAATGTTTTAAATGCTATTTGCTATGATAATTAATAAAGTGCAACATCATCGCAAGACAGTTATGCTCTTTCCTTTAGTGTGTGTGTGTGTGTGTGTGTGTGTGTGTGTGTGTGTGTTTTCTGGTTGTGCTAGGGATCTAACATGGAGCCATGAGGCTACTAAGCCAGTGATTCTCAACCTGTGGTTTGCAACCCCTTTGGTAAACCTCTAGCTTCAAAAAAATTATTTACATTATGATTCATAATAGCAAAATTACAGTTATGAAGTAGCGATGAAATAATTTTAAGGTAGGCGGTCACTACAATATGAAGACCTATATTAAAGGGCTACAGCATTAGGAAGGTTGAGAACCACTGGTTAGGATGTATAGCCTTGTTGGAGTAGGTGTAGCTACCAGAAACCCAAATCAAGCTAACAATAAAATTTATGAGTTCAAGTATTTGAAAAGAATATGAGTAAATCCAGGAATACATAAGTCTAGTATCTCAACCCATGAAAATGGAATCCATTCTTTTAAATATCTCAGCTTTGTAGCTTTCAGTCTTATCCTCAAGTACAAAGACAGTTTCCAGTAGTGGAAGGTGTCCATAGGCCCCACTTGCACAGAACAAAAGATGCTGCCTACTTTTGACAATCCCAGTAAATGCTGTCTTGAGTTGGGTCGCCCATACCTATCTTGAATGTAATTACTATAGTCATGGGTATGGGATAGTCTGATAAACCAGCGCATATATAGCTGTAGCACCCTGAATAGATCAGATCTCATTTGATAGACCAAGCCTGAGATTATACCAGTGGAATCAAAATTATGTAATATACGTGGACTGGGAGTATAAAGTAGAGAATGGTTCACCATAGAAAAATTAAAAAATTAAAATTACGTTAGTAAAGGGAAGGGATGCCAAGCAAGAAAAATATGGTGGCTGTAGGAACCTAGTGGAATATACAGTGATTATATGCAGTAGTTCATTTTCCTAACATAAGTGGATCTGAAGTGTTCTGCTTAACAACAAATTTCCAAATTGTAACATAATGATAATCATGAACTAGTTCTTTTTTTCTTTATAAGTGAATGTATACCATTCTGTGGGTATAGCTTACAGGACAGAGTACCTACATAGTATACCAGAGGCTCTGGATTTGATCCCCAGTACTTTCAAAACCAGGAGGGTGGCTCACAGGCCTATAATACAGTCCCAACCCTTTCAGAGCTGGAAACAGGAAGATGAAACATTCAAGGTCATCCTCATACTTAACCAGCTCCAAGCCTGCATAAGCTACAAGAAAATAAACCCTGTCTCTATACAGAACAGTTAAATCTTTAGGACCCGGGATGGAGTTCAGTGCTAGAGTGCTTGCCTCACGTGTTTGCTGCCCAAGGTTTAATCCCCACTGCTCCCTCCTCCCCTCCAAAAATAGAAGTAGACTGATTTAGATCAAGTACACGAACAAAGACCTGAAGTTTCTGCCTTTCATTTAGAGTGTAGAGAACATTATGCTGAAGATACCTATTTTGGAAATTCATCTGCCTGTAAGTAACTAGCTCAGAGAGTTTTCCTGGACCATTAAGCGACTTTACAAAGCATTGCTATCTCTAGGGAGGAGAAAACTCTGTGAAAAGAAAATAGAAAGCAAGCACAATTTTTTCAGCAAGAACTTCCTTTCAGTTTAGCTCATTTCCGAATCATCTGAGACTTCCAGATTCCCTACTTCAGAACGTGATCACGAATTCCTCTTGTGCCACCTGGAAATTAGTTATTTATTCTACACATGAAGGTCTTCGGCTTAACATTTTCTTCCTTCAGATACCTTAGCATGAATTATATAAGGCTCATTATGATAGCGTACTCTAATGAGCACAATTGTCACAATTATTATGCATTCGTGACCTCTCTGACTGCTGTGCTCATTCTGGCTATCTGAATGTTCATCTTTCTGTGGAAGGAAAATCTCTGATGTCATTAAGGACAGCTTCACAGTTACTTTCTGCAAATATTTTTATAAAGTGCTTGTGAGGAGGCCTGCTTTAGTCATTCATTCCTTTGGCGGAATGGAGCCCTAGCCGAAAGCTTATACAATCTTGCATAAGAGACAGATTGCTCCCCCAAAACACTATTTTCTTAACTATACTGTAATATTTAGACCTCCAAACCCTTGTCCCTAATAACTGTAAGGAAGGAATTCCTTCCAGATTGCTTGGCTTATTATTAAATAAATATCTGAAACATCTTATAAAAATGTTGCTTGTGGAGGGTGAAAAGATAGCTCAGTAGTTAGGAGTGCTTCCAGTTCTTGCAGAGGACAAGAATTCAGCTCCCAGCATCTACATCTGGCGACTCACAAACACCTGTGACTCTAGCATTGGGTCCTCTGGAGCACACCCAAACACAGGTGCTCAGACACATGTATGTATACATACACACAAATAAAAACAAGTCTCTAAAAGGTGTTGTTTTAGGGTTTGGGGTATATGCCTATAATCTCAGCACTTGGATGCATAGAAGCAGGAGGGCAAATTCTAGGCCATCCTTGGCTGCATACCAAGACTTTGTCTCAGGGGAAAAACACTTAACTGAATGTTCAAGCAGTACCTCAAATGATTTCCATAGAAATAATCTGAATTTGCTTTCTCTTCTAGTTTCCTAAGGTTTTTTGCCCTTTATCACTTACCTTTTAAATTTTATTATTTTAAATTTATGACCATAAATTAGATAAACTTATATACAAAATAATGTTTCAATATATATTTATAAAATATTTATGCCTTGTAAAATGATCAAATGAAATTAAAATACATATTGCCTCACATTTTTGTGATAAGAATATTGAAAATCTACTTTCCAAGCAACTTTCAATCCTACAATATATTAAGTATCATCACTGCAGTGTACGGTAGATTTGAATTGACTCCTTTTGCTTAACTGAAATTTGATATGATTCGGTATCTCATTCTCTTCATCATCAGCTAGCATCATAGTAACTTCTATGGTGTTCGCTTTTATGAACTCAACCTCTTTCATTCTTTTATTATTATGATTTTTTTCTTCTTTTTACACTACTGAAATGAATTTTATTTTTTAAAATCTATTGAAATAGAATTACATAGCTCTCCTCCTCCCTTTCCGCCCTTCAGCCCCTCCCAGCTACCATCCCTCAAATTTCTCCAGTGTCACCCCACTTTCAAGTTAATAGCCTCTTTTTGTTTGACTATTACTGTTACATAAATATATTTGTATGTATGTGTATCCACAAATACAAATACATATATAAACTATATATAAATGTACAAATGTTATATATATATTATACAAATATATATAGCAACACACACACATATATACATATACATATATATATATATATATATATATATATATATATATATATATGCCAGGAGCCATTTCAGGCTTCTCCTTTCTCACATCTCACAGCGCCTTGAAGTAAAAACTTTGAGACAGAAAACTTAAAGTTAACCAAAACATTATGTGCTAATCATGGAGACTCAAGCTCTGGAAAGCACCACAGAGTGTCTTCAGGGCTTGCTGCTTATCGCTAACAGCAGGTGTGCTAGCCACTGACCTTGCAACTGCCTCGTTTAGCTGCCAAACTGCCGAATCCCTTTCCCTTTCCCCCTTCCCTAGTTCCCCCTGCCCGAGTTCCTCACTGAGGAGTATATAAGACAAAAAGCTTGCTTCAATAAAAGAAGACCTTGACAAATTGAGAACAGAATTCTGTTTTGCCTGTTGGTCTTCTTTCCCTTTCTCGCCCATGTTCTTTCAGGTAGTGCCCTTCAGACCCTGAAATAACTGGACCTGCTGGGCGGGTTACATATATATGTATATATCGTGCTGAATCCATTTTTGTTAGTGGTATGTATATGGTTTCAAAACTGAGCACTCTGTGTTGAACAACCAATAAGGAGGCTTACTTCTGGAAGAGGCTAATTTTTCTTCTCCCAGCAGTCACAGTTTGCCTGTAATTCTTTGTCTAGGAGTAGGAACCTGAAAAATACCCCACTTCCTTCTGTGTTGATATATCTATTAACATTAACCATCATTCTGGTCTTGTTTGTACAGTCATTTCTAGGAAGGACTGTTTCACAGCAGATTTCCTGATATTCTGACTCTTATAAACGTTCCATCCCTTCTTCCATGATGTTCCCTGACCCCCAAAGCAGGAGTTGTTATGTAAATAAATCCACTAGGGCTGGGCATCCTATGATCTGTTGATGTCTGTAGCATGTTCATTTGTGGTTTTCTATGATGATCTCCATTTGCTATAAAGAGACGTGAAAGGCAGTAGCTACATGATTCTGTGGGAATACAGGAAGATTTAGATTGTAGTAAGGGTATTCACTGCCACCCTACCCACAATAGCCAGGAAACAACTGACTGGTTTCTAGTAGCATGCATGATTTACCTCCTGATGAGTGGGCCTTAAGTCTACTAAACAGTTGTTGCCTGCCACTCACATGTGAAAGCCATTTATTTTACCTTTATGCGTCTCTTGTCCTGCAGGCCAGTGTCATGACTCATAGATGTTGCAGCTGGTAGGACTATTTATTTGCTTTCTCTTGACAGCTTGCATAGTATTTTCTAGAACCGCGGAAGATAGATCACAGGAAAGAGTTTTAGGGGCCAGATCCAGCTTGAATAATCTGAGTTCTACAGGCGTGTCTTCAGCAATATGGACCCATACTCAAGATCTGTGAAGCAACCAAGAGCTCCACAAGTTTTTCTATATTGCTGCGGGAGTTACTTGGAATACCTGATCAACCATTTGAGCTCATGTTTGGTACTGGGAATTTTGTTAATCTATGGTGAGAATTTTAGGGAGCACTGTCAGTCCAAGGGTTTGATCTTTCTCCCTCTCCCTCTCCCCTCTCCCTCCTTCTTTCCCTTCCTCTTTCCCTCCCTCCCTCTCCCTCCTTCTCTCTCTCTCTCTCTCTCTCTCTCTCTCTCTCTCTCTTTCTAACTTCAGTTAAATATAAAATAGTATGAGTCCTAAAGGCTTTATCAGACAGCTTTGATGCTGCCTGTCTTTTGTCCATCCTCCCGTTTTGACCTCCCTCCATCTACCCAGTTGGAGATCCCTCCCCATTATTCCATTTTCTGCTTCACATCACCTGTATCCTGCTAGTACTTTCCCAACCCCTCCCACAGGGTCCTTTCCTACTTGCCTGGTTTCTGCAGTTACTCCACGTTGTATACTCACATCTGAGGATTTGGTGCCAGAAATTGCAGGTGAGAAACAACATGTGGCATTTGTCTTTCTGGGTCTGGGCTACCTCACACCATGTAATCTTTTGTAGGACCATCCACTCACCTGCAAATTTCATTTCACTTTTCCTTGGAGCTGAATACAATTCTATTTATCGACGGAACCCAATTCCAACACCTATGAAATACGACAATGGCCAGCAGGGCGAGATATGCATAAAGGTGCAGGAAGTGGTACTCACCTGTGAGTGGCAGCCAGTAGCTGTCTAATGGACTTACGGCCCATTCACCAGGAGAGAAATCATGCCTTGTATTGGAAAACAGCTTTCCCCAGTTAGGAATCTGATAAAAAGAACCTACTACCATTACTTATGACTACTACCTACTACTACTGATATTATATAGTGCATGCATGTTTTGCTTCCAAGTATGTCTGCGAACTGCATGTGTGCAGTGCCCACAGAGGCCAGCAGAGGGAGCTGGAGACACTGAAATGAGTCACAATGGTTGTGAGTTTCCACGCGACTGTTGAGGCCCAAATCATGATCCTCTGGAAAAACAGCCAGTGTTCATAACTACTGAGCCACACTTTTTTTTAGACATTTATTGTTACTATTTTTTACACGCTGTTTATGCTTGTGTGGATTTACAGATGTGCACAGTGCCCATAGAGGCTAGAAGAGGGCATTGTATTCCCTGGAGCTGGAATTACAGGCAGCAGTGAACAGCAGTGAGCCTGATGTGGACGCTGGGAATTGAACTGCATCATCTGTAAAAGCAATATGAGCTCTTAACTGCTGAGCCTTTTTTCCAGCCCCAACCTCTTTCCTAAGTAACATCTTTCTTGAAAGGTTCATGCTATTGTGTATGTTTATATTTTTATTGTTTTATTTTATTTTTTGGTTTTTGGTTTTTCGAGACAGGGTTTCTCTTTGTCCTTTTTGGCTGTCCTGGAACTCTCTCTGTAGACCAGGATGGCCTCGAATTCACAGAGATCCACCTGCCACTGCCTCCCAAGTGCTGGGACTAAAGGCGTGCGCCACCACCACCCAGCAGATTTTGATTTTATTTGAAAGTGAAACATAATGTATTTTCCCTGTCAGTTAAAGCAGTCTCCTAAACATATATGCCTCGTTCCACACAGTATACTTCAGTGCACCATAACAAATACTATCCAGACATCTTTGTTTATATTCCATCTTACATTCTAATTCTGACATTGTCTTTTGCTTTTAGCTTTGCAGTTAAAATGTATCTGGGCCCCACTACCAGTACTTTCTCTCAGCATAGTATGGAGGTTTACACAAGCAGAGCTCGTGAGAATTAGCTGTGACAGTGTATGCCCATAATCCCAATACTCAGGAAACTGAAACAGGAGGATTGCTAATTCAAGGCCAGCATGAACGACACAGTGAGACCCTGTCTCAGAACAGGCTTCCTTGGCCGGGAGAGATGACTCAGTGAATGGTTAAGAGTACCCACTGCTCTTTCAGAAGACCTCCGCTCGTAGGGGCACAGAGAGACTGAACCAAAAAGGACAGATTTTTTTTTTTCATTCAGCTAAAGCAATATTTGTCCAGTAACCAAGATTAACATGAAAACAACATGCAACCCAAAGAAATAAATTTATTGTCATTTGAGATATTCAATGAAAAGGGACTTGTTATTAGTTTATGATGCTGAACACACACACACACCTATTCCTTCTTCCTCCCTCTCCTCCGCCATTTTGACCCTTCCTCCCTGTTTGTGCATGTATATGAGTCTTTTGCTTTTTCTTATACCCTCATAACATCGATGATGACCACAACGGCCTTGATCAAGGAAGTCAACAATTCCTCTGAAAGTAATAATAAACCAAGAGTGGGTGACTCATGCATTCAATTTCAAGTGCAAGAACACTGAGGGTCAGGAAAATTGATGTGGCTCTGAGGCCAGTCTCGGATACATAGTAAGTTCCAGGACAACCTGGAATATATTTTGGTATTCTATATCAACATAAAGTAATATCCCTTTCATGTGTTTTAAGGAGCATCAGGTGAACACATAGATTAACAACTGTTTGTGAATCATAAAGCCCTATACACATATGACTATCATCCTGCTTAAGTTCTAGCCCACAGAAGCATGAATAGCAGCAGTAACTATGGTCTTGGCACCAGATCAAAGCCAATCAGGAATAAAGACTTGTTTGGCTACTTGTTAGAAGGGTGGTCTGAAGTTTATTTGCATAAAAGACTGGTAAGTGCCTATAAAGGTACTCATTTTGAGGTTAGAATGTGACAAAGTAGCAAAGCAATGAAGATGACTAATGATGCTGCAGCCAGATACTATAGAAATCTGAAGTCAGGGTGAAGATCTGCCCTGGTGCAGTAGCTATATATTGCTACTTATAATCCCAGCACTCAGGCGATAGAGGCAGTAGAATGAAGAGTTGAAGGTCATCTTTCATCCTACATGATACCTCGCTTCAAAACAAACAAATCCAGATCATGAAGCTCTCCAGCTGACACCCAGAAGCTGTGATCACTGCGAGGGACAAAACTGTGGCAATCATCTGAACTCGTCCCTCCAGCAGAAAGACTCCTAGGTCTTTAATTAGAAAAGGCATCTAGAACACAAATCTACAAGACTGGTTTCAGGCTGGAACACAGTGAAGAGCATCTGAGCCATGTTTTAACACTCCTCTAGCAAGGAAATACACAAAGTGGGGAGAAACAGAACCCGAAGAAATATAGACATGATACAATTCCAAAGGTTACAATATACAAAGGTTAATAAGAAAGAGGGCCGAAATCAAATAGTCTACCCATCAACTTGGAAGATGGAATTCACACATAACAATCAATGAAAATACATAAACAGAACCAATTAAAACAAGCTATTAGTTAGGTCTGGCAGCTATTGCTTGTAATCCTAGCATTTAGGAGGATGATGTAGGATTGTTGCTATTAGCCTGAGTCCAGCCTGAACTAAGTGGTACATTCTAAAACAGCCTGAGCAATAATGTGAAACCTTCTCTCAAAACAAAAACAACAAAGAAAAAATGTTGCTCAGTCGATGCAGTCTTTATCTAGGGTGCACAAAATCTTGGGTTTGATCACTAGCACCACATGCAACTGAACATCATAACACACGTCTGTAAACCTAGTAAGGTAGAGGCAAAGGATAAGAAGTTCAAGGTTATCTGTGTTGATATTTTGTTTGCTCTATAACAAATAAAGCTTGTCCGAGGACCAGAGCAGAGAACTAGCTACTAGTTAACCATAAAGGCCAGGCAGCTGTGGCACACACCTTTAATCCCAGCACTCAGGAGACAGAGGCAGTTGGATCTCTATGAGTTAAAGGCCACCCTGGGCTACACAAAATTGATCCAGTCTCAAACACAGCCAGGCAGTGGTGGCTCACACTTTTACTCCCAGTACATGGGAGTCACAAGTCTTTAACCTCAGTACTAGAGAGGTGGAGACAGGAAGGAGTATGGCTGGGTGGAGAGAGGAATATAAAGCAGGAAAAGACAGGAGCTCAGCAATTCAGTTTGAGGACTTGTAGAGACAGGATACTCCCATTAGGTCTGAAGACTTCATAGAAGTAAGAACTAGTGGCTGGCTGCTTTGCCAGGAAATAACGAAATTGAGGGCTGAAATCAATAAAATAGAAACAAAGAAAACAATACAAAAAATCAATGAAACAAAGAGATGGTTCTTTGAGAAAAACCAACATGATAGACAAACCTTTATCCCAACTAATCAAAAGGCAGAGAGAGAACATTCAAATGAACAAAACCAAAAATATAATAAAAAGGGGGATATAAGAACAGACACTGAGAAAATCCAGAGAATCATTAGGTCATACTACAAAATCGTGTACTCCCCAAAATTGGAAAATGTAAAAGAAATGGATAATTTTCTGGATAGATACCATATACCAAAATTAAACCAAAACTAGGTGAACAATTTAAATAGACTTATAAACAGCAAGGAAATAGAAGCTGTCATCAAAAATTTCTCAACCAAAAAAAAAAAAAAATTCCAGGGCCAGATGGTTTCAGTGAAGAATTCTACCAGAACTTCCAAGAAGAGCTAATACCTATACTCCTCAAAGTGTTCCACGTGGTAGAAACAGAGGGAACACTGCCAAACTCTTTTTATGAGTCTACAGTTACCCTGATACTGAAAACAAACAGCGACTCAACCAAGAAAGAGAATTACAGACCAATCTCACTCATGAACATAGATGCAAAAATATTCAATAAAATACTGACAAACCAAATCCAAGAACATATCAAAAAAAATCATCCATCATGATCAAGTTGGCTTCATCCCACAGATGCAGGGCTGGTTCAACATATGAAAATCTATCAATGTTATTCATCATATAAATAAACTGAAAAAACTATATGATCATTTCATTAGATGCTGAAAAGCATTCAATAAAATCCAAGCCCCTTTCATGATAAAGGTCTTGGGATCAAAGATCAGGGATACAAGAAACATACATAAACATAATAAAAGCAATATACAGCAAGCCAGATAGGGAAGGAACAAACATAGGTCCAAACTAGTCCCTCTGAATGTGGTTGACAGTTGCATGGCTGGGGCAGACTGAGGGGCCACTGGCAGTGGCACCAGGATTTATCTCTACTGCATGTACTGGCTTTTTGGTATCCTATTCTCTTTGGATGTATACCTTACTTAGCCTAGATATAGTAGGGAGGGCCTTGGACCTTCCCCAAAGCAATGTGTCTTACCCTCTCTGTGGAGAGGATGGGGGTGGGGTAGGGGGGTAAGTGGAGGGAATAGGAGTGGGAACTTGGACTGGTATGTATAATAAAAAATTATTTTCTATTTAAAAAATAAAATTAAAAAAGGAAAATTCATTAAAAAATTAAAATTTATTTTTTTAATTTATTAAAACTAAATTTACTTAAAAATTTAAAAGTATGTACATGAGCCATGAGCATAGGTAGGGGCAAGCCCAGGGAAACTCAGTGGGTCACACACACACACACAAATGTGAGAGCGAGAATGCAGCTGCTTGAAAAGAACAAGGGTTCCATGGGGAGTAAGAGGGAAGATGGAAGATGGTAATGAGTGTCAAAATGACTAAAATGTATTAGATGTATAAAGTTGTCAAGGAATAATTAACTAGATATTTATAGTATAACAAAATCATCAATATAACCCAGTATAACAAAATTTGTGATATAGCATAAATTCTCAAAATAAATATTATAAACTCAGTTAATTGTCATTAAATATAGATAGAAAAATAAAGACAAAATCATTTCCAGTTTCATTACCTAAATAAAATGATTTAGAGTAGGTGTCATTTCTCCCAGCCTACTTTCTATAAAGAGGTGATTTTTAATTTTTATTCCATTTTATTTCTTCGTTTGAGTAAGTGCATTGGTGTATGCATGCTTATGCTAGTCAGTCTGAGGCTTGTTTTAAAAACACACCAGAACTCCTGCATAACCTACATTAGCATATAATTTCACTTAATGTTACAGCCTAAGTATTTTCTATACTAGTGCATAATATTCACAAGTGGCCTTTTACAAAGAGTAACAAACTAATTCACTTAATTATATACTGTAGACCACTTTAACATCCTTTTTAAAATTAATTTTAATTGATACATTAATGTTAATTTTTATGATCATCATTACCCTTGATATTAATATATTATACAAAAATGAGCTTATCTATGCTATGTCATTTATTATGACTGCTTATTATAGCTGTGATAAAACACCTAAGAAAACAACTTAAGGGAAGGATATATTTAGGCTTACATGCTTTTGAATTTTTGGCCATGGTCACTTGGCACCATCACCATGAGTCAGTGTCAGGTCAGAAAACCACGACAGAGAGGATATAGTGTCACCGAATGGATCACCTTCTGGTGGCTGAGCAGTAGAAGGAAAGTGTACCTGGATCATCTGACTTCCCCCTCCTTCTCCCATTATCCCACCCAGGCCCTAACCAGTAAAGTTGTGCTAACCACAATCAGTGTAGGGTTAATTTCTTTGATCACCTTTGTTAATGCTTTCAAACATTCCCAGAACTGCGTTTCTATGAACTAGAATCCCTCATTCTAATCAAGCTGATAACCACAAATATCTATTACCCCTTTGGTTTTTTTTTATAAGTGGCATATCTTTCTTCACTTTAAAACTAGAGTAAAAATTAAATGTTTTCCAACATGATAAGCTCAGTTGTCTTAAATAATGGTTCTGGATTTTACTTGGCTATAGCTTGTATTTTGGTTCATCTTTGCATGTATTTTCTTAGACTAGGGGAAGAAGAAGGACCATATGCCATCTCTACTTATTCTATTGGCATCTGCTGCTCAAGAGTGTTGGGAATCAAACCCAGGTCCTCTGCAAGAGCAACAAGTACTCTTAACTGCTGGGCTATCTCTACGGCCCACAATTCCCACTTTTATGCCATAAGGGAGATCAACTCAAGGTTTTGTACATGCTAGATAAGCACTTTACCAGGTGAACCACATCCCCAGCCCTAGCCCCTTGGAATCTTAATGTATGTCCATCAATGTTTAGCTACAGAATAACATATCACCCTAGAGTATCTAATGTTTTGAAAGGATCTCGTTCATGATGCTGCTGAAAAACGTTCCTTGCTCAAATCGAGATCAAATGATTGCAGCTTAATTTGTTCACTTATTGATTATCATTTGACAGGTAAATGGGATTCCAAAAGCAGACATAGAACAAACTTCACACAAAATTGTCCTAATGCCATTGTCTCCATTATGTCAGCTGGCAAGCAACTGACTAAAGTAAATGTAAGAGTGTACTGTCAAAGGGCAGAGAGGAAAAGAAATACTGTGTGGCCATTTTCCTAATCTCCAACTTGCTACGATTACCACTCAGTTACAGACCCCGTGCCATGTAACCTACTCTAGTGTAACGTTCACTTTGGTTTTAGGCAGCTGGTAGGGCTGATAACATCAAAGCAATGATAACTTTGGAATTCTGCCTTCAGAACTTCCTACCGAACTAGCCCACAGTCTGTTTTTTCTGGGGAAATTCAAGAAAGGAACTGTGCCAACTTTATCTTCCATGTCTCTTGGAGATATGAATTTTTAAATGCAGAAAACAGAATCCCCTTAATAATTTAACCACAAAATGTGTATCAAAATGTCAGCTGTGTGATATTAAAGCAGAGGCAGTCATGTTTTGGTTAAAGGTTTAAGAAGTAATGGAGGCGAGGAAAAAAGGGAGGGGAAAGAGTGGAGCTAAGGCAATCAAAACTGCTAATGTATGAATAAGATTTATGGAAACCCCTATCTATTGCTGCATAAAATAGCTCTGTTGTTTTCCAAAGGCATTTGAGTGGCGGTACCCTGAATGGGTAGAGAATGCTTTTTATAAAAGACATGGGTTATTAGCCAATGTAGTAATATGGGCGGCGGGGCTGTGTCCCCAGCACCCCGGCTGCCCACATGGCTAGCTTATGCTCCGAAATAACAACACACAAACTGTATTCATTTAAACACTGCTTGGCCCTTTCGCTCTAGCTCTTACAGGCTAATTCTCACATCCCGATCAACCCATCTCTAATAATCTGTGAGCACTGGTCTTACCAGAAAAGATTCAGCATGTCTAACCTGGCGGCTTGCTTCATTGCGTGCGTCTGCCCAGGAGAACAGGAGCATGGCGTCTCTCTGAGGCGTCTGCTCCCGAGAGGAGAGCTGTTGAGTCTGAGCTCACTTCCTCTTCCTCCCAGCTTTCTGTTCTGTTTACTCCTCCCACCTATCTTCTAACCAATGAGGGCCAAGCAGTTTCTTTTTATTTAACCAATGACCTTCCTCCATCAAGCCAAAAACCTCAGTGCTAGTCATGGGATTGCTTTCAATGAATTGTTGATCAGGAAGGTCACACTGGACCCTTCAACCAACACAGGATAATGCTTTTGGTTGTTCCCCATAGCTAGATGGTTAGACCTTATTATTGAAGACACCGCATGCTTTTGTTGCAGGGCATAGAGACATTAATCGGAAACTGACTGCGAAAATTTCTTCCCTGTTGGCTAGTTTTCATAATGCCTGAAGGTACTATGCAGTCAAGCCTCTGGTGTAGAAAAGACCCAGAGCTAGAACCTGCTTGCTGAAATGCCTGCAAGTTGGATGCTAATGTATAGAAATCTAGAAACACAGGAACCTACATAGGTAGTTTTTACATTTCCAACTTAGACTTTAGAGGAGAGAAAGCTAGAAAGCGTTTGTTTACAGTGGGTACAAAGTGGCCTTATCTGCAGTACAGTTGCATGCCCTTATCTGTGTTTTACTTTGCATGGTTTCAGCTACCCATAGGCAAATGAAATCTGAAAATATCAAATGAAAATTCCATTGATAAGCCGTTCACCAATTTTAAGTGACTTTTTAGTATGTGATCATTGTTCTGCTTTATTATTCACTGCTGTTAATCTCTTATTATACTCCACTTATAAAATGACTTAAGATGGCTCAGTGGCTACCTGCTGAATAAGCCCAGCAAGTTGAGTTTGAGCCCGGGACTCACATATAAGGAAAGAGAGAATTACTCCACAAAGTTGTCCCCTGACCTGTACAAGCATATTGTGACACATGCTCTCATATATACAGGCCACACACAAATATAATAAGAATAATTCATAAAAGTAAACTGTATCTTGGATGCATAGGGGAAAAGAGACATAAATAAGACCCATACTATCTGTGGTTTCGGGCATGCCCTGGTAATCTTACAATGTTCCCTGCAGATAGAGAAAGCGTCTGCTGTTTGTCTTGCTTTCAGTTGTGAATGCAGTTATGTTGGCATTTGGTTTCCTGGGAATCATGATCAGAGGTCTCAATACTCAGTAATGCTGAGAGACGTTATAGGCCATTCATTTTGCTTATGCGGATCAAAAGAATCGAAAGAAATGACTCTAATCTAGAGCGTGCAGTAGTAGTTTTCTAACCATGCTGACGTTGTGATGCTAAGAAAAGCAATGTAGTTCTGACTCCCCGAGCTCCCTGATCAGTCAAGAGGTAACAATAATGCCTTCCTGCTGAGGTTCTTTGGGGATGCTGTGGGAGTAGTTCCCTGAACATTTAAGCTACAGTGTTTTACTTCGTCTCTTCCTGTATTCTATAAATAATTCTATCCTGTTTAAAATAGTTAAACCACAGGGTTTTTATACAAATGGACACTAACATAACCAGTTAAGACAAATATGGTATGTATTCACTTATAAGCGGATATGAGCTGTTAAGTAAATGGTAACCAAGCTACAGTTCACAGAACCAGAGAAGTTAGTTAAAGAGGAGAGGTCTAGAGGGATACATGGATCTCCCTGGAAGGGGAAATAGAATAGATTTTGTGGATGGACTAAGGGCAGGTGGTGATAGGAACAAGAGGGATCGGGTTGGGGAGGGAGGGGTAGGGAGTGGAATGACGGGAATGAAAGTGGATAGGAGGACATGTAGAAACTAGTGCAGTGGAAACCTCCTGGATCCGATGAGAGTGACCCGAGTGAGGATTCCTAATAACGGAGGATATAAACCCTGAACAGCCCTGCTGTGGGATAAAGCTCTTGTACACTGTAGAGATTTGTCACTCGTATTGGTTTAATAAAACACTGATCGGCCAATAGCCAGGCAGGAAGGATAGGTGGGGTGACCAGATTAGGAGAATTCTGGGAAGAGGAAAGGCATAGTCTAGTCATCACCCAGATGCAGGGGAAGCAAGATGAAAATGCTGCACTGAGAAAAGGTACCAAGCCACATGGCTAAGCATAGATAATAATTATGAGTTAATTTAAATAGTGAGAGCTAGTAAATATTAAGCCTGCGCTAAGAGGCCAAGCAGTTTACAATTAATATAAGCCTCTTGTGTTGCTTTGAGACTGAATGGCTGTGGGGACTGGGTGGGACAGAAACTTCTGCTTACATGGGCCATCTTTTATAACCAGGTTAAGCCCCCAATAATGATATTGGGACACCAACACCAACACAGCCATAAAACCTATGACTTTTCTGCCTGCAAGATGTGCTGGGGCAATGGTGGCTCAGGGCTTGTGGGAGTGACCAACCAAAGATCAGTCTAACTTCACATCCACTTCATAAGAGGGAACCCATGCCTGACACTGCCTAGTTGGCCAGGATCTGGAGCTGGATGCTTCAGAGACCTAGGGTAGAACCAAACACAACTAACAAGAAAGAAGTTAATGTAATGATGTCTAATAATATTCTGCTATACTCATAGATTGGTGTCTGTCCCAATTGTCACCAGAAAGGCTTCATCCAGTAACTGATGGAAGTAGATGCAGAGACCCACAGCGAAACATTAGGTGGACTTTGGGGGAACCTATGGAGGAAGAGAAGGAAGGGTTGCAGGAGCTAGAGGGATTGAAGACACCAGGAGAACGTGATCCACAGAATCAGCTAAGCAGGGACTGAAGCAGCAACTGAGCCTGCATGGGAATTCACTAGGCCCTCTCCCTACATGCTGTGGTTGTTTAGCTTGGATTGTTTTTTCATACTCTTAACTGTGGGAGTAGGGGTATCTTTGACTCATTTGCCTGCTTGTGTGACCCTTTTCCTTCTACTGGTCGCTTCATCCAGCCTTGATATGAGTATTTGTGCCTAGCCTTATTGTGACTTCTTATGCAGTGCTTGGTTGATATCCCCGGGAGGCTTGTTCTTTTCTATAGGGAAACAGAGGAGTAGTGGATGTGGGGGAAAGAGGAAGTGTGGGGGGAGGGACTGGAAGGAGGGGAGGGAGAGGAAGGTGTGGTCAGGATGTATTACATGAGGAGAATAAATATTTAAAAAGTTGAATTTACATAAGTTCAACTTGCAAAAAAAAGAATAAATGAATGAAAAGAGAAAAATAGGGTTTGCCAGGGTCCCAGGAAAAGAGGGAAAAGGGTGGATTTAATAAAAGATTCCAAAGTTTGAGTTAGTATGGTAGTTTGAACATAGGTGGCCCCATAATCTCACAGGAAGTGGCACTACTAGGAGGTGTGGCTTGTTGGAGTTGTTATGACCTTGTTTGAGGAAGTGAGTCACTGTGGGGGCGGGCTTTGAGGTTTCCTATTCCGAGGATACCACCTAGTGTCTCTGTTGACTCCCTATTCCCTGCAAGAAGTAAGACTCTCAGCTACTGCTTCAGCAATACATCTGCCTGCATGCCACCATCCTCTCCACATGATGATAATAGCTGGACCTCTGAAACTGTAAGCAAGACCCCCCAATTAAATGTTTTCCTTATAAAAGCTGTCATGGCTGTGGTGTCTCTTCACAGCAATAGAAATCTTAACCAAGACAGTTAGTTGGGAGGAATAAGCTTTGGTGATTGATCTATCATACATAAAGATGATTTTCATAAACAATAATGCAGTCGGGCAGTGGTGGCACACGCTTTTAATCCCAGCACTCGGGAGGCAGAGGCAAGCGGATCTCTGTGAGTTTGAGGTTACTCTGGTCTACAGAGCTAGTTCCAGGACAGACAAGGCTGTTACACAGAGAAATCTGTCTCGACACCCCCCCCAAAAAAAAGGAAGAAAAAGAAACAATAATGCACTTTTAACTTCAACATTGTTATAAGAGCCAGGCATGGCAATGTATGCCTATAATCCCAGCCCTTGGGAGAAAGAAAAGAAAGATGAATATAGCCCAAGCAATATAAGACCTTATTTAAAAAAAAAATCACTACAAGAAAGCTGAAGCAGGCTGGGCGGTGGCTTTTATCCCAGCACCCAGGAGGCAGAGGCAGGCAGATCTCTGGGAGTTTGAGGCCAGCCTGGTCTACAAGAGCTAGTTCCAGGACAGGCTCCAAAGCTACAGAGAAACCTTGTCTCAAAAAAAAAGAAAAGAAAAGAAATCTGAAGCTGGTGGTAAATCACCTACAATCCCCATCCTGAGGAGGCTGAGACAGGAGGATAATGAGTTTGAGGTCATCCGGGATTGATTTTTTTTATCCTTGGTAATTTGTCTCAAATTTTTATTTATTTGCTCTTTTATTGGTGTGTGTGTGTGTGTGTGTGTGTGTGTGTGTGCGTGCGCGCGCGCACGCGCGCATGTACATGTGTATGGTGATCAGAGGACAACTTGGGGTAGTCAGTTTTCCTCTTTCACCACTTGAGCCCTGGGGGAATTGAACTCAGGTTTTCAAAATTGGTGGAATGAACTCAGTTTTTTTCCAGCCATCTTTGTTTATTTTTAATCATTTTATTCTTGCTATAACAGTCCTACTTCCTCATCTCAAACACTACAGTACGGTTATATCAAATCAACTAAAGATAATGTATTTACATATTATATTAATAGTAACTACATCAATAGTGAACCATATGAAAGTATCTTAAGAATATCTACATATTTACAAGTAAACAATGTGTGCTTTTATACATTTATAAGCAAAGTGTATTTTAAAGTATCTGTTATATGTATATTTATAATTATTCCCGTAGAATGCTTACTTCATATAATTTTCTAAACCTTTTCTACTAATGAATTTTTTATCCACAATTAGGATCCGTTTCTAGTATTTATTCATGGCATAATTCTCCCCCCCCAAAAAAAAAGTGATTTTGACTAAGATTGAATCATTTATTGCGTAGTTTGATTAATAAAGAATGATGGTATCTTATTATCTCAATGAACACTTTTATATGCCAGGATACTTGAAATTTTGTAACATTTATTTAAGTATAATTATATCTGCATATGTAGCCTTCAAAGGTGGAAAGGTATAGTGGTATATTGTTTGTTTTTTATTTATTTATTTATTAAAGATTTCTGTCTCTTCCCCGCCACCGCCTCCCATTTCCATCCCCCTCCCCCAATCAAGTCCCCCTCCCTCATTAGCCCAAAGATCAATCAGGGTCAATCAATTGGTTGTTCGAGACAGGGTTTCTCTGTAGCTTTGGTTCCTGTCCTGGAACTAGCTCTGGTAGACCAGGCTGGCCTTGAACTCCCGGAGATCCGCCTGCCTCTGCCTCCCGAGTGCTGGGAATATTGTTTGTATTTTATTAGATTAATCTTGCCTGAAGACCAGATGTAAAGCTAAAGCCACTAGAGGTCAGGTAATGTTGGCACACACTCCTGATGTACACCCACCTTTAATCCCAGGATTTGGGAGACCGAGGCAGGTGGTTTTCTGTAAATTCAAGGACACCATGGGCTACCCAAGGTCAACGCAAAAACAAATCCAGGTGGTGGTGGCCTACACCTTTAATCTCAGTATTAGGGAGTCACATGCCTCTGTTCCCAGCACTACAGGGAATATAAAATGAGAAGAGAGAGTATGTGGTCAAACAGCCTTGGTAGATGTAAGACTTCTCTAATGGTTTGGCTAATTTGCTTTTCTGGGTTTGGGGTTGAACCCCAATTTCTGTCTCTGGGTTTTTGTTATTCGTACTACATAAAGGTTTTGGGTGTAATTAAAAACTCACCTGAGTTTAATTATATGGCTAGTGAATAAAACTATGAAAGTATTTTTTTCTTAAACACAGAGACAAAGTGCTGCTATTGTTAAATTTTATTAAATTATTTGCGCTCCAAAAGCAAATTTAATGTAATTGATCCTTTCCTAATTTTTTAGTTATTTATGTGTATGTTATGTGATGTGTATGTATGTGGCGATGCTGTGCTATGACGTGTGTATGAAGGGCAGAGGATAACGTTCAGGGTATAGTTGTATCCCTCCACAGGGATACAGAGAAGTAGATTTCTCTTGTTTCTGCTGTGCTGAGTAGTTGAGGGTAGCTGGTCTGGCAGCTTCTGTTAGGTTACTCCTCTCTCTGCCTCCACTGTACAATAAGAAAGCTGAGATTCGCTCTTTTGGCGCGTAGCATCGCCCAGTGCAGCCTATCTGGGCGCTGGGTCCGAGTACCCGGGGCTCCCGGGCGGGCAGCAGTTCCTTTGTTTCTGTGGCCTGCCTGCACCAAGCGGGGTAGGCGCTTTGTCTGCGGGCTGCCCAACCAGCACGGAGGCCTGATCTTTCGGCGCCAGGAGACCCAGCATTGGGGTGAGTTTCTGGCCCACGGCGCCAGCCTGGGACGGGGAGCTCGGGGGTTTCTTGGCCCCCTGTCCTGCTTGGGCCCTCTGCTGCCTCTTTCTTCCTGGCCCACCCAGCTTCCGTCCAGAGCCCTCCCCACTTCGCCCCCACTGTCCTCTTTTGGCGCGTAGCATCACCCAGCGCAGCCTATCTGGGCGCTGGGTCCGAGTACCCAGGGCTCCCGGGCGGGCAGCAGTTCCTTTGTTTCTGTGGCCTGCCTGCACCAAGCGGGGTAGGCGCTTTGTCTGCGGGCTGCCCAACCAGCACGGAGGCCTGATCTTTCGGCGCCAGGAGACCCAGCATTGGGGTGAGTTTCTGGCCCACGGCGCCAGCCTGGGACGGGGAGCTCGGGGGTTTCTTGGCCCCCTGTCCTGCTTGGGCTCTCTGCAGGGCCTCTACTCCCCGGGTGCTGCCTCTTTCTTCCTGGCCCACCCAGCTTCCGTCCAGAGCCCTCCCCACTTCGCCCCCACTGCCCTCTTTTGGCGCGTGGCGTCGCCCAGCCCAGCCTATCTGGGCGCTGAGTCCGAGTCGCCAGGGCTCCCGAGGGGCAGCGGTTCCTTTGTTTCTGTGGCCTGCCTGCACCAAGCGGGGTAGGCGCTTTGTCTGCGAGCTGCCCAACCAGCACGGAGCCTGATCTTTTGGCGCCAGGAGACCCAGCATTGGGGTGAGTTTCTGGCCCACGGCGCCAGCCTGGGACGGGGAGCTCGGGGGTTTCTTGGCCCCCTGTCCTGCTTGGGCTCTCTGCAGGGCCTCTACTCCCCGGGTGCTGCCTCTTTCTTCCTGGCCCACCCAGCTTCCGTCCAGAGCCCTTCCCACTTCGCCCCCACTGTCCTCTATTGGCGCGTGGCATCGCCCAGCTTATCTGGGCGCTGAGTCCTAGTAGCCGGGGCTCCCGGGGGGCAGCGGTTCCTTTGTTTCTGTGGCCTGCCTGCACCAAGCGGGGTAGGCGCTTTGTCTGCGAGCTGCCCAACCAGCACGGAGGCCTGATCTTTCGGCGCCAGGAGACCCAGCATTGGGGTGAGTTTCTGGCCCACGGCGCCAGCCTGGGACGGGGAGCTCGGGGGTTTCTTGGCCCCCTGTCCTGCTTGGGCTCTCTGCAGGGCCTCTACTCCCCGGGTGCTGCCTCTTTCTTCCTGGCCCACCCAGCTTCCGTCCAGAGCCCTTCCCACTTCGCCCCCACTGTCCTCTATTGGCGCGTGGCATCGCCCAGCTTATCTGGGCGCTGAGTCCTAGTAGCCGGGGCTCCCGGGGGGCAGCGGTTCCTTTGTTTCTGTGGCCTGCCTGCACCAAGCGGGGTAGGCGCTTTGTCTGCGAGCTGCCCAACCAGCACGGAGGCCTGATCTTTCGGCGCCAGGAGACCCAGCATTGGGGTGAGTTTCTGGCCCACGGCGCCAGCCTGGGACGGGGAGCTCGGGGGTTTCTTGGCCCCCTGTCCTGCTTGGGCTCTCTGCAGGGCCTCTACTCCCCGGGTACTGCCTCTTTCTTCCTGGCCCACCCAGCTTCCGTCCAGAGCCCTCCCCACTTCGCCCCCACTGCCCTCTTTAGGCGCGTGGCATCGCCCAGCCCAGCCTATCTGGGCGCAGGGTCCGAGTATCCGGGGCTCCCGGGCGGACAGCAGTTCCTTTGTTTCTGTGGCCTGCCTGCACCAAGCGGGGTAGGCGCTTTGTCTGCGAGCTGCCCAACCAGCACGGAGGCCTGATCTTTCGGTGCCAGGAGACCCAGCATTGGGAGAGCCAACATTGGGGAGAGACAGCGTTTGGTAGGCAAGGAGACCTAATCCGGTAAAAGAAGATCCATAGGGAGCATTTGGAAGAAGAGATGGGCCGACGTCAAGGCAAGAATTCGCCCAACAAGCTGAAAAGCAACATGAAGCTACCAGAAACAAGCGACCTCACAACGGGAGGACGAGAACCCCTTAATCAAGAGGAAGGAGAAAAGATTGACTTCATGAAAGTGATTGACACCCTTAAACAGCATGTAAAAAACGCCCTTATAGAAATGGATGAGAAATATAACAGAAAGTTTGAAGAATTGAATAAATCAGTGAATGATACCCTAGAAAACCAAGGAAAAACAATCAAACAGATAATGGAAACAGTTCAAGACCTGAAAACTGAAATGGAGGCAAAGAAGAAAACACAAACAGAGGGCCGTCTGGACATGGAAAATCTAGGTAAACGAATAGAGACTACAGAAACAAGCATAACCAGCAGAATACAAGAGATAGAAGAAAGACTCTCGGATTCTGAAGATACTATAGAGAAAATAAACACACTGATCAAAGAAAACAGCAAGTCCAACAAACTCTCATCACAAAACATTCAGGAAATATGGGACACAATAAAAAGACCAAACCTAAGAATAATAGGAGTAGAAGAAGGAGAAGAAGGGCAGCTCAATGGTCCAGAAAATCTATTTAATAAAATTATAGAAGAAAACTTTCCCAACCTAAGGAAAGATTTTCCTATGAAGGTGCAAGAAGCATACAGAACACCGAATAGGCTGGATCAAAAAAAAAACATCCCCTCGCCATATAATTATCAAAACACAAAGCATACAGAATAAGGAAAGAATATTAAGAGCTGCAAAGGAAAAAGGCCAAATTACTTATAAAGGTAAACCTATCAGACTTACACCTGACTTCTCCATGGAAACCATGAAAGCCAGAAGGTCCTGGATAGATGTACTGCAGAAACTGAGAGACCATGGGTGCAAGCCCAGATTACTATACCCAGCCAAGCTTTCATTCACTATAAATGGAGAAAATAAAATTTTCCAGGATAAAAACAAATTTAAACAATACGCAGCCACAAATCCAGCCTTACAGAAAGTAATTGAAGGAAATTCACTAACCAAGGAGTCCAACAATGACCACAATACCTCAGACATCTAGAGACCCTTCACCAACACAAAACAAAGAAGGGAAACACACAAACTCTACGACTAAAAAAAAATGACCGGAGTTAACAACCACTGGTCATTGATATCACTCAATGTCAATGGACTCAACTCACCTATAAAAAGGCACAGGCTAAGAGATTGGATAAGAAAACAGGATCCAACATTCTGCTGTTTACAAGAAACACACCTCAACCACAAAGACAGGCACCTACTCAGAGTAAAGGGCTGGGAAAAGGCCTATCAAGCAAATGGTCCTAAGAAACAGGCAGGTGTGGCCATACTAATCTCTAACAAAGTTGACTTTAAACTTAAATCAATCAGAAGAGATGGAGAGGGGCATTTTATACTCATAACAGGAACAGTTCATCAGGATGAAGTCTCAATCCTGAACATCTATGCCCCTAATATAAAAGCACCCACGTACATAAAAGAAACATTGCTAAAATTCAAGGCAGCCATCAAACCGCACACACTAATAGTAGGAGACTTCAACACTCCTCTCTCACCAATGGACAGGTCAATCAGACAGGAACCTAACAGAGAAATAAGAGAATTAGTGGAGGTAATGAATCAAATGGACTTAACAGACATCTATAGAACATTCCATCCAAATAGGAAAGAATATACCTTCTTCTCTGCAGCTCATGGAACCTTCTCGAAAATCGACCACATAGTCGGTAACAAAGCAAACATCCACAGTTACAAAAAAATATTAGTAACCACCTGTGTCTTATCAGATCACCATGGATTAAAGTTAGAATTCAACAATAATGCTACCCCCAGAAAGCATACAAAGTCATGGAAACTGAACAGTCAACTATTGAACCATAGCTGGATTAAGGAAGAAATAAAGAAAGAAATTAAAGTCTTCCTGGAATTCAATGAAAATAAAGAAACAACATACTCAAACTTATGGGACACTATGAAAGCAGTCCTAAGAGGAAAGTTCATAGCACTAAGTGCCCACTTAAAGAAAACAGAGAAAGCTCACATTGGAGACTTAACAGCCCACCTGAAAGCTCTAGAAAAAAAAGAAGCAGACTCACCTAGGAGGAGTAGAAGACTGGAAATAATCAAAATGAGGGCTGAAATCAACAAAATAGAAACACAGAAAACAATACAAAAAATCAATGAAACAAAAAGCTGGTTCCTGGAGAAAATCAACAAGATTGACAAACCACTATCCAAGCTAATCAAACGGCAGAGAGAGAATTTGCAAATTAATAAGATCAGAAATGAAAAGGGGGACATAACCACAGACACAGAGGAAATTCAGAGAATCATTAGATCTTACTACAAAAGCCTATATGCCACAAAATTGGAAAATGTAAAGGAAATGGATACTTTCTTAGATAAATATCATATACCAAAGTTAAATCAGGACCTGGTGAACAATCTAAATAGACCTGTTAGTCGCGAAGAATTAGAAGAGGTTATCAAAAACCTCCCTACCAAAAAAAGCCCAGGACCAGATGGTTTCAATGCGGAATTCTACCAGATCTTCCAAGAAGATCTAATACCTATACTCCTTAATGTATTCCACAAGATAGAAACAGAAGGGTCATTACCAAACTCCTTTTATGAAGCCACAATTACTCTGATACCAAAACCACTCAAAGACTCAACCAGGAAAGAGAACTACAGGCCAATCTCACTCATGAATATCGACGCAAAAATCCTCAACAAAATACTGGCAAATCGAATCCAAGAACACATCCGAAAAATTATCCATTATGATCAAGTAGGCTTCATTCCTGAGATGCAGGGCTGGTTCAACATACGAAAATCTATCAATGTAATCCAGCATATAAATAAACTGAAAGAAAAAAACCATATGATCATTTCATTAGATGCTGAAAAAGCATTTGACAAAATTCAACATCCATTTATGTTAAAAGTCTTGGGGAGATTAGGGATACAAGGGTCATACCTAAATATAATAAAAGCTATATACAGCAAGCCGACAGCTAACATCAAATTAAACGGAGAGAAACTCAAAGCCATCCCACTTAACTCAGGAACACGACAAGGCTGTCCACTCTCCCCATACCTCTTCAATATAGTGCTTGAAGTTCTAGCAATAGCAATAAGACAACATAATGGAATCAAGGGGATTCGAATTGGAAAGGAAGAAGTTAAACTTTCGTTATTTGCAGATGATATGATAGTGTACATAAGCGACCCCAAAAACTCCACCAAAGAACTCCTACAGCTGATAAACAGCTTTAGTAATGTGGCAGGATACAAGATCAACTCCAAAAAATCAGTCGCCCTCTTATACACAAAGGATATGGAAGCAGAGAGGGAAATCAGAGAAGCTTCACCATTCACAATAGCCAAAAACAGCATAAAATATCTTGGGGTACATCTAACCAAGGAAGTGAAAGATCTATTTGACAAGAACTTTAAGGCATTGAAGAAAGAAATTGAAGAGGATACCAAAAAATGGATGGACCTCCCTTGCTCTTGGATTGGGAGGATCAACATAGTAAAAATGGCAATTCTACCAAAGGCTATTTATAGATTCAATGCAATCCCCATCAAGATCCCATCAAAATTCTTCACAGATCTGGAGAGAACAATAATCAACTTTATATGGAAAAACAAAAAACCCAGGATAGCCAAAACAATCCTATACAATAAAGGATCTTCTGGAGGCATTACCATCCCTGACTTCAAACTCTATTACAGAGTTACAGTAATGAAAACAGTGTGGTACTGGCATAAAAACAGAGAAGTCGACCAATGGAATCGTATAGAAGACCCGGATTTTATCCCACAAACCTATGAACACCTGATTTTTGATAAAGGAGCTAAAAGTATAAAATGGAAGAAAGAAAGCATCTTCAACAAATGGTGCTGGCACAACTGGAAGTCATCTTGTAGAAGAATGAAAATAGACCCTTATCTATCACCGTGCACAAAACTCAAGTCCAAATGGATTAAAGACCTCAATATCAGCCCGAACACACTGAACCTGATAGAAGAGAAAGTGGGAAGTACCCTACAGGAGCTGGGCACAGGAGATCGCTTCCTATGTATAACCCCAGAAGCACAGACATTAAGGGCAACATTGAATAAATGGGACCTACTTAAACTGAGAAGCTTCTGTAAAGCAAAGGACATAGTCAATAAGACACAAAGGCAACCTACTGATTGGGAGAAGATCTTCACCAACCCCACAACAGACAAAGGTCTGATCTCCAAAATATATAGAGAACTCAAGAAACTAGACTTTAAAATGCTAATTAACCCAATTAAAAAATGGGGCACTGAATTGAACAGAGAATTCTCAGCAGAGGAAGTTCAAATGGCCAAAAGACACTTAAAGTCGTGCTCAACTTCCTTAGCAATCAGGGAAATGCAAATCAAAACAACTTTGAGATATCATCTTACACCTGTCAGAATGGCTAAAGTCAAAAACACCAAGGATAACCTTTGCTGGAGAGGCTGTGGAGGAACGGGTACCCTCATCCATTGCTGGTGGGAATGCCATCTTGTGCAACCACTGTGGAAGTCAGTGTTTCGGTTTCTCAGGAAATTCGGGATCAACTTACCCCTGGACCCAGCAATACCACTCCTGGGAATATACCCAAGAGATGCTCTATCATATGACAAAAGCATTTGTTCAACTATGTTCATAGCAGTATTATTTGTAATAGCCAGAACCTGGAAACAACCTAGATGCCCTTCAATGGAAGAATGGATGAAGAAAGTATGGAATATATACACGCTAGAGTACTACGCTGCGGTAAAAAACAATGACTTCTCGAATTTTGCAGGCAAATGGATGGAAATAGAAAACACTATCCTGAGTGAGGTGTCCCAGACCCAAAAAGATGAACATGGGATGTACTCGCTCATAATTGGTTTCTAGCCATAAATTAGGGCCACGGAGTCTACAATAGGTGAACCTAAAGAAGCTAAGGAAGAAGGTGAACCCAAGGAAAAACATATAGTTATCCTCTTGGCTAAGGGAAGTAGACCCAATTGCCGGGGAGAAAATTAGGATCTTGGGGGTGGGGTGGGATGGGGGTAAGGGGAGATGGGGAGAGAAAAGGTAGAAGGGAAGGAGGGGGGACTTGGGGAATCAGGAGAATTTGGATAAAGGAAAGGTGGATAGGGGAGCACGGAACCACAATTCTTAGTTAAGGGAACCACTTTAGGGTGAGCAAGAGATTTGACCCTAGAGGGGCTCCCAAGTGCCCAACATGAGGTTCCCAGTTAGTTCCTTGGGTAGCTGAGGATTGGGAACCTGAAATGACCCTATCCTAGAGCAATACTGACGAATATCTTGCATATCATCATAGAACCTTCATCTGGTGATGGATGGAGACAGAGACAGAGACCCACACTGGAGCACTGGACTGAGCTCCCAAAGTCCCAATGAGGAGCAGAAGGAGGGAGAACATGAGCAAAGAAGTCGGGACCACGAGGCGTGCACCCACCCACTGAGACAGTGGAGCTGATCTACTGGGAGCTCACCAAGGCCAGCTGGACTGTGACCGAAAAAGCATGGGATAAAACCGGACTCTCTGAACATGGCGAACAATGAGGGCTGATGAGACGCCAAGGACAATGGCACGGGGTTTTGATCCTACTTAATGTGCTGGCTTTGTGGAAGCCTAGCCAGTTTGGATGTTCACCTTCCTAGATATGGACGGAGGGGGGAGGACCTAGGACTTACCACAGGGCAGGGAACCTGGACTGCTCTGTGGACTGGAGAGGGAGGGGGAGAGGAGTGGGGGGAGGGGTAGAAGGGTGGGAGGAGGGGGAGAAGGGTGGGAGGAGGGGGAGGGAAATGGGAGGCTGGGAGGAGGTGGAAACTTGTTTTTTGTTTATGTTTTTTTTCTTCTTTTCTTAATAAAAAAAATTATTAAAAAAAAATAAAAAAAAAAAAAAAAGAAAGCTGAGATTCCAGAAGTGGGCCGCAATATCCATTTAGATTTCTTCGTGTCCTGGGCATCCAACTCAGTACTTGAGACTTGCATGGCAAGTGCTTTTTACCCAAAGAACCATCTCACTGTCCTCATAATTGGTTCTTTTGAATAGTTCAAATACCTAAGTTATCATCAGTTTGAATATTTCAAACACACTGTGTAGTAGAGAAAAAAAATGAACAGAGGCATTGGTTAGAAAACGTATGTCTACAAAGGAACTCAAGTTCCAGTTTTAATTTCAATCAAGATACTGAACTTGAATAGCTTGAATCCCTTATCCAAAATCAGTCTCTGAAAGACAACGTCAAGAAATGATTAAGTGGATCACAGCTGTATGGCATTTAGCTCATCTAAGTCACGTTGCCGGGGCCATTCCCCAAGCACTTAAGCTTTATCAGGTAAGTGTGGTTTTTCCTGCTCTCTTTGCTCCACTTGCGCTGTTCCTGATCCATTTGCTCATTGCACGGTATCTCAACAAACCTCCTTTCGAAAGTCTGAAGCCAGGCCTGGGGGCACTGTTCTGGAATGTCAGACACACTCAAGAGACTAAGGTAAGAACACATGTCCAATGCCAGATTGGGCAATGTAGGGAGATCTTGTATCCAAATAAATGGAAGAAGAGGGCTGGGCTGTAGCTTGGTGTAGAAGTACTAGCACATACCAGGCCCTGGGTTCAATCCCCAATACCCATCACTGAAAGTAAAACCTCTTAATCATTTTAGGATGCATTAACTCTCCCCACAGCAACAGACCCAAGTAAGCACATACTGGATGACAGGATTATTTCATGAGCTCTCTAAGGATGTGAGAATACAATTACTATTATTTTTACGTTTCAAGCCATTTATTTGTGAAGGAGTTTAGTAAGTATAAATTTTTTGCATGACTTCCCATTTTTTATGTATTATTTCATTACTTTAAAAAATACCAATCCAAATTCCCACTCCTCCCGTCCTCCCACACCCTACCACCCCTCCCCCTCCAATCCTAAGAGAGGACAAGGCACCCTGCCCTGTGGCAAGACCAAGGCCCTTCCCCCTACATCCAGGCTTAGAAAGGTGTACATCCAAAGAGAATAGGATCCCAAAAAGCCAGTACATGCAGTAGAGACAAATCCCAATGCCTCTGTCAGTGGCTCCACAGTTGGCCCCAACTATCAACCACATTCAGAGGGACTAGTTTGTTCCCATGCTCGCTCATTCCCAGTCTAGTTGGAGTTGGTGAGCTCCCATTAGCTCACGCAAACTGTCTCAGTGGGTGGACCCCTCATGGTCTTGACCTTCTTGCTCATATGTGAGAATACAATTATAGAACAAGTAAGATTTCTGCCATCTACTAACCTAACAATCACCAATCTCTTCTTTCTCTGGCTCCAAATTACATCTTTAATTTTCCCTCACATCATCATTATTTTGGTATTTAATCCCTTAGATTTTTATGTTTTTAAATTTTCTTACAAAGTAATTATATAGTATATAATGATTATGTGTTTGGCTTTCATTCAACAACATATGGGCAAGGAAAATCCATATTGTTATGCATGGCAGTAGTTTATGTATTTTGGCTGCTATATAATATTCTATCCAACACACATGATTTATTGATAAAAAAAGACATGAATAAAGTTGTGAGAAAACATGGCCTGACCTGGGTAGTCTCAGAAATAAAATCAGAGCAGTTCACAAATAGTGCCTAGGTTCTGAGGAGACGAATCTCTAGCAGTCATTTACAAAGGGCATCCTGTAGTCAGCCTCAAAAGATGCTTGTGAGGCAGGGTTTATTAAAATTCCCTCATTGGAGAGACTGGTAACCTTCAAGAGATTCTTCTGAGATCCGTCCAAGACAGGATTCTGTAAGATGTAACAATTAATTGACTTGGGCACGACTCTTCAGTGCTGCAGCTGTGTATGAGTCAGACTCTTAGGGGTGGATTTCTGCTGTTCTAATTTCCTTTGAGTTCCCCATACTTCTGAAAGTCATTCCAATAAGCCCCCTGGTTCATAAAGATGGGCTTAATTAGAATTCTTTCTTTGATCTATCAGTGCCTTCCCCGTCTGGGGTGAATGGATTTTTCTTAGTGTCTCCTTGGGGAAAGTCATGGATCCAAAATATTCATTTATTTATGTATAAAGTATTATGAGCTTTTCAACGAGCACAAATGGGACTGAAGAATGGGGTGACAGCATGGGACATCTTTCCTATTTGTGCTCTTCCCCAGTGAGGTGCTGGGGAATAGTCCAGAGCCTCATATACTCTCACCTTGCCACTGAGCTACGTCCCAGTACCTAATATATGAATTCCTCTCATGTGATATGCGTGAGCTTTTTTTATTTCTTAGCATTATATCTAATGCAATTGAGACGTAATTTTTGAATCTTAGAAATTAACATGTTGCCAAATAAATCCCGAGAGTGAATAAAGGAAGAGCTTCCAGCATCTTTCACCCATTTCTTCAGAACTCCACCTTCCCGCGGGTTATCTGTGGAGCCTGACTGCTCCAGCAATACTGTCGCTCCTGTACCCGTGCAGCTTTGTCAAGATGCAATAGTGCAATTAGAGTTTGGCCAGACATTGTTGACTCATTTGTGGATTTGTCTGTGAAATCTGTTCATGACAATAAACTCATTCACTCCAAAGAAGGAGGGAGAGGAAAGGGAAGTGAAAAGAGAGATGAGGGAACAAAAGGTTATATTGGCAGAGTGGAGAAGATATGGAAAGAACAGGAAAGAGAAGCAGAATGAATTGAAAATGCAAAAGGGGCACATATGAAGAAAAAAACAGATGAAAGAGGGTTGTAGAATAAATGTGAAGAAATGTTCTTATTTCCACCGAGGCCTCTTTTCCTTCGCTCTCATCATTAGCCTATAGCTAAATATATCTTCTCATTTGTCCTAGCCAATTAATGCCACTAGTTCAGAAGTTGAAGATTTCTGTCACTGAGTTACTTATTCCTTGGACAGGACAGGAAAGTGTGACTGTTATTTCCACAACTTCAACTTCACTACATATTTAGGAGTAATTAATGATACCTATTCTTGCTTCCCTCTGTCCTTCCCAGCTTCTTTTCTTTCGAAAAGCTGAATTTCTTAATCTGAACTGTTGTTTTTCCATGGTGGCAGAAAATCTCACCAAAGTCATTCTAGACTTCTCCAATCTTCCCCGGGCTTTGTTAGAGTTATAGAAACTCACGTAATTCCAAGGAATAATAGCAGAAAGGTAGGCTATGTGTGGATGTCCTTCAGCTCATAGACTTTGGGTTCTCAGTTGACACCAATTATCCTGTCACTGCCAAAAGATTTACTGTCCTGTGTGTAAGATCTTTAAGTATCTTCTGCTTCTAGATTGCAAGTCTGAGAACTGAGTACATGTCACGGCCACCCTTGTCCCGCAAGGAATGCCTCGACCACCGGAGCTCTTCTCACTGCAGTTTATTCCAGGATCTTTTTAACAATTGTATCTCCCTTCCCCTCTCTCTCCTCTCTCTCTTTTTCTCTCTCCTCTCTCTTCTCTCTCTTTTCCTCTCTTTCTCCTTCCTCTTTTTCTTCTCCTCTCTCCCCGGGCAAACCTCTCCCAGCCCTTAAGTAGGCATGGGCTGCCAATTCCGGATTGCCAGGTGGGCACTGCCCATAGGTTCACGCATATGCAGGCAGCTGATAATCATTGCGTGATCATAGCATAGGTCAGACTTTAGCCATAGGAGTGGATTATACATCTCCATCAGTTGTGATTCCATGCAGCTCGCTACAAGTACATAACTTGTAGACTGACCAGGTTACCAGGTCTTCAGCCTTTTCAGGAGCTTCCTATGCATGCATTGTCCAGCTGCCTAGCCTTTACAGTGTAAACCAATTTGCTGAAAGTCCCTTAACTATGTAACAGTCTATAGGCTCTGTTTCCCTAGAGAAACCTAACACACTCACTAAGGCTCTGTTGAACTAAAGTCCATGCTGAAGGAACTCCAACTTCTTCCACACTGCCCAGTATGCTTGTTTGGGAAGGTACTTGTTATAATCCTATAATAATAGGGCTGCAGCAAAGAGTAAGAAAATAAAATATGTGATAGGTGAAAGCTGCAGATGTTGAATCCTAATAAACTGAAAAAAACAAAAACTGGGAATCAGCCTATTGATGTGTTATTATGTGTCTTACGACACTTCTTGTGCCTTTCTTTTCTCATGCTACTGGAGATTGAATTTGGGACCGTGTACATACTAGGCAAGAAAGTGCTCTACCTTTGAACTACACCCCTAGTCCTCTCTACTTTTTATTTTCCATCCTATAGATATCTATAAAGCTATTTTCAGTGATAGCTAGCTACTTGTCATCCGTCCCTTAGCAAATACTCCTTTTCTTGGAATACCTCTCTCATCCATCTGCCTAGACTGTGCCTTGTTCTTTAAGTTATCTAAACTACCACCTATCCTTGGAAGCTCTGCTTTTTGACACCAGGCTCCTCCACAGTCTGACACCCATTAGCATGCCTCCTTTCCAATACTCCTCACACTTGAGTTGACATTATTTCTCATTTTATTCTGTTCATGCAACCTTGCCAAGTTCTTAATTAAGAATTGGCTTTGCTACCTGTTCCCAAGTTATCTTCTGGGTCTCTTCAATAATATGGTAAGTTTGCAGGGAAGAAGGATTGCTCCTCTGTGTTGTACACATGCATCATATCTTTGCCTTAAGCTGAATACACATGTCCAATTAAAAAATACAGACACCAAAACACAGCATCTAATGGATAAATGGATACTCAGTGAAAAATAACAAACCAGTGGGTTTCCTAACATTATTTCTCAATAAGCATAAGAAAATAGCCATGGTGATATTTTATTATACATTGTTTTAATGTAGCATTTGCCTGCTGATAAGCCCATTTATTCAATTAGTTTACTTCCTGGGGAGGAAACATCAATATCATATTTTCTAGCCATAGTTATCTGATTTTCATATTCATTGTCTAAGATTTTGATCAGCAGATGCAGTATCCGAGATTATCCAAATATAGGCATCCACTCCTCAAAGATTACTTATATACTATGTCCAAGGAGGATTTGGAATGTAGGGAAACATGAATAGACTAAAGCTTATGTTCTGGAGAAAAGACGTTATAAACAAAATACAGAAGGGAAAGAATGAACCTAATTGCTATCAGATTAATTAGTTGGCTCCTCTAGAAGTAGAACACTTTAAAGAGATGTGCAGGAAAGAACAGCCAGGGCTGCTGGCACAGGCCTATAACCCTAGCTACTTGGGAAGTGAGGCGGGAGAATCTTGTGTTAGAGGCCTAACTTGACTACATAGTAACTTCAAGTAGAGCCTGGGCAACTGGTCAGACTCTTTCTGAAAGTGAAAAATAAAAGATAAAATGGGGAGAGAATAAAACTCTAGTCAGAGTGCTTACCGAGTTTGTATGAGGCCCTGCCTGGCCTTCATACCTAGGAACAAGAGCAAAAACTGAGATAAAAACAGAATGCAAATGGTAGTTGCTAAAAGCCAGGACCTCCAGCTGGGCATAGTAGTGTGTATCTGTCCTGTAACTTGAGCTCTGGGAAGACTGATAGATTAGGAACATGACTTCAGGACCTTCTTGGGTTCCATAACAAAAATAACAACAACAACTAACAAATTCCAATTAAATCCTACTACCTACCATGCAGTTTGGTACAAATTATGAAAGTACCCTTAACCTACCTGGCTTATCTTTAAGGAGATAAGTCTCTCTACCCTTAGATTATTATGAGAATTACATCATTCATGAAAATGTTTAACCTGGTGTAGATACAGAGTAGGCAATTAAGGCATAATATTAATTATGATTAATTAATTATAGTGAAGACTAATTATTATTAATTAGTTATTATTAATTATAATGTTGGTACTCTGTTGAAACTAGTGAATAAACTTTCTGAATAACTGTTTCAAAAATCAGATTTCCTTGCATGATAGCATATGTTATGAAAAAATACATTCTTTCTCTCTACACGTACAAATATGGAAAAAGATAGCTCGACTCAAACTCCTCTCTCTGAATGTGAAATTTTCATTGCCATGGCAGAGGCCCCCACTATAGCTGCCTGTTGTTTGGCAGATGAAGACTCGCTGGAGACCTCCAGTCTGAAAACTGCCTCCCTGAACCACTCAGCTCACAGTATGGACCCTGCTGCTAGATGCTTGACTACAAAGCCAGCTCTCTTGTTTCAGTTTGGAACTGTTTTGAAGAGCCACCCTAACTCTTCCTGGCAACTTCTGCTGTATTTTCTTCCCTTATTCTCTCACAGAAGTTGTTCCCAAGACCTACTCTCCATAAATATACTCCTTCATATCCTTTGAGAGACTGCTTTTCTGCAAACCTGACTCACGTATGGGCAAAATACTGTTGTTGAACAGGGTAGGCAAATGTCTCTGTAAAGATCCAGATAGTCATAAGAGTATGTATGTCATTCTTGTGCCATGTAGTCTCTGCCATGTCCCTTCAACTCTGCCATTCTTGTATGGAAGCAGCCTCAGACTATACAAAGTAAATAAAGAATAAGAAAGAAAAAACATAGGCAGCTTGGGGTATATCTCAGTGTTACTGCACTTGTCTGTCGTAAGGCCTTGAATTCTATCCCCGGTACTGCCAGAAATAAATGAATAAATAAAATTTAGTTTATATGCACTAAATTTCTATTTTGAATTTTATCTAAGTTTTACTTGCTCTAGAATATTTTTATTTAAGCATTTTTGTTTCTTAAACCATATTAAAAAAATTACAAATAATAAAGCCTGCCTAGTGTGGTGTACTGGCACACACTCTTAATGCCAGCATGTGGGAGGCACAGGCAGGAAGATCTCTCTAAGTTAGAGAGCAATAGTGAGTTTGACAACCAGAGCTGCATAATAGAAAGACCCTACCAGAAGACGGAGGGGGAGGAAGAAGAGGAAGGAGGAGGAGGAGGAGGAGGAAAGAAAAAAGAAAGAGAGAGAGAGGAAAGAAAGAAAGAAAGAAAGAAAGAAAGAAAGAAAGAAAGAGAAAATCCATCCTTAGCTCACAAGAGTTCAAAACCATCATAAAGTTAGATTTGACCGATAGGTCATAGTTTTCCAACTCCTGAGCTGAATAAAAGATTAAGAAGATTAAGACAGTAATGTACACACGAAGCTACTGTTTTAGTATACAGATATACAGAACTTGATATTATGGAACCCCAGGTCTTTTATGGAGCATAGAGAAGACCTTTTTCTGTCTCCAGGTCAAAAGAACATATGAAAAAGAAAAATGGGTAAAAATATTCATGATTCCTTTTGAACATTACAGCACCATGAAAATTATATTCAGCAAAAAAAAATGTTTCAGTGCATACAGTGGGAGGTTTTCCACTGAAAATGCTATCTCTATCACTAAATAGAATTAGGGGATTTAAGTCATTGTCTTGTGACTGTACCTTTTCATTCAAAAACATAAACACACCCAAATGTGAGATGGTAAATGCCTATAATACCAACACTTGTGAGATAGATGCAGGAAGATAAGAAATTCAACATCATTGGCTATATAACGATTGCAAAGTCAGCCTGAACTACATTGAACCTTGTTGCAAAAAAAAGTAAACAATTGTAATTCGTTTGGTATACCTTTAATATATACAAAGAATAGACCTAAATGACCTACTGATACAGAATAGAGAAAAAAAGATACAAGCTTATACCTGGAAAAATGTTAGTCTACCCAAATTTAACAACCTTCCTGTAGTTCATTTCTTTCTAGAAGAAACAGCCTAGAACAATTTATGTGACTGTGAAAGACATGTTTACTCCCTGATCCTGAAGCCCGCTGGCTTTAGAGTTTAGCCGTAGTGTTTCCTTTTGTTCCTGATTGGGTTTATCTTCCCATTTCAGTACGCCTATAACTGCCTTGTAACCCCTTCCTTCCCTCTGTGATCATTTTCATTTTTACTCTATTTCTGTATAAACCTGCCCTTGAGACAGAATGGTTCCTCTTCCTGTATTCCTTCAGCATGGGGAGTAGTATGAGATTTCTCAAACACTCCTTCACTAGTCCTTAATTCCCTTCCATTATTCCCTCGCTCACATCCTCTGAATAAATGAATACAGTATTGCTTAGGGATTGATAGGAACAAGAGGAACTGACAGAAATCTTCTCTATGGTGTTATACTGCTATACTGAGAAATATGGAGACTAGGGGTGCTGATCTCCGATGAGACCAACTGCAGTAAGTGGCTAATAACTATCTCCTTGACTTTTGAGGTGTCCAGATTCTTCTCTCTAGAAACTTGAAGACTAATTTGGTCCACGTTTGTCATGATGGGTTCTGATGCCAGAATCTGGGTAGGAGAACTGTCATGAAACACATTGTCCATAATGTATTGCTTATATAACTCTACCACCTTCTGCTCCAGATACTCGTTGAGCACTGCATTTGAAATAGGCTTCTGCATTTGCAGGCTGCTTTTCTCTTTGATGATGGTTATTCTCCAGTAGGATGAGTACTGCTGAATGGGTTTGAGGGGAAATTCAGTGGGCTGAATGGAAATGGAGTCCTCCATGGGCAAAGGAATCTAAGATGACCTCAGCAAAGGGCCATCTTCAAAGCTGCTCTCTGAGGGGAAATCTGCCATTACTGAGTTAATGGCCATCACCTGTCCTCCCGCAATATGTAAGTCATTGTAATTTTTGCAAATACTTTTGCAAGAAGGTGGGACCAAATAGGTCTCTCTGATGGCTTCTCTGCAAATGTCAACTGTGGCCAAGGTTGGACTTTCAAATACAGGGTTGGGGTTTGTTTGCAGCACTGTTCTGCTCTGGCTTCTGCCGTGTTGACTCCCTCTCGCATGCACTGATGAGATGAACTTGCTGGAGGATTTGCAGCTCACGTAAACACTTTGGACCTGTGTTTCATTCACAGAGGAATAGGAAAGAGCAGCAACAGAACTTGTCTCCTTGCCTTGTTCTCCAATGATGGGTTCATTATAAGATGCACAGTTCCAATGAATGTCGTTCCAGTAGGCAAGTCCACTGAGATACCCTTCTGACAGCATTCTGTAAAGAGAAGTCATGAGAAATAGTAGGAGAAGACTATAAAAAAATTAATTGTCAGTTGATATATCAAAAATGAATGATGATGAATTTATTCATTCATTCACTGCCCAGGCCCATTACTGTGTACCTGAAGTATACCAAGCTGATGGTATATGCTGGAGATACAAAGATGAAACACTAACTCTCATGCTTCTCTTCTGGAAGAAAATAAATACTGAATACACATAGCCTCAATATTACATTACTGGAGATTATAACAGTGGTAGGCACAAGACCATGAAACCCAATCTAAACAGGCTGCCCATGCATACTTCAGCATTGCTTGGGGGGGGCAGGTTTCACATTTTTTTCCAGGCACAAAAGTACCATAACATAGTCCAGAGCAAAAAGGGAGGACTCGCAGGATGTGGCTTAAGGCATGTAGCATTTCAGCTCAAGGGTAAAGGGTAAGTAGGAATTGGGACTTCCAACATAAAATTATAAGAAGACACCGTGGCCTATTGGGAACATAATAAAAAGCTAAGAAGAAATGGGACTGATAGGATAGCCCTGAATCTGATTACAAAGGGCCTTGGGTGTTGGACAAAAGAGTTATGTTGGCCAGAAAGGGAAGTGGAGAAATTGCCATCTGGAGAGTCACATGGCTAGTGTGTTAGGATAAAAAGATTGAAGAAATATGTGACAAAGTATACTGAAACAAAGACTGTAATCTTTCTCATTTGATAAAATTTTCTTCCTGGGGATTAGATAGCAATTGGGATATAGGAGGGATTCTAAAAACTATTTGGTAAGTTGATCAAACATTTGACAAGAATTCTGAAACTAATTCATGACTGATACATTATGAAAAGAACAGAGTTCCCCCCCCTTTAAAGTCATGTTGACTTTTTCTTTTTATCCCCCTCACTTCGCAGAATATATCCTAGAATGTCTACACTAAACTGACCAGTTTACCTCTACCCTCGTTATTAAAATTCTTTCCTGACAGCAGGCCTTCCCCCACACCTCCCCTCCCCCTTCCACATCCTTAGCAGTTGTCATTGAAGTCTGGGATGGATAGAACAAGCCAGGAACCAGCAGCTGCATTTTCTAAAAAAAGGAACAGGCTGGCATTCCTGGAATTTGAGCAACAGGCAACAGTGAAGAGAACTGGTTCTCTTTGAGCCCAAGGGCTCGGCTACTAAAACAGACCTGTCAGTTTGACACTGAAAATGAAAAGTCAAAAAGAACTTGACATTATCTTTTTCAGTTTTCAGGCCCTGTTTTACATTCATGTTTGCCAAGTAAATAAAATGTTTCTTTTGGGGAAAATGTGGTCAGATGTAATAAATGAGAAAAGAATAAATAAAAATTTGCACAAAGACAATGTTATAAATATCCATATTTTCAAAATTATATCCAAAGTATATTCATCAATAATGTTCATTATTCTCTACGCAAAGTTATACAACATAAAAATACAAAGCTAAGATTTCACCAACTCTATGAATAATAATGCTTGCTTGTATTCTTAGTAAAATTTAAAAGATAAAAAGAAAATATGATGTTTATCTTGAAAAATACTTTCGAAGTACAGTTCAATAAAACTAGTGGCTAGTAGCTAGATGAAAAGAAAAAAGTTTAAATACATGAGAAGATAATTAGGCAGGCAACAAAGATGACCGTAAGGGCGCTAATAGTGATGAAGCTGTTTCCCCATCCTAACTACACCCGGCTGTAGCATGCCATTCGACATCTAAGTTCCAAATATTGTGTGTCAGGGCAAAAGTTCACTGATAACTTTCTAATTTTTATATAGACTTTAGAAAATCCTAGCAGAGACTGGTCTTACTCTGTTCCCCTTTGAAACATCCCTAGCCTTCACCATCCACAACATCGTGAAGTGGTTAAAAGAACCTTGACTGACAAAGAGTATTTCCTACATATTAGGAAACTATGGGCCCAAATTTGAGAGAAGGGTGGCAAAGATTTCACAAAATATAGCAGAAGAGACATATGGATGCGCTGGTTTCTTTTTATTTTTCTATCTCCACAATTATTGCCGACAACTAATCCTACAGGGCATTGATATCCAGTTGACCTAACAAATTCAAAAGACACTGCCAGTGTGTATCTGTGAAGGTTAATATTGATTGTCAATTTGCCAGAATCTTGAATTACTTAGAGGAGAAACTGCTGAGCATGCTTGTTTGTCTAAATCAGGTTCGTCCGGGAATGCCTGTGGGCAGTTAGCTGGAACAGAGATAGGAAGACACATTCTAACTGCGGGTGGCATCATTCCATGGGCTAGGATTCTGGAGGAAATTCAAGAGGAGAGCAAGCTGGCCACTAAAACTCCATCACTCTCTGTACCCTGACTGCAGACAAAATGAGAGCAGCTGCCTGCTGCTTCCCCCCTCCTCTCGCTGCCATGACTTCCCCACGAAGATGCACCATTTCCTGAAACTGTGAGCCAAAATACTCATTTTCATCAAGCTGCTTCTGCCAAGACGTTTCTGGCACAGCAGCAATATAAGTGACTAATGCAGAATCAGAACAGGGACAGCCACTCAGTACAGAGGTTCCTAAAAGAACCAGAAATGAAATTACCGTCTTACTCAACTATACCATTCTTCCTGGAGGTATACCCGAAGAACCCTATGTCAGTCCACCACATAGATGTTTCAAAGCCATATTTATAATGTACTGTTCACAATAGTCAAGATACAGAATCAGATGCCTGAATATCCATTAATGATAAATGGATCAAGAAAATGTGGTAGGTATGTGTGTGTATACACCAGAATTTTACTCTGCTATAAAGAATGAAATTATGATACTCACAGGAAATAACTGGAAGTTAAGATCATTATATTAAGTGAAATAGACTCAGAAAAATGTTATTTTTTATATATTTTATATTCTGTATATTTTTATACAGAATCTATATTTAAATTGCTTCCACACACATATACACATATGAACCTGCATATAGCATGAGAGTATTAATGTGGGTAATATGAATAAAGGGAGAAGGGAGGACAAGAGAAGGTCATGGACTACCCGTGTCATGAAAGGAGAAAGACAGTCTGAGAAAGGAAGGAGATTTCCAAGAAGCGGAGGGAGAGAGAGATGGCAGCGAATAGTAACAGAGAATAGTGTTGCATGTATGTGTTCTAATGAAACCCATATATTTGTATGCTAACCACAGCATTCAATGCTCTCTTCTTGCCTCCTCAGGCACCGGAGACATGTGGGTTACATATACATACATGCACGTACTCACAGACTACCATAAAGTAAAAAGAAATAAATCCTTTTTTTAAAAGTAAGGCTGGGGGACTATCTCGGTGTCATAGGACTTACTTGCCTGGCAGTTGCAAAGTTGGGGATTTAATCCAAGTTCCACAAAAGTAAAAATTATTTAAAAACTACAGAAAAACATTTTAGAGTAACTAAGAAGAAACAAAAAGTAGGTGGTTATCCCTGTCCAGCTGGATCGGGGTGACAAAAGAGGCTGTCAAAGTGAACATTCCAGGGCTCCAAAGCCCAGGATTGACTAAACAGCACAGTGGATCGGTTGAAGGCACTATAGATAGGAGAGAATGTCAACACACGTGACTAAGTCTCTCTCATCACCCTTTAGTTGGGCAATGATAGACACCAGTCTACGGTGTATTATTTTTCAGAGTAATACAAGCCTTAAGAGTCTTTCTTGAAGAGCCCGACTTTCTTATCCCTGATCCCATGCAGATAAATGCCAAATCTCCCATCGTTTCTCATCCCACTCTTCATATTCATCAATCTGATCTGACAGAGGCTTCTCTCGAGGCGTGGGAACATTTATGAAAACTACTGAGAGTCTCCAGTCCTTCACAATAGTGGCAGAAGGCCTAGAATTTTGTTATTTGTGAAGAGGTTTGTTAGTGTTGTGATTATGGTAAATCCAGTCTCCAGCAGTCTACCTGGGCATGGGAGGCCGAAAAAGGAGGATCATGGAATGTAAAAGCAGCCTTTACTATAGGCATAAAAAACCCCTGCCATTCTTGTATATGGAGCCAAGTGCAGATTAGAAAATTGCAGAAGCAGAAGGTGAATCCTGGGAGGAAAGAGTGGGTAATGAGGTCAGTGAAACCCACTGAGACAGACAAGCTTGACTGTATTCCATCTAACTTAAGAAATGTTAAGCATTTTAATCAAAAAATCCAAACTCTGAAATGCTCCAATGATGGAGGAAGGTCATTGGCTAATAAAGGAACTGCCTTGGCCCATTTTATTGGTTAGAGGATAGGTGGGAGGAGTAAACAGAACAGAACGCTGGGAGGAAGAGGAAGTGAGGTCAGACTCCACATCTCTCCTCTCGGGAGCAGACACCTCAGAGAGAGAAGCCATGCCCCGCTCCTGGGCAGACACACGCCATGAAGCAAGCCGCCAGGTTAGACATGCTGAACCTTTCCCGGTAAGACTGGTGCTCACCGATTATTAGAGATGGGTTGATCGGGATGTGAGAATTAGCCTGTAAGGGCTAGGGCTAAAGGGCCAAGCGGTGTTTAAAAGAATACAGTGTCTGTGTAATTATTTCGGGGCATAAGCTAGCTGTGCGGGCGGCTGGGGTGCTGGGGACGCAGCCCCGCCGCCCTTAATACTACACTCCAATGTTTGAATATTTTTGAATTCCAGCAGAACACCATAAAAGTACAACTCCAGTCTTAATCTCATGCGTTAATCTAAGTTCCGGTGCACCAATATCTTGTATAATGTCTTCAGTGGCGTTGTGCACATGAAAAGGTATATATGAGACATACTTTTTGTATTTCCAGTTGCCTCCTGTTCCTAAAATGTATCATTATGCATATGCAAATATTTCAAAATCTTTAACAAAACACTTCTGCTCGCATGCATGTCCGATCAAAGATTTCCAGCCTGACGTGCAAGGAAGAGGATTCAGAATACAGAGAATGTCGAGAGTAAAGTCAAGGTGAGCTTCAGCCAGCTGAGAGGCTGTCGTGAGGGTGACGTGCTAGGAGGCTGCTGCACTCCTTCCCCACCTGACATGGGAGCAAAGAGTGAGACTGCAGATAGGTGGGACACGGGATAAATCTGAGTGACCAAGCCAAGCGCGGGGGAGCGCCCCTAGATTCCTAGCACCTGGAAGGTAAAAACGGGTGGATCAAGAACAACTACATGGACTACATGATATGGCCTCAAAAACAAAACAAAACAAAGAAAACCCCTCTCAGATGTGGAAATGAGGTGTGAGACAAGCCCAAAGGAACTGTGAAGCCAGGCTTGGTGGCTCAGTCCTTGAACCTTAGCAGGTGAGGCAAGAGCGAGATTGAGGCTGACTTAGGCTACCCAGTTAAATCCTGCCTTAAAAATATAAATAACACCTCATAGTCTGGATATATTGATATATGGCACTAACACTGTCTGAAATGGGGGGCAGGGTGCTTAGTTCCTCTTGAGCCTACAAGAGATGGGACATCTGACTACAAACATCTGTGTACCTAGAATGCCTCATGTGACAAAGTGTATCTGTAAGCCTAGCACTTGAGAGACAAAGACAGGAAGAGGACAGCTTGGTTTATATTCCATGATCCAGGCCAGCCAGGGCTACACTAAGAGACCATGAAATGGCAAGGGAGAGACAGAGACAGAGAGAGGGGCACAGATTCCACCAGAGAGGCAGGTTACTTCAAGTTAATAGTGAAACCAGCTTCCATGTATAGGAAGTAGGAACTGATACCGAGGGCCTGAGAAACTTTCTGTTATTTGTAATAATGCTCATCACGTTACAGTGCCACATGTCTTTGTAAAGACTGCGGGAGTTTCAGAAGTACTGAATACATCTCTTTAGTTTCAGGTGTTACATTGCATAGCTTTGGAACGATGCATCCAAGGTCACCAGGCACGCAGACGCTCTCAGTCATAAAACAGAGCTTATACTGCATTACTTACCTTTCCACACACTCAGCTGCCTGTACGGAGAGTACTCAAAAACGTTCCTACTTCATGAGTTTAGGAGGAAGGCTTGGAGATTTGCCCAAAACATGATCTTTCTGAAAAACTGGCAGCAGAGGGCAGTAGAAAGCATGCCACGGAGGTTTGTGAAATCTTTCGGAAGCCGTGCAGACGTACACTGCACAGAAATTACAAACAAAATTATACAAATACGATTTATTTGATCAACATTTTATGGCCCAAGCCTGTGATATCAGCACCCTGAAAGCTGACACAGGAGCCCAGCTGTGAGTTCAAGGCCAACTTGTGCTACATAGCAAGATCCTGTCCAAAAAGGGGTCAGGGCTGAAAAGATGGTTCTTTGGGTTCATTGCTGCCAAGCCTGGTGACCTCAGTCTGAAGCCAGGACCTACTTGGAAGAAGGTGAGAACAAACTTTGTCAAGTTATGTTCTGAGTTCCACACAAGTGCCATGATATGCAACACATACACCATAAATAATTAAGTGTGACTTAGTTTTGAAAAAGAAATTATTTATCTTGCAACCACAATTTAATGCACTACTAGAACAAATATAGTTAGATATTTCAGAATCCTACATATCACAAGGCCGAGAAAGAAAAGCTTCCTGGACCTGTCTTAGTTTATTTTGAGCATTTTTTCTTAAGTTTTATTGCCTATAAAACTTTTTTAAACTATCACTATATCTCAAAGGCATACTTAATTTTATTCAAGGCAGTGAACCTAATGGATTAAGTTTTTCATATAGTTTATTGTTTAAAGTTTTGTTTCTCATTTAGAGAGACTCTCTCTCTCTCTCTCTCTCTGTGTGTGTGTGTGTGTGTGTGTGTGTGTGTGTGTATGTTTAAATCTACAACTGATTAAGTGTGAAAAAAGCCATCCAAGGACATCTGCTGATGAGATGTTCTAGGCAAATTTAGCCTGCATTAATCATTACCAGACAGTTGCATACCAAAATTAACCCGATGTACAAATTCACAAACTAGAAGTACAGGCTAAAGTGCAGTACTTTGTTCAATCATTTACTTGGTTTCCTGAAGAAACTTCAATATAAATTCTTCCTTCTAAATCAGTATATATATATATATATATATATATATATATATATATATATATATAAACTTGTTATAACTTCTGTATATAGACATACTTTTCACTTATACCCTAGGAACACAAACCCAGGATCAAAAAGAAAATCTAATGATAGTACATGTCTAATCCCAGAACAAAGGAACCAGAGGCAGGAAGACCACAGGTTTAAGCTCAAATTTGTCTACAAATTCTAAGTCAGCTAGGGCTACATAGTGAGAATTTGTCTACAGTACAAAAGCAAAACAAAGCAAAAAGAACTAAGGAGGGAGGACTTTGCAAAGGGGACATCTAAAAATGTGTCTTAAGGAAAAAGAATGCCTGTTAAGGATAGAAAAGATTTAAGGTATTAGATCATACAGAGTTTGTTGCAACCCTGCCGTCATAGAAGAAAAGTAGGCACAGATAACATGCAAACCATCAAGGACAAAATAAAAAGAATTGGACTCGAAATAAAAAGAAAGAAAAAAGACAAAAATTGAAATGAAAAACAGGAAAAGAAGGAGAAAAAGAAAAATGCAGCTAGAGTAAATTGGATAGGACATCATGACAGCAACTTTGCTCTGGTTGCTTCCTACATATTATTCCTAATCTTCCAACAATGAGACATTAACTATTATTATAGCTGCCAAGTGAGAAAACTGACACAGTAATAGATGTGAACATAAAAATGTCTTATTGGGGGGAAAGATGGGGCTCAGCAGGAGTGCCAGGGCAATCCATGAAAGTTATGGAGGGATATCATCAAAATATATAATATACATGTATGACAATGTCAAAGTGAAATCCATTACTAGATATAATTAATATAGTATATACTAATAAAATCTGTATGAAAAGAAAACTGCCCTTCATAAGGTCATACAGCTACTGCTTACTGAAGGCAAGTTTGAAGGTCAAGTTTATAAACTCAAAAGCTTGTGTTTAGAACACATTGTTCTGCGGCACAGTTGAAGGCAGTTTCTATCATATGATTATGATAGCAAGCACTTTTGTTCTTCCAGGAAAATGGCATCATCCCTGACTTCAGTTTCTAACAACAGCACTTGCCAAGTGAAAGAAGGAGGATGCAGTGAAGTATAAATTTTACATGTCAATGCTCACCAATAAAGAGAACTTACCCTCCATCTTTGAATCTAACAGTATTAACATTTTACTTGATTCTGTAACCTAGAAATACATTAGTCTTGATTTTGCAACTACCTTCTACAAGATAATTTAATTTCACCAATGTACAGTTTACATATCAACCAAACATCTACGTATGTCAGACCCTCATAATGTGTAATTGGCCTACTTAACCTTACCTTTGCCTGTTCTTCACAGGACCCAAGACTCTAGCTATTCTGAACCTATCCAGTTTTACCCGTCACAACTACCATCCTAGGGATATTTTATTCTCTGTCCCTAAAGCTTAGCCTCTACACTTATCCCTGGCCCATTTTCCATAATCTTCAGATCTCACCTCAAACACATAACATCTCAAAGACTCTCTCTTTCTTAATTATAAAAGGATTTGAGGTTCATCTCCTTTATTGCAAGATTGTTACCAGAATTACATCGAATGTTAATAAAACCCAACCGATACCATAATCACTAAAATAAATAATTGAAACAGTGTGTGTGAGACAAAGGAGAGATTGGTGATTGGTGAGGAAGGGAGGGATTGGGATGTTAGTGAGCTGGAATATATCTTGTCTCTTACAGAATGTTTTCAATAAGGATAAACTCAGACACTGGAAGAGGCTGGACTGACATGGGTACAAAGTACGACTCCAGTAGTAACCAAATACAAATGGAGCCAGTGGACTGGAACTACCACCCAACACTGTATCGTATAATCTGGTGAAAAAAGAAAGCAAAATGTTGGCTGCTCTTACGTAGAAGATCTTGGGCCAAGGCTCCCATTTGACAGCAAGTCTGCTCTTATGAATCTAGCCTAGCTGGGTATGGTGGCATACCCCTGTAAGCCCAGGGACCAGTAGTAAGAGACAAAAGAATTGAGCTTCAATCTTGACTACATAGTGATCTTGAGGTCACCCTGGGCTGTGAGAGCCTATCTCAAAATAATAACCAAAAGAAACTGTAGCCTTTAGACACTAACAAAAGTTATTTCATCTATATTAACATCTATAAAAGCATCTTTCACTGTAATAAATCCTTGATGATATGTATGCTGGAATTTTTTTTCTTCTTTTGCCACTTTGTGTAATATTGCATACATGTCTATGAATGTTTATTGGGGCCAGATTTTGGGCATCAGACTTACTCGAATAAATTATTAAATAATTTATTTTGGGGGTGTTAGGGCTACAGAGTCTCATGTATCCCAGGCTGACATGAAACCACTATATATTCAAAAATGATCTTGAACTTCTGATCTTTGCCCCTCCACCTCCCCAATGCTAGGGTAAGAAGCAAGCACTATCATACTTCATGCATGTGAGGCAAGTTTTCAAGTTACTGACCTATACCCCAACCTACCTAACTGCCTTTAAATTAGCTTAAATCAATTTATTCTCTTGTTAACAATGCTAAAGATCATTTCCACTGAAATTATCAAACACTTTAAAAGTTTTCTAGTGGAGGAGCCAATTCATTCTTAGCTCACATTTGATAGTGGAGAAAACTGCCTTAAGATTATGGCTATCAGTCAGGAATGATAGCACACACCTGTATCACAACACTGGAGAAGCTGAGGCAGAAGGATCAGTGGTGGTTCAAAACCAGCCTCAGCCCTACAGTGAGCTTGAGGCCAACCTGACTTCATGAGATGCTGTCCCAAAAGCTAAGAAAACTAAGTAAAATAAAATATTTGTTTCCTCAGGACATAACAGCATATGTGTATAATCTAGCACTGGAGAGGCAGGGCAAGAAAGATTTCCTCAAATTCTAGGCCAGTCTAAGTCAGTCTAGTCTACATTGCAAGTACCAGGTCAAACCAAGGATATAGAAGTAGCCTGTCTCAAAAACAAAGTAAATAGATAAACAAAATAAAAACTCTGTTTTTTGGAGCTATGACGTGGGACGTTCTTCTGTATATGTGTTGCTTTTATTGGTTGATGAATAAAGCTGCTTTGGCCAATGGCTTAGCAGAGTAAATCCAGGCAGGAAATCCAAACAGATATATATATATATATATATATATATATATATATATATATATATATATGGAGAGAGAGAGAGAGAGAGAGAGAGAGAGAGGGAGTAGGTGGTGTCAAAGAAACATCATGTAGCTGCCAAAAGAGAAAAAAGCAAGAACATTACCGGTAAGTCACAGTCTTGTAGTGATACATAGATTAATAGAAATGTGTTAATTTAAGATATAAGAGCTAGCAAGGAATATGCCTGAGCCATTGGCCAAATACAAGCTTCTCTGTGTTTCTTTGGGACTGAATGGCTGTGGGACCGGGCAGGACAGAAAATTCTGTCTAGAGAGCTAGAAATAATTACTTGCTCAGCCATACATTATAGATTATATCTTGAGAAGTTCATCTTACTCATCCATATTTCTTTTTGTATTATTTGTTTGTGTGCAAATGAATGCATGTGTGAAGGTGCTCGTGCATTCGGTAGGTAGAGATGAAGCCTGTATTCTTCAGGCACTTGTTCTCAGGAACAATGGTCCCACTGGCCTGGAGTTCACCTAGTATGATAGACTGGGTTCCCAGAGAGCCTAGGGTCTCTGTTTCCCCTGTTCTGGGATTACAAGGCACAACACCAGGTTCATTTCTAATGTGTTTCTGGAAATCAAATTCAAATATGCAGCAAGCACTTTACCTACTAAGCAATCTTCCCAGCCCCATACTATTAGGTTTCTTTTTTTTTTTAAATCAGCATAGAAAGTAATGGGTTTCTTGTCATATCTTCATATACATGTGCCATTATACTTAGTTCTTGTCAATCCCCATCTCGTACTGCCTTCTCCCATCCTTCCTGCCGGCCTGTTGCGATCCTGTTCCTCTCCCATTACTCTGTCTCTTCCCTAACACTTCCCTCTTAATGCTTCTCCTTTCTCTATCATGACCTCTTGACCTCTTTCTTGATTTTAACACACACATACATGCACACACACACACCGAGACATGAGAGAAAATATGGTAAATATGGTGGTTCTTCGTGGATGATTTTGTTTACTTAAAATACTCTCAGTACTCTTGATTTTACTACAACATGTCATTCTTCTTCATGGTAGAGTGAAATTCCATTGTGTATATCTGCTGCACTTTCTTTATCTAAGCATTGAGTGATGGGCATTTAAGCTAGTTCCATCTGTCTGCTATTGTAACTAGTAAAGCAAGAAACATGAATATGGAAATACCTCTGTGCCACAGTGCCTTAGAGACCTTCGAGTGCACAGCTAGGAGTGGTACACCTGAGTCATGTACTTATCCTACTTTAGTTGTTTTGCTTAAGACAAGATCTTGAACCTATGATGATCCTCCTGCCTTGGACTCCCAAGTTCTGGGATTAAGAGTATGAGCCAATACACTTGACTGCTAGTTTTAGTTATTTGAAGTACCTTCACATGGCTTCCATAGTGAATTCACAGGTTTAGCATCCCACCAGAAGCACAGAAGGGACCCTCTATCCCAACATCCTTACCAGCATTTGCTGCCTGCTTTTGATGAAACCTTTCTAACGGAAATTAGATGGATTCCCAATGCAGGCTTAATTTACATTTCCCTGACTCATTTTAAATTTCAAGTCCTGTTACAAAACAAAATTTGTGGTCAATTATTCTTCTACAATGTATTTTCTTAAGGCAGGGTGTAATGGTATGTGACTCTATTCCCAACGCTCAAGATGCTGAAGCTGCAGGATCACCACAAGCTCAAAGCCAGCCTGGACTACATAGGAAAATTGTCTGTCAAAAATAAAGAGACAAATAAAAAATCTCCCTTTTCCATATTAATTTAACTAAATCAATAAACAATTTTAGTTTGTGCTCTGCTGGAATTCTTATGTTCAAGAGTAGTAACTACATCCAAGGGCCTTACCTGATTATAAAATTCTTCATTGAAGAATATGTAAAATTTGGTGCATTAGTATTATTAAGTATATTTTTAATAATTTTTCTGTTTATTTATAATTTTTATTAGCATCTCATGCATTGGAAAATCAAAGCTATGACCACTTTTCAAAATTTTTAAATGCATTTTACATAAAGAAATTTTAAAAATAAGGAATAACTGTTCTAGTTTATAAATTCAAGTTTCTTTTCTTATTTTGATAATAGGTCTCATTTTGTACCCTGGATCATCCTGAAACTCCCTATACACCTCATTCTGGTCTTGAACTCATGCAGTTGTCCTGCCTCAGCTGCCCACAGTCAGAACATGACCAAAAGAGTGACAGTTTCTTAGGGAACTGGAAGAGAACCTCCGAAAAACAAAAAGGCAGAGGGCCTTTTACCTCAAGTGTATTTTGTTCCCTGGATTGCTCTTGGACATGATTTCATACCTCCTGCAACAAACGTTTGCATTCAATTTATAAGACACGTTCATTCTTGTTGGATGTCCAAACATACTATAGCACTCAATCTGGTCACTGTACCCTGAATGTGGATATGGCTTTCTGCCTTGGTTTTGTGCTTTCCCAGAGCTAATCTTAGTACGTGCCAGGCATTGTGTTTAAATTGGTCTGTCCTGAGAACGTTCTGAGAAAGGGCTGCTCTGTCAATATTTAGTATGTGCCTACTGGCGTTTATTTACATGTTTTTCTGATCATGGTTTTCTGAACACAAACAGCCTTCCTGGGATCACTGCTTTCTTTGTTAACTTTGGATCTAAAAGGGCACTGAAACTGAGGTAAGGCTGTCTGCAGCATTAGACCGTGTGCAGTCCTCCGCATCCTTTAAGGCCCTCAGATCCCAGGGCTCGAAGACAGATCTGCAGAAGTCGATGAAAGTCAACACCCACATTCTGGCATTAGAGGCATGAGCCACTGTCCTTGGATTGATCTTACAGTTTGGGTGTCATAATTATATTATCACTATGTAATAGGATTCTCATTCTTAGGAAACGTACACTCAAGATTTAGGGATGGGATGGGCAATGGAGCCAACAAAGTACTCCCAAAAAAAGTCAGAAAAAGAACAGAGATAGAGAGAAATGGAAAACAAACATGCCAAAATAATCCACCAACATCAATATACTTGGTGGAGATATGGGTGCTCATTGTATTATCTCAAGAGAATAGAAAAAAGTCATCATTTGCAAGCATCAGAAGTTTTTGTAGTTATGGAGAATATTAGAAATCTATTAGACATTCATGTCACAATAGTTTTTCATTTTAGGTTTTTTCAAGATATCTATCTGAATGTGGGGGGTGCACACCTCTCATCCCAGCACTTGGAAGGTAGAGGCAGAAATATCAGGAGTTCAAGACCAGTCTCAGCTACTTAGGGGTTTCAAGGCCAATCTAGACTAAATGAGGCCCTATCACATAAAACCAAACAAAAATAATTTCCATTGTAATACGGATATTTAACACAGATTTCAAATACTCTTTTATATCAATGAAAAGCTTCTCAAGCTCAGAAATAATTGTGTGAGGCAGGCTTATGCAAGAAATGCGTAAGAGCGACATTACGAATAGCCCAACCAACCCAAGTCTGTATTTAAGCAGAGACAGATGTGCACAAAAGAGGGATGTTTGAGATCTAAAAATGATTAAAGCAAAGTTCACACACCCATGCATTCCCTGTCTTTAATAAAAAAAAATGAAGGCTTTCCTTAATCATTCAGATAACAGTTTGAAAAAGCAGTATCACCAATAAAAACCATCTTCACTTTTACTATGTCCTGCCACACAAAACAGCACTGTCCCAACCTTGCTGAACTGAATGAATCGAGACTGAAATTCAATGGGAATGTACTATGATGCATTTACTTCTCCCAAAGTCATCAGCACAACTGAAGACAAGAGCAATGATGTCCCTGCATATTCTGCTTAAGTTGTTATGCCTTCCTATTGGAATGCAGAACCTAAACAGTGTAGCTCCTGGTGAACCAGACATGAGCAAGCTATATACTAAAGCATTTGAAGGCTGAACGAAGGAGTGCAGGCTGTAGGAGTGCAGGCTTGTGATCTTGGTACTGAGGAGGTTGTGGCTCAGGACTGATGCAAGTTTGTAGACATCTTGAGCTACATAGTATACTTTAGGTCATCCGACGCTACATGAATAGATTTTGTCTCAAAACACACACACACATGCGCGTGCACATACACACACATACACACGTGTGCACACTTACAACTTTTTAACCAGAATCAGCCTCACTGGTGCTTGCCTATGATCCTAGCACTTTGGCTACTGAAGCAGGAAGTGTACAAGTCACAATCCAGCCTTCGTTACCAAGGATGAAGCCATCTCAAAACTAAAAAGAAGCACTCACGAAACGCTTTCTTCTCTTCCTTTCTACCTCTGGTCTAGACATGCTTCTGAACATGCTTAAAGCAATTGCCATGGTTTTCTCTTCCTCCTTAGGGCAGCTGCTGAGATTTACAGCTTTCCTGCCCTGGTGGCTTTCTTTCAAACATTAATAAAATTGTCTTTGAGCTTCCAATTTTTAAAAATTAATTAAAACAAATTTTAAATGAGTCTAAATCGGTCAAAAATTTCATATTAAAAAAAGAACTGATCATTCTGTATCTTGTTGCCCCGTACCTATAATTCCAAAATTTCCATGAATTCAGTACTAGCACCATCTAAATAGTGAGTTTGAAGTCAGTCAGGGCTACACAATGAAACCCTACCTCCAAAACAAACAAACAAAAATCTATCAGTCAAACAAACAAACACAAATTGAGTTATTTTGAGGAACTGACTACGTGAATCAAAACATTGGGTTATTTATTATACGAATAGCAGATTTTACAGATGAAATCTCTTGCTACTATACTACTAATATAGCTTCAAGCTTCACTGGAGACAAGTCCATTAAAATCTTGTTCCTCAGCAGTGTGGTGGATTACACCTGAAATCCCAGAGGCAGGAGGCTGAGGCAAATTGCAGCAAGTTCAGACAGAGCCAGACTGGGCTACAGAGTGAGAGCTTATAGCAAAGAAAATAAGTAAATAAATAAATAAGAACATTTTTATACATGGCCTGAAACCAATAATGCCAACGACTCAGGAGGCTTAAAATGTTCAAGCGCTTTTTGGTCTTTGTGGCCAGATTTTAATGAGTCTTTTTCTCAAAAAATAAGAATTTAAATTTAGCTCAATAGTAAAGTATTTTCCTAGCACGCGTGAGACCCAGAGTTCAATGGCCAGTACTAAGCACAAGCAGCAACAACAACAACAAAATAAACCCAAACACTACTTTAGAAATATTGCAAATGTCCAAAATAACATACGGACGTCAGGGAAGGGAGTGTTTAGCCTGATTTTTATTAGGCTAAGAATGTGTCGGAAGAAAAGAGAGACTAGTTGATAAGAGAATCAAAGGACCCAGTACCTCCCTTACCTTCACCAAAAAGTCTGCTCCTTGGATTCTGCAGCAGTGCAATGACTGATCTATCAGAATGCACTAGCCAGCCAGAGTTCTTTCCCCAGAGTTCTCAAGCCTCTCACTGAGGAGACCAGCAAAACACTGAGCTGTTCCCTTCTTTGTGTAACTGATACCATGGAAAAAGAGTTGTTTCACTTAAGTCTAGTTTGTGCTAAAGAAGGAGTGGGAAGTCCCAGGAAATGGGCAGGAGGTAACTGACAATGCCACATAGGGCCACAGAATGGTGTTTCTTCCTCTTTTTTGAAAAATGAAACCTATCTGTGAAACTGTCTCTTGTTAAGAAAAAAAAAACACAGTTGATGGTTGCATGCTACAGTTATAAAATATCTGGTAACCCTCTTGCAAATGAGAGCAACAGGCACACATGACTTTTTTTAAAAAAAAAAATTCTGATTTATTAAAATTTTTCTGATTATTAGTAATCTATGATTTTCAGAAGTATTATGTCTCAGCCAAGTGATGGTGGCACACACCTTTAATCACAGAACTCGGGTGGCAGAGGCAGGCAGATCTCTGAGTCTGAGGCCAGTCTGGTCACAGCCAAGGATGCACAGAGAAACCCAGTCTCAAAACAAACAGTATATACAAAAATATCACCAAAGATGAAAACTGTGATAATATATTGCGTGGACATCTTTATACACCTTTGGTATGTTTTGAAAGTAAATTCACTGCACTTATCAAAATTTTAGAAGTTCTAATAAAGATTTATTTTATAGTTTAAGTATGCTGTAAGTTATGTCTTTTTGGTAGACCCCTTTTTAAAATGGGTCAATTACTTTGAGCCCTAAACAGAACCAATGATTTTCCAAGTCATTTCCATGGTTTATTTTAAGTGACAGAATAACCCTACCTAAATGACTGTCACTCTCTCCTCTCTTCCTTCTTGACTCAGATCAAGCTGATGTCCAAACCCTTCCTTTGGAATGTTTCCACTTAGTGAAGTTGCTAAGTTTGCTTTGTTTCATGACTTACTGCCCAACGTTACATATTGAAAAGTAGACCAGCAATTCTTCTTCTGTTAAAATGCTTCTTGGTTTCAAGCATGATTTCATGGAACACGACTCAGATCTGGTTGAAAAGACAAGTTCCAACTTGTGAGCCATAATAACTTGACCCGGCCCACTCGAGGCCCTAAGGGCAAGTTCAGCTTCAGCATAATCATAAAATCATGCCCAGGGATAGCTCTAGGCCTTGGTAGCACATCAAGAATTTAACTGTGATCAAGAGACTGAGCGCACCTTCAGGGCCAAACACTGCTTAATTTCCCCCTCAAGCCTAACCATGTAGATCGCCCACAGTGGCTCTCATCTAACTCCATGAACTCTCCTTCATGGGGGTTAACAAAAGTTCAACTGGCAATGCCACAAAATACCCAGTAAAAGATAATTCCATTTGCCCAAGTTGCCCCTTAAGTCATATGGATATTTTTGTGTGTTTCACAGGGGTGTGTGTGTGTTTGTGTGTCACCATGCCCTATGTGGTGTATGTGTCCAAGACCTATATGCTATATGTGTGTCCATGCCTTATGTAGTATGTATGCATGTCCCCATGCCCTATCTGGTGTCTGTGTGTATGTGTGTGTCCCCATGTCCTATGTGGTATGTGTGTGTCCCCCATGCCCTATATGGTGTTTGTGTGTCCATGCCCTATGTGTTGTATGTCTATATGTATCCATGTACTATGTAATATATGTGTGTTTCTATGCCCTATGTAGTGTGTATATATATATGTGTGTGTGTGTGTGTTGTGCGTGTGTGTGCATGTGTGTGTGGTATATCTGCATATGTGTGCAGATATTTCAGAGGAGGATGTCGTGTGTCCTGCCTTATTGCTCTCTGCCTTATGCCCTTGAGGAAGGGCCTCTCACTGGACTTGGAAGTAGGCTGGCAGCCAGAAAGCCCTGTCAATCTTGCTGTTGCTACCCTTCACAGCAGCTGTGCACAAGGTCTGTGTCCATGATTTGCAGTAAGTGTGCTTACCCACAAAAGCATTTATCAAATCCCATTTTCTTTTTCAGAAAGAGTCTCACTCTATAGAATTAATAGTCACTATGGAACCTGGACTAGTCTCAAACCCATGCTAATCCTCTTGTCTCAACCTTCTGGAGCTGGGATTACAAACATGTGTCCAGAAAATACATTGTTTTACTCAAATACAAAATACAAAACCCAGTATGATGACTCACGCTATCATGTCACCATCTAGGAAGCTGAGGCAGAAGGATTACCTTGAGTTAGATGCCATCCTGGTCTATATAATAGGATATATATGTGTGTGTGTGTGTGTGTGTGTGTGTGTGTGTGTAATATATATATATATATATATATATATATATATATATATATATATATATATGACTGGAGTGGTGGCTCATGCCTATAAATAATAGCATCCAGGGTGCTGAACCAGAAGATAATTTAGCTTGACTTTCTGTCAAAACCAAAATGAAAAAATGGATGAAAGTGTACCTTAATGGTACCATGCTTGCCTGGCATTTGTGAGGTTCTAAATTCAATCTCCAGTCTACAAATAAAAAGACTTTAGATAGTTGGAATTTGATGGAATGCATTCGTGACCTGATCAATTGTGTGTGTGTGTGTGTGTGCGTGCACGAATAGATAAATATATATATTTAAAACATACTTAGGGAAAGGCTAAATAATGGACTTTTCAGAGAGAATGTGATGGAAAAGCTACTATTGAGAAATTAGGGTCCTTAGAGTAAAATTACTCGGGGACAAGCAGAGGATGGCTGTGGTGCCGAACTGATAGTGACCAGAGGGTTGATGATATAATAACAGAAATAGCTGGAGTGCATTTTCACCCCAGCAGATATAACTGGATGATAGGAATAATATCCATTCAGAGAAACAGACATGATGGCAAATAACTCTTACCTGCCGTTTAACAGAATGACACAAAATCACAAGATTTCGCCTACAAAGGATGTAATTCTCTTTCATTACAGTCAGCAAAGATAAAGCAGTTTCAAGTCGATTTTGTGCACTCAGCTGTCATAGAAGAGAGATGCTAAGCTACCCTGACAGGATGCCCACATGTACATTTTGATTAAAGATTCTTTTCTTGGAAATGATAGTTTTTATTAAAAAAAAAACTGGCAGAAACAAACCTAAGAGGGGTTTTTCATTAAAATTCTGAATGGCTTGTTTTGTTTTGCATTTGTTTATTTGATTTTTACTTGAGCTTTTGTTTCTAGCTTCCACTGGCCGGGAACTCACTCTGGAGGCCAGGCTAAGAGCAAAGCCAACATTACTGAGGAGATTGTCTTTATATGCTTTCTCAGTGTTTCCATACCTGTCTTCTCTCGTCTAGTGGCCTTCTTCTGAGTGTACATTATGATCATTCATATTTGGAGAGGACTTCACACTGTTCACTTCATTCCTTCTCTTTGAAAATGGTTTTGGAAGGTCACTGAGATGGCTCAGCAGGTGAAAACTCTTCCCACCCAATCTAACACTATCACAGGGTTCCATCACTGGTTCTGCCTGTATAGCGTAAAGAAGAAACCAGCTCGCACAACTTGCCAATCCAGAGCTCCACTGTGCATGCGCATATCCATAGCTAAAGAAACCAGCTTTCTGAAAAGTCTGCGTACGGTGTCGTTGTCATCTGAATGGGAAATGACTCCTGCAGGCTCAGGAACTTGAACACTTGCTTTTCACTTGGTGGCTCTGCTAGAGAGGGTTCAGGAAGTGAAGCTTTGCTGGAGGAAGTATGTCGCTAGAGATGGGCTTTCAAAGTGCATGATCTCGCCTCACTTCCAATCTGCTCTCTCTCCTTTCGACTTCTGGTTGAATATGTGCTCTCTTGGCTTTCTCCTCCTGCTGCCTTGCCTAATAGATTCCATGCCTCCTCACTGTGATTATTATTATCCATCCAGAAGCATAAGCCCAAATAAACTCTTCCAGAAGTCACGTTTGATCATGGTCTTTTCTCACAGTGTCAAAACAGAAGTGAGACATGTACGTAGTAAAAGCTACTGCAAATGGTACAAAAAGATATGCTGAACTCCAACCTTTCTCCCTATGAGCGACTACCTCACAGTTCTGCTTCCCCAGAGGCAACCATTTTTTGTTGGAATTTATTTTATTTGCTATTTGGAGCAGTTTTGAAACCGGGTCTCTCAATGTAGCCCAGGCTATCATGGAATTCACTCTGGAACCCAACATGATTTCAAACTCAGAGCAATCCTCCTGGCCCAGGCTCCTGAATTCTAGATTATAGCCATGAGGTGTGCTTAGCTATTGCCGCCTTCTGGGGTATCCATCCCAAAGATTATATGTATCCTCTTTTTATATATAAATAATAGGATATATACTTTTGCCCGCCTCTTACCAATCTCTTTCCCCCATCTCCTCCAACTCTCTTGTTTGAGACAGGTTCACTCACTTTGCGGTTGGTTAGTCAAAGCGCAAGGCTGGCCTGATAGACCTGATCCTCCCACATCCACCTCCCAAGTACTGGGAGTACAGACATGAACACCAAGACCAGTTTTTCATTTTATTTTGGTTTTAAGGGCAGCGTGTTCTGTAATGCAGGATGCCTTTAACTCCTACAGAGCTGAAGCTTGCCTTGAACTCCTGATCTTCCTGCTTCAGCCTCTCTAGCACTTGGATTACAGGTATGGGCACTATTTTAACATCAGAATGTCACAGAAGGTGGATCTTGTCCTTTCTAAAAACTACCCTAAGTTCTGGTGTGTGGGTGATTCAGTAAAGATGTGTTTACCCAGGGTTTTGTTGATGCAACCCTTCTTATCAGATCTCCCCACCAGCATCAACTCCTAGCTGGTCCCGTGTCATGGTGCATTAGTAGCTATTTTCCTGCCTCCCACTTCTCCCTTCTAATCCCTGCCTTGCTTTCCTATTAACACCTAGAACTGAGCTTCCTGGGCTTTCATGACTTCAGCATCTCATGTTGGTAAACTCGTTATCACTTGACACATTTTCCATTTTCTTCTCTGGATGCCTTAAATATCTGTAGCTCCTATCTTGGTGTTTTTGTTTGGGAATTATGAGAATTTCATTTGTCAACCCTTGACTACTTCACAGAAACAATGCCAAATATTTATCTCCTGGTCACAAGTCACACGATCACCTTACAGCATTAGCCAGTGCAGTACTCTGAAATAAAATTCTCCTCTAATTCACATTAATCTCTTCAATTAGTCACCAGTGCCCTCCAGGTTAATACAATAGACCAGAGAGAGTCACCGATAACTCAGTTAGATTTGTGCCTGTAAGTAAAACAGAATAGGGCTGGAGAGATGGCTCAGCAGTTAAGAGCACTGACTGTTCTTCCAGAGGTCCTGAGTTCAATTCCCAACAACCACATGGTGGCTCAAAACCATCTGTAATGAGATCTGGCACCCTCTTCTGGCATACAGGGAGGCAGACTGTTGTATACATAATAAATAAAATCTTTAAAAAAAAGTAAACCAGAATAAAGAAAATCATTAGCTCCCATAAGGTATGATATAAAAATAAGCCATTGCACAATAATGTATAAATCTAACATCTTGCAATCTACAGTCCCTTTTTCCCATCTGCATTTTCACAGTTTATTTTAGTAAATTTATCATTACTATTTCCTGAATTTATAATTGCAATATTCTATAACATTTTGGTGTTCTTCCACTGTAGACTATTCATTTTAATTGCATTCTACAAAATTAGCATGAACATGTTAGAATTTAGGAACATGTTACATGTCCCATAAAATAAAATTAATATAACACTTAAATTTATTAGTTGTGTTCCAATAGGTTCAATTTTTACCAAAAAAACTTTAATAAGCTAAGTTTTAGTACAGGACTGATTATCTGGAGGACGGGGTGACAGATTATAATTGCTTTATTAAGTACAACATTCTGAGTTCCTATGAAGTTGTAATAGCTTCTTGTGCACTAGAGATTTTGTTATTTAGGATATAATTGATTATAATGTATACTGTTTGCTCTTGGATAACTCCCTTTTGCCTTCTCATAGAGATTTCATTTCAGCATCAAAGTATCCAATAATTATGGCATTTGTAAAGTTTCTGAAGCATTTCAAAATTCTTTTAGTTGAAAAACTACTTTAAATGAAATATTGTATAAATTTAAATGGAAAATTGACTATATATATATATATATAACTTTATATATATATATATATATATATAATTTTAAAGCCATGTATGGTATTTAGAAAACCTCATCTTCATTGGCTGAACACCACCCTTTATTTGGGATCAATCAGAGGTAGCAAAGCAAGTACCTGGATATTTAAAGAATAGTATGGATGTATGGTTATATTCATTGGATTCTGCTTTCTGTCTCTTTTCAAACTGTATTTATTTTGTATGGATTGGTGTGGGAGCACATGTAGAGGTCAGAGGTTAACTCTTGGAAGTCAGTTCTTGCCTTCTACATTGTTGAGACAAGGTCTCTCTTCTGCTGCTGAGCTGGCTGAATAGCTAAAGCTAGCCTGTCCAGGAGCTTTACTCAAGTACCCCGTTCGCGCATCCCATCTCCTCGCAGAAGTGCTGGAATTACAGATGTGGGACACCACATCTAGGTTTTTGATGTGGATTTTAGGTGGAAAGTGGGTCATCATATATAAATGAGTGTTGTTAAAAATTACTTCCAGTGTAGACATTAGCAGCATGTATCTTTCTAAGATCCCAACAACAAAGTTTGATTCAGCCAAAGTTCACTCTGAAGAATCGATGTGTTTACTGGGCTTTCTTTCAGAGAACAGGTTATTTACAGGGGCATGGGTATTCCTCCCCCAACAGACCACACCTGAAAAGGCCTTTACCCAGCATGGAGGAGGGATTCCCCATATTTGCACAGATGAACCACCCATATCCTAGTCTTCCCTGGTTTCCGTAGTTTAACCCCCTTCCTGGGGCCACATGTAATTAAGGCAGACTTGCTTACATCAGAAGGTAAGGAGTAGCTGGATACTTGAATGAGGGATTCATTCCCCTCCTCACCCCTGCTTGTTGGGGTATAAACAATCAACCAACCAGCTTGGAAAATTCTTTTTCAAGGGAATGCAACTGAATGCCCCGAAGGGGTGATTGCTTGGTTAATAGGGCCATCACCCACAACAGAGTGTGTCAATTGCTTTGAGTCAGGGTCTCCTGTGTAACCCTGGCTGACCTTGTAATCTTAATCCTTCTGCCTCTGTCTCCCAGTTCTGAGATTACTGACCTGTATTTAGTGCCTGGCTTAATGTTTGTTTTCTGTACACATGTTTTAAGAGAATTCAGGCCCCTTTCCCTAGCTTTTATATTTTCTCCCTTGTCTCTGTCCCAGTTGGATTTTCAGGTTTTAAGGAACAGAAATAATTGCTCTTTAAGCCAAGATAATGCCTGATATCCTCTGCCAAAACTGGTCTTGAAAAATTTTCTCTGTCTTTTAGTTGAATAACTGAGTATCTCCATGTGACTGACATTGTATATTGATCTCTGGGTTAGTCTCATAATAATCCACTTCTGTTAAGAACAGGCAACAAAAGACACAGCTAAGCTAAAGGAGAAATTGCATTGATTTCCATGTTGAACACAATTTTATCATTATCCTGTTTAATGTGCACCTTTTACAATTTTGTAAGGAAAGGGGGAAATTGAATCCGTTGGTATCTATCTGTTTTTGTTGGTGCTTCTGTAAAGGATCAAGTCACTTGAAAATGATGCACTGAACCAAAAATCTAAAATCAATTGTATGTTGAGATAAGGTTTTATTTCAATTCTCTTTAACATCTTGTCTCTGTATATTTAGATGGCCCAAACTCTAAGGCCAAGAATGAGCAGAGCAAGGCTTCAAATATGAAGGTGGCAGCTATTTACCACTCTACTTGATGGCATGAACCAGGGAGGATGGGGGAACTTGGGGAAACAGGATGATTGGGATAAAGGAAGGTTGGATAGGGGAGCAGGGAAGCACAAATCTTAGTTAAGGGAGCCACCTTAGGGTTGGCAAGAGACTTGAACCTGGAGTGGCTCCCAGGAGCCCAAGGCGATGTCCCCAGTTAGTTCCTTGGGCAGATGAGGATAGGGAACCTGAAATGACCCTATCCTATAGCCATACTGATGAATATCTTGCATATCACCATAGAACCTTCATCTGGCGATGGATGGAGATAGAGACAGAGACCCACATTGGAGTACCGGACTGAGCTTCCAAGGTCCCAATGAGGAGCAGAAGGAGGGAGAACATGAGCAAGGAAGTCGGGACCGTGAGGGGTGCACCCACCCACTGAGACAGTGGGGCTGATCTATTGGGGGGAGCTCACCAAGGCCAGCTGGACTGTGACTAAAAAAGCATGGGATAAAACCGGACTCTCTGAATATGGCGGACAATGAGGGCTGATGAGAAGCCAAGGACAATGGCACGGGGTTTTGATCCTACTTCATGTTCTGGCTTTGTGGGAGCCTAGTCAGTTTGGATGCTCACCTTCCTAGACCTGGATGGAGGGGGGAGGACCTTGGACTTTCCACAGGGCAGGGAACCCTGACTGCTCTTTGGACTGGAGAGGGAGGGGGAGAGGAGTGTGGGGAGGGGGAGAGGAGTGGGAGGAGGGGGAGGGAAATGGGAGGCTGAGAGGAGGCGGAAATTTTTTTTCAAAAAAAAATAAATTAATTAAAAAAAAGAAGTGCAGAGCAGCATGATCAATCTGCCTGCAACATCTGTCACCTCGTTGATCTCTAGGGTTAATTTGGCTCATCTAGCTGGCCAGACAGATTTTCCCTTCTTTTCTAACCACTCCATGTGTTCTCCCTACCGAGTTGTTTGTATGCCATGTTTAAGAGGATAACTGTTCATCCATAAAGTTTATATGAGCACCTTTACTCTCCTGTTAGGACCAAAAAAGAAAATCCCCCAAGATTTTTCTTTTACATCTAAACATGAGACTCTATTTGTAGCAAATATTTTATTTGTAGGATGTCTAGTTCATGTATAATGCAGATTAATATGTTTGATTTATGTAATGCAACCATCAAAATAACCCAGATATTTGTTATTATTTTATGGTCCAAAATATAGAACCCAGGGTTTTATGGATGCTAAGCAAGAGTTCTATGCATTTCAAGAAAGAATGCTTATTTATTTATTTTTTTTTGGTTTTTTAAGACAGGGTTTCTATGTGTCTGTGTGTAGCTTTGGAGCCTGTCCTGGAACTCGCTCTGTAGATCAGGCTGGCCTTGAACTCACAGAGATCTGCCTGCATCTGCCTCCCAAGTAAACATGCCTATTTTTAAAAATAAAGTTTGGCATTCAGGAAGAATGCCAGGCATATAATTTCCAAAACTGAGAGGCTGGCCAGGTGGTGGTGGCACACATTTTTAATCCCAGCAAAGAAGCAGAGGCAGGCCTATCTCTGTGATTTCAAGGGAAGCCTGGTCTACAGAGCGAGTTCCAGGACAGCCAGAGCTGTTGCACAGAGAAACCCTGTCTCAAAAAACAAAAAGAAACCAAAACAACAACAACAAAAAATCCTGTGTTGAATTTCAAGACTAGCTTGGATAACAAAGTTAGACCATCTCTCTCTCTCTCTCTCTCTCTCTCTCTATATATATATATATATATATATATATATATATATATATAAAACATGGTGAGAAAGATTATTTTGTTCAAGATTATGTATCAAAGAAGACGCTAGAAATTTGGGCCCAGGTTTTTGTTTACTCCACAACTAGAACACTATGGAAATACAGTCTATGTGCTATATGCAAATCTTTTACACAGTATGTTTAATGAGATATGATGAAAAGTTTATATGCATGCCTTAGTTAGGGTTTCTATTGCTGCAAAAAGACACCATAACTATGGAAACTCTATAAAGGAAAACATTTAATTGGGGTGGCTCACTTATAGTTCAGGGTTCAGTCTGTTATCATTACGGCAAGATATGGTGGCATGCAGACTGTCGTGGTGCTGTAGAAGTAGCTCAAAGTCCTACATCTTGCAGGCAACAGGAAGTGGTCTCAGACACTGGGTGGTATCTTGAGCATATATGAGACCACAAAGTCCGCCTCCACAAAGACACACTTCCACCAAAGGGCCATACCTCCTAAGAGTGCCACTTCCTATGTGCTTATGGGGGCCAATTATATTTAAACAGCCACAATCCATAAAAATCAATACAAATTGAACATATCCTGAATAAGACAACAATTCTGTGAAGCGTGGCACAAAGGTGAATATAGTGACATAGTTTTGTCATCTCAGTATCTGGGATGCTGAAGCAGGAGAACCCAAACTTCATGGCCAACCCTGGCTAAATTATGAGACACTGTTTCAGAAGAAAGGACAACGGGGGTGGAAAATGTGACTCAGTTTGAAGAGGCCAAGAGGCCCTGGGCTTAATCCCAGAAGTAGTGTGTGTCTATAGTCCCAGGTCTGGTGAAGGAGGGAATGGAAGATCCAAATTTCAAGGTCATCATGGATGGCACAGAAAGTTTGAGGCCAGCCTGTCTTACACAAAACTGTGTCCCTAAAAACAGAAGTGAAAAAAATGCATCTGTATCAAAGGAAAACATAGACTGCTGAGTTAAATAATTACAAAACAGAAAGGACAAAAAGTCAACAACCTACTTGTACAAGTTTAGTTTAGATTAACTTTCATTGATCTATTTTTCTGTATTAAACTACAGAAATACACTAAATCCAATTTTAATTAATTTATTTGTTCATTTGTGTGTGTGCATATGTCCATATGTGTATAAAGAGTACACTTGCCTGTGTGCTTTTGCAGAAACTAGAGCACAGCGTTGAGTGTCCTCCTCCAGCATCCACCCCTTATTCTTTTAAATCAGGGTTTCCCCCTGAACCTGGGGCTCCCATTTACTCAGTTAGGCTGAAAGCAAAGCAAGAAAACTCCAGCCATCCTCCCATCTCCACCCTTTCGAGAGTTAGAGATACAGGCATTTTCTGAGACTCATGGATTGTTATGTCATGTTGGTTATTGCAACTGAACTCTAGTCCTCACGATAACAGAGAAAAAGGTCTTAACATCTCAGCCATTTTTCTAGTCCCTCAAACAGAATTTTTGAAGCTAGCATTGGCATACTTAAGAGATACAAAGAGTAATTGAAAAATATAACAAAGCTCTTGTTCACAGAAAAACTAAGGATAACTTCAAAGAAAAGTATGTCTAATATTTAGCGACAACAAAGGCATTAACAAATGAGTGTTGATGGAGGAAGGTCATTGGCTAATAAAGGAACTGCCTTGGCCCATTTTATTGGTTGGAAGATATGTGGGAGGAGTAAACAGAACAGAACGCTGGGAGGAAGAGGAAGTGAGCTCAGTCTCGACAGCTCTCCTCTCCCTCTCGGGAGCAGACGCCTGAGAGAGACACCATGCCCCACTCCCGGGATGAAGCTCTGACCCAAGATGGACATAGGCTAGAATCTTCCTGGTAAACGCACCTTGGGGTGCCATACACAGATGATTAGAAATGGGCTAAATTAATATGTGAGAATTAGCCTAGAAGAGAATGGGCCAAGCAGTGTTTAAATGAATACAGTTTGTGTGTTGTTATTTCGGGGCATAAGCCTGGCAGGCGGCCGGGGTGCTGGGAACGCAGCCCCGCCGCCCCCTATTACTACAGAGTGTGATCAGATGTGTTTTGTAGAAACAGAAAAGACCCATTAAAGTAGAGGAAGAGATTCCAGAATTTGCAGTACCACTTTCCAAATGCTGCATAACAAACCATTCAAGAACTCTGTGATTTTCGGGGTTTTGTTTTAGTTTTGTTTGATGTAGTTTGTCACTTATTAATTAATTAATTAACTAATTAATTACTATTTTTGGATAAGGGATCTCATGTAGTCCAAACTACCCTTGGAATCCTGAGTTTTGGTTGGAGGACACAAATGGTGCCCTCCCAGGCTTTTAGTATTGGCGGGGGGGGGGGGGGGATCCCAACCAACAAGGAGCCATTGACTCCACCCAAGGCTGAATTGGTGGAGGATACAGGTGGCACCAAGTGATCAGGTACCATCATACCATGTGCTGCTTCCCAAGGTTTCTAGGCTCAGGAACAGGAAGATGGAAAGGCCCCAACTCCGGGCCATTCCCCGTGACTGTGGCAGGCAGTAGGAGCATGACATAGGGCATCATTGTGGTGAGAGATGGCAGGTTAGGGAGGTAGAAGAACAGGACAGGCAGAATGGTTTGTGCGCTGGGGAGATGGGTGCATCTGGAGAGGTGAGTATGTGAAGAATGAGCTGAAATGAATGGCCAACTGGCCATCCAACAACAAAATGTCTGGGTCGGTGCTATGACCAAGGGCCGGGGCTTGTTCTGTGACCTGAGCAGCAGATGGAGCCTGTGTTGCTATCTGTGGCTCCTGGTGTTGCTGGGAGATGTACAGGAGGAGCCTGAGGTCTGCGCCGCCACCTGGGACCATGTTGGCTTCCAAGGTCCACATATCCATGAATCCATGCCAATTCCAATGGCTTGCACAGCCAAGTGGGCCATGGTGGTAACCTGGCCTGGGCTGCTGCCCAGGACCACATGAGTCTGCGGTCTTGTCACGGCCAGGGTCTGTGTCAATGTCCCTGTCCCATGTTGTTTCCAGGGGCCATGAATATGGCCAGGTATCTGGGCTGCTAAGTGTGACCATGTTGGTGTCTGAAGGTTCTGCTGCCTCTGGGGCCAGGTCAATTCAGGTCGGCAGGGCTGTCTCCTGGGGTCATGATATCATCCAGACCAGGACTGTGCCAAGATCCATGTCTGGGCCTCTGCCTAGGGCAGTGTGTATGTCTGTGGCCCTGTGGAAACTGGGGTCTGAAGTGGTGTCCACGGCTCCAGTTGGCACCAAGGGCTCTGCGGATGCATGGGGTCTGATCTACCTGGGACCATGTTGGTGCCTGGAGGCCATGCTGCGAGGACCATGCTACTCAGAAGTGCTAACCACAAGCACACCAGGGCTGTGGTGGTATTCACAGCCATTCTGCCACCATGGGCCATGTCTAGGTCCATGGCCCTACTGCAGCTGGGACAGTGGTGATGTCCATGGCCTGTGTTAGTACGAAGGTCATTGGAACCATGCTGTGCTGAGCTGGTCCTGCTCTTCACTGGCTCTGGAAAGGCTGGCTCTGTCCCTGACTGACTACTGCAGCAGGTGAGCTGGCTCTACCCCTCAGACAAGAGCTGGCCCCCACACTCACCATAGGTGTGCACCTCACTGGGGCAGCACACTAGATTGTGATTGAGAATTCAGGGGAGCAGACCCTGAGGGCCCAAGAGCAGAATTGGCCCTGCTCCTTGCTGTAGGCTTCATTAGATAAGCTATCCAAAAGCAGTGATGGAGAGCTGGTCTGGGCAGTGATGATGAGGGAAAGGTAGCCAGCTGACCAACCCAATGACCACCCAAGCCCGGAACCAGGGCTATGAGCTGGCCCACCCCAACACCCACCAAACCTATGAATTGTTGGAGCATGTGAAGGGAGCAAACCTACTGATCCAAAACAGTGGATTTCCATGACACAGGACAACAACAGGATAGCTAAGAGGAGTCCAAGTGAGAGCCCATTACAGGTGGCATAGCAAAAACCAGAGGCCTCGAGCCAGACCAATGACTCTGCAATGAACACTTGCAAGGAAAGATGAATGGACTGAAGGGTAAACTGGGTGACTCATCGGCCACATTACAGCTTCAATGAAAAGATTCTTCTCTTTTGTTTTTTGGTGGTTTTTTTGCTTTGTTTTGTGTGGTTGTTTTTTTGTTTTGTTTTGTTTTTGGTATGTGGTTTTTGTTTTTTTGGTATGGGTTTTTTTTGGTTTTTCTTTTAAATTTTTCTTTTAAAATTTTGCTTTCATAGGGTTAAGGTTGCAAGGGCAGAGGGCAGATCCGAGGAGATGAACCAACCCAATGATCACCCAGGCCTGGGTCTCTCTACCCTCCTTACTACTTCCTGTCTTGATTCTGTCGACAGTCCTCCAAAGCACTATGGTTAATTTAGGCAGCTGTAGCTAGCTCCATCCTCTGACTCGAAGCAAGCTTTATTTGTCAGAACACAATCAAAATATCACACAAGAAATCACTGGGTTTTGGTTTGATTTGGTTTTGGTTATTTATTTATTTATTTATTTATTTATTTATTTGAGATAGGGTCTCAGTATGTAGTCCTGGCTGATCTGTAACTCAGTGGTATGCATACTAGACAGTCCAGAAATTTTCAAAGGATAATTTCAAAAAAGTATCCTTCTTCTGTCTCTCATATTCTGGGATTAAAGTCATGTATGATGTGTCTATTGGGTTTAGGATTCCTTTTTTGTTTTTTTGTTTTTCAAGACAGGGTTTCTATGTGTTGTTTTAGAGCCTATCTTGAAACTTGCTCTGTACACCAGGCTGGCCTTGAATTTAGAGAGTTCTGCCTGTCTCTGGCTCCCAAGTGCTAGGACTAAAGGCATATGCCACCACTGCCTGGCTTTTGGCAAGGGGCAGTTGAGGCAGGGTTCCTCTATGTAACAGCTCTAACTGTCCTGGAACTAGCTAGCTCTTATAGACCAGGCTTGCCTTGCACTCACAGAGATCCACCTGTCTCTACTTCCTGAGTGCTGGGATTAACCTATTCTGGAGAGGATGTGATGTAAGGGGAACACTCATCCATTGCTGGTGGGAATGCAAACTTGTACAAGCACTTTGGAAATCAGTATGGCAGTTTCTCAGGAAATTTGGAATCAATCTACCTCAGGATCCAGCAATATCACTCTTCGGAATATACCCAAGAGATGCCCAATCATACTACAAAAGCATTTGTTGAACTATGTTCATAGCAGCATTATTTGTAATAGCCAGAACCTGGAAACAACCTAGATGCCCCTCAATGGAAGAATGGATAAAGAAAGTGTGGAATATATACACATTAGAGTACTACTCAGTGGTAAAAAAAAATTACATCTTGAATTTTGCATGCAAATGGATAGAAATAGAAAACACTATCCTGAGTGAGGTAACCCAGACCCAAAAAGATGAATATGGTATGTCCTCACTCTGACCACGAGGAGTTGGTCCACCCACTGAGACAGTGTGCCTGTTCTAATGGGAGCTCATCAAATCCAGCTGGATTGGGACTGAGTGAGCACGCGATCAAACCAGACTCGTTGAATGTGGCTGACAATGGGGACTGACTGAGAAGCCATTGATAAGGCATTGGGACTTGTTTCTACTGCACGTACTGGCTTTCTGGGACCCTAGTCTATTTTAATGCAAAGCTTCCTAGGCCTGGAAGTGTGGGGGGGAGGACTTGAACTTCCCACGCGGCAGGATTCCCTGCCCTCTCTTAAGGAGGGAGGGGGAGGGAGGAGGGTGAGTGGGGAGCAGGAGGGGAATGGGGGGAGGGGAGGAAGTGTAAATTTTTTAATGGAAAAAATAAATAAATTAAAAAATCAATCACAAATAAATGGAATATTCTATTAAAAAAGAGAAAGAGAGCAAGTGAAATTAAGGGTCCATTTTCTTCAGGGAAGTTTTACTTCTGCACTGTGATGGCTCACAAACTACTTTCTAGTCTGCATTCCACGCTAATGTCCCTCAAACCCCTCCTTGTACCTATTCGCCTTCTTACAATAAATAAGGAAATAATACTCTACTTACAAAGCTTTTATCCCAATTGCAAAGTGAGCAAATCAAGAAAAACTGGTTCTTTCCGGTCCTCTGACATGGGCTCTCTGAACACTTGAGCTAAGGAGTCAGTTGCAGAATCCACTCATCCAAGTCAAATTTATGAACTTCCCTCAGAACTGTATGAAGAAACGTGAGTTGCCTGAGAGAAGACGAGAATCCCTCCGCAGAAGAAGAGCACCTTGTCATTGTTCCTTTGTGAGTTTTGTTTGTCAGGGAAGGGTCAGTTATTTTATTTCTGATTTTGGATAAGGTCTTGCTCTGTAGCCAAGGCTGGCCTGGAAACCAAAACAGTTCTCCTGCCTCAGCCACCCAAGTAGTAGAATTGAGGGCCTGCTCTACCACATCCAGTCTATTTCTTTGATTATTTTGAGATAAGATCTCTGTAACTCAGTCTGGCTTCAAATGCTGCCTAGGCTTGCCCTAATTCATGATCTTTCTGCCTTGGCTTCCTAATGCTGAAGTTATACTGAGCCATGACCACAGCTGGGCCCTTCGAGTTTTAAAGCCCTTTCTGCAGGAAAATATTACTTCAAAAAGTGGCAGACCAAGAATCAATTTGATTCTAGTGAGATGCTTAATCAGCTGCAGTCATGGCTTCTGTCACAACTCCTGGAGACGAGATGAGGACCAAGTTTGACAAACACCAATACCAGGTTCGTATTTAGGCCTTTGAAAAGAATGGATATCCTGATCACAGAAGTGGCTAACTGGTCCAGATTCTGGATCCACGAGTCTACGTGTGGTTTCAGAACCCAAGAATGTGAATATCAAAGAGAAACCAGGGATGCTCCAGTGGTACCACAATGTGGCCACAGGTCCCTCTCCTAGGACTCGGACTGCTTGAGTTAAGTCACAGTTGTTCAGACCAGCAAGGCCTCTTAGGAGATCTAGGAAAGCTTCCCCAGGGCATTGGAGTGTTCCAGTTCTAATCAAGCCACCCAGTGGAGGAATAGTGGTGTCCTGGATGGGAATGTATCCTCCCCTGACCTGGAGACTCCAACCAGTGAGCGAGGAGAGCCTTCTGGAGACTTCTCCTGCTCTCCTTCTTTGGGCCCAGCTGTGTTTCCACCTCCTACC